>NC_140498.1:40571956-41771956 GCF_964271855.1 Acomys minous
CCTATAGTGATTAAAAATGAGATGCGGGCAGCAGATATGATGTGAAGAAGTGTACTATAGGAGTGTGGGAGAGCAGAGAAGGCGGAGGGGCACCCCAGGAGAAAGACAGAGACAGAGACGGGAGAGGGGGAGAGAGTGAGAGAGCTAAGAGACAGGAACAAGCGAGAGTGCAGAGGTGGGTTTACCTTGTTTATATCCTGGGCTGCTGGCCCGGTACTGACATCATACGTTGCTAGGCAGACTGGGGGCAGTATGCAGACACTACCCATATCCCAATTCTTTATTTTATTTTGTTCTTGTTTATTTCTTTTTGTTTTTGTTTTCGAGACAATGTTTCTCTGTGTGGCCCTGGCTGTCCCTGGAACTCACTCTGTAGAGCAGGCTGGCCTCCCACTCACAGAGGTCCATTAGCCTCTGCCTCCCGAGTTAAAGGTGTGCGCCACCACCCCCCCCCCGCTCTGTTTCCCCTGTATTTTAACTGTGATTCTCAACAAAATTGAATCTTTCAAAGCATCAGTGTCCTGACCTTGTCATCCTCAAATGTACAATACTCCACGGGCTCCCCACTGCCCGCGGGATAAGCTTAATGCCCTCGTGCCCTGTACTCGGCTACCTTAGTTTCCCTCTACTCCCTACTACAGCTTGCAAGACCCGTAAGCAGATCCCACAGCAGCCTGAGAAGCCCAGGGTGTATACAACCAAAGATTCCGCAGGGCCTCCGGTTTCTTTAAAAGATCCTTTGGGGGCTTCTCTAGCTCTGGGCCTCTCTTGCTCAGGCCAAGGTACACAAACCTCTGTTTCCTTGGGTCTGAGCAATGTTTGTCCAGCGCTTGCCAGGGCTGGTGCTGAACGCCAAGTAATTGGCAAATGCTTGGTCACAAGGGCTGGGGCACTTGGTTTGGTTGCCTAGAGCTCTCTTCCACTCTAGAGAAGTGGGCCAGGGTGAGAGTGAAAGGCAAAGCTGGCTGAGGCCTTCTCAGTCGATTATTCCCCCAAGGCTCTCATGCCTATGCTTGGATGGCATAACCAACTCCAGAGCTTCAACCAAATCCTAACCCCGCAGAACTGGAACTGGTCTAAACTAGGGAAGTGAGGTCAGAGACGGACCTATCTGCCTATGAAGCTTGCCTCGCAGGCCCCTCCCCTCCCCCTCCCCCGCCTTCTCCCTCCCCTCGATGGTGCAATCACACTAATCTCCACCAGGTGGCGCTACGAAGCTGCTGTTGGCTGTCCACAGCCAAGGAGGGGAGCCAGACCCAGGCGGGGAAGGGGGCGGAGCGAGGTCTCTTGAAGCAAGAATTCTTGAAGGTGGTCAGTTTCCTGTCCCTCCTTCCCACCCTTTCTTTCCCTGCCCTGTTTCCTTTTCTCTGGATTTCTGTTCTTTCTCCTTTCTTTACGCTGATCCCGTCTGCTCCAATTTGGGGCTCCAAAGAGAGGCGTTATGTAGTCTGAGGGAGAAGACCCTAAGTGAGACCTGGTAGACGCCTGCAGGACATTTACAGCCCGTTAAGATATCAGTGCTTTTCCTGGAGGAGCCTAGCCTTTCTTTACCTGGAGTCTGAATACTGGCACCACCCCAGGGACAGGGTTTCTCAGGCTCCGCCCACACCAGCCTTGGTGCTTTCTTTTTTCTTTTTTCTTTTGGTTTTTCGAGACAGGGTCTCTCTGTGTTAGCCTTGGCTGTCCTGGACTCACTTTGTAGACCAGGCTGGCCTCGAACTCACAGCGATCCGCCTGCCTCTGCCTCCCGAGTGCTGGGATTAAAGGCGTGCGCTACCACGCCCCGGCTCTTGGTGCTTTCTAGCAGACGCATAGTGTTTAGTGAAAAGCCCTCTCTCCCAGCAGCGGTGCAGGGCAGCCCAGGCTGCCTTAGCTAAACCAAAGGAGGGAGAACTGAGAGGTCGGATATACTACCTGTTTGTCACATAGGTGACCCGTTTGGGTGAAGCCTAGTGGGGGACATTTCCCAAGCTTCTGTGCTGCCTTGACCTTGGATGTTGCTGGCCTCAGGACTACGTCTCCCACCGCTTAAAGAACTAGAAAAAAAAGCCCTCTGGACTGTCCCCCAAAACCCCCCGCCCCAGACAGGGTTTCTCTGTGTAGCCTGGGCTGTCCTGGTCTTACTTTGTAGGCTGGTCTCGAACTCACAGTGATCTGCCTGCCTCTGCCTCTGCCTCCCAAGTGCTGGGATTAAAGGTGTGCGCCACCACCCGCCCAGCCTAGACTGCTTTTTAAAATTTTTTATTTCTTTTATTGGTCTTTTGTCTGTGTATCTATGTGATGGTGTTGGATCCTAGAGTTACAGACAGTTATGAGCTGCAGTGTGGGTGTTGGGAATTGAACCCCGGTCCCCTGAAAGAGCAGTTAGTGCTCTTAACCACTGAACCATCTCTCCAGCCCCCTTCTGGACTCTTTTTTGTTTGTTTTTTGTATACAGTGTTCTACATGCATGTATGCCCATATGCCAGAAAAAGGCTCTAGATCTCATTATAGATGGTTGGGAGCCACTATGTGGTTGCTGGGAATTGAACTCACGACCTCTGAAAGAGCAGTCAGTGCTCTTAACCTCTGAGCCATCTCCAGCCCCCTCTCTGGACTCTTAAGGTCTCACTGGCCATCTACCTTCCTATCCTATCCTTTTTGTTTTGTTTTGTTTTTCGAGACAAGGTTTCTCTGTGTAGCCTTCACTATCTTGGACTCACTTTGTAGACCAGGCTGGCCTCGAACTCATAGTGATCTGCCTGTCTCTGCCTCCTGAGTGCTGGGATTAAAGGTGTGCGCCACCACCGCCCGGCTCTAGGCTCTATCCTGTTCTTTGAGGCCCTAACCTCATGGGAGGATACACCTTCAAGCCTGGCTGGTCCGTTTCTACTTGCCACTGTGCCTGCCTCTCAAGCCCACAGGGCATCCTGTCTGCCTAAAGCCCTTGGGAGGATTAGGGAGGAAAGACTAGGAGGTGTGGTCTTGGAAACACTTGGATCACCCCCACAGGTACTGCACCAGCTTCCAACTCATCCACTGTTGTCACTAATTCCCACTTCTTCTTGAGAAATGGTCACTGAGACAGGGTTTCTCTGTGTAGCCTTGGCTGTCCTGGACTCGCTTTGTAGACCAGGCTGGCCTTGAACTCCCAGCGATCCACCTGTTTCTGCCTCCGGAGTGCTGGGATTACAGGAGTGAGCCACCACGCCTTGCCCTTTTCTTTTTGAGAGAGTCTCACCATGTTGTCCTGACTGGCCTGGAACGTACAGAAATCCAGGTGCCTCTGCTTCCCTAGCACTGAAACGAGAGGCACTGGACACTATACCTGGCTTTGTTTTAGTGCTTAAATAGGCTTAGTTTGATTTGTGGGGTATGTGGACTTTAATTCTGCATATGTGTCTGTGTGGGAGTGTGTGTACATGGGTGAGGTTGCCCGCCAAGGCCAGAAGAGGGCACCGAATCCTCCCTAAAGCTGGAGTTCTAGACAGGTGTGGGCTATCACGGAGGTGCTGGGAATCAAACCCAGGTCTCTGCAATGATAAATACTCTCAGCCGCTGAGCCTTTCTTCAGCCCGTTTTGCTTTTCTCTTGAGACAAATTTTCTCTTTCTTTTCTTTCTTTCTTTCTTTCTTTCTTTCTTTCTTTCTTTCTTCCTTTTTCTTTTTTGTTTTTTTGAGACAGAGTTTCTCTGGGTAGTCTTGACTGTCCTGGACTCACTCTGTAGACCAGGCTGGCCTCGAACTCACAGCGATCTGCCTGCCGCTGCCTCCTGAGTGCTAGGATTAAAGGCGTGCACCACTTCCACCGGCTAACGGTGTAATTTTTAATCCTAGCACTCAGGAGGCAGAGTCAGGCGGATCATTGTGATTTCGAGGCCAGCCAGCCTGGTTTACAAAGCCAGTCCAGGACAGCCAAGGCTACGTAGAGAAACTCTGTCTCAAAAACAAAAAACAAAAAACAAACAAACCAAAAAACCAAAAACCAAAAACCAAAACAACCTCCCCAAAAAAACCCAGAACATAAGGTATATATATGTGTGTTTGTGGCGTGGTGTGGTGTGTGTGTGTGTGTGTGTGTGTGTGTGTGTGTGTGTGTGTGTGCTATATACTTGTTGCTGGGCAGTTGTGGCATATATTTTTTAATCCCAGCACTTGGGAGACAGAGGCAGGATGATCTCTGAGTTTGAGGCCAGCCTGGGCTACAGATTGAGTTCCAGGACAGCCAGGACTACAGAGGAAGCTTGTGTTGTTGTGGGGAAATTTGGCTTTTTATTTAATGTATGTGACTGCTTTGTCTGCATTTATGTCTGCATACTAGATGAAGGCATTGGACCCCATGACAGATGGTTGTCAATTGTCACATAGGAACTGGTAACCAAACCCTGGTCCTCGCCATGGCTGAGCCATCTCTCTGGCCCCATTGCTTGTTTTTGGCACACGCTATCCAGGCTGGCCTTCTTGCCTCAGCCTCCTGAGTGCTGCGAGCACAGAGGAGCTGCCTTCCTGCCGTCCTTGCCTACACTGCTGGCCCAGGCTTCCTCTGTGGGTCAAGCCCACCGGTCACCTAAGAGGCTGCTTTGTTATGGTCACTTTCCTTGGCACTTTGCAGCCTTTGGGAACTCTGGGAAGTTCTTTGCTTCTATGAGACTGCAGTGCCCTGTCACCCTTGGTCCCTGGCCCCTCTGTGACCACAGATCCCTGGTCTTGCTTTATCCCATCTTCATTCGTGAGTTCCTGGTGGCGGAAAGCCAGTGAGGGCCCAAGGCTGAGGTGGGAAGAGGTCCCCTACCGTCCTCAACTCCTGGCCTGGAGACCTCCCATGTTGCCAACCTCTTTAGCGTGGCTGCAGAGCTGATGTCAGCAGGCTGGGATGTTCCTGGTTGTGTGGGATAACTTCCGAGTCCCACCCAGGTGGGACATATGGTGAGCATACTGCTTATGCACATTATTTAACAATCTCCGTGGGCAACAGCATTAGGCTGGGTCCAGAGGAACCAAGCCTAAAACAGACAGGCAACCTCTGGCTAGGCAGGCAGGCAGATGGAAGTGGCCAGCCCGTGGCAGCATCAGCTAGAATCTGCAGAGAGGGCTGGGGGCAGGGAGCAACAGTGCATCTCCAGCCTAAGTGCTTTTCAGGGGCAGCCGCTAGGGTGTGGGTACCCAAGGGGCTGCTGCCTAGGATGCTGCTGAGAGGTTGGTCCTGGTGCTTGGGTGGAGGTGGAGAGCCTCAGCTCAGGGCTCTGCAGGGAGGAGAGGCAGAGGAGAACACTGAGCTGGGGCTGCATCTCCTCTCCACATGGGGAACTGTCTGAGGTGGCTATACCTGACTCCGGGGGACCAGGTGAGTGAGGAGCTGTGGGCTGGGGAGAAGCAGGTGATGGGACAGCCTGCATCCCAGCTGTCTTATGTGCCTGGGAAGATGCCTTAAGGTGAAAGTGCAGTCTCACCACGGTACTGGGCCCCGAAGAGGGCCTTCTCCAGGCCTCAGTTTCCTGCTCTGTAAAATGGCTTGCTTCCTCTAGGCTTCTGGGAAAATCGTATAGCAATGTGTAAGTAATTCTCTGTGGGACTATTGTCCCATAGACGAGACTGTCTGCAGGTGTAAAAATAAGTGTGTGTGTGGCGGGGGGGGGGGGGGGGGGGACGACACGGACTATAGACCTGGGAACGAGGGATGGGCTGTCTACAGGGGCTTAATATGGGACAGTTGATCACCACCTAGAGTTCGAGGGGCCAAAGTCCTCAGCACAGTTCATACCAGGTCAAGAGGAAGGCAGCAAACACACTCCCATCTCTGCCAGATAAACGCATGTTCCCGAAAAGCACTGAGTATGGGAGACAGGATGTTTGATGGACAAACACTTCCTAGGTGGGGGAGGGGGTCACCTACTCACTGGCCCCAGAGACCTAGGTCCCCGCATGTCTCTTTAGATTCTTATATTTGCCTGTTGCACTCTGGGTTGGGTCAGGACAACTTTGGGGATCTAAATTCAGAGAGCAAAGACAGAGCAGGCAGAGCAGTCCCGGTGGGTAGAGGGTGGGGTGCATCCTTAGGAAGGGGCGCAGCAGCCCCTGCGCTTCCCCTCTGATGTCTGAGCCTGAACTCTTTCTCTAAGAGGCTCCCAGTTTCAGGAACCTCACAGTGTGCCATATGCAGGTGTCTAAAAAAGTGGTTCCTGGAACAGAAGCCAAAGGTGCTGGCGCTACGGAGGTTGGCCAAAATGTAATAAGAAAGGAGTCCCAGGGACTCGGGGCGGATTGCCTGACTGTGCAATCCCTACTACTCCGTGGTCTTCCAGGGTTTCTAGGCGCCCAGGCAGGGGCCTAGCTAGCGGGGCTTGGGCTAGGGCGGGGGCAGCCAGGAGGGCGGGGAAGGGGCGGGCGCGGGGGCGGTGCTGCAGCAGGAGCAGGGGCCAAGGCCAGAGCCGAAGCCGGAGCCCGAGGCGACGGGAGCTGAGCCGGGAGCCACCGAGGCCGCTGCCTGCTCTCCCGCCCGCGCCTTCGCCGCGTCCGCGCTCCAGCCTGCGGGTGGTGTGAGTCGTGGCCAGTCAAGGCTAGCCAGGGGGCAGCGGGTGCCATGGCCGCGCCGGAGTCGCTGCGGCCCCGCCTGTGTCGCCTGGTGCGTGGCGAGCAAGGCTACGGCTTCCACCTGCATGGCGAGAAGGGCCGCCGTGGCCAGTTCATCAGGCGCGTGGAGCCGGGCTCCCCAGCCGAGGCGGCCGCGCTGCGCGCCGGGGACCGCCTGGTTGAGGTCAACGGCGTCAACGTAGAGGGCGAGACGCATCACCAGGTGGGTCCCTGCGCTGCGCCCCGCCCCCCGGTTCCCTCCTGGGGGCGCGTCCCTACAGCGCTGGTCAAGATGCCAAAGACCACCGTTCTGCGTACCTCATGGTGGGACCCAACAAGGGTCCCACAGGGACCTGCTGTTCGGGTGCTGAGGTGTAGGACGTGGCCGGCCAGCTGGCCTCTTGGTGAGGAAGCTCAGTCCTGCACAAGCGGGGGAGGGAGGACATCCTGGTAGGGAGGCCCCCCCCCCCCCCCCCCCCCGCACTGCGGCTACTCTGGCCAGGGCCCTGGCTGCTTTTGCTAGTTTTGGCCTCCGTGTGCCATGGAGGGGGAGGAGGTGGCTAAGGCACCCTGTGGCCTTGGTGTAGATGCCTTTCTGTCAATGTGTGAGTATGTGTGTGTGTGTGCTTGCAGGTCTCTCTGGGGGTTATCCATATGAACACACTACTCAAGTGTTCGGGCAGTGGATGAAAGCACACTTGCGGCAGTGCTGGAATGTGTGTCTAGGGTTGTGTGGACACATCGGGCATGTGTGCTGCCTGCCTGCGTGTGTGTATGTGTGTGTGTGTGTGTGTGTGTGCGCGTGTGTGTGCCTGCCAGCCCAGTTATACCAGCGCACTTCTGACGGGCTGGTGTGTCTGGGTCTGGTGGAGGCAGCTCTTGTGGTGGCATGTTCCTTGGTCTCAGAAAGAGCCTCCCCCTGAGAGGCTACCTGGTCCTACAGAGGTGGGTCACTGTCCAGCGCTTGCCTGCTACAGCTGGAGGAAGGAGAGATGGTCCAGCTGTTCTCTCTGCAGGTCCCACCTCTGGACTGTCTGTATCCCACTGAGGGGTAGACACACCTAAGAGCTTGGCCAGGGTCCAGCCCTCCCTCCATAAGCTCTCTTCTGGATCTTTGGTACCAGCAAGGCCGTGACCTACCTGAGTGGTCAGTCCTGGGGCCTGGAGAAAGCTGAGCGGTTCTTGGCTGGGCTAAGAGTTGAACTTCTCTCTCCTCCGGGGCCTGCTTTCTACCTACCTACAGTGACCACTGGATTTGGTTGTGTGCTGGAGGTTTTGGGAATTGGAGCCCAAAGGCTGGCCCCCAAAAGCAAGGGTCAGAGGGGCAGAGTTGGTGTCACCTGCAGTCACTGGAATCCAAATGTGTATCCCAGGTTTCTGGGGTGCTAATGTGTAAAGACATTCACATAGAGCCGCATTAGACCCTGTCTACTCCTCAGAAAGATGGAGATTGGGGTGGGCGGGGGGCTGGGGGGGGCGGTGATGCAAAACCGCAACTCCTGCTCTACTGACACTTAGATACTGTGGTTCCCATGCCAGAAAGTTCCAGGGTGCTGGGATCCTTCCGTTCTCCTGGCTGTGGGGAGAGAGGACGTCCGCTGAGGGGCTAGGTAAAGATGGGCCTGAGTAGGACCTTCTTATAGTGACAGTACGTGATGTCCTGTCCTAAGTGGGGATCCTGTCTCTTCACCCCTAGGCTGGGCAGGGGTTGTTAATGCTTCCTGCCCTTCAGGTGTCCAGTGGGCCCGGCTCCCTTTGAATTCATCCTAACAGTCCGCCTGCTCCACGCGGCCCGCCTGCACTCCGCACGCCACAGGCACCCATCCGCCGTGTACACGGACGGCCGTAAAGCCGTGCCTTTTCCATTGCTGTGCCCGCTTACTTGATGTATACGAGCACCTCAGTTGGGATCCCTGGGTCTTCACCTCTTTGCAGGTCCAGCAGGAATGGGTTTCTGGTCCTGGCCTGGAGGCAAATTCGAGTTCTAGAGCTTTCTCCCTGTTAGATTCACTGTGCATCTCCCGAGAAAGAAATAGGCCCAAATACAATGCCAACGAAGACACTGCTCTCTGCAATGCCTAGACCAAACACCAGACACAAAAGCACACGGATACACACCCGATAATCGTACACACACACACACACACACACACACACACACACACACACACACGCATAGAACAGACTGAACTCCTGATGCCCAGCCGAACAGTCTGACACTCCCATCTGGCTGCTCCTTCCTCTCTTCACCTGAGCTGAGTACAAGGCCACAAGAGGACCCTGAAGTACTTGCAGCCTGGGCCCTAGCTCCAGGGAGAAGAGGGAGGGAGCTACTGGAAACTGGGGGTGGGGGGTGGAGCCCCGCAGGCCTCTCAGTCCAGCTACCCACCCATGGGCAGGCCAACCCCTGCCCTGCTGTCTGTGAGCCTGGGCCTAGCCGGGGAGTGGTGCCCTATCGAAGCGGTGCCCTATCCATGTGCTGCCTAGGGTGCTGGCTGCTGACGCGGTCCTGCCACCCAACCATTCCAGGTGGTACAGAGGATCAAGGCTGTGGAGGGGCAGACTCAGCTGCTTGTGGTGGACAAGGAGACAGATGAGGAGCTCTGCCGGCGGCAACTGACCTGCACTGAGGAGATGGCCCATCGAGGGCTTCCACCAGCCCACAACCCCTGGGAGCCAAAGCCTGACTGGGCATGCTCAGGCAGCCTTGGCTCGGACACTGGCCAGAAGGTATGGTGGGCTATGTCTGTGGGGACAAAGGGCCTTTTCCAGAACTGATAATAGTCTTCACTGTGGTCACTTCTATAAGCCTCTGTTTCTTCTTCGGGCTCTTTCCCTACCGCACTGACCACTCTCTGGTCATTGGTGACCACTTGTGGCCACTCTTTTGCCTTTGTTTGCTCTTCTTGAGGTTCTAGCGGCCAAGGAGCTCTGAGAGGAACTGCAGGACCACCAGAGGACGGAGTGTCTGTGTTAGCTATCTGTTGTCTTAGGTTTTGTCCGTGTCTTTGTGTGAGGTATTCGTGCACTCTGGGGTTTTGGGTGGATTCGATCCTGCTACGGGGACAGCGCTGTGGTGGGGCAGGAGTTGGGAAGGGGCTCCAGGGGCCCAGTTGAGCTGTATGTGGATCCTCATAAGAAGCTTCTGCATGTGGGGGCTTCTCTTGACCCCCACTCCCCTAGGGAGCCCCTAGGTGCTGTTGGCCCCTGCAGGGTAGCACCTCCCCTTTCTCTCTCCCCTTCCGGGATAGGAGACCTGGAAGAAACAAGGGAATGTCTGTTCCTCCTTCTTCTAGGTAGCCACCTAGGCAGAACCTGGGGCAAGGGGGAAGGGCCTGAAGCTATTTGCTCTGATTCTTGGAGGCACCGGTGTTACTGTCTCTTACTTCTTGTAACTATTATTTGAGCCAAGGGGTTCCCCACATCCAACTTTGAGAACCATTGGCTTAGGGTTGGTGGAGTGTCAGGTCTGAAATTTCTGGATGTGTTTCAGACCTTAACATTTACCTTTGACCTTACCCAAACGTCTTCTGCTTGAGCTGGTTAGGCCTGTGCTGATCCCTGCAGGACCTGTCTGGAGGTTGGGAGATGACAACTTCCAGTGGTAAGACCAACCTGGGCAAAGGTGTGCGCTCTGAGTCTGCTGGATACTTTTCCTTAGAGCCCTGAGGACAGCTGTCAAGCCCCGGAGTCTAGATTTGGCTTTCTGGCTGTTCAAGATCAGGAGTAGTTTTTTTTTGTTGTTGTTTGTTGTTTGTTTTTTGAGACAGGGTTTCTCTTTGTAGTCTTAGCTGTCCTGGACGCCCTTTGTAGACCAGGCTGGCCTTGAACTCACAGTGATCTACCTGCCTCGAATTAAAGGCGTGTACCACCACACCCGGTAAGATCAGGAGTCTTTAGGAGTCTTATGGGAAAAAGATGGTGCCAGGCCCACCTTCCTCTGGCTGGGGACTAGGAGTCTCCCTTTTTCCCAAGCACCCCTTTCTCCTCCTTAGGAAGAAGCCCCCCCCCCCTTTGCCCCCAGGCGTGTGTGTCCATTCATTTAGAAGCAAACAGCTCAGTTCACCTTCCTGTGGAAAAATCCACCCTGGGGCCTTATCTGGAGATGGGGTGGCCCAGGCCCCTTGGCTGTGGGTGGGTCCTTCCCTGTCACTGCTATTTCAGGCTTGGAGGGGCTGCAGGAAGCCCTAGGAGGGGGCTTCCTCTGGGCGTATTTTTAGAGGGACAAAAGGGGGTACAATGAGGCTGTCCCAGTGTAGATGGGTCAAAGCTAGGGACAAGGACTCTAGGAGGCAGAGGAACCCAGGGCACAGTCCTACCCTGGAAGAGAAAGGGGAGTCGCATATTTGACCTCTACAAACCAGGCATGGGAGACAGCCTGCCTCAGGCTGGGTGTGGGAGCTTTAGAGCGGTGTGCTCTGCTGGGGGTCCTGGTGGCTGGACCGACCTGCGAAGCTTACGTGCCTCTGCTCTGCTGCAGGGTGAGGGTGTCCACTAAGTGACCCCCATGGGAGGTTAGGGCCTTCTTATCTTCCTCAACCTGTGTTCTCTGTCCCAGCCTGTGGGATAGGGGAGGTGGGGACAAGAGAGAACACTGAGAGGGTCTGCCCCTCCCTTTGGGGGTGGGAAGGGCTGGTGACTCAGTCCCAGGCCATTCAGGGCTGGGGGTGGCTGCAGCTGCAGCGAGCTGACTCTAGCGGTGACGATGGTGATGGTGACGACAGGGACAACCCTAAACAGAGACCCAACAGCTAGCAGTGCCAGGGACAGGGAGGTAGTGATAGACCTTGCCTTTACGTGCCTTTGCTCCTGCCATGTCTATACCTTCTGGAGGACTTGGGGGACTGAGTTAGAGCCGACAAAGCTCTGTAGGTGGTGGGTTCATGGTGTAGAACAAAGTGACAGCAGGAAAGCTTTTGGGAGACAACCCCCCCCCAATTCCTGCTGTTCTCTTTTACCTCCCCCCCCATCCACCGTCTTCTGTTCTCCAGCCAAGGTCTCCTCCCTTGCCTCCCGGTCTCCCCTGCCCTGGGTCCTGGAGCAGGGCAGGGCCTCCAGCAGCTTCCTTCCTTCCTTTCTTGGGACGGAAACGTAGCTGGGTGGGTGGGTGGGGGGACGCCGGACAGGGGAGGGGGCTCAGTCACCACCCTGCTACCCAAAGTGACTCAGTCAGTCCCTATGTCCCCACCCATCCCCAGGGATCCTGGGTCACAGCGGGAGGTAGATAAGTGCCCTGGCAGTCTCAGCTGGCCCAAGAGCTCAGGCTGCTCCAGGCTGGCCATCTGCTGCCCGGCACTGCTAGCCCACCTCCCATGGCTCGCTCCAGAAGTACCCTGCTGCCGCCAGCCTCATCCCCAGGAGCCCCTCCACTGAACTGTCAACAGGGGCTTGTTCAGGTCAGGTGGGGGCGGGGCAGAGCTGGGCTGTCAGGACCCCAGCTTTAGCTCAATCTCTGGGGAAGGGACATGGGACTTGGGGATGCTTGTACATGCAAGAGGGACCCCAAGAAACAATGCGGGCCTTTCTCTGCTGGGGCTGGTGAGTCATTATCTGGTGGGGGGGGTGCAGAGCCTGGCTCTCAGGGCACCCCCATATCAGCCTTTGTCTGGTTATAGGCTCAGCGGGGTTACTGGGGGCCTGCCCAGCTCTATGGCTATGTGTCTCAGAGCCCGTGGGAGCCAGAGGGCCTGTCTGAAGAAGGCAGGAAGTGTGCTCAGGGCTAGAGCTGGGAGAAAGAATTCCAGCAATGCACCCCTCCCGCTCCTCGCTGGGGCACCCTACCCCCACTTGCATGCTCTAGCTGCCCCCCCTCTATCCCACAGGCTTGGGGGTGCCTTACAGTCCTTGTAATTGAGGGTCTTGTGCCAGGCCTGGTACCACTTGGACTCTCCTTGTGGCCAGAGATGTTTTAGGCTAGTTGCTAAAAGGAATTTTTTAGCCTGTTCTGAGAGGTGGCCGTTCTGGATTGAGGCTGGGGGTTGGCCAGAACAGGCCCTCAGGAACGGCTTCCAGTTTCGTGGCGGCAGTAGCTTACCAAATCCTGCTTCCCGTTTGGGAGCCCCAAGAAACCCAGCCCTGTAGACTGCCACAGAGGCCGTGGGAAAAGGCCACAGGGGCAGTGCCGTGGACATAAGTTTGCATGTGTGGGTGGCTGTGTGTGTTCATGTTGCTTGTTTACGAGTGTAAGCTTGGATGTCTTGTCTCTATGGCCACATGATGTGGCCCTGCCTCCTAGGACATGACTTTATGCCAGGACTGGTCACACATTTCCTCGTACTGTTTTGGCTCTGGCTTCTGTCTCTACTTTCTCCAGCCTCTCTCCTGTGAGCTAGCCTCTGGCTGTCCCAGGCTGATAATTAAGGTCTCTCAGGGCCTTGCTCCCAAAGCCATAAACCTGTCCCTTCAACTGTGTCTTTGAGAGTTGACAAATCTATGCAGGGGGGTTCTGAAGATCTTTGAGGCCTTAGAACCCTGAATTCAGTCTAGCTGAGCCCCCAGGGGACTGGGGGCCGTTTGTTTAAGCTCTGTAATTCTTGGTGTAATGGGGCAGATGGGGCCTGGGTACCAAGGGTCAGCAGGAGGATCCCAGATGAAAATCCAACTGGGCTTTGGGATTAAGGAAGGGGTCCTGAGTGCAGGCTAGACAAAATGGATGTCGAGATTGAAGGGCCATCCCAGAACCCTGAAGCTACCAGTGGCCCTGCATGGACGGATGGACTTCCTCCTATGGCTAGCTGCGACCCATGGACATGGATAACACCGCATTTAGGGGTTGGACTAAGCATGGTGGTTTGTGCTGATAATTCCAGCACTCAGAATCTAAAGCAAGGTCGGGCGTGGTGGCGCACGCCTTTAATCCCAGCACTTGGGAGGCAGAGGCAGGTGGATCTCTGTGAGTTCGAGGCCAGCCTGGTTTACAGAGTGATTCCAGGACAGCTAGGGCTGTTACACAGAGAAAATTGTATCTCCAACAAAACAAACAAACAAACAAAAAACCCCAAAAAAGCTAAAGCAAAAAGGTCACCTTGGGTTATCAGTTTGAAGCTAGCCTGGGTTAAAATGTGAGACCTCCTCTCCAAAACACCAAAAAGGGGGGAAAGGAGGGTGTAGACAGCTGGAGTGTTCAGAGGTATTCTGGATTGGGGGAAGACAGGTGCCTGAGAATTAGAGATCTGCCCCGCTCCAGAGTCCCTCAGCCACCAGACACGAAGGGGTAGGAGCAGTGGTGGAGGGTGAAGGAAATGCCCCCAGCCAGTACATTGTCACCTGCACTCACATCCAGAAACCTGAGCTGCCACCTGCCTGCCCACCCCGGCCACCGGCCCTGTGTAATTGGGCACCAGCAGCTGCTGGCCATTCAGCAGCATAGTCTCTGGCTTGGCCCCTAGCTGGGGTAGGGGGTCAACAGGCTGGCCCCTGCCTGCACAGCCACGTGGCCCAGAGACCTACTGCAGGATGCCAGAGGTAAAACAAGGCAGCTTGGGGGCAGTGTGGCGGGGGTTCCTTGTGGGTACCACGAGCTCTTCCATGTTGTGGGTTAGGAGGCACCCTAGCTGAGGAGGGGCCATCAGCGGCCTCTTCTTTTTGGGCCATGGATGGGGTGGGGGCAGTGGCTCCAGTTAGGGTTGGAATTCTAAAGCAATCAGCTGCCACAACAGCCCAGGGAGCTTCTTGGGGAGTTTGAGGAGAAAACAAAGCATCTCAGGCCTCCAGGGCACCAGCTCTACAGAAGGGAGGCAAGGACCGGAGGGAGAGGCAAAAATCTAGAAGGCACAGACTTGCTAGGTCCTGTGATGGGGCCGTTATCCCATCTGGTTCCTTCTGTATCCCCAAGCTGTGCACAGTGACCCCCGCCCCCCAACCCTTCCACAGCTCCAGCGTCTAGCTATCTCATTAGAGGTTTACATGTTTGGGAATAGGCTTTGTCTCTAAACCCACAGCTGAAGTGTGTTACAGGCAGCCTCACTAAGCCCCTCAGTCACAGGGCAGTGTTTTCTCAATGAAACCTGGGGCTGGCCTCTGACAGCATAGGGCTGGGAGGCTGCGGGTAGAGCCTGATGCCACCTCCTATGTGTCTACAGGATATCAACGGGCCTCCAAGAGAGCTGCGTCCCCGGCTCTGCCACTTGCGAAGGGGACCCCAGGGCTACGGGTTCAACCTGCATAGTGACAAGTCTCGGCCTGGCCAATACATCCGCTCTGTGGACCCGGGCTCCCCCGCTTCCCACTCAGGCCTCCGTGCCCAGGACCGGCTCGTTGAGGTATCCTGGGTCCCTGTGTTTGTATCCGTATGTCCCTGAGTGTCCATGTCTGTCTGGGCCCTGGGTCCCTGCAGGAGGAGGGGAGACACAGGGAACCTGAGCTGGCACTCCTCTTGCTGCCTCGGCTGGTGGTGGCTTCGATGAATATTTGATGGCACACCTGGCCGGGTGGCACTGGGCCGACTGGGCCCCTCAGGCCTTTCTGACCCTGTGTGGGTGGTGGCAGGTCAATGGGCAGAATGTGGAAGGGCTGCGCCATGCTGAAGTTGTTGCCAGAATCAAGGCACGGGAGGATGAGGCCCGATTGCTGGTGGTAGACCCTGAGACTGACGAACACTTCAAGAGGTTGCGGGTCACACCCACCGAGGAACACGTAGAAGGTAGGCTACTGCCTTAGGGGCACAGGGTAGGGTCAGTGCAGCCACTAACATGCTGTCCCCACAGGTCCGCTGCCATCACCAGTCACAAACGGGACCAGCCATGCCCAGGTGAGAGGGTGGGCCCAGATAACTGTAGGTGTACCTCTTGCTCTGTGTCCCCCGACATGATAGTGGCTGTTTCTTCTGGAGACCTTCGCCCTTGGGGATGTACAATTGTGAAACCTATCTGGCCTGGTCACCTCAAAAAATACCCACTGGAGCCGGGCTTGGTGGCGCACGCCTTTAATCCCAGCACTCGGGAGGCAGAGGCAGGCGGATTGCTGTGAGTTCGAGGCCAGCCTGGTCTACAAAGTGAGTCCAGGACAGCCAAGGCTACACAGAGAAACCCTGTCTCAAAAAAACCAAAAAAATACCCACTGTGCTAGCCAGGCCTGATGGTATACACCCCAGCATTTGGGAGGCAGAGGCAGTCAGATCTCTGAGTTCAAGGCCAGTCTGGTCTACAGAGTTCTGGGACAGCCAGAGCTACATTGAGAAACCCTATGTCAAAACAAGCCAGATACCCACTGTGGATCCTGTATGGGGTTAGCACAGGCTCAAGACACACAGTGTGGGTGGATGCCTGGGGTCCTGAGCCACCTTGCTATGCTTTCTTCCTGCACGATTACTGGATAGTCTTCAGTCCTCACCTTCTTGGGACGCCACCAGCCCTGGCTCGACAACAGCTGACATTCCCGTCATGACTGGCCAGGTTGGACCTCCCCATCCATCCACTGCTATGTGCCAGCTATGCCCCGGCAGTGACACAAGTGTGATGCTCACCGCTGAACAAGGAATAGATGCAGCTGTGCTCTGTGTGTGTGTGTGTGTGCTCAAGAGAGAACCTGTGCATGTGTGTGCGTGATCTGGGAGCACCGGGATGGGAACACTGTGAAACCACAACCTACCCTTGGTTTCTTAGCTCAATGGTGGCTCCGTGTGCTCATCCCGAAGCGACCTGCCAGGCTCAGAGAAGGACACTGAGGTAACTGCTCACACACGGGGCTTCAGAGGCCTTGGGAGTGGATCTCTGTGGGGCTACCACTTCCAAGAAGCCTCTTGGGCTAGTTGCTTTAGGCCCAGAGGTGGCCTCTAGTGTAAGTCCCTGGGGAAGGGTAGCTGCCAGGGGTGTATGGCTCACTGTTTGCACCTCACCTGGCCCCCAGGATGGGAGTGCCTGGAAGAGAGACCCCTTCCAGGAGAGTGGCCTCCACCTGAGTCCCACAGCAGCTGAAGCCAAGGAGAAGGCTCGAGCGACTCGGGTCAACAAGCGGGCACCACAGATGGACTGGAACCGGAAGCGAGAGATCTTCAGCAACTTCTGAGCCCCTCCTCTGTCTCTCCAGGGGCCCCAGGGTCTCTTCCTGCACGGACCTTGGGCCTTTCCAGAGCTCCTGAACCCTGAGCAGACTGGAGGGTGGTGGTATCACACCGCCCGGAAACCAACCCATGACCCCATGGCCCCTTGTCTTGTCCGTTGGGTGCTGCGGCTGTCATAGCAAGATGAGAGAAGAGAGAAACACCCCCCCCCCGGGGGGGGCGGGGGCGGAGAGGGAAATAGGGAGGGAGGGAGAGAGAGAGAGAGAGAGAGAGGAGAGAGGAGAGAGGTGAGAGGAGAGAGAGAGAGGGAGAAAGAGAGAGAGAGAGAGAGCAAGACAGCCAAGACAGAGAAACAGTGAGAGGGAGGAGCTGTGCACGGTGGTCTGCCAAGGGCCTTTGCTTTTCTGCCTCGGGCCTGCTGACTGAAAGGAATTCATGTTTTCGCTTTTTTTCCTAAAAGGTCTCCAGCTCCACATATGTTTCTAGTTAATAGTGGAGCCCCCTCCCCCAACCCCTTGGGACTCACTCTAAATAATTGCAATAAAACAAACCTTTCTCTGC
Source organism: Acomys minous (assembly GCF_964271855.1). Lineage (NCBI taxonomy): Eukaryota > Metazoa > Chordata > Mammalia > Rodentia > Muridae > Acomys > Acomys minous. The sequence goes on from NC_140498.1 coordinate 40,589,066, forward strand.
AAACCCTTTCTTACCCACCCTATCAGCAGCGCCATCCTGAGCGGAGAGCAGGGACTCCAGGGGACAGACAGCCAGGGGCCCTCAGGGCTAGCTGTGCCTGTTAAGGGGGATGGTCCTAGGCTAGGCCTCTTCTCTCTGCCTAGCTACCTCTCACTTGCTGGCTTCTAGAACGCAGAGCGTAGGCTCCCTGAGGGGCTAGAGGATGGGTGTTCCTGACTCTTAAGAGGGCGGCCTCCGGACAAGCCCCTTCTCCTGCCCTGCAGCTCCGGGACCTAGAGATGGTGGCTCTGTGTGAGCCATTCCCAGCCGGATCCTGGGCTCCCGAGCCTGGCCCCTGCCTTCTGTCCTTTCCTCAGTGCTCTCAACTCCCCAAACTCACTCGCTGGCACTGCAGTCTGCCTCCTAAGCCATAGCGCACATGCGCCCTCAAATTAAAACAGGCCTTGCCTTGAACTCTGGCTGGCAACTGTGTGTTCTCTGAGTCTTCAGTTGAGGGGTGGGGCGAGGAACAAGGCCCGTTCTAGAAGACCCTCAGGTGAGGCCTCACGCCATCCTCTCCTACTGCTGTTTCTCCAAGACCCGTCCAGCACTCTAGAGTCTGGGTCTCCGGCGTTCTGTTAACATGGGGGTGGGTTCCTGGCACAGGCCAAGCTCAAGCTCGGAAGCCAGAAGGTCCAGAGAAGTGCTGGGGCTGCAGGACAGGGTGTGAGAGTTCACAGGGGTACTTCCCCCACAGGCTTCCCAGCAGCTAGCTGCAGCTGGCTCTATTTCCTCCCTCCTCAACTCCCCAGGATAACGGTATGTCCCCACACAGCCTCCCAGGCAATCTCGCCCCTGACACGTGAATGCCGTGCACACACACAGATGCTTCTCGGCCTCCCTGTAACTCCCCAGCTTTATTACACACCGTAAAAACAACCCCCGAACCTTATTACCCCTCCCCACAAAGGCACATCACAGACACTGGCCAGAGGAAGCTCTGTGCCCCTTAGACGTCCTGGGCAGCAGGGCACAGGGCCTGGTTGAGGCAGGCCTGACAGCGAGGATGGACAGGGAGACAAGTCTGTTGGCCGAAGCCTACCAGCAGTCCGTTGACCTCACTCCACAGTGGCCTGTGAGGGTAAGGGGCACGTCAGTGTCTAAGATGGCAGGATGGCTCCCTCCCCCGACTCACCCCCTAGCTACCCCATACCTGGGCAGCCACTCCTCCAAGGCTTTGCGTGTCTCTTCTGGGGACTTGGTCACCTTCTTGGTCCACTTCAGTCTGTTGGCTATTCTGTGCACATGTGTGTCCACTGCTGCTTGGAGACAGGGCAGGGTGAATGAGGGCACTCTGCCAGCTGGGCTGTGTCCCTAGCTCCAGTCCGAAGCAAGTGTGGCTAGGAGACTGAGCCCAGGGTCTTTCCCATCTGAGCTTTTAAACAAGACGGGAAAGCCAGGAGTGGTGGCGCACACCTTTAATCCTAGTCCTCGGGAGGCAGAGGCAGGGGGATCGCTGTGAGTTCAGGGCCAGCCTGGCTTAAAAAGTGAATCCAGGACAGCCAAGGATACACAGAGAAACCCTGTCTCAAAAAAACAAAAAAACAAAACAAACAAGACGGGAACCACAGAGCATGAGAGAGGGTGCTGCGTCTGCATGGCTGGGGGGGTCCTCCATCTGGGGTGCAGGCAGCCTGGTTGGTTGTTTGAGACAGGATCTCTCTTCACGGCCCTGACTATCCTGGAATTCACTATGTAGACCACAGATCCACCTGCCTCTGCCTCTCGAGTACTGATATTAAAGGCTTACAGGTGGACCTCTGAGTTCGAGGCCAGCCTGTTCTACAATGCAAGTTCCAGGACAGCCAGGGCTACGCAGAGAAACCCTGTTTCAACAACAAACAAACAAACAATTGAAGTGTGGGGCAGGTGTGGTGGTTTCTATCAATAACTCCAGCACTTGAAATGTTGAAATAGGGGCCAGGCATGGTGGCACATGCCTTTAATCCCAGTACTGGGGAAGCGGAGGCAGGTGGATCACTGTGAGTTCAAGGCCAGCCTGGTCTACAAAGAGAGTCCAGGACAGCCAAGGCTACACAGAGAAACCCTGTCTTGAAAAACCAAAAATAGACTAATTGGGCTACAGAGTAAGACTCTGTGTGTATATATATATATATATATATATATATATATATATATATATATATATGTGTGTGTGTGTGTGTGTGTGTGTGTGTGTGTGTGTGTATATGTATATATACTCAACTCTGTATCCTGGGAAAAACAAAACAAAACAAACTCTAAACGCCAAAGTGCATACTCTTGGTCTGCAACCGTCCCAAGAATGAAGCCTGGATCAGGGAGGACCACACTCTGCCCTGTCTTTCTGGGTCCTAAGACCCCTGTTAGCCTATCCACTGGCTGTGAGCACTGGGTGGGGTGGCAGCAGCCTGGCCCGGTGGGTCAGCCTGAGGTCACAGTTGCAGAGCTGGCTGGCACCTGCTACTACTACAGCTATTGGGGACAGAGTGGAGAGCAGGGTCAGGCTGGTTACAGCTGTGCTCCACCTGCTCCCATCAGCTGGCCACTGCAGGGATTCAGCCTCCTGCCAACCCACCTGGTCAGCTGCAGCACCTGCCTTTCCTTTCCCAAGGTTTGTCAAACAGCTAGCCGATGCCCATGCCGGCTCCCTGACTTGCAACTGCCTGGGAAAAGACTTGGGGGGGGTGCAGGCTGAGGGGTCACACACAGCATGGAAGCCTTAGCCAGGACCACATGGATGAGCCTCCTGTGCATCTGTGTAGTTAAAGAGGACGATTACTTTACTGGCTGTGAGAGAGTGACCTGAGGTCACCCAGGGGCAAGGGTCAGAACTCCATAGTTGCAGCTTTTCGGCTGAGAGGACATCTTTTTCTCCCTAGGAGGCAGCCCTGGGGTCTGGCTGCAGGTAGCCGGATCCTCAGACTACAGGGAAGTGGGTGGTATTCTGACACTGTCCTGGCCACCGGAAGCACAATTCCTTGCAGGGGCCCTTCCCCCACGGCACTCCCACGGGACACAGGCAGCTGAGGACAGTGTTTAGATGAGCTCAAGTGTCAACTAAGAGGCTGCTGGCGGCTTTGGGAGCTGAGGAGTGGAGGCTGAGCTGGGGAGTCCTCACCTACTCCCTACCTGGCCAGGCTCCTCCAAGGCTTGCTGGTCTCAACAGGCACTCACCAGCTCCCAGTCAAAGCCCTGGGCCCCTAGCTGCCCTCTATCCACTGGGCAGTGCTACACAAGGTGCTACCAGCTTAGAGATCTCGAAAGGAACCCCTCCACCAGGCACATGCAGAAGCCAGGGGTTAGGGGAGGGGGCGGCCAAAGAGAGAGGTCAGGGCTAAATCTTGGTTTCTGTGTGACCGTAGGAGCCACAACTCTGGGCAAAGTCCTGAGAAGGTGGCACCTGTGTCCCTGCCCAGGGAGCATGTCTTCAACCTAGCCAAACAGAGGTGCTTCAGATGCGAGATGACACCCTGAAAAAGGGTCCCAGAATTGGGGGGGGGTCCCTTCCCCAATTTCACAAGGCCACCCTCCTCCTCCTCCACTACCACCTCAGCCTCTGTCTTCCTCAATCTGCACCACCCATTAGAGCTTCCTGCTTTGTTACTCAGCTTTGCCGCTGCTATTCCTTCGGCCTGAGACACACTTCTAGCTCTTGGGCTGGCTAACTCACCAGAGGCTCTAAACTGAAACATGACCTCAGAAAGATTTCCTGCAGTTAGACACAGTCCAGCATGATTATAATCCAAGTCCTTAAGAAGCTGGGTATGGGCTGGGCGTGGTGGCACACGCCTTTAATCCCAGCACAGGGGGATCTCTGAGTCTGAGGCCAGCCTGGTCTACAAAGCGAGGTCAGGACAGCCAAGGCTACACAGAGAAATCCTGTCTTAAAAAAACAAAAAAGAAGCCAGGTGTGGTGGTGCACGGCCTGTAATTCCAGCACTTGGGGAGGCGGAGGCAGATGGACCTCTGTGAGTTCAAGGCCAGCCTGATTTACAAAGTGAGTTCTTTCCGCTTCTCTGACCCCCCCCCCCCCAGGGTCTCTGTGTAGTCTTGGCTGTCCTGGACTCCTTCTGTAGACCAGGCTGGCCTCAAACTCACAGCAATCTGCCTGGCTCTGCCTCCCGAGTGCTGGGATCAAAGCTTTGCACCACCACACCTGGCTTACAAAGTGAGTTCTAGGACAGCCTGAGCTGTTACACAGACAAACCCTGTCTTGAAAAAAAAAAAAAAGCCAGGCAGTGGTGGTGCACACCTTTAATCCTAGCACTCGGGAGGCAGGCAGAGGCAGGTGGATCGTTGTGAGTTCGAGGCCAGCCTGGTCTACAAAGCGAGTCTAGGACAGCCAAGGCTATACAGAGAAACCCTGTCTACAAACAAACAAACAAACAACAACAACAAAAAAAAACCCCCAAAAAAACCCAAACCAAAACCCCACCAAAACCAAAACTAAAAGGCTTCCCATGTTCCTGGATCCTGGGCCAAGTTCCACTGCCTGGCACACTGCCTACCTAGCCGCTTCCCTCTACAGTGTGTGGGGACCACCCGGCTGCAAGGTCCTTCCCAGAGGTCAGCACGCAGGAGGAACTCAGCAAACCTGAGTTCTTGTCCTACAGTGACCAGCAGCGCCAGCCTGTTCAACACTGACAACACCCAAGTCACAGATAACTCGGGGAGCCCCAACAGAAGCAAGCAAGCTCAGAGTTGACTTCGGCCTCCTCGTGGCACAGACTACTCACCTATGCCTGATACGGTCCCCCAGGCCACGGCCATAGCCAAGTGTGCCATCTTGGGCCCAACACCTGGCAAGGCCACCAGCTCTGCCACGGAAGCGGGGATGTCCCCGTCGTAGTGCTGCTGCAGGATGGCGGTTGTCTGCTTGATGAATTTTACCTTGCTCTGAAAGATGGTGTGGATCATCAGCCTTGGGGTGAGGCATAGCCTGATCTGGGGAGGACCCACGAGTGCCCAGATTTGCCCATCACCTGCATGTCTCAAGTACAGGTGACCACAGTCCAACCTCTCGAGGAGGTGAAGAGCCAACAGCAGCTCCTGAGGGAGCCCCTGGACCCACCTCCCTCTAACGTGGGCTTAGTGACATGTGCGTGGGAACTAGCTTGGGTCCCCTGCCTCAGCATTCCCTCCAGAGGCTGAGCTGTCCCTAGGACCTAGACTCAGCACCTGGAGCTTCAGGAAGGAAGGCTGGAGCCTGGGGCTCCCCCAAGCCACCGCCAGACAGACCAGCTGGGTGGTTCCCATCCTGTGCCTGAGTGGAGAGGGCTATTTAAAACCAATCTGATAGACGGTGGCCCACGCAGTGCCAAGGGGAAGCAGTTCCACCCTCAGAGCCACTTTCAACAGATCCGCCCACCACCCAGGGTTCTGTGGAGTAGGGGAGCTGCCTCTCTGGAGTGACACACTCTAGGGAGCCTGGGGGGGGGGTTGGGGGCGGTTAGGGAATAAAGAGAAGAGCATACAGCTGGGTGGGAGGGTAGAGGAAATGAAGGTTTGTAAACAGAAAAATCCTGAGAGCTTCAGGGGCAGGGCCCTAGCCGCGATATAAACTCCTGGCAGGCCAGAAGCACAAAAGGCCTCCGCAGCAGAGCTGCCTGCCTCTCCTCTCCAGTCCCCCGTCTTGGCCCCGTTGCCAAGGGTAAGGCTTACCCTCCAGAAGCCCACAGGGTAGATAAGTCTGCCCAGCACGTCATCATCCGTCTGCAGGATACTTTCCACAGTTAAGCCCCGGGCTCGTAGGCGCTGCATGGCACCTGCTGTCACCTGGTCTTTGGTCTGGCTGGAGAGCATCAGCGACAGGAGCACCTGGTACCTCTGCACCTGCTCGTGCAATGACAGGGGTCAGGACGGTGACCAGTCCCTAGCCGAGTCCCTCACCCTTTTCACTTGTTACTGTGGCCCTCTTACTCCTCAGGAAGAGGAGGGTCTTTCTTGTCACGTCTAACATGGACTAGTTCTCTGCTTCTGTAGAGTAATGCGAAGCCCCGATGACTTGCTTGGAAACCATACCCAGTTCAGAGTGGACATTAGACAATCAATGGCTACTGTTGGTACGGTTATTGCTTGGTCGGCGATAACGATAACACTACGCATTATATAGACCACCAGGCCCAGAGACAGAAGTACTCGGGCCATTCAGTCTCAGAAGGTAGCTAGAGCTGAGGTTAGTCTAAGGAACAGTGCTCTACAAGGAACTCTTCTTCTCTCGCATGACTGAACGCTCCCAAATGCTCCCAGTATATGCACGGGGCCTCAAGTCACAGGCCCTGCTGACATGCACAGTGACCACAATGAAGGACGGATGATGCATGCTGTCCGGTGCAGTAAGGTAATGGGGGCCCGTCCTTTCGGGGATGGTGTCAGCTGAGAGAGCTGGCAGGTCTCGGTCTGCTTTCTGGTAGAGAGACTTGAGAGGAAGCAAGCATCTTGCTTTCATGCAGGAACAAGGAATCCCCTGGGCAGGTGGAGGCTCTGCCTACCTTTGGGGGGGCGTCGGCATCATAGCAGTGCTCAGCGCCCAGCTGGTCCACAGGCGCATCCTTCTTCCTTCTCATGATGCGGATGTTGGCCAGTTGCTGCTGCCAGTTCTGGGGCTCCCAAACCGGCACTTTGAGGGGCTCAGCATTCTCGGCGTTAGAAACCTCATAGGCCACAGGTACCTTCTGTGTCTTCCGTGAATGTTTCGCAGGCCTGTGGCTTTCTCTTTCTTCTGCAAAAAGCGCCATTCAGTCTTTGAAGCCCTGGCCTTACATGAGGGAAGGGTAGTGGTGCTGCTTACCTGCCAAGTCCCCTCCCCCTCGCTTATTTGTACGTTATCTACCACGGTGCGTGTAGAAGTGCTCTGCCTTTGTCGCCACAGGACACGGTGGTCTGACAAGGTGCCTATTAGCATACCAAGACACTAGTAACAAGCTCTAAGATGGTGTAACCTCTCCCCTTGTCCCGTGTCCTTTGAACTTCATTCAAGAGAACCTCTTTTTTTTTTTTTTTTTCCAAAACAGAGTTTCTCTGTGTAGCCTTGGCTGCCCTAGCCTTTGTGGACCAGGCTGTCCTCGAACTCACAGCGATCCACCTGCCTCTGCCTCCCAGTGGGTCTCCAGTGACGCCTATGCACACCCCTGGTCTAGCCACTTTTGCTGAAGTCCCAGCTGCAGACATGCAGGGGCTCTGATAATTGCTCTCCTGAGCATCATTACTTGGCACATAGTAGGTCCTTAATGGCTACAGGACAAACACAATGAGTGCCATGCCCTTTCCTGTTTTCTCTGGACCTATTTTCTTTTAGAACCACTGTCAGCTTGGGGAGAAGACTTAGGGCTGGGTGTGTTCTTGGCACACAGCCTAGTTCTACAAGAAAGGGAGGCAGCTCTGAGCACAGGCTGCTGTGTCCCACAGTCAGCCTGGAACAAGTAAATGCCCCAAGTGGGCTGGTGGACTGAAACATTTCGCTGGTGACAAGGGAGGATGTGTGGACACATCCAGAACCCCGGCAGATTATTTTTTTTAATTTATTTTTTATTTATCATGTATACAATGTTGTCTGCATGTAACGCCTGCAGACCAGAAAAGGGCACCAGATCTCATTATAGATGGTTGTGAGCCACCAGGTGGTTGCTGGGAATTGAACTCATGACTTTTGGAAGAACAACTAGTGTTCTTAACCTCTGAGCCATCTATCTCTCTATCTCTCCAGCCTGTTTTTTTTTTTTTTTTTTTTTTTTCAAGACAGGGTTTCTCTGTGTAGCCTTGGCTGTCCTGGACTCTCTTTGTACACCAGGTTGCCCTCGAACTCACAGAGATTCGCCTGTCTCTGCCTCTCAAGTGCTGGGATTAACGGCGTGCGTCACTACCGCCCGGCACCCCCGCAGATTCTGCGGGTCCCAGCACCGAAAAAGCTAGAGTCGGGGCACTTGAGACTCAAGCGTTTGTGGGCGGCGCCTTAGGTCAGATCCTGCCGCCAGGGACCCCTGCCTGCAGCCAAAGTTCCACGTCTTGCCTTTCCTCCAAAATCCCTCCAGGCGCAGCGCTACCTGCAGCAGCCTCTCGCGGGGCGAGCTTCTCCCCACACCCTTCCGACGCGATCCTAGAAGCGCGGCTCCGACTGCGAGTCACCATCCGAACCCCAGAGCTCATGCCTGGGGCTGTAAACTACACATCCCTCGTGGCCCCGAGGTCCCGGCACTAGCTCAACGCTCTCGCGGAACTACAATTCCCAGAGAGCACTACGCAGGTCAGCAGTGCCTCGCCCCCGGAAGTACAGGTTGCTCTTCCGGCAGCTGCTCTGGGCCGGGGGTGTGCGCCCTTCCCTGGCTGCTGGAGGCCCTGCGCGCGGAAGGCGCGCGCGGGGTGAGTCGCCCGCGAGGCTCGGACTGCTGCTGCGGGTCCGGATGGTTGTGTGGTCGCGTCGTGATGGGGTAAAGGGGAGCTTGCCCCTCTGTATCCAGGACCCGGCCGCGCCCACCGCTGACAAGTCCCAGTGCTCCAGGGCCCCCCGTTGCGGGTGTGTGTGTGGGGGCTCTGCTCCTGTTGTCCCCGAGACAGCTCCTCCACACTGGGAGAAAGCTAATGGCATTGTGGCTGTATGCACCCTGCGGCGTTGGACTAGGCAGAGGCTCTAGGCTAGATCAGGTTTATACCTCCGGGGTTGATTTGTGGCAGAGTCCCGCCTGCATGGGGTTGAGTGGCTCCCGGGCTGTAGGGAGGACAGGTGATTGCTATGCTAGACCTAGGATTCCTGGCAACTGGTGGATCGCTTGAGGTGCAGGAGGGCAGAGTTCTTCCTCAGGTGTATCAAATAATATGTTCTCCCCACCCCCTGTTCAGAGCAGTTCTCTAGTACCGCCCTGCCCACCATGGCCAAACAAGCAACCAAAGATTCAGGCTTAAAGGAGAAGTTCAAGATACTTTTGGGACTGGGAACATCAAGGCCAAATCCCAGGTGTGCAGAAGGCAAACAGACGGAGTTTATCATCACGTCGGAAATCTTAAGAGTGAGTGAGCAGCCTCTCTCTATCTTGGCTAGTCCATCGCAAGGAAGGCTGGATTTGTCTGTCAGTGGGTTCTGTGGGAGGTGGGCTGCTGGTGAGCGTCTGCACAGGGCTGAAGTCTCCAGAACTGTGAAGACATAGACATGTCCTTCCTCGGGGTCTCGGGGATCTGCTCGAGCACACTCGCTTTAGGTGATCAATGAACATGTATTTTGTTTAGTGTCATGGAGGATGCCTTGCTCTCTCTCAGCACATGGGAGGCTGAGGACATGGATTGTGAATTTGGAGGCCAGCTGGAAGCAACATAATTCTAGACCAACCTGAACTCCAGTCTTTTTTTTTGTTTTTTTTTTGTTTTTTTGTTTTTTTGTTTTTCAAGACAAGGTTTCTCTGTGGAGCCTTGGTTGTGCTGGACTCACTTTAGACCAGGCTGGCCTTGAAGTCACAGAGATCTGCCTGCCTCTGCCTCCCCAAGTTCTGGGACTGAAGGCATGTGCTGCCGCCGCCGCCGCCACCTGGAAGAGATGTCTTTTTTTTTTTTTTTAATTTAAGTAATTTATTTAGCTTACATCTTAATTGTTATGAGATCAGTCTTTAAAAAACAAAATAAAATGCTGGGTCATAGTGGTGGTGCATAATTAAAAAAAAAAAGATTTTATTTATTATGTATACAGTATTTGAAAGCCAGAAGAGGGCATTGGATCACATTATTGATGGTTGTGAGCCACCATGTGGTTGCTGGGAATTGAACTCAGGACCTTTGGAAGAGCAGTCAGTGCTCTTTACCTCTGAGCCATCTCTCTAGCTCTGGTGGTGCATGATTTTAATCCCAGTACTCTGGAGGCAGAGGCAGGTGAATCTCTCTGAGTTTGAGGCCAGCCTGCTCTACAAAGCGAGTCCAGATAGCCAAGCCTACACAGAGAAACCTGTCTAAAAAAAAGGACTTGGATCATTTGTGACAACTTTTTGCTGATTGTCAAGTTTTATTTGTTTTGCTTTGTTTTTCAAGACAGGGTTTCTCTGTGTAATAGCCCTGGTAGTCCTGGACTCAACTTGTAAATCATGCTGGCCTTGAATTTACAGAGATCCTCCTGCCTCTGCCTCCCTGAGTGCTGGGATTATAGGCGGGCTACCCCACCCAGCAACTGTTAAATTTTTTTGATGTTGGAGAGTTAGCCTAGGTCTCACATACTAAATATGGTACTAAAGAGCTATAACCTGTGTTTGTTCACTTATTTAAATTTTATTTTATTTAAATTTATTTTATGTGTATAGGTGTCTTACCCATACCTGCATGTATGTTTTGCCCACAAATAACTGTTGAACTTTTGTACTTGAAACATATTCCACTCAGATACAAACCAAACACTCATCACTTGGGTAGGGTTGTAAATAAATATGATGCATCTATATTCAGTGGAGTATGATTTACTACTAGGAAGGATCAGGTAGTGACACATGCCTGAACATGAAGGATCACTGAGAGCACGCTAAGTAAAGGAAGCTGGTTCCTGACAGCCTCATGATGCGTGAGTCCTGTATATGACATGTCCAGAACAGGCAAGCTGGAGCTGGAAGGAAGAAGGAAGTACGCGGTTTCTTTTTAGTGTGATAAGCTTGAAATTTATTCTTGAAATAGTGGAGATGATTATAAGCATTGTGATAATCCTGAAGTTTGCAGTTTAAAATCGATGCTGTAGCCGGGTGTGGTTGCGCACGCCTTTGATCCTAGCAGTCAGGAGGCAGAGGCAGGTGGATTGCTGTGAGTTTCAGGGCAGCCTGGTCTACAAAGCAAGTCCAGGACAGCCACGGCTACACAGAGAAACCCGGTGGTTCATGAAAGCCGGTGGTTCGTCCCCATAATCCTAGTACTTGGGAGTCTAAAGCAGGAAACCACCTTGAGCTCTAGGAGTCTGGGGCTGAGTCCTAGGCTAGCTAGGGTCACATAAAAGGACACTATAAATAAAAAGAAATTGTGGAGCTTTTTGGGTTTTTTGTTTTTGTTTTGTTCCGAGATAGGGTTTCTCTGTGTAGCCTTGACTGTCCTGGACTTTCGCTTTGTAGACCAGGCTGGCCTCGAACTTGCAGCGATCCGCCTGCCTCTGCTTCTGGAGTGCTGGGATTAAAGGTGTGTGCCACCACTGCCCCACAAAAAAAGAAATTGTGATATGGCATGTTATGTGAGTTTTATCTAGCAAAACTTTCAGTTAGGGAAATAAAGTTGTCCCTTGTCAGTCCAAGAGTTGGAGTGCTAAGTTATTCCATGAACTCTGATCTACAGCTAGTCAGATTTGGTGACTCATGCCTTTATTCCTAGCACTTTGAAGGCAGAGGCAGGTAGATCTTTGTGAATTTGAAGCCAGACTTGTCTACAAAGTGAGTTCTGGGCCACCTAGGGCTACATACATGATAAAAACAAAACAAAACAAAAGTCTACAATTGGATATGGTGACTTTCCCCTGTAGTCACAAGTCCCAGAACTTGTGAGGCTGAGGCTGGAGAATTGCCATATGTTTGAGGCTGGCCTTGGGCTATAATGTGAATTCAAGGACAGTTTGGGATGAATAGCAAAACCTCATCTCAAGAAAAACACATCAGCCTGGTGTGGTGGCGCATGACTTTAATCTCAGCATTTGGGAGGCAGAGGCAGGTAGATCTCTGAGTTGGAGGTCAGCCTGGTCTACAGAGTGATTCCAGGATAGCCAGGACTACACAGAGGAAAATCAAAACAAAAAAACCAAAAGAAAGGAAAAAAAAAACCCATTGGTTTACAGGTAAGATACAGAGGTGGTAGGTGGTTGGCAGTTAAGGAGGCCTCTTAAGCCCTGGCTCTTTTTTCTGTTTCTCTTCTTTAGGAACTGAGCGGTGAATGTGGCCTCAACAATCGCATCCGAATGATAGGGCAGATCTGCGATGTGGCAAAGACGAAGAAACTTGAAGAGGTAGGCTTGCCTCAGTTCTACTGCTGGAGCTACGCGTGCCGGCTGCAGCTTGTTTAGAATCCTTCCATCCTTCCATTTGCTCTTTGCTCTCTTGAGTTTTTTTTTTTTTTTTAAGGTTTCTCGAGACAGGGTTTCTCTGTGTAACAGTCCTGGCTTTCCTGGACTCGCTTTTGTAGACCAAGCTGGCCTTGAACTCAGAGATCCACCTGTCTCTGCCTCCCAAGTGCTGGGATTAAAGGCGGGTGCCACCATGCCCGGCTCAAAGTAGAGTCTTTTTTTTTTTTTTTTTTTTGGTTTTTCGAGACAGGGTTTCTGTGTGTAGCCTTGACTGCCCTGGACTCACTTTGTAGTCCAGGCTGGCCTCGAACTCACAGTGATCCGCCTGCCTCTGCCTCCTGAGTGCTGGGATTAAAGGCGTGTGCTACCACGCCCGGCTTCAAAGTAGATTCTTAACATTAGTAGGGGCTGACTCTCACAGGGACAGTTTGGCTTCTGGAGCAGGTGCATGCTTAGGGCATGTTCCGAGTGCTACAATGCCACTGAACCTGAAGAGATCTTCTAGGACCTTCCTGGCAGTCTTGGAGAAGCCAGGATTGCTTCCCTGTCCTGCCTGTTCTCCTTTTCCTACCCTGTGACCTGGGGCCCATTAAAGAAACCTGGCTGAGTGTCAGGCATAGTGACATACCTTTAATTCCAGCATTCAGGAGGCAGAGACAGATCTCTGTGAGATCAAGGCCAGCCTCATCTACAAGGTGAATTCCAAGATAGCCAGAGCTACACAGAGAAACCCTGTGTGTGTGTTGGTGGTTAAAAAAAGTTACATTTAATCCCAGCACTTAGAAGGGAGAGGCAGGGGGATCTTTGACTTCAAGGCCAGCCAGGGCCACACAGAGAAACCCTGTCTCGAAAAGCCAGAAGAGAGAGGGAGAAACAGACAGACAGTCAAACAGAAACAGACATACTGACACTTGGGTTTAAAATGATCTGAAGGTCTGTTGTCACTATGGACTTCAGGAAGCACTAAAATAAAGGCTCTCACAGAGCTAGTTTTAATTCAGAAGACCCCTTTCTGCCCTTTGATTGAGGGGCTCAGGTCCTTGGAGGTCACATCCTTATCCCTGTCCCCCTTTGTTGTGGCAGCACGCAGTGGAAGCACTTTGGAAGGCTGTCTCAGACTTGCTGCAGCCAGAGCGGCCACCTGAGGCCAGACACGCAGTTCTTGCCTTGATGAAGGCCATTGTGCAGGGACAGGTAAGGGGCAGAGCTGGGGGAGCCTGTGGGATGAAGGCAGGCCATCAGTGTTTGGACTCCTGGCTTTGGTGGCCTGCCAGGGGCAGGATCGAGTGGGTAGCCGAGGCTCTGGAGCCAGCTGTGTGTGATGACATCCTGGTGTCACAACTCATGCCTGGTGATCTCGGACAGTCAGTGTAGCTCCCTGAGAATAGAGGGTAGCTGTGTCGTCTTATGGGGGTGGCACAAGTAGATTGTGCAAAATGTGTAGCGTGTGGCCAGTGTTAGCCATAAGGAACTCAGGCTCTGGTGTCTCTTCTAAAGGACTGTGGCACCTCTCCTGAGGCTAGATTTCTGTTCTCACAATATGAGCACGTGCTTGTCCTGACTCTTGAGTTGGCCAGAGCAGGAGCTTCATTGTTACTACTGTGTGCCTGCCCCCACCATGTCCAAAGCTTGACGTATTAAGTGGTGTGGAACCAGATGGATGTTCTGTACCTGCTCTTGTTCTGAGTAATGACATGGAGACATTTATATTTATTATAAGCTCAGGGCACTATAGCTGGGCAGATACTCACTTGTTGTAACCCTACAGTGCTGGCCTGGTTTATGTCTCACCACATTGCCCATTACCTGCCATCTTAGTCTTGTTCTGGCACCTGCTTCTTCATCCATGTCTGCTGATGGCGATTCCTCTTCTGTGGTCCCCACCTGAGACCCTCCCACTGGGCCTGGAAGTCCTGCCTTGTCCTCTCCTGCCCAGCTTTTAGCTGTTCAGTTATTTGACCAGTCAAAAGGTGATGTAGAACAGTATTTACAAAATACTAAAACAGAAGCCTCTTGTGGTAGCACGTGCCTTTAATCCCAGCCAGCACTTGGGGAGGCAGAGGCAGGTGGATGTCTGAGTTCGAGGCCAGCCTGGTCTACAAAGGGAGTCCAGGACAGCCAAGGCTATAGAGAGAAACCCTGTCTTGAAACAAAAACAAACCCACCCAAAATATTAAGAAAGGAGATGCCTCATAATAATGACTATAGTCAGATCTCTGTTGGAACAGAAACCAGCATTTGAACAATACAAAGACACTCTTCACATAGTGCATAGAAAGATTATCCATCGGTGGTGTAGCATGCCAGTCAGCTGCCGGCTCGTGCCTCCGGCCCCCCGTGTGAGCCCCCTGATCTTGCTGACCTGCCATTCACGGGTGCTTCTAGAGCAAGAACAGGGCGTGCCTGGGGTCTCGGCTTTTTGACAGCTGCATGGGAAATGCTGGAAGGGCTTTATTGACCTCATGTTTTGTCTTTAGGGTGACCGCTTGGGGGTTCTCAGAGCCCTCTTCTTTAAAGTGATCAAGGATTATCCCTCCAATGACGACCTCCAGGACAGGCTAGAAGTTTTTAAGGCCCTCACAGACAATGGAAGGCACATCACCTACTTGGAGGAAGAGCTGGGTAAGTGTCCCACGGAGAATGAGGTTTCTCTGGCCTTGGGAATCAGATCCCTGGGATGAGAAAGGAAGGCCACTGAGCCTGGCCGGGTGCTGCAGTTCGTGAGGTGGCCTGCAGGAAACTCAGGGCCACATTGCCATTTTTATTGGGAGCTTACAGATGCCCTCGTGGGACTCACCCCAGACCTGTTTGTTGAAGTCTTAGGCTGGCAGGACCCAGGAGGTGCTTTTATTTTTAGGGAGGATGCAGAATCTTAAGTGCCTGCATCCTGTCTTCTTGTCAGTGGATCTGTGTTGTCACTGCTGCATTAGTGGTGCTTGACATCCTACCCTGGTTTCTGCCTTTCCTCCTGTCGAATGACAGTAAGAGGTGTCAGTAAGTTTTAAGACTTTGTTTCCCTTTGGTGAGAAAAAAAAAAAGGAAAGATAAGTGAGCCCGGGGCTCTGTCATTCTGATACCCAGAAATGGGCCTGCTGCTGACCTGCCTCTGGGACAGGTGCTGTTACAGTTTGCCTTCAGGTTTTCTAAGGCTCCGTGGCCTGCAGCCTTGCCTATGTCTTTCCAGAGATTCTTGTGGGGTTGGGAATTCCCAAGAGCCTGCTTCCTGAGCAAGAATTGTAATGTCAGGCCTTGAGTGGAATGCTGGCTGCTTCTGTCTGCTCAGCCCCAGCACCCACGCACAGCAAGTATCCACGCAGGGCTTGCTCAGACTCCTGCCTGGCCTCCCTGGGTCCTGTATGTTGCAGTAATAGGGTGCAGGCTCATGTTCCCGGGGGAGGAGGAGTCTAGCCTCAGCTTTTCTCCTACAGCAGAGTTTGTCCTGCAGTGGATGGATGTCGGCTTGTCCTCAGAGTTCCTTCTGGTACTTGTGAACCTGGTCAAATTCAACAGCTGTTACCTTGACGAATACATTGCATCAATGGTTCAGTAAGTGAAAGCTAATTAAGGGCTGAGTGCAGCAGAGAGGTGCAGCTTTTGCTAGCACGCAGGAGACCCTGGATTCCACCCGCAGCTCCAGAAGAAAAGAAAAGAACCTTAGTGTTCCTTTGATAACAGCCCCACTTGGATCTTAAGCTTAGTTCTGCAGGGTGAATAAAGTCTGGTGAGACAGGGTGTGTCTGTGTAGCCCTGGCTGTCCTGGAACTTGCTTTGTAGACCAGGCTGGCCTTGAACTCAAAGAGATCTGCCTACCTTTACCTCTTGAATGCTGCAATTACAAGTGTGAGCCACCACCAACCAGCATAACCACATATTTTTATTATTATTATTTATTTTAAAAATTTATTTATTATGTACAGTGTTCTGCCTGCATGTACGCCTGTACGCCAGAAGAGGGCACCAGATTTCATTATAGATGGTTGTGAGCCACTGTGTGGTTGCTAGGAATTGAACTCAGAACCTTTAGAAGAGCAGCCAGTGCTCTTCATTTCTGCAGCCCACTTTTTTTTTTTTTCTGAGACAAGGTTTCTCTGTGTTATCTTGGCTGTCCTGGACTTGCTTTGTAGACGAGGCTAGCCTCGAACTCACAGAGATCTGCCTACTTCTGCCTCCCGAGTGCTGGGACTAAAAGTGTGCACTACCATGCTTGTCTCAGCCCACATATTTTTATTTTATTTATTTTATTTTGTTGGTTTTTTGAGACAGTGTTTCTCTGTGTATTCTTGGCTGTCCTGGACTCACATTGTAGACCAGGCTGGCCTCGAACGCACAATAATCCGCCTGCTTCTGCCTCCTGAGTGCTGGGATTAAAGACATGCACCATCACACCCGGCCCACATATTTTTATTTTTATATTTTACTATTTTGCTGTGTTTTGCTGTGTACCATGGCACGTGTAGAGGTCGGAGAACAACTTTGTGGGTCTGTTTTTTCCTTCCCACCTTTATTTTTAAATTTACTTTTATTTTTATTTATTTTTTTGGTTTTTCGAGACAGGGTTTCTCTGTGTTAGCCTTGGCTGTCCTAGACTTGCTTTGTAGACCAGGCTGGCCTTGAACTCACAGCGATCCATCTTCCTCTGCCTCCCGAGTGCTAGGATTAAAGGCATGCACCACCACACTTGGCTCCTTCCCACCTTTATATGTTCTGAGGATAAAGCTCAGGTTTCTACGTTTGTGCAATAAGCACTTTATCCATTGACTCCTAGACCATGCCCCTCTCAGTGCTGTAGGTGGAGGCCATTACCAGCTGGCAAAGACCACGCCCCCCAGGAGGCAGTTATCAGCTGTGGACATACTGAAGCCCAAACTAAAATCCCACACTTGGGATTAAAACAAAAACATATTTACATAACACAACTGAGTTTACAAAGAAACCAAAACTTCCATTACAAGACAGGGTCTCCCTATGTAGTCCTGGCCTGGAACTCACTATGTAGACCAGACTGGCCTTCAACTCAGACAGAGTCACCTGCCTTTGCCTCCTGAGGGCTGAGATGAAAGGTGTATGCCACCATGCCCAGCCCCCTCTTTTTTTTTTTTTTTTTTTTTGAGACAGGGTTTCTCTGTGTAGCCTTGGCTATCCAGACTCACTTTGTAGACCAGGCTGGCCTCCAACTCACAGAGTTCTGCTTCTCTGTGGAGACCAGAGACATCAGATACAATACCCTATAAAGATGATTGTGAGTTACTACTTAAGTGCTGGGAATTGAACCTGGGTCCTTCAGAAGAGCAGACTGTGCTCTTAACCATTGAGCCATCTCCCCAGTCTTACTTTTTTTTTTTAACTATCTTGTATATGTCCATGAAGGCAGACACTTTGTCTTATTTACACCATGCACACAACACTGAACATGTGGTTCGCACAGAATGAACATACTATGGAAAAACCTTTCAGATAACCATACAGTGAACAAGAAACGAAATATAGTCACAGAGCCTTCTGGGAAACACTATTTGAACTGACTTCAATGTTGTTACTGTTTTTTTTTTTCTCCCTTCAGCATGATTTGTCTGTTATGCATCCAGACCATGTCCTCTGTGGACATTGAGGTCAGTAACTCACAGCTTTATTTGTGGGAGCCTGGGGCGTGGGACCAAGCCCTGTTGCCATTCTCTGGCTGTGTGGATTCTGGAGGCTGCTCAGCTTCTCTGGGCCGGGGGTGGGGGGGGGGTGGGGGGGGTGGGAAATGCTCTGCCAGGGCAGCTGGGTGATCTGCATCGTGGAGTAATAGCGTAGGCTGGGAAGTAGCACAGTGGTAGGTGACATGCCTCCCAGTGCACACTCACTCTTGCTCACTTGCACCATGATTTCTCCAGAAGCACTTAGGGTAGTAGGGAGGAGGGCAAGAGCTGGGGCACCGACATGATGCTCAACCCCCCTGCAGGTGTCCTTGCAAGTGCTGGATGCTGTGGTCTGCTACAACTGCCTGCCAGCTGAGAGCCTGCCTCTGTTCATCATCACCCTCTGCCGCACCATCAATGTCAAGGAGCTGTGTGAGCCGTGCTGGAAGGTGGGCATCTCCCAGGCTGTTTCCGGGAGCTCCTTCCCCTGGACAGGTCTGCTGCCAGCACCTGACAGGACAGTGAATGCTGCTGTACTTCTGGGGTCACCAGGCAGTGACCCATTGAGGGCATCTTGCTGGCCATTTCCTAGGCGATTGAGCTGAGGCCTAGGTTTGGGAAATGTTCTGAGGGCTCTGTAATCTTTTGCACTGGAAGGAGGACACAGTGAGCTAGCTGCATGGTGGGACTGCAGAGCCATGGCCAGCTAAGGCAGGCCGAGGCTGGGCCTCCCCATTTAGCCTAGGGCTTATATCACTAACCCTTATGGTGTATGTGTGTTCTGTCTCTCAGCTGATGCGTAACCTTCTAGGCACCCACCTGGGTCACAGCGCCATCTACAACATGTGCCGCATCATGGAAGACAGGTGAGCGTGAACATGCCTGGTGAGGTGCCTGGTGAGGGCAGGTGGCTAGGATCAGGAGGAGGCTTTAGCTACTTGCCTGATAGTGATGAAGTTGGGGTTTTCCTGTTCTTTTTGGATAGCTGTTCTTCATTTTGCACATGACCTCCCATCTTCTGCTTCTGCCAGTCCAATCAGGATGTTTACATTTAGACTCAAAGCCTCCTTCCCAACCGTGATGGCCACTGTGTGACCACCTCCCTACCTGGCTACAAATCTGCACTTGTGGCACTAACCTGATGTTGTCCTCCTTTCAGCCCTGTAGCCAAAGCATTACACGTCCTGATGCTTTTATCCCAAGGGGTGGCTCAAGTTTGCCCAGTGTCTGGTAGACATGGAGAGCTGCCCCTTTGCTGTTCCCTGACCTCCGTCATTGCCTCCTGAAGCACCCTGTTGTAAGCAGATAAATTAGGTTTCTCTTACACAGACCTGACCGTGTTAGGCTTTTGAGATCATAATGATCTCTCCTGTGAAACCGGCCCAGTGGAAGTCTTAACCCCATCTTAGTCCCATAAACCTTGTGGCTTTTCCTTCTGGGTCTCTGCATATACCCTTTACTCCTGGTAAAGTGCTCTTCTCACCTTTGCCGAGTCCTGAATGTTCTATGAGATGCTTAGCTGTCTGGCTTCCTAGAGCAGTGTTCACTATGTCCGTGGCTTCTTGGCTGTTGGTTTTAGGTGCAGCCTTTGCACTTGTGGGGTTCTTGGGTCTCTGCCTCCCACCAGGCTCTTAGCACCATGAGGCTCAGGGTCTTGTCACTCACTCATTCTGGGCCTCCTGTGTCTATGTAGTGATCAGCAGAGACTGGCTGGGCAAGCCCTGAAGGAATCATAGTTGCTACTAGTCTCTTTGTTCCCTGCCCGTTTCCCCAGCTATGCTTCTGCACCATAAGTGCAAGGTGTCACCTGGGAACACTGCCAGAGCCCAGCTTTACCTTGGGTCCCACACTGAGCTGGGGAGGCTGTTCACATTGGTCTTTCTGGGGAATATTTTCAGAGCCTACATGGAAGATGCCCCATTGCTGAGAGGAGCCGTGTTCTTTGTAGGAATGGCACTCTGGGGAGCTCACCGACTCTATTCTCTCAAGAACTCCCCCACATCTGTGTTGCCATCTTTTTATGAGGTAAAGAGTTATCTTATACCACAGTAGGTTGGAAAAAGTGGGGAGCTTATGTCAGACTTGCCCACCTGCCTGTCTGGGGCTTATGGGGCTGGAACTGAGCAACTATTTTACAGTCAATTGCTTTTTAACTGTGGATGAAATTTAGAGATATACGAAGGTTTTATTCTGAAGAAAATGTTTATCTTCTGAAGTTTATCTCCTGCCCACTCAGTGTTGCCCCTGGGATAGTGTTCTTCCTCTCAATGCTGGTTCCAGTTTGTCAAGTAATGATCTTTCCATCTCTCTGGATGATGTCCAGAGCGTTGCTTTTGTTCTGTGGTGTTCAGAGAATTTCCCATGTACGCTTGTATTAAGTTCTCATGACTCCCTGGTGAGCTAGGGTGGTCCTTTTAAAGTAGAGTTGTTCAGACAAACTGCCTTTCCTCTGGTTGCAGTTCCCTGACCTGCAAGGGTCTTGCAGTGCTGGTGAGGGTGTGGTCTTGCATACTGCATCCTTATGTCAGAACTTAGCACGCATCAGGTGTGCTGTGACAGTACTCCTGGACTGGCACCTGAAGTTACTGACGCCCCAAGGCAGGCCTTTTGGAGGTGGGGGCCGCGAGCTTTACATAACAGATACCTCTCTGAGCCCCACACATGCTTTGTGGGCATGTGTGGTAAGTGCTGCCCATCTAGGCATTTTACACCCACCTCCAGGACAGGGTGGGAGGGGCCTTCCTCTGTGAGAGGACAAAGCAGCTGACTCTCTGCGCTCCGTGGCACTGTTTCAGGCTATGACCTGTCCCAATGAGGTGGTGTCGTATGAGATTGTTTTGTCCATAACAAGACTCATCAAGAAGTATCGGAAGGAGCTCCAGGCTGTGACGTGGGACATTCTGCTGGACATTATTGAACGACTGCTCCAGCAACTGCAGGTAAGGCAGGACTGCCAGGAGAGTCCCAGGCAGGCCACTTGTCACATAGGAGATGGCATGCACCCTGCTGTGCATCTGGGACCTTTTGGAGTTCTCAGAGTTGATGTGGCTGTTTGCTAGTGGTTCTTGGATGCAGCAACTTGCCTTCCATTGAAGGGCAGATCTTGTTTTTCCAAGTGTGCTCTGTTATCTCAGCTCTAGACAAGACCATGCAGTAGGTGAGCAAGGGCTGAGCTAGTTGTCCAAGGCAGACCAGGTGACAGGAAAAGTCACCTCCATGGTGACTAGCCCCTGAAGGCAAGTTACAGAACATCTGCACTGCCATTTGTGACTTTGGAGGACAGCATTAGTGAGTGTTGACCACAGTGCCAAAGAAAACACCAGGGCCACACAATCCCATGAATGCAAGGCTGTGGAGGATGAGGTTGGCCTCTAGCACGAGCTCAGCCTGGGACAAGTGATGAAGAGGGGGCGGGCCAGTGGAAGGAAGAACTGGACCTGGTAAGGCCAAGTCGAGTTGTGGCTGGTCACGTGGACTAACCAGAAGTGCTCTGGGCTGGGTAGAGGAGCTAGGAGGCCACACTCTTGACACTGAAAGGTGCTGGAATCTGGGAGAAGCATACAAGGGTTTGAAATTGTAGTATTTTCACCTCCTGTTTGCTCTCTCTTCTAGACTAGTTTTCATAGGTTCAGCCTCCATTCCTGTAAAAGAAATGGGTCATAACATTGGTTTCCATATCTCTATCAGATGGCCTAGTTAAAGTGTGTGTACGTGTGGTGGGGTGGTTATGTGGGTGTTGTGTGTGGTATGTGGATGTGTTTGTAAGTAGCTCCTCTCAAGTTGTGTTCAGAGGGTAAAGGAAATTAGTTTGTATGGTGTACTTGGTACTACAGAACCTGGACAGCCCAGAGCTCAAGACCATTGTCCATGACCTGCTGACCACTGTGGAGGAGCTGTGTGACCAGAACGAGTTCCACGGCTCGCAGGAAAGATACTACGAACTGGTGGAGAGCTATGCAGACCAGAGGCCTGTGAGGACCCCGTTGTGCTGGGCTGTGGGGAGTGGTTCCCGTGGAGCGGTGGTCCCTGAATGTCAAGTAAAGATGGACAGGCAGGCACCTGTGTTTCCAGATCCGTTCCCCAACAGGAAGCCTGGCAGGCATCAGCTGGCAGGCGTGTGTGGGTTTGTTAAAGAGCTTTGTGCCAGCCTAACATCAATTTCCTCCCACCTATGTGGAGGAAGGTTCTGGGCTGGTTCTGCAGAGACCATTTCTCCCAGGGGCAGCAGTCATTTTGCCAGCAGTATCTGCTTCCTGCCATGCTATTCAACGGATTTGGCACGGATTTCTCACTTGTAGGAGACATTTGTTCTTGCTCATTCTTCACCGGGCTTCAAGGCAGCTAATCTCTGAGCAAACTGGGTCCTCCTGGGTCAGCATCCCCGTAGCACAGTGGCAGCAGCTGCAGAAGGGCAAATGGCTCACTGACCCTAGAATTGTTTTCCTTTGACAGGAATCTTCTCTCTTGAACTTGATATCCTACAGAGCCCAGTCCATCCACCCAGCCAAGGATGGCTGGATCCAGAACTTGCAGTTGTTGATGGAGAGGTTCTTCAGGTAGTGGAGCCACTGTGATCCCTTGACTCCAGGGGCCTGTCCAAGACCTGAAGGAGTCCAGGCTTTCCTCTCTGTTCTGTGAGCGTCCTCTGGCCCACATGGTGGTCCACAAGATGGCGTCTCAAAAGGCAGCCCTTTTAGCTGGTCTTGGTCTGGTTCTCAATGGATTCCATGAGGGTAGTCCAATGTTGAGCCTCTGTGGCTCTGTCCACTGTGTCTGAGCCCGGTGCACATGTGCTGGGGTGCAGGTGTTCCTAGCCAGCTGCAGTGAGCCTGTTCCTCCCCCAGGAATGAGTGCCGGAGTGCCGTGCGCATCAAGGTGCTGGACGTGCTGTCCTTCGTGCTGCTCATCAACAGGCAGTTCTATGAGGTATGTATTCAGGCCTAAAGGCCGGGTGTGGTCATGTTGGGGCCGGGGCTGGGGTCTGCATGGAGTCCTAGTGGCTTCCCTTTGTGGCATGCTTTTGCTGGCCTTCCCCCTCCCAGTGCACTCCATAGTCTGTTTGTGATGTCCTGGTCAGGCCTGTGCTGGACCTGGAGGCTGCCCTGTGGAGCTCTGGCCTGATCCCACTCAGAACCCAGGAGCTTCTGAAAAACCTAGTTTGATTTCATAAGTCTGCTTCTTCCCTGTGTGTTGTTCTGGGGAAGGACCCTGGGTCCCACCCCTGTTAGGCGGGTGCTCTGCCGCTGGCCATCCTTGCACCCTGCCTGGGTGGGCGGTGGTTGTTTCTGTAATCATCTCTGTCCATCCCCCGTGGCCCCATTACGGGCTGCAGGCTGCCCCAGGCCCGACTAGGTTGTCTTCTTGTGGTGCCTTCCCCTCCCTCCCTCCCTTCCTTCCTTCTGTGGTATTCTTGCTTTGGGGAGCACGGTTAGTGCTTAACATTTTGAGTGACCTTTTTTGCACCTCAGACAGATCTTTCTCCTTTTGTATGCCCCTTAGACAGCCTGACTGCCCAGCTTCCTCAGTTTCTCCTTCTCTCCCCTCTCGGCATTTCTGTGCCACATATTACCTGCCCTCTGCTTGTCTCTACTACAGTCCCCTCCATCCTCCCTCAGGTGGGGCGGAGTGCCCTTTAGGAAGGCCCTCGGATTCTCTGTTCTCTTACCAGAGCTGGTTTTTATCTGCTCTCTTCCTGTTACCTTTTACCAGTTCTGTGAAAGCTCTCATTGCAGTGCCCTTGTTATAAAATACAAACAAAGAAGAAAACCAATGTCCTTGTAGCAGCACTTTCTTTGATGTCAGGGTTTCCCTTTGCCCAACACACACACTCACACTCACACTGATACATGGCTGTCCACTGTGGAGGCTTCTTTGCGTATGTTGGAGATGGAACCCAGGGTCTCACAAAGGCTACGGAAATGTCCTTCATCATCCAGCTGTTCTGCAGTCTTGTATGACACCGTAGCTGCCTTGGGTCTGTCTTGAGAGAGTCACAGTGTCACTGAAATGTGCCCCCTGCCCACTGTGGGGCTGAAACTCACCTTCTTCAACTTGTGCTCAATGCAGGAGGAGCTGATTAACTCCGTGGTCATCTCACAGCTCTCCCACATCCCCGAGGATAAAGACCACCAGGTCCGAAAGCTGGCTACCCAGCTGCTGGTGGACCTGGCAGAGGGTTGTCACACCCACCACTTCAACAGTCTGCTGGACATCATTGAAAAAGTAAGAGCCATGTGGAGGTCTGGGCTGATGTGGACAGAGCATCCCCTGGACTCTGCCCCATTCTTAACACTGTGACTGGTTGTCTCTGTGGACAGGGCACCCCTTGCAGCAGAGGTGTGTGGTGTCAATAGGTCGTGTTGAGCCCCACGTTGGTGCGTGGCCAGTACCTTGCAAATGGGTATTTTGTCACTCTCAGGGATCTGGGCTGGACATCTGGAGAATAGCACAGAGCTGGGATACAGGGCTGTGGCCCATGACCTTCCAGCATAGCCACTTTGTCCTTTTAGTTTTGAAATGTAGTTTGTGAATAGTCACTTGTGTAAAAATGTATCTTTTCTCCTGAGAAGTACAAGGGAAAGTATTTGTGGTAGAGTTAGATATGTGGGTAATCCTGGAAGCTCTGAGTGTGGAACTTATACGCTGGTCTTTTGGAAGGTGATGGCACGGTCACTTTCTCCACCCCCGGAGCTGGAAGAAAGGGATGTGGCTGCATACTCAGCCTCACTAGAGGACGTGAAGACTGCAGTCCTGGGGCTCCTGGTCATCCTTCAGGTGGGTGTTCTGGAAGGATGAGAAGACTAGTTTTTGTCCACTCTTGCTGGAAGCTTTAAAAAGATACATCTGGAAGACCCAGCTCTGACAGGTTTACAGGGATTGGGTGCTAAAAATGGGCAGCAGTATGAAGATGTGACCAAGTTGTGAGAGGCCACAGTGTGCAGTGGTTAAGCTGCTGTGTGTTCAGTCTGGGCTGCCCAAAGCTACCTCTGCCTTCCTGTCAGCACTTGTTCCTCCTCAGCTGCTGAGGAGAAAAAGCCCATTCTTGTCCTGTAGCTATTTTGATGTTGGGAGAACTTAATTGGCATTATGTCACACATCATACAATTCCGTCCATTTACAAGAATAGCTCATCGGTCACAACTGTTCACAAGGCTGTGTAGCTATCCCTATAATAATATATATTTTTTTCAAGACAGGGTTTCTCTGTGTAGCCTTGGCTGTCCTGGACTCACTTTGTAGAACAGGCTGGCCTTGAACTCACAGAGATCTGCCTGCTTCTGCCTCCTGAGTGCTGGGATTATAGGTGTATGCCACGACACCTGACCACCTTCAGATTTTTTAATTTCAAGTATTTTAATCACAGTAACACACTTTGAAAACTTATTTCCTTCCTTTCTTTTTTCTAGGCAGGGTATCTGTGTAAGAGCCCTGACTGTTCTGCGCTCGCTTTGTAGACCAGGCTGGACTCACTCTCAGAGATCCTCCTGCTTCTGCCTCTCTCTGGCTTCCCAAGTGCTGGAATTGAAGGTGCGCGCCACCACGCCTGGCTTGTTTAGCCTCTTCTAGTCTGTTAATGGCACAGGTTGTTCTCCCCTCTGGTTCCTTTGCCATTGTTGTATAGTGTCATGTGGACACCTTTTCCTTTTTCCAGTGTGTGTGCCTAGGAGGAATTGCTGCGTCACATGACAGGTCTGTGTTTAACATCTGAGCACCTATCACAGGTTTTTGGGGTTTTTGGGTTTTTTGGCCACGAGGTGTGTTTTATTTTCATCAATCATACAAATAATTTTTATAATATCCCAGGGCAAACTGGTGAAATTTGGCAGTCTGATTATAGTAGGGGGTCCCGCTTCAGAGACCCACGGGCCGGTAGCATGGGCGCAGAGTACCCGGGTTCACAGTGCAGCTTGTGGCTCACGTCCATCTTGTAGGTGGCTCTTCCTCCGCATCACGAGGGGGTCTTGGAGATGATGGGGTGGGGAAATCCTCCTAGGCTTTTAGGAAATTTCACTCCTCTTTTCCTGTTCAATGGTCTCTGGTCGGCAGGGTGTTCTCCAGCGTCTCGGTTTTCTTCAGCTTGGCCTTATCAAAGCTGGCGATTTCCCCCATGTCCGGCTTGTCTGCTGTTTTCTTGCAACCCATGAAGTCTTGCTCCGAGCTCGCGCTCCAGGTGCTCCCACTCGCGTTGCTGCAGCAAGAGACCAGTTTTTGGGTTTTTTAAAGTGTGGTCATGTGCGTGCGTGTGCACGCATGTGTTTGTGTGTCTTGCCACATCTGCACTTTGAGGTTAGAGAGTAATGTTAGGTGTCGTCCTCGTTGTCCACCTTACCTGAGACTCTCTTGTTGGCCACTGACTACTCCAGGCTAGCTGGTCCAGGCGCTTACAGGGAGTCTGCTGCCTCTGCCTCAGTCTCCCCAAGGGAGCATGGAGTACAGATGTATGCTACCACAGTCTGCCATGTGTGGGTTGTGGGGATCCAAATGCTGGTCTTTTTTTTTTTAATATATTTTATTAATTTATTCATATTACATCTAAATTGTTATCCCATCCCTTGTATCCCCCCATTCCTCCCTCCCTCCCATTTTCCCCTTACTCCCCTCCCCTATGTCTGTGACTGAGGGGGACCTCCTCCCCCTGGATATACTCATAGGGTATCAAATCTCTTCTTGGTAGCCTGCTATCCTTCCTCTGAATGCCACCAGGCCTCCCCATCCAGGGGACATGGTCAAATATGGGGCACCAGAGTTCGTGTGAAAGTCAGACCCCACTCTCCACTCAACTGTGAAGAATGTCCTGTCCATTGGCTAGATCTGGGTAGGGGCCAAATGTTGGCCTTATACTAGTGTAAGAAGTACTTTCCCACTCTGTCTCCACCCCCAACCCTTTTTAAAGATAGGATCCATATAGCTAGACTGGTCTTGAACTCCTGACCCTCTTGCTTCCATTTCCCAAGTGCTGGTGTAGGTCTGCACTGTCATAGTCAGCTTGCTGGACTGTTTTGCACTCAGGCTGCTCTATTCCCCACAGTCGCTAGCCTCATATGAGTTCTGACATCACCATCAGAGTACGTACAGTGCTCCATAGCCAGCTCACTTCTAGGTTTTGGTTTTTGTGTTTTCTCTTGTTGAAAGGAACTCTCATTATCTTGCCAACACTGACTTTGAATTCATGAGCCTCCCGCCTCCGCTTCCCTAGTTGCTAGGAATACAGATGTCTACTACCTCCTATCATGCAGATTTGTTTATATTTTTAATGTATTATGTTGATACAGGGTCTCTCTGGGTAGCCCAGGTTGTCCTGAACCTTGTTTTGTAGCCGAGGCTGGCCACCTTTCTTTCTTGGGCGCTAGGATTACTAGTATGGGCCACTATGCTGACACCGAGTTTTGGCTTTTCAGTTTGGAAAAATTGTATTTATTTTATGTGCCTGTGTTCACACATACACTTATGTGCTGTTTATGTGGGTGTCAGAGGACAGATAACTTATAGGAGCTGATTTTTCTCTTTTCACTCTCTGTATTCCAGGAATCAAAGTTAGGTCATCAGCTGGTGGCATGCCTTTAGCTATGAAGTCAACAGCTTTCTTTCTTTTCTTCTTCTTCTTTTTCTTCTTCCTTCCTTCCTTTCCTTTCTTTCTTTCTTTCTTTTTTTTTTCTTTTTTTTTTTTTTTGAGTGACACAATCTCTGTATAGCCCTGGTTGTCCTGGAACTCACTATGTAGACCAGGTTGACCTCAAACTCACAGAGATCCACCTGCCTGCCTCCCAAGTGTTGGGATTAAAGTTGTGCCCCACCACACCTGGCTTTTGAAGCAGGGTCTTGCTGTGTAGATCAGGACGGCCCACCACACCCAGCTGGCCTGCAGACTGTCAGTGACACAAGGAGAGCTCAGTGGTTCTAGGACTGCCTTGGGGTTTCATCCGTCAGAGAGTGGTGCTCCTTGCCTCCCTACTCTGTTGGAAAGGAGTAGTTACTGTGTGCCTCATGGTTTGGGCAGAGTGGGAGGGGAGATTCTTAAGGTGTTTCTTGCTCTAACCTGGAAGTCTAGTTGTGAGACCAAGTTCCTGGCTCTAGGCTGAGCTGTGTTCCATTGGAGGCAAAGTCTTGTCCTGGTCATTTCCTTACAATGTGAATGACATGGCTCCACCTGGCTCAACATGTAGACTCTCACAGAAAGGTTAGATTCTCTGCCAACAGTAGCTGCCTGTGGCCCTGTGTGTCCTTTCCCAAATTGTCTGTCATGGATGTGGTATTAGATTTGTACCTCAGGTCATCTAGGGCAGGACTTTGGATGGTATGTTCAGAGACTGGGGAAAATAGTCATGTCAGTTGTCTTTAAAAGAACAGTAGAGAGTTGAGTGTGGCACACACCTTTAATCCCAACACTCTGGAGGAAGAGACAGGTGGATCTCTGTGAGTTCAAGGCCATAGAATACAGAGAATTCCAGGCCAGCCAGGAAAACAAAACAATTGAAATCCAAACCAAAGCCAAACAGCCAAAATTAGTAGTAATGGGTTTATCAGTGCCTACTGCCCACTTCCAAGGCCCACAGACCGTGAAGGCCTGTCAGGCTCTCCAGGGCTACTGGTAGCCCCGAGGAAGGTCTTTCTCCTGGGTTTGCCTGTCACCGGCTAGAGAGGGCTGGAGCCTTGGTGGGATGGTATGGGGTTGGGAGGAGGGCTACTCCCAGTGGGATGAGGACTCTTGCAGCATATTTGCCCCTCCCCCTCCCAGGCTGTCCTCGTTGGCCTCACTTGGTCTTGGAGGACTAAAACCCCTTCATGGCACATGAGGAGTAGGTCGCTACTGTGCTGCACGCACTGGGTGTGCTTCCTGGTTTGCTACCTGATGCCCATGGCTCCTTGACTGAAGGGTATAGAGGGAAGCACGGCAGCTGCTGCTGGACCATCTTTGGAGAAGTGATGCTGTTTCCTCTCCCTGGGTCAGGCGTGCCATCTCCCTGGCTGCTGTCATAGGAGGGGTGCACTCTGTCTCTGCAGACCAAGCTATATACTCTGCCTGCCAGCCACGCCACTCGCGTGTATGAGACGCTCATCAGCCACATCCAGCTCCACTACAAGCACGGCTACTCCCTGCCCATTGCCAGCAGCATCCGGCTGCAGGTGAGACCTCTTGGGGACCCAGCATGTTGCCTTGGGCTGGGTGGATGTAGTGCAACAGTTTAGAGAGGCAGTAGGTGGTCTGGGGAGGGTCCTGGGCAAATACTTTCCTCCTCGACATCTGCTGGGCCTGTTTTGCCAAGGACCTTGCCTTTCCTTGGCCTGTACTCCTTGTACCTCTGTGGGTCCCCACTCTGAAGTCACACAGTTGTCCAGGATAGAGGCACATTGGCCTCTAGGACTAGCATATAGCCCCAGTGCTCCTGGTGCTGAAGACTCTCCCAGTAACCTGTGGCTTGGGCTCCCTTGGATGGAGCTGGTCAGGAGAGAGGAGGGCAGGGCTGGAAAACTGCTGTTAGCTTGTCACTGATGCCTCTGCTGAGTAGAGGGGACTAAGAAGGAAGCTCTGAAGACTCCCAGGCTCAGTGGGTAAGCTGTTGTT
Organism: Acomys minous; assembly: GCF_964271855.1. Taxonomy (NCBI): domain Eukaryota; kingdom Metazoa; phylum Chordata; class Mammalia; order Rodentia; family Muridae; genus Acomys; species Acomys minous. Next base: position 40,618,269 of record NC_140498.1, read on the forward strand.
CAAGGGTCCCAGCCTCGCTATCACTGTAGGGATGGGAATGTGCTGCCTGGAAACCAGATAGCTACTGGGGAGAAGTCTTCTGTGTAGGATACCCTCTTAAAAGTTCAGGCTTCAGTTGTTTTTAGGGTGTTAAGTGTGTAGGATTTCTCTACCTGGCCTGATGGAATGACATTTTGTTCCCTGGCAGGCCTTTGACTTCCTGCTGCTTCTGCGAGCTGATTCGTTGCATCGCCTGGGCCTGCCCAACAAGGATGGGGTTGTGAGATTCAGCCCTTACTGCCTCTGTGACTGCATGTATGTGTGGCAGTGCCTCTCTCATGCTCCAGGGTGGACGGACTGTTCATTAGATGAAACTGGGTGCTGTCTGCCCCATTTAGGGTCATTTTATGTAAGAGGAACTGTCCTGAGGGGATGCTAATAGCAAGCTGGGGTCAGCAGGGGCCATGTCTGTTCTAACTTGCACAGTGTGGTACTGCCTCAGTTGCTTGTCCCGTCTGCTTCCACAGGGAACTGGACAGGACCTCTGAGAAGAAGGCCAGTGGGCCCCTTTCACCTCCAACTGGGCCACCTAGCCCTGTGCCTACAGGTCCCGCTGTGCGGCTCGGCCACCTACCCTACTCCCTGCTCTTCCGTGTCCTGTTGCAGTGTTTGAAGCAGGTGAGATGGGCCCACCTCTCCGGCTCTGTTAGGGAAGACTGAGCTTTCTTTACCCTATGTGTATAAAATTCTTGAAACAAACCTAATTTTTCACCCTTGTATGGGTGAAGCTTTGCAACAGGACTTAGCTATGTACAGTAACTCTAGATCAGCGTGCACCTCATGGGGAGGGCACAAGTTGGCAGTCATGTCTTAGGGGTGTCTACCAGGTAAGCTGAGGCCAAGCCTGAAAAGTAGGGAAGGTTCCAGAGGCAGGAGTCGGCAAAGCCTAGAAGTGAGTGGTGTGGTTGTGTGCAGTGGGAGGTGTTACAGGTGCTAGGCAAGAGATAGCGCAGTGAGGCAGTGGGGCACCAGGGGGAGTGGGAGGCCCAGAGTCCCTGGAGATGCTGCAGCTGGCATGTTGTCTCTTAGGAGTACCCCTGTCACCGAGTGTCGGTGGTTTTCAGGGCTGCTTATGATTTGGCTCTGGGAGTGGGCTATCCTTGATGGAGATGTAACCAGGCAGAAGTCCAAGAGCCATGACTCATGTCCTCCCTGTGGCTGTGTCCCTCGGCCGGCAGTCAGCCTGTGGACTGTTGTGTGCCCTTCCACCCTCAGCCATGATTCAGCTTTTCTTCTGCCACAGTGTCATTGTTGTGGAAGCTTAGCTGGTTACAGGCAGGCAGGCAGGCAGGCAGCAGGCAGGCAGGCTGCAGGCAGGCAGGCAGGCAGCAGGCAGGCAGGCTGCAGGCAGGCAGGCGGCAGGCAGGCAGGCTGCAGGCAGGCAGGCGGCAGGCAGGCAGGCGGCAGGCAGGCAGGCGGCAGGCAGGCAGGCGGCAGGCAGGCAGGCAGGCGGCAGGCAGGCAGGCAGGCGGCAGGCAGGCAGGCTGCAGGCAGGCAGGCGGCAGGCAGGCAGGCGGCAGGCAGGCAGGCGGCAGGCAGGCAGGCAGGCAGGCGGCAGGCAGGCAGGCAGGCGGCAGGCAGGCAGGCAGGCAGGCAGGCGGCAGGCAGGCAGGCAGGCAGGCAGGCGGCAGGCAGGCGGCAGGCAGGCGGCAGGCAGGCAGGCAGGCGGCAGGCAGGCGGCAGGCAGGCAGGCGGCAGGCAGGCAGGCAGGCAGGCGGCAGGCAGGCCGGCAGGCAGGCAGCAGGCAGACAGGCAGGCAGCAGGCAGGCGGCAGGCAGGCAGCTTGGCCTCTGAATGGGAGCCACCACTGTCCAAGGTACTTTGAGTAGTAGCTACTAGTACAGGGTCCAAGGTCAAGGCTAAGTCAATACTCTGTGGGCAAAGGAGCAGAAATCAGAAGCCTTGTAGCTGTGTGGCAGCACCCACTTCAAGTACTGGTGGAGCCTTCCGTTAACAAGATGTAGAGAGCCCCGTGCCCTGCCGCTCTAACCCAAGCCTGCTTCCAGGAGACCGACTGGAAGGTTCTGAAGCTGGTGCTCAGCAAGCTGCCGGAGTCTCTGCGCTACAAAGTCCTCATTTTCACCTCCCCCTGCAATGTTGACCAGCTGTCTTCTGCCCTCTGCTCCATGGTAATGCCGCCACAGCCCCTGGGCCAGCTCCTGGTGTGTCGCTCGTGGTGGGCCTCTGCAGTAGGCTTTCTCCTCCAGAATACAGGATGTTCCTCACAGATACTTACACTACCCAGCTGGGACCCTGTGTCCTGCAGAATAGCTCCTGGGCTAACAGAGGCTATAAAGCCCCAAATGCCCTAGGGCTCTCATCTCCTCCCACCCCATTCAGATGTGTGCAGTGCAGGTCCCTAGTCAAGGACATCGTCTAGTTAGGAGCTCGTTGCTGGGAAGGGACAGAAGCCATGGCCACGGCAGTGCTTCTAAAGGAAAGCATTTCACTGGGGCTGGCCTACAGGTCAGAAGGTTAGTCCGTCGCCATCCTGTCAGGAAGCATGGTGGCACACAGGCAGACAGTGCTGGAGAGCTAGCTGAGAGTTCTGCATCTCGCTCTGCAGGCAGCAAGAAAAGAGAGTGAGCCTCTAGGCCTACCCTGCAATGTCACCCTTCCTCCAACCAGGCCACACCTCCAGTAGTGCCACTCCCGAGTCTGTGGGGGCCATTTTCATCCAGAGCATCGCATAGCTGCTATTGAATGTGCATGCCCAGCCTCTGTCCTGGAGCAGAGCACCTGTGACTGTCCTTGTTATACTTTTGCTGCACTGTTACAGGACCTCTGCCCGGAAGGCACCTCCCGGGCTTCCCTAGTGTGTGTGTGCACGCACACCTGAGGAATCCTGCTGTGGAGCAGAGGTTTTAGCGTAGTGTCTTATGTCAGCTTTCAGTCCCAAAGACCCTCGAGCGGCTCCGAGGTACCCCAGAAGGTTTCTCAAGAACTGACTTGCACTTGGCTGTGGTTCCTGTGCTAACAGCATTAATATCTTACCACAACTATTTGGACAAGACCAGACAGGTAAGAAGTGGGAAAAGGGACTGAGGGACAAAGAGACACTCTGCGAGCTGCCTGCTGGGCCAGCCTGAGGCCAGCTGGCTTGTTCCATGCTGCTGGCCACTGCCTGTCAGCCAGCCAGGGACTGAGCAGCTGAATCCCAGGCACTTGGAGGCGCTACAGGCTCTGGGCTTTGTAGGCGTGGCTGTGCCCTTTGCCATCCTCCCCTCGGAAGGACCTCCCCCTTTCAGACTTGCTCCTCAAACTCTTCCTGCTAAGCCTGGGGACTGGGACCAGACCAGCTTTAAGAGGTGTGGTAGATTGGTCAGGATCCCTGGCTGTCGCGTCCTTTGTGGTCACAGCAGGGCTCATTTCCTGTGCTGTGCTGCTCTCTACCGTCCTCCCTGTATCACCTGCATTCTACTACGTCTCCATGACAAAATGGAGCTTTTGATGGGGTCAGGAGCCTGCTCACAGTCCTGGCAGCCAGGAGAGGGACCTGGGCTCAGCTCAGGCCTGTCTTTTCCCTGAGCACAGGCTCCTGACTGCAGCACAGTTGGGAACTGATGCTGAGGCTCTATCACAGACCTGGCTTGAATGAAATACCGCTGCACATGACCTCCTCTGGCAGTATGCCGAAGGGCACCTGTCTAAGCTGGGTCAAAAGGTCATGGAGGCTTTCTGAATCCAAAATGTTTCTGAGGGTTAGCTTCAGGAAGGCAGAAGTATTCTGGCGCAGTGAGCCTGTCTGGGCCTGAACTGCCATTTTGCTGGTGTCTTCATAGATGGTGCTACCCAGGAGGGATTGCTACGTCACTTGGTGGCTCCCCTCAAGACCAGTTCTTTGGAAGGCGAGAGTGATGGGGGTTACGAGCCTAGGACACCTAGTTTCATCATATGGGCCGTAGGGGGGGTGTCTGTCATCTGTGAGGGCTGGCTCGCTTAGGCATTGAGGGGCATTTCTTTTTCTTTTCTTTCCTTCTTTTTTCTTTTTTTCTCTTTCTTTCCTTCTTTCTTTCTTTCTTTGTAGTTTTTCGAGACAGGGTCTCTCTATGTACCCTTGGCTGTCCTGGACCCTCTTTGTAGACCAGGCTGGCCTTGAACTCACAGCGATCCGCCTGCCTCTGCCTCCTGAGTGCTGGGATTAAAGGCGTGCGCCACCACTGCCTGGCTCTTTCTTTCTTTCTTTTTGTTTTTGTTTTTCTTTTCTTGAGACAGGATTTCTTCATGTAGCCTTGGCTGTCCTGGACTCACTTTGTAGACTCACAGGCTGGCTTTGAACTCACAGCGATCAGCCTGCCTCTGCCTCCCAAATGCTGGGATCAGAGGTGTGCGCCACCACGCCCAGCGGAGGGGCGTTTCTAAGCAGACCCATTATATCTCTCATCTTTCTTCCCTTAGCGTGAGATGGTTTACTGCTTGGAGCAAGGCCTTATCTACCGCTGTGCCAGCCAGTGCGTGGTGGCCTTGGCCATCTGCAGTGTGGAGATGCCCGACATCATCATCAAGGCACTGCCTGTCCTGGTCGTGAAGCTGACACACATTTCTGCCACAGCCAGCATGGCCATCCCCCTCCTGGAGTTCCTGTCTAGTGAGTCTGTGGGTTCTGCCTGTATGACCTGTACACATGCTTCTGTGGGGTGGACCCTTGAACTTAGGCCTGTGCCTGTGCACAGCACTCTGTGACTTCTCGTCCCTTCTGACGGCATACAGGTTTGCGTCCCTGGAGAACCTGGATCTTGGCACTTCTGCTGCCCAGGGCCTTGGCTTTCCTCCTCCCAGCTTCCCTGGTGCTTTGCTCTCTGGTCTAAGACAGTCCATTGCTTTCCTATCTGCTCATAAGCCTAGCTGCCATCCTTAGCCTCTGCCCCCCACCCAGACCGCCTCTTTTTCAGCCTCCTTTCTGCCCGTAGATAACTTGGTTTGCCTGCTTTGTCCCTCCTTTGACATCCAGAAGCCCAGGGCCTTTTCTCTACCTTGTATCTAGAACAGCAAACTTAGACCTTGAGACACAAGACAGCTGGGTCAGCGCTTGGTGGGAGGGGCCGAGTGGAAAGTTCATACTTTGTGGGCCACATAAAGTTTGTTTTGCTTACTACCTGGTAAAAATGCTCAAAATCTTTGCAGCGGCTGGATCATATAGCTGCAGGCCGTGGGCTAGATTTGGTCCAAGAACACCATAGGTTGCTTGTCCCTGGGATGGAGAGCTGAGGCCTGGATCTGGAAGGTTATGTTTAGGTGGCTATGGGTAGCTGCCCTGGATTTTAGAAATCAAGCGCAGGATGTTGGTGTCAGGCCCTGCAGGTGTGGCCCCTGTTGGCTGGCCTGGGCGCCCCTAACGGCTGTTCTCCTGTCACAGCTCTGGCGAGGTTGCCCCACCTCTACAGAAACTTCGCTGCAGAGCAATATGCAAGTGTGTTTGCCATCTCCCTGCCATACACCAACCCCTCCAAGTAAGTGTGGTTGCCCTGCGTTCCCTTCTCAGCCAGGCCCAGTCCCAGCCTCTTGGAGTCAAGCTGGGCTCCAAGCTCAAGACTCCTCTGAGCCCCGTGATGGTTTCCCTTATGCCAAGAGGGAGACCAGAGCTTCCGTCTGTTCTCCCACCAGGTTCAATCAGTACATCGTGTGCCTGGCCCATCATGTCATAGCTATGTGGTTCATTAGGTGCCGACTGCCCTTCCGGAAGGATTTTGTTCCTTATATCACTAAGGTTAGCCCAGGGGTCATGGATGGAGGTGGCATCTGGTTGAGGCTCTGACACTCAGGAGCTGGCTCTGCTGAGCTGGCTCACTGGGCCCAACCTGAGGTGCTCTCCCATGGTCCCTCTCATAGCTTACGTCTCTACACCTATTCTAGGGTCTGCGTTCCAATGTCCTCCTGTCTTTTGATGATACCCCTGAGAAGGACAGTTTCAGAGCACGGAGCACCAGTCTTAATGAGAGGCCCAAAAGGTCTGCTGGGACTATGCCTGGTGTCAAGTGGGGTGGGGCCCTGGACTTGTGCTTAGTGAACTCTAGGCCAGTGAACATGGGACTGGGAGTAAGGGGGTGCCATCGTGCACAGTGGCCTGAGGGTAAGATGCCCTTGAGCAGGACCTGCAAAAGTTGCTAGTACCTCCCACTTGCTGGGCTGGCTTCCAGCCCCCAGGCCCGTGGAGCCCGTGTGCCAGCGTCTTGGCTTCTCTGGGCCAGGATTACAGGTTGTTGTGTTGGAGATGGAGATGTGCAGGGCTGGGCCTCACTGCACTGGAGGAGAAGCAAGCGAATGTAGCACGGCAGCTGCGACTTGCACTGGCCAGGGAGAGCCCAGACGCAGCGCCGTGGTCCCACGGCGTCCACTTAGCGCAGCTGCCAGCCAGAGCCCCTCTTCCTCCAGAGCTCGCTGCTCACCACCACAGCTGCTTGTGCCGAGTCTGAAAGCAGAGCTGTGCCGTCCTCATTGTTCTTGTTTGCACCTCATTGCCCGGCTGCCCTGCCTGCCCTGCTTCCTGCGGGCTCAGCTCTCCTGGGTGGGATACGGCACTTTCCAGTGCAGCCTGTACTCAAGCCTCACAGCTAGGCCTGAAGATGTCAGTTTGACCAGCCTTGGCCATAGCCTCTTCCCACAGTGAGTTCCAGGCCTGGCCTCAAGGCCTGTCTGTGGGGTCAGCAGGGGTGTCTGGCCACTATAGCCTGGAATCTGCCGTGCGGGGCGACCACACATTTAATTTGCACTAATGTCTTTTGTTTTGGTATCATGCGTGAAACCTTGCATTTTCTCAGTGGCGTTTAAAAGCTGTATTTTTATGCATTTTTGTTTTCTGTTTCTTCCCCTGCTCACTGTCCTTTGGCATGGTTCTTTTGTTCATCTCACCCGCGGGACCTCTCCATCTTGACCCTGTGACCTGGGACCTTTCCTTCTCACCCCTCCAATGGCTTGTTCTCCCATTCCCGGGAGCTGGGCTCTCTGGGGCTTGGGGCTTCCTTCCTCGCCCGGTAGTTTGAGGATAGCCAGAGCCCCCAAACAAGGCCTGAATAACTCTCCACCTGTGAAAGAATTCAAAGAGAGCTGTGCAGCCGAGGCCTTCCGGTGCCGCAGCATCAGTGTGTCTGAACATGTGGTCCGCAGGTAGTGGGGCTGTGTCGGGCGGGGGGCACAGACCCTGGAGCTTGGCCCCGTGAGCACCCGGGTGGTGGTGCATGGGGCTGCATGCATGACCTCCTCGCCTGCTGGCGGCTCTCCCTGACCAGAGCTGGAGGACAGCCTGGCCCCAGCCTAGCAGAGCCTGGTGGCGAAGGGTGGGAAGGTTGCATTCTGTCCAAGCCCTGTCCAAGCACAGTTGGCTGCACAGCCTCCTCAGAGATCGTCCTCCAAGCCTTGACTGGAGCTAGGATAGCTACTCTGAGAAAACTGGGAGGCTAGTGCCAGCCCCTGCAGGTTTGTACCGCAAAGGCCAGGGCAAGAGCTTGGCAAATTCAAGTTGTACCTGTGCAGATTGGCAGACACGTGACTCTCTTAAGTTTGCCACCACATTCTGTAGGGCAGATTTTCTTCTTGGTCTCCATTCTAAGAGGAACTAGAGGCTTTTGTCTAGGGATCTGGAGTAGAGGCCAGCAGCCTGGGAGGGGAGGCTGGGCCCCAGAGTTAGATGCTGGCATTTTTCTATGACTTGGCCTGCACTAGTTTAGGGCATCTTTCCCTCACCTTCCAGCCCTTTGTGGATGAGCCTTCTGCCACCCTGAGATCCAGCCCTTTGCTAGTGCCTGCCTTGGGCTTCTGCCTCAGTGTGGCCTCTGGGAGCTGAGGACAGTAAGGTGCTCAGTAGTGTCCCCCCCAACTCTTTGTAGGTGGCTAGAGAGCTATGACGTCCATGTTAGAGTGAAACCTGCAGGCCTTTCCCTCTGGTCCCTGGGGCGTGAGTGGCACTTGAACAGTCAGCCCAGCTCACTATCACAAGCTATACATAAAGCTCAGCCACTCCCCGTCCCTGACAGGAGGTGGCCCTGTGGGCAGAATGCAATCTCGCTCTGTCCTTCTATGGTCTCTAAGTCTGCATGACTAAGCTGTGTGCTGCAGCCATGGCTAACTCCTGTGTGCTTTGGGGCGAGGGACTTTCTGTCCCGGCAGACTCTCAGCCGTGCTCCAAACAGAGGGGCTTTGCTGTGAGGCTCCTACCAGCCTTCCTCTCTGGGATGACTGGTCCACATGGCTTGTGAAGTTGTCAGTCCACTGGCCGCCGCCCCCTGGGCCTGGAGGGCTTTCTGAGCAAGGCCGTCTCGGCCGTGCATGCATTGAGCTTTGGCTCCTGGTGGAAGGTGACTCAGCGTGGTCTTTTCCTTAGCCCTGACCCCTGACCTGGGCATGGCTTCTCTCTCTAGCAGAATACAGACGTCCCTCACCAGCGCTAGCCTGGGGTCTGCAGATGAGAACTCTATGGCCCAGGCTGACGACAACTTGAAGAATCTGCACTTGGAGCTCACAGAAACATGTCTGGACATGATGGCCCGATACGTGTTCTCCAACTTCACTGCGGTCCCCAAGAGGTGTGAGGACCTGCAGGGACTGGGACACTGCATGTGGGAGGGGCAGCTGTCTGCTTGTTCCGCTGTAGCTGGACTGGATGCCCATGGTACCAGCTGCTCTGGGCTTCTGAGGTCCTGGTGGCCTCACTGCCTGGAGTTCCTTTTGACCCTGCACATACAAGCTGGAGGCGGACACTCTTGTTCTTTTAGGTCCCCTGTGGGAGAGTTCCTCCTGGCAGGGGGTAGGACCAAAACCTGGCTGGTTGGAAATAAGCTTGTCACTGTGACAACAAGTGTGGGAACTGGCACCCGATCATTGCTGGGCCTAGACTCCGGGGATCTGCAGAGTGGCCCAGAGTCGAGGTGACTGTCCCTTCCTTTTGGGCATACTGTGGTGCTAGAGACACTAGGAGACCAAGGCTGACTCTGTATGGCACTTCTGTCCTCAGCTCTGATCCCAGCACACATGTAAGGCAGACAAAGGAAGCGCCAGCAAAGCTGGAGTCCCAGGCTGGGCAGCAGGTGTCTCGAGGGGCCCGGGACCGGGTCCGGTCCATGTCAGGTAAGACCACCCCAGCCATCTCCTGATAGGGCCACCATCCCTCAGCTGCCTCTCATTTCAGCCCAGTGTGTGCAGAAGAGCTGAGGGATTGCTGGCTGGCTTGAGGAGCGCCTGCTTGCTGGTGGCTCTTGGGTCCTTGTGGCATACTAGCCTCAGTCTGGGTATAGAGCCATGGCGCCTCTGCTCGTCAGTGGAGTGAGGGCTCCTGCAACTGAAGGGAGCCCAGTCCCCCGAGCTTTCTCTGTGTTGACTGAGTGGGCTTCAGTGGGCAGGCCTTGGCTCTCTTCTGCTGCTCTCAGCCCAGGAGGCCAGCACTCTTCTTCTTTCCTTCCTGGTTGGTTTGTTTTTGTTTTTCAAGACAAGGTTTCTTTGTGTAGCCCTGGCAGTCCTGGAATTTGCTCTGTAGACCAGGCTGGCTTACTCACAGAGATCTGCCTGTCTCTGCCTCCCCAGTGCTAGGATTAAAGATGTGTACCACCACACCCAATTTTTTATTTTTATTTTTAATTTTTAGTAATTTAACTATTTTTATTTTACATACATTGGTGTTCTGGCCACATGTATGTCTGTGTGAAGGTGTCAAAACCACTGGAGCTGAAATTACAGACAGTTGTGAGCCACTAAGCAGATGCTGGAAGTTGAACCTAGATTCTCTAGAAGAGCAACAGGTGCTCTTAACAGTTGAGCTGTTCTCTCTGAGGCTACCCACTCAAAAGGCCAAAACCCAGGACCTGGGACTGACTGTTATGCTCTGGCTTTCCTTAGGCATGGGCCAGGTGCTTCCTGTCTGGACTCTGTCTAAGAGGCTGCTGTGTGCTAGAGACTTCGAACTGAGCAAGTGATGGTCACCAGTTCTCAATACCCTTGTCTTTAGGGGGCCACGGCCTTCGAGTTGGTGCCCTGGACACTTCAGCTCCCCATACCCCAGGTGGCCTTGCTTCTCTGGGACCACAAACTGCAGCAGCAGCAGCAGCAGCAGCAAAGCCTGAGAAGGCCTCCACAGGAGCCCAGCTTCCAACAGCAGAGAAGACGAATCTGGCAGCCTATGTGCCTTTGCTGACCCAGGGCTGGGCAGAAATCTTGGTCCGTAGGCCCACAGGTACTGAGGAAGCCGCAAGCCGGTGTGTACAGTAGTCGTCCTTAGGTAACAACCATAGGGGCGTTGAGGCATTCACTCGGAGGCTGCTCTTCCGATGTGGGTGGTGGCTGAGGCCAAACAGGACTGCTCTTCAGATGTTTAGTCTCCCAATATAGAGATTGGAAAATGAGACTAAATGTGGGCAGGGCTAATTTCTTCTCAGGCCTTTCCTGAGCCTGCAAGTAGCTGCCTTTTCTCTTTGTCCTCATGGTTGAACCCAAATCCTTTATTATGTGGACACTAGTCCTTAGACTGTGCCCACCCATATAATCTCTTTTCTGTACATTGGTATTTTGCCTGAATTTCTGAGAGATTAGATCCATTGAAATCATGGTTACAGATAGTTGTGAGGAGCATGTGGACACTGGGAATCAAACTCGGGTTCTCTGGCTATCTGGAAGAACAACAGATGTTCTTAACCACTGAGCCCTCTCCCAGCCTCACCCATACAGCCTCAGCGCCCTCTCCCAGCCCCACCCATACAGCCTCAGAGCCCTCTCCCAGCCTCACCCATACAGCCTCAGCGCCCTCTCCCAGCCCCACCCATACAGCCTCAGAGCCCTCTCCCAGCCTCACCCATACAGTCTCAGAGCCCTCTCCCAGCCCCACCCATACAGCCTCAGAGCCCTCTCCCAGCCCCACCCATACAGCCTCAGAGCCCTCTCCCAGCCCCACCCATACAGCCTCAGAGCCCTCTCCCAGCCTCACCCATACAGCCTCAGCGCCCTCTCCCAGCCCCACCCATACAGCCTCAGCGCCCTCTCCCAGCCCCACCCATACAGCCTCAGCGCCCTCTCCCAGCCCCACCCATACAGCCTCAGCGCCCTCTCCCAGCCCCACCCATACAGCCTCAGCGCCCTCTCCCAGCCCCACCCATACAGCCTCAGCGCCCTCTCCCAGCCCCACCCATACAGCCTCAGCGCCCTCTCCCAGCCCCACCCATACAGCCTCAGCGCCCTCTCCCAGCCCCACCCATACAGCCTCAGCGCCCTCTCCCAGCCCCACCCATACAGCCTCAGAGCCCTCTCCCAGCCCCACCCATACAGCCTCAGCGCCCTCTCCCAGCCCCACCCATACAGTCTCAGAGCCCTCTCCCAGCCCCACCCATACAGCCTCAGCGCCCTCTCCCAGCCCCACCCATACAGCCTCAGCGCCCTCTCCCAGCCCCACCCATACAGCCTCAGCGCCCTCTCCCAGCCTCACCCATACAGCCTCAGCGCCCTCTCCCAGCCCCACCCATACAGCCTCAGCGCCCTCTCCCAGCCCCACCCATACAGCCTCAGCGCCCTCTCCCAGCCCCACCCATACAGCCTCAGAGCCCTCTCCCAGCCTCACCCATACAGTCTCAGAGCCCTCTCCCAGCCCCTCCCATACAGCCTCAGAGCCCTCTCCCAGCCTCACCCATACAGCCTCAGAGCCCTCTCCCAGCCTCACCCATACAGCCTCAGAGCCCTCTCCCAGCCTCACCCATACAGCCTCAGAGCCCTCTCCCAGCCCCACCCATACAGCCTCAGAGCCCTCTCCCAGCCCCACCCATACAGCCTCACTTGGCCTTGTTCACCTTTACCATTCCAATAGTCACATTCTGAGGTCCTTTCTGAGCTTAGCTTGTGAGCTTAGCCTGCAGTAGCGTCATGTCAGCCACAAGGAGGGGCTTGACAAAGACTATAGCCTGGGAACAGGCCTGGGTGCTGTGGGGATGTGGTACAAGAAGGCTGTGGCTCTGGGCACCCTGCTGTGTCTGAGCTGGGTTGCCTGGCCTCAGTGTAGTGCTCATCTGGAGCAACACAGCAGGTGTGAGTGGGTACAGGCTGTGGGAGATGTTGCTAGGAGTGGGGTGTGACTGTGAGAAGTCTGGCCTAAGGCTTGAGATACCACCCACCCCCAGGAAACACCAGCTGGCTGATGAGCTTGGAGAACCCGCTCAGCCCCTTCTCCTCAGACATCAACAACATGCCTCTGCAAGAGCTTTCCAATGCCCTTATGGCTGCTGAGCGCTTCAAGGAGCACCGGGACACAGCCCTGTACAAGTCATTGTCAGTGCCAGCGGCTGGCACAGCCAAGCCACCTACTCTCCCACGCTCTAATACAGGTGAGCACAGGAGCATGGGCCGTGCAGGGCCTCAGATACCTTTGTCTGATGGCAGTGTGGCTCCCTCCACTGAGGCCTCATGTGCATAATTTTCAGGATCTTTTTGGGGAGATACTAGTGTTTGGTCCCTTAAGTTTAGGAGTAGGCTCATGCCTGCTGAAGAAACCCTCTTCCTTGGAGACTGGTGGCTGCTTTGCCAGCTCTTTCATGATGGGCATAGTCCTGGGTGAGGAGGCACTGCGGGCAGCTGAGCTAACCCCCCGGGCCTGGGGTGGGATGCCTGAGCCTGCCTGCCTGCCTGCCTGGGTGCTTCCAGCCTGCCAACCCTGCCCAGCTAGGTCCTTGGTCGTATGTGGTCACAAACAGTACTTGTGAGGATGTCCACGTGCCAGCAGCTGGCCAGCACTGACCTCCCAAAGGCTGTGCATGCTGTTTGGAGAGCTGGGAGCCCTGTGTGCCGGCCCTGGCCGCCGCTGGCCCTCCCCTCTCTCCTCTCCAGGCCCGGGGCTGTGCCCATCCTCTCTGCTCGGCCTTGTGCAGTCTCTGTTGCTGACGAGGCTACTCGCGTGGTTACCTTGCAGTGGCTTCTTTCTCCTCCCTGTACCAGTCCAGCTGCCAAGGACAGCTGCACAGGAGCGTTTCCTGGGCAGGTATTGGCACATCCCTGTGAGGAAGCCATGTGGTCTGCAGAGCACCACTGCCTCATAGACGCTGTTCTCATCGTCCCTCATCTGGTCACCCCTCCATGGCTGGCTGAGCCTATCATCGCCCTTGGGGAGCAGGGTCCTGGCTGACATGGGGATAGCTGTGTAGGGAACCATTTGACACATGTCCTTCTGAGCTGTCCCTGGCCTCTGGCTGACAGGTTGGGTGGGGCTCCATCGAGCTGCCCTTTTCCTGGCTACTGATGATGTGATTGTTTTGTGCATTTCCCTTTCATCAGAGCCGGTCAAGGACCTCCATGACAAGACCCCTAGCTCTTTGCCACTGTCTCTCGAAGGTTGCCCAGCAGATTCCCTCATGTGTACAAGAGCTAGTATACACAGGAAAGGCAGTGTATACATGGCTGCTGGAGTGTGGGCAAGAGCTAGGGGAGGGTGTCACAGGCGGCACTGACCCTGGATTGCTTCTTCCCACACCCTGCCCTGGGACATGCTGCCTGGGGACTTGAAGCCTCTGTCCTCAGAGTGAGTTGCAAGTCTGCACATGGGGACATCCTGTCAGCTTCTTCCTCAGGTCCAAAGCCCTAGGGAAACTAGGCCTCTTTCCTCAGTCTCAGAGCAGGCTTCAGACACCAAGCTGGAGCCCTTCTTGAGTGGGGTCGGTACCCTACCCTCCTACCTGCCTTGCTAGTGATGCAGGGCGGACAGAGCTGCTTCTGACCACTGGCCTGCTAAAGCCAGGGCTCCCCGGGCCTTGAGAGTCCATCTCCAGCCTGCTCCAGGGGCAGCCACAGGCAGAGGGGGGAAGCTCTGCAGGGCACTGCCCTTCCGGCAGGGAGAAGCTTGTGTTCTGAGGTCATGTGAGCACCTGGCCTGCCCAGCACACGGCAAGCAGCTCTGTCTGTGTCCTCCCAGACTCTGCCGTGGTTCTTGAGGAGGGAAGTCCAGGAGAGGCTCATGTGCCAGTGGAACCCCCTGAATTGGAGGACTTCGAGGCAGCGTTAGGTACAGACAGGCACTGCCAGCGGCCTGACACCTACAGCAGGGTGAGTGCCATGGCAGCCATTGGGAAAGCCAGGGCAGGTGGCACAGCTTCCATCTCAGACCTGCAGCTTCTGTACTAACATCCTGTGTGAATTTGATAGATCCTCTCCTTGACCCAGACATGGCCAGTTCTTCCCCCATGTCTCTCTGCTCAGACCGCCGGGGTCTCTCACCCTCCATCTGGGTGGCATTTATTGTGGCCTTTTTCAGTCTGTGGGGCTCTTAGCTTCTCTGCTCAGGAGAAGGGCCCAGAAAAGATGGCAGGCACGGTCAAAGGACTGGAGTGGGAGCTGGAGGAACCTGGTGCGTGAGTGCCTTCTAACAGTGTTTCTTCCAAAATGTCTTTGCAGTCATCCTCAGCATCTAGCCAGGAAGAAAAGTCCCAGTTGGAGGAGCTGGCTGCAGGGGGTATCCCAATTGCCCGGGCCGTTTCCTCCGAGGGGGCGCGGCCCACAGTGGACCTCTCCTTCCAACCCTCACAGCCCTTGAGCAAGTCTAGCTCTTCTCCTGAGTTGCAGACCTTGCAGGACACCCTTGGAGACCTGGGGGACAAGGCTGACCTGGGACGGCTAAGTCCCGAGGCTAAGGTCCGGTCCCAGTCTGGGATCCTTGATGGGGAAGCGGCTACCTGGTCAGCTCCAGGTGAAGAGAACCGTGTCACTGTTCCCCCTGAGAGTCCCCTGCCTTCCAGTTCTCCCCGCTCCCCTGGTGGCCTCCGGCCCCGAGGCTATACCATCTCTGATTCAGCACCATCACAAAGGGGCAAGAGGGTAGAGAGGGATTCCTTCAAGACCAGAGCTGCGGCCTCCAGTGCTGAAAAGGTGCCAGGCATCAACCCTAGGTGGGCACAAATCCCAAACTGCCACCAACTCCAGGGCATACACTCTATCCTTGGCTGTAGCGTCCAGACAGTGCCTGGGAGAGTAGACAGGATTCTGATGTCCTCCCTGTGGCTGGTGGGAGCCGTAAGGAGGGTGGATCCTTGGGCACAGAGTTTAGGTCCTGCTACTCTGCTGGGGGGGCCTCCACCCTGGCCCTGCCCTGATCAGCGCTTTCTCTGTAGCTTTGTGTTCCTACAGCTCTACCATTCACCCTTCTTTGGTGATGAGTCCAATAAGCCCATCCTGTTGCCCAATGAGGTAGGCCTGCCTCCCCTCTCTTGCTGTAGGGATGGGGTCACAGCCTGCTCTGTTCTGTCGAGTAGAGACAATCATCCTGAAGGTGGTGGCTAGGAAGGCTATCTGGGCTGGTGGCTGGTGGCAGGGTAGTCTGCCCTGCACTAACACAGGTTCTGTGCCTACAGTCCTTCGAGCGGTCAGTGCAGCTTCTTGACCAGATCCCATCCTATGACACCCACAAGATTGCTGTCCTGTATGTGGGAGAAGGCCAGGTAAGGCCCTGAGGCCAGCATAGGACCCTTGGGTCTCAACAGTGGGCCTAGGTCTCTCCCACCTGGTTTTGAAGCTCTGGAGTAGTGGGAGCTTGTTGAGCCCTGACAGGAGGCACAGCCTTGAGATGACAGGCCAGTGTGTTGGTACACAGAGCTGTGAGGACTGCAGAGTGCATGTGTGCACTAGCAGAGTTCTGAGGCCCAAGGGTGGGCCACTGAATGAGTATAGCTAAGTAGCAGGAGGCACAAAGCCCATCATGGACAGTCTCAGCCCAATAGATGAGCACGGGCTATACTTTTCTTCTGAGTGAGGTGGGGACCCCGGACTACTTTGAGCCAAAAGTTACCATTAACACCAGCGTTTTGAAAGTCTTCCTCTGGCTGCTGTGTAAAAGCCTTAGGGTTGCTGAGTGGGCTAGGATATGTTGGTTTTGCTAGCTGGATGCAGGAGGAGGGAGGGAGGCTAGGTGACACCAATGTTATAGACTGGACAGCTGTAAGCAGGAAAGTACCGAGTGGGAGATGGTGACAGCCACCCTGGCTTTCCATCGGCGTAGAATCTGCCAGGCTTGTGACTGTTGGACTGGTGCTACTCTCATCTTCTTGATTTTTCCACAGAGCAGCAGTGAGCTGGCCATCCTGTCAAATGAGCATGGCTCCTACAGGTACACAGAGTTTCTGACAGGCCTGGGTCGGCTTATCGAGCTCAAGGACTGCCAGCCAGACAAGGTGTACTTGGGTGGACTGGATGTGTGTGGCGAGGATGGCCAGTTCACCTACTGCTGGCACGATGACATCATGCAAGGTTTGTACTGCTCTGGGTAGGCCTGCTTCCAAGCCCCGCCCTCTGGGAAAGGAGCCAAGAGCTGCTGGAAAAAACAAGGGAAATCTGGAGTGAGGTCTCAACCCTTAAGCCCAGCATTAGGTGTCCTGTCCTAGCACCCAGCCCAGTGTCACTCACCCTACAGCTGTTTTCCACATTGCTACCCTGATGCCCACCAAGGATGTGGACAAGCATCGCTGTGACAAGAAACGGCACCTGGGCAATGACTTTGTTTCTATCATCTACAATGATTCCGGTGAGGACTTCAAGCTGGGTACCATTAAGGTGAGTGACATCTCCATGTGCCAAGGCAGTGGCTGCATTAAGTGTCTACTGGTGTGTCTTGAGAGGGGAGCTACTCTTGGGAGCCCCATGCACTGAGACAAGGAACACAGGAGACATGATCACAGAGCTGTGGCCTTCATGAGAAGTAGCTAGGCGACTATGTGCTTAGTGAAATGTACAGTGCCCAATAGGAGCATGGTGCCAGAGTGATTTCTAAGGGTCCTTGCTGGGCACATCTCATATGACCTGTGTGTCAGAACCAGGTACATCTCAACATCAGGGCTCAGGGGCATCCTGAGAACAGCCTCAGAGTGGGTAGTACAGCAGTGTGAGAACCAGGCCAGGCCGCTGTTGTGTGTGTACACGACTT
Source organism: Acomys minous (assembly GCF_964271855.1). Classification (NCBI taxonomy): domain Eukaryota; kingdom Metazoa; phylum Chordata; class Mammalia; order Rodentia; family Muridae; genus Acomys; species Acomys minous. The sequence goes on from NC_140498.1 coordinate 40,635,172, forward strand.
CAGGAGTGCCAGGCAGCCTGCCTATAAGCTAAACACAAAAGCAGATCTGTGTTGGGGCCCAGATGCAGAGTAGGTTGTGGTTAGGCAGGGATGAAGATAAAGGTAGGTGGCCAGTGCTGCCTGTTGAGGTGATAAACCTCCGACACAGCAGTGAAGCAGCGTGTCTTCAGCATGTGCTTGTGCCAGGATGACTTTCCTCTTGTCCGTGCAGGGCCAATTCAACTTTGTCCATGTGATCATCACCCCGCTGGACTACAAATGCAACCTATTGACCCTGCAGTGCAGGAAAGGTGAGGCTCAGGCTGGGGAGGGTGGCAGTTTTAGCCTGAGTCAGGTACAAGCACTGTGTCTCCACAGACATGGAAGGCCTTGTGGACACCAGTGTAGCTAAGATTGTGTCTGACCGCAATCTGTCCTTCGTGGCCCGACAGATGGCCCTGCATGCAAATGTGAGTGGTGGCTGCAGCCCAGGGCAGCTGGGAGATGGTGGGAGTGCTTCCTGGATGGGAGCTCACCACCGGCGTTGATGTCCCCAGATGGCTTCGCAGGTTCACCACAGCCGCTCCAACCCCACTGACATCTATCCCTCCAAGTGGATCGCCAGGCTCCGCCACATTAAGCGCCTCCGGCACCGGGTAGGGAGGATAGGGCTTCAGCGCTGTGATGGCTCAATCTGGTGGGAGCAGAACTTCTGGGCTCACTGCCAAAGCCTATCTCTCTCTCTCTAGATCCGTGAAGAGGTGCACTATTCAAACCCAAGCCTGCCTCTGATGCACCCTCCAGCCCACGCCAAAGCTCCAGCCCAAGCCCCTGCTGAGCCTGCACCCACCTATGAGACAGGACAGCGGAAACGCCTCATCTCCTCTGTGGATGACTTCACCGAGTTTGTGTGAGGCCAGCAGACCCATGACTAGAGTTCTGTGGCTGGCCGGCCCTTCCCCACCCGGTACCACCACCTGACTGTACTCTTACCTAAAATAAACTGGCCATGCCCAGCTGGCCCTTGACGTTCAAGAGAAACGCACAGACGGCAGTCAGACAGCTCCTTTATTTGACTTTGTCTTGTCTGGTTGGGGTTGGGGCAGGATCAAGGCTAGAGCTGCAGCGGAGCCCACAGAAGCAGGCAGGCGCCATCACCTACATTCTCTTTCCCCCAACCCTGGGGCCAGCCCAGTGCTGGTCTTGTCCAGTAACTTCTTGGCATCTTTCAACCCATAGTAGTTCCTGCCCTTGCTCAGATCTGAAACCAGCAGATCTGGGTGCTGTCTGGCCTCAGACAAGGGAGGAGAAAACAAGGCCATGGTGGCCTCAATACTGTCCAGCACCTGCCCAAGGCCAGACTCGGATCCAGTAGTGGCTGCAGCTTCCCCTGCACTCCTACCCTGGGTAGCAATGGACCCATCTTCAGCCACCAGGCCCTTCAGCCCAAGTGGAAAATAGTGACATACAAAAATATATACATTTTAACCCCATATAAATTATTGCTGGTGGACATACAAAGGGGGTGGCGGCTAGAGGCAAGTACGCTGCAGAAACATCAAGAGAGGTAATAACTTAGGGGATGGATAAGGAAGACACGTAGCTTAGCTCCCTCAAGCTTGGATCCTTACTTAGCAAGGGGAGATGGCCGCCTAGGGGTAGAGCCGGGCACAGCCCGCTGTACCTGAGGACTCTGAGGAGTTGGGAAATAAATTAGCATCTTGGAGGCTGGGTACTCACTTGGTCCAATACTGCTGTGTCCTCCTGTGGGGAGGGGACCCTGGGTCCTGGCTGGCCACACAGCCTTTTTAAAGTGCTGAAGCCCATAGGCAGACAGGTAAGGAAGGCCACAATACCTGTACCCTAAAGAACTTGCATGCAGCCATTCTGCCTGGCCCAACCTTGAGGGCAGCAGAAGGTAATACTGAGTGGTGTCCACCCTGGCTCTGAGGCCAGTGTGCAGCCACAGGCCTTCCCAGGAAAGGACCTCTAGGGCCTAAGTGCTGCTGGGGTGGACCTTGTTTTTAGGCCACAGAGATACCCTGCTGGGGCCTATAGTCTGATCTAGCCCCTGACTGGCCCGAGCAAGGCGGCTAGGCAAAGCTGGCTGAGGGCCTGGGAAGCAGCCAGGGGAAGGAGAGAGGGGAGGCCCACTGTGCCCATGGCCTCGAAGGCTCTGTAGTCGTTGCTCCAGCTGGTAGACGTCCTCTGTGGCCTGGTTGAGTCGGTCAAATTGGACAAGCAGGGTTTCAAACACAGCATGTAGGCGTGAAGGCTCTGGTTCCAGCCTCAGTGCTGAGCGGCTTCCGCCTGCACTCAGCCCATCTGGCTGGCTGGATGAGGTGGAGGGGTGCGAAGCATCTGAGCCTGCGCTGCGTGGAGGCACAACCGGGGACGACTTGGAGCCCCTTGATGAGCGGGAAGGTAGTGGCTCCATTCCTTCAAAGCGGACTTTGTGGCGGAACTGGGGGCGGCACAGGGGCTCGGTCAATCCGGCTGCACCCTGGGCTCGCGAGACCCAGGGTGTATCCCTCTCCCCCCCACTGGGCCGTACCCACCTCCTTGACCTTGCTGAAACCCATCCAGAGCCGAAGCCTACGCAGGAAAAGCTCCACCATCTCGTAGTCCTGGGGCTCCCACGCTGGGCGGTAGAGCTCCCCACGCAGGGCATGGTACCGCCAACACAGGAGGACAGCCCCTAACCTCAGGGCACCCCACACTCGCAGAGCCCAGAGCCCCACACACAGCAGAGGGGACAGGTACCAGGACTCAGAAGGGCACAGAGTGGGGACCCTGGCCCCAGGGCACAGTACCAGGAAGGCTCCCGCCATGTTGTGGAGAGTGTCAGCACCAGAGGAAATAAGCTGTGAGAAAGAGACAGAGGTAAAGGCACACTCTGGGTGAGGCACTTTCCTGGCACACCCCTGAACAGCAACCTACCAAAACAGCCATCTGGGCATAGGCCACACCAAGTACCACGAGGCCCAAGGTGGCTCCCAAGAGCTCTGGCAGAGCCCGGAACAATGTCTTGCCAAAAACGGACCACTGGCGCACAAACCGCAGCTGCTGGGCAGCCTGTGGATAGGAGGCAGTTCGTCAGCTTTCACCAGGCCACCGAGTCTGATCCTAGTCACGCGCCAGCCTCACTACCAGCCCCTGGGCCCTCACCTTGACCAAGAGCAGGAAGAGTAGTGAGGCTGCCAGTCCGCGGGCTACAGAGCCCAGTTGAGCCACTTGGTCAAAGCTGGTGAAGTGGCGTGGATGGTCATGCACAAAATGGGTCCACTGGCGGTCAGCAATGCCCAGCTGGGCCAGGCGTACCAGTCCTGTGGCTGTCGTCAGCATCACCAGAAGCCACCGTGCCCAGGCCTCAGGCCTTGCAGAGCGTGCGCACCCCTCTCTGCGCCAGGTGTGCACCTCAGCCACAGAGAAGTATAGGGCAAATAGCAGCAAGCACACCTGGGTTGGGGGAGTTGGAGAGGAGGTATGTGAGGGCTGTGGTCAGGAGCGGTCAGATGCCTGTGGGGCATGAGCAGGCCCCTGAGGACAGACATGGAGTGGGACGGCATACCGAGGTGAGTAGTGGCAGAGACAGGCCGGTGCTGAGTCGCCGTAAGGCAAACGGGCGGACACTGAAGGCAGCCAGTGCATGGCCAGCTACAGGGAACTCGAGGCGCAGTGTAACAGCAGCATGTAGCCCCACAGCAGGGCTGTAGCGGGTGAGTTCCACGAACACGGCGCGGCTCCTGCACGGAGGGTGCTGTCAGCAGGAGGGGCCGCGTATGCAGGAGCGCAGGATGCAGGTGGGAAGTGGCTACTGCATTTGGCCAGTTACACAGGAGGCATGGCAGGGAGAGGGGCCCACGGGGGACTCAGGGCTAAGCATGGGGACACCTGGCTAGGAGTGAGGCCAATGGAGTAGCTCGGTTCCTACTCATTTTCCCCCTCAACACCCACCTGCTGTCCAGCCAGTTGTGCAGCTGCAGGAAGCCCAGGCGCTCACGGCTCTCCTCCAGACTCAGGCCTAACTCCTGTATGTAGCCCCCACTGTCATACACTGCACAGTAGCCCCAGTACCAGGCGCTGTGAAGACAGGGCAGTGTTGAAAACTCTCTAGTCCTGAGAGCATCTGAAAGGCAAGTCCCCCACGAGGCCAGAAGACCCTCTAGAGAACTTCCCTCACCCACGTGGGGCCTTAGGCCCCTGTCCTACTCACCCCAACAGATCAGGTGCAGAGTAGGCCCACGTCTCAGAGCCATTCTGCACCACACTCTGCCAGCCAATGCCATAGTCCCTGGTGCTCCAGCTTCCTGCGGTGGAACACGTGTGCTCCGAGCTAGAAGGGTCTGAGCAGAATGCTAGAAAGCAGAGGGCCAGGGCTCAGGACATACTGTAACCAATGGGCGACGCACTGTTCAACTCAGCTGCGCTCCTGTGCTGTGACCTCCCTGTCTCCTCCCAGCCACCCATAAAGCAAACATTACCATGTTGTAGAAAGGCAACAGAAGAGGACAAAGGTCAGATAGTCGAGCAGAGTTCAGACAGCTCAGCTGTGGACTACTTTGAAGAAGCAGGGTATAAGCATGGCCACCGTGGCAGCTTACCTTCCTGCATCCGCACCTGCCGCAGCCGGGGAGGCCCGAGCTCAGGGCTAGACTGGTTCCCGTGGACATAGGGCAAGAGTACATGTGACATCCATGGCCAGAACTCATCAGACCTGCAGCAAGGGTCAGTCACTGAAGTCCAGGCCGACAGGACGATGCTGGACCCATGTTCCCTATCTTGGACTGCTGGCATTCTGTCCTGGGTTTGTGCTGTGCATCACAGAAGACTAAGCAGTGTCTGGACTCTCTACCCACTGGACACCCCAGCTTGTACTCTGGTCCTAACAACCAAACAAGTGTCTAGATCAGGGGCGTCCATCCTTGCTGACCTGGGCCACACAAGGATTTCTAGCCCACAGCCTAGTGAGTTCAAGAGCATCATACAGGTGTATGACACTGTGACATGTTGTGGTCTACAAAGGTCATGCTTGAGAACTGTACAGCTGAGCTACAGACACAACAATTTAAAAAAAAACAAACATAAAACATTTCATGCTTTAAATAGCAAATTTGGGTTTTTGTGTCGGGACTCGTTTGTAGGTACCCTGGGTTACATGTGGTTCATGAACTGAAGGGCACCCTTGATTCTAGACACTTCCAAATGTTCCATACAGGATGGCATGAACTAAAGACAACAAATCAGTGCCACCTGGCCCAGTGCATGGATGTATGTGTCCTGAGTGTCCCTACCGGGTGATGGCCAGAAAGGCCTGGCTGGCCAGCTCCTGCTTGATGGCGCTCTGCAGGCGATAGGCGTGACCGTGGCAAGAAGCATCCCCATAGTTGGCCAGCAGCGTCACCAGTAAGAAAAGCATGTACACCAGGAGGCTCTGGGGACAGGGGGAGATGGCTCCCGTCAGCTCACCCCATCCCACGGGGCAGAGCAGGGTTTTAAGACTACCCTTAGCCGGGCAGTCTTAAATCCCAGCACTCAGGAGGCAGAGGCAGGCCGGTCTCTGTGAGTTCGAGGCCAGCCTGGTCTACAGAGTAAATCCAGGACATCCAAGGCTACACAAAAAAACCCTGTCTCGAAAACCCAAAAAAAAAACCCCAAAACCAAAACTACCCATGTGAAGGTGTCTCTTCTAAGGAATAGCAGCATACTCCTATGGCTAGTACTCCTCTTGGGGGAAGAGCCATAGGCTCTGAGAACTAAAACAGCTCAAACAGCACCCTCAAGGCTAAGTGGGAGCAGGAACTTGAGACATACAAGAAACACAGATGGCGGTGTCCCTGCGGGTGACGAAGGACAGGCGCTGCAAAGCCCTGACTGCCTGCTGGAGGTCAGAGCGGGGCAGACAGCGGGAGATGATGTAGGGCTGCCTGTAGCCAGCACTCACCTTCAACATGTCATGGAGCCTCTTGACTTTGCGGGCTTCCTCCTTTGCCAAGAAGAGTGCAAAGCCATGGGGAGGGCGCACACGGGGCACACGCTCACTTACAGGTGTGACAGCTGGGCTTTCTACCAGAGTGTCATCCTCATCAGGGTGCAGCCGCTTGGCCACCAGTGAGAAGTAGAGGGCCTCCAGCAGGACCTGGCGTGGCAGGAGCATCAGCTGGCAGCATGCGCCTGGCAGCCCCCCTCCCCTCCAGGAGCCCTCTCACCTTAAGGGGCTCCCAGCCAAGAAATGAGGCCAGGAAGCTGGAACTGCTGGAGAGAAGCCACATGACACTCACGCTGGGAGGGAAGCCCGCACCAATCCATCCTGAAACCGCTACAGCCACGGCTACCAAGAGTAGGCTAAGGCCATGGGCCAGGGGGGCACACCAGGCAGGCAGCAGTCGCTTCCGAAGACCTTCCACCAGTCCTGGAGACACACAGACAGCTGCATGGCTGCTAGCCCGGGAGGGCCTGGAAGGGATGTCCTGCTCGGCGTGAGCGTACCTGCCCTGGAGAGCCTGGTCACTGGGGGCCGTTCCCAAGTCAGGCCCGTGCTGGGTAGCCTCTTCTCCCCCAGTGTCTGCAGCATCAGTGTTTCCGGCTTCTCCCCAGGAACACTGGACCTGGGCGCAGGAAGGAGCCATGAGTTTTACCCATCTCCCGGGAAGAAAAGGTAGTGGTAACAGTCTGCACTGGCCTGGGAGCAGTTCCTTCAGCATCTTAAGAGTCCTGAACCAGGCGAATGTGCTACCGGGCCTGTATGGCACCATGGTCATTGTGCCCCTGCTTCCTGTACATACGTTCACTGCCCAGGGCCCAACTAAGGGACTACGAAGTCTGTACCTTACATGTTTGGCTCTGGCACAACCTAGCGGCCCTTCTCCAACCTCACACCAGCCACACAGGACTGTGTTCTATCTAACCCTTGAAAGCACTTCTCAAGCGCTGCCCGGCAAAATGCTACAGAGATGCACATTCCTGTGTGGTGGTGATTTTAAAAAGGCCAGCCTGGACTACACCGTGAGCTCAGGCCAGCCAAGTACACTGTGAGACTCTGTCTCAAAAACAAATAAATAAAAAGGAAGCAAGGCTAAGAGGGAAAAAGAAGGCATGAGACTGCCATGCTGTCTGAGGGGAAAGCTCCCGTGCCTAATGGTGCTTTCTGTGCCCCAAGGGTTATTAACTGCACAGTCCACACCAAATTCACCTGCCATTGAGCTGGGCCAGCTCATGAGCAAAGACATATGGGTTCATCAAGGTAAGCACTCACAGAATAGGAAATAACTGAAAATAATGGTTCTTTTTCCCATTAAATTGATTTTGCTGAATGTAAAAGTCAAATTTAGCTAAGAGTTTAAAAATTGAGGACAGTTAATATCAGCATTCCCATACCCTGAGGAATGTGCACATTAACAGGCACAATAGTTCTTATATCGTCCAATGTGTATCTGTCTACAGATACAAACAGAGACAAACCCCACTAAGATAGATAGCACAAGGGCTGGAGAGATGACTTGGTGGTTAAGAACACTGTCTGCTCTTCCAGAAGTCCTGAGTTCAATTCCCAGCAGCCACATGGTGGCTTACAACATCACACGAAGACAGAGCACTCATATACATAAAATAAATAAACGAATATTTAAAAAGTAAGAAAAAGAAAGTAAAGATACATAGCACAAATCAGGCACAGTGGTTCATGCCTGTAATCCCAGCACTCAGGGAGACAGAGGCAGGTGGATCTCTGTGAGTTCCAAGCCAGCCTGCTCTATAAAGTGAGTCCAGGACAGCAAGGACTACACAGAGAAAACATGTCTTGAAAAAAAAAACAAAAAACAAAAAACCAAACCCGACACACACACTAGATACACGCACAGAGCACCAGGTTTTCATAGGACTCAGCTGCATGAGCAAGCTGTGCCTGTTTCTGTAAATCAGTTGGCAGGTATGGATCCATTCTCAACTGGATGCCAGGCCCTGCTGGAGAGTCTGTGCACGACATGGAAAGAACAAAGTGTCTGTACTCTGCACACACAGCCCACCACAGCAGAAACGCGTCAGTGTTTTGGGAGCGGGAAGGGGCTGGAAAGGCACAGCATGTGAGTGAGCACACTTCAGGTTTATGTGGTGAGACCTCACTGAATCCAGCCCATAATAGGCAAAGCCAAGCTCTATTCAAGCCACATCAGGGCAAAGAGAGGAAGGAAGGGATGAATGGAGCGCCTCTTTGGGGAGGAGGACCCTGGGCAGAGGGAGCAGCAGACGCAGGAGGCAGAAGCTGGGGAAGCGGCATGCTGAGCAGTGGGGCAGCAGTGTGGGAGGCCACTTAGAGACGGTCCCGGCAACGCCTGCCCTGGCACTATGCCCTGTGTAGTTCCCTTGCAGAGTCACTGAGCGGGTACCTATAGGCCCAACAGTGTGCTGCTAACAGGGCTGCTAACAAAAGACGTGGCCTCTGCCTTGCACTGGAAGACCACATACTCCTGGGGGATATTGGCCATCAGCCCGGTCGTGAGGCTGGTATGAGGACAACTGGATTCTGCCAGGTACCTATTGTCCTTTTAAGCACTGAATACAAGGTAATGTGTGACACGGCTGGAAAAGGAGGGAGCCAGGAGAGCAGGATCAGAGAACCACAGAGGTGGTACAGAGAGCCCACAGGACGGGCCCTAGCGATGGTCCAGGCAGAAAAGGGCATGGGATGGAAGGCACAGCTGGGAGCTCACAGCGTGTGAGTCACGAAGCAGACTTCTGTCGCAGGAGACTAGTCACAGTAAAGACGGAAGACGGCTGGGGGTAGGGGCTCAGCCCTGGGTTGGCTCTGAGGAGCACAGCTGTGGGAGAGCTTCAGGTGGGGCGCTGGAAGCAGTGACTAGCAACTCCCTATGTCACGGTTTCTCCGTTAAGCCCTTTGTGCTGTGGTCAAGTAATTCGGAGACAGCTCCCTTTCCACATTCTGGTGTAGCTCATTCATCACTAATTTCTGGTTGTTTGAAATTTAGAATGAGTCAGGCAATGGAGGCGCACGCCTTTAATCGCAGCACTCAGGAGGCAGAGGCAGGCGGATCTCTGTGAGTTCAAGGCCAGCCTGGTCTACAAAGAGAGTTCTAGGACAGCCAGAGCTACTGAGAAACGCTGTCACAAAAAAAGAAAAAAAAAAAAAGAATGAAGATGTAGACACTGAAACAGATACAGATGAGAAAAAAAATATATGAAGTCTTGTCACTGACTTGGTAAAAGCAAGAAACTTTTTTTGGTGTTTTTTTGTTTGGTTTGAGTTTTTTGTTTTTTTGAGACAGGGATTCTCTGTGTAGCCTTGGCTGTCCTGGACTCGCTTTGTGGACCAAGCTGGCCTCAAACTCACAGTGCTCCATCTGCCTCTGCCTCCCGAGTGCTGGGGTTAAAGGTGTGTGCCACCACATGCCCCCTTTTTTCTTTGTTTTTCAAGACAGAGTTTCTCTGTGGGATTAAAGGCATGGAAGCACTACCACGCCCGGCTAACAGAAGCCTCTGCCTTCCCGAGCGCTGGGATTACAGGCATGTGCCACTACACCCCGTTAACTTGTTAATTCTTAGGCATTCAAATAAAGAAGTTTCAAAGTGAAAGTAAGATATTTAAAAACTTCCCATGATTGCTCAGTTTTGACTCCAAAATCAAGATTCCTTCATGGCTATTCAGTAAGACCCTGCCTCAAAACACAAAACAAAGCATCTCCCCAGAGCAAGCCCCTGGGGCACATGCTGGTTGCCTCTCCAGTTTTGAAAGGCCCCATGCTTCTGTCGCTTTTCTAAAGGGTGCTGGGTCCCTGAGGGGATCCCACTAACTCCCCTCTACAGGGCAGCCAGGAGGCAGGCCCAGGGCCCACAGCACAGTGCCCCAAACACCCTACCTCCTTCCAACCACGCCAGGCACTCCCAGGCTAGTAAGCAGGTCTGTTTCTGTGAGGCCATCCTGCGTGGGAACCAGGCTGCTGGCCCCATCAGCTAGTACCTGCTGCATCAGGTCTTCATCTAGAGAGAACACACAGTATTACAGTGGCATGACACTCGGTACCTTGCATTCTCCTAAAGCTTGGAAGCCATTCCTTCCCACCTCTGGCTCACCTGATGCTGTCAAGTACTTGGCAGGCAAGGAAGGGTTAACCAGTGAGGCACCATCTTCCTCTGAGCCCAACATGCAGCCAGGCCTGCCCTGGGCCATTTGCTGCAGTGTGCTGCTCACAACAGATGGGTCACTGAGCAAGTCTGGCCAACTGAGAGTGCCTTCGCTGGACGGCCAGCACACCAGGCTGTGGACAACATAGACATTGCTACGTGTACTTGGCCAAAGCCTAGTCACGGCAGCACAGGAAGCATTATGCATGAGGACATACAGTCCAACACCCCAACATGGCCTGCTGGGCATTGCTGAATTAGGCCAAACAAAGCTCACAGCTTCTCTAGGCAGCCTCACCTTTTAGCATCTTCCAGAAACAAGTCATTCTTCACTTGCCCAGCAAAGGCCTGCTGAGAAAGGGAAAGTACGTGAGTGTGTACGCAGCAAGAAATGACAGCCCAGCCTGCCCTAGCCAGCTCAGCCTGCCTCGAGCCCCTGGGGAGCCTTCACCTCTGTGAGGCCAGACAGTGTGAGGAGAGAGCTGTCTAGCACAGATGGGTCCAGGTAGCTGTCCACACCTAGAGCCCGCTGCCCTGTGGGTGTGGGGTTTTGATCCCCAGATACCTGTGAGGGAAGAACAGTCATGTTAGCTTCCAGTGGCTACTGGAGCTGGGCAGGAAGCCATGGGCCTCTCATCTTTGTGATAACTCTGAGTGACTACTTGAGCTCTTTACTTGTTCTAGAAACATTAAGGGGTATTTGATTCTTTTTTCTTTTAGTTTTCTGAGACAGGGTTTCTCTGTGTAGCCCTGGCTGTCCTGGAACTTGCTCTTGAGACCAGGCTGGCCTTGAACTCAGAGATTAAAGGTGTGTGCTACCATTACCCTCCTATTTGAGTTCTTTTTAAATTGGTGTTGGGAGTTTGCGTATTTCTAGCAGTCAACTGCTTCCTCTGGGTGTCCCAATCTGCTGGTGTATAGCTGTTCATGGAATCTGCTTCCAACCCCATCTACTTCTTTACAAGTACCAAGATGTCTCCTCTGACTTATGTGTTGGTAATTTGAATGCCTTCCCCTTTGGTCATCTAGCTGACGGCTTAGCTGGTGGATCACTTTTGCTTTCCAGAGTTTCCCTCTGGCTGCCACACCAGACACCACAAGCCATGCTCCCCCTCAGAGATCCAAAGCCCTTGCCCAGCGCACCTTACTCCGAGACATCCGGAAGAGGAAGAGGACAGCCAAGTAGACAGGGTAGACTACAACACTGGACACAAGCCCAACAGCAACTGTGTCGACACTTGGTGGGACCAAAGTGGATACAGGCCCCATGCTGAGGTGAGAGAGAAAAGACAGGATGGGTTGGGAAAAGAGTAGAAAGAAGTCAGCCAAGGGACCACCCGACCTCACAAGACCCACCTGTAGGTCGTATCTCCCACGACCCCGTACCACACAGCATTGGCAGCCAGGAACAGGCAGAGGAGGAGGACACAGCAGGTAACCCTCTGGACTCTTGTAAAGCGGCTCCTAGGCGGCCTGTCCCATATGGAGAGCCAGATGTGCTTGTCAAAGAAGCCTCTCTGCAGTTCGGCCACTAGGAGGCGCTGGAACTGCCACAAGGCAGCTTCATCTGGGAAGATTCAGGAGGGTTAAGCATCCATCACTGCATCCCTCCTTCCTGCCTCCACCGCCTTGGCAGGTAGGAGCCTTACTTGCTGCAAGCACCTCCTTCTCCACTAGGCCCCCGTTGGCCTCAGTCTCCACAGATAGCCAGTCATTGACCAGAAAGAAGGTGCTGCGGGCACTCTGCAGGTCCCGGACAATGACGTGCTGCAGGAACCAGGCAGGGCTGAGCCCTGTGGAAGAAGGGACCCCAGTGAGGACTGAAACCGGCTGGCAGGAGGCAGGGGTGGCAACAGCTCTCACTCAGACCTTTGTTGTCATGCCACACTCGGATCTTCCACACGCTGCCCAGGCTGTGTGGGGTGGCAATCTGGAAGATGTCCAGGCTGTTTCGGTGAAAGGCTCTGTCACCGTCTAAGTGCCGGTGACCACTACGGTTGTCCTCTCCATACAACATGATGCCTACGTGAGCCGTGGTGCCTGAAGAGCAGAGAACTCTGGGTTTGCTATTATTATATACAAAACTCATATGATTCACCCTGTCTGCCAACAATACAGTACTCCTTAGCTTTAAACATATTTAAAAATTTTTACTTTTATAGTAATGTGGATTGAACCCAGGGCGCTATGCACGACAAGCAAGTGCCCTATCTCTGAGTTTCATCCTTATCCATTTTCAAAAACAATTTATTTTAATATACAAACTAGCCTGGAACTTGCCCTCACTTGCCTGAATTTGTGATCCCCTGCCTCAGCCTCCCAAGTAGCTGGGATTATGGGCTCACACTATCAGGTCCAGCTTGCATAGCTCAAACACAAATCCCACAGCAGCAGGGGTAGCCAGGGTCATAAACCTGCTAGCCTATCATGTGACAGGCTACCACCACGCAGTAACCAGGCCCCCTGGCAGTTCAGTCACATAGACAACAGCTATATGGCTAGGTAATCTCCTACTCACTAGACATGAACCCTCGACTTTTATTATTATTTTTTGTTTTTTTTGTTTTTTTGTTTTTTGAGACAGGGTTTCTCTGTGTAGCCTTGGCTGTCCTGGACTCGCTTTGTAGACCAGGCTGGCCTCGAACTCACAGTGATCCACCTGCCTCTGCCTCCCTGGGACTATAGGCGTGCGCCACCATGCCCGGCTGAACCCTCGACTTTTAAAACAGAAAACTGGCCGGCAATAATGAAAGCATGGCTGGTGGCTGGGGTTGCGCTCAGGGGCAGAACACGTGCTCAGCAGGAGGCCCTGGGCCCACCTCAAGCATACACACCACGAGAGTAAAGTGGCAACACTGAAATAAAGTTAGAATAAAAGATAAAGTTGCTGGAAGTAAGAGCTCTTGCCTTTGCCTTTGTCGGGAGAGACTTTCCATGTAAATGAGGGAAGTTGTCACCAGAAAGCAGTGCGCAGTCTAGGCAGGCATTGGTGAAAGTTTCCCAAAGAGCTCTCTCAGGGAAACCGCATAATATTCACAGCAAAGAGAAAACTGTTGGAAGTCAATTTGAACTTGGACTATGACCCTTGACAGAGCTTACACTTTGTCTCAGAAGTCACTGGAGTAACTGTGTTCACAATATTTTGAAGATTCCAGAAGCAAGCAAAATGCTTTCATTTCCAGGGTGTGTCTCTGCGTTTGGCACAAGGTCTTACTATGAAGCCCAAGCTTGTGAACACCCCCAGCCAAAGACAGGGTTTCTCAGTGTAGTCCTGGCTGTCCTAGAACTTGCTCTGTAGACCAGGTTGGCCTTAAACTCAAGAGATCTGCCTGCCTCTGCCTCTCGAGTGCTGGGGTTAAAGGTGTGCACGACCACTGCCAGCTAGCACCTCTGTTATTGTATTTTATTTACCGAACACAAGCTATAGTGTACATGTGGAGGCTATAGGATTATCTATAGCATCTGTTCTCTTCTTTTACCTTGTGGGGCCTAGGAATCAAACTCAGGTTACCAGGTTTGATGCAAGTACCTTTACTGTTCAGCCATCTCAGCAGCCCCAAAAGTGAGTTGGGTTTTTTGTTTTTTATTAAAAATAACTTATTTTTATTTTACTGCATTGATGTTTTGCCTCCATGTATGTCTGTGTGAGGGTATGAGATCTTGGCATTACAGACAGTTGTGAGCTGCCATGTGGATGCTGGGAATTGAACCCAGGTCCCTTGGAAGAGCAGTCAGTGCTCTCAACCGCTGAGCCATCTCTCCAGCCTCCTCAATAATGAGTTTTAATGTTAATAATAAACACCAGCCGGAACAGTGGCACATGCCTTTACCTTTAATCGCAGCACTCATTTTAAAAAAAAAATCACAGCACTCATGAGGCAGAGGCAGAGGGTTATTTGTGAGGCCAGCCTGGTCTACCTAGGGAGTTCCAGGCCAACCAGAGGTACACAGCAAGTGTGCCTTCTGCCCCCAGCCAATAAACAAACACTAAGCAAGAGTTGCAGAGCAACTACAACAGCGCAGTTTGAACCTGTATGTGAGGACATTCTGCAGAATGAGGAGCACCTTCCTGGCTCTTGATCTGTTGTCTTTCTCAAGAAAGACAAGTGAACAGAAGCTTCTCTTTGTATTCTGCAGTGCTGTGGATGAACCCAGGGCCTTGTGCATCCTAGCTAAGTGTTCTGCCCTTGAGCTACACCCACAACCTCCATGTTTGCTGTTTGCTTGTCTTGGAGTTAAGTCCTTATTGACATATTGAGTACTGAGCATGCTCTCCAGATGGTCCAGAACTGAGGCTGGAGGGTCTACACCAGGGTAGGCTCCATGTCCCCAGCCCAATCACTCTCCTTACCTGAACCTCGGCTCCAGCCTGTCTTGACCAGTATTTCATATTTAAAGCGGCCCCCCTTCCCACAGAATGGGATGACACGGACGCGGCTAACGTCCAGCTGGTCCAGCTTGCGAAGGATCATAGCCATGACCACATAGGTCACCAGGCATATGGCACACGTCAGCAGGACAATGTAGTTAATGCTCGCAGATGGTTCCTGGGAAGAAAAGAGCCGTCGGGTACAGGTGGCCTCAGCTTATGCCGTGGACCCTCTCAGTATGGAAAGATATCTAGGAACAGGGGCATCAACTCACAGGGAAGATGAATTGGACATGGCTGGGAGGCACAAAAAGGCTGGCGCCGAAAGCAGTGAGGTGGCGGGTAAGGCAGACAGCCTGGCTGGGCGAGGTCTCCTCCAGGGGTACGATCCCCTCAGTTCTCCACATCATCAGCTCCTCGCTGAAGTACTGGCACAGGGATGTGTACAGACCGACAGACACCTCCAGTGCAGACCAATGGAAATGGCTGGTCAGGTTCAGGTAGTAACTCCTGCCTAGGGCCCCAGTCCTACAGAGGACAGAGCAGTGTCATATCCAGACTCCAAGGCTCTGATTACCAGTGCCATGCCCAGCCTTCCTGTCGCCCTGGTTCCATCAAGTCCACATACCTACGGCTAATGCAGGCCACGTTGCACTCACCCTTCCCCCACCTCCTTCCCCTTTGCAACCCCATTTCTGTGGTCCTGGTGGAGGCACTCACCCTGGGGCAATGAAGAAGGTGTAGGGTCTGTGATCAGCACCCTCCAGCACCTCCAGGCTGATCCTCCTACTGGCCGAGCAGTTGTACTCATTGGGCTGGGACACCGAGTGCAAGTACACAGCCAGATAGGGCTCAGGCTCCTCAGACAGGTAGCGCTCTGGGGGCAGCATAGACAGTATCAAACACCCACCAAAAAGCTCATCACCCTGAGGACACTCTGCAAGTTGTTGCTAAGGGGCTTAAGGGCCATGTAAGCAGAGGGCTATAGGAACCTCCACATGGAAGTCATCACGTGCTTCTGTATGGCCACAGCATGTGGGCTCCATGGAACCAAGGCAGCAGGGAAAACCAGGTGTTAGCCAGACCCCCAGGACCAGTGACTGTAAACGGAATGCTATCTACATAAATACCCACCTCCCCAGGGACAAAGACGAAAGAAAGATAGGCTGGTCATGTGCCCACCCCTGGCACCCACCGTTCAGCACTGTGTAAGTGATCCTTAGATGCAGCCCAGCTTGAGGGTTACTGTTGTCTGCGGTAACCACAGCACTGACTGAGGCCTGGGGCTGCACAATGGTAGAACCCGCAGGGTTGTGGGAGCCCTGGACAGCCTGGTCTGAGTTGTTTGGCACCTTCACTGTGATGGCACGCTCTGTAGCCAGCTCCTCAATAGGGATCTGAGTGCCAGTCTGTGTCTGGAATGCCATGGACGCCACTTTGGTGGAGACAGTGTAGTTGCTAATGTAGCCAAAGGGAAAGGGGTTGGAATCCACAAGGAAGATGAGCTGCACCACATCACTGAGGTTGGACAGGGCCCCGCTGAAGGCCTCAGGAATGGAGAAGTGGCAGCTCGGCCCCAAGGCTTTGCCATAACACAGAAGGCTGAGAGGGTCTGAGCGCTTGCCCAGGGCCACAATTTCCTCGCCAGCAAGGGTCAGAGGTTCCTCATTGAGCACCCGGGAGCGCATGAGGATGCACATGAGGGCCGACGAGAGGTTGTAGGCCTTGGATGCCACCATCAGGGTGGGCGGCTCAGCCCCCAGCTCCAAGGGCTGTGGGCCCTGTATGTCCAAGCTGGCCAGGTGGATGAGGTCACCTGGGACAGGCAAAGGAAGTAAGGACGTTGAGAAGATGTGGTAAGGGTTGGAGGGGAGGCCAGGGGTGGGAGGAGAGCTTGTGCACCTGTGATATTGAGGATGCTGTCAGCAATGGTGGTGGGTGTCACCGTGCCCTCAGTGGTTTCAGTTTGTAAGATGCGCATCATGCCTTCCAGCTTCTGCAGCATCTTCTTCAGGCACGAGCGGCACATGAGCTCCCTGCTGGACACCTGCAAAGGAGATCAGCATGGCCTCCACACCCATCCACAGGGCACAGATTCATGACATCTACGGGACCTACACACACAACTAAATGGTCCCGCCTCCTCATACTGACTGGGATTCCAGGCAGCTTCCTGCCTCTAACCCTACGTGGAGCATCTGCCTGGAGGGAAGACTTCTATGCCTTCCCTACTAAGGCTCCACCCAACCCCAGGACGCAGCCAAGTTCTTCCCGCGGCCTACATACTGATCGTGCAGGTATCGGTTTCCATAGCTAGAAGCAAAGCAGATATCAAGGCCCTGGCTAGAGTTCAAATCTAAATACACACAAGGGCACAGAAAGCCACCATACTAACCATGGTCTCCACCCAGAGCTCTCTGAATCTTTGCCCTCTGAGGACTTGACTGTTCTCCTGGCCTCTGTACTAAGCCCCACCCTGACACAGTGCCTTCCCATCAGATATGGCCCCCTTGGCTCACAAGTCTACAGGTTGGAAAATGGATATTTCATAGGTCAATAAGGCCATGTCAGGTAAGCCAGTGGGGCATGACTACAGGCCTGAGGAGAGGGCACACACACCTGGACTACTCTTCCCATCCAGGGACAGCCTATAATCTCCAGAAGAGCTCATACTAAGGAGACCACAGTGCAGCTGCAGAAAACTGGCACAGAGCAGGAGGAGCCCCCAGTCTGGAAGGCCTACTCACGCGGCACCAGTCTCACCATGCACTGGGCCAACGCAGCAGTGATCTGCTGGATGTCATCCACGGTGTTAACCCGGAGGGAGATCAGGGTCTCTGTGATGTTCTTTCGCATCTGGGCTCGCAGCTGCTGCTCATGGTTGGGCTCCGACACCATATCTGGGGCCTGCTCATACTGGAGGAGGCAGGGGACACAGGAGAACTGTGAGAGGAGGACAGGCCTCCCTGTGATATTTGGAAAGGTTGCTAGAGCGCAGCTGTGAGGCATGGGCAGGGATTTAGAGATCAAGGATGTATAGGGCTCAGGCTATCATGAGCGTACTGTGGGTAAGCTGACCTGCGGAGGGACCCAGCATGTGGTAGCTACAAAGGGATAGGAGTTGGCATTCCAAGACATTAGGGAACTTTCCTGGTTTGAGGTGCATGGGTTTAGCCCAATCAAGGAACACGCCTAAGGGATGCTTTTCAGACTGTATGCACTGACCTCATTGAGCACAGTGATGAGGGCTAAGGAGTACTCCATGACATGCTGAGGGTCAGCTTGCCTCAGGAGCCCAGGCAGCACACTGGCAGTCAGGCTGTGCAGCCAGGGTATGAGGCCTGCAGGATTACCACTGGGCTCTGGCAGGACAATGGTGAGAGACCTGGAGGGTGCAAATGGAAATAGGCTGTAAGCAGTTTGTGGTCAGCTTGTGTTCCCACCCCAGGGTTCAGCTCACCTGTTGAGTGCAACAACAGCAGCACCCAGCTGGTCTTGTACAACCACAGCAAGGCCCACCACAAAAAGGGGCCGGAATCCAGGTGGCAGGACAGCCCCATAGGTAGAGAGACTGCCCTTATAGATGCAGAAATCCTCACAGTAGCTCTGGCGACAGCGCCTCAGCAACAGGGCGTATACCAGTGGGGCGCCGCCATCCTCTGCATCACGCCAGCCTATGGACACATAGCATCAGTACAGAGTCCAGGCCCACACCAGCCTCTCCAAGTAACCCACACTCACCTGTGCATTCGAAGTGCACCTTAGTGGTGAGACCACGTACAGCATCCAGTGGGAATAGGCGACAGGAGCCTCCGAGTGGAGGGCGATTGGGCGAGAGGCGGATGGAGGCACAGCCCTCCTCCTCACCTGAGTGGCCCAGCACAGTGAGGGTGAAGATGTAGCCCTCCCCATCGCGCAGTGCACCCTGCCGCACCACCAGATGCATGCCAGCACTTCCCGTGGACGTTGTTGTCTCATCCAGCACCAGAGTTTTATTGCTGAAAGTTCGAGCTGCCCAGAGCTGCATGATGGAAGCAGGGAGGGCGTGGTCAGAGTGGTGCCCTGGGTACCTTCCCAGGAGACCTGCCCTCTAACTGCTACTCACCCCTTGCTTGGAGCCACTGCTGCAGTTGTGGCAATGACCCTCCAAGTACACATAGGAACTGCGGCTCACTTCATACACTGCTTGTGCCTTGCAGGACACACACTCAAGAGACACAATGGGTACCCGTCCACTTCGGATCAGCACCTGGAAAGGACAAGAGAGTCACGAGGAGGCTCCGTGTGTGCTGGGAAAGTCTCCTGGACCAGGTCACTTCTCCTTGGCCTAAATTCCAGGTTGTCTCTCTGGGCTGCAGTGAGGTGAGTGAGCCGAGTAAAACCCGGAAGGGCATGCCACGGCTCAGTCAGGGCCTTGCTGGCCTGGCAGTAGGAGCATGGCAACCCACTGATGGAAGCAAGGCACCCAGAAAGGTTAGTTTTTTTCTCTTTTACACAGCCCTGTCCCAGAGATGCTGGCTGAGTGGCTGAGGACCTACTGAGTGCCCTCTTCCCTAGAAGACTTCACTAGGTAGGACCACCTCCAGGTAGGTGACCTGAGACGGCCTGGTGCTGGGGAGACAACCCCCATCTGAGGCACAAGAAGTGCCCAGCACCCTTCCACACACACTGGCAGGACCCACCCCACAGCAACAGAAGTGGTCCTCACCTTTCTGGGAGGTCCTGAGAAGAAGTTTGAGAACAAGAACTGGCTTACTGGCCCCAGAAGTGAGGACACGCTATGTGGACAGTTGCTGCTACAGGGAGGCAAGGCCCTTGGCTTCTCGCTCTTGGCCTTTCATGCTGGTAGCATAAAATTCATTTTTTACAAACCAGAGTGCTTGTATGACTTAAATTTTGTTTTGGTTTTTAGACACAGATTATCCTTATGTTAGTGATGAGATCAGACCTCTTGATCTTCCTGCCTGCGCTCTCAAAAGTGCTGGATTATACAAGTGCCACCATGCCTACCTACCTGTCCTTTGAAACGTCACACTACTAAGCTATGTCCTAAGTTTTCAGTTAGAAGCAATGCTGAGTGTGATGTACCAAACCAGCACAAGCTTGGAGACAACTCACAGTCCCAGTCCTGGAGCTGGGAGTGACACAGACCAGCTTGAGCAGGGACTGTCCTTGTGTGAGGACACACTGGGAGGGTGGGGGTACAACCCACCGTCTGGTTGGTGGCTTCTTCCTTCCGGCCTGCTTTCCACACTATGAGGTTGAAGGTATACTCCACACCAGCTTCTAGGCGCTCCAAGGGGATGGTGACCACACTGCTCCCACGGGGCCCGAAGTTCAGCACACAGCCACCTGCCTCATTCTATGACAGCAAATAAGGGAAATGGGGTACAAGACATCTAACCAGCCTAGAAGCAGAGCCTGGCTTAGAAGACCTTTCCCCACACTGGCACTAAGCCCGACCCCGGGAATAATACGAGTGCTAGGCACTTACTGGACATGAAGCATGAGAGAACGGAGGCAGGGAGGACCCGTCACCCTAAGTCCCCATGGCTGACCTGTGTTGAAGCAATGCAGGCCCAGTGGAAGTTGAGTGGTGTCTGATCACCATCCTCCAGATTGGGGTCATAAGACTTGCTCCCATCCAGCACAAGGTCCCGCGTGTCTGACCATACCCGGTATGAGCCACCTTCAATGATTGGTACAAGACGCTCAGCAGCTACTGTCACGTTGGCCTGGATGCTCCGTGCCAATGGTGTGTCCCCAAATGAAACCACAAACACAAAGCAGTAGTGGCCCACAGGCAGTGCCAGCCGTGGCACCACCAGCTGGGGCCGGCTCACATCCACACCAGGCAGTACCATTTGAGTCATACGTCCCAGCCGCTGGCAGCTGGCAGCACGGTATATCTCCCATCGGTACTCGGTCTGGTAGGAAACACAGTTGCGTAGATCAACATGGGCCTCCAGGTAGTTGCGCTGGGAGCGCCGCATCAGCACCTGCAGGGGCAGGGCTACCTCCACCTCAGGCTCCCTGCAGGCCAGAACCTGGACAGTCACTGTGGCCTGTGCCACAAAAAAACTCACTAGGTTTGTAGCATTCACCTCTACACGGTAGTCCCCAGGATGCAGGTAGTAGTGGTTAGCCCAGGAGTCATCTGTATCCTGTACTGGAGTCCCATCCCCAAAGTCCCAGTGATAGGCTACACGCCGAGAACTGGGGCTTGTAGCAGCCTCAAACCTGGCTGAGCGGTTGGTAAAGCAGCGGCCACTCTGAAGTGTTACATACTGGATGATATCTTGGACTTCCATCATGAGTGTGAGGTTCACACCACCCAGTTCATTGAAGGCACGCACGTTGATCTCTAGTAATCCTGCAGCCACAGGTGTGTAGGTGACATCACGGCCAGATAAAATGACTAACGAGTCACCCTGAACTTTTTGCAAGGAGAAGTACCAGGCATAGGCAACTCTGGAGCCCCGCTGCACCCGGGCTGTGAAGTTCTTCTCGGTGCCTGTGGCTATGCCTGGCTCACAGCAGTTGGGTACCTGCAGCCCAGCAACAGCCTCCAGCACTAAGATGCGAACCTGTGTCTGGGAATGGCTCACATGGTTCTCAGCTTGCACAGTCACCACATGGTCTCCAACCCGAAGGAAGGTGTGGGAGAAGTGGGAACTTGGAAGCACTTCAGGGAGAGACCCACCAACCTGAAGTCGAAAAGTAACATCAGAGCCCGCTGCGAACAAGATCTGAAAGTGAACTGGCTGCCCAGGAGCCGCCACCGTGCTGTTGGTCCACAGCATCAGGTTCACTATGGGCTCCTCTACTGTAAGACTGTATGTGGCTGAGACCCAGCTAACTGCATTGGAAGCATTAAGCTGCAGAGAGAAGTTGCCAGCAGTCGGGAGGCGCACAGCAATGTACTGGCTGTACTTATTGCCACCTGGCAAGGTCCAGCACCAACTCACATCGGTACCTTCAGCCAGCTGACCCCAGAAGGATACAATGGAGCCAGCTGCCACAAAGGTGCTGTCTGGCTCTTTGGTTCTGATGCTCAGGCCACTCACAGGCACCTGTATGGCCACTTCAATTGTGGCATTGACTGAGCCCAGCTGGTTTTCAGCTGTGACTCTGACCAAGTGCAGGCCAGCTGTAGCAAAGGTATGGGTGGTGGATGGCGTGGAGGTCTCCCAACTCAGTCCTTCCTCCAGGTACCAAGTATAAACAACACCACTGCCACCAGCCAATTCAGCACCAAGGGTGACGCTCACGTTGACAGCAGCTGGATTGGGGGATGCAGATAGAATTAGGCCCCGCACAGGCTCCACAAAGTCTATGGTGCGGTTGGCTGAGGCACTGCCCAACATGTTGGTGGCCCTGAGATGGATAATGTAGGTGCTAGCCTTGAGTGCAGTAAGAGAAAAGCTCTTGCCACTGCCAATGAGGGTGAGGCCACCATCCTGCTGGGCTGTCCAGCTGTAGGAGATGTTGGTGCCGTCCCTTACTGCCGCTTGCAGCTGCAGTGTGTAGTTGGTGGGGAAGCAGCAGCTGCCACCACCCCCCACCACCTGCAGCCCCTCGATAAGCTGCAGGACGTAGATGAAGATGCTGTCCTGGGCAGAACCCACCTCATTCTCAGCTGTGACAATGATGTTGAAGGTACCCACTGAGCGGAAGGTGTAAGAAATGGTGGGGCCGCCTGGGATGGGTGTACATCTGTCACAGAGCACCCAGGAGTAGTGCACATCACTACCCACCTCCAACAAGGTGCTGAAACTCACGCTGCCATTCAGGGGCACCACTGTGCGGCTGGCATTGATGGTGAGGCCCCGCACACGCTGCTTCACTGTGACGTTGAGCTGGGCCTCACTGCGGCTCACCTCATTCCAGCCAGACACCCTGACAGTGAAGTCACCAGTGCTGCCGTAGGCATGGGTGACCTCAGGGCCCTCTTGCTGGCTGCCGTCTCCCAGCTCCCACAGGTAGGTGGCAGGGCTCCCACTGCCCGTGGCTGAGAACTGATAAGGCTGCTGCAGTTCTAGCACATGGGACCCATTGGTCCTGATGCCGGTGACTGACACAGGCTCCTGAACTTCCACAAAGGCCGAATCGTTGGTAGCAGAAATGTTGTTGGACACAGTGACTACCACCAAGTAGGAGCCTGGTCCTCGGTAGGTAACTGTCGCTTCAGAGCCCCTAGTTTGGGTGTGGGTAGCATCTTCGGTGCCTAAGTCCCAGGAATAGTGGTAGGGAAATGGGGGCCAAGCGTAGGCAACCAGCCAGGCCTCGTCCCCAAGCTTCACAAACTGCCTCTCAGGCTGCAGGCTGACGTTCCGGACCTCAGGTTCCACACAGATGCTGGTATAGTAATGTGCCTTGTTCACATGGCTTGAGAGGACCAGTGCCAGCGGGAACGTGCCACTCCGAGTGAAGTTGTGTGTAACTACCGGATGCCCACGGACAGTCACGTTGGAGGAGCCGTCCCCAAAGGTCCAATCAAAGAGGTAATGGGAAGGGTCCCCAGTGACGTGGGCCATAAGCTGAGCGCTGGGCTGCGTGGGGATGCAGGTGGAGGGTTCTATGCGCAATACCTCCAGGACAAACACTTGCACATGCAGGCTCTGGGACAAGTGGCCAGCAGGGCTGGCTGCTCCTACTGTCACTGTAAAGTTCTGGGCCCGAAGGTACACATGCTCTACTGTGGCCTCCAGGCCTGTGAATACTGTGCCATCTCCCATGTCAAACGTCCATGTAACGTGGTCACCCGACTCCACAGAAGCACTTACTACCATGGGGGCTCCCTGCTCCACAGATGGACTCACACACACAGTCAGGCCATGCAACTCCTGGAAGACTTGAATATCGGCATGCGCTGCCACACTGCTCACTGTGTTGTTAATCTCCAAGCTGATTCGGTAGGTGCCCATCACGGTGTAGGTGTGGTTAAGTGCTGGTTGGCTCTGTGTTATAACAGGAGAGCCATCTCCAAAGTCCCATGTATATAGGACACCTTCAGCTGAGGGCAGTGGGTTTGGGGAAAAGGTGATGGGTCGGCCAGCCACCAGGACGTTGCTGCTCATGCCAATAGCCACACTGGGGAGCATAGTGCGCACACTCACGGGTACCTGCTGCGTCAGATTCTCATAGGTATTGGACACAAGCACGGTCAGGTTGTACTCACCTGTGAAGACAGGCCCAAGTGGGATTTCTTACTCACAGAATCCCCGCATGGGGACAGTCTTTCTCAAAGCCTGATCAGCTATGCCCTTGGACCAGGCCCAGAAGGTGTCCATACCCAGCACATGAACAGGGAAGAGCACCCAAGAGTCCGTAATGAGCAAGAAAGCGGGCAGGACTATTCCTTCAGCACAAATGCATAAGGGTGAACATGGAAGCAAATATCAGCACAAGCAGGAGTGAGAGCATGGCACGAGCTTCACATGCTGAGTGGAGAAGTGGGGCTACTGCAGTATACGGCCTCAGGAATTTGTAAAATAATTAAACAATAACCCATCTTAAATCTTCCTGAAAGACTGAAAGTTGGAGACAAAAGGACCCAGCTCCTGGCAAATTTAAATTGAGGCCTCAGGGACCCCGTCACCCGCCCACTCCTCAATATGTGGGTGCCCCTCCTTTACCAAAGTAAGGGCCTTACTCCACCAACCCAGGCTATGTCAAAGTGGGAGTGTCATACCCAAGCTCAGCACCTGAAAGGCAATGGCCCCGCCCCTCACCTGGGGTGGTGTAAATATGCGTGGTATTGTGTTCCACCAGCACCTGGGCCACTGTGGGGTCCGGGACCTGGAAGGACTCGTCGTATGGAGGCTTGAACTGGCGGAGTACCTGCTCCCCATCCCCAAAGTTCCACCTGCCAGGGCAGCAGGCAGACAGTGAGCGGCAAGATGAGTTGACAGGGTAGCCCCTGGCTCTGAAAGCAACTTCCACAATCACTCTCTCCCGGTTCATGGGTTCAAGGTACTGCCCTTGGCACTACTATACCATGACCTATGGCCCTCACATGGTCCTACCCACCAGTACTCCCAATAGAGGAGGAAACTGCAGTTCTGAGCCAGGATTCCAGGGCAAACACTAGGGGCTAAAATAAGAACCTGATGCCAGCCCAACCCAGGCCCTGTTCAGCTAAACACTCCCCTCACTAGGCCCAGAGGCACTCACAGGAAGGCCACCTCCACAGCTGAGTCCACCAGCACACCACCCGTCAGTACCAGTGTGGCATTGGGGGGTAACACAGCCGGTACCGCGGATACCCACAGCCCCCGCATCTTGTTCATCCGCTCCACAGTGACATTGTAGTTCACGGTGATGTTGCTCACGTGGTTAGAGGCTGTCAGCTGAGGAGACAGGCATCAGTGGGTATGGCCCAGAGACAGCAAGGACAGACCAATGGGTGAAAGGCCTCGAGCCCCGACTCAGCAGCCTCCCACACTCACCCACAGCTGCAGCAGGGTCCTCAGGGGCAAAGCAAAGCAGAACAGAAGGCAAAAGTGAGCACCCAGATATCCCAGGACCCCATGCCTCCCTCCACTGGCCCCTGCCTACCGAGAGCTTGAAGATGGCAGCAGTCTGGTAGATTACATTGAAGACAGTGTTGTGGAACGTCAGGGACTGCTTGTCATCAATGGTCCACCGGAAGGCCACATCTGAGCCAGCTTCCACCATGGGGCTATATCGCTGGAGAAAGAACATGACATTGGCCAAAGGTGTAATGTTGCCCCAGCCTAAAACTGATTCTGCCCCTGACCCCATCTGCTCTCTTCAGATTTGCTGAGGATTTTGTGTGTGGTGCAGGGTAAACAATGGGGCCTACCAGCTGAGCCCTGACTGCAAGGCACCCATGTAAATAAAGAAGTACAGGGAAGTATCCAGGATCGTCTTGGCTTAGGAGCTGTGCAGTATGTAGGCCAACCTTGGCTACTGAGAGCCAGCATCAAGACCACCTCTCTTAACCTATGGCCAGGTGGTCTTGATTACACCTTTCTTTCCCTGCATTTGTGGAGTGGACCTAGCATCAGCCACAAAGAGTCACTCTGACCAGGCAGTCCTCATAAGCTTCCTTCTCAGATGGATAATCTTTTGGGAAAGCACTTGAATCTCAATGGGCCTCAGTCTTGGAAGTTGACCCCGGTCAATGCAGAGCACGTGTATCCCCGGGGGAAGGCACAGCATGCAACTGGACAGGTCATGAGAGATGGAGAGAAATGGCCCTTTCAATGACTGCCGGTGCGGGGGTGAGCGCACCCGAGGCGAGGACAGTGCCATCCCCCAAGGTGCTAGGGTAGCTAGCAGTTACCCTCTGAGCTTTCAGATCCCATTTCAACAGGCACATGTATCAGGCAGCTACAAGCACCACAGACAGCCCAGAAAAACATGGGGACTCGTGGAAGCTCGGAAGCTCAGGGAAGAGTGGGGGCAAGAGTGATCAAGTGTTTCATAAAACCTTAAGATTGAAAAGGCTGAGCCTATAGAGCAGCTGCTGTAGCTGTGATCTTTAGTAACTTACAAATTGCTAAATGGGACTTGGGTGCAGCTCACAACAATAAAACCTGCCTACCATGCATGAGTCCTTCAGTGCCATTTCCAGCACCACTAGGAGAGAAATCACCACTAAAGCAGACAAGGGCTCCCCAACAGGTCACCCTGGAAACCGTGTAATAGGTCCTGTCATCCTGGAGGGCTTCCTTCCTCAATGGGGAGGGGGCTCCCTGCTCTTACCATTTAGAGGGCTAGGTTGTAGTACACACTTACCACCAGGATGCCCTGCAGCACTCGGGCTTCGGGACTTGGCACAGCTCGGAGGCCACAGATGGGCTCCTCAGCTGTTACCCTCAGGCTGAGGTTGGCCTGGCTGGCTCCATTCTGTGCTACGATCTCCACTGCATGATCCCCTTCCTTGAGTCTGGGCAGTACCAACACCGAGAACAGGGTGCCATTGGTCTCTTCAGTGCAATCGTGCTTAAGAACATCTACCTCCGAAGGGCAGATCTCCTCAAAGGGAGCACTAATGTTGCCCCCAAGCCAATGAGCTGTGGCAGTGGCATTAGCACCGGAGTCCACTTGAAGCACCAAGACTGAGCCATTGGTTGGCACATAGATGTGACCATCCAGGGGAACGGGGTGAATGACTCTCAGCCCAGCCACTGGGGAGACCACATTGAAGCTGCAGGACAGGTTGTGCCTGGACACACTGTTGCTCACTGTCGCCCGGACCTCATAGCGCCCAGGATGCTGTAGTCCAGGGTTAGACCCAAGGCCCAGCAGCGGGGTGAGTCGCTCCGTGACCAAATGCAGCTGTAGGGAGCAGGCAGGACCAGCCCAGGCTTCTTCCATATGGATAGGCAGGTGGGTCAGCCAATCTGAGGCATTGGTGGAAAGGTACAGGGCTTGGCCAGGACAGCTGGAAGCTAGTGGACAGTGCAGAAGGGTACCTGGGCCAGCATCATGCTGTAAGCCAATGAGGTCACCGGGGAGCACAGGAACATCCTGGCTGTGGAGGGTGACCTATAGAAGAGGGAGGCAGTGTTATACCATGTGTGGGAGTGGACAGGGCACTCATCTCAGGTCTCAGCACTGTCAATGGTGCTTCATGGAGACCCTGCCCCAAGGTACTCATGGCTGAAACAAACAGGACATTAGTACAGGAGACATGCACAGGGAAGACGTAGCGAGAGTGTCTGTCACAGGTGCAAAGAACTTTCTCAGAGATATAAGGATAGTAAGCAGGTAGCTGCTCCAAGGGAGAGTAAAGTTCCTACTTAGAAGATACATGGACAGGCTGGGCACGAGGTGCATGCCTGTGATCCCAATACTCAGGAGGCAGAGACAGGCAGATCTCTTTGAGTTCAAGGTCAGTCTGGTCTACAAAAACGAGTCCAGGATAGCCAAGGCTACACAGAGAAACCATGTCTGGGGGTGGGGGGCCAGAGATACAAGGACAGAGGCTGAGGAAGAGATAAACAGGGTACTGGAGCAGGATGCAAGGCCAGGCTATTGGACACACACAAGAAGCCTCGTGAGAGACCAGGATCTTGGGCAGACAGGGGGAGGCAGCCTAAAGAGACATACAGGCCCACACCAGGACACATACCAAGTACTGTGTGGGAGGCCCTGGAGGCACAGAAAAGAGGAACTCCTTCCACAGTGTGTAGCTGGCCCTGGGGAGTCCCAGCCCTGACACGGACCCATTAATGCAGGCATGAGGGTTGCAGGCATCAAAAGGTATGCAGGCATTGGCGACGGGACACCAGCGTTCCTCATGCACACACTTGGGAGCCAGCTCAGTCCTGTTGTCAAGCTCACTGCTGCCTTCTGGGGCCACTGCTGGGAGAGGAAGGATGTCAGGAACCTGATTCACAACAAGCCACTATTAGTGATGCTTCATTTATCCACCATAAAACCAGGCCTGGATAAGCAGTGCCTCAGTCCCCGTCATCACTCCCCGGCCACCAGAACATGCCCAAGCAGGCACCACCCAATCTATCTTTGGGACAAGGGAACAGGAGCTGGCAACTCTGTAGAACCTGCCACCACTCTACCCCAAGGCTGGGGTCAGAAGGCATGAGAGGGTTCAGACAGCCCACCTCAGCCTCCAATTCCTATCCCTTACTGAAGCGGCCCCACCTGCTTCTCTTGAGGGCCGGTACACCTGCAGACGCAGCTGGACAGGATGTTCGAGCTCCTGGGTCTCAAACTCTGCTGCAGTTAGAAAGGCTTCACGGCTAGGACTCAGGCCCGGGAACACCATGACCTGGAGGAGACGAGACGGCCTCAGCTCAAAAGATCTGCCCACTGTGGTGTAAGGACAGCTCTTCCAAGTGCACCATGAACTTCACTTTATGTCACTTGGTAGGAACAACAGGAAGGCTGAAGAAGCAGGAAGATCACGAATTGAAGGCTTGCCTGGGCTACGTAGCAAGACTTTTTGGAGAGAGGGGGGTGGAGGGGGGAGGAGGGGAAGGAGGGAATGAGAATGTACCTGAGCAAAAATCTTCAGGTGGAACTAGACGCTTTTCACTTTTGCACTCTTGAGGTGTTTTGCTTTGTTTTTCAAGACAGGGTTTCTCTGTGTAGCCTTGGCTGTCCTGGACTCACTTTGTAGACCAGGCTGGCCTTGAACTCACAGTGATCCACCTGCCTCTGCCTCCCAGAGTGCTGGGACTACAGGTTTGTGCCACCACCACCCAGCTTGAGTATTTTCTGTTACACTGGGCACATTAACAATTTTAACAAGTTCTACCGAAACCAACTTGAGGGGTTTTGTTTTGTTTTGTTTTTTTTGAGGTTAGGGCTAGGAACTGGACCCAGATCCTTACTAATGCTAGGTAACTGCTCTCCTACTGAGCATATCCCCAGCCCTCCACTTCATTCCTAGCAGTAGAGTGATGCAAGGCCTCTGAGTTGCCAAAGCCGCAGAACACAGAAAGACAGGCCTACCTCCACGGGCTGCAGAGGGCCCTGCAGGGTTTCCTGCTGTGCCAGTGGATGCAAGGGTCCAGACAGGCCTCTACCAGACACTCCCAGGAGAAAGTTCTCAGCATCCCACACAGGCCCTAGGGGTGGTAAATATGCAGTGAGGTACCAGCACCAGGCAGAGGTGACACTGGGGAAACATCCAGGTTTGGGCTGGACCTAGGACCAAACCACCTGGCATAACCATCTGGACCCTCTCATCTTGTTCTCTCTGTCTTTATTTCTTTTGGTTCAGCCCCAACCCAGGCACAAGAACAAACATTCAGCAAACACGGTCTATACTGAGCCTAAGAGGAGAAGCACAGGGAAGGGCAGCTCTTGCCACCCAGCAGTCCGTACCTCCAGGCCGCAGCTCACAGACATAACTATGTGGTGCTGAACACAGGTCTGTGTTGCACTGCCCAGCTGGCCCCAGCCGCACGCAATGCTCTGCTGTGGCTGGGTGTGGCTCCCCAGGCAGCCAGTTCTGGCAGCTTTCCAGGCTGAAGGCCTCGCCCTGGGGATCCAGGCCTTCCTCTGTCCCCTCCACAGACGAGAAGCCAATCCACACATCCAGGCTCCTACAGGCAGATTCAAGGAAGCGCCAGGCCATCAGGAGCAGCTCTGCCTTACCTCTGGGGATATGCCATAGAATCCCCTGGTAAATGGGCCATACCAGCCTCATTTTCCAAGTGGTAAAACAGCCTCAGAAACATTACCCAGAAAGGGCCACAAACCCAGGCTCACGGGCACATTCATCGAGAATCATGTCTATGGGGCCCGCCTTCTTGGGGGACCTATGTCAGATCTGGCCAAGGATCACGGGCCACCAGTCCTTACCCTGAAGGGAAACTCTGAGGCTGCAGCAGACCAAGACTGGCTCACCTATGGGCTCTCCTGTCAATGCAGGGAGGCCCTTCTAGAGGCCGGAGTTACAAGTCCACGGCCCAGGGTGGGCACATATGCACAGAGGTACACGCTTAGGTGTGACCATAAGCCTGGACACACACACTGGGAGGGAGTCCTCATAGAGCCTTAGTCCCATGTACGGTACTGTTACCCATTAACTGGATGACTCGGGGGCAGGTCCTTAACCACTCTGCGCCTCTCTTTCCCATTCTCAACATAGGCAACGTAAGGAATGTGACCACCCACAAGAGAGGAGTTCCTACCCTACCCAGGAAGCAGACACCTACAAGAGGTGGAGTGTACCCTTATCACCCACCCCAGACAAAGAGGATCCTAGGGCCCCGGAATATGTCTCCACGAGCCTGGGCAAAACATAGGAGCCTGACAGGCTTCCCACAGATGGATAGCATGTGGCAGTGTGTGTGTGTGTGTGTGGCTGTGTGTGGCTGTGTGTGGCTGTGTGTGTGTGTGTGTGTGTGTGTGTGTGTGTGTGTGTGTGTGTGTAGAAGGGTAGTGAGCATAGGGGTATGAGAGGGAGGAAGTACAGCCAGTGGGGAGCAAGAACTAGTCTTTTCAGCAGGACTCAGGGCCCTCCCCTATAGGGATAGGAAAGACTGGGGCCTGGACCCAGCTTCACCTGAGATAGTTCCTAGAAATGTTTAGAGAAGCTGCCTCAACCCACATCTGCCTTTACATTTACAGAGCTGCCAGCAAAGGATTCCTGTGGAACAGGACAAAGGTCATGAACTCTCCTCCTGAGACTCCACAGGCTTCAGGCTCTGCCCATACCCAGAATTCTGAGTAACCTCCACCCACTTCAGTCTTTCCAGGGTTTGAGGACACATACCTAGTAACCTGGGAGACCAGGAAGTGCTGGATGGCAGGACTGTCAACCATGGCCAAAGCAGCTCCGGCCCAGGTACGACATTGTTCCTGTGCTTGCAGCCAGGGTGCCTTCTCTGCCACCAGGCGGTAGCAGTGCCCATTTCCAGGGAAGATCTCTGTGTCCGAGGGGCACAGTGGGTGCACCACTAACAGATGATAAGCAAAGAACAAGACATTAAGGTATGCCTGAGGCTAGAGTGCCAGGTTCTGCCCTACCCCAGCTTAGAAGAGGAATCAGGAGGGGTGAACCAGGGTAGGCACCTTCGACAGGCTCTTTATCCAAGGCCAGGATGCTGTAGGTGACCTCAAGGGCTGAGCCTCCACGGTGCCGTATGCCAAGTTCAAGGCTCTCATCACTGTGTACAGAGGACGGGCACACAAGCTCCAGGACAGTAGGTACCACTTCTACCTGCACTTCTGTCTCCAGCAGAGCTGAGCCAGCCCCTAAGGCCAGCACAACTGTCACGTGATAGCTCCCAGGTAACACATAGGAGTGGGTGGCCACAGGGCCAGCCATGTCAATCTCAGGGGAGCCATCTCCAAAGTTCCAGCGTGCAGAGCTAATGGGCAAGGGGGAAGTGATGTAGAAGTCTGCTGGCTGGCCAGAGGCCAGGGGTCCATGAAGCCCCACCAGGGTAGCCCCTGGGGAGGCAGGAAGAATGTGCTGGAGCAAGGTAGGGCCCCCACAGGCAGAGTTGAGGGACAGCAAGATGCTGGAACACCAGGACAAGCATGCTGCAGAAGTGTTGGAGCGCTGGTCTGTCCCACAGAGGCACTGATTCTGTTCTGAAAGGGCCGCAAGGCTCTCGCCAGCTGAGAAGCAGAAGGCACTGCAGGCCTGAGGCTCCAGTGGTCCCTCATGGGCAAAGAAGAAGGGCACTGCTGCCACAGCATCTGAGCTGTTGTCACAGGCGACATATTCCTCATCTGGGAACAGACAGATACATTGGTCCCCGGGGCTTATCTTCTCCCAGCTGCATTGTGTTCCCTCACCAACTCTCTTTAAACTCCATGTCAGAGCCCCCACTCCCAAGAGGCCTTCTAGACCCTATCTGGCCACTATCTTCCCATGTATGCCTTCCCCTGGGCCTCATCTGCCACCAAATTGGTGGCTCCACTCTCCCTGGGTCCTGCCCAATAACAAGAAATACTGTCACCCCTGTCCTCTTGCCCCACACCCTCTGCACTCACCACAGGCGTTGTCCAATAAGGGGATACTGAAGAGAGGCTGGCCAGCCAGTGGAATGGGCCCCCTACACGTGGCTGCCTCAGACTGTAGCACATGCACCTGCCGTTCCTTTGCCCAGCGTGGCAGCCACGCCAGACTACAGTTGCACTCAAATGGGTTCCCACTCAAGTTTCTGCAGGGAAGGAGCAGGTATAGGGTGCCAGACCAACAGGGGTGCACTTTACCCTCCCACCGCCCACAGCTCTCAAAACAGAGGGGTAGGGAACAGAGCAGGACAGAGAAGGTGTTAAGGACAGGAATCCAGTTACAGACAACCCCCCCCCAAAAACAAAAAACAAAAAAACTTACATTTCACTTAAATTAAATAAATTAGCAAACACGCCTTCTTCTAATGTAGAAATCCTATTGTTGCTTATGTCCCTGCAAGGAGGAGGATGGGGCGAGATGTGACCCTCTGGTGACAGGTAGCTCTTCCTGCTTGCCCCAAGTTACCTCTAGTGTGACAGCATATCAAGGAGGGGTACTCACAGCTCCACCAGTGCAGAGAGGTTCCCTAGGAGCCCGAAGTCCAGCGTCTGGAGGAGGTTGTGGGACAGGTCTCTGGGGAACAAGTGATCACGGTCAGGACAGGAACTCTGGACCAGCTGAGGGCATACCTGGTTCTCATCACGAACTTCCCAGCAGCCAAAGCTATGTTCTCACCCTACAAGTCCCCTCCATCCCATTCCCCCAGTCCACAAGAGGGCTTTTCTCATGAGAGATGTGAGAAACACTTAATCTGGGGAAATTGAGGTAGAAGAGATAGGGACCGCAGAAATCTGCTAACATTTCATCCCCGCACTGAGGACCACACAGCAGGGCCACTAAAAACAATTCCAAGTGGCCGGGTATGGTGGCGCACGCCTTTAATCTCAGCACTCAGGAGGCAGAGGCAGGTGGATCGCTGTGAGCTCGAGGCCAGCCTGGTCTACAAAGCGAGTCCAGACCAACCAAGGCTACACAGAGAAACCCTGTCTCAAAAACAACAACAACTACTACTACTACTAACACTACTACTACTACTGTTAATACTAATACTAATACTAATTCTTTCACGTGGCCCCCACAGCTGTTCTCCCAAAGGAGAGCCTTGGGCTGTCTTGGTTACAACAGAAGAGTCTCACACCATCAAGGACTAGCTCCTTACACCTTGTAAATGGTTCAGGGTTCACTGGGGCTGTGGAGCCCAGCTTGTCATAGAAGAGGGTCTTCAAGATGTTCCCAAGATGCAGTGGGGGCCCAAAGATGAGATGAATGAACAAGAGCCCTGCTGGATAACCCCGTACCACAGCGCTGGTAATGGCATATGCAATTATCAAAACCCTGACTTCAGGGCTCAGTACTGTTCTAAGAGATTTATTTATTATTTATACAGTGTTCTGTCTGTATGTGATGCCGCACACCAGAAAAGGGCACCTGATCTCACTAAAGATGGTTGTGAGCCACCATGTGGTTGCTGGGAATTGAACTCAGGACCTCTGGAAGAGTAGCCAGTATTCCCAACCTCTGAGCCATCTCTCCAGCCCCCAGCTCAGTATTGTTAAAGTACTTGACTCAGAAGCAAGAGGAATAAAGTTCAGATCCCCAGAACCTTCGGAAACACTGGCTACTGAGACTAGTCATATTGGCAAGCTCTGGGTTTGACTGAAAGACCTTGCCTCAAAGGATAAGATGGAAGAGTGACCAAGGAAGATTTCCAACACCAACCTCAAGCTTTTCTTTCTTTCTTTTTTTTTTAAAATTATTTATTTATTTATTATGTATGCAGTATTTTGCCTGCATGTATCCCTGCATGGCTCAGAGGTTAAGAGGACCGTCTATTCTTCCATAGGGCCTGAGTTCAATTCTCAGCAACCACATGGTGGCTCACAACCATCTACAGTGAGATCTGGTGCCCTCTTCTGGCGTGTAGGCACACATGTGCACAGAATACTGTGTAAATAATAAATAAATAAAAATTTTAAAATGTGGGAATGGAACATGGAGCTATAGCTCAATCTGTAAAGTGCTTGCTGGGGGACCTGAGTTTGATCCCTCAAAATTCACACAAAAAAGCCAGATGTGGGAGGGCATATCCATAATCCAGTACTAAGGAGGTAAAGACAGGCAGAGCCCTGGGACTTGCTAGTTAGATAGCCTGCCCTAATTATGCAAGCTCTAGACCAATGAGAGACCCTACTTCAAAATATGGTGGAAACTATTCTTTGTTTTGTTTGGTTTTTGGTTTTTTGAGCATGGTCTCACTATGTAGTTCTGGTTGTCCTGGAACTTACTACACAGACCAGGCTGGCCTCAAACTCACAGAGATCCACCACTCTTGAGTGTTGAGGTTAAAGGTATGTACCACCTTAAACATATGCTGGACAGTATTCCTAAGAAGTGACAACTGAAGTTGTCCTTTGAGCCCCCCTTCTTCCCCCCTCCCACCCCAAGACACAGAGAGAGAAATGTTAGGGTCAGGAGAGATGCCTCAGCTTAAGAGCTAACAATCATCTGTAACTCCAATCCAGAAGATCCAATGCCCTCTTCTGCTCTCTTGGGACACCGCACACATGTGGGGCACTGAAATACATGCAGGAAAAATACTCATACACATAAAATAAAATAAATACATCATAAAAATAAAAGTAAAGAAATGTGGGAACATGTACCACCAAAGAAATGTGGTACTTTCTGCTGTATCTGTAAACCAGAATGGAAAGACTGACAGAGAGGAAGGAGTCACAGAAAGGCCTTGGCCTGAGAGCTTCAGGAAAGAAGCAAGATGAGAGCAACTACAGTGCGAAAAGATTCAGAGCCTGGCCTTGTCACTCAAGTCACCTGTAACCTGTGATGGAGCCAGAACACGCTATCCCTGGGACAGATGTGAACCTGGGCAAGCACACAGATAAAGCATCAAGACAAGAGCCATGGACTGGAGAGATGACAATCCAGCAGTCAGAAAGCTTGCTGCTCTTCCAGAGAACCCACATCTGCTTCCCAGCACCCACACTGGGCAGCTCACAACCACTGTAACTCCAGTCCAAGGGGGCCCCACACCCCCTTCCTGCTTCCACAGGAACCTGCACATACATGGCAGACTCACACAAAACACAAATATAATTTTAAAATCAGGTTGCTTTGTTTGTTTTAAGAGAGAGACACAGCCAGGTCTGGTAACACACACACTTGGAAGCTGAGGCAGGAGAATTGCTACAAGTGCTAGAGCAGTGAGGCCTACAGAGTGAGACCCCATCTCTAAACAAAACAAGCAACTTCTACACAAATGATCACACATAAAATAAAAGGCCAAGCTACAGGCTGGAGCTACCGCAGCAACAAACATCTGGAATGACAGCTCTCAGGAGGCTGAGGCAGCACACACAGTAAACCCACGAAGTTGTTCCAGGAATGTAGTGACGTGTCTCAAAACAGTAACAAAACTCTAGGCTTGGAAATGCAACAGTACTTCAACTAACCCACTAACTATAGGCCAATCACACCTTGCTGCACACCCCATGAATAAACTATTCAGCAAAGGCTAAGGACTCCTTTTAGGCTAGTAATGTAGCTCAGTAGCTAACAAACCCAATTAAAAGGAAGAGCTAAAGAAAGCTTTCACTGGGACAAGCATGGTGGTGTACACCTTTAATTCCAGCACTAGGGAGGCAGAGGGAGGTGGATCTCTGTGAGTTCAAGGCCAGCCTGGTCTACAAAGTGAGTCTGGGACAGCCAAGGCTACACAAAGAAACCCTGTCTCAAAAAAACAAAACAAAAAAGCTTTCATAATAACTTGCCAGCTACAGATGAAAACAATCCAATCACGCTTTTCATCTACTAAATTTGTTGCTGTGTTAATGTCAGAAGTCTAGGCCCCAACTCTAATAACAGATCCTTTGGCTCTATTATTATGTAGGCTCTGCCCAGAAACCAAATAACAATGGCACTGCTGGGCCCTTTTAGGTCTTTCCAGTGTCAAGTTCTTTTTTTTTTTTTTTTTTTTTTTTGGTTTTTCGAGACAGGGTTTCTCTGTGTAGCCTTGGCTGTCCTGGACTCGCTTTGTAGACCAGGCTGGCCTCGAACTCACAGTGATCCGCCTGCCTCTGCCTCCCGAGTGCTGGGATCCAGTGTCAAGTTCTATCCAACAACCTGCCTACCCTCCAGCTCCAGGTTCCTGGTAACCCCCAGTCACCTGGCCATCCACGTCTTAGGCTCTCTGTGCTTACATACTCCAGTGTCCAGTGAGGCTTCCAGGACAGGACACCCTGTATCACCCTGACTCAGTGGCCATTTCTGGGTCCCTTCAGTCTCTCATTCACCTGACCCACACACCCCACAAGATTACACTTAGTTTTCTGGTGGGGATCACATCCCATCAAGAACATGCTTCTTGCAAAGGATCTCCTTCATGCCGGGCATGGTGGCGCACGCCTTTAATCCCAGCACTCGGGAGGCAGAGGCAGGTGGATCACTGTGAGTTTGAGGCCAGCCTGGTCTACAAAGCGAGTCTAGGACATCCAAGGCTACACAGAGAAACCCTGTCTCAAAAAACAAAACAAGGGCTAGAGAGATGGCTCAGTGGTTAAGGTAACTGCCTGCTCTTCCAGAGGTCCTAAGTTCAATTCCCAGCAACCACATGTGGCTCACAAC
This sequence comes from Acomys minous, assembly GCF_964271855.1. NCBI lineage: Eukaryota > Metazoa > Chordata > Mammalia > Rodentia > Muridae > Acomys > Acomys minous. The sequence goes on from NC_140498.1 coordinate 40,671,774, forward strand.
CATTTATAATGTGATCTGATGCCCTCTTCTGGGCTGCAGGGGTACAAGCAGGCAGAGCACTGTATACATAATAAATAAATAAATCTTTAAAAACAAAACAAAACAAAAAAGCAAAGGATCTCCTTCATCCTGTCCCAGAATTGGAGAAAACCTAAGAGAAAGCTCCTTGTCAGGAGTGGTGGCACACACCTTTAATCCCAGCACTTGGGAGGCAGAGGCAGGCAGATCTCCAAGTTGGAGGCCAGTCTAGTCTACAGAGCTGGCTGTAGGACAGCCAGAGAGATCTTTTTCAAAAAGCAACCAAAAAATAAAATATAGGTGCCTGGTGCAGAGCTCCAAGTCCTAGTTTATAGGATATGAACGTCCAGGATGCTATAAAAATCCCCGTGGTCTTTAGCTATGCACACACAGCAGCCTTGTATACTGGCTGCCCCACTGTCCTCTATCAGCCTATAAGAGGAAAGCATGTCATACAGAAGGGTGTTCCTTCATATGGAAGCAGCACTAAAAGCACCCATATTAAGATCAACAGGAACCATGCCAATGAACAGATTTTAGGCTGACATGAAAAAGACTGAACTTGGCGCCATGACCATCCAGCTGTTGAAGCCAGAGGCCAGGGTCTTCCTGTCCTGGCCTCCATGCCTGAGTATGCTCCCAGACACCACCCTGGGCCCATTGCTAGACTCATCTGACCTCGCTATCCAATGAGAGGCAATGGTTATGCCAGGGGAAACATCAGTTAGACATAAGCAAGGACTTTGCAGTGGCTACAGTGATGACAACAGAAAACTTCAATTTTTAGGAGAAACCAGGATGTAGTCAGTGATCCTGGAAAGGCTGGTGAGGCAGGAACAGAGACCAACATAGGCAAGCTCTTACATTTGCCCCTAACATGGAAGCTTTCTAGCCCAGTCTCCAAGACTGGAGGAGGAAAGGGAAAGAAATGAGTTAGTATTTCCAAATTTTACCTTCTCAGAAAGTCACCTGAGTGTTGGCTGCTAGCTAGGGTCACCTAAGAAACCAGGTGGGGCATGAGCCTCAGGATGCTGGCACCATCCTCATCTGAGAACACTTCAATTCCTTATCCAACCAGGTCCTCCACTGAGACCAAGCTCAGTGGCACCACTGAGGCTCCTTTCCCAAGAGGTTGCTTTGTAGTACTTCTCCCCAGACCTCACCTGGACTTGGGGTATAACCCAGAAAAGAAACAGGGCCATATATATGGACTCTGTTCAACCAAGCTCCCCAAGCCCAGGGTGGTGAACAAGACACCTGGGACAGGACTTTGACTCAAACCCCTGGGGTTGGAGAGCAGGAGCATCAGACAGGGTGGTATGAGGGGCAGAGACACACACAAGGTCCCTGTCTAGAGTTCCTGAACAGAAATTTCCCGTGTTTCCATTACTGTTTTAAAAGTATGGCCAAGGCCTGACTAGCCCCATCTTTGAAGGCTTGACTTCCTCCCAGATGATGTCACCATAGCCCAGGAACCATATTTGGATTCCCTGTAAGGATCTGGGACAAGACAGAGGCAGGCACAAGGTATCCTAGGAGAAGGCACACAGAGGCAAGGGGCAGCACCCCTTACCTGCCATGAGGAGGTGAGCCAGTAGCCTAGCTAGCACACCCTCACAGGGCATGGGCCAACTGGGTACTCTGGACCCTCTAAGACCTAAGCCAACAACTTACAGAAGCCCCACAGCTAAGGCTAGAGAGGACCTGAGCTGGGATTCACACACATCGGAGCGACACGCAGATGCCTATTCTATCTCTCAGTCTGGCAGGTCGTCCTCATACTGCCTGCATTACTGGGACGGACTTAACCTCAGTCTCCACATAGATGTGGAGTGCTTCCAGCTGGCCCTATCTGCTGGCCCTCTCCTGTTCCGCAATGGGTGACTATGTCGGGAATGGTGAATAAAGACCTTCTGTACCCCATACAGTGGACATCCTGCCTTCCAGATCAGACATTCTGGTGGGGAGGCAAAGACAGGTGGATCACTGTGAGTTCGAGGCCAGCCTGGTCTACAAAGTGAGTCTAGGACAGCCAACGCTATACAGAGAATCCCTGTCTCGAAAAAACAAAAACAAACAAACAAAAACAGACACTCTGGTGGGTGAAGGGGCTGAGGACTACTCATATCCCAATATTGCCACCTCTATGGCTAGCTGGCCCAATAAGAGGGACCCCAGCTGCCCCAAGTGTATCATGGGCTCTCACACCCACAAGAGACATCTTGTTTCTGACTCTCAACTTTCCTCTAATAAAGAGAAACGGGGATCCCTGAACCTCCACACACAGGCTACACAAGTTGGGGTGATGCTGTGAGATAGGGAAAGCAGGAAATCTCAGGGCAACTCTCTGCAAAAAGGACAGCAAGCGTACAAAGGCAAGTGTATGGGTCTATGCACAGGTGGAGATCAAGGAGGGTCACTTTGAGTACTGGAACCCCTTACTAAGATGGGCCAGCTGTGAGAACCAGCGCTGCTCCAGAACCGCAATAGGAGGCCCTCGACAGGCTGCCCACAACAGCCTACAACCCAGACCAACAGCTAAGCAGCCTTGGCTTCCTCCTCTGCTGTTAGGAGTGGCCTAGGTGCCCGTTCCTCAGTCTAGATGTAAGGGGTAGGGGGATGTAAGGGCCAGCTGGAGCCCCAAAGGAAACATCTGCACATTCCAGACGCATGTGGTCAACAGACGGGTGAGTGCCAGCCACCCCCACCCCCCAGCCCATTGCTGGCCGCCATGCTGGAAACAGGGCTCCGGGGGAACAGCTCTGAGGGGCCGCTTGTGGATGTTATGTAACCATTCCACAGGAGCCAGCTGCCTCCTCCCTCTGGCAGGCTAGGCCAGCATGGTAAGGAGGAAGCCCCCAGTCCTCTTCCAAGGCCCAGCTTCCTCCTCTCCCTGGCAAGAGTCCCTTCAACCAGCAAGGGTGACCCCATAAATATCGCCAACCAGAGCTAGGGCAGAAGGAAATGGAAAGCACCATGAGGGCACAGTCTCGGGTCTGGGCGGAGGGCTGAGCCCCTGGGCTGGCCTCACGCTGAGCGCCTTCCAGCACTAACGGGCCTTTCGTAGCCTAGCAGCAGAGCCAGTGAAGTCCAATACCCTCCTTCTGTTTTTGTTCTCTTTGCTTTTTGTTCCCTTCTATTTATGGCAAGCAAGGCTGGCTTCCAGGGCAGGAAATGATGTTTAAATTAATGAAGTCAAGTTTAAGAGAGAGTTTAAAAAAAAAAAAAAAAACCAGCGCACTGGCGGTGGTATGGACAGTGGGCAGTCTCTGGACTATACCGACAGTTTTTCCAGGGAGATGGGTCAGTGAGGCCAGCCATACCTACCATCACTCTGTAGGCACCTTGAGGCCCATCTCTGACCTGGCTCCAAACCAGGACTAGGCACACAGTAAGGAGCTCAGAGAGAACCCCTCAGCCAGGCTGTAGGCCCTCACAGTCCCAGGGCCTGGGATAGAAGAGGCCCCACATTGTTACAAGATGTTCTGTAGGGTCTTTTTGTCCTCACAGAACCCTTTGTCACAAGTATTGCGTCCTCCCACAACTAAACTATCACCAGAATGAGATACCGGGGGTGACATGACCTGCCTAGAATTTTCATTGAAACTATAGGCAAGGACCGGGCGTGGTGGCGCACACCTGTATTCCCAGCACCCAGGAGGCAGAGACAGATGGATCACTATGAGTTCGAGGCCAGCCTGGTCTACAAAGTGAGTCCAGGACAGCCAAGATAACACAGAGAGACCTTGTCTTGAAAAACTGAAAAAAGAAAAGAAAAGAAACTATAGGTAAGGACAGGAATCAAAGACTCAGATCCCAAAACCAGAAGAAATGTGCCAGGCAGTGGGTTCTCCTCATACTGAGGGAACAGCCCAGCCTTGCCCAAGAAATATCTATTCCAAGAGCTGTCCGCTGACTCCAAGTTAACAAAACCAGTTGAGGTGGAAGATCTGCTCACGTCCACACAAATGGGACATTGAGGACACTCATTCAGATTAAAAAAAAAAAAAAAAGGAAAACAAGCAGCACTGGAGCCACTAGCCTCCCTCCAGACCACCTCCTGGTGTCCATGCACTGTGACACAATGCCAGGACCATGTGTGGTTGCTCTGTCCCATTACACTCAGCAAGGGTTCAGAGAGCCTGCCTCCTCTTCCATACTACCTGACATGTCTGCAGCACCCAGTAGGTCCAAGTTGTTGAAAGGGTGTCTGTCAATAGGCAGATGAGAACTGGTTGCTGCCCTAGTTTTCTAGGGCCTGTGGTATCCTGTAGTGGGCAGGAGCCGCAGTCCAGCCACAGCCATATCTCAACCACCTGGGGATCAGGCATGGCCAATAGCAAGAACCAGCAACATGGGGGCTCAGGACCCTTGAGTCCTCTCTACTCCTACAGCTGCAGGGTGGCCCCTTACTCTGTTTCCTTAAAGGCTGCAACCAAGAGAAATTGGCTTCTGCCAGTGCCTGAAGGACAAAGCTTTTCTCAAGGTAGCCCCACAGGACCCAGCCTCTGTTCCACCACATTCTGCCAGGATTCAACCCGCAAGACTGTCGGGGGTGGGGGGCGGTGAGCACTGCCTACCTTGACCCCCAAGTGCACCCCTCTCCTTGGCAATTAGTGCCTGGGCATCACAAGGCCTCTTTATGAAGAAGACTTCTGCCAAGCCAGAAAGAACAAGGTGTTCCGAGAAAAGACATGAACTGCATTTTCCAGCTGTATCTCGTCCTTTAGAGAGACTGCTCACGCCCTGTGGCGCCCACACCAGGCCAGCTGGAGCCACACGGACAGCTGAGGCAGGCCAGGCCTAAGCATGGAACACCCCAGACAGCCAACACCCCAGACGGCAGCAGGAGAAGCAGGGTGTTTTCATTCCAGAGCACTAGGCGGGCCGGCTGTCTGGGCTCCTGCTGCTGATGTTGGCCACCGCAATGTTCCAGAAAGGAAAATGTGTCTCCATCCAAAATGGCTTCCTCAGTTGAAACCCAACCCCAGCCAGGGTTTCCCTCAGGAGCCAGGGTCGCTATGCTCCCCTCTCTCTCAGCAGAGACACTTTGGATAGAAAAGAAAGGAGGCAGCAGAATGGCCCCTTATGCTCCAGAAAAGATCAGGGAGGTAGGTATAACTCAGTGAAGTCACAAAATGGCAGCCAGAGAAGGCAGAAGAAGGCTACACAGGAAGTCCACACGGAGACACTGTTTGCCCACTGTTGGATGGAGAAACTAGAGTGCTTCTGCAGAACCCAGAAGAGGAAGCCCAGGCTGGTGGCCCATGTATTGAGACACCGAGCAGGAAAACTGATGCCAGGCTCAAAGCCAGACAGGAATATCTAGTGAGACTCTGTCTCAAAACAAAAACAAAAACAGGAAGGGGAAACTGAGGCTTACATATATTTTGGTTTTCCTAAAAATCTCTCAAGAAGCCAGCATTGCAAGCCAAGGTTCACTGGGCACATGGAGCAGAACACAGGGCAGTATCACATCATCATCCAAATTAGAGAATAAGGTGACCTGTGATATCCCAACACAGCCTTACTGCTTCATATATGCCCTTCAGTGCAGAAAAGACGACATAAGAGCTGAGATTTATAAGAGGGAAGCTAGGGATGTTGGTTTCCACTGTAATGCCAGCACCAGTGAGACAGAACCAGAACTGATGCCAACTTAGAAGCCACCCTGCTCTACCCACTAAGTTCAGACCAGTCAGAGATACAGAATGAGATAGTAGGAGCCTTTCTCCAAAACCCGAAACAGGAAAAAAAAAAAGTGAAAAAAACAAACAAAAGCCAGGCAGTGATGATGCCTTTAATCCTAGCGCTTGGGGAGGCAGAGGCAGGCAGATCTCTGTGAGTTCAAGGCCAGCCTGGTCTACAAAGAAGTTCAGGACAGCCAGGACTACTAAAGAAATCCTGTCTTGAACCTCTCCCCCCAAAAAAAGTAAAATAAAATTTTAAAGCAAATATAAAATTAAAAAACAAAACAAAGAAACGAGGTGTTGCACTCAGGAGGCCTGGACAGCTTCACAGCAAACTCTAGGCCAGCCAGGGCTACACAGTGAGAACTTGCCTCAAAAAGCAAAACAGAAAACTAGAGGGGGCCCAGCATCCTTGGTCCATACGTGTAGTCCCAATACATGGTAAGCTGAGGCAAGAGGATTTCTTGGGCCCATTCAAGATCAGTCTGGGCAATGGAGCAAGCATCCATCACACACATGCTGCACTACACACGCCCACACCACACGCTGAGGTGAAAGGGTTTTGGGCTAGAGGGATGGTTCACAAAGCCTCCCAGTGTTAAAGGCATCAGTGAGGTCAGACTTCTGGTCCCCTTGATCTAGCTGCTGAGGTACGAGCAGGAATTTGCCTGTTGACAGCGATCTGTGCTTCTCCTATCTGTACGGTGCCCACACTCAGGCTCTCATGCAACCCAGCAGGATGGTCTTAAGGTACATTTCCTGGTGCCTGGTACTGAAGGACAAGGGAACAGCCCCCCAGAAATCATGGAGAAAGGGACCTACGTAAACAGCTATAGTGTTAGTAGGGGCGCCAGTGCCTAAACCTGTCCATGATCACAAGCCTTTACCTCTAAGGACCCACAATCCACCCTAAGGTATGACCCCTTAAGGTATTTATGTATAGGGAAGGAAACTGAGCCAAGGTCACATGGGAACTGCAAGGGATGGGACATGAACCCAAGTCTGATAACAGATTCCCGTGCTTCCCTCCAAAACAGGGGCCTGGGGCAGGGGAACCTCTAGGGCACACATACCAAGCCGGTGACAAGTCGGCACAACAGTGCACTCCTTTAATCCCAGCACTCAAGAGGCAAAGGCAGGCAGATGTCTCTAAGTTCAAAGCCAGCCTGGTCTACAGAACGGGTTCCAGGACAGTCAGGGTTACATAGTGAGACCCCCGTCCCTGGGGCATAAAAAAAAAAGAAAGAGAAAGAAACTAGGGAGAACCCCAACAATCCATCGGATCCCCATGAGTGCTTCGAACATCCCCAAGCCCTACATCTCTACTCTTTGCCATCTTTTAACTGGTGTGAGTCCAGGCTTGGACATCAGCTGTAAAACACTCTGACCACATCACTTCTTTGGACACACCAGTATATGACTCTAAACAGCACTTCAACATCTGGGAGCCTCAGTTTCATAGTCAATACAATGGAACCAAGAGGCTCCAGCCCACAGGCTCACAGGAAGATACCAATGAGAGAAAGGACACAAAAAGCACATGACAAGCCTCTGAAGGAGCAGAAGACGAGGATGAATCTTCTAGACAGTTTCCTCAGAGGTTTTGGGTTTTTGTCTCTCAAGATGGAAGGGGAGCGTGGGGGGAGCTGTCTCCCTATATAAGCCAAGCTGGACCCAAACTTGTACTGATCCTCCTGCCTTTGCCTCCCAAGTGCTGGGATGACAGGACGTCCTACCACACCTGACCTCCTAATGACCAAACTCTTTACATTTTCATATATATTTATTACTTGGTGTAATTAAAACTTATTTTCTTCCTTCCTTTCTTTTTTTCTTTTAGGTTTTTCAAGACTAGATTTCTGTGTCACAGCCCTGGCTGTCCTGGACTCGCTTTGTAGAGCAGGCTCAGATTCACCTGCCTCTGCCTCCCGAGCACTGGGATTACAAGCATGCGCTGCCACCACCATGCAGCTAAAGCTTATTTTCATCAACAACAAAATTCAGACAAAAACTGCATACCAGAAGGTCACGTTTCAAAAATTTACAACTTGTTGATTTTTAGTATCCTCACAAGCCTGTGCAACTCTCCATACTAATTTCATCATGTTTTCATCATTCCAAACAGAAGCCCCATAGTCCTTAGCCATCCACTCTCACCACCCTATTAATCTTTTTCTGTCTCAATAGATTTACCTATTCATACTGTTTTCTATGTCTTAAATTTTTTTATTAATTTATATATTTATTCGCTTTACATCCCAACTGTAGTCCACTCGCTCCTCTCCTCCCATTCCCACCCTCCCTTCCTCTCCCCCTCCCCCCTCCCCCCTCCCCTATTCCTCAGGAAATGTGAGCTCCCCTACCCACCCACCCCAGCTCATCCAGCAGCATCAGGACCGAGGGAGTCCTCTCACCCTGTGGCCTGGCGGGGGTGTGGCCAGCCAGGGGACGTCATCAGAAAGCAGGCAACAGCGTCCACGTCAGAGACAGCCCCTGCTCCCCTTAGCAGAGGACCCACGTGAAGCCTGGGCTGCCCATCAGCTACATCTGTGTAGGGGCCTAGGTCCAGTCTATGCAGGGTCCTTGGTTGGTGCTTTAGTCTCCAGAAGCCCCTTGAATTTTTTTTTATATAACAGTATTTCTGTATATGGCCCAGACTGACCTCAAATCCAAAATCTTCCTGCCTCCATTACCCAGTGTTGAGACTACAAGTATAAGCTATCATACCTACTTACCATTCACATTTTTTTTCTTTTTGAGATAGGGTTTCCCTGTGTAGCCCTAGCTGTTCTGGAACTATGTAGACCAGGCTGGCCTCAAACTCGAAATTTAAAAATATGTAGCACCTGTTACTCAGAAATAGATCTAAAACAACCACATCTAAAGAGAAAAAATAGTTTACACCTAGTGTCAGGTGGATGTCCCAAGGAGCTTTCTTCAATAACAGAATGTCCTGCCTTTCTGGGCATGGTGGCACACACCTTTAGTCCCAGCACACAGGAGGCAGAGGCAGGGGTATTTCTGTGAGTTCAAGGCCAGCTTGGTCTACAAAGTAAGTTCAGGACAGCCAAGGCTACACAGAGAAACCTTGTCTCAAAACACAAAAGAATGTTCTGCTTTGTAGTCACTGGCCACAAAGGCTCCAGAGACCCTGACAGCATGAGTCAGTTTTTTCCATAAATCAAAAGTAGAAAAAGGGCTGGGCGTGGTGGTACATGCCTGTAATCCCAGCAGTCAAGAGGCAGAGGCGGGCAGATCGCTGTGAGTTTGAGGCCAGCCTGCTCTACAAGGTGAGTCCAGAACAGCCAAGGTTACACGGAGAAACTTTGTCTCGGAAACAAAACAAAACAAAAAAGACAAGGCAGGGCGGTGGTGGCGCATGCCTTTAATCCCAGCACTTGGGAGGCAAAGGCAGGAGGATCTCTGTAAATTCGAGCCAGCCTGGACTACAAAGTGAGTCCAAGGCAGCTAAGACTACACAGAGAAATTCTGTCTTGAAAAATGGGGGGAAAAAAAGACTGGGGCAGGAGGCTCAAAGGTTTGAAGGTCAAGGCCAGCCTGGGGTACTTGAGACTCTGTCTCAAAAAAGTACAAAAACAAACAAAACAAAATTTGAAAACCCAACCAAACAGCGGGGCATGGTGGCACGTACCTTTAGTCCCAGAATTCTGCAGGCAGAAGCAGGCAGATCTGAGTTTAAGGCCAGCCTGGTCTACACAACAGCTCCAAGACAGCCAGAGCTACACAGAGAAACCTTGTCTCAAAAAGACCACACACACACACACACACACACACACACACACACACACACACGTAAAGCAAAACAAACTTTAAAAAGAGAGATGAACAAAAAAAAATGTGTACTATACACATCCAATAGAAGCAAGGAGGCATTCCCTATTTCAGGTATGTTTTGGGTGTTATGATAAACTCAAAACACTCTCAGATAAAAGAATAAGATGTTGGTCTTTGGCTCAAAATACAAAGCATGAAGTCGGGCATGGTGGTGTATGTCTCTAATGCCAGCATCTGGGAGGCAGAAGCAGATGGATCTCTGTGAGTTCAAGGCCAGCCTGGTCTACAAAGTGAGTCCAGGACAGCCAAGGCTACACAGAAAAACCCTGTCTCAAAAAACCAAAAGCAAAACAAAAACAAAAGCAGGAATGACAGGCAAGAAGGGTGAGATTCATTACTCTGGGGTTTCATTTTGGTTTGGTTTGATTTGGTTTGGGTTTTCAAGACAGGATTTCTCCATATGTAGCCCTGGCTGTCCTGGAACTCACTCTGTAGACTAAGCTGGCCTCGAACTCACAGAGATCCGCCTGGCTCTGCCTTTTGAGTGCTGGGATTAAAGGTGTGCGCCGCCACCACCCAACTCATTACTCTGTTCTACATACTTTTCACAATAACAAGGCTTTAAGTGCTCCACAGTAGAGCTCAAGCCAGTCAAGTAGCAGCACCCTGCCTGTACTGTCACCTTTCTTAAGCAGTAGGGTGGTTTTAAGCCAAGAAAAGCTGTTACCAGGACACAGCTGTCCTGCCAAGGAGCCACACATAGAGGCCTGATGATGGTCAGAAAGGCGGCAATGTCCACTGGGCGCCTAAGAAGGGTCTTGGCCAGGTCCTTTGTCCTCATAGAAAACCATCCACCCGATCACCAGTAGCCTTCAGGGTAGACAACCCACTGGACACAAACTGGCCTGGAGAACCAGCAGGGGGAACTCAACACTCTGCCCCTGGGGCCTCCGCCTCCTGTCAGCTGGTTCTCACAGCTCATTAAGTCTCTTAGAAGAAGCGTTAGAGGTAAAAAGAAAACCGTGGAGTCTTCACCTGTCGGTCCACATGAGGTCATTCTGGTGTCTCCTTACAGTAACCCTGTGAGCTCAGGCTGGGCTAGGCTATCAGCTCTCAGAAAACCCTTTGTGTGAGGGCCCCAGCTCAAGGTTCACTGCTGTGAGAGCCCACAGACCTGTAAGCCTTCATCCTTCGGTTCCTTGACTGCTCCTGAGAGGCCGGCAGGGGCTGGGTCTGACCCCCAGAGATGTCAGCCAGCAGAAAGAGAGGTGCCCTTACTCATCCATAAATAAAAGGTGGAGTGCATCAGATATACTTCTGTGGGTTCTGCTCGATAGTAGGAGGGGGACCCATGTCCAGAGCACTTGAAAATCCATTAATTTGGCCCAGTTCTACTTCCAGCGGGGACTACTGGAGCTGGAGGACTCTGGAAATCGAGGACGTTGGAATCAGCAGGCTCTGAGACAAACGGCTGCAACCTTGCCCTCCTCGTCCTTTTTGATTCAGCTCTGGTCCCCAGCACTTCAAAAAGGTCCAAACCTCAAACTATCATGTCTAGGATGTGATACCTTGAACAAATTACATCACATCTCCAAGGCCATTACGTCATCTGCAAAACAGGGGTCTAGTTCTGCCACCTTCCGGGGAATTAGACTAAGAATTAAGTGTGATAATCTATTTCAAAAGCACCTAGTTAAGCCTGATTCAAGGAGTTCTCTCAGTGTGATCTGCCTGTTAGTTTCAGAATGCAAAACTGGCTAGGTCTCCAATGTTTCAATCCCTCCTGGCAATTTCCCCTCCCTACGTTCCTAAAATAACTCAGCTCTACCTGAGGCCCCCCTCATCGTGCCCTCTACACCCTAACACTTCTCTAACAGACACCATATGGGGCCAAGACCAGCCTGCAAGCCGCTGGACCTACCTTTCTTGTCCTTTGAGCATTGACAATTCTTGCACATCCATCAAATTCTTGTCTAGACCCTTCCCTAGACGCCAACTCTGAGCTGGGACAGAAATCCCCAACCCCAGGATGCATCTCAATTAGTCTCTAATTAACGTTTATTCCGCAACCTCCTACCACGCCCCACCCGCTGTTGCAGCTCCTGTTTGAGGAACCCAGCAGCTTAAGGCGTCAGTCTTCATAGAAACTGGGATTTTTTGGCTACCCTTCTGGGTCACGACGGCTGAGGTCCAAGGTTTTCCTTATTTAGTCGGGCCGACATCCCTGCTGGAGCCTCGCCCTGGGAGCGGCCAGGCCCCGCTGCGTCTTGCGGCCCGAACTCGGGACCGCGCCCACGCCCTGCGGCCGACAGCTCTGCAACGCTCCAGAAGGGATCGATCTATCTACCTCAGCCCCGCTCCCGCCGGACCCAGCCGTGATGCTCAAGCCAGGCCGCCCGCCGCCATGGCAACCGCCTGCCCGCCTGCACTGCCTCGGCGCGGCTACTCACAGCGCGGTGGCGTCAGCCGGGATGCGCAGACTCGGCCCGAGCGTCTGCAGCCAGCGGCCGGAGCAATTGACGCGGCAGGCGGCGTCCGGCGCCGGACCGCAAAAGCAGGGGAGCGGGCAAGGCCCGCAGCCTCGCCCAGGGTCTCCAGCCAGCGCTCCGAGCCACAGGCCCAGGCCCAGGGCCAGCGCCAGGCGAGCGGGCGCGCCGGGCGGCATCGTCAGCGCAGCCCGCGCATGGCCCCGGCTCCCCGAGGCCCCGTGCGCCGGCAGCCGCAGTTCAGGAAGGGCCCGCGGACCTCATGGTGTGGCCCGAAACTGGATGCCGCGGCGGCCGTGGCCTGTCTGCGGGATAACAGCCGCTCGGCGATCTGGGGCAGGCCGCACCTCAGGCAGGGCCTTGGCCGCCTGCTCGCGCATTCGCGCTGCACTGCAGACCCAGCGCCGGCTCCTCCTACAACCCAACCCCCGGCGCCGCGCCGGGCGGTGCGTCCTCAGGCTCCGCCCCTGAGCCCCAAGTTGGCCGTAGGCGGGACTTGGTGAAGAGACCGCATTCACAGGCTCCGCCCTCTGCACTGCGGATCCCGCAGTAGGCGGGGCCTGAAGGAAGGGCGCCAGCCTAGGCTCCGCCCAACATACCCGTCATTGGTTGGCAGGGCCTCATGGGCGGGCTGGCCTGAACAGGCCCCGCCCTCTGCTCTGCTGGTCCAGCTGTAGACAAGACTTGAGGGTGGAGGAGGCTCCGCCCTCTCTACTGCGGAATTAAGAGGCCCCACCCATCGCGCTGCAGTGAGTCGGGGCCCGCGTAGGCGGGGTACAGCAAGGTTCGGTCCCCTACCCGCTACGACTGTGAGAGACTGGAGGGCTTCTGGCTATTCACTCCTCCTTCCCGAGCTCCTCTGTGAAGTCCTCTGGCTGTTGAGGCTTCCTCGGAGTCAGTAGGTTTCTTCACTCACAGCCTTCTGCAATCAACAGTCAGTTACAGTATTGAAAACACCTATAGGGCGATGGCGGTGCAGGACTTTATCTCAATACTCGGTAGGCAAAGGCAGGTGGATCTCTGAGTTCCAGGCCAGCTAGGTCTACAGAGCAAATTCCAGGATGACCAAGGACATACAGAGAAATCCTGTTCAAAGAGACAAGAGACAGAGAGACAGAGAGAGCGCTCAGCGGATCAATTAGCTTACCGTGCAAAACCTCTTTACCTGCGTTCGATCCCGAAACCCTCGTAAAAATGAACTTACACAAAGTTGTCCGCTGGCCCCTACACCCTCGCCATAAACACGCACCCTACACTAATAATAAATTTAAAAATAAAAGTAAAAAAAACTGCGGCCTACAGTTTCTGGGTGCCCACCGGGCGAGCTTCCATTCGGCAAGTCTTCTCTGTCCCTGCAGAGTCCCGCCGACCTGAGTCAATAAATACTTGCTGCGTCATCTCATGGCCCTCTGCCAGAGGGTGCTGCAGCAGCGCAGCTCGGAAGTGATTCACAAAATAGCGCTCACCTGGAGTGGGTGAAGCTCAGCTCAATGACCTCCACCCCCACGCGCAGCCCACCCTGCAGCTGCTGAGGTGCTGAGAAGATGTCGTCGTCGTCCTCGTCGTCGTCGTCGTCGTCGTCGTCGTCCCCGCACCTCCCCGCCCGCCCAGCAGGCAGCTCCAGCTCCCCAGTACTGCAGATCCTTGTGCGCAGGAGCTAAAGACAGTATTAACAAGAAAGACAAGAGTCCAAACACAGCACTGGGGGTAAACCTTGAAAACGTGCTTAGATGCCGAATACCAGGAACTGCATGTTCTGTGTTTTCATTTACAGGAAGTATTCAAAAAAGTAAAGTAAAAAAATAACAATAATAAATTTTTAAAAAGAAGAAAGTCCATAGACTTTGTTGATGAGTTGATGAGGAGCGCCCCAAGGTTGAAGGGAAAGAGGTGAGGGTTTCGTTGGGGCCAATAAGTTTATTTGTTATAGAATTAGTGCAAGTGATTGAACGGCCTTATGAAATATATTAAAAACCCACAGGGCATGGTGCCACAACTTTCTAAGGTCAGCACTCAGAGCGAGAGTTTCCCAAAGCTCAAGGTCATCCTATCTACGTAGTGCACTCCTGACCCAGCTATTTAATGAGTCTCTCTCTCAAGATCTCCCTCTCTCTCACTCTCTCTCTTACACATACCCACACACAGGCATGTGCCACCTCGAGGTGGTAATCCCAGCACTCAGGGAGGCAGAAGCAGACAGACCTCTGAGTTCCAGGCCAGCCTGGTCTACAAAGCGAGTCCAGGACAGTCAAGGCTACAAAGAGAAAGCCTGTCTTGAAAAACCCAAAACACAGGCCAGGCGGTGGTGGCCGACGCCTGACGGCTTTAATCCCAGCACTCCAGAGGCAGAGGCAGGTGGATCTCGTGTGAGTTCAAGGCCGGCCTGGTCTACAAAATGAGTCCAGGACAGTCAAAGCTACACAGAGAAACCCTGTCTCAAAAAAAAAAAAAAAAGAAAAGAAAAGAAAAGAAAAGAAAAAAGAAAGAAAGAAAGAAAGAAAGAAAAAAACCCAAAACACACACAGAGACACATACTCACACTCACACACACACACTCACATCATGGCCTGGGACGAGGGTGTAGTTGGAGAGATAGCTCACCAATGAAGAGCTCTCCCTGAGGACAAGTGTTTGGTTCACAGCACCCACAGGACAGCATACAACCAGGGGATTCCAGGTCATCCTGATCTCTTCCAGCTCCTAGAGTGTGTGGATAATACCTATCCACATCAAAACATAAATATGCCTTTTGTTTGTTTGTTTGTTTTTGCTTTTTTCCAAAACAGGGTTTCTCTGTGTAACAGCCCTGGCTGTCCTGGAACTCACTCTGTACACCGGGCTGGCCTCCAACCGATGAGACCTTCTGCCTCTGCCTCCTGAGCCCTGGGATCAAAGGCATGCGCCACCATGCCCAGCTTCAATATGCCCGCATGTATGTCTGTGTGAGGGTGTCAGATCTTAGAGTTACAGACAGACAGAGCTGCCACGTCGGTGCTGGGAGTTTAACCCAGCTCCTCTGGAAAATTAGTCAGTGCTCTTAACTTCTGAGCCATCTCTCCAGCCCTTAAATAGTCTTTAAAAGAGTACTAGATATCGGCTGGAAAGATGGCTCAGAGGTTAGGAGTACTGACTGTTCTTCTAGAGGTCCTGAGTTCAGTTCCCAGAAACCACATGGTGGCTCACAACCATCTACAATGTGATCTAATGCCCTCTTCTGCTATGCAGGCAGAGCACTGTATACATAATGAATAAATAAATGTAAATAAATAAAAGAATCTATACCATAGTTGATAAGTTGTATCTCAATTTTTTCGTTTTGTGTGTGTGTGTGTGTGTGTGTGTGTGTGTGTGTGTGTGTGTGTGGTTTTGGACAAGGTCTCACTAGGTATCCCTGGCTGCCCTGGAGCTCAGATACTTACTTGCCTTTGCCTCCAGATTAAAGGCATGCTTTCACATATGGCTTGTTTTGTTTTGTTTTGTTTTGTTTTGTTTTTTCATACTGTAGCCCACAATGGCCTCAAACTAATGGCTCAGCCTCCTGAATTTTGGGATTACAGAGGATTAACATTTATACCTTACAGATAAGGGCTTTATAATTTTTTATTAAAGACAAAGGTGAACCATGTAGTTCTGGCTGGTCTAGAACTCCCAATGTAGCCCAGGCTGGCCTTGAACTCACACAAGTCCACCTGCCTCTGCCTGTGCCTCTAGAGTGCTGGAACTACACCCGCTATTTATTTATTTATTTTGGTGTTTTCCAGACAGGGTTTTTCTGTGTAGCATTGGCTGACCTAGAACTTGCTCTGGAGACCAGGCTGGCCTCAAATTCACAGAGACCCACCTGTCTCTGCCTTCCTGAGTTCTGGAATTTGAGCCATGCACCACCATACCCAGCTCTTTTTTTGGGGAAGGAGTTTCAAGACAGGATTTCTCTTGTAACCTTCTCTTGTAACAGTGTAGCCTTGACTGTTCTAGATTGGTTTGGGAGACCAGGCTGGCCTCAAACTCACAGCAATCCACCTGCCTCTGCCTCCCTAGTGCTGAGATTAGAGGTATGCACCACCACCGTCGGGCTAAGATATATTTTTTAACTCTGTGTGTGTACACGAGTGCGTGCTCACATGTGGAAATCAGGGGACAACTTTATGAGGTTGTTTGTCCTCTGTCTACCTTGATATGGATTAAAACCTTTACCTACTTTTTTTTTTTTTAACTTTTCCGAGACAGGGTTTCTCTGTGTAGCCTTGGCTGTCATGGACTCACTTTGTAGACCAGGCTGGCTTCGAACTCACACCGATTTGCCTGCCTCTGCCTCCCAAGTGTCAATTTTTTTTTTTTTTTAATGTTTGGCTTTCAAGATAGGGTTTCTCTGGATAGCCCTGGATGTCTAGGAACTCTATTTATGGATCAGGGATCTACCTACCTCTACCTCCCAAGTGCTGAGATGAAAGGCCTGTGCCACCCACCACCCCTAGCTTCAAGATTTGAGGTAATAAATGTTTCCTAAGGGTATCCTGAGAGGAGACATGGGAGCCCAGGAAACACACAGCTTTGAGAGGAGGCCTCCTCTGCAGAGACATTACAGCTTCCAGAGGAGGGTTACCCCAACCCCTAAGCAGCTGAGGAACATAGGAACTTGAGCCCGGATCCTTCTCCAGCCATTGGAGCTCCTACGGGCGGGGGGGGGGGGGGGGGGGGTTGAGTCCTGCTCTTTCTTTGACACTTTCTCCTATTTTTCTTCATTGCTTCTTCTGATGAGAGAGTCACACCAGGCAGTAAATCTCTTAAAAGAGATTTACTGCAGAGACAAATGCAGATATGGCTGCCTCTGCTCCCTAGAGAAGACAGCAGAGAACTAAACAAACATAGCTTTTATTTGGGGCTTTTAGGGGGAGGAGCTTTCTAGAGCAGAGATTTTTTTGATGATTGGTGAGATTTTCAAGTCCTGAGCTTGGGGGAAGCTTAGGGATTGGTGGGGTTTTGTTCAGCCAGTTCACCTAAATTAGCATAAATCTGGGAGAAGCCTTTGTGACAGTTGAGGGGTGGTTATTAACTAATTCATACCCTAAGGGGTTTACACAGACTTGAACTCTAAACAAAACAACTTTCCTTAATATACTATGAACTTATACTAAGGGCTCCAATTTCTAGTTCTGGTCCCTAATGGGCAGTGTCAGACCATGTAAAGCTCCCTGCCTTGGAGGAATAGCTAGTTTACATACTGTTGCCACAAAGATGCTCACAGACTAGCTTCAGTTACACACGCCTCCCTCCTCCTGAGCTCCCTGTCAGCAGCAGCCATAGCTGAGGCCTCAGGTGCTGCGGCTTTCTCCTTGGCTTCAGCTTCTCAACCTCTCCAGGCATCTGACCTCAGGTCCCAGGACTTAGCCGCTCTGGAATCCTGAGGTGTTGCTGTCTGGAGGTGTAGAGGGGCCAGCAGCACAGCCTGAAGATCCGAGCACCCTTTTCAGGGACCACAGGCTGTGGCATCCAGGGGAGTTGGAAAGGGGTACCCAGGGAAAGACGTAGAGGAGCCCAAAGGCAAAGTTGAGGCTGCCCAGCCTGGCTGCTGGAACACCTCAGCAGGGGCCCAGACGCTGTCCTGCAAAGTACACAAAGTTTACAAAGCATGCAAAATTCACAAAGGGAGTCTGGCAGGGAAGGCTTTCCCTGATGTGAATAGCCAACATCTGCTGTAGACAGAGCATTTGTCCCAAGATTGTCAGAACCCCAGAAGACAGGTCCAAGGTCATTCTGGCCCTTGCCATGTCACCTGTGCATTGCTTAAAGGAAAGGTGTCAGGAAGTGACCTTGATAGAAGGTATTTTGAGTGAAGGCTTGGCAGGAAGCCACGTGCCAGCAGGTTGGTGGCATGTAAGGACTGTAAACATAGCTGATGGTCAGCTGTCTCAAAAAGCCTAGCTGTTCAGGGAAGAAGGGCAGGGGAGGACAGAGCAAAACCAGGTCTTTCTCTTAATATGAGAAAGGCTTAATAGGTTAAGGGAGGCATGCCAGCAGAGAGGTGACCAGGAGAGCAGCGAGGACATCTTGAGAGATAGACGAGAAAGACACCATAACACACACTTGCTCATTGCTGAATTCTGTTGGATTCCAACAGCTTTAGCGACTTGAGACAATTGCTATTCCTTTATGACATGAGATTACTAGAGAAAGAGAGAAGTCAACAAATGTTCCAGGCCACACAGCAGGTGAATAGCTGGCTTAGGATTATACTCAAAATCCAAGGTTTTCTGCAGACCGATGACAGACTTTTAAAATTCAAAGACTCAGAGCACAGAAAGATACACCCACAGGAAAGCGGAGAAGCAGAGTGGCCCTCCAGAAGCAGAGGCAGGCAGATCTCAAGGCAAACCTCGAGTTCTAGGTCAGCCAAGGCTACATAATGAGATCCTCTCTCAAAGAAAAAAAAAAGCAAAACAAAATAAGTAAAACATTAACGAGCTCTATATTTTTTCAATTTTATATTTATTTTTATTACTTTCATTTATGTGTATGCCTGTGTTTATGTGAGTGCAGCCACACAGAGCAGCTTTTGTGACTGTCGGTAAGCTCGTCACCGTGCATGCAACCCTGACCAATAGCGAACCAGATGAGGCCTTAGTTATGGATATCATATTTATTGGTGAATTGGCAACTGGAGACTCTTCAAAAGGCAAAAAGGAGTCCACCAACAATTTCCCTGCTGGCTTCTGTTGCAAATGTTGTCCATATACAGAGAGTTACTACTCTCTCTTTGAGAAACTAACCCAGATATTTTACGAAGCACAGAGAACTTTACACTCAGTCATTGGTCATGGTCATAGGGCGCCCCTTACAATAATGGATTGGTTGTGTTCAAAGGCAGAATCCTGTGCAGCTTAGCCACGGAAGGAAAGGCATTACCGTGGAACTGGTACCTATCTGAATTCCTTTGTTACCAAGATGTGGTAGCAGAGGGGTCTGTGTCTCCCCACACTGAGGAAATATCTCAGTTGCTTAAACTGCTCACACACTCCCACCCCAAGAGAGGCACCAATTGAGCTCTGGGGACCTTTGGAATGGTCACAACATTTGGCTAACGCATGGTTTACTGATGGTTCATCAACCACCGATGGAACCAAAACCAATGGAAAGCGGCAGGCTATAGGCCAGGCATGGAACGGCCAACACGAGGAAGGAACCACAGAGTCAGCGCAGCACTGTTGTGCTCTGTAAGGGACATTAGACTCTAGAGGGCTTCTCTACCCCAGCTAGTTCCCAAATAATGGAGACAGAGACCTTTTAGATGTATAAAGCATATAAAACATATACAAATCTATAAATATATCATTGTGAATTCGAGCCAGCCTGGTCTGCCAAGTGAGTCCAGGACAGCCAAGCTTACACAGAGAAACCCTGTCTGGAAACACACACCCCAAAAGGATTAAAACAAACAAAGAAACAAGCCGGATGGTGGTGGTGTACGCCTTTAATCCCAGCACTCAGGAGGCAGAGGCAGATGGATCTCCATGAGTTTGAAGTCAGCCTGGTCTACAAAGTGAATCCAGGATAACAAAGGCTACACAGAGAAACCTTGTCTCAAAAAATAACAACAACAAACTTCTGTTGCCAAAAAACATTTTGCCCCAGGAAAGATAAAACTTGCCCAAAAAAGAACCCCCTAGAGGTTGGGGGGGGGGGTGTTTGGGTTGTTTTTTCTTCCCTGGTTTTTTGTTGTTGGTTTTTGGTTTTTGGTTTTTCGAGACAGGGTGTCTTTGTGTAGCCTTGGCTGTCCTGGACTCACTTTGTAGACCAGGCTGGTTTTGAACTCACAGCAATCCATCTGCCTCTGCCTTACAAATGCCGGGATTAAAGGTGTGCACCACCATACCCAGCGTTTTGTTTGCTTTTTAAAGATTTACTTATTTATTATGTATACAATGTTCTGTCTGTGTGTATGACTACATGCCAGAAGAGGCACCAGATCTCGTTATAGGTGATTGTGAGCCACCATGTGGTTGCTGGGAATTGAACTCAGGAACTTTGGAAGAGCAACCAGTGCTCTTAACCTCTGAGCCATCCGTCCAGCCCCAGAATGAGGCAGTTTTTTGGTTTTTTTTGTTTGTTTGTTTTTTTGTTTTTGTTTTTTGAGGGGGGTTATTTGTTGGTTTTTTTGTTTTTTGTTTTTTTGGTGGGGGGTTGGTTTTTTGAGACAGGGTTTCTCTGTTACACAGAGCCCTGACTATCCTGGACTCTCTTTGTAGACCAGGCTGCTAACCTCAAACTCAGAGAAATCCGCCTGCCTCTGCCTCCTGAGTGCTGTGATTAAAGGTGTGCGCCACCACGCTGGGCTTGGGACAAGGTTTTGTTATTATCTTTCCAGGAAAATAAAAGCATCCAACTAAGGAATCCAGAGACCACTGGACAAACGAAACATCTGAAGAAAAGGTACGGATCATAAAGAGAAAATGTCCCAAGAAAAAGAGTAAATTGGCCAGTGGGATCACTCACCCACTTCCAGCTAACCAGCTTAAAATTCCAGCTCAGCTCGAAGCCCTGGACTAGTGCTGTCACCCAAGACACCATCTTACTAGGGTGGCCACCCCTTCCTGCCTTCGAGGGCCTGGGGCTGGACAACCCAGGCAGGAGCTCCCTGCCTTCTTCCTGCCCACTTACTTCCCGCCCACTCACTTCCTGCCCAAATGCTTGTCTCTGCTGCCCTCTACAGACGTAAGTGGCAAATGGTCTTTTTGTGGTCCCCACTCAATTAAAACATTGAGGCTGGAGCTTGGCTCCCTCCTTTTCTAAACCCAGGCATGTTTGTTAAAGGAAAATCCAAAATCTCTGTCTCGTATCACAAGAGCCACCTGGTATGGGACAGAGGAAAAAAAAAGGTAAGGGACCATTCTGTTGTCACTAATCTCATAATCTCCTGATTTTCATTTGACTCTCTAAAGCTTTCTTAAGGTATACAAATCTATATAAAATCTATAAAATTATGACAATGTAAACTTTCTGTTGTGACGCTAGCGGTCATACAGAATACTAACTAATTCTGGAAATAAGCTTCCTCCAGCTTCCTGCATGTGTTTCCAGGTTTGAGTCTGAAAGAAGTAATTAGGAACAAAGCTTGTGCCCCTCGGATGTATTTGATAGACTGTGGTCCTCAGACCTTTCAGGGATCTGCTGAATATGGCATTTAAAATGTTTAAGTGGCTGGGCATGGTGGCACACACCTTTCACCCCAGCACTTTGGAGGCAGAGTCAGGTGGATCCCTGTGAGTTTGAGGCCAGCCTGGTCTACCAAGTGAGTTCAGGACAGTCAGGCATATACACAGAGAAACCCTGTCTTGAAAAAACAAGGGGAAAAATGTTTAAGTGACCATTCCTAACAGTAACCTTTGAAGTCTCCAAAAAGATGATGGGGCCCTGCAAGGACACATCCACCTAGATTGTGGTAAGGCTAACCACGAAGGGGGGGGGGGGAGCTGCCCCATGCCTCTTATGCTGCCAGGTTTGCACAGACAGCAGATGTGTTCTGCCTAGCCAGGATTGCCACTAAACTGACAAACACCATCCAAAGATCAGCTTTGGACTACAAACTGCTTACGACATTCAAATTGCTGAGTTCATCGGAGACTGACAGGAACATTTTACAGAACTTTGAACTCAAAAATATTTAATCCTAAAACTGTCCAACACAGCCAAGCTGGATGTCGTAAATAGTTTCATTGTGTTAAAACCTTTCCTTTTTGTTTAGACAAAAAGAGGGAAATGTTGCAGGATATTTGGTCACACTGTGAGCCCTGAGGTTGTGTTATTTACTGGGGAAAAAACCTGTTTCTAATTGTGGTGTGGCTCAGCAGTAGCCCACACCTTTAATCCAAGAGTTTTCTGTTTGAATATTGAAAACAGGATTAAATAAAGCCAACCATAGGTCAAGAGGCAGAGCAAGCAACCAGTTGGCAAGACATGAACTGTCTTGTTTTGGTTTGGTTTGGTTTGGTTTGGTTTTTTTCGAGACAGGGTTTCTCTGTGTAGCCTTGGCTGTCCTGGACTCACTTTGTAGACCAGGCTGGCCTCGAACTTACAGAGATCCGCCTGCCTCTGCCTCCTGAGTGCTGGGATTAAAGGTGTGTGCCACCACCACCCGGCTTCTCATGAGGATTTTGAAAAAAAAAAGTTTTTTTTGTTTTGTTTTGTTTTGTTTTTTTGTTTTTTCAAGACAGGGTCTCCCTGTGTAGCCTTGGCTGTGCTGGAACTCACTCTGTAGACCAGGCTGGCCTCGAATTCACAGAGATCCGCTTGCCTCTGCCTCCCGAGTTCTGGGATTAAAGACATTGATCATCATGCTTAGCTATTATTATTTTTTTAATGATTTATTTATTTGTAGTCTGTGTGTATGAGTGTTTCCAGCTGCCTGTAACAAGTGCGTTACATGCATGCAGTTCCCACAGAGCCCACAAGAGGGCACTGGGTCTCCTAGAACAGGAGTTAGAGACACCTGTGCACTGCGAGCTGGAAATGGAGTCCCGTTCTTTTTCGAGAGCAGCAAGTGTTCCCACCCACAGAGCCATCTCTCCAGCCCTGTCCTAGTTGTTGAGACAGTCTCTCATCGAACCTGCAGCTCAATGTTTCACCCAGACTAGATTGTCACTGAGTCCTCCGTTAGCCGAGGTTACAGACACATATTGCTAAACCTGCCTCTTCTGTTTGTTTGTTTCAATATGGGAGCTGGAAATCAGAATTCAGGTCTTCAAGCTTGCCCATCTTGCACGTTACCCGTTAAGCCACCTCCCTAGCGCTTCAGCTTGAGTGCTTTATTTTTTTTATATTTATTTATTTATTAATATGTATACAGTGTTCTGCCTGCATGTACATCTGCAGGTCAGACAAGGGCATCAGACACCATTATAGATGGTTGCTGGGAATTGAACTCAGGACCTCTGGAGGAGCAGGCGGTGGCCTTAACCTCGGAGCCATCTCTCCAGCCCCAGCTTGAGTGCTTTAAACATGCGTCATTGGATACATTACCTAGACACCCATAAAACTGCTTTTGACAAAACCAGGCAGCATAGGTCTATATCCAAAAGCACCTCCCACTCTCCCCCCCACCCCCACCCCCATAAATAAAAAAGACACCATGCAAGCTCAGTCCCAGAGAAGTCTGTCATTGGTAGCTCTCAGAATTATGTGGTAAATCAAGGAACTGTTTGATCATTTCATGATAATGCTTCTTTTGGGGGGAGTGGGGGGGGTCTGAGACAGGGTTTCTCTGTGTAACAGCGCTGACTGTCCTAGACTTGCTTTGTAGACCAGGCTGGCCTTGAACTCACAGAGATCCGCCTGCCTTTGCCTCCCAAGTACTGGGAATACAGGCGTGTGCCACCACTGCCCGGCTTTGTGATCATGTTTCTATCTCCCGTGTTCGAGAATGTGGATCCACCCAGCCCTTCTCTTGACAAAGGGTCCCACTCAGGACTGAAAAACTGTACCGCTGAGAACTGGTCTCCTTCCCCCGTAGGAGTGCAGATTCAGGGACCCTAGCCCCCAAGAAAATAGAGAATGTGGGTTTTATTTTCAGTGCTATGGGTGCAACCTAGGGCCTCTTGTGTGCTGAGTGAGTGCCTGCTCACCTGTTACTACCAGACAGCGAAACACTAGGGACACCAAATTAAGGCCACCAAAATAAGTAGGCTCTGGGGGTATCTTTTCAGGAAAATATATTTGGACCTTTTACACCCAGGTAACAGAGTCTACATACCTCTGACATCACCTGCTTTCTAGGGTGACACACACTCTCTCTCTCTCTCTCACTCTCTTGCTCTCTCTCTCTCGCTCTCTCTCTTTTCTCATACAATTCAGGGCTGTTGCAGTTCTTCTGATGTTTCCATGGCAACTTTCACAAGGATTTCATAGAACATAAGGTGTTTGAAGAGGAAGGGCCCTTAGAGATCAACTCCTCCTCCTCCACGTTTCACAGAACAGGAAATAGGTCCAGAGAGGCGATGCCAAGTACCCACGGTCACACAGCGAGAGAGGGACCCTCTGCTCTCTCCTCTGGCATTTAGAGAGCAGACAGCTGAGCTCCTCACAAAGTGCTCTGAGAACACAAGCTTTGGGGGCTCCGTCTTGCTTGCTGAAGAACCCCTGAGGATCAATCTACCATTCTGTTGCTCAATCACAGACCTTCCCCGTCAGTGCCAGTGAGGACAGGAGCAGGCAGCACAGGGTCTGTCCTCAGGAAACTCCCAGATGGGTACAGAAGCTTCCAGAGAACCAGTGGAGGGCATCTAGGGTGCAGGAGGTAGGGACAGGAGGAGGGTGGGAGCTCTGGGCTGAGGGAAAATTCAGAGGCAAGGTTCCAGGAGACCTGGGTGGCTCCATTCGTTTGGAGACAAGGACACGTGCACATCTTTTTTTTTGTTACACTGAGACATCTTTGCGTCCCAAGATTGAAGACTGGCCCACACTTTCCAGGGGCATACAGTGAGCTCTACCTCCCTGCCTTGGGGACTGGTCCCTGCCAGCGGTGCTCTTCTTTCCAAGTTTAAGGATCTCAGAGTTTGGGGGTACTCCAAGCCAGAATAAGGCTGTTATACCCTCCTTACCCTTTTCCACCAAACTGGCCTCTCCCCTCAAGCTTGCTCTGAGCTGGCACTAGTTAGTCACTACTATGCACAAACATCTCCTAAATACCTAGGAAGCTATGGTAAAGGCTCATCTCTGGAGGAATATGGTGGCCTGCACTTGGGAGGCTGACACAGAAAGACTGTAAGTTTGAATCCAGTCAGATCCACATAGCGAAACCCTATACTATATGGCATCATCCATTGAGCCTATGTATCCATCAGAGACCCGGCTTAGTCACTTACTCTCCATTGGCTGCTCCAGTGTTCTCTAATCATGGTGCCCAGATTCTGAAAGCCACTGTATCGGGGTGCAAGAAACTGGGGTCACTTCTGTCATATCTTAGATTCAAGGGTAGGAGACACAGACCCACTCGGTTACTGGGGAAAATGCCAAAGAACTAGCCATCCTTTTAATTTTATTTATTTATTTATCTATTTATTGATTGACTTTTTCTGAGACAGGTTTTAAAAAAACTCAAAAAACAAAAAAACAAAAAAACAACCCCAACCAAAAAACCAAAAACAAAACAAAAAACCTTGTAGCCTCGGCTAGAACTCCATCTGTAGACCAGGCTGGCCTCTGCTTCCCAAGTGCTAGAACTAAAGGCATGCATCGCCGCTACCTAGCTTCCTTCTTCTTTTATTGTTTTGTATTTTGGGACAGGGTCTCACTATGTAGCTCCGGCTGTCCTGAAACTCACCATGTAGACCAGGCTGTCCTGGAACTCACAGAGATCTGCTTGCCTCTGCTTCCCAAGTGCCCCACCACGGCCACAACACCTGACTCTTTTTAATTTTTTAACGAATTAATTTTGAGACAGTGTCTCACTATGCAGCGCTCACAGGCCTGGATCTTGCTATGTAGACCAGGCTCACACCTTTAACTGACAGAGATCCGCCTACCTCTGCCACATGAGTACTAGGACTAAAAGCGTGTGCCACCATACCCATCCGAGGCCTGTGTTTCTAACTTACTTTTTTTTTTTTTTTTTTTTTTTGCCAATTTAGTAACTGCTTATTGAGGCCAGGAGCTGGCTGCCAGGGATATGGCAGTGACCAAGAAAAGCTGCTTCCTGTGCCCAGAAAGCTTACATTGTAGAGTGAGAGACAGATGGGAACAGAAGAGCCTGAGATATA
The DNA here is from genome assembly GCF_964271855.1 of Acomys minous. Lineage (NCBI taxonomy): Eukaryota > Metazoa > Chordata > Mammalia > Rodentia > Muridae > Acomys > Acomys minous. The sequence goes on from NC_140498.1 coordinate 40,697,511, forward strand.
GTGGTCAAAGATGCAGAGAAGTGTGGAGAAGACAGAGAGAGAGCTGGGGCCTGAGGGTTCTCAGGAGAAAGCAGAGACCTGGATTTTATGTAAACGGTGCTCCTTATTTTTAAGAAGCAAGTCTGTCTCCTTTGCTGCTGGAAGGCTCCCCTCCTCTGCCGCCCTCCCACTTTCTCTGGCTTGCCTGTTCCTTCTCTGCTCCTAGCTGCCTGCTCCATCTTCACTCCTCACATCTCCTGCCCCAGAGCGTCCAAACTTGAACTCTTTGTTTGTTTGTTTTAGAGACAGGGTTTCTCTGCATGTAGCCCTGGCTGTCCTGGAATCACGCTCTAGACCAGGCTAGCCTCGAACTCACAGAGATCTGCCTGCCTCTGCCTCCTGAGTGCTGGGAGTAAAGGCAAATGCAGCCGCCGCCACCCGGCCAAACTTGAACGCTTTGTGTATCCCATATACTGAACCGATTCTGGGCAGCAGCTGGAAGAAAGCTGTCCGAGCTCCTTCCTAAAGCAAGTAGGCACAGCCTGTTGAGGTTCCCAGCTGAGATGCTGGGCCAAGCATCTTGAGGTTGGCCTTGTGAGGGTGGGACAGCTGGAGTCCTCGGGGAATGCAAAGGTGGGAGTTCGGTACCCCCACTCTAGGTCAGGACATAGAGATCTGGAGATCGGCCTGAAAGAGGCAGGCGGCTTTGCTCTGTTCAGGGCCAGCTAAGAAAAGCCCGGGTGGCTTCCAAAAGACCCAGAGTTTTGGTGACAGCGATCACCATCTTGGAGGACACCAAGAAATACCCTGTCTCAAGGGGACCGCCCTCCTGCAGCCACTGTCCTCTTCTGTGACCACTGAAGTCTCATTCTCCAGACCAGAGTGTCCTGGGTAAGAGGCTTCTGACAGAGCTCCTCCTGTCAGCAGAGGTGGGGCAGCAGGGTCAGGTCCTGGGGGTGGGTAGGTAGACCAGGTCCTGGACCAGTTTGGAGTCTAGCAAATCAACACTGACCTCTTCTGGCTGAGAGCAGGCCAACTGTCCTAGCACCCTCATCTCAGAGGTCCCAGGTCCAGGGACCAGTCGATTGAGCTAGGTTCCTGAGCTGGGACACTGAAGACTGGGGTAACGAACAGTGCACCAACAGGACAGAGGATCCTGATGCTTCTGTGCCCTTCGCAACGAATACCAGAGTGGGCTCCTAGGTGCTCACCTAGGGCCTTGATGGGACCTCCTGACCCCGCCCCCCGAGAAGAGTGGCTTATTTGCATGGCTCCGCCTCAGAGCGGCCATTGGCAGCTGTGGCGGGAGGCCGGGCCTGAATGGCTGCACCGCCTGTGGGGAGGCGGGGGCGGGGCTGGCGCTGAGTGCTGGAGATGCTGCTGTTGGTGCCACCGCCGCCGCCGCTGCTGCTGCTGTGGGACAGGTTCGTGTCTGGCTTGGCGGGCACCTGGCGTGGGACGGTCCGGGGTGCGTTGGTAGCAGCAGGAACGCACTGAGTACCATGTCCAGGAAGAAGACTCCTAAGGGCAAGGGCGGGAGTGTGCCTGCTGCCTCTACAGTGCCCGCCGCCACCAACGGGCCCCGTCTGGCACATCCCAGGACTGCGCGCCCTGGCCCGGAGGCACCGCCCAATGGGGCCCCGCACTCCGGCCGGCCCTCACTTGGTAGCACTGGAGATTTCTACGACGTTGCTTTCAAGGTGAGCCAGGGACCTCCATGGGAATGCAGCAGGTGGCGTTAGATCCTAGACTATCCGGAGGGCGTTTGGGGAAGAGCGCAGGGCTGTGGAGACCCTCGCTGAACTGGCCAAAGCAGCATCTTGCAGCTGGCACGCCAGTACCTTAACATTGTCGCGGGAGCCTGTGTGTGTGCACGCGCACGCGTACACACACACACACACACACACACACACACACACACACACACACACTATTAGGCTCGGGTCTTGGGTATTCGACAGCTGGCAGGGCTTTTCCCCCACTCCGCCTACTGTAAGGCCAAGCAAGGGGTCCTGAAAGATCAACGTCCTGAAGCTGTCCCTCCACGGCCGGTGCTCCAGCCTCATCAAATCCCAGCCATATGCTGCCTTCCTTCACCCCTATGGGCTGTAAAGTCTCCTTTTTGGCCCCCCTGGGAGGGAAGAGAAAGAGGCCACACCAGTCCAGACCAAAACTGAAGCTTGTGTGAATTTGACCTCCTCCAAAGACAAGGCCATCACTGGCCTCTGGAGCACTTGGCTTCAGGGCTCAGGGCTCAGGGCAAGACTTCGATGGCCCTGCCCCTCAGGCCCACAGCTCTGACCCACACCTCTCCCCAGCCTTGGTGCTGAGATTTGTGCCTTTGCTGGAATTTGAAGAAGGCCCTGGCACTGAGTCCCCACAGGTCTCTTAGGAATTTCCAGCTGCACTCTCGTGGCTCTGCTCCCCCTAGGCCCCAAATGCTGCCCCTCCCAGATCAAGTGTGACGTCTATGGAGGAGGGGTAGGTAAGATCCTGGATAGGGACAGCCATCCTCACTCCCCACCGAGTGAGCTGGCACTGTGACAAGGGACTGCCAGGGGCAGAGAAGCTGGCCACCCATGCTATTGGGGGACCATGCTGCTGTGTTTGCCCAGGCTATGCTGAACCAACAGGCCTCCAACATTCATGGGCCTCTCCCGCCCCTCCCCCACAGCTCAAGGCAGACCAGAAGCACCTCTAGGTGGGGGCCAGGCCCTCAGCTCCAAACCTGACTCCTCTGACCCTCCTGCCTGCTCTCTAGGTCATGCTGGTGGGGGATTCTGGTGTGGGGAAGACCTGCCTGCTCGTGCGCTTCAAGGATGGGGCTTTCCTGGCTGGTACCTTTATCTCCACCGTGGGCATCGACTTCCGGGTGAGAGTGAAGGATGAGGTCCTGATGATCTGACTGGGTCCAGCTCTGCTTTGGTTCTTATACATAGTCCCATCCCGTCGTCCCCCACCCCCACCCCGCCCAGTACCCCAGCCAACTATTTCTCCTGATGTGTCCATAGGCCCAGGGGGTGGAGCCTAGCTCCCAAACCAGCTGCCTCCCAACACTGGAGAGTCCTTCTACCACCCAAGGTAGTAGCTACCTTCAGCTGAAGCAGACTTTTCCTCATACCAGGGGCTGATGCTATGCTGAGCTGTATCTGTGTCCCACGGTAGTGACAGTGAGGGAACCCAAGGCCTGTTCACTCAGGAGGTCCCTGCCTTTGTATATGGAGACCTCCCTCTTAGGATCCCAGGCCTGGTCTGGGAGGCTCCAGCCTCAAAGCCCTCCCACCCCCTGTGCCCAGTCTGAGTCTCGTGTGCTGAGGTGTTGGAGTGTTCTTGGCAAATCCTGAATTTGCATTTTTCTCACCCTTTAATTAGACCCAGTTAGCAGGAAGTCGGGAGGAAGGCCCATTCTCGAGACAGGGAAGGGGGCTCCCTCCCGTGGGAATTGTTCTTTATCCCGATTGAGGGTTGCAGGTCTCCTCAAGCCCTCTAGGTCATGAGTCTAGGATGAAGTAAATGCTGAAGAACCAGAGCGAGCCAGTGTCCCTTGCTGTCATGGCCTCCTGTCCCCTTTCCAGGTCCTCCTGGCTCTGGGGTGAAAGGTGAGGGAGGTAGGGCTGTTTGGTTTGTACCCCTGTTCCCGGTGCAGGCAGATGGCTGAGCCTGGTTCCCTGGAGACCCAGAAGCACTGACAGCAGAAACTGGAGAAAGTGGGGAGCCAGGCTTAGGCTCCCATGGCTCCAGCCCCTAGTCAACCCTTCTTTGGGGTGACAGGTGGGCAGGAACTCAAGTCTGGTGTCTAACTTTGACAGTGAATTCATGAATATCAGCCATGTGTCAGCCACAGATGCAGGATATGGGCACCAATACAGAGTCAGACAGGCTTAAGTTCATCCCCTGGGAAACGGGTGTCCCAGTGATGGGGGCGTTAAAATTAGCCTCCCCAGGCAGGATGTAGTTCTGTGTACCGAGTAGCTCATTAGGTTGAAGATGCCCCATGTGCCCCCATCTTTGCAGGTAGGGAAAGTGGCAGCGTTACCAGATCATTTGTACCACTGATGGCTTCAACTCAGCTAACATCTGCTTTTAAGCAGCAATAGTCCAGCAGTAGTGTTACACTCTTGGCCAAGTAGGCCTGTGTAGGACCTGTGTAGGACCTGGTGGAGTGTGTGTGTGTGTGTGTGTGTGTGTGTGTTAGGGGTGGGGTGGGAGCAAGGGCCCAAAGTGGACACAGCAGTCATGATAACCTAGCATTAGGAAAACCATCTGAGGAGGGGCCCAGGCAGGCTCACTTGGAGAGGAGTCCCCCAGGGGCAGAGGCAGCGAGTACCAGGCAGCTGTAAGGAGCATCTGACTTTAAGCATAAATGTGAGCTTAAGTTCTCAGAGCAGAAAAAAGAACCAAGAGGTGCTGCAGAAACGGGATAGGGGTCCCCCAACCTCTCACGGCAGTGGGGGTGGTATTTCAGCCATGGCTTACACTACTCCCTTTCTTTAACTTGAGGAGCCTCCCCCCCCCCCCCAGGCCAGATGGCAGGCATCCTTATTGGTGCTGGCTGGTTCTGTTTCAGAATAAAGTTCTGGATGTGGATGGCATGAAAGTGAAGCTGCAGGTGAGGTTTCGGGAGTGCTAGCTTGGGGCTGGAGACACCGGGGAGAGGTTGGGCAGTATGACCAGCGCCTGTCGCCACAGATCTGGGACACAGCTGGCCAGGAGCGGTTCCGAAGCGTCACCCATGCCTATTACCGCGACGCTCATGGTAAGACCACAGACACGGGGACCAACTCTCCTCCATGGGTAGTTTGGGTGACCTATGAGCGTGGGATGAGTAGGCCCACGATGGGGACAGCAGGTGAGGGTGATGCTGCCATATCCTATGACTGTGTGTGGGCACTAAGGAGCCACTGGGCCCCAGGGATGTGTCCTCATTGCTTTCTGTATCCAGCACTGTTGCTGCTCTACGACATCACCAACAAAGACTCCTTCGACAACATCAAGGTCAGTGGCTTCCCTGGTGGGGAAATGGGTCTCATGGTGGCCAGGCTGTGCTTCCATTAACCTCAATGGGCCTGGGTGACATCTTGCTCCATCAGCAGGACCCTGGATAAGGTACCAAGTGAGGTACATGGGAGGAGGGCTTCTAGGAAAAAGCACTCAATGATATGGCACAGGAGGGCATGGGACCAGCGCGAGACTGGCCCCAGCCTTTCCCCATACAGGCCTGGTTGACGGAGATCCAGGAATATGCCCAGCACAACGTGGTGCTCATGTTGCTAGGAAACAAGGTGGGAACTGGAGGCCCCTGCCCTCCCCAGCCGTGCACAGGAGGGGGGGGGGCAGGGGGCAGGGGAGGGGTGGTACAAGCCACGGAGGGCTGACAGTAACAAAAAGTCTGTGCCTGGGCCAGGTCGACTCTACCCAAGAACGCGCGGTAAAGAGGGAAGATGGGGAAAAATTAGCCAAGGTGAGTCAAAACAGGGGCGGCCACGAGAGTGTTCTCGGGGCTGTGGCACTTGGGCTGCCCCTATTGGGCCAGCACCCAGCTGGCAGCGGCTGTTTGCAGGAGTACGGGCTGCCTTTCATGGAGACCAGTGCCAAGACAGGCCTCAACGTGGACTTGGCTTTCACAGCTATAGCTAAGTAAGTCCTCAGTGAACAGAAAGCACTAAGCCTCAGGTTCCAGGCTCTAAGCCCCTCTGGAAGTGGCTGAGCAGGCTATCTTGTGCTCTGTTGTCACCCCCTGCTCTTCAGGGAGCTCAAACAGCGATCCATGAAGGCTCCCGGCGATCCCCGCTTCAGGCTGCACGACTATGTTAAGAGGGAGGGCCGAGGAGTGTCCTGCTGTCGACTCTGAACCTGGCTGACAGGAGGAGGCAGCCCTGCCTTGGAAAGCTGTGCAAGAGTCTATAGCCTTCACTTCACCTGATGGAAGTCCCTAATGTACTCCTTTCCAAGACTCTTGAGGCTAATGCTCTCACACCCTTTGCCCAGTGGCCACCACAGAAAAGGTCTTGAAGAAACGGCAAACCATGCCACAGCACTTTACTGCCCTCTTCTGGGCACTTCCAAGACTACACTGCACATATACTGCCTAGTGTCTCAAAAGCCATGTTTACTGCACACTGCCCAGGAAGGACCCCACCCAGGACCGAGGGCCACTCATCCTTGTCCATTTGTCGGCCTGCTTCCAACTCACCAAAAGGCTCTCAGATATAGAAAAACCAGCTACGTGTAGGGAACCACAGGAATGCTGGGGCGATAGAGCCAAGTCACCACTTAGCAAGCTGGCCCACTCCCTTCCACCCTGTACTAAAGTCACCAAACCACAACTTTTGACTGCAAGATTGTTCTCAAAAAGCCCCTATTAATAAATGTGTTTTCTGATGTTTGTGTCATCTGTGTTAAGATCACCTTCTAGGGGCAAGAGGACGGCTCAGTGGGGGTAAAGGCACTTACAAGCAAGCCTGATTTGATTACTAGCACCAGGACTCACCTGGTGGAAGCACCCAGTGGGTTATTATAGCTTACACATGTGCAAATACCCTCACCAAAATACAGTCTCCCATGAAACCTGGATTGTCACGATTAGGGCTACCTATAATCTGTTCCTGAGGCAGAACTAGTTTAAGCCGCTCACTCTAACACTGGGTATGGTGGCACACTGATCGCTGTGAGTTCGAGGCCAGCCTGGTCTACAAAGAGTCCAGGATGGCCAAGATAACATAAACCCTGTCTTGAAACGACCCCTCCCCCCAAAAAACAAACAAACCAAAAAAACCACCTTACTTTCAGGCCTCACACCCTTTGTAGACTGCATGAGGTCAGTCCAAGCCCTCTATATCACTGTGCTAACACATGAAATAACGATGTTTGAAACCAGAGTAAGGTTGCACTTTCACTTTATTTACTGCTTAAAATAAATTCAGACACAGATGTTTAGCTTACCAGCAAACCCTCCTGGCCGTTGGATCTCTAGATTTGCAGTCAAGGTCTGCAGCCGACTCACCACGCTCTGAAAGTCAAACAAAAGTAATGTAGGCATAAGTCTTCCCTTTGGGTAACTTTTCACTCAGAGATCTTCCACTTAAAGGCAGCACTCCCCCCCGCCCCCGCAAGCCTCAGTCTTGCAATGTAATCAGACTGCACATGCAGTTTTCATACGAGGTGTCAGAAATTAAAGCAATTCATCACAGGCTTGGTACTACAAAGGGAAGCCAGGCCCGACGCGGTCTTACCTGTAGGAGTCAGAAGATTCAGGGGAAAGGCTGAGCCTTTAGGCTAAGGCAAGGCCACACCACTGTAGCTCCCGAGGAAGGGAAGCCTGCAGCTGAGGGTGCCCTCGAGTTCTTCTGGCGACCACTGTCCACAAAGCGTGCTTCACAAAGGCCGACCGAAGACGAAGGGACACTACTCTCTCAATTCCAAAAGAACGCGTGCGGGCGACGCTCTAGCGTTTATAGGACTGCCCCTTATTTGATTGGGCAATCTGTGAGGAAGTGCCCACCTTCCTCCGCTGCTGATATGCTCCTCCAGCGGTCCTGCAGTTTCCACCAATCGTACCTTAGATTTTTCTTTTGGAGGCGGTATCTTGTGTAGCTAGACGATCATCCCGGTTGTAGAGCCCACGAAGGACGAGTGGATTTAGCCAATCAAATTCCGATCTGCAACATAGAGTGATCCTAAAGCCACCAATCCGGCCCTTCGGTGGCGAGGTCGCCGGAAGACGTAGTTTAGGAAGCTCAAAGCGAGAGGCAGCCGCCTGAGTCCCAGGAGTCCGTGAACTACAAGTTCCGACGTGCACAGCGCCCGGGCCCTTCCGGCTCCTGCATTCTGTATCTTTCCCGGCCGCGGGCCGAGGGGGCAAGATGATGCCGGAGGGTGTAGCCGCTGCTCCGAGGCAGCCGCGGGCGGGTGAGTGCGCGCGCGGCGCGCTGGACCTGGGGCTCCTTCTTCCCGGCTGTGCGGCGGGGCGCGGGCTGGTATGGGAGCGTCGCGAGTGGTCGTGGGCCTAACCTAGGGGGCGGGACTGAGACCGCTGGGGTCTCAGCCTCCGTAAGACAGCCTGACTGTCAGCAGATCAGTGGTGTGTCACTCCTTTCCCTCACTCTCTCCTCCCTTTCTTTCTGCACTCCTGCATTTTTTTGAACGCTGCCTGTGAGCCAGGCAGTATCCTAGGCTCTGGAGAGTCGGCGGCGAACCGGATTCCAAACTGATAAGCTCATCTGGTTTGAGGCAGATCATTCTGCCTCTAGGGTCCTGTGCATTGTAAGCTGTTGAGCAGCTTTTCTGGTTTTGTTCCCTGGATGGTAGTAATACCCAAAGCCCTGTTTTGTTACAACAAAACTATCCCAAGACTTTGGTAAGTGTCTTACTCTCCAGAACTGTTATTCTAAAAGGAGCAAGCAACTGACAAAAAGAGTTAAAAATCATAAGGAACTGTGATAAGTATTAAGGGGGAAAACTGAACGCAGGTAAAATGAGTGTTGCGCGTTCTTAGGTCGTTTGGTAGGGAGTTTTCCAGTTGGCCAAAGACCTGATGAAGAAAGCAGCCAGTCCTGAGACATTCCTGGAAAAGCCTTACAGGCAGAGGGAGCCCGAGGGATAAAGGGTCTGTGAGGAAGGGCTTGGAGCAAGCGAGAGCAAGCACTAGCAAGCCATAGGTGAGGTAGGAGGCAGACCAGGGCAAAGTCTGAGAACCTTCTGGTATGCATAATGATGAACTTTATGATTCAGGTGAGATGCAGGAAATGGAGGAAGCCAGACCATTGCCTTTTGTTTTTGTTTTTGTTTTTTTTTTTAAAGGAGAAAAGTTTATTGTGGGAGGGGGGAGGGAAAGAGAGAAATGGGGGCATCCCAGAGAGAACAAGAGACACTGAGGGAGAGTGAGACAGAGAGACAGAGAGTGGACTATTGCCTTCTAACCCTCACTAGAAGCCAGTTGTGCTAGCCTTGATTTTTTTTTTTTTTTTTGAGGCAGGCCAAGATGGCAGGCTGAGGCTGAGGGTCTAGAAAGACCTGCACTTCAATCTCATCTCCCCCCCCGCCCCCCCCCTCCGCCGCCCCCCCCCCCACGGCTTCCTGTGCACGCCCGCTCGCTCCTTTGCAAATTGTTCACTGCTGGCCTTGATTCAACAACCATGCAGAGCCAGTTGTGGTGGTGCACACCGGTAGGATTAGCTGAAGGAGGCAGAGGCAGGAGGATCACGAGTTCGAGGCCGGCCTGGACTACACATTTAACTTTAATCCCAGCACTTGGGAGGCAGAGGCAGGTGGATCTCCATGAGTTCGAGGCCAGCCTGGGCTACAGAGCGAGTTCCAAGACAGCCGGAGCTGTTACACAGAGAGACCCTGTCTCGGAAACAAACAAACAAACAAACAAAGAAAAAAACAACCATGTAGCCCCGTTCTTCAGTTTTCTTTGGGCCTCTCCATGCCTAGATACTTTTCTTGGGGCGGGTCTATGTGGCAGGCACTACTTCAGTCACAGAGACAGTCCAGAAGACACTTGGTGCGTTCTTGTTTCTCTGTGGAAACTCCAGTCCCTATACCCTGTGGTTCCCGCATCTGTTTGCTGCTGTCCGGTCAGGAAGTGAGAACCACTGTGTGCGGAACCTGACTGAGGTAACCACAGAGCAGGAAGGCATGGCCAGGAGTGATAACCAAATCCGAGAAGTTCCTTGATGTAACTTCTTGTAGCCGGATTATCAGAGTCTTTCTGGAAAGAGAATAGAAAAGAGCTGAGTGTTTAGTTCTGATCTGTGGCTGAAGGAATAGAAAGAAACGGGCCTTTGTACCCTTCCCCCCAGCCTCTAGCTCCCCTGGGGTTAGACTAAACAGTCTTTGTGGGGGGGGGGACCCCTCTTCTCCAGCACCTAGCAGGTATAAATCTACACAGTGCCTGAGGCAGAAAATAGGAAGAAGGTACAGCTTGAAGGAGGCTCTAAGCTGGCCAGACAGTGTAGGCAGCTTAGTTTTTGTGATGGGCTGCTGGGCTCCCCTGAGCATGGACTAGCTTGAGGGCGCACTGGGACTCGTAGTTTACTAATAGCAAGGGAGGGAGCAGAAGGAACAAGGCCTGGCCGGCCTTTGGGTTCCCACGCGCTGGTTTGTCTGTGGGCCGGCCTTTCCGCCTTCCCAGCATTGAGTCTCAGAGCTGCCGCTGTTGGTATATCCATAGGTTTTAGTTCTGTCACCTCTGACAGCTCCTTTCAGACTTGGATCTATTATAATGTCTCCTAGTGAGAAATACAGTCTCCTTCAAGGTCAGACAACTTACCCACTCTTTCCTCTCTTGAGTGGTCAAAGCAGAACTTGAAAACAGATCCGTCTGGGTCTGGAGCCTTGGTCGTGATCACTCTGCCGTTAAGTGCCATGTATGTGAAGTGCTAGCCTGTGTTAGCACTTTTAAGAACAACCAGATGAGCCGGGCATGGTGTCGCTGGCCTTCAATCCCAGCACTCAGGAGGCAGAGGCAGGCGGATCTCTATGAGTTCGAGGCCAGCCTGGTCTACAAACAGAGTTCCAGGACAGTCAAGGCTATACAGAGAAACCCTGTCTTGAAAAACCAAAACCAGGGGCTGGAGAGATGGCTCAGAGGTTAAGAACACTACTTGTTCTTCTAAAGGTCCTGAGTTCAATCCCCAGCAACCACAACATGGCTCACAACTATTTATAATAAGATCTGGTGCCCTCTTCTGGTGTACAGGTGTACATGTGAGCAAAACACTGTATACACAGTAATAAATAATATGTCTTTTAAAAAAAAGAAAAGAAAAACCCAAACACAAACAAACAAACAAAAGGACCTATCAGCTGTGGACCAGGGTCCCCTTAAGTCTGGTCTTACCAGCAAGCAGGCACCTAGCACTCCCCACCTGCCCCCCACTGAGACAGGGTTTCTCTGTGTAGCCCTGGCTGCCCTGGAACTCTGTTTGTAGACCAGACTGGCCTCAAACTAACAGAGATCCACCTGTCTCTTCTTCCTGAGTGCTGGGATCAAAGGCGTGCGCCACCCCGCCCACCTTGGCACCTAGCACTTTAACAGTTCTCTGTCTGGCTTCATGAGGAGCAGATACTCCTGATATCCTCAGAACGCCAGTCCGAGGGAAGAGTAATATGCCTAAAAGAAAACTGATTACTAGGACTGAGCTACTAATGTAGGACTTGATGCTTGAAAGTCCCAGGCAGGGGCTGGAGAGGTGGTTCAGTGGTTAAGAGCATAGTCTGTTCTTCCAGAGGTCCAGAGTTCAATTCCCAACAACCACATGGTGATGGCGCACAACCATCTACAATGTGATCTAATACCCTCTTCTGTCCTGCAAGCAGAGCACTGTATACATAATAAATAAATAAATCTTAAAAAAAAAAAAGCCAAGTGGTGGTGGTGCATGCCTATAATCCCAGCACTTGGGAGGCAGAGGCAGGTAGATCGCTGTGAGTTCGAGGCTAGCCTGGTCTACAAAGCGAGTCCAGGACAGCCAAGGCTACACAGAGAAACCCTGTCTCAGAAAACTAAAAAGAAAGAAAGAAAGTCCCAGGCAGAAGAAGGTCACAGTGTAGAAGCCAAGAAATAGGGCTCTCCAATCCCAAGAGATCCAGGGGAGGATACCCATTGTATGGGGGAAGGGGTGCAGGGGAGCAACCTTGAAGAAATCCAGGTTGCAGGGGTGGAGCTGCCTGGGTGCCAGAAGCAAATGTGTGGGGTGGGGTGGGGCTGGGCAGATCCCTGCCCTCTGCTGTCTGTCAGGCCTGGGACTTGAGTGACCATACCCAGCTTTTGTGTGGTGGGAAGACGAACACACAAGGGAGTCAGAGCCACAGTTGTGACACCAGTTGGATTTGTTTGAGATAGCAGGGCACTGGTGTGGTGACTTGTACCTCAGAATGCTCTCTCTGTCTGCTCTGGCCAGGCTTCTCCTCTGGGAAGCCCTCTGCACTTCCAGAAGAAGCCTGCTTTCTGTCCACGGATGTGGGAGAGGTGCGGCAGGAGGGTGATGAAGTTCAGGCGGTACAGAGGCTGTCTAGGGGTGCAAGAAGGGGGCAGGCCGCTGGGAGGGAGAAGCCAGTTAAGGGACCCCTGCCGAGTGGAGACTGTGGACATAGCTCGCAGGAAAACAGACAGGCAGGGAGAGGTCGGGCTGAGGAGCTGGGAGAGAAGGAGTGAGCAACGCATTTCTGCCCAGGGTTTGTAGAGCGATTCTGGGAGACCTTCAAGTCTGAGGTAAGCAGCCGCACTCTAGGGACGCTGGCTGTCATACCCCGCCTGTTTGGGATGGAAAAGATGTGCTAAGGGGACATCAAGGGAACAGCCAGAGGAAGTGCATGTGGCTTTGCTATGGCAACCAAGTCTGTTTCTATAGGATTTGGCAGCCAGATCTGGTTTTGAGCCAGGGGGAGCTGAGGTAGGGGCTGGACATTCTTCAGGCCCTGCACTGGCTTTCTCATGCATGGGACTCTGGCAAATAGAACCAGAGGGTGCGCTGGCTGAAGTCCAGCCTGCTGCCACCCACAGCTCAGATAGACTGAAGCCTTGAGCTGCTTGTCTGCTGGTGACAGCCACAGTAGATAATGCCCTCTTCCACCTCCGCTGTCTGTCTGTCTGTGTCTGTCTGTCTGTCTCTCTCTCTTTCTCTCTCTCTCTCTAAGACAGAGTATCACTGTATTATATGCCAGGCTGGCTTTAGACTTACAGTAATCCTCCTGCTTCAGGCTCTCAAACTTTTTGTCTTTAAAAAAAACCAAATCTTGGGGCTGGAGAGATGGCTCAGAGGTTAAGGGTACTGACTGCTCTTCCAAAGGTCATGAGTTCAATTCCCAGCAACCACATATTGGCTCACAACCATCTATAATGAGATCTGTATACATAATAAATAAATAAATAAATCTTTTTTTTTTTTAAATCTTAGCCAGGCGTGGTGGCGCATGCCTTTACCCAGCACTTGGGAAGCAGAAGCAGGTGGATCTTTGTGAGTTCAAGGCCAGCCTCATCTACAAAGTGAGTCCAGGACAGCCAAGACTAGACAGAGAGAGAGGGGGGGAAAAAAAGACCAAATCTTGGGCTGGAGAGATGGCTCAGTGGTTAAGAGTGCCGCCTACTCTTCCAGAGGTCCTGAGTTCAATTCCCAGCAACCACATGGTGGCTTGTGACCATCTATGATGAGATCTGGTGCCCTTTTCTGGTATTCAGGTGTACATGCAAATAGAACACTCATATACATAAAAATAAACAAATGTTTTTTTGTTTTTCGAGACAGGGTTTCTCTGTGTAGCCCTGGCTGTCCTGGACTCGCTTTGTAGACCAGGCTGGCCTCGAACTCACAGCGATCCGCCTGCCTCTGCCTCCCGAGTGCTGGGATTAAAGGCATGCACCACCATGCCCGGCCTAACAAATGTTTTTTTTTTTTTAAAAAGAGAGAGAATTTCCTCTTGCAGAGGATCCTGGTCAGTTCTCAGCACCTGTATAGCAACTTACAGCTGTTTGTAACTCCAGTTCTAAGGCATCCAATGGTCTCCTTTGGCCTTTGTGAGCACTGTGTGTTTATGGTGTACAGACATACTTTTTGTTTCGTTTTTGTTTTTCGAGACAGGCTTTCTCTGTATAGCCTTGGCTGACCTGGACTCACTGTGGTAGACCAGGCTGGCCTCGAACTCACAGAGATCCACCTATCTCTGCCTCCTGTATGCTGGGATTACAGGCAATGTACCACTGCGCCCAACCTAATAAATACATCTTAAGAAGAAAAAGCAGAGATAGACACTTAGGAAATTGGCATAGAGCACGCACTGCTTTGGCCGCAGTCTGGAGGTGAGTTCCTGCTGTTCACAGTGGGTGGCTTCTCTGACTCCAGAGAGCCCAACACTTTTTTGGTTTCTGTAGGTACTGGTACACATGCATGCTTAAACACGCGTGAAATTTTTTTTCCTCATTTTTAAGATAAATCTTGGCAGGGCTGGAAAGTTGGCTCAGTGGCTAAGAGCAGTTGTTGCAAAGGACCCAGGCTCCTCCTCAAGCACCTCAAGCACCAGCATGTGTGGTACCCAGACACACGTGAAGGCAAAACACTCATACACATAAAATAATAAAAGTAAGTCTTAAAAAAAAAAGAAAAGAAAAGAAAAGCCAGGCATGGTGGCTCACACCTTTAATTCCAGCACTCGGGAGGCAGAGGCAGGCGGATTGCTGTGAGTTCGAGGCCAGCCTGGTCTACAAAGCGAGTCCAGGACAGCCAAGGCTACACAGAGAGACCCTGCCTCGGAAAACAAAAAACCAAAACAAAAAAATAGATTAAGATTGGACTGGTGGGATGGCTCAGTAGGTAGGGGAACGCGCCACCAAGGCTGATGATGTGAGGTCAATCCCCAGGACCTGCATGATGGAAGGAAGAGAACAAATGTCTATAAGTTGTCTTTGGACTTCCACGTGTGCCATAATCCATGCAGGTGTGGCGCATGCGCGCACACACACACACAGTAAATAAAAGACTGTCTTGTGGGCTAGATCAGTGGTAAGGGTGCTTGTTGTCAAGCTTGGAAACCTAAGTGGAAGGAGGGACCGGACCTCTGCAGTTTGTGTTCTGACCTCTGCACACTTGCGGTAGGGACTGTGGCACACGCATATACTGAAGCGCGCATACACAGACAAATGAGTGCAGCCGCGGGGCAGGGAAGAATCTGAAAAAGAAAAAAAAAAAAAGTAAAATAAAGAAGTAAGATTCTGTTGCCAACTGTGGTATTTCATGCCTGTCGTCCCAACGTGGGAGGTTATAGCAGGAAGATCATCAGTCCACAACCAGTCTGAGTAAGTCTATAGTAAGACTGTCTTAGGGAAAAACAAAAACAAAAACAAGCCGTGCTTGGTATCCTGGGCTCCACTAACAAGCAAGTAGACTTGGATTTGGGGGAAGGGGCAAGGGAGCGTATGTGGCGATGCCTGGCTTAGCCCACTGCCCACAGCTTTTTCCAGCTTGAAAATGGGCTGCCCGGGCCGGGCGTGGTGGCACACGCCTTTAATCCCAGCACTCAGGAGGCAGAGGCAGGCGGATCGCTGTGAGTTCGAGGCCAGCCTGGTCTACAAAGTGAGTCCAGGACAGCCAAGGCTACACAGAGAGACTCTGTCTCGAAAAACCAAAAAAAAAAAAGAAAAGAAAAGAAAATGGGCTGCCCACCTTGTGGGACGCTGTCTTTCCACCCTGGGAGTTAGAGGGCAGGACACATAACCCCTGAGGAGTTCCTACTCTGCTTGACAGCTTTCCCCTGGAGAGCCTCAGCCGAGGGTGGGCGCCACCTTCTGGTGGGTTTGACGTGCATGAAACTTTCCCTGCTGGCTGGGGCCTGCCCCCACCAGCTGGAGAGCCCTGTTACTGGAAAGCTCAGGCCCTGGGGAACTGACGTGAGTGAGCAGCGTGTTGCTCAATCCTGTAGTGCTAATGCTGGTGGCTGCCTGTGGGTGCTGCACAGATGGGGCTCTTGACCCTAGCCTGAGGTTAGCCTACCCTCAGGTCCCTGAAGGAGGCTGAACCCATGTGAATTCGGATGCTGCTTCCCAGGCCCAGGGGAATCTGCTTTTCCTTTTTTCAGTTCAGCTTGGCTCTCTGCTTCTTCTCAGGCTAGCTGTTTCCCCTGTACGGGCAGGCTGTGTGTGCTGGCCGCCGATTTGCATGCTGCCTTGTGTTTTCTTTCTTTCTTTTTTGTTTTGTTTTGTTTTTCAAGACAGGGTTTCTCTGTGTAGTCCTGGCTGTCCTGGAACTCGCTCTGTATATCGGGCTGGCCTAGAGCTCTGCCTCTTGAGTGCTGGGATTAAAGGTGTGTGCCACCTCACCTGGCCTTTTCTTTTAACCTTACTATAGAGCCAAGGAGAAGGCAGGTACTGTGCTCCTGGACTCACAGGCCAGAGTAACAGGTGTTAGGGAACAACTCTGTGGAATGTAGGTCTGTCTTGCTCTCTCTCTCTTCTCCCCACCCCCTCTCAAATTTTTACTTTATGGACATTGGTGTTTTGGCTGCACATATATCTGTGTGAAGATATCAGATCTTGGAGTTATAGACAATTGTGAACTGCCATGTGCTGGGAATTGAACCGTGGTCCTCAGGAAGAGGAGTCAGTGCTGTTAACCTCTGAACCATCTCTCCAGCCGTAGGTCTGTCTCTTAATACCTCCCTATGAGCCCACCTCCTGGGTTTCTCTAATGGGCTAAACCTTTCACACTGATAGAGCAAGCCCTGAAGCCCTAGGTTTATTGAGGCTAGTTGGACATCCGTGTGACAGAGGTGTTTTCATCTAAGTCACCATGACAAAGCAGGATGCGGGCAGGCTGTCAAGGACCTTCCTGCGCAGGGAGAAGACTGCTGGGGAAAAGGGGCAGAATATGGCCAGGCTTCCTCCTGGCCACATTCACATCTCTGCCCCTGTGGCTACCTCCTGCGCTTGCCTGTCCCTAGCAAGCCCAGTCAAAAGTACCCAGAGCCTAGTCCTGGAATCATAGCTGGGCCTGGGCTGTCTGGTGGTATTGGGGCCGGTGCCATGGGAGGGAGGAAGTGAGTCTGCATTGGCAGCTGTGCGGCAGGGGCTAAGGTCAAGAAGAGGTAGCCTTGGTCTGCCTTCTAGAGAATTTCACTTACCTGTATTTGAACGTGGTTAGAGTGGCAGGTGCCTAACAGTGCCAAGGACAGGCAGGGGCCAAGAGCTCCCCTGATTTGTAAGGTGGGGGGCTGAGGCCCTAAGGCTAAGTGGGTCCACGGCAGGCCGATGGAATTGCAGGTGGCAGCTGAAGAGGTAGGGGAGGCCTGGGCAGGGCAGGAAAGGAATAGGATCAGAGGGGTTGCAGACAGGGTGGGAGTCAGTCCTTCCTCCAAGCCCTCTGAGTGGGGCTGGACAAGTCGGAAAAAAGCAGGACGAACTTTGTGGCCTTCCGGCGTTTGTGTGGAAGAGACAGTGCCAGGCAGACCTGATGGAGAATGTGGCTGAAACTGCCCACGTGCAGAATTCCTAGGGAACTGGCATAGAGACTGTCTATCCCCGCCTTGATCTGGGGCCTGGGCTCAGCACCTGATCCACCTGGGCCCTCCTGGAGCTCGCTCCCTTCCTGTCCTTTCTCTGTCCGTGGCACGAACCAAGCCACCTTGTGGTGTAGTCCTGGCCTGTGGAATGGGTACTCCAGCACCATGGCCTGCTCCCTAGAAGGCGGCTTCAAAGGCTCCCCTGGGGCAACCAGCCTGTGGCATGGGTCACTAGGTGGCCTCGTGCACAGTTGATTGTGACTTTTCTCCTTGCATGGAGCCCTCTGGGGCTTAAACAAAGCTGCTGCTTATTTGCTCAACAGCAGTGCCTTTGTAGCCCAACTCTTGCAGAGACCTGAGAGTGGGGAAGCCCTCAGGGGACACCCGCTGACAATTCTGCATTCCTGCAGCGTGTGCAGCTGTAGTGTCCCAGGGTGGGTGTTGTCCTGGACCTGTCTTGAGTATGACCTACCGACAGGGTCTCTTTTAGTCTTCCTTCCCCTGCGGATGCCACATGTCTTCTCTCTCCTGTCCCTTCTGGGCAGAGCAGGGACACTGGCCCTTGTATGCTTCCCTTGTCCCTTCTGCCATCCTAGCCCCTGAGTGGCACCATTGGTATGGCTAATCTCCATTGGTTGGTTATCTAGGGTTTATCTTCTTCCTGTGGTGTGCCCTGTATGACCACAGTTGGGAGACAGATTCAAGTGACTGCCCATTGGTTTTTTTGGTTTGGTTTGGTTTTTTGAGACAGGATTTCTCAGTGTAACAGTGGTCGCTTTTTCAGTCCTGGCTGGGTCCTGATAGCATCTCTATAGCAGAGAACACATTCGTGTTGCTCTGGTGGGTCCCCATGTGGCTAAGTCCTGGTGTGTGTAGGCTACACTTTAGGCCCAGTCTAACGGATAGGTAGAAAGCAAGATCCACCCTTAGCCATAGGGACATTTGAGCTACAAAGAGTCAGGCCTCTAAGTGACCAGCTGTGACCAGGAGTAGACGATTAGCCAACACAATGGGCTTTTTCACCTCACAGGTAGAGCTGGATGGCTTCCTCAAAAGGTCCAGGCCTGAGGGGATGGTACCACTAAAGGTCAGCTGTCTTCAGGTGCCCCCTTTCCTGTACCTGGGACCCTTTTAACCTGGAAGGAGCAGGCTGGAAGGCCTCTGCCCACTCAATGCAGTATTAATGGTAGGAAGAAGTTAAGACCTCCCCTGTGATGGGCTGGCCAGAGCTCTAACAGGTGGGGACATTTGACTGACTTTCAGGAACCCAGGATGGCAACTCTCCAGCCCCTCACTTGTGTTCTCCCCATAGGGGACACTGCCCGAGGAACCTGGATGTCTCTCTAGAGCATGAGCTCAGCCAAGAGTGCCCGCTACAACCGCTTCTCTGGGGGACCCGCCAACCTCCCCTCCCCAGACGGCAGTGGGGTAAGAGAGGTGCCTGAGTGTGAGGGTCTGCCCTCTGCACCCCATACCCCAAGCTCCCAGCACGCTACACACACACACACACACACACACACACACACACACACACACACACACACACACCCACCTTGCCACTGAGGCAGAGCTACTGGCAGTCCTCTTCTTCCTGGGAGGGTCCCCTAGGACCACCTGTGCCTGTCGATGGTGTGTCCCTGCATGCGCAGGTAAGCATGCCGGTATGTGTAAGCCTGTCGATACTGCATTAAGTCTTTCCCATTGTCTATTAGACCAGAATGGAAACGACCTTTGGGCCGACCTTTTCGACCGTCACCACCATCACCAAAGGTGAGCCTGTGACCAGAAAGACTCCGTACGCTACTGGGATCTAGGGGTGCTTGTGTTGGTGAAGGAGCATTAGTCTCCTGGCTTCTGCTTCTTGCCATGTCCCAGTCGCCAGCTGGGTAGAATCAGGCAGCCCTGGCCCTGTGCGCCCGCCCCAACCCCACCCCTGCCGCCCGGTCCCCTCTCAGAGGGTCGGCTGTCCTGACTCTCGTGGCACCACTAGTTCTATCTATGTCTTATTACAGTGGCCCGCGCCTCACCTCAGCCATGGCTCCTAGTGTCCGAGAGGCTGTGAGTGGCACAGCATCTTTTCTAGGGTGGGAGCTGGTGCTGCCGGACAGTGTGCTTCAAGAGATCGGTTGGGGCAGGGGGGCAGCATCCTTGCTGACGGCCAGGGAAGGGCCAGGGTTCTGAAGCTCTCTGTTCTGCTTTTCCAGGACACTCCACCGCAGGAGTGCACCAGCCACTAATTGGTTTTTTAATTGCCTTCCCATGGCTGAAGGCACAGGGCTACCAGCTGCACATCGGTGCCTTTTATTCCTGGCTGACCTTAGAGGGCTCTGAAAGGGGCTCTTCTCTCACACTCCCTACCCAGGAGGCATTGCTTAACAGTTCATCTACCTGTAAAGACTAGACAGTGCCTGTCACCACTGTTGAGGCATGTGGTCTGCTGTACCCTGATTTCTGTGTGGCTAGGGCTTGTCAACAAGGTATCATCTGGCCCTTCTCATCACAGACGGAGAGACTGAGGCCTCGTCACAGGCTAGGCAGTCATATTCCTGATCTTGAATGGAGGCCTTTAGGGTTCTGGTCGCTATGACACCTGCATCTATTTCCACCTGAGCCGATTGCAGCCTGTCCCCAGCGCTGTATAGGGCCTAGGAGGAAGTTCTCTGGGTCCTATGTGACCCCCTGACCTTTCACTCTCAGGGACCTTCTGCCTTCTGGGCCAGGCAGAGCAGAGCATTCTGTGGGCAGGAGGAGGGAGGCCAGCGAGGCTAGCTCCAGCTTCTGTTTCTGGTTGTACCAGGGAGGAGGCAGGAGACCCTAGGCTGCCAGAATATAGCGTTAGACCAGCCATGTATTAGCTGAGATCCTTCGGTCTCTCTGTGCCTTAGTTTCTCTTCTGGACTAAGGCTGTAAGAGAGTTCAACCTGACAGAGCTAACCTTAAAGGTCAAAGAGATGTCCCCAAGTGACCCACCCTAGGAAAGATGCCATGCCACTCAGGCACCACTTGAGGTTGAGTGTGCACCCAGCTAGGCACAGAGGGCCCCTTGTCAGAAGGATGGAACCTTGTAGGTGCTCTGAAAGAAAGGTCTCAGTTGGCTACGGTGGTGCTTGGCTATAATCCTAGTGCTCAAGAGGAAGAGGCAGGAAAATAAGACGCTTGAAGTAACCCTGAGCTGTGTGGGGACGATCCTGTCGTAAAGCCAGGGTTGAGCCAGGCTCAACCTCTGGCCTCCGTGGTGTAGGCAAACCGCTCATACACATAAAACTAAAAAAGAAGAAAAACAAGGGCTGGGGATCCAGAGCTCTTGATTAGCACCAGCCAAGGCCTGGGTTCTTCACGCAGAGAGAGGGAGGAAATATTTTAAAAAGTCTCCTGGTGGTAAGCAGGGCGGGGCAGCTGGCAGTCCATCCACAGTTGGGTCTGGTCCCAGCTAAGGAGCCAGGGCCACACTGCTGGTGCTGCTTTCCCCTTGGAAGATAATCCTGGCTAGCCATGTCCCGTCCTAGGACCCTGTCATTGCTAGGGAGGCTGAGAACTAGAGGCAATCCAAAGATGCCGTAGACACGGGCTCTGCCAGCAGACTGTCGTCCCCCTGTCTCGTTCCTTCCTCCACTGACGGTCTTGTCACTCAGCCCTCCCTCTCTCTTTTCAGCAGCTGATGGGACTAGCACATACAAACAGCATCGCAGGACACCTTCCTCCTCTAGCACCCTTGCCTATTCTCCACGGGACGAGGAGGACGGCATGGTAGGTCCCCACAACGCAGGAGCCTAGTATGCCTCCCAACCTTCCCACCATGGCCTCCATCGGGAGGGACCAGGTCCTAGGAGGAGCTGACAGGAGAGCAGACGGTGGGGCGGTGAAACCCCTTGAGGTCTGAGCACTTGTTGCCTTCCTGAAACTAAGAGGGGACTCCTGTAGCTGCATGGAGGCAGGAGGCAGCCAGTTTGTGGCAGTGGGCTTTAGAGCATAGCTGCTGAAGACCACTGTCAGGCAGTTTGGGTTCCATCTTAGGTGAGGTGGGAGTCACAGAAGGTTTACCCAGGCGAGTCTGCTGGAGTCCTTGCTTGGAGTTCGCATCTCTTTATTTTTGTTTTTGGTGGGGTTTGCTGCTGCTGTTTTGTTTTGTTTGAGACAGGGTCTCTATGTCACCCTCGTTGCCCGGGAACTCATGAGACAGACCAAGCCGTCCTCGAACTCAGAGATCTGCCTATCTCTGGAGCCTCTCGAGTGCTGGGATTAAAGGCGTGCACCACCATGCCTGGCCCTTTTTCCTTTTTCAGTAGGAAGATAAACTCTGACTAGGTGAACTACGGGCCAGGCACTGCACTGAGCCTGAGGGTGAGTCAGGAACGCTGGACTGTGCTCCCCACAGCTTCACCCAGCTGAGTCTCCGCCCAGCTCCTCTGACTGCGGCCTGGGCCTTAGAAGTAGATTCATTGTGCCTGTTGGTTTTGGATAACTCTGGGCCATCTGACAGGTTACAGTGACTGTACCGATGTACTGGAATCTTCTATTTGCTGTGGGACGGTGGGCAGCCATGCCCACCCCATTCCATTGGCCTGGCCTGGGTTCCTGTGCTCAGGCTGGGAGCCTGAGAGCTGCTGTAGGCAGAGGGGAGGGCACAGCTCCTCACTAGCTCCCGGTCAGTGCTCCCTGTTTGCTGCCTGCCCCTGACACCTGCAGGGGTGTCTGACTCACTTCCTTTAACTTTGCCCTCTGGGTCTCACATGCCAGGTGTCACTTGGGACACCGTAGTGAGGGGAAATGGGCTGAACACAGGCTCAGGAAAGGCAGGTGAGCCTGGGGCATTGGGTCCAAGGCAGGTCATGGCTCACAAAAGAGGCTGCAGGTGTCTGTCCGCCTGCAGGGAGGAGCTATGACAGCAGTGGCTCCTGGATACTGTGACTCTTTCACCCTGGGACCTCATCAAAGCTTGCTCTCTTCAGGTCTCAGGAGGCCAGGTCAGCCTCTGTAGAACATTCCTGCCATTACAGTGACCCTGGCTGCGTCTAGTGTCTCCTCGCCAAGAAGGCGGCTCAGCCCACGGGCACCTCTCCTTTCCAGGCTTTTACTCTTTGCTGTCAGAAATCTGGGGTCTTAGCTGCCCCAGGATTGGCTGGTGGATGCAGCCTCTCTGCAGCCCACATTCCCTCACGGGAAGCAGGAAGAAGCCCGAGCATGTCCTGTAGAATTGAATAGCAGGAAATCTCTCCATTTACACAAAGAAAATTGGCAGGCAAGAACGGGCAGCCCAGTACCAAAGGCCAGGGCCGGCCACCAAGGCAGCGGGGCCGAGGCCACACCAGCCTCCCACACGCAATCCACAGCCTCGTGGGCTTGCTGGAAGTGGGGTGGCTTAGGGGCATCCCCTGCCTCCACAGGGTTCAACCCCCTGATAGGCTGCCTCCATCTGTGCAGCCCCCCATCAGCACTCCACGCCGCTCTGACTCAGCCATCTCAGTCCGCTCCCTGCACTCGGAATCCAGCATGTCCCTGCGCTCCACATTCTCGCTGCCTGAGGAGGAAGAGGAGCCGGTAGGTGCTGTAGAGTTGTCAAGAAGCATCTTCCAGGGTTGGCGCTGCTGTGGTGGCTCTGGGTACTCTCTCCTCAGGCCACACCAGCAGAGTTCACAGTGACAATAGGCCAGACCTGGTTAGGGCCTCAGGTCCGTGTGGAAACTCCAGCGACCCCATCTCCCACGCCTACCTGAAGGCTGCCTGGGGCTGAGTGGTGGGGAGGCGGGGTGCAGATAGGGTGCTTTTCTAGTCTGTGTGCCGGGAAAGGGGGCCAGTAAGGCTGTCTGAGACTGTGTGTGCCGATGCTGTATGTGTGCTTGGTCACGGCTTACAGCCTGCCTCGGAACACACAGAACGCTTTCTAGGATAGGCCTAGCCCCAGAGAACAGCCCTGGGCAGGGTAGGCGTGCCACGGCGTGGGTGGTTACTGTCTCTGAGGGTCTGCTTCTGAGGCCCCACATCAGCACTCCTGCTCCTGCTCCACTCTGTCTAGGAACCATTGGTATTTGCCGAGCAGCCTTCTGTAAAGCTGTGCTGCCAGCTCTGCTGCAATGTCTTCAAGGACCCTGTGATCACTACGTGTGGGGTGAGGTCACAGACCCTCTTACTCTCCAACTCCTTTGACTCTTGGGCCCCGTGGGCTGCCCTATTGCCAGGACCTTAGCCTTGCTCATTGTCTGAAGCTGGCTGCCCAGTGGGTGGTCTCTGCAGGGGTGTGGCATGATGTGAGCTCTGGGTTCCCAATGACCTTGACTTGAGGGAAGACAGTTACAGCTGTTCCAAAGTCCACTCTTTGTCCCCACAGCACACCTTCTGTAGAAGATGCGCCTTGAAGTCGGGTAGGTCCATCTGTGCCTTCTATCCACACCTGGGGAGGGTGGCAAGCAGTCCCTACCCTGCTATTCCCCTGGCTGCCAGCAGAGGTCACTGGTTTCTCATCCTGCCATGTGTGGCCTCTCAGCCTGGCAGAGCCGACCCCCAATTGCTGATGTTTCCAGATTCAGAGCCTTTGCTGTGGTGGACATGGGGTGGGTCCCAGGATGAGGGCTTAGGCCTCCAACAGATGTTGCCCCTGGCAGCCCCTGCTTTGCACCCCCCGCCCCAGGATTTGGCTTCCCACTAGGCAAAGCTGCTGGGGAGAGGAGGCTGGGCAGGTGGTGGGCTCAACATGTTCTTCTCTCCCAGAGAAGTGTCCAGTGGACAATGCCAAGCTAACCGTAGTGGTGAACAACATTGCAGTAGCTGAGCAGATCGGCGAGCTCTTCATACATTGTCGGCATGGTTGCCATGCAGCAGGCACTGGAAAGCCTGGCGTCTTTGAGGTAGACCCCAGGGGCTGCCCCTTCACCATCAAGCTTAGTGCCCGGAAGTGAGTACCTCCTGATCCTCCCATCCCCCTGGGCTTGTAGAGCACCTTTATCTCTCTGGGGCTACACTGGGCAGCTCTCAGCTTAGCCCCTATGTTCTGCGCATGCACAGGGACCACGAGAGTAGCTGTGACTACAGGCCTGTGCGCTGCCCCAACAACCCCAGCTGCCCACCCCTTCTCAAGATGAACCTAGAAGCCCACCTGAAAGAATGCGAGCACATCAAGTGTCCCCACTCTAAGTACGGGTGAGTGGGCGGGGGCGGGGTGTGGGCTGGTGGGTTTGAGTTCCTCAGCCTCTGTGAGCTGGTGCCTGGCATATGGACCCACGCCAATGACTGCCATCCCAGCCCATATCCAGGTGCCCAGGAGAACGCAGAAAGGACTGAACAGGTTGGAAGTGGGGTATCAGGGAAGGTGGGTAAAGGGGCACAGATCTGGACAGATGGCTGGAATGGATGCTGGGGGTGGGGCGGGGAAGCAAGGAAAGGAGGGTCCTGCCGAGCTCTTCAGAGCAGGAAGGCTGCTGATGGGCAGAAGTTTTCTTCCTAGGGAGGGAGGGATCCTTGAGGCATTCTGGAGGTGTATGATAAGACTTCATTGGTGAATGTCCTGCCTGCTGCCTGGTAGAGGTCGGGAAGGTGGCTGGATCTGGGGGTAATGGGCGTGACCGCGGTGATGACTCTTGCGGGATTTAATGGGGTTGGGGAGGGCTAAGGGGTCAGCCGTGCCTGGCAGGCAGGTGGGCAGCGCTCCTGTCCCCCCAGGTGCACATTTATTGGGAACCAGGACACCTATGAGACGCACCTGGAAACGTGCCGCTTCGAGGGCCTGAAGGAGTTCCTGCAGCAGACCGACGACCGGTTCCATGAGATGCACGTGGCGCTGGCCCAGAAGGACCAGGAGATCGCCTTCCTGCGCTCCATGCTGGGCAAGCTCTCTGAGAAGATCGACCAGCTGGAGAAGAGCCTCGAGCTCAAGTTTGGTAAAGTCCAGTCCAGAGAGCCTGGGGTGCAGCACTGCTCTGGACCCCAGGAATACCTTTCTTTTCTTGTTGCTCAGATGTCCTGGATGAGAACCAGAGCAAGCTCAGCGAGGACCTCATGGAGTTCCGGAGGGATGCATCCATGTTGAATGTGAGTAGGTGAGGGGTGCAGTGGCGAAACACAGGACAGATTGGGGTCCCTCCTCTGGCCTTTGCTCCCTTAGTGCTTAGGGTTTGGAGGTCTGTAATCCAGTAAGAGCTGACCCTAGGCCTGGGGCTCTGCAGCTTCCCCAGAGGTTGTGTGAGCTCTACCCACCCGTTTTCTGCTCTTCTTGGCCTTGCAGGATGAGCTGTCTCATATCAACGCACGCCTGAACATGGGTATCCTTGGATGTGAGTATAGCCCACTGCTGCTCCCACTTTGTCCCCTGAGCCCTACTGGTCCCTCATTGGCTTTTCCCATTTGCAGCCTATGACCCTCAGCAGATCTTTAAGTGCAAAGGGACCTTTGTGGGCCACCAGGGCCCTGTCTGGTGTCTCTGTGTCTATTCCATGGGTGACCTGCTATTTAGTGGCTCTTCTGACAAGACGATCAAGGTGAGTGGCCCTGTCCTGCAGGCTTTGCAGCGTGGCTGGGCCCAGGTGGGCACTGCGTGCCAGCCTCTGCTACCTGCGATCCGTGGTTGGGTCGTCTCCCCTAATGACTGCTATTCTGTCCTTTTGGCACTGAACTGACCCTGCTGGGCCTGATCTGGCCTGATCTGTGCAGGTGTGGGACACGTGTACCACTTACAAGTGCCAAAAGACACTGGAGGGCCATGATGGCATTGTGCTGGCGCTCTGCATCCAGGGGTGAGTCTCAGTACGGGGCCCACTAACCGCAAGGCTAGGGTCACCCTGTGGGCCCTGAGCCAGTGTAGCTTGTGTCTCTTCTACCATGGAACACTCACACCTGAGCCAGGCTGCATTCCTAGGTGACAGTCTATGAACCCCCAGCAGAGCCTGGCCCTGCCCTAATATGTCAGGTGGCTAGAAGCCAGAGGTGGCACTCTTAGAGGGTAGGACAGCTCAACTCTTACCAGAATGGCTCATACCTTGGAACTTAACTCTGGTTAAAGTTGATGTAGCGGCTGCCATGGTTAATTGTCAGTAGGCTCCTCCCAAGCCTGGCCGTCCTTTCTCATGTTGTGTTGGGCCTTGTGTGCTCGTTCTAGGTACTGAGGGCAAGGCAAGGGCTTTGCTCAACTGTACCGGCGACTTCGTATTCAGGATAGGTGACTTCCCCACTTGCTTAACTCAGCCATCAAATAATTCCCGGACTAGTTGTCCACACCTAACTGTGCCAACTGAGAGTGGGGCTCAGGGAGCAGCAGTACTGGAACGGAGGCAGGCTGGTCCCTGGGGCAGCCAGGGCATCGTGCTTCCATGTGTTGACTTTGCTTCCCTAGGTGCAAACTCTACAGTGGGTCTGCAGACTGCACCATCATTGTGAGTAGGGCATATGGTAAGGGGTTGGGGACAGAGATGGCCCAGTGCCCTTTCCTCCCTCACCAACCCTGAGTCTTGTCACGCACACACACACACAGGTGTGGGATATCCAGAACCTACAGAAGGTGAACACCATCCGGGCCCACGACAACCCTGTGTGCACACTGGTGTCCTCCCATAACATGCTCTTCAGTGGCTCCCTGAAGGCCATTAAGGTATGGGCAAGGGGTGTGCGTGTATGTGGGGGCTCCTGGGGCAATGGATGCCTCCCTAGCCTGGGCTCCTGTTCATCCCTACAGGTCTGGGACATCGTGGGCACTGAGCTAAAGTTAAAGAAGGAGCTCACAGGCCTCAACCACTGGGTGCGGGCCCTGGTGGCAGCGCAGAGCTATCTGTATAGTGGCTCTTACCAGACAATCAAGGTGTGCCAAGCCACCCCTGGTGGCGGGGACTTGCCCTCTGCTGCACTTCCTAGGGTGTCCTAGAGCTTCCTCCGCCCTTTCCCTACCCTCCAACATGCTCTGAGGCTGTCTCCTCCTGAATCCCAGAGGCCCAAGGTAAGTGCCTGGCCTGAGATTAATGACATACTTTCCCCTAGATCTGGGACATTCGGACCCTTGACTGCATCCATGTCCTGCAGACATCTGGTGGCAGTGTCTACTCCATTGCTGTGACGAATCACCACATTGTCTGTGGCACCTACGAGAACCTCATTCATGTAAGGGGCTGCCCTGTAGCAGGCCTCCCTCTCCCCTGCCCTGGTTTGGGTCCCTCTCTCTAACTTGCTTGGCCTTGCCTCCTTTCAGGTATGGGACATTGAGTCCAAAGAGCAGGTGCGGACCTTAACGGGTCATGTGGGCACGGTATATGCCTTGGCAGTCATTTCAACACCAGACCAGACCAAAGTCTTCAGTGCATCCTATGACCGGTCCCTCAGGGTATGTGCTGCCCAGGAGCAGGGGGAGGCCAGAGGTACCTGGGCCAGGGTAGGCCCTCATATTCCGTGTGTCCCCCTCCCCCAGGTCTGGAGTATGGACAACATGATCTGCACACAGACACTGCTGCGCCATCAGGGCAGCGTGACGGCACTGGCTGTTTCCCGGGGCAGGCTCTTCTCAGGAGCTGTGGACAGCACCGTGAAGGTAAGTGCCATTGACTCAGGCTGTTGATTGGGGTTGCACAGGATAGAGCTCCGAGAGTGGATGAGGGGCATGTGGCCCAGGCAGGTTAACAGTGGAGAGTGGAGGGCTAGGAGACAGACTGGCTGGAAAGGGATCCTAGTGCCACAGGGTGATCTGAAATAGAACCCTTTCTTTGCAGGTTTGGACATGCTAACAGAATCCAGGCCAGGCTTGGCTCCCTTTGTGTCTGTCAGTCAGGCTGGTCCTACATGATGGCCTTGGAATTTCTACCTGTCTTGTGGACAAAGGTAGACAGACTCAAGCAGCTAGGCGGTGTCTTCTGCCCTGTGCTTGGCAAGGGATCTTTAGTTAGGTCCCCCTCTTACTTCTACCAGAGAAACGCCCAGGTCCTCTCTGGGCGCCAGGTACGATGCTTGCCCGGCTCCACCATTCATATCACGCCACAGATTTTTGTTTTGAGACAGGGTCTCACTATGTAGCTCTGGCTGTCCTGGAACTCACTATGTCGACCAGGTTGGCCTTAAACTCACAGATCTGCCTGCCTCCACCTCCCACGTGCTGGGACCCAAGGCATGCGTCACCACTCCTGGCAGGACCCAGATGGACCATGGGTCCTTTTTACTCACCTTTTCTACTGGTTTTAGATTGTATATAGATTTTATTACTTCCCTCTTGAAATAAAAGCTGCACAGACTGTGGTTGTGAGTGGAGACAGCTTTCTGGGACCATGGCTCACGTGGCACCAAGGACATTGGTGTGACCAGACACAAGATGGGAGGGAAGGGAGAGAAGAAGGTGGCTGGGTGACTTGGCTTCCCTACAGGAAGCACTTTATCAGCCCTGGGCTCCCAGTTTCCAGTCTCTGAGCTTTGCTTTTCCCACCACACATGCCCCCAAAGAGTCGAGCCAGGCAGCTCTGTTTTCTGCTGTTTATTGACAGCTGACAGCAGCTCTCTGTCCAGACCCCCTCCCCACTTCCTAGAGCCCTATCCTGGGCCACCCAGACAGAGGAGGCTGACAAATGGCCAGCACGTTCGCTGATAAGGAAGCGCCAAGAGTGACAGTTGGAAGGGGCCCCGTGTCCACACTGCCTTAGTTGGCCCCCTCCACCAGCCTACACCACAATTACAGTTTTGTTCTTTGGGGTTTCGTTTTTGTTTTTTTGTTGTTTTTTTTTTTTAAAGAAATGTCAGTATTATTCCCAACACTTGTGGATCAGCAAACACGAAAGAGGAGACCAGTCAGTATTTTTTGGAGGGAGGAAGAGGATGAGAAGCACTACACAACACGGCCTCAGACCATGAGCAGAACTGTCCACAGGATTCAAGATGGGGAGGCTGGCTGCCTGGACAAGGCTGCCTTGGGGGATGTGGGGGGAGACACAGCCTCGAACACACATCTGCCCATAGTCTGGCATGCATGCCCTCGCACTCATGGCCACGTTCACACAGGGCTCACACTGGGTGCACCCTCACACCAGCACCCCAAGAGCATGACCACACCCAGAAGGGAGAAGCACTCCCCGAGGCCTATGGGGCATTGAGGGGAACAAGTGAGAGCAAGGCACATCCTTCAAGTTCTTCAGACTCTCAGAAGCTAGAGGGATGGAGGAGACGCTCTGGGCAGAGCCGCCCCTCCAGACTGTGCCTCCCAGGTGTGTGTGCTCATGACCAAGGGCAAAGCCACTCCTAGGTGAAAGAAGAGAAGGGCAGACAGGTGGTCTAACCTCTGACAGCTGTAGTCTCAAGCAGGACTTGTGTCCTTCCTGTTGGTAAATGGTCTCTATAGAATCAATAATATTTCTTCTCTTTAAATATATATTTGTTAAAGTTATCTTTTTGTTTTTCTGGGGAAATCTGCCTCAGCTTATTCCCAATAAATTAATACTCTTGATAGCTTATATTCTGGGGTGCAGTGGGGCGAGCCCAACCTTGGCCCCCTGTCCCTTGTGCTGTGCCGGTGCGGCTGGCAGAGGTAACCCCAATGGGCAGTTCTGTGCTGGGCATAGGCCTGTGCTCTGCCACAGATTGGGGAGAGGGCCACAGTGGCCACCCCCCTCATCTTCCCTTGGTATTCAGGCTGCCTAGGGTAAGGGAGGAGCTGCCCTCCGCAAGCAGAGCAAAGCCTGCAAGGGTAGGGCCCAGCGGGGGTTGCACAGGGAGCAGCAGACAGGAATGGCCACCAGCGGGCAGCGCATCTGCCCAGAGCCCTTGGAGCGCCCCCCCCCCCACCCCCGTGCCAGGGCGCTGATCACCAGCCTGGGCCAGGAGTATGAGTTGTGCTTGTGCAGAGCTGGGCCCGCTAGACCCCCGCCCACCGCTTGGAGGTGCCCGTCCTGAGGTAAAGGTCAAAGTGCGGGCCAGAGCTGGGAGTATGGTGGGCCCATGTGGGTGGCTGCCTCACTCCAGCATGGCGTCCAGCTGGTCGGCCAGGTCGTCGAACATGCTGCCGATGTCTTCCAGGATGCTGCCAGTGCTCTTCTCCTCGATGGAGGAGGGTCTAAGAGTGAGCATGCATCAGTGGGGTGGGGCAGCACAAAGGCCCCCTTTCTCGGGGCTATGTGGTGCCACAGCAGCCCGCTCTTAAAGCCCCCAAGATGGCTCCTCCCAGTTCACCAACAAGAGCCACGCCCTGTGATGAACCAGAACTCCCGCCCCAGGCAGAAGTACTTACCGAGGGCCTTGCCCATCTTCCTGCCGGATCTTCTCCTCCACTGCCTGCAATGCAGCAGCTAAGCACGCACTAGTCTCTTCCAGCTTCTGCCGAGCGCTGTCCCCAGGGGAAGCGCAATCTGAAGCTGCTGGGGGTCCCGAAGCCACTGAAGCCGCAGCGCGAGGGGGTTTGGCGGGTACGTGCAGCGCGGGTGTCCCTGGGGAAGGGGGCTTGGCGGGGCTGGCGCTCTGCGAGGGCGGTGAGCTAGCCGGCTTGACAAGGGCTGCTGGCGGCTGGCGCGCTGGCGAGGGCACAGGCGAGGGGGTGGCGCTACTGGACTGTAGTCCCGCCAAAGCCTTGGCTGGCTTGGGCGCTGTGGGTGGTGGCGGAGGCTTGGGTGATACAGGCGGTGGCGTGCCGTGAGCACGCTTTACCTCTGCAGGGAGGAGGACGAACGACACTGGTACCCAAGAAATAACCACACCCCTACCGTGTTCCCTGCGTCTAGCCAGCGAGACGCTGTACCCTGCGCTGTTCTCACCACGGCCGCTAGGGTCTGCGATTGCACTGTAAAACTTGTCACTAAGCTCCTTCAGAGGTGGCCTGATGCATCTGGCCACAATGCTTGTCTCAGCACTTTTGCACTGCTCTCCTGTCTGGAGCCTTATCAGGGAATTCCAGCTAGGCCTCCCTGCTTATGTGCCACTCCCCTTGGCCTTGTGCACCCCCCTCACTGAACAACAGGGGTGGCAGAGCTGTCTACAGTGGTAGCTAAGGAGGCCTGTAGACGACAGTCTTACCCCACACCACCTGGGCGTCATCAAGCTCCAACAGGAAAACCAGACTATGAGGTAGGGTAACAGGCAAGGGGCCTGTCCTGAGACCCCTTGTTCTGTCTCAGCTGGTTTTCTGGACCTACCTGGGCTGCCAGGGCCTGGCAGTGGCACCTTCTTGGAGGCAGGTGTGGGCGAGCCCTGGATCTTGGACACGGGCTGAGCCAGGATGGGCTTGGGAGAGACAGGTGGTTTCGCAGCCTTCCGGGCATTGCCATCAGGCAGGGGCAGTGGAGGCAGCTGCATCAGGTCAGCAGGTGGGGGCTCAGCAGGCGGAGGAGGGGGGGGCAGCTCTGGAGGCCCCGCCTGCTCTGAGGCTGGCCGCCGGCGAACAGTGGCCGTGCCATTCTGATACACAGACAGCGGCGGGGGTGGCTCAGGCCCAGTGTCACGCTCCTTAGCCTTAGGCCTCCGCTTGACTGTGTCAGACTCTGTCAGGATGAACTTGACATTCTCCTGCTGGCTCTGCTTGGCCCGGATGCGCCTCTTGAGCGTCGCACTGGCCTCCACCCGAGCAAGGGGAGGGCCTTCTACACTTGCCTCACCCTTAGCTGGACCTCGAGGCCGTTGCCGGGCTGTGCCATCCTCCACAAAGTGACTCTGTTCTGCTGCTTCCCCGGGTCCCCGGCGAGCAGTGGCCAAAAGTCCAGTGACGGGGCCACTGAGTGTGCGGCGCCGGTTCACCACCTCACCATCAGGCCCAATTGCCTCTTTGTGTTTCACAGAGGCCAACACAGTAGCGACCCGACCCGGTTCTGGACTGGCAGGGCGAGGTGTGGGGTGGCCTTCGGGGGGCTTGCGAATAGCCCGCCCCCCACCCCCAATGGAAGACAGCTCCAACATGGCTGCGATGCTCTTCACACTGCCAGCACTGCCCGTGTCCACACTGCCAGTGAGATCGCTAGCCCGCCGGCGCTGTGCCCGGACCCCCAGCCGGCCATCCTCCGTCTCAGCATCTGGAGCTGGCTCATCAGCTAGGTTGGCACTGGCCATGGCTGAGCTGGAACGTTTGGGTGGAGGTGGGGGGGGGCCCTTCTTACGTGGCCGCACAGCAAAGGACTGACTGCGGTTTACATTCTTGTCGTTGCCGGCAGGAGCCCTCACTGAGTGGCTCCGACCCACTCGCCGCTGGACCGTGGCGTAGGGTCCAGCAGCGGCAGGCACCAGCAGCTCATCCCTCTCGGGCTCGCTGTCAGACGCTGCATAGCGATTCAGGCTGTGGGCACGTTTTTTGGGCCTCCCAGGCTCTACGTCAGCTTCTGGGGGTAGGCAGAGGGTGGGCACGGTTGCTGGTACTGGTGGGAGCGCAGGTCCTGGAGCAGCTGAGCCTGCCTCGCCCTCAACTGGCTGGGGTAGCACATAGGCAAAGCCACGGTGCGTGGGCGACTGAGGCAGGGAACGGGGTGACATGGGTCGGTCTGTCGGTGGCAGCAGCTGTGGGGTGGGCTTCACCTTGGCTGTGGCTGGACCATGAGGTCCCCCAAGGGCCTGAGGGGAGCCTGGCTGAGCTTTGGTGGGTGTCTGTGGGGGTGTGAAGTGGCTGGCACCGGACGGAAGGACCTGCCGTGGCTTGCCAGGCACCGGGGGCACACTGGCCCTCTTGACACTGTGGCCGTGGCGGCCAGACCGCACCTCCTTGGGTGGGGTGCCAGGAGCAGGCCCCTCATCCAGCAGGTATTCTTGACTTCGTGACATGGGACTGCTGGGCCCTTGGGGCCCATCACCCAGCAGCTCCTGAGAGCTGCTCATGTGCCGAGCACGTCCACTCAGGCTGGACTCCTGGCGCGAGGTGGCCCTTGGAGTGGGTGGCAGGTGGTTGGAGGCTTTCTCAGCAGCAGCTGCACCTGCTTCAGCTGGGCCAGACAGGGCAGCCTGCAGCTCACCACTGAGTTCACTGTCCTGGAAGGTGGTCATCTTAGGAGATTGGCACTCTGCCGCAGCAGGCTCCGATGGGGGTGGTGACTCAATAGCCATCATTTCAAGTGATTGGGGTGCCTTTCGACGCAGGGGTCCCCCCTCATACTTGGAGTATTCTGCCTTTTGCAGCTCTGCCAGTTTCCTCACCGCCAACATCAGCTTCTTTTGGTGTCCTGAGTTGGGAGTGGGGGAGAGGCTGGTCAGGAAGACAAGGCCTGTAGGGACAGACGGATACGCAGGAGGCGGGCCGGGACATTACCCAGCTTGGTGATGCCAATCTCCTGCAGATCCTCCCAAGTGATATCAGTGATGAAGTCAATGTTCTCGTAGCCGTTGTCCACCAGCACCTTGTAATACTGGGCCAGACCAATCATGGAAAGCCACACAGCCAGGTTAGCCTGTGGAGAGGGGGACAGAGAAGGGCAGCCCGAGCTGGCTGCTCACACCATGGCCACCTACTTGGAACTATTAGAAGATGGGCCTGTGGGGCACAGACAGACAGAAGGACAAACAGACAGGCCTGAAATGTCAGTAAGGCACAGCCTTGGTGGGAACTGCAGGCCAGCTCCTCCGCATACTTGTGTACACACAAGTCAATACACGCAAACACTGGAGGTATCTATCACTGGGTATAAGAAAGGGTTTCTTTGCCTGATTAGGTGGCCACAGGCAATGTCCTGAGAAGATGCACCCATACGCCAGATACGGACACACAGTGTCACATAAGATACATGTACGCACACGCACACCCGACACGCTACTCCCAGCTGCACAAAGCACAGGCACCCTTTCTTGGTCACCTTCACAGTGCTTCCCCACCCACGTCAAGATGCATGCTCGCACACCTGTTACACATCCGCCACACAGCCATACCAGGAATGTGCAGATATCCACTGTCCACCAAGAACTGCCCACTCGTCCCAAGCTCCCAGCTGATGCCACTCTCGCACCCACACTAGCCCCTCCAGTCATGCAGGTGACAGAGGGAGGCGAGGTCCCTGAGACCCAGATGTGCTCCTGGGAAGATCCCAGAGCTGCTGACTGAGTAGCAAGGTGAGGCAGACGAGTGCAGCCCTGCTTACCGGCAGATCCAGGACCCTGGGGAGGGCAGGCTTGGAGGCAGCCAGCAACACTTCTCCCATGGGTGAATGGGAGAACAGAGCTAGTGTGCAACCCTGAGGGGCAGCATCCCCTCAGCTGTCCCCATATATGGGCATCTCCTCATAAGTAAGAGCAAAGGCCACTGTGTGCAGAAGCCATCAAAGGAGGGTCATCAGCCATTAGCACAGGCCAGCATGTGCAGCATGTGGAACCTGTGTGCATGCATGCAACAAGCAGGTCCGACACCAGCCCATGTGCAGTCCACGCAGGAGTAAAAGACAGTGCTATGGGGTGCTGGCCATGACTGGAGAAGGCATACCCTCCTGCCTTTAGGTTCTCCTCACAGCCCCTAGACTCTTAGCCATGAGACTGCCTGCCTGGGAAGTTTGCCTCCATAATGGACAAACAGGCTCCTTGCTGGCAGGCCACCTCCGTAGCCCAGGCTGGCCTTGAGCTCACGATCCTCTTGCCTCAGCCTCCCTGAGGGCTGGTCACAGGCCTGTGCCACCAGGCCTGGCTCCATCCTCAACTCTACTTCCTAGGGCCCCCCCGGAAAGCAGATGAGGGCTGTAGCCAGGGAGACAGCCTGTCTGTCCATCTGCCTGCTGGTCCTGGCTCGGCCACCAGGGCGCAAGGAGCCTTACGGGTTTGTGTTCAGGCAGCCAGTCAGGGATGTTCAGGCCGCTGATCTCTGCTGTAATCTTCTTACGGTGGCCTGGCTTGGTAACACCAATGGCTGTGAGGTCCTAGGCAAAAGAGGAGGCCCATTAACTAGCAGGTAG
Source organism: Acomys minous (assembly GCF_964271855.1). Classification (NCBI taxonomy): domain Eukaryota; kingdom Metazoa; phylum Chordata; class Mammalia; order Rodentia; family Muridae; genus Acomys; species Acomys minous. The sequence continues at coordinate 40,732,268 of NC_140498.1, forward strand.
AAGAGCTCTGCCTTTTGGAAAGGAAGCAGCTGGCAAGAAGCCCACAGTAGCTCACCTCAGGGGTCATACGGCTGATGGTAGGCAGGTCATAGCCAGCACTGGTGAAGTTGGGGGAGTAGAGCTGTAGCTGGAATGTGGCAAGCCACTGACTGACCGCCTCTGCACTCTGCAAGACACAAGGCACCAACTGCAGCCTGTCCACTGCTGGGCTGCGCCCCAACCTTCACTGTGCCTCCTCGTCTGCTTGGTTCATGGCCAGAGGGCTGGATCCGCCGCTGTGGTCCACCGCACCAGTACTCCGTGATCTGTCATCCTGGGTTCAGCATTTGCCTCTGCAGCCTTCTTCTGCGAGCTCCACCAGGAAGGTCCTGCTGGATTTGTGCCGTGGCCTCCCCCCACCACCACCCCGCCCCCGCCCCACATCTGCACCAAAGATACCCATACCATCTCAGAGATGCAGATGATGTGGCCCCAAAGGAGAAGACTCTGGGGGAAGGTGGGCTCTGTGCCCTAGTTAGAAGTCCCTCGCCTCCTCTGCTGTATGGGAATCAGGCATCAGATCATGCCTCACAGCCACACAGGCGCATACACGCACGGCCTACTGCACCCACATACACGTTTACGTGTCTCACACCCATCCCCTTCCATCTGTGCAACCACACGCATGCACGCCCAGTTCATAGTTGACTGCTCCACATCCACACGACACCCTGCATACTTCTGCAAGTGTGCGCACACTAGCTCACAGCCTACACAATAGACAACACCTGCACACCTGTACAACACCTGTGTGTGTGTGTGTGTGTGTGTGTGTGTGTGTGTGTGTGTGTGTGTGTGTGTACATATGACACAGAGACAGACGGAAAGACAGTCTGGTCTGTCAAGGCCTGCAGTAGCTTCTGTGACCAGGTATGCCTGTCAGACTACCAACCCCATCCCTCCCAAGTCCAGGCCTGGAGCTGACCAGGCCCTGTACCTTGCCCTCTGAGGCCGAGGCCGATTCCAGCTTCTTGGGTGGCTGCTCCCCGTATGCCTGGCCAGCATGGGCTGCTGGAGGCTGGGACCGGGCAGCACCTGGTGATGAGAGAGAGTGGCAGGGCAAGGGCTGTGTAGTGGCCACCTATGTGCCAGGCCAACACAGCTGGGGACTCCGCTCTTACCTGTAGAGCCCTCTTGAGGCTTGACTGGGCTATCTCCTGGGCTGGACTCAGAGACTGATTTCTGGGAAAGCACTGTTGCCAGGAGCTGGAACCCAGAAAGGCCGCCTGCTAGCACTGCTCTAGGTCTGGCCACCCCAACCTGGCCAACACCCCCCTCCTCACTCACCTTAACTCCTTCAGAGCCTGCATGCAGGGCATGGCCCCCAGTACTCCTGCCCCCAGCCACATTGCTCAAGCTGCCACTGCGATCTCCACCTGCCAGGACAGACAGGGACCATGAAGTGTGCTGGCCCAAACAGCGGTACCCAGCAGCAAAAGTACTGCCCCGGTGTGTTCTGGAGGCCCCTGGCCTACCTGCAAAAGGCTTCCTAAGCACCCAGATCTCCTCCGGGGGTGCAGAGGGCCCCAATGAGCCACCTCCCTGGGGTGGGCTTGGCTCGCTGCCTGTTCGGGAACCTGTATGCCAAACACACAGCCTTCCTGAACCCTGGGCGGCCCAGGCACAGCCAGACACAGAGAGGAAGCAGCACAGAGGCTTTGCTGTCTCCAGTAACACGAGGGACACTCGGTGTCTGAGACCAGATCAGAGTGGTAGAAGGAAGGTCCCCAAGGCCCTATAGGCAAAGGGACTGACTGAAGATCATTTATCTGTGCTAAGGGACAAGTAAGAAGACATCCAGTGGTCTGAAGCAAAATCTATCCTAGGAACCAAATGACCGCGGGTGGCTGACCATACTCTCTACCTGGTCCCCTTGCCCCACTTGCCAGTCTCCGTCCACGTCCACTCTAAAAGACAAATCAACCCCACCCCTACCGCACCTCCAGCCTCTTTAAACCACCCTGCGGAGCTTTCCTACTTGCTCCACCATGCAGCCCTCCTGTCCACTAGGTGCTGAGACCCTCCCCGCCCCACTGCCCTTGCACATATGGTACGTGATGCCAGGACTGTGCTGCCCGTGACCTGCCCGCCCTCTACCACCCTTCAGGGCCTTCTCTGATCTCCCTAACTAAGGCGGGCTTCACTTCACTTCCTCTTTGTCACTGGCTGGTTCTCTTCCTAGGTTAACATCAGTGTTCCCTGATTCCCACCTCAGGAGGAGACCCATGTCTGCCTGGGACCCTGTGTGGTTAGTGGTCACCCTAAGAACTGGACTACGGAAGCCTTGGTAGACCAAGTGAAGGAATGCATGTGCAACCTCGCTGAGAGGGGGCCACCAGTAGGGCTTACTGGATGCCACTTGGCTCTGCCGCCAACATGCTAAAGTATACTTCTTTCTTTCCAGTCCCCAATCCCAGGCTGAGTGGGCCCTCCAGAGTGGGGTGGACTCACCTGCTCGCTTGACAATAGCCTCCCCGAGGGAGGATGGGAAGTAGCCCACCCTGTCATTGCCTGTCCGGTTGTCATGGATACAGCCTTTCCACCGGCCATCTGGATGCTGTTCAAGTACCTGACCAAACGAACGGGGTGTGTGCTCAGGTGGACACGTCAGCAGATGAGGCCTGCTGCCCTGCACCCCAACCCCTGCCCCAAGCTGCAGCAGCACGGTGTCCTAGGCATGCCAGAGTGTCTCCCATCCCTGCCACCACAACAAGGGACTAGCCTCACCGTGATAATGTCCCCAGCCTTCACATTGAGACTGGTGAGATCATAATTGTTACAGTAATCCTTGGTTGCCCGGACCTGTAGAGCTGCTGAGGCCTCTGGAAATACAGGGGGTAGACACCCCAGTCCTGGGAGCTGCCCTTCCCAGCCCTGTCCCAGCCCTCAGGCCCACCCAGGCCCACCTCGAAGCAGTTGTTTGATCTCCTTGCTGGCCTGGGATGTGGTAAATTGGTGTACGATGTCCAGTGCTGTCTGGCTGTACGTGTTCCTCACCTGGGCGTTGATGCCACTCTGCACACACCAATGGCCAAGGCTTCGTCAGGGAGCCCCATATCCCCAGCTTGACCCAAACCTTCCCCGCCCTCTGTGTCCTGGGTCACCAGACTCACGTCCAACAGCAGCCGAACCACTTCGGTCTTCCCACAGAGTGCGGCCTCATGAAGGGCCGTGCCAGACTTGGTCTGGCGGTTAATGTCGATGCCGGCCTGAAGAAGGAGTCTGCAAAGGTAGAGAGAGCAGGCAAGGCCTTTCAGTAGGAGTCCTTCTCCTCAGAACCATCAAACCAGACTGTGACCCTGTCTTCTGGGGCATGGTGACAAGCCAACCCCACCCTTGTGTGATGATACAGTGTCCACATTTCTGATGCTTTGCAGAAGGCCTGTCCTTAACTGTGTTCTCACAGCTGTGATTTGTTCAGTCCTAGGGCATGCAATGTTGTGGGCCCTCCTCATAGAAGAGGGAACTGAGGCTCGGGGAAGCCGCTTCTACAAGATTTCAGCAGGTGGCAAGATCAAGTCAAAGCCAGCATGGAGGAGGCACAGGAGCCTTTCCTCATCCTGCCCGTTAGCTGGGCACTCAGGCCTGACCACAACTCTGCACCTCCCTTCAGGACCCGTGTATGTGTGTGCATGCAGGTGCATGCTGGGCTATGTCCCGGCCATTTTTATGTCCCTTCATATCCATTTGTAATGTACAAGTGTGTGAGTGCACATTCACAAGTGTGCACATGTGTGCAGAGAGACCAGAGGGGTCAATGCTGGGGGTGTCTTCTTCAATCATTCTTCAACTTTTTGAAAATTTTTATTTTTTTAAATTTATATGTACTTGTACTTGTCTGCAAATGGGAATGTGCAAATGTGCATGTGAGTGAACGAGTGAGTGAGAGAGTGAGTGTGCATGTGGAGGCCAGAAGAGGGCGTGGGATTCCCTGAAGCTGGAGTTCTAAGAGGCGGTCAGATCTTGGAGTTACAGACAGTTGTGAGCTGCCATGTGGTGCTGGGGATTGAACCCGGGTCCTTTGGAAGAGCAGGCAGTGCTCTTAACCGCTGAACCAGCTCTCTAGGCCCTCCTCCTCCTCGTTTGAGACAGGAGCTCTCACGGGCACCTGAGCTCTCTGGTTCAGCTACACTGGCTGACCAGCAAGCCTCAGGGATCCTTTGGCCTCTCCCTCCCCAGTAAATGAGATTTTTATCTGGCTTTTACATGGACACTGAGGGGCAAAACTCAAGTCTTCAGCTGGGCACCTTCGATCCCAGCACTTGAGAGGCAGAGGCAGGCTGATCGCTGAGTTTGAGGACACCCTGGTCTAGAGTGAGTCTAGGATAGCCAGGGCTCCATGGAGAAACCCTGTCTCAAAAAAAAAAAAAAAAAAAAAAAAAAAAAGGCTGGAGAGATGGCTCAGATGTTAAGAGTACTGTCTGTTCTTCCAAAGGTCCTGAGTTCAATTCCCAGCAACCACATGGTGGCTCACAACCATCTAGAATGTGATCTAATGCCCTCTTCTAGCATGCAGGCACACATTTGGGTAGAATACTGTATAAATAATAAATAAACATTTTTTAAAAGGAGGGGGCTCAGTGTTTAAGAGCACTGACTGCTCTTCCAAAGGACCCGGGTTCAATCACCAGCACCCACATGGCAGCTCACAACTGTCTGTAACTGGTGACACCCTCACCAATGCACATAAAATAAAAATAAATAAATTATATTAAAAAATTCAAACTCGAGTCTCCGTGATTGCATGGCAAGCACTTAAGTAACGGAGCTACCTCATCAGCCCCTCCCCGACTCTTATTTATTTTTGGTATTTTGAGACAGGGTTTCTCTGTGTAGCCTTGACTGTCCTGGACTCACTCTGTAGACCAGGCTGGCCTCAAACTCACAGCGATCCACCAGCCTCTGCCTCCCAAGCACTGGGATTAAAGGCGTGAGCTACCACGCCCAACTCCCTCCCCTACTCTTAAGACCCGGTCTCATGGAGCCCAAATTCATTACGTAGCAGAGGATGACTCTGAACTCTTGATCTTTCAGGCTCCTCCCCCAGAGTAGATAGGCACCACCACACCTGACTCAAGACCTTTGTTTTTTCATTTTTTAGTCAGGATGTTCCCTGGGTTGCCTTAGGCTAGCTTTGAACTTTCTATCTTCCTGCCTCAACTTCTCGAGGGCATGGCAGACCTGTGCCACCATCCTGGGGGCTCCCTTCTTGTTCCCACGCTCTGAGCCTTGTGGCCCTGGATACCAACCACCGTGCCCCGGAGGCTCGAGGCTGGCCCCAGTCCTGTTCCTGACTGTACCTGATGATGTCGATGTGGCCATTCTTGGCTGCCAGGTGCAGGGGGCTGGTGCCGTTGGGGTCAGTGGTGTCCCCTGGTCGGGGCTCCAGCAAGGCCGCGCACATGTTGCTGCTTAGCAACAGCTGGACAACCTTGAAGGAAGGGATCAGGGTAGGGTGGTCCTGGCTTGGGGCTGCCCCTAGCCCCACCCCAGCTGAGAAGGACAGGCAGGAGGGGTCCCACCCACCTACCTCTGGGAGAAACTTACCCCTACTCGGCCAAATTCACAGGCCAGGTCCAGAGGCGTCTTTCCGGAGTTGTCTACCACGCAGGGGTTGGATTGATGCTGCAGTAGCATCTCCGACTGCAGGACAAGGGTCCAGTTGTCCGTGGGGCCACCCAACCCTGTGCCCAACTGCCCACCCAGACTCCCCGTGAGGCCTCACCACATCGTAGTGACCATGCTGGGCGGCCAAATGCAGGGGGATGTGGCCCTCGTCGGATGGGACATTTACTGCTGAGCCTGCCTTCAGCACCAACTTCATGGGCTCCTTCCGGCCCTGCCATGCCGCATAGTGCAGTGGCCTCATGCCTGGGGGACAGGTGTGGTTTGTTGGAAACTAAGTCCTGGCCCTAAATTTTTTTTTTTTTAAGATTTATTTATTTATACATACAGTACTCTGCCTGCATGTACACCTGCAGGCCAGAAGAGGGCACCAGATCTCATTGTAGATGGTTGTGAGTCACCATGTGGTTTGCTGGGAATTGAACTCAGGACCTTCAGAAGAGCAGCCAGTGCCCTTAACCTCTGAGCCAATCATCTCTCCAGCCCCCCTGGCCCTAAATTGAACCCTCACTAAGGACACATCACACTATCTCTAAGATTCTGTCTTAACCCAGGCAGATACCATGGGCTGAGACCTCAATGGCAGGACCATCAAGGCTCTATGGCCACCCCCCTCCCCACCCCCATCCCAGGCCAGGCTTGCCTTTGTTGTCCTTGATGTCTACAGCAGCTTGAGCCTCCAGCAGCAGGGAGATCAATTCTGTGTTGCCGTTCAGGGCTGCGTGGTGCAGGGCAGAGAAGCTGCGCAGATGAAGGACAGGTCTAGGAGAGCTGCCAACAACACCCAGCCTTTCCCCCGGGGCTCACCTACCCCATCCACTCTGCCGCTGCCCAAGCTGACCACTCACCCATCTGGGTCCTGGAAGTTGACATTGATCTTCTTGGTAGAGCCCAGGAGCTCTGTGGAGAGAGGGAGGCCCAGTGAGGAGAAGTGGTCTAGACCCTTCTAAGATCTGCCGGGCTGCTCCAACTTGCTTAACTCTGCAGTCACACATCCATCCAGCCCAGCAGGGACTTGGCTCTAGGTGCCAGCAACTTGGGCCTTGGTCTCCCGTTGTATAACATGGGAACTCGGGCCTGTCCTCATCTGGGAACGCGAGATGAGACCATGCACCCACATGGGCACACACATGTGCACATGCACCCCTCCCCTGAGACGCTGGCTCGGCACCTGCCATTGGTGGGAGGGAGAGAGCCGGCCCCATCTGTCTTCTCTCAGAAGGACCCAGATGGGGCCGGGGGTGGCTGAGGAGGCTGGAACACCCGGAAATGGGGTATTTCTGGGGGAAAGGACTACAGCTCCAAGCCCTCGGCTGCCAGCTTTGGCTGCCATGTGGGTAAGCCCTACAATTCTGTGAGGAGAAGGAAGGGCTGTCTTGTGGGCAAGGGCCTCCAGGTGACCCATGCCAATGGCCACTTTGCCCACAAAGGCCATGTTTAGACTGACTGGAGCCCTAGGGGTCCACACTCTCTCTTCTAGGGTCTCTCTTATACTGGGGCCTCCCTCACCCTGACCCTCCTAGTGCTCTCAGAAGAGGGAGCCCACCAGAGCCATCCCAGTGGGCCCTTGTCCACCGGACTCTTGCCAACCCCCTGCCTGTCTGGGCCATGGTTATATAACCCATTTGTGGGTCAGTCACTCTGGGAGGGGGGGCGCCTAGAAGGACAGAAGCCCCTTTGTCCGGGCTCAGGACAGGGGTGGGGGTGGGGGACCCAAAGGCAGAGGAGCCAAAAGAGTAGAGTCACAGTGGGCTGGCTGTAGGACTCAGCTTGGATTGGCTCAGCCTCAGCAACCAGGCACAGCATGTGGGTCTCTTGACAACCCCTGAAGCCCAGGAAGCCAGCTGCACCTGAATTTGAATCTTCTTTCTGACACTTCCTAGCCCTGTGGCCTTGGCCACTGATCTCTTCCCTGAGCTAAGGTGGTGTAGCCTGAACTGACACCCCTCACCTCCCAGTAGGAAGCTACTGCCACCTTCTGGTTCCTCCCGTGTTCTCAGACACTACTGGCAGCAATTCATCAACTGCATACCTCTTTCCCAGTGGTCAGCCAGACCAAGCCTTGACATCAAGACTCAACCCTGGCTGCCCAGTGTGGTAGTGCATGCCTTTAATGCCAGAACCTGGGAGGCAGAGGCAAGCTGATCCCTATGAGTTTGAGGCCAGTCTGATCTACATAGTAAGTCTCCATACAGGCAGAGTCACATACTGGGACTCTGTCTCAAAACAAAATAAAATAAAATAAAATAAATAAATAAACCGGGCAGGATGGTGCATGCTAGTAATCATGGCACTCAGGAGGCAGAGGCAGGCAGATCTCTCTGAGTTCGAGGCCAACCTGGTCTATAAAGTCAGTCTAGGACAGCCAGGGCTACACAGAAAAACCCTGTCTTGAAAAAACAAACTAGGCTGGGCGTGGTGGCATATGCCTTTAATCCCAGCACTTGGGAGGCAGAGGCAGGCAGATTGCTTTGAGTTCGAGGCCAGCCTGGTCTACAAAGTGAGTCTAGGACAGCCAATGCTACACAGAGAAACCCTGTCTCAAAATACGAAACAAACAAACAAAAGAATAAATAAAAAAAAGAGTCGCCGGGTGTGGTGGCGCAAGCCTATAATCCCAGCACTCAGGAGGCAGAGGCAGGTGGATTGCTGTGAGTTGAGTTTGAGGCCAGCCTGGTCTACAAAGTGAGTCCAGGACAGCCAAGGCTACACAGAGAAACCTTGTCTCGAAAAACAAAACAAAACAAAACAAAAAGTCTATCCAGGTGGTGCACACCTTTAATCCCAGCACTTGGAAGGCAGGACAGATGGATCTCTGTGAGTTTAAGGCCAGCCTGGCCTATAGATCAAGTTCTAGGGGAGCCAGGGCTACACAGAGAAACCCTGTCTCAATTTTTTAAAAAAGTCAATCTTGGGAGGTCTTTCTCATGGATGCTTGGGTTCTCAGGTACAGATATACTCAAAACACATCAGGTCCCATGCTTTTCACCATGTTATGGTTATCACCATGGGCCCAACTGGCACTTCAGGCAGAATCCGGCCTGTGCCTTCCCGTTGGTGTCACTGGCGACTCCTCGTATCCCTTGGCTTGTCCTCTGTACACACAAGTTGGAACACTGTTAAAATGCAAGTCACAGCCAGACGTAGAGGCATACACTTGGTAATCCCAGTGATAAAGGGAGGAGGAGGAGGAGGAGTTCAAGGCCACATACTAAGCTTGAGGCCAACCTGGGTCACGTAACACTCTGCAACAAGAGAGGAAAGAAGGGAGGAAAAACAAAACTTCCGAAAACCCCAGGGGACGGCCAGATGTGGTGCATGTGCCACTCCAGAGGTGAAGGCAGAAGTGGTCCAAGCTCCAGCTCAACTTGAGCTGCAGGTTAGATCCTGTCTCAAAAGATGAGTGATTGAATAAACAAAACAAAAACAAAACCACTTGGGGGCTGGGGGAGGGGTGCCCAGCCTTGAGATAGCTCACCAGGTAAAGGTGGGTGCCAGCAAGGCTGACAACTTGAATCGAAGCCTTGAAACCCACCTGGTGCAAAGTGAAGATTGACCTATGCAATTCGTTCTCTGATGCATGCACCGTGACATGTGCACACACACGTAAATAAGTACATAAACATACATACTAATATGAATGCTTTAAAAAAAAAAAAAGAGCTGGGCGTGGTGGCGCACGCCTTTAATCCTAGCACTCGGGAGGCAGAGGCAGGCGGATCGTTGTGAGTTCGAGGCCAGCCTGGTCCACAAAGCGAGTCCAAGACAGCCATGGTTACACAGAGAAACCCTGTATCAAAAAAACAAAAACAAAAAAACCCGCCGGGTGTGGTGGTGCATGCATTTAATCCCAGCACTTGGGAGGCAGAGGCAGGCAGATCACTGTGAGTTCAAGGCCAGCCTGGTCTACAAAGTGAGTCCAGGACAGCTAGGGCTACACAGAGAAACCCTGTCTGGAAAAAAACAAAAACAAAAACAACAAACACCCAAACCAATCACCCCCCACCAAAAAAAAAAAAGAGCCAGGAATGGTGGTGCACGCCTTTAATTCCAGTACTTAGGAGCAGAGGCAGGTGGATCTCTGTAAATCCAGCCTAGTCCAATGAGACAGTGAGACCCCCATCACAAAACAGAAACCCACAAACAAAACACCAACGTGAGAAACAACACCAGGAGTCAGACCTCGCGGAAACCCACCTGTGCAGTCTCACTGGGCTGGAGACTGAGGCTGTGGCGTTTCACGTGCCTTGGCCCTTACTTTGGCTCTGGCCTCTTCCATCCCTGTGCCAGCCACACAACCTCCCTGATGCTCCTCTAACATGTCCGCCAGCACAGCACAGCCACAGGGCCTTTGCATGATACCCTCCTCCACGTCCAAGGCCTCTCCTCCAAAATGCTGCCCTTCCCTTCCTGGATTCATTGTATTTTTCTCCCCAGCCCTCACCAACACCAGGGTATCACATCCATTTTCTTGGCTTTGGTGGCTAAAACAGTGCCATCTCCACCCTACATGTTGTCTGTCCACCTTTGGGGCCAGCTTCATGGGTAGGCGACCTGTGCAGTTACTCAGAGAGGCACGCTACTTGAATACTTTGATTCCAAATAAGGGTCCTACATGGTCGTCTCATCCGTGAACTGCCGCGGTTCCCTGCTGATGTTATTGTCCCACGGCATCCCCTCCAGGGCCATGCGCAGGACACTGCCCCGTTCTTCTCAAGGTCTCCCTGTTCTCCCTCCACCATGGAGCTTCCAGGCAGCCTCGGAGTCAGGGTTAGGGAGTGGAAACCCCTGGCAGGCTGCTCTGAGGTCAGACAGGCTGAAGCCAATTTTTTTTATTTTTCATTTTTTGTTTGTTTTTCGAAACAGGGTCTCTCTGTGTAGCCTTGGCTGTCCTGAACTCACTTTGTAGACCAGGCTGGCCTCGAACTCACAGTGATCCGCCTGCCTCTGCCTCCCGAGTGCTGGGATTAAAGCCACCACGCCCAGCTGAAGCCAATGGAGAGGGACACCCACCCCCAACCCCCCCACCCCCCAGTCAAGAATGGAAGCAGAAGTAGATGGATCTTTGTGAGTTCAAGGCTAGCTTGATCTACGTAGCCAGCTAGCCGGTCAGAAGCACATAGTGAGACTGTTTCAAAAGAAAATTAGGGCTGGAGAGATGGTTCAGAGGTTAAGAGCACCATGGTGGCTCACAGACCGTCTGTAATGAGTTCTGGTGCCTTCTTGTGGCCAGAAGGCGCACATGCAGGCAAAATACTGAATATATAATAAATCAATCTTTTTTTAAAAAAAATAAAATTAATTAATTTTATAAAAGAAGGAAACTTCCCCATGTGGGGAAGGTCACCCTTCCAAGGACACAAATTTATAGTCCCATAGGGAGGGGAGCAGTGTAAATTGCTTGGAGGGCCGTTCGAGGTCTCAGGGCGCCTGCAGGAGACACCGAGGAAGGTGTGGGGCTGGGTTGGCCATCTCACAGCAGGACAGGCTCTAAGAATGACCTGGAAGCAAAAGATAGCTGGAGGAGGCCTCAGGACTGAGAGGGGGTTAAGTGGTGGCCAGGCCGAGGGCCTCAGGAACCCCTCTCAGTTTTTAGTAGGTTTCTGCATCAGCACAGTACACAGGCATGGCCTGCAGTTTTATGGCCGAGAGCTTACTGACTCCAGCCTTGCACTACACACACGCCAACAGTGCACAAACCCCATCCATTTCTTGTGACCCTAGACCTCAAGCTGCTCCCCACAGACCAGACCGAGGTTCAGATCCAAACGCCAGGCTAGAAGGGATTTATTTTTTGTTTTGTTTCGCTGTTTGTTTGTTTGTTTCGTTTTGGTTTTTTTCAAGTCAAGATTTTCTCTGTGTAGCCTTGCCTGTCCTGGAACTCGCTCTGTAGACCAGGCTGGCCTCGAACTCACAGAGATCCACCTGCCTCTGCCTCCTCCCAAGTGCTGGGATTTAAAGGCGTGCGTGCACCACCGCCCAGCTGGAAGAGATTTAAAAACAGACAAATAAACAAAACCACAGATGCTGCCCAGGCTAGCCTGGAACTCATTATGTAGACCACGGTAGCCTAAAACTCACAGCGATCCTCCTGACTCCCAGGACTAGGACTAAAGGCATGTGCCACACACCTGCTGGAAGGGAATTCTTTGTGGGCCAAGGTGAGACAGGAAATTCCTCTGGGAATTTCTACAGGGTGTCGTCAGCCTGCCTTGGGGAAGAGGCCAGGCCACAAAACTAGACAAGGACCCTTTGCCAGCAACAGAAGGGGCAGCCCCTACCAACATCTTCCTTCCAAAACCGTCTCTTTTTCCCTCAAGGACGACTGACTGCATCCATGGGCAAGCCTCCTTGGGAGGTGAGGTGGGGGCTAACAGGGCCATGGGATGGGAAGGAATACCTGGGCACCCAAAGGGGCTCAAAAACAAGACTGTGGGAAAATCTCTAGGCTGGGCTGGGGGGACACAGTCTCTTTTTTGTTGTTGTTGTTGTTGTTTTGTTTTGTTTTGTTGAGACACAGTCTCTAAAACTCACTGTGTAGACCAGGTTGGCCTTGAACTTAAAGAGATTCCCCCTGTCTCTGCCTCCCAAATGCTAGGATCAAAGGCATGCGCCACTAGGTCTGGCTGATGTGTGTAAGGGAACACACTCTCGAAGATACTTATGGACACCCCCCACACACACCCCATGGCCCAAACTCCAGCTGTACTTTGCTAAATCAAAATACATCTTACTCCGAAGCAGGCCAGCGTTGCCATGACAACTGAGCTAATTCATGGAGGGATTTCTCTGTCTGATTTATTGCACCGCCCCTCTGACTCAGAGAGTACAGACAGAAGGGCCAAGACAGGTGCCTCTGCTGTCCCTGAGCTGACACCAGTCACTGGCAGAGGTAGAGACGCAGGCAGAGGTGATGGCCGTCTCTCACCTCCCCAGGGTGGTCAAATGGAAGGGAAGAGGATCCCCATATTTGTGGTTCCCACAGGCTGGCAGCAGAAAATAAATAAATAAATAAATAAATAAATAAATGTAAAAAGCCAGCACCATTAGCATTTACCAAACTGGAGCTGTCTCCTCTTCATCAGTACCCTCTTACTGTTTCCGTGATGCTGTGAGGTGACAGGGACCACCACAGATGTCCCATCCTACAGATAGAGCCATTAAGGCGTAGAGCCAGTATGACCAAGGGCACAAGGCCACTAGGTGGAAAGCTGTGCCTTACCTTCTTCCATCTGCCTCTCCCTAGCTGCTCCTACACTCAGCCTTGAGGCCCTAAAGCCAGCCCTAGTAAGTGGAGCTTTCCCAGGCAGCCTGTGGGCCCTGGAGGCACCAGTGTCCTTCTCCCGCAACAGCAAAATAGACAGGAGCCACTCTAGGCAGTCCCATGTCTCAGGCAGCTCCTGGAGAAATGACATTCCCCCCCCCCACCCCCACCCCTACCTCCACACTCCACCTCCACCCCAAGTATATGCAGTCTTTGACGGTGGGGAGGGCGTAAAGGCACTCAGGTCCCATGTGTTGACCTGCAGAGCCTGCACAGGTGCCCTGACACACTGACACGGTCATACGTGCGCAGCTGCACAGTCGGGCTAGTCCACACGCCCATCCATCCATCTCCAGAGGCCCCTAGGGAGCCTCCAGGCTAAGCAGGGTTTGAGAGCTAGAATCAGAGCTCCAAGCTCCTAGCCCTTCCCTTGGACCCCCGGGGCACAAGCTAGAGATGGTGTGGGAGCTCCTTTACAGATCCTTGGCCCCCTTTCCTGGCAGGAAAGCCGGGGATGACCAAGATCTGTAGAAGCCTGCAGGAGCCTCCGGTCCGTATCCCCTAGGCTGTCCCTGACTGAAGCCCAGCCTGCCCCAGAGCTGGGCGACCTTGGGCGCCTCTGTTTCACTCCCTCTCTCCTCAGTAAATGGCCCCCACTGGCCATGCCTGGGCAGCCACACCCCCAGCGTGGTCCCCCCCCCCCTTTCCATGCAAAGAGTGTTATTAAACATAGGGTGGGGAGGAGGTCTGACAGAGATTGTTAGCCTCTCGGTCGCCCCTCACTGCAAGGGCCCCTCCCTCTCTCTACAGTGTGTCTTGTAGGGGGGGATCCGCCTAGCCCTTAAATGCCCAAGTAGAAACCATCAGCCCGCAGGCTGGGAAGGGAGGGGGTCCGAGGGAAGATGTGATCGCTAGCGGCCTCAGGGACAGTGGGTGCCGCAGGTGCCCGCAGGGGGCTGGGCAGACGGTCCGGCGCTGGTTGCCTCCCCTCCTCCAGAGCAGGGGCGAGGAGGGGGGGGCGCGGAGCAAGGGTCTGAGCGCTCCTGGCCCCGCCCCACCCCCGGAGACCCACAGCATCCCTTCCTCGCCCTGCACCCGGGTGGTGTGGGCCCCGCCCGCTCCCCGCGCGCCCCCCGCACTCACTGGCCTTCCCCGGCCGCGGCCTCTGCAGCAGCCTCTGCGCGGTCCCCACGTCCTCCGCCTTCACTGCCTGCACCAGCTCCTGCTCCTTCCCCATGGCGCCGCCGGGCCCGCAGCGACGCGGCGCTCGGTGCTCTCGGCGGCTCAGACGCAGCGGCGGCCCCGCGTCTGCGATCGCATCCTTTCCAGCCCGCGCTGCCTGCGCCGCCCAGAGCCCGGAGCCCTCCGCGGGTTCGGGCTCGGGCTCGGGCTCGGGTTTCGGGCTCGAACTGGGGCTGGGGCTCCGACGCGGAGGGACAGATAGCGCGTCACGGGCGGGGGGCGGCCCGGGGGCGGGAGCCGGCGACGGCGGCGGGCACCCGGTGGCGCGCCGCGTCTGAGCCGCCTCCCGGACGCCTGGGTCCGCTCCCGAGGCCGCTGACCTCCGTCAGCCCGCGCCGGCCGCGCGCCCGGCTCCGAGGCTCCGCCCCCGCATTGGCCCTTCCCCACACCCCCGCCCCCCCCCCGCAACGCCCGACGCCCCCTCCCCACGTTTGGGTGCGCGGGTCAGGCTAGGCCTCTGCGGACAGCGGGGAACGGAGGGCGACCGCCGGGGACAGAGGACGGTGCGCAGGGGGGCTGGCCACCGAGCACCGACACGGCGGCGGCGACGCAAGGCTAAACCTAGGAGAGGTTTCTCGAGGCTGCGGGACCTGAGGGGGAGGGACTCTGAGGCAGTGGGAGGGCGGGGAGTCGGGCACAAGTGCCACCGGGGCCGGCCCTCCAGAGGCTGTCAGACATTTCTGGCCCGTGGTTCCTGTGGGAGGTGTTGAGGGATTGCGAAGAGGAATCTCCCAATAATGAATTCGGTGTCAGGGAACCCGTACCCCCCTCCCCCCCACTACACCTTCTTCCCTAGCAGCCTCTGGCTTCTCTCCACAACAATGCAGATGACAGTTCTCCTTCGAGGACAGCCTGGAAGGGAGCTTGCCTTCTCCATTCTCAGCATCTGCTGGGAATGTAGCTGCCTATATCCACTAAGAAGGACCCTAACCTCCCATCTTCAGCACCACTGAAGGAAGGCCCAGCCCTGCCCTGCCCTGAACTATTCTAGCCCAACCTAAGCAGTCTCCTAGCCACAGGTCAGGACTTCCTGCTTGACCAACCTCTCAGGAGGTCTCACCTTTCTTCTGCCTGCCCGAAGGCTCGGGCCGCTCCAGGCCTCCTCTTATCTTGCCTGCAGCATTGTGGACACACATCAGCTGAGTTCCAAGTCTTAGGGAAGGGTGTGCTCCCGCACACCGTCACCCAACCGGGTGATACAGTCTAGAGATTTGTTGAGGGTTCACTCGGGCACGCGCGCGCGTGCACGCACACCCCGCACACACTGTTCTTGTGACCCTGGACTGTGGGGTGGTCCAGAAGGGCAGGGAAGAAGCAGCAACAGGTACAGAGGTTTCCGGGATTACGTCATTCTGATCATGACAAGGTCTCACGAGGCTCAGAGAATGAGCCTAGGACTATCTAGTATGTGTTGGGTTCTCAGAAGAGGTCTCCAAATGCGGAAAAAACAAAAAACCAAACCAAACCAAAAACAAACCAGCACTCCTAGAGGCAGAGGCAGGTGGGTTGCTGTGAGTTCGAGGTCAGCCTGGTGTGCAAAGGAGAGTTCCAGGACAGCCAGGGCTATTACACTGAGAAACCCTGTCTCGAAAAACAAAACAAAAACAACAAAAAAACCCCAACAACAGAAGAAACAAAAACAAAACAACAGCCCCCTACCCCAAAATTCTCCTCTAATCTGTTACAGTGACCAACTCCTGGTTAGTCTCAGGGTCAGGTGCTGTGCTGCTCATTTGGAATAAGGCTCAACTTACTGTCTACATTTTATAGGTTGAACAACCAAAAACAACAGCAAAGGTTTAGGAACGCTGTGCACTCCTGAGTATGTGCTACAAGGTCTCTGGGTCTCAAGGTTATGAGACTTGGGAACCTACGTTGATCCCTGGGTCTCAAGGTTATGACATGAGTCTGGACTTGGAACCTACGTTGATTCCTGTCCCAATTCTTCCTATTACTGGTTTTGTCACCCTGAACTGGTCACTCTGTCTTTCTGCACCTCTTATCCCTGTCAAAGGTGGGTCAGCAATGTAGCTCCTTCATCCACACCAGGGTTCCTGGCCATGCTGCCCACAGTTAGTCCTGGATCTAGTAAACGCCCAGCACATAGCTGCTGTGAATATTGTGATGTCCTTGGGCTTCCTGCAGGGGCTGCAACTGTATTAGCTTCATCTTCACATGGTACAGTGCCAGGCACACAGGAAACACCACAAAAAAAAAAAAAGTAAATATATAAAAAGAATACAGCTATTATCATGACTATCATTGCTGTGTTTGGAGTTTATAAGGTAAATCGTCTTTGTAGGACCTGGGGCAAGAAATACAAACAGAAGCCTACACACCAAATGTCTATTTCCATGTTGTAAATTACACTAATAACCTGTTAAATAAAATATGTTCCAGCCTCCTACCTTAACAAATATGCCTTCACCAAGACCTGAAAGGGCAGGTTTAAATTTAGAATTCTCAGACTGCTTTTGGGTAATGAACTGACCCTTGCCTGTAGCTGTCACATTCTTCTTCTCAAACTGTCGGTACTCCATACGCAAGCACCCCTGGGCCACTCCTCAGGCCGGGCTTGGGCATCCCACTGTGTAGCCCCACCCAGGAAGCGGAATGCACAGACCTGGGAAGTGGACTGGATCCTTTTGGGGCAGGAAATTCAAGTGTCCCAGTTAAATGTGCACATCGTGGGCTGGGCTCTCGGTAGCCTCTGAATCTGGCAATTACTTGCCTCCAAGGATAGATGGTGGCAGAAGGAAAGCCAGAGGCTTCGTGGCCAGGTTGGACTAGAACCCACAGGGGAACCAGAAGACCAAGGTCAGACACTGCTGACTATTGACCATGGATGGACAAGTTCCTGGTGCCCAGATGCTTCAAAATCTGTAAAATGGGACAGCGGCTGTGCCTGGAGGGTTGAGAAGGTCTGCGGGGGATACAAAGATGGTCTTCACCTGTCTGGCTCTCTTCACCATCCTCCTCGGCATGAGGGCAGCACAGCAGGCAGATAAATACCTCTCCTGGGGCAAAGGATGCAGGTTTGTGAGACTGGGGCAGCCCTCCAGAATGTCAGGCCTCTGAAGAAGCTCCTGGGAGGAGGGCCGCTGAGCCAGCAGAATTACTGAGCTGATGGCTGCTTCGCTGCAGCCCTGACTGGCTTTCTTCCCGGATGCTTAGCTGCCGCCAGCCAGCCAGCCTGCAGCCCCTGCCTCTGCCTACCAACTATGTACCTGCTTAGGGACATCCCCCAAGCACTAGCGCCCAGCTAGCATGTGTACGATGGCAATCTGAGCAGGGCTGTTCTCATGGACTGCTGGAAGCATGTGTCAGGTGCCATTTTTGTGGGTGCCACCTCTGTAAAGTGCTGTGTCCGTGAGGAGTTACCTCACAAAGGCTCAAAAGCTGCATGCTCCAGGTTCCCTCTACCCCACAGAGATACTGGGGCTGCTCAGAATGTCCAGGGCCACGCCCAGCTTAACAGCTCTCTCTGGGTTGGACCATCTACAGCAACCTAGCCTCTAGCTCCTGTCTCCACACAGAATCCCGAAGAAAGAGTAACAGCTCAGGGCACGGGTGGCACACATCTGGCCAGGACACAGGTGCCACACATCTGGCCAGGACAAGGGTGGCACACATCTGGCCAGGACAAGGGTGGCACACATCTGGCCAGGACACAGGTGGCACACACCTGCCCACACTTCTCCTTTGTTCTTGGGTCCCATCATGGTTGACACTGCTTCAGACATCCTTCTGGTTCTAGCTCTCCTCCCCCACGCAGCATGCCCAGGACTCACCAAGGCTGCCTCTGAACCTTCAGTGGAACTGTTTGGGGGGAGCTTATGCTTCATCAGAAGGAATATAAGGAGGTATCTGAGGTGTAACGTCCCTGTGGAATAGTCTCCTCAGCTGGCCAGAAAGGAGGAGGTCAGGAGGGAATAAGCTCCAGACTGCCAGACTGCATCTGGGACAAACTGGGACCCACCATCTCCTAGCCACGAGCCTTCAGTGGTGACAATTCCACAGCTCTGAGCCTGTTTTCTGACAAGATGTCCCCGACGGGGACAGATCCTCCTGATTGAAGGCATTGTAAGAACACTAAGTATGATTTAGTGAAAACACTCACGATGTTTTGGCAGTTCCTCAAAAAGTTGAACACATCGGACTGGAGGAATTGCTCACTGGCTGAACACAGAGCTAACATGACCCAGTAATTCCCTTCCTAAGGTAGTTCCAAAGTAGCCGGGCAGTGGTGGCGCACACCTTCAGTCCCAGGGCTCCCGAGGCAGAGGCAGGTGTATCTCTGAGTTTTAGGCCAACCTGGTCTGCTGAGCTAGTTCTAGGACAGCCAAGGCTGTCTCAAACCCTGTCTCAAAAAAAAAAAAAAAAAAAAAGTTCCAAGCCAAACGAATATATGAATGCAAACAAAAAAGCAAATGCTTGTACATAATCATTTACAGCAGCACTATGTCACAATGGATGGAAAGGGGGAAATAACTCAGATGTCCCTTATCAATGGACAAATAAAGTCCATCCTACAACAGGATACTGGTCGGCCATAGTAAGGAATGCCGTTGTGATACTACTGAATGAGCCATGAAAACACAACACTAAGTAGAGAAGCCAGATACAAAGGGGTGTAAATTTGTAATTCCATGCATATGAATGTCCAGCAGGGGCCAATATACAAAGGCAAGAAGACTAGGAGTTTCCAGGGCCTGGTTGGGGAAAGAGGATGAGGAGTAACTGCCTAGTCTCTTAATGGGAGGATAGAAACATAGTTGCAACACTAAATGTTGATTGAACTGATCTTTTTTTTTTTTTTTTGGCTTTTTGAGACAGGGTCTCTGTGTAGCCTTGGCTGTCCTGGACTCACTTTGTAGATCAGGCTGGCCTCGAACTCACAGCGATCCACCTGCCTCTGCCTCCTGAGTGCTGGGATTAAAGGCATGCACCACCACTGCCCAGCTTGATTTTTTTTTTTTTTTAAATACAGATCTCATTATGTAGCCCAATGAGCCTGGCCTTGAACTCACGCTCCTCCCACTCAGCCTCCCAAGTGCCAGGATTGCAGAGGTGACATCCTGACTAAGTGTTCACTCTGCTTTTCCTTCTGTATTGTTGGGGTGGCTTAGAATGTGTCAGGCGGGCTCTCTACTACTGACTTTCATCTCAGATCTCAACTGTTCAGTGTTTTGGGGACTGAAGAGATGGCTCATCAGTGAAGAGCCATTCCTGGTTTTGCAGAGGACCAGAGTTCAGTTCTCAGCACCCACATCAGGCAGCTCACAACCACCTGGAACCCCCAACTCTAGGGAATCACATACCCTTTTCTGGCCTCTGAAGGCACCAGCATGCATGCATGCATGCATACTGACATGGACACACACATACCCATAAATTAAAACAAACCTTTTTTTTTTGTTTTCTTTTTATTTTGGTTTTTTCGAGACAGGGGTTCTCTGTGTAGCCTTGCCTGTCTTGGACTCACTTTGTAGACCAGGCTGGCCTTGAACTCACAATGATCTGCCTGCCTCTGCCTCCTGAGTGCTGGGATTAAATGCGTGTGCCACCATGCCCAGCAAAACCAAACCTTTTTATAAAGGGATAATTTTATGCGATGTGTGATTTTCATTTGAACCAGTAGAAAGTCCCACAAAGAACAAGCTCATGAAAGAAAAGATGCTGAAAGCCGAGAGCTGGGTAGGTGAAGGGGTGGGAGGAAGGACAGTGTAAGGACAGGCAAAGGACCCAAGTGAGTCTGCGGTAAGGTGAGAGACTGCCTGCCACCAACTCTGCTGAGCCGGTGGCCTGTGGGGAGGAACACTAGGCAGAGACAGGGGCTAGACCCAGAAGGTTTCTGGGACCCCTGAAGGCTCTTGTGGGTTAATGCCAGATTTCAGTGTATAAAGGACCATACAGGTACATTTGTGTTTCTAGCACTTGAGAGGTAGAGGCAGGAGAAGGGGGTCAAGGTCATCCTTGGTTATAGAGCAAGTTCCAACCAGCCTAGGATGCATGAAATTATGAGACGAAGAAGAAAAAGAAGAAAGAGGAGGAAGAAGAGGAGGAGGAGGAAGGGGAGGAGGCATGGTGGTGGCACACGCCTGTAATCCCAGAACTCACCCCTGACAAATAATGTTTTTATTTTTATTTTTTTAAGGTTTTTCGAGACAGGGTTTCTCTGTGTATCCCTGGCTGTCCTGGAGTCGCTTTGTAGACCAGGCTGGCCTCGAACTCACAGCGATTCGCCTGCCTCTGCCTCCTGAGTGCTGGGATTAAAGGCGTGCGCCACTATGCCCAGCAAAAAAACCCACAATGTTTTAAAATAAAATAAATGAAAGGTATGAGGAAGCTGGGCTTAGTGACACACACCTTTAATTCCAGCACTTGAGAGGCCAGCCTGGTCTACAAAGCTGGTCTGCAAAGTCCAGAACAGTCAAGGCTACACAGAGAAGCCCTGTCTCGAAAAAACAAAACAAAAATAATTAATAAAAAAGAAAGATAAAATGAGGAGGTGATGGGTGTGAGGTGAAATTGGTGGCTGAAGGTGGCAAGGATGAGGGATGCACTCAGATGATAGCCAGTTATAGTCGGACCCTGAGGAGTTGCTTTAGGCATGGAAGGTGACCCCTTTGTGGCATTTGCAAGTCGTATATAGCAGAGGGCTGGGTATGCTTCAAGAGCCTAGAAGCGGCTGGGCGTGGTGGCACACGCCTTTAATCCCAGCACTTGGAGGCAGAGGCAAGCGGATTACTGTGAGTTCAAGGCCAGCTGGTCTACAAAGGGAGTCCAGGACACCCAAGGCTACACAGAGAAACCCTGCCTCAAAAAACAAAAAACAAAACAAAACAAACAAACAAAAAAAAGAGCCTAGGAGCTGGAGGCGAGTGTGGCAAGACACCAGAGTAAAGATGTCACAGGAAGCCACGGAGCCTTTAGTGTAAGGCAAAGAGAAAAGGGGTGGAGTGTATGGAGGAAGATAGGGGGAGGAGAGAGGGAGCCCACTGCGGAAAATCTGATGCTCGCTCATACTAGGGCACAAAGGAAGAGATGAGATTTTCTGTCTGCCACAGTACACAGGGGCCAAGAGTTGGAAATAAAGTATCTACCGTGTTGTTTGCCAGATTATGCTGGGGCAGTGGCCTTGAGGAATTTCCCCAGAGAGCTGAGGGGTAAAGCTGAGGAATGAGGGGGAGGTGGGATGCCGAGCGACCAACAGAATGAGGGCAGCGCTCTGAAGGAGACAGCTTCAGCTGTAAGGAGAATGTTGGGATTGGTTTTCTGGTGCTAAACGCTAAGGGGGAAGCTGGAGCGAGTACTGAAATCCGGATGACAGAGCACGCGCAGGCTCTGTGATAGAGTGCCGACACTATAAAGCTGGCTGTGGTGACAGCCACCAGTAATCTCAGCACTCAGGGGGAGACCCGACCTGAAGTCAAGGTCATTGTTGGCAACACAGTAAATCTGAAGCCACTGTGGGAAAAATAACAAAAAACATACTAAGGAAGGCAGTGGCGCCACACACTCAGCGCTTGGGAGGTATAGGCCGGAGGGTCTCTGAGTTCGAGGCCAGCTTGATCTGCAGAATGAAAAACCAAGGGGAAAACAAAAAACCCAAAACCTGTACAAGGACTGGAGAGATGGCTCAGAGATCTACAAAGAGAGTTTCAGGATAGCAAGGGCTGTTGTTACACAGAGAAATCCTGTCTCAAAAAACCGAAACCAAGCAACAAACAAACAAACAAACAGAAAGAGCACTGGCTGTTCTTCCAAAGGTCTTGAGTTCAATTCCCAGCAACTACATGGTGGCTTACAACCATCTATAATGAAATCTGGTCCCTCTTCTGGCCTGCTGGCTCACATGCAGGTAGAATACTGTATAAATAATAAATCAATCTTTAAAAAGAAACAAAAGCCGGGCGTGGTGGCGCACACCTTTAGTCTCAGCACTCGGGAGGCAGAGGCAGGTGGATCACTGTGAGTTCGAGGCCAGCCTGGTCTACAAAGTGGGTCCAGGACAGCCAAGGCTACACAGAGAAACCCTGTCTCGAAAAACAAAACAAAACAAAAAAGAAACAAAAAACATGCTAAAGAGCTGGGTGTGGCGGCTCATGCCCTTAATTCCAGCGCTCAGGAGGCAGAGGCAGAGGCAAGTAGAGCTCTTGAGTTCGAGGCCAGCCTAGTCTACAAATCAAGTCCAAGACAGCCAAAGCTACAGAGAAACCTGTCTCCGAAAATCAAAAAACAAACAAACAAAAGCATGCTGAGGAGGTAAACGAGGGACTGGAGAAAGGTATTGGAGGAACCTGGGAGCATGGACACAGTAACTGGCCTTGGCCAAGGAGTGGACTCACCCTGTCTGTGGCTGGAGGAAAAGGGGGGTTGCAGCCCCACCTTTAGGTGCAGAGGGAGGAGATCATGGGAAAGCAAGGCCAACTTTGTGGCGCTCAGAGAGCTGTAATAAAAACGCAGGCCTGATAGCAGAATCATCATCAAAGAGACCAGAGAGACATCAAGCAACTGATGAGAGCAGAAGTACAGTCCGGAAGCCAAACATTACTTGGAGCTCAAGGAGGCCTGTGGAGGAGGCGGGGAGGCAGAATCAGACGAACCAGAGTGGTCAGGGACACCAGGAGAACGTGGCCCACGGAGTTAACTGACCCAGACTCATGGGGGGCTCACAGAGAACAGGGAGAGCCTGCAGAGGTCTGACCTCGGTCCTCTGTGTCCTTGTGGGCATCTTAACAGCAGGAGTGAGGCTGTCCCGGACTCTCTTGCCTGCTCTTCCTACTGGGTTGCCTCATCTGGCCTTGATATGATGTTATGAGCTTGGTCTCGGTGTAGTTTTGTTACGCCATGTTTGGTTGATATCCCTGGGAACCCTGCGCTTTTCTGAGAGGTGGCGGGGGCGGGGGTGGGGTGGGGTGGGGTGGGGTGGGGGTGGGGTGGAGGTGTGGGAGAGGGGAGATGGAGGGAGAGACCGAGGCTACTGGAGGGAGGAGAAACTGAGGTTGGAATGTAATATATGAGAGGATAACAAAACTAGGTTGTATAAAACAAAATATTTTACAGTATTTAATATTTTAATAAACATTTGTTTCCTTTTTTGTTTTTTTTGAGACAGGGTTTCTCTGTGTAGCCTTGGCTGTCCTGGACTCACTTTGTAGATCAGGCTGGCCTCGAACTCACAGCGATCCACCTGCCTCTGCCTCCTGAGTGCTGGGATTAAAGGCGTGCGCCACCACGCCCCGCACGAATCTGCAGTTTTAAAGGGGTTCCTGGGCTAACTATGTTCCGTGAAGATCAGGCTGGGGCTGGACAGGTCTGAAAGGACCCAGGCTAGAGTCACCAGATAAAGCAAATATAAGTACAAAATACCCAGTTGCATTTGACCTTCTTGTACTAAGAAAGTAATTCTTCAGCACTCGGGAGGCAGAGGCAGGGAGATCTTTGTGAGTTCGAGGCCAGCCTGGTCTACAAAGAGAGTCCAGGACAGCCAAGGCTATACAGAGAAACTCCTCGAAAAACCAGACAAGGAAAAAGAAAAGAAAAATAAAAAAAAGAAAGTACTAGCCGGGCGTGGTGGCGCACGGCTTTAATCTCAGCACTCGGAAGACAGAGGCAGGTGGATCACTGTGAGTTCAGGCCAGCCTGGTCTACAAAGCAAGTGCAGGACAGCTAAGAATACATAGAGAAACCGTCTCAAAAAAAAAAAAAGTACTTCTTTTAGTACAATGTTTGAGATACGGTTGTACTAAAAGAAAGGAAGGAAGGAAGGGAAGAAAGAAAGAAAGAAAAAAATTTCTTATCTGAAAGTTTTGTATTTGCCTAGAAATTCAAGCTTGGTAGGGGACTGTGTACAAGTATGTTTGCGGGGGGTGAGGGATTACGACAGTGCAATCCCTCCTGGGAGCCAAGCCTGGAAAGATAGGCGTCTGCACCGCGGCTGTAATTCCCAGTGAGTTCAAGGCTAGGGTCGCGGCTGACGCCCACTCCGCGCGCGATCACTCCTGGAGTTCCTCCCCTCAGAACTTTGGTATCACTGTCAACCCCCCACTCCCCGGACCCATGGTCTCGCCCTGAGACGCTATCGATTACTCTACGCTCGGCCCGGCTTCGATCGACTCGCTCCTCCTCGCCTCGCCGTCCTGGACCAAGGCAGAGTGCAGAGCGTGTGTAAGGTACCGAGGCCGAGGGACGAGGGCTGCGTGTCGGCTGCTGGGTGGCTCGGAGGGTGCGGTCGGGGTAATCAGGCCGGTAGGACAGTGCCAGGGCGGTCTGCAGAGCACCGGGGAGCTCGGGGGTCCGGCCAGACAGCGCCCCCACCCATCCGAGCCCAATGCCGGTCAGCTACGCATGCGCAGCAGTAGCAGTGCCGGGCTTCCCTAGTCGCCCTGCGCATGCGTTGCCTATCCTTGCGGCAGACGGCGCCTGGGGATTGCCCTCTGCTTGTGACTGCCTCCTGCTGGCTGCAGGCGAGGTGGCGAATCCACCGTGCGGGTGAAGCTGAAAAGAACACTGGTGGGAAGCAGAGGACCTGAGTCTCGACCCTTGTGACTGTCAGCGTGACCCTCAACACATTTTTCTTTAAAGTGATAATACTCGGCTGTAGTGTTCGGATTGTTATACATGTATGCATCTTTTCTCTCCAGATGTTTTGACCTTTGGACCTTGCCTATCAGCTCTTGGCCCAGTGCAGACCTCATTTTCCCCAGCCATCAGACAATGAATACCACTCCAGGCACAGTGGGCAGTGACCCTGTCATCTTGGCCACTGCAGGCTATGACCACACAGTGCGCTTTTGGCAGGCCCACAGTGGAATCTGCACTCGAACAGTGCAGCATCAGGACTCTGTATCCTCTTCTGGGGAGCAGGGTGGTGGTGCTGGCCAGGATTAAGTATGCATGACAAATGCCTGGGGGAAAACTCAGGCCAGGTGGTGGGGGTCTTGATGGCCCGTGGCTCCAAGACCTCCCTTTCCAGGCTTCCCCTTCCCACGGTCCTTAACATCCTCAGCAGGTGAATGCATTGGAGATCACACCAGACCGGAGCATGATTGCTGCTGCAGGTACCTGAGATTCTTGACCTCTGACTCTTCACCGGTGGCGGGACTACCTGGTACCCCAATGCTTCAATTCAGCCTGTGTCCCCTAGGTTACCAGCATATCCGCATGTATGATCTCAACTCCAATAACCCCAATCCCATCATCAGTTACGATGGCGTCAATAAGAACATTGCATCAGTGGGCTTTCATGAGGATGGCCGATGGATGTACACAGGCGGGGAGGACTGCACAGCTCGCATCTGGGACCTCAGGTGTTGCGAGCTGGGCTGGAGAGGATGGCTGCCTGGGGAAGGAGCGGGGCAGGGGATTGTCTTGGGGCAGGTTATTCTACAGACAGGCTAAGCAAGGCAGCTTTGAGTAGGTGGTTGAGGGAAAGATGGAGAGCCGTTACATCAAAGAGCCAGCCCTGCCTTGAGGCTAGGGGGCCAAGACTTTCGATCTCTTTTCACTAGCCTCACACCGCCACCTGGGGGGGGGGGGGGAAGCCAAACTTGACAAGCATTTCTCCTAAGGTAGAAGCAACTGTTAGAGAGAATGGGGCTTTTTGGTGGGGCACAAATAACATTCATTAGACACCGTGTAACCTTAACTCCCCACAGGTCCCGGAATCTGCAGTGTCAGCGTATCTTCCAAGTGAATGCTCCCATTAATTGTGTGTGTCTGCATCCCAACCAGGTGAAGAGAATTCATGGGCCAAGTCCCTGGGGGCTTTGGAGGGCGGGGGGGTTACTACCACATCTCACCCCTACTGCATCCCAGGCAGAACTCATTGTGGGTGACCAGAGCGGTGCTATCCACATCTGGGACCTGAAGACTGACCACAACGAGCAGCTGATCCCCGAGCCGGAGTTTTCCATCACGTCTGCGCACATTGACCCGGATGCCAGCTACATGGCGGCGGTCAACAGCGCTGTGAGTGCGGGGATTGGGTAGAAGGACATCTCAGCATCTTTCCCCTTGTCTTCTACAGATGGGATGATCCCCTGCTTGTCTCTCAGGCCTCTCTGAGCTTCCACCCAGCCCCTAAAGAATGGTACCTGGGTACCATTCCCGATGCTCATCTTGTTGTCTGCCATAACCTACCCGTCAGACTAGACACCTCACCCAGCCTTTGCCAGGGCCAGTTATTTCCTCCTTTCATGTTCCAGTCCACGACTTTGATCTTCCTTGATACTGACAAGCTTCTCTGTGGCCTTCCTGGGATGTCTGATCTGTTCTCCTTCAACCATAGAAGGGTCCTTTAGCCTTTCTGGGAGGCTGTGCTGTTATGAGACCTTACGAAGCACTGGCTCCTTCTCGGGGACCGCAGGTTGCTTCGGTTTGGTCCCTGCTCTCACCTCCAGTCTCATTTTCTCCTTTCAAATCCCAGAACATCCGTTGTTCCACATACCCGCACTCCCTCCTCCCAGCCTTGGGTTGTCGCATCATTTATCTGGGTGCCCTCCTTACCGCCTCCCCTCCTGAACGTCTCTGTTGGCCAGCAGCCTCTAGGGAGCTATGTTTGAGTCCTTGGCTAGTGTGGCCTCCTGCTTTTGGCTGGCATGGTTCCTTGTCAGGGCCCAAGTCTCCTGTAGACATGACCCAAGATGCCATTGTCCTTCCTTATCCTGGCTGGCCCAGGTGTCCCAAGTCCATATCTGAGGGTCTGGGTTTTGAATGGTTGCCCTCCTGTCCTATAGGGAAACTGCTATGTCTGGAACCTGACAGGGGGCATTGGTGACGAGGTGACTCAGCTTATCCCCAAGACCAAGATCCCAGCCCACACGCGCTATGCCCTGCAATGCCGCTTCAGCCCTGACTCCACGTGCGTGTAGGGCCCTGGGGGGAGAGGGGATCTACAGGCGGGGGGCACTAGCTGGCATGTGGGAAGTGAAGCCAGGATAGTAGTAGCTCCTCAGACACCCCATGTCCAACCCCAGGCTCCTTGCCACCTGCTCAGCGGACCAGACGTGTAAAATCTGGAGGACATCCAACTTCTCCCTGATGACAGAGCTCAGCATTAAGAGTAGTAACCCTGGCGAGTCGTCCCGTGGCTGGATGTGGGGCTGTGCCTTCTCAGGGGACTCTCAGTACATCGTCACAGGTGAGCCCTGCCCTCCTCTCCCCCCCACATCGCCCAAGCCTCTAATGTGGCCGTTCATGGTTGCCTGATTCCTTCCTTGCAGCTTCCTCTGACAACCTGGCCCGGCTCTGGTGTGTAGAGACCGGAGAGATCAAGAGAGAGTATGGTGGCCATCAGAAAGCTGTCGTCTGCCTGGCCTTCAATGACAGCGTGCTGGGCTAGCCTCTGCTGGGCAATCACGGTTGCCTGGTGTAGTGGCTCTAAGTGGATTATCTGAACAATTCCCTGGTCCAAGTGAGACTCTCAGGTCAGCCTGTGTATGTCAGGCCAGCTGGACCTGACCAGACTACCCCTGTTGGCCAACCTAGACTTGTTGACCACTGTATCCTGGGACTCTCTCCATGCCCAGTTTGTTGTCAGAAGGCTCGGTAAGCCAGGCTACATGCACCTGGACTGGGAGTCTTTTCTCCCTTTAGAGAGATTAGACCCAGAGGGTTTGGAACTGTTCCGATCTGAGGTTGGTGCCATTCCCCAGATACTGTTACTCCACTTGCCCCTCCCTACCCCTGTGTGGGCTCTGAGGCCCCAGAAATTACCACTGTGGCCAGGTAATCTGGGTTTATTCATCCCTACTGTCAGCTGCCTTTCATTGGTGCTGGTGACCTGGCCAGCTTGCTAATCTATGGGGACTGGCCTGGGGGACAAAAGGCCGGGAGGGCTCAGTAGGAGTCTTAGTCTGGGAGGTAATAAAAGCAGACGGACACACAGATGTTGCTCGGGAAGCAGATGTCAATGCAGAGGTAGATCAGCCGCTGTCTCTGGGGCCCTGGGGAGAAGGGAACTACATGAGTCTCGAGGGCCCCCACCCAGTACTGCCCTGCAGGAGCCATAGGCCTCTTCACTCAGCCTACCCCAACTTACCCTCTGCTCGTCGGGCCCAGTAGATGGGAGTGTCCGCGCAAAGGTGTTGCACTGAAGCTCCCACTTGGGCAGGGTCTACAGTATGGCCCCCCAGAACCGCCAGCAGCTCCTGGGCATAGTGTGTGTCCTGGCCAGGTTCCAGGGACTCTTGGACCTGCAGAAAGAGTCTGGTGGGCCACCGTGTAGTACTTCCTTGATCCTGACTGGGTAGGGCATTTGTGTCCCACCACAGCCTGATGGCCCTTCCACCTGCTCTTGTCAACAGCCTTAGTCAGGGGAAGATAGAGCTTTCTGTTCCTCTGAAACTAGAGCCTTGGCTGGCTCAGCTGGGCTATACAGAGGACCTTTTGTTTGTCCCCTGGCCTTGGGGGTGGGTGGGTGGCAAGCCAAATAGCACTGCTCACCCTGGAAGCGTTCACCAGCAGCTGCAGGGTCTCCCAATCTTGGGCTTCCATCAGACGGAGGAAGCAGGCCTGGTGTTCTGCGGGACGGTAACAGATGTAGCCCTGGGCGTGGGGGGGTCAAACAGGTAAGTCAAGGCCACCCCTGACACCTTCACTCTTTCCCTCTCCCAAGCCCACTCACACTTTGCCCGTCGAACAGCACGGCCCAGCTGTGGTTGCTCTGAAGCGGAGTCACCGTGATTGTTGCCATGTTCAGGGCCACGTCCACTAGAGTGGTTTGGTTGGGCCAGGGGACCCTGGAGCTGGGGAGGGTCTGTCGGAGCATCTGCAGCACTGGCTGAGGGGTATTTGGGGTTCAGCCTTTGTTCCTTCTGGTTCTCTCTCCAGCTGCTCAAGGCTAGTGGCTTAGACCTGGCCCCATGCAAACCTGCCTGGTCCTGCTGCCCCCCTTCCCACTGTGTCCCCTAGGCTTAAGGAGGTGCTCACCTTGCGAGGGCTATACATGAAGCCAAGAAGCCCTCCAGCCATGACTCCTGCAGTGACCAATGTCAGCAGCAGCAGCAGGCCTGCAGCTGTCCAGCCGCTATGGCAGGCTTTCCTCTTCACCTGAGGGCACATTACTGTCAGTGGGGCTTCCGGGTCAGAGACCAGGGAGCTAACTTGCTCAGGGAAGGGGCTGGGGATGGTAGGTAGTGACGCTCGTCTCTCCTCCTATGGCATCCCAGTGTTCTTGTCTTGGGGGTGGTGGAGACACTTACCTCAACAGGCCTGGCCCTGAGGCTCTCAGTGTGGCCGTGCCCTTGCTTCATGCTGCAGCCCCTGCTGACAATGCACTGATTGTCTGCAGCCCCTTGGAGGAGTCAGCCAGGGAAACCTCAGGATGCCTTTGATGTGTCCTCCCCTCCCAATTACACTGCTTCCTTCCCAGGCAGTATCTGATATCCCAGGTCAGAGCCAGGACAGCCCTCTCCCCAGGCTTGCCGGTCACCAGGCTTGTCTTTGAAGCACAACATGGGTTCTTGGGGGGTGTGAGAGCCTGCCTGGCCTCTGTAGGAAGTCAGCGGCTTTCTAGGTCTTGGCCAAGATGATTTTGTCTGGTTGGGCAGGTTTTTTTCTTGGGAGTCTGTTACTTCCCAGGAGTCTGGACTCCTGAGCTAGACCCAGGAACCATCAATAAATGTGTATGAACCATCGATATGAGGCTAATTGCTTTCTTACTTCCCCCACAAACTCCCAAGCCTCTTTCCAGATCCTATCAGCATCAGATGGGGCTGTGGCTATTTCCATGTGCATGACCAAGTGGGCTCTGGACTGGACCGTGGGCAAACACCTTGCTTCACACCAAGGATGGTTGAGCCAGCCTCTGTTCCCCAGCGTTTTCTCTAACCCAGCTGTTGTTCTGGTCCCTTATCTGTCTAGGTGTGTAACATGGTGGCCGAGCTGTACACACATCCTTTACACTTGACCCAGTGGCTTTATCCTTCTTTGGTTTTATGTCATGTACTTCCTGTTTCTTCAGGACCTGTTCCTCACAAGCAGGGTGGGGCCGCAATGGCCACACCCCCTGTGTAAGATTTTGGTGTTGGAATCCCAGCTTAACTAAATTCTGCCTGGCCCCTATCCATAGCTAAGACAACTACTCAAAGAACGTAGAGGAAGGCAGACCTAGTCAGTGTGGGTTTGAGAGTTTAATGTGCATTTGAGTTTACACAAACAGGCTGGAAATTGCACACACACAGGCTCTCTGGCTACTGCCCAAGAGAAGAGGGGGGCGTCCCTGGCTGCTGCACCTGTGTGGGTGACAATGCCATGATAGGTCGGCTCATTGTCCAGACTCACGAAGGCTCAGCACCACCACTGTCACAGGCACTGCTGCCTTCATGTCCAGCTACGGCACAGTCCACTCCCGGCCATCGCAGGCCTGTGAGCAGCTTCAGGCACGGGATACCTTTCATTGCTCTGAGAACTTGGTCAACAGGTGAAGTGCCACTTGGTACAGGGCGAGCTGCCAGCAAGGAGTCAGCCAAAAGGAAGTTCCTGGGTGTGCCCCCATGAATGCCTCCCAGTCTGCTCAGGCTGGTAAAGGTCAGAGACATGCAGAGCAGAGGAAAACTGAGAAGCCAACTGGCTGGTGGGTCACCAACAAGGAAGTCCAGGACGGAAATAGGTGGCTTCATGGAGCACCGACATCTAACCCATCCACAACCCGAAGTGGCCTAGGCAAGGGAGGCTGGATGCGCTGTTAGAAGACTTAGCTACTCTCAGGACTCCTCTTTCCCTCCTAACCAGAGGGCATTCTGGGAAGCAAGACAATCCTCTGCTTGCACTCTGGCTGCGCTGCTGAGTCGGGCACGAGATTTCTTCAGTGGGATGTACCCTTGAGACAGACCACAGCTATTAATCCACACACAAGATCCAACCCCACACTTGACAATGTCACTCACTAGTTTAAGAAAAAACAAAACAAAACAAAACAAAAATAAACACTGTTCTGAGCTCCCTGGGCTGTTGCTGTGCATGAAAGGCAGAGGTGCTGGGCATCTGAAACAGCAGACAACTGTGACAATCAAAGTGGTTTCCACGAAAGCAGGAGTGAGTGGAGGTTAAGGGCAACATCCGAACCCAAACAGTGCGCTTGCCTCTGCCATGTGATGGGCAGCGCTGGGGAAACCCAAGTTTTTGGTCAGCTCAAATGTCTCTGAAAAGCCCTTTCTTTCGAGCCTAATCCCTGAATACATTTTCAGCAAAAAGCGAGACACACAACCCTTGGCCCATTTCAGAATCATCCACAGGGCCTGAGGTTACCTGAATGCTGGGCAGATGCTATGCCCACCGCAGCCAACATATACAAAGCCCAGAGCCCACCCCATGATGCCTTCCAAGCTTAAAAGTGCATCTTAAAATATAATCATCTGTAAACAACACCCCCCCAACGTTTACTTACAAGGTTAACTACTGCCTTTGCCTAACCAGTTGCCTAACCAGCAGCCAGCTAACAGCAATTCCTAAGCCCCACCTATTAATTTAGGTAACTGGTTTTCGTTTTCTTTTCTTTTTTTTTTTTTTTTATTCCAGAGATTAAAGACACTTTATCTTTAACCTTGAAGGGCAGGCAAGAGGTCGGCTATGCTGTCAACATAGAAGTCAGGGACCATTTTCTTCTTGTTCATGCAGTCACTTTCCTGATTACTCTTCACATCCTCAAGACTGGAGACGCCGGTGAGGGTCAGGATAGTCTTCAGGCTACAGGTGGCGCCCAGAAGGATGTCTGTGTCCAGGCGGTCTCCCACCATGACTGTGCGCTCGGGGTTGATACCATACTCCTGGGACACGCAGTCGAAGATGAAGCGGCTAGGCTTCCCGATGATGTCCGCCTGGCGCTGGGCGGCCATCTCCACGGCTCGCACCAGACAGCCGGTACCTGCAGAGCGAAGGGAGGGAAGGGGACGCGGGAGTCAGAGGACACGGAAGGGCTGAGCCCGCCCTCCAACCTCCAGCCCCTAGGGCGCACGGACCCGCAATGAAACGGCCGTTCTCCAGCGGGAGCCGGTTGTCCATGTTGGTGCCCACGAGCAGACAGTTGGGCTGCTGCAGGTACCGCACGGCCTTGGTGAGCTTCATGTAGCTGAAGTGTGGGTCGAAGCCCACCACTACCGCGCGCACGTCGGGTTCGAGCGGCGCCGACAGCCAGTCGGCCGGCCCTTCGCCGTGCAGCGCCTCCGGGCCCACGCCCACGCTAGTGACACCCACGGCCTCCAGCTCGGCGGCTAAGGCCGGGCTGCCCAGCACGTAGGCCTTGGGGTCCGGCACGCCGGCCAGGCGTTGGCGCAGATAGAGCGCGCTGCAGTAGGCCGTGCCGAAGACCTCGAGGCCCGCTTCGGGCCCCACCGGGCCGCCGAAACCCAAGCGCTTGAGCTTCTCCGCGTAGGCCGCGCGGGTCTTGCTGCTGTTGTTGGTGATGAAGCCCAGTCGCTTCCCGCGGGCCCGCAGCGCCCGCAGAGTCTCCGGCGCGCCCGGCACGGCCGTCTCGCCGCGCCACAGCACGCCATCGCAGTCGAACAGCAGCGTGTCCACCTCGGCCAGCAGCGCCCTGGCCCGCTCGGCGTTCAGCCGCAGGCAGCGGGCTTCGTCGCCGCCGGCCTCTGCCTCCGCCATGGCCGACCGCTGGCCGCCTCCGCCACCCGCCGCCGCCGCCGCCGCCGCCACTGCCACCACCACCGGCCGCTCCTCGCAGCCGCCCGCCGCGGCGCCCGCCCCGCCTCCGGGACGCTCATTGGCTCCGCTCCTCGCGCGCACCGCCCACTGGCCCCTGCTTGCGCCAATCCGTCTCCGCTTCCCGTGAGCGGCGAGGCGCACAGCGGTAACCGTCGCGGGCCCGGCGAGCGGAGGCGGGCAGCCATTGGCTGGCTGGCCCGGCTGCAGCAAGGATTGGCTGGCGGAGCGCCAACCGGCAAGGGTCAGGCGTACGCCGCGGAAACGCTGGGGGCCGCGGACGGCACGGGCCGTAAGGAGGCTGATCGTGGATGGCCGCGGGACAGCTCGCTCATTGGAAACGGGTGGTCAGTCTAGGTGACGGAGACTCCAGGTCAGTGACCCCGGGCCGGGATGGCTGCTGATTGGCTGCCTCTTCTGGAGGTCTTGGTTGGGCCCGGCTAACCTCAGGAACGAGGCGGGAGGGGCCGCCAGCACCCCAAGTCTCTCGTAAGCGCCTTAGATGTGAAGTAGGCGCTTGAACCGAATACCTTTCCGTCTTTGGAGCCAGCCTGGAACTTCTTTTCCCAAGGGTACTCGCATTCTCACCTTCAGTTCCTCAAAGACGGTTTCCCGGTACCCGGAAGTGACATGACCCGGTGATGGCAAGGCAGTGAGGTTGAGATCCAGGGGGACATTGCCTACATACAGTAATGCTATTCAGCAATTGGTCGCTAGCAACTAATTGGTCCTCATCAACTATTAATACTTTTATTGAGGCATAATATGCACCGACGGGCATAAGTCTTTTTTTTTAAAAAGATTTGTTTTTAATTTATTATGTATACAGTGCATATTAGGTCACATTATAGATGGTTGTGAACCACCATGTGGTTGCTGGGAATTGAACTCAGAACCTCTGGAAGAGAAGTCAGTGTTCTTAACCGCTGAGCCATCTCTCCAGCCCATTAAGTCTTAAATGTACAGATCAATGCAGTTTCATCATGTACATTCAAGTATCAGATATAGAATAATTCCAACATTTCACAAAAGTCTCCTTATATCACCATCCGGTCAGTAAAGGACATCCCTTCCCAACCACGTCTCTGACTTTAGTATACATAAAAAGATGTTCGCTAGGTGTGGTTGCTCGTTCACACCTTTCATCCCAGAGCAGTAGAGGCAGAGGCAGGCAGATCACTGTGAGTTCGAGGCCAGCCTGGTCTACAAAGGTAGTCCAGGACAGCCAAGGCTACACAAGAGAAACCCTGTCTCGAAAAACAAACAACAAAGAGATCGTACTTTGAGCCGGGCGTGGTGGCGCAAGCCTTTAATCCCAGCACTTGGGAGGCAGAGGCAGGCGGATTGCTGTGAGTTCGAGGCCAGCCTGGTCTACAGAGTGAGTCCAAGACAGCCAAAGCTACACAGAGAGACCCTCGAAAAACCAAAAAAAAAAAAAAGATCGTACTTTGTTAATCCCAAAGACGAGAGAAGGAAGGACTGAGAAACTGTAAAATTATAAAATATAAGATGCTTGTTTGCTTGCCCAACCTTGCTTGCCTAGAACCTAAACTTCTGACCCCAGAGGTTTTTCCCAGTTCTTGGAACTGCTAACCTCAAGAGTTCTTCCCTAGTTCCCAGAATAGTTTTTTTTTTGTTTTTTGTTTTAATATTTTATTAATTTTAACTTATGTACGTTGGTGGAGGGGTGTTAGATCTTGGAGTTACAGACAGTTGTGAGCTGCCATGTGGGTGCTGGGAATTGAACCCAGGTCCTTTGGAAGAACAGGCAGTGCTCTTAACCACTGAGCCATCTCTCCAGCCCCCAGTTCCCAGAATAGTTACATGCAAGTTTCCAAATATCAGATGTCCCCATATGGTTTCCAGTAACCGCTCTAGGGACCCACACCCAAGTTCCCACAAGAGGTTTCCCAATGCCAGATGTCCTAATGTCCATATGGTTTAACTTGATAAGCAACCCCACCTGCTTTGCGGTTTTTGCCTTTAAAACTAGCCTGTACCAGCTGCTCGGGATCCTTCGCCTCTCAAGTGCTGAGGGACCCTGACTCGTCAGAAATAAACCTTTGCTTTTGCATCAGTGCGTTGTGTATTGTGTGTGCGAGTGGTCTCTTGCGGCGAACCCCTTCCTGAGTTGAGCGTGAGGGTCCAACAGGACCACCAACCCGATCATCATATAGCCAAATTAATTAAAGCAAGCAAACTTTTTCATTCGCACACAGGGGCTGCCTCCCACTTAGGCAGAGTTCTAGAGGTCAGCATTGGATGTGAGGAAAACAAGATTTTTATAAAGCTCAAGGATAGAGGGTTTGCAAATGAGGGATTTGTCTGGGAAAATAGGCGGGGTTACAGGGCAGAACATGAACATACTCCTGAAACAAAGGCATGGTTGCAAGGTGGGCATAACAAGGTAGTCATAAGCACAGGTAGTCATAAGCACAGGTAGTTGTAAGCACAGGTAGTCATAAGCACAGGTAGTCGTAAGCACAGGTAGTCGTAAGCACAGGTAGTCGTAAGCACAGGTAGTCGTAAGCAGGTTTTGAAACCTTTTGGAACAAAGGTAGGGTTGCAAGATGGTTGTAAACTTTTTGAAACAAAGATGTGATTGCCATTCCTGGAACAGGCAGTAGAGACCCATTTGCGGTTAGGGCTGTAGGTGGGGCATAGCTGAATCCTTGAGGAACAGAAGTTAATCATAAACAGGAATAAACCTAGATTGTCTTTACTTATGATGGTTTTTAAGCCTGAAATGGGAGCAAGCTGGTTTTTCATTCCTCTTGCAGATCATTCTGAGTTCAGTTCCCAAGCACCCAAGTTGGGTAGTTTACCATAGCCTGTAACACAAGCTCCAAGGATTATAATTGGTGGCCTCCTACATACACATTCATATACTCATACATAATTAAAAATACATATTTTTGAAGATTTTTTTTATTTTATGCATATGAGTTTTTGCCTGCATTTGTGGTGACCTCAGAGGCCAGGAGTCAGAGCCTCTGCAACTGGAGTTACAGGCTGTCGTGAGCTCCCATTCAGTGCTAAGAACTGAATGGCTAAAAAAAAAAAAAAAAAAAAAAAGAACTGAATGGCTGGGGGCTGGAGAGATGGCTCAGCGGTTAGGAGCACTGTCTGCTCAGAGGTCCTGAGTTCAATTCCCAGCAACCACATGGTGGCTCACAACCATCTATAATGAGATCTGGTGCCCTCTTCTGGCCTGCAGGTGTACATGCAGGTAGAGTACTCATACATACATAAAATAAATAAAATCCTTTAAAAAAAAAAAAAAAAAAAAAGAACGGAATGGCCCTGTGTGGTGAACAGGCCTTTAATCCTAAACCCCAGAAGCTGAGGCCCCTGTTTCAACAAACACTAACAGTAATAACACAGATAATCTTTTGAAAACTGCTATCATTGCTACTGGCCTTCCCTGCCTCCCCCCCCCAAGACAGGGTTTCTTTGTGTAGCCTTGACTGTCCTGGACTCACTTTGTAGACCAGGGTGGCCTTGAACTCACAGAGATCCACCTGCCTCTTCCTCTGGAATGCTAGGATTAAAGGCGTGCGCCACCACACCTTGTTATCCTCATTTTGGGTTTTGTTTTGTTTTTAATTTGTACTGAATTGTCTCCTGGACCATTGTAAAATCACACCACCACTCGACCTGGTGTGGTCTTATCTGTTTTCCCGCTAATGAACACTGCTTATATCTAGTTGAGGCTGTCATAATTTCCCTGTGGCATTCTTGTTCTTATGTATGAATCTGAGGATATGTGTCCCCATATCTGGGGTGTATCATTTGGAGTGGAAATTCTGACAAGAGCCAGGTGTCAGAATAACAGTAGTTCCTGGTTTCCTAAAGACCCCCAATTCCCAATGTGCCAATCTCCCAGTTTTCTCCAAAACATTTTTTTTTTCTGAATCTTTTCTACCTTTAAACTCATCGGATAAGCCCACTGACCTCAATACTCCTATGGAGGGTCGGGTTTGTGGACCATCCCATCTCTGCTGGCCTGGAAAACCTGAAGGACGAGGGCCACAGCCTTGGAGGGCAGGGACTGCAGGGTTCCTGCCGGGAGTATACACTGTCTAGGAGAACGCTCTCATCTCCATCTGCACGTTTACTTTGGGGAGCTGAGCTGACTCTGAGAAGAGCTACATTTGACAAAAGACTGCAAATACTGTTTTTTTTTTTAAGGTTTATTTATTTTGTATACAGTATGCATCAGATCACATTATAGATGGTTGTGAACCACCATGTGGCTGCTGGGAATTGAACTCAGGACCTCTGGAAGAGCAGTCTGTGCTCTTAACCACTGAGCCATCTCTCCATCCCCGCAAATGCTGGTTTTATCACTTAGAAACCCCAGGCCACAGTGGAGAATGCCAATGTGTCCAGATGTGACCAGACTTCTGAAACTTACCTGATTGCCTTGGTTTACCCTTGGGCACTGGGTAAGTATGCAGACAGCAAGCAGCACTCCTGTTGTCAGAATCACAGGACAGTGTAGGCTCCAGCTTTTCCAAACCTACTTCATCTGTGGTTCTTTAAATGCTTACACCTCCCTTCCAACCCACCTACCCTAGATAGCAGAGAAAGGAGGTTTATGGGAACAGGGGAAGTAGACCCTGTTGAATTCAGTTCCTGGGAGCGAGTCCCCTGGTGTAGTCGGCAGGATTTCAGCAGACCAGCAATTCCACCAAAGTTGCTGCTGGAACCTGGAACAGCAGCTGAAGCCGGGAACCTGGAAGCTGTCACTGAAGCAGTCTCTCTAGGAGCGTGTCTTGAAGTGCAAGGATGAACAGCCAAACAATACCAAGACCCCTGTGTGTGTGTGTGTGTGTGTCTTTTTTTGTTTTTTTGTTTTTTTTGAGACAGGGTTTCTCTGTGTAGCATTGGCTGTCCTGGTCTCGCTTTGTAGACCAGGCTGGCCTCGAACTCACAGCGATCCGCCTGCCTCTGCCTCCCAAGTGCTGGGATTAAAAGCGTGCGCCACCACGCCCGGCTTAGGATGTTTTTCAGCTGGCAAAAACCAAGCCCCCACATGAGGTGGTTAGACCTCCAAGTGGATAAACATCACCTGCTTTTTCACAAGTCTGTTCCCCATCCCACACTTGAGATCAAAACAAAAATATGCCCGGCGTGGTGGCGCACACCTTTAATCCCAGCACTCCAGAGGCTGAGGTTGGCGGATAGCTATGAGATTGAGGCCAGCCTGGTCTACAAAGTGAGTCCAGGACAGCCAAGGCTACACAGAGAAACCCTGTCTTGAAAAAACAAACCAAACCAAACCAAACCAAAAACATATCCACATCCATTACATATCCCACACTTGGGATCAAAACAAAAGCATGTTTATATCATCCACTGCAGGACACTCCTGAGAAGTAGGCGTTGTTAGAGCACCTGTGCTATAGTGAGGAAACTGAGGAACAAGGCCAACAGCTAGACAGTGCAGGGCAGGGATGGAACTCACTTGACTCCAAGCCTGCACACCACCTCATCTGCTGAGGGGACTGGGCGGCATGCCTGTCAGTGAGAGGGACTGAGCCTACATAGTGCAAGGAATGTAAAGGAAGATGGCTGTGGAGAGGGTCCTGGAAGAGTCTGAAGGGGACAGTGGCCTTCACGGTGGAATGGCCCTGTGGATGGACAGAAGCCCATCCTGATGTGCTCCTCATACAGAGTCCGCGCTCGGTACATGTTTTGTAGTAGACGGTGCCAGCGTCATGTCCTCCCAAGCGAGGAACATCTCACGAGTGAACTAGGCAATGGTGCGGGATAGAGTGTGATGCACGCTCTTCATTGTTCTAGACAGGGTCTCGTGCATCCCCGGCTGTCTTAGAGCTGGCTGCACAGCTGAGGATAATCTGAAGCATCTGAGCCTCTTGCCCATCTGCCTCTGTTTCCCCACTGCTAAAATTACAGGCATATGACACCATGTCTGGTTTACGCAGTGTTGCGTGCTGAGTGCAGGGCTTCTGGCATTCTACAACTGAGCTCCACCCACCAACCATTTCTGTCACCGTTATGGGGTGTTCCCTCACATCAGGAGCCAAAGTAAACCCTTCCTATCTTAGGTTCTGCTCGCCAGGTGTTAAGTCAGTGATGAGATTAAGTAACTAACACAGAGACACTAATTAGAAGAGTTGCATAAATTTACAGTTAGAACACATGTAGGCATTATTATCAGTGTCATCAGTGATCTAAGTACAAAGCAAGGTCATGGCTGGGCATAGTGGCAAGAGGAGAGTTTATTTTATTTTTTCATTTTATTGATATAAGGTCTTAAGTAGACTAAGATGGGCTTGAGCTCGTTGGCTTCTGCCTCCTGAGTGCTGAGGTTAAAGGTGTGTACCACCACACTTGGCTCTTTACTTATTATCTTTACTGAGTGAAAACACACACACACACACACACACACACACACACACACACACACACACTGCTACGTCTATATGATGTATGGGGTCTATGGCTGACTGTACTACATGGATCCCACAGTGTGCACATGGAGGTTGGAGGACAGCCAGGTTTTTAAAAAAAAAGATTTTATTTATTATTTATATGGTATTCTGCCCCCATGTGTGCCTGCAGGCCAGAAGAGGGACCAGATCTCATTGTAGATGGTTATGACCCACCATGTGGTTGCTGGGAATTGGACTCAGGACCTTTGGAAGAGCAGGCAGTGCTCTTAACCTCTGAGCCATCTCTCCAGCCCCCAGGACAGCCAGTTTTTAAACTGGTTCTCTACTACCACTGTGAATACCAGGCATCAGACTCGATATGCCAAGCTCGTATGGCAGGTGCGTTTATCTGTTTAGCCATCTTGCTTGCTCAGGAGAAGGATTTCTGTGAGTTCCAGGCCAGCATGTAGCTACAAAGTAAAACCCTGTCTCAAAACAGCAACAGAGGTTAAGGCTGTGGCTCAGTGGTAGAGTGCATGTCTAGCATGCACAGGACTCGGGAGTTCCTTCCCCAGCTGAATACCAGGTGTACATACCCACAGTAGTGTGGAAAATGGAGGAAGATCAGAAGGGCTGGAGATGGCTTAGTGGTTAAGAGCACTGGATACTCTTCCAGAGGTCCTGAGTTCAATTCCCAGCGACCATGGTGGCCCACAACCATGCATAATGTGATCTGGCATCCAGAGTTAGAGCACTCATATACATAAAATAAATCAATCTTTAAGAAAAGAAAAGCCGGGCGTGGTGGCGCACGCCTTTAATCCCAGCACTCGGGAGTCAGAGGCAGGCGGATCGCTGTGAGTTCCAGGCCAGCCTGGTCTACAAAGGGAGTCCAGGACAGCCAAGGCTACACAGAGAAACTCTGTCTCAAAACAAACAAACAAACAAACAAAAAACCAAAAAAAAAAAAAAAAAGAAAAAAGTCAGCCGGGCGTGGTGGCGCACGCCTTTAATCCCAGCACTCGGGAGGCAGAGGCAGGCGGATCGCTGTGAGTTCCAGGCCAGCCTGGTCTACAAAGCGAGTCCAGGACAGCCAAGGCTACACAGAGAAACCCTGCCTCAAAAAACCAAAATAAAAAAAAGAAAAAAGTCTAAAAAAAGGAGGGTGGCTGGAGAGATGGAAGTTCAAGGTCACTATTGACTACATAGGGAGTTCAAGGCCAACTTTAGATACCTAAGACTTTTTTTGTTTTGTTTGTTTCTGAGACAGGGTTTCTCTGTGTAGCCTTGGCTATCCTGGACTCAGTTTGTAGACCAGGCTGTCCTTGAACTCAGATCTACCTGCCTCCCAAGTGCTGGGATTAAAGGCCTGCGCTACCAATGCCTGGCGATACATAAGACTCTCAGAGAGCGGGGCGGGCAACCTCACTGCTCTTCTGAAGCCAGGTCAAATCCTAGGAGGTTGAAACAGCCAGAACAACTTACCTCAAAATTTAAACAACAGGTACTCTCCCTTGTAACCCCTCCCACTCTCATGTGGGTATTTTTTTCCTCCCTTAATAAATCTATGTTCTCTTTGGAAAGAAAAATCCTCCAATTTAAAAAATTAAAAGGGTGGACTTTTGAGTTGATGACCATGGGACATTAACACTTGGCGTGCAGGGCGGGAGGCCGGCTGAGGTCAGGGAGTCTGTCTTGCTGCCTTGAAGCTTGGTCTTTGCTCCTTTGTGGTGTTGTCTGTTTCCCACCCTTTATTCCTCTCCCCTCCTCCAGTTTCACCCCTAACACTAGATAGAAGAGAAAGAAGGACAGAGGGGGAAGAGAGAGAGATTCCTAATTTCTTTCCCAACTGGCCTTCCCAGTGTCCAGCCCAGCCCCTTCAAATGCTTCTCCCAAAGGTCCCTCCGGCAGCTCCCAGCAGTGTGCTGTAACAGTCTCTTCTCCCAGCTCAACTCAGCTTCTCCTGGACCAGCTGGCTCCTCTCTGTATCTTCCGCCCCAGCTACTTCTCCTCTCACTCTACTCAGTCTCTTTTCTCAGCTTCTGCTGGCTTTCTTATATCCCACACTGAAGGTCATAGGGTCAAGCAGTTCTAAAGGCTAAGAATTCTTGAAGGGCCAGTGGACTAGCAACTGGGAGTCATTTAAAGGGCCAGGAGCACAAGCTACAGCACACTACACCACCTGCTAATCGCAGCGATCTGCTTCTGTGCCTGCTGATGGGCAGGGCCAGGACATTCTAGTCCAGGTTCCCAGTTCTGACCTGCAGGAAGTGACCTGCGCAGGAGCAGGAGTCCTGGTCTGCCTCTGAGGATTCTGCCCAGCAGGTTCTCTGTCTCATATACACTCTCACACAATAATAATAATAAAATAAAAAAGAAAGAAAGCTGGGTGCACACCTTTAATGCCAGCACTTGAATCATCCCTCAGATAATATGTGCATATTAATTTGTAACTATAAACATAACATTACTCTCAATAGCAATTGATACTTTGTAGTATGGATAAATCAACATCCAAAAAAAAAAATCTTGTAATTACAAAACAAAACAGGGCGCATTGTGATCCCAGCACTCTAGGAGGCAGAGGCAAGTGGATATCTGTGAGTTCAAGGCCAGTCTGGTCTACCGAGCAAGTCCAGGACAGTCAAGGATACACAGAGAGAAACTCTGTCTTGGAAAAAAAAAAAAAAAGAACAACAACACTGGTTGTTCTTCCAGCGGGAGAGGTAGTGGTAGTTGAACTCTAGAGCCCACAAGGCAGCTAGCAGCCTTCTGTAACTCCAGTTCCATGAAGTGGGAGCCCTCTTCTGGCCATTGTGGGCACTGCATAAATGTGGTGTATAGCTATGCAGGCAAAACACCTGTACACATAAAATAAAGCCTTTTCTGGCTCAGGAGTTGGCTCAGAGGTTAGGAGCATTTATTCTTGTGGCTGGAGAGATGGCTCAGAGGTTAAGAGCAGTGGCTGCTCTTCTGAAGGTCCTGAGTTCAAGTCCCAGCAACCACTTGGTGGCTCACAACTATCTATAATGAATCTGGTGTCATCTTCTGGCCTGCAGGTGTTATATGCAGGCAGAGCATTGTATACATAATAAATTTTTAAAAATTAAACAAAACACTTGTTCTTGCAAGGGGCCCAGGCTTGATTCCCAGTACCCACTTGGAAACTCACCACCTACTTGGGCATCAGACATGCATGATAATAATTTTGTAAAATTAAAAAAAAATAAATAAAATAAAGCTTTTTTTTCTACCCAAGACAGGATTTCTCTTATAGTCCTGGCTGTTCTGGACTCATTTTGTAGACCTGGCTGGCCTCAAACTCACAGAGACCCATCTGCCTCTGCCTCCTATGTGCTGGGATTACAGGCATGTGCCACCATGCCTGGCCTAATAAAACATTTTCTGTTTTGTTTTTTTTGGTTCTTTCAAGATAGGGTTTCTCTGTGTAACAGCTCTGGTTGTCCTGGAGTCGCTTTGTAGGCCAGGCTGTCCTCCCAACTCACAGCTGGGATTAAAGGCGTGCGCCACCATGCCCGGCTTCTGAAGTTTTAAAAACTCCATTTATTTATTTACTTACATATGCGTGTCTTGTGAGTGCCGTGATGTGTGTGGAGGTCAGGGTACAACTTGTGAGAGTTAGTTCTCCTCCTATCATGTGGGTCCTCGGAGTTGAATCCAGGTCATCAGCCTAGGAGGGCAGTGTTTCTACCTCATGAGCCATCTGAGGGTTGGTTTTTGTTTTTTTGTTTTTGTTTTTAGATAGGGTTTCTCAACAGGGCATGGTGGTGCCTGCCTTTAATCCCAGCACTCAGGAAGAGGAGGCAGGTGGATTGCTGTGAGTTTGAGGCCAGCCTGGTCTACAAAGGGAGTCCAAGACAAGGCTACACAAACCCTGTCTCTGAAAAACCAAAATAAGTAAATAAATGGAGCATGGAAACAATACAAAAATACAAAAGCAACTTGGATAAGAATGTTCAGAGCAGCACTATTATAAGAGCCAAAGAATGCCCCAGGCTGGCCTTGAACTCCTTATTTAGCTAAGGATGGTCTTGAACTTTGATCCTCTTGCCTCCGCTTCCTCCCAAGTGCTGGAATTGCTTGGCCTGAGCCACTCTGTTCATTTTTATGCCGTGCTAGCACTTTGTGCATCGTAGGTGAGCCTTCTGCCAAACTGAGCTACAGACGCTGTACAGGTTTTGATGATGAAAATGTTCTGGAATGCCA
Organism: Acomys minous; assembly: GCF_964271855.1. NCBI lineage: Eukaryota > Metazoa > Chordata > Mammalia > Rodentia > Muridae > Acomys > Acomys minous. The sequence goes on from NC_140498.1 coordinate 40,775,729, forward strand.
GGCGTTTAAGACCCTGTCTTAAAAAAACAAAACAATAAAAGCTCACACCTTTAATCCTAGCACTCTGGAGGCAGAGGCAGGCGGATTGCTGTGAGTTTGAGGCCAGCCTGGTCTTGACAAAGTGAGTCTAGGACAGCCAAGGCTACACAGAGAAACCCTGTCTCACCCCCCGCCAAAGGTTCTGGAACTAAATCAGGCATATTTCCAGCACTGAATTACTGGCCACTGTGAGCTACAAAATCAGACTGTCTCCAGCCAACCGACCAATAGCCAATGATGGAACTAAATTTTGGTGATTAGCACTGTCAGTATACTAAATTTCACAAGCGGCCATTTTTATGTGTACTTTATTTATTTAAAAAGATTTATTTATTTATTGTTATGTATGAGTGTTCTATCTGCATGCACACCTACATGTCAGAAGAGGACATCAGATCACATTGTAGATGGTTGTGAGCCACCATGTGGTTGCTGGGAATTGAACTCAGGACCTCTGGAAGAGTAGACAGCTCTTAACCTCTGAGCCATCTCTCCAGCCCCTTTTATATGTACTTTTCAAAACTTAAAAACAGAATGAAAGTATAAAAGTCTTTGGAAAGCGGCACAGGAACTGTCTCCAACTGGGCTTATTTTGTCAGGACCAGATTAATTATCAGGGAATTATGACATTGCAACCCTGGTCTGAGCCCAGGAGTCTATACTGGGTATCGACCCTAAAGAGTTCAGATTGTGCCGGTGGCTAAGAGCACATTGGCTGTTCTTCCAGAGTACGTAGGTTCAATTCCCAACACCTAAAAGTAACTGCAACTGTAATTCAAGTTTCAGGAGATCAGACACCCTGTTCCGGCCTCCGCGGGCGTCAGACATGCACACAGTGCACAGGCATATATGCAGACAAAAAATCCACACACTTTAAAAATAAGCAAGCGTGAGAGATTCAGATTATTTAGTCCACTGTAAATCACCTCCCTCCACCCTGCCACGTTCAGCTAAATTAGCACAAGCCACGCCCACTTCCGCCCTCAAATCCGGCTCTAGACGCCCTCAAAGAGCTAGGCCACAGCTTGCAGCTCCGCCCCTTTGCCTGCCCGTCAAACTCGTCCTTGTTCCGCCCCTGCCTGTCCTACACGCCGACCTCGGTGCGGCCCGTTGTTATGACGACACGGTCGTAAATCCGCCATCTTCCTGTAGTGCGTTGCGACATGGAGGGCGCGATGGCAGTGCGGGTGACGGCCGCTCATACGGCAGAAGCTCGGGCCGAAGCCGGGCGTGAAGCGGGCGAGGGCGGGGTTGCGGCGGCGGCGGCGGCGGCCTTGTCCTCTGGCGGCTTCCTTGGCCTCCCAGCGCCCTTCAGCGAGGAAGGTAACGAGGCCACAGAAGCCTGGTGCGACCGGGGTGCGGGCGGCTGTGCCCGGGCTGCGATGTGCAGCCTCGCCCGGATCCAGGCTCCTCGAATGTCTGCAGACCTTCACAACTCTCACGGGGTACCCTGCGGGCCACGTCCAGCCTGCCGGGCCCAGGTGCAGGGGCTCCCGAGGGAACCCCATTTCCCCAGCCCCTCGGAGTAGACCTGGCCGAACAAATCCTGCTAGTGAGCGTTTACCAGCCCTAGCTCCTGGGTCCCAGCCGCCGCTGGGGCCTTAGCCAGGGCGGAGCTGGAGACTGGGGCGGGGCCTCCCCGCCAGGAAAGGGATTGGGGACCTGACCTGGGGAGGCAGCATCGCCCCACTGAGGACCTACCTGGGTTTTCACCACCGGGTGGAGCAACGACTCCAGGAAATGTGTGGGACACTCCCGGTGAATCGGCCTTCACCATTCCTTAAACCAACCTCCAAAGGCGAACTATTATTACTACTTCAGAGATGGGGGTAATTGAGGTTCAAGGGTTGTAAAGTGGCTAGGTCACCCATCTCGTTCCTGTCAAGGGTCAGATCGGAGCCAGGACTGTAACTCCTCTCTTAAACCCTTTAATTTCTCCTAGGAGGATGGGGAAGAGTTAAAAACATGCCTGTATGTCAAGGGCTGTGCTGGGTACACTAAGATTACTGCTCTAGATGCTGATGTCGTTCAGGGATGCTTTAGGTATCTCTTCTGCGTTAGTCCACAGAACTGTAGATTTGATCAGACACAAATGGTTTGGCAAATGATAATGGTTTAAAGGATTCAATCTCATTGTAATCTTTTTTCTTTCTCATTTCGCCTTGGAGAGGGTCAGCTACAGCCTCGGTGGGATCTCTTTGGAGAGTCTCTGTTTTTTGTTTTGTTTGGTTTTCGAGACAGGGTTTCTCTGTGTACCCTTGGCTTTCCTGGACTCGCTTTGTAGACCAGACTGGCCTCGAATTCACAGAGATCCACCTGCCTCTGCCTCCCAAGTGCTGGGATTGAAGGTGTGGGCCACCACAGCCTGACTTGTTTTGTTTGAGACAGGGTCTCTCTGTGTAGCCTTGGATGTCCTGGACTTGCTTTGTAGACCAGGCTGGCTTCGAACTCACAGCGATCCACCTTCCTCTGCCTCCCAAGAGCTAGGATTAAAGGTGTGCGCCACCACGCCCTGTTTTGTTTTTTTAAGACAGGGTCTTACTATGTAGAAACCTGGAACTCACTATGTAGATTAGGCTGGCCTTGAGTTTACAAAGCTCCTCCGACCTCTCCCTCCCCATTGCTTGGGATTAAAGGTGTGTGCCACCACGCTTGGCTTGTAGATTTTTGCGTTTGTTTGTGCTTCTCAACCTTTCTAATGCTGAGACCCTTTGATACAGTACCTCCAGCCATAAAATTATTTTGTTGCTACTTCATAACTGCAATTTTGCTACTGTGAAGAGCTGATGGTGACCCCCAAGGGTTGAGGGTATGGCCTTTTTAAGTGTAGAATGGGTTAGGTGTGCTTTTGTCTGGGTCAGGAGCTCTTTGAGTAGCAACATCTTGGTGCTGAGTCAGACTGTCAGTGAGTGGAGTGGGAGGGGAAGGGGGTGATAGACACCTCAGTGCCTGTTGTGAGTGTGAGCCATGCAGAGGGCACCACCCTCTTTCAGGTGGCCTGTGGGCCAGTCATAGCTTGGGTTTGGCCTTTTATTTGATCATTAATTTGTTATTGACTTGACTCCTCCCTTGGACAGGCTGGTTTTGGCTTTGATGTGGGACCCAGTGTAAGATAGAGGAAACTAGCAGGCTGTTTTGGAAGCTGAGTCTGGCTGGTTCACCTGATTAACCTTGACTCTTAGTAATGTTTCTAGGATGGACTTAGTCAGCCCTTCCCCCGGGTGCTGCCATGTTTTGGTTAAATTCTTAGATACTGAGTTAGAAGGATGGCTCAGTCGTTAAGAGTACTTGTTGCAGCCGGGTGATGGTGGCGCACGCCTTTAATCCCAGCGCTTGGGAGGTAGAGGTAGGCAGATCTCTGTGAGTTCGAGGCCAGGCTGGTCTACAAAGTGAGTTCTAGGACATCCAGGATGACACAGAGAAACCCTGTCTCCAAAAACCAAAATAAAAAACAACAACAACAAAACATCCCATCCTCCTACCCCCCCCCCAAAAAAAAAACCTTGTTGCTCTTTCAGATGACCCACATTCAATTCTCAGCACTTACACAGTATCTAATGACTGGTTTTCTTTTTAAAGATGTTTTAAATTTTGTTTTATGAGTGCTCTATCTGCATGTCTGCCTACACGCCAGAAGAAGGCATCAGATCCCAGTATAGATGGTTGTGAGCCACCATGTGGGTGCTGGGAGTGGAACTCAGGACCTCTGGAAGAGCAGACAGTGCTCTTACCAGCTGAGCCAGCTCTCCAGCTCCTAATGACTGTAACTTTCGTTCCAGGTGATTTGATGATCTGATACCACCTGTGGGCACCAGGCACACATATAGTGCAGAGACATACATGCAGGCAAAATACCCATTCAAGAAGTAAAACTAGGCAAAGCTAAAAGAAAGGGGAGGGCAGGAGTGGTGCACGTGAGCACTGGGAAGGCAGAAGCAGGTAGATCTCTCTGAGCTGGAGTCCACCGTGGTTCTAAATAGTGAGTTTCAGGACAGCCATGGCTGTGTAATGAGACCCAGGCTCAGAGAAAGAAAAAGGAAAGCAATTTTGTTCATCATACATTAGGGCTTCTGTAAGTGGGAAGTGTCTCTTGCTAGTGAGGGGCCCAGATGCAGTGAATCTGGGATGTGTAATTGCTCTTTACTGCTTTTTATCCTTGGAGTATATTCTGGAACAGGATGCTACCCAATGGGGACCAGGCTCGCATCAGAAGAGAGAAAAGTGTGGTCAGGGCGGCGGTGCATCCCAGTGGTAGAGTGTTTGCTTAGTGTGCTCAAGGCTCATTTGCAGCACCATATGTATACACATTGACAAGATAGTAAGACTATCAGGGGTGAGGACGCCTGCTGTTCTGTGTTTTTAAAAGCCGGCTGGCCTAGTGGAGCTTTGTGGATATCAACCTTCTGAGTCCTGCTGAGCACTAGATAGAAGTAACTATTTAGCCCACATTATCTTTCTCAAAATGGGGAAATAATTTCAAGTTGGCCAGAGAGATGCCTACACACTCGATCACCAGCAGTCCTGAACAAATTTTTAACAATTCTGGGGACCCAAACGCAGGGGCCTTATGTATGCTGGGCAAGTGCTGGATCGTTGAGTTACATCCCCAACTCCCCAGTGCTCTTAAATCTGGGTCCTCTGCTGTTCCCAAACTTGCTTAGGTGAGTTCCTGTGCCTCCTATCTCCTTTCTCTCCGGAGACCAGAGTGTGGGGACTGGATGTGACAGCTTCAGTGTGCCCTTGCAGGATAAATGTGTGGTCAGGGTAACTGTGTGGAATGCGGGTCTCCCTGGTAGGCCTTGCTTCTGTAGACTTCTAGAGGATCTGGCCTTGGGTGTACTCCCCCAATGTGTTCTCAGTAGCTCCTGGGTGAGCAGGCATATCAGCTCTGGTTTTGATGCCATCCTCGGGTGTCCCTTGCCTCAGCCTTGAAGGGAAGCTGGGTGAGACCCTGATTGCCCCCAGTCTCCCTGACATCAGGCTTATTGCAGATGAGGATGACGTGCACAGATGTGGCCGCTGCCAGGTGGAGTTCACCGCCTTGGAGGACTTTGTCCAGCACAAAATTCAGAAGACCTGCCATCGAGCCCCGCAAGAGGCCCTGCCCACCACTCCTGCTGCTGCTGCTGCTGCATTGCTGGCCCAGGAGGTGAGCCCTTATCAGCTGCCGCCATCCACACTCCTCTGCTCTGGCTCCTCTATGACACAGTGTTTTGACTAGCCTGTCCAGCTGCCTTATGGCATGAGGCCAGTTAGAAGGCAGACCTGGCTGTACGCGTATCAGTGGGGCTTTGAATGGCCTGGGCTAACTCAGCCTCTCAGCAGCCTGTACAGTTGGTGGCAGGGGTGGGGGTGGGTCCTTCCTTTCTGGTGTCTGAGATCATGGAAACTTTTGTCTTCTTCCTTATCTCCTGTCCTATACACATGGTTCTCAGGGATCTCTTTGAAGTAGAGCCTGCTGGGTTCTGGTACCTATAGGAAGATGGCCCACTTGATTGAAGGCCAGTGCTTGGGGATGCACTCACATAGTCTTACTAAATTAGACAGCATCCCTATGAGATGGGTGTTCTCCCATCAGTCTTATTGGGTAGACTTAAGAAGAGGCTCTGGCCAGGCCTGGTAATACAGGCCTGTGATGCCAGCTACAGGAGGCTAAGGCAGAAGGATTTCCAATTTAAGGCCAACTTGGGCTACAGTGTAGGTTGAGGCTACCTTAGACAACTTAGACTCAAGGTAACATTTTTAAAGGGGCTGGAGAAATCGCTCAGTGGTTAAGAGCACTTGCTCACAACCATCTGTTACTCCACTTCTGTGGATTCTGATCCCTCTTTCTGATTTCTGGGGATACTAGGCACACATACATAAGTGTTCATACATATTTTTGTACGTATATATATATAAGCAAAACACTCATATACAGAAGATGAAAATAAATACATCTTTTATATCTTTACTAATGCAAAGAGGCCTAGAAAGATAGCTCGGTGGTAGAGTGTTTTTTTAACCTGTGGGTCCTGACCCCTTATGAGTGTCAAACAACCCTTTCACAGGGGTCACTCAAGACTGTTGAAAAATAGATATTTACATTATAATTCATAACAGTATCAAGATTACAGTTACAAAGTACAACAAAAATAATCTTATGGTTGGGGGTCCCCACACCATGAAGAACAGTGTTACAGGTCGCAGCACTGCTAGGAAGAGTCAGTGGCCTTAAGCTGTCAGAGAGTGGGTAAGGTGACTTTAGAAAAGGATTAACTCTCTAACTTTGCCCTTATTACTTGCCCCCTCCCTGGGTGCCTTCCAGGAAGGAATGTCCCACAGCCATGGGGTCCTTCTGTCCACCTGGCTGGGCTGCCTGTGTGGGCACTGCACCTTCACTCCTGCTGCTAGCCCATCTTCATGCCTCTTAAGACCCTGCGCTGTGTGCTTCTGCCCTGTGTCCAGGCCATAGTGGCCAGAGGTGTTCAGCTGATGGGGCTGACCGGGACTGCGGCCAGGCTTAGAGCCGTGCCCCTTGGAGAGCCCACCCTTCAGCCTTCCTGAAGGCTATGGACTGGCCAAGGCCTGTGTTTCCCAAGTCTCCCTCTTCCACAGAGGGAGCCAGGTTCTTCCTGTAAATTTTGGAACCCACAGGTGCTTCTCATGTGTGTTTTGATGCCATTGACAGGTGGTGCCAACGGCAGCAGAGGGCAGCCCAGAGGAGCCCATTACTGTGGCCCACATCGTGGTGGAGGCCACGTCTCTGGCAGCAGACATCAGCCATGCTCCTGACCTTGTTGGTAAGCCAGTTGGCCGTGGGTGGCCCTCACTCCTGAGGCATTGACTTGATGGGTGATTGTAGTCGGGGCTGGAGGATCTCCGCTGCTCGAATCCTTCACTCTTCCAAGTGCACAGAGAGGCCCCGGCCTTGTGAGCCTTCCCCTGGGCAGGCCCTTCAGGAGGAGGCTCTTCTAGGAAGGGGAGCCAGGACATTTCTTACTGGCCCGGAGTTCTTGAGGTACTTAGGAGTCTAGACTGGAGTCTGTGCATCATCGTGGACTCAGGTGCTTTCCTAGGCTGTGTCTGCCCTGGTCCTCCTTAGCGTCCTCTCCAGTTCGCTGCCCCCTGGATTCTTCCTTCCTGTCCCCACGCAGTAGCATCACTGTACCTTCACATGGTCCCTTGCCCTAGCAGTAGCCTTTGTCGGGTCAGTGGGGTGCACAGGGGAAGCTGCTGCTTCGGCGGGCCCTGACTTGCTGCTTGACCTTGGCTTTCATGCCTCTGCGTGTTTAAGCTGGCCTGAGGATTGCTGCCCTGGTTCTTGATGGTTTTTATGAGCGTAGAATGCCAAGCCTCTTTGATGGCTGGTGCTTTCTTTCTATTGAAGTGCTCACCGATGCACACGGGGAAGACGGCTACTGAGAGGCCTGGGTTGGGTCAAGTGGTCATTAGCTGGAGACTGACGGGTGTGCAGGCGGCATTCAAAGAGCAGGTAGAGGGAGCCAGGGAACGGATGGGTGGCGAGTGTTCAAAAGCGCCTGGAGGCTGTTGGGAAGTCAAGGAGTGCTCTGCAGGGACCAGGGCAGGTGGGCAGGAAGGAGCTCTGAGAATCAGGTGGGGCAGGAAGAGGAAGGCTCTGTTGAGGAAGCCAACCTCGGGCTCCAGAAGGGAGCCTCTGAGCACATCACCCCTGCCGAGGAGGCACCTGGACAGCTGTCTGGGTTCCATTGCCTTTCTCTATGTCCTCAATGCCACAGGGAGACTCGGCCCTTGCCACTCAGACTTAGGAATGCTGTCATGTAGGGGTGGGGTCCTGCTCCTGGCCTGGCACATAGTTTAGTTTCTATGGTGGGTGGTGATGTTGGGAAAACAAGCTCTGGTGTATAACCAGGCTCTGCCAGGTACGTTCTTCTCCACCCACTTCCAGCCGCCATGAGCGTCAAGCTTGTGCTTAGCACAGCACCCTCCACCTGAGGGATCCTCTACTTCTGTACCCTTTGTAGGCATCCCAGAGGGAGGGGAGCCAGGAGCCCCCACTGTTTCTCACGGCTGCGGCTGCGTAAAGAAAAGGCCGTGAGGGAGGTGGGCTGCTGGCCTGGCTGAGCTTTAGCTTCTTCTCTGCGTCAGGTGTAGATACAAAGGAATTTCCTCATGGCTGGTGCACCTGTGGCCCTCGCCCTTCAGGCTCTGTCCTTTGGGAAGGCCCTTTTGGGGCATGGTGACAGATACCCCTAATTGTTTCTGAGTCATGGTGCTCATTGAGTTTGAGAGAATAACTTGTCAAAACAAGACCAGCTGGGTAGAGATGGTTTCTAAGGAGTAGTTTCCCAGCTGGTTCCCACTCATCACCTTTATGAGTAGAAAATGTGAAGTATTTTTATAGTACGGCTTTGCTCATTGTCAGATTCCCCAGCATCCCCTGAGAAGTGCAAAACCCTGACACCTTTTCTCTAGCCACCTCAGGTGTCTCGTTTCTCCAGTCAGTTGTAGGTAGGGATCTGCCTCGGCCTGCCTGTCTACCCACTGCCAGCTCCCAGAATTCTCTCCTTTATATTTGTGGGACTGGGACCATCCAACAGAAAAAACGCAGGCAGCTGAACTAGGATGTCCACTGCCAATTTCCCTGGGCATCCTGTTGTAGGATGTCTCTGTGTCTCTTGGTTTAGAGGATGGGGTATCTCCTCAGGGAGAGTGTCCATGTTGGGCACAGTCTGGGGGCCCTGAGCTTCCGGCAGCTCTGCTGAGTTGGAGGTGCTCTATCCGCCATGTCGGGTTGCCTGTAATGGCTGCTGCATGGGTTTCCCTCAGTGCAGAACAGATCCAGGTTCTAAGCCCTAGGGCTGGGGTGGTGTGTGGTCTGGACAGGTCTATGGCTTCCAGTGGGCTCCTGCGGAGGGATCCCTAGGTAGTAGTAATAGGTCTTGAGGCTCATGTTAACTTGCCTCTCCTCAGGAAGTGGGCACATCAAAGAGGTCATTGTGGCCGCTGAGGCAGAGCCAGGGGATGGCGAGATGGCAGAAGCTCCAGGCAGTCCTAACCGTCAGGATCTTGGGCTTATTGGGGAGGGCGAGCAGGCCCAAGTCAAGCTGCTGCTGAACAAGGAAGGCCGCTACGTGTGCATGCTATGTCACAAGACCTTCAAAACGGTGAGCCCCTGGGGCCACGGGCCCGCTGGCTCCCCCGCTGCCCCTGTCCAGGGAGATGCCCTGAGCCTTACTGCCCCCTTCCCATAGGGCAGCATCCTCAAGGCCCACATGGTAACGCACAGCAGCCGCAGGGACCATGAGTGCAAGCTCTGTGGTGCCTCCTTTCGGACCAAGGGCTCTCTCATCCGCCATCACCGGCGGCACACTGGTGAGTGAAGTGGGGCTTAGAACTACACTAAATACCCTGCTGCTTGGCTCTGGGGGCACCCTACGGCTTGCCTGTGTCCTCCCAGATGAAGAGACAGAGCCTTCAAGCTTGGTGTTCTCTCAACACAGGACATTGTCCATCCCTCATGGGGGCTGACTGTTCTCTCTACAGATGAGCGCCCTTATAAATGTGCCAAGTGTGGAAAGAGCTTCCGGGAGTCAGGTGCACTGACTCGGCACCTCAAATCTCTCACTCCATGCACAGAAAAGATCCGCTTCAGCATAAGCAAGGACACAGTTGTGGGCAAAGAGGAAGTGCCTGCAGGTAGCTGAGTGGGGAGGCTGGGACTGGCGTTCCCAAAATGGCTGCCAGGCTCTTGACGGGCTCACTGATCTCTGCCTTAAGGATCCAGTGCCTCCACTGTGGGGACATCATCAGTGGCAGGGGAAGCCATGGAGACATCACCTGTGATTCACCTGGTCACAGATGCCAAAGGCACTGTCATCCACGAAGTCCATGTCCAGATGCAGGAGCTTCCCGTGGGCATGAAAGCCCTGGCCCCAGAGGTAGGTGCTGCCTGTGCTTGACCACACAGTGCCAGGCTGTGTTCAAACAGTGCCTCAGCAGGACCAGGACAAAGTTACCCCTCCCCCAAAAAGCACTCCTTAGTAACGGCGAGTCAAGGCAGGGAAGCTGCTAAGATTGAGCATGGAGTCTAGGGAGAATGGGATGGAGTTTACTCAGCGAGAGCAAAGGCAGCCAGCTGGCTGCGCACCATATGGAGCTCCAAGGATGGGCCTGCCATGTGCCTGCTATGTGGGGTGGGTGGGAACGGGTGCCCTGTATTGGGCTGCCTGACAGGCCCCCCTCCTTCCTTCTATTCCTCTCCCTCCCTCACAGCCCCCAGACCCTGAGGAGCTTCCCTGTTCTGGTGAGAACAGCCATGAGAACCTGCTGCATCAGGCCATGCAGAATTCTGGCATCGTCCTTGAGAGGGTTGCTGGGGAGGAGAGTGCTCTGGAGCCAGCCCCTCCCTCTGGGTCCAGTGCCCAGTCCCTGGGAGATGGAGCTCCAGACCTGCCGCTGCTGGAGGTGGAGCAGATGGAGACAGTAGGTGTCTGTTACAGCCATGCTCCCTCTGCTGGGGCTGACCCGGTGTCTGTTTCTCATGCCAGGGGAAGCTGCTAGCCTCCGCGTGCATTTTTAGTTTTTTTTTTATATTTTTTTCTTTTGAGACAGTCTGATGTAACCAGGCTGCCCCAGGTTTACTATGTAGCCAATATTGGCCTCAGTTCTTGGTTCTTCTGCTTCCACCCAGTACTGGACTTAGAGGCGCACACCTCTGTGCCTAATTTGGAAAGTAGTGTTGCTTTCTGCTATAACTGCCCTCTAGTCTGTTAACTTCCTTACCTAAGGCCAGGAGGGAGGAGGGAGGGGAGCTGGCTCTTGTTTTTGGAACCACAGGAACACAGCTTACATTAGTGTGGTCCCCCAGCAGGTGGCCAGTGAGGCCTCAGCTACGCCCAGGACCCACCCGTGCCCTCAGTGCACTGAGACTTTCCCAACAGCAGCCACCTTGGAGGCCCACAAGAGAGGTCATATAGGTGGGTAGCAGGGAGGCAGGTGGGTCCGTGGGGAAGATGGCCTGTGGACTGGCGACTGGTGGGCTTGTGGGTGGTGAAAATGGCCTGACATTGGGTGTGGCTTCAGGGCCGAGGCCATTCACCTGCACACAGTGTGGCAAGGCCTTCCCCAAAGCCTACCTGCTCAAGAAGCACCAGGAGGTGCACGTGCACGAGCGCCGCTTCCGCTGTGGAGACTGTGGGAAACTTTACAAGACCATTGCCCATGTGCGCGGCCACCGACGTGTCCACTCAGACGAGAGGCCTTTCCCTTGTCCCCAGTGTGGCAAGCGTTACAAAACCAAGGTAGGCCTTTGGTCCTAAGATCCTTATGCCTGAACCTGCCCTGCGTTGTCCAGCTGGGGGTCTGGCTGTTCCCAGTGCCCTGCCATGTCCTCGTCCTAGCCTGCTCTGCTCACTCTTGGCCTCTCAGGCCTGGGGTAGGAGATATGGCTGAGAACAGGCTGTCACAGAATGGTCTCCCTAGAATGCCCAGCAGGTGCACTTCCGGACACATCTGGAAGAGAAGCCCCACGTGTGCCAGTTCTGCAGCCGAGGCTTCCGGGAGAAGGGCTCGCTGGTGCGGCATGTGAGGCACCACACAGGCGAGAAGCCTTTCAAGTGCTACAAGTGTGGTCGTGGCTTCGCGGAACATGGCACACTCAACCGGCACCTGCGCACCAAAGGTCTGTACCACAGGTGGCAGGAGAGGGTGAGGGCTGGGGTCACATGGTCCCAACTAAGCTGAGTGTCCCTGTTGGCAGGGGGCTGCCTGCTTGAAGTGGAGGAGCTGCTGGTGTCTGAGGAGAGCCCCTCTGCGGCTGCCACTGTACTTGCAGAAGACCCGCACACCGTGCTGGTGGAATTCTCCTCTGTGGTGGCTGATACCCAAGAGTACATTATTGAGGTGGGTATAGAGCTGGTGGGATGGGTTTGGACTCAGGAAAGACCAGGATGACCTCTGTCATCTGTCTGTCTAGGCTACCGCAGATGACACAGAGACCAGTGAAGCCACTGAGATCATTGAGGGCACTGAGACAGAGGTGAGGGTCTGGGTGAGGTGTGGGAGGGTTACTGGGCTGCCGAGCGGCCCCTCAGGCTAAACCATGGTCCCTGCAGGTGGACAGTCACATCATGAAGGTGGTACAGCAGATCGTGCACCAGGCTGGTGCTGGGCACCAGATTATTGTGCAGAACGTGACCATGGACCAGGAGGCAGCACTGGGTTCAGAGACGGCTGCTGCTGACACGATCACCATTGCCACTCCTGAGAGTCTCACCGAGCAGGTGGCCATGACACTGGCTTCAGCAATCAGTGAGGGCACTGTGCTCACAGCCCGGGCAGGTCCAAACAGTGCTGAGCAGGCCACTGTGACAATGGTGTCATCAGAGGACATAGAGATCCTTGAACACGGAGGAGAGCTGGTCATTGCTTCCCCAGAGGGCCAACTTGAGGTGCAGACAGTCATCGTATAGCTTGAGGGCCGCTGGTGTGACAGAGGACCCCAGAGCGTGCCTGTCCACACCTGCCTGCTCAGAAGACATTGAAGTTCAGGCACCCGAAAGAGACAGAGTGAATATGAAGTTCTGTTTTGTTTTTTAGTTTGTTTTCTGCTTTACAATAAAACATGAAAACCTGTAGCTTGTGGTGTTGGGGTAGAGGCAGCCTCTGGGGCTGGCAAAGGTGCCTTCATAGGTACCCTCTGGACACACACTTGCCTTCCAGCCCAGGTGGTGCCTCAAGGCGCGTGGGTGTCTGGCATGTTGACAGCCTCTTGCCCTACCTAACTGGATCTGTGACTCCAGCTTTCACAGGCCTGCCAGGGTATGAGGTGTTCTCAACCTCCCAGTCTTGAGGCTGCCAGGGGTTGTGGGGTTGGTCTGGACACCGTGGACCGGCCTAAGTGGCCGATGCTTTCCTCTCTGGTAGTTGCTGGAGGAGCAGGAGATGCCAGAGCAGGCTGGGCAGGGCTGGTCTGTCTTGATTTATCAGCCTGTCTCATGAGAGACTGCAGCTCCCGGAGGCTGATCCCAGGCCGACTAGTTTCTGGAGAGGTGGAGACAAGAATGTGGCTGGCTTTGGGCACTGCTGTCTCTGTCGTGTTGAGGTTCTTCTGGGGGCTACTAGGGACTTGTGCCTTGACACTTAAGTTAGAGGAAGTGGCTTAGCATATGCCCTGTCCCTTGCCCTCTTGTGTTTCTGGAATCTACTCCATGGAAGGGGCGGTTCCCATTGTGGTCCAGCCCCTCCCTGGTCCAGGGCCTCAAATACCAGGGGTGCTTTGAAATTGGAGGTATTGTAGGTGCAAGACTGCAGTTCATCTTGGGCCACGTTAGGCCCTTGGTCTGGACTGATTCTCACTGACTCGGGACCTTTGAGTTTTTGACAGCACCTTATCCACAGCCCAGGTAAGTCTAGGGGTCTGGGCCAGGCTAGAGGCTGGGTGGGAATAGTCTTTCCATGGCTTTCCGCCCACCCGACTATACACACTGGAGAAACATGGGGTGTGCCAGCAGGACGCAGGCCAATCCTGGGTGCCAGATCTAGTTGGTTATAGCTATGCTACGGCCTGGTATGGGTTGGTATTACTCTGACACATTTCTGTCTTCAGGCTTTCTGCTTTGCCATGGGTTGGCCCTGGGCCTTGCTGACAGCACTTTGGGCACTGGGGGCTGTGGGGACCACAGCACTGCGCATTGGAGCCTTCAACGTTCAGAGCTTTGGTGACCACAAAGGGTCAGATCCGGATTGTTGCAGTGTCATAGCACAGGTGAGGCCCAGTGGGCGGCAGGTGGAGAAATGGGATGGAGGCAGGGAGCAGGTGGCCTTAGCCTCTGAGCAGTCAGACCAGTACATCCATGGGTTCTTCCTTCAGATCCTGGCTGGCTATGACATCGCCCTGGTGCAGGAGGTGCGAGACCCAGACCTAAGTGCAGTGTCCTTGCTCATGGAGCAAATTAACAGGTGTGGCAGGGCCCGGCACCATAACCCCAGCCATTATCACAAGCTTGGTTTGGTGCCTTGACCTAGGGACTGGCGTCTCTCTCCACAGCGTGTCCAAGCATGAGTACAGTTTTGTGAGCAGCAAGCCACTTGGACGTGACCATTACAAGGAAATGTATCTGTTTGTCTACAGGTGAGAGGTGGGCTGCAGGGAGGGGACAGGGGCAGAGGTGACCAGCTCCGCAGACTGACCACTTTATTCTCTGCTCCCAGGAAAGATGCAGTGTCAGTGGTGAGCACCTACCAGTACCCAGACCCAGAGGATGTCTTCAGCCGGGAGCCTTTTGTGGTGAAGTTCTCAGCTCCCAGCTGTGGTGAGGCTGATAGTGCCCCCTCCCTCCCAGACCTACTTACTTCTTCCAGGCTTTTCCTGACTCTCATATCCCCACTTTCCACAGCTGCCAAGGAGCTAGTGCTGATCCCCCTGCATGCAGCACCACACCAGGCGGTGGCAGAGATCGATGCCCTCTACGATGTATACCTTGATGTGATTGACAAGTGGAGCACAGATGTAGGCAGTTCCTCCCGCCCCCCTTCCCCCAACCCATGACCCAGAACACCGTAGGTGTGTACTCAGAGGTCTGGACCCCTGAGCACTGCTAAGAGCTACCTGCTGTGCTTGCCCACAGGACATGCTGTTTCTGGGTGACTTTAATGCTGACTGCAAGTATGTGAAGGCACATGACTGGGCATCAATCCGCCTGCGCAGTAGTGAGGTGTTTAAGTGGCTCATCCCAGACAATGCGGACACCACGGTGGGCAACTCAGACTGTGCCTATGACCGGATAGTAGTGAGTGGTGCCCACCTGCGCAGGAGCCTGAAGCCCCAGTCAGCCACAGTTCACAACTTTCAGGAGGAATTTGGCCTAGATCAGACCCAGGTGAGTGTGGAAAGGACTAGTGAAGATGGGTGCAGCAGACACACTAGGGAGCCCACTCGGGAGAGGGCTGGCTGGCTGTGCCTTTACACTGGTGCTCCCTCTAGCAAAGGCAGTTATAGCTGAGGAGCCTTAAAGAGCCAGTCCCCTGGGAGGGACCGTTGGCATGGTTTCTGTTCCTCTGCCACATGGGGCACTATGGGCCCAAGGGTGGCCACATGCCTCTACTGGCTCCTCAGATGGGGACAGCCAGAGGACATGCTGCCCTACTGCCCTGCAGTTGCTGAGGCTCCTCCTCTCCCCCCAGGCTCTAGCCATCAGTGACCATTTTCCTGTGGAAGTGACCCTCAAGCCCCACTGACAGCCAGAATATGCCACCTGCAGACTCTGGCCAGGGCCCGCTGCTGTGGATTACAGGATCACTGAGAGCCCTGTTGCCTCATCTGTAAGGTGGGCTAACATCACCTACCTCAGCCGGCTGTTGTGAGAACCTGTGAAAGGCACGGAGCACGTGGAGGACGCGCTGCGTGTGTAATAAACAAGCCGCTCCCGACCGTGGCTGCCCACAGGTGGGGGTGGCCTCTGCTTTCTGAGACCTGTCCCTAGGCTGCAGAACTTGGCTTTAATGGCCAGTAGGTCTGTTTCCATTGCTCCCAGAGAACTGGATGGCTTCACTTGTCCACTGCACAGCATGGAGAAAACTGGCCGTGCCAGCTCCCTGTCCTTACTTCCTTTGTTGTTGGTTATGTCCTTCTGGACCCTGCCGGACTCGAGAGGGCCAGGCTCATTCTGCCCTCAGGGACCTCGGCCCCCCATCTGAAACCCTGCAGGAAGCAAGGGACGCTGCACCTCCTCCAGAAAGGGCGCTCTTCTGGCACCATCTTCTGGTACCCTGCGGGGCCTGGACCCTGGCTTGGGCTGAGTCCTTCAAAAGCGCCTTATGGAGTTTCTTCCTTGGGCTGGGAAGGCCTTGGGAGGATGGAGGCTTATTCTCATGTGGGCCATCACTTTAGCCACAGAGATAGCTCTGAACACAAGGCTCATGAGGTGTCTGGTGGCTAAGCCTCTTTGTGTGTCTATGTGTGCATGTGCCTATGGAGGGAGGGCCAAGGTCAGCAAAACATCTTTTGTGGGCCACACAGAGAAACCCTAACTCAACAAACAAACAAACCCCTTGTGATGAATTAGAAAAGCTTGATTCTGTTTTGGCATTTCTGGGAATTGAACCAGGGACCTAGTGCATGCTAGGCAGGCAGTCAGGCCTCATTCTCAGCCTACAAGTCTGGTTCTTGCAAAATCTAATGTAAGATTCAGGACCTTGGCACTCAAAAAGCAGTACTGGGCTAGGGATGCAGCTCAGCTGGCAGAGTGCTGGCTCCGCATGCGGGAAGCCCTGGGCCTGACTGCACCACAGGCGTGTGTGTGTGTGTTGTAATCCCAGCAGTCAGGATTTAAGGCAGTCCTCAACTGAATAGTTCAAAGGTCACCTTGGGCTCTGTGAGGCCCTGGCTGGAGCAGGAAGGGAGGAGTGGGCAGACAAGAGGGCAGTGCTTAGTCACTGTTGCCCACATTCCTGCTCCCCAGGTTCCTCTGATGGCTATCTGCTCTTTCTAAATGAAAATGTATGTGGCCAGAAGGCCTACTCCAGTGCGTGACTAGGCAGACTGGTCTTAAAGGTTCCAATCAGGCAGTAAAGGCCAGGGATGGGCTACAGGGCCAACCTGAGGACACGGTTCACATCTGTGCTTTAAGGAGGTGGGCGTGCAGTGTGACCCACCTGAGGACACGGTTCACACCTGTGCTTTAAGGAAGTGGGCGCAGTGTGACCTTAGGAAGTCCAGGCTGACTTCTGTGCTCACTGAGCAGAAAGGTCCTTGTTGCAGCTGTAGCACCGTAGGCTTCAAGGAGCAGCTTCTTTGTGTGTGTGCACACTTGTATACGCTGGAGGCCAAGGACTGAGACAGGTGTCTCACTGGCATTCGATATTTATACTAGACTGGGACTGGCTGCCAGAGGACCCAGGATCTGCAGGCTTCTGCCCAGCTAGTCCTGGGCTTACAAGTGCATCCTCCATGCCTTGCTTTGTATCGACCTCCATGATAGCATGGTGAGCATGGCAGACCCACCGTGTGTGTGTGTGTGTGTGTGTGTGTGTGTGTGTGTGTGTGTGTGTGTGTTTTGCCCTCAGGGGCCAGAGGTGGCATTGGAACCAGAGTCACAGAGGGTTATTAGAACTGTGGGTGCTGGGAACTGGACCTGGGCTCTCTACGAGAGTAGCCAGCGCTGTTAACCCCTGAGCCACCTCCATTCTGGAACAGGACATTTTAAGGTCAGGAACAAAAGAGCTAAGAGTGTTTACATTGAAAAATAACCTTGTTGCTGGGCGGTGGGGCACACGCCTGTAATCCCAGCACTCAGGAGGCAGAGGCATGTGGCTTCCTGTGAGTTCGAGGCCAGCCTGATCTACAGAATGAGTCCAGGACAGTCAAGGCTACGCAGAAAAACCCTGTTCGGGGAAAAAAACCAAAAAAAAAAAAAAAAAAAAACCCAAAAAAAAATAAAAAAAAAAGAAGAAAGAAAGGAAAAAGAAAAATAACGTCGTTTATAAGCCTTGGAGCAGGAGGTGCATGTGACTGACACCTCCTCCCCCACGTGGCGGCCTTGCTTTAGCCCCTCTTTTGCTTGAGCTTTTCCAAGTACACATGCAGGGACTTCTGGATGGAGTCTCGGGAGATGAAGTTGACGAAGTTCTGGATGTCGGCCTCGCGCTGCTTGATGAGGTGGTCTGCGGTGGCCTTCCGCATCATGCTCTTGGTCAGCTGCCGGGAATGGTCTGAAGGAAGTGGGTTACTTATGAGACTCACCTTAGACCTAAGGGGCCACTCCTGCAGCGCCTGACTTTCTCCAAGTACTGAGTTAGGGACTCTCCTAGGGAGTGCAGAAAGTCACAGAGAAGGCCTGGGTGTCCTAGCATTTGAGCAGCTGAGGCAGGGTAGGGAGTACAAGGCCAGCCTGAAATACATATGAACACCCGGCCTAAACACACCAATCCAAACAAAGCTAAGAGCAGACAGGGTACTGCGAGAGTGTTGAGGACTGTTGCTGCTGAGACTGAGTCTGCAGCCCAGGGTGGTCTTGAACTTGTAGCACTTCTTTTACTCCGAGTGCTAGGATTACAGGCACATGCCACTATGCCTGGCATCTTATAATTTGCTTTTTTATGTCTTTGTTTGTTTGTTTGAAATAGGATCTCTCTGTGTTAGCCTTGGCTGTCCTGGACTCGTAGTGATCTATCTGCTTCTACCTCCCAACTGCTGGATTAAAGACGTGTGCCACCATGCCCGGCTTTTATGTCATTTTTAGGGCTGGGCACACAGATCAGTGGTAGAACACGTGCACAAAGCCCTGGGTTCCATCTCCCAGAACCTCCAATAACTAGCATGTTATTTTGGTTGCATTCTATTACTGAATACATTTTCCTTATCAGTAGATTGTTGCTTGCGCATATGGGTACTGGAAACTGTCTCCACAGGAGAAGATGGCTCCAAGGAGGCAGGCCCAGACACTTAGCAACATTTGGGAAGTATATTAAATGACATTAAACTTTAGTGTGTCCGGGTGGTGGTGGTGCTGCTGGAGAGATGGCTCAGCAGTTAACAGTACTGGCTGTTCTTCCAGAGGACCCAGACTCAATTCCCAGTAACCACATGGCAGCTCACAACTGTCTGTAACTCCAGTTTGAGGGGATCACAACAGACATAAATACAGGCAAAACACAGATACACATATGTACATACGTACACAGTGCTCTGTTTGCATGTACACCTGCAGGCCAGAAGAGGGTATCAGATCACATTACAGATGGCTGTGAACCACCATGTAGTTGCTGGGAATTGAACTCCAGGCCTTCCAGAAAAACAGTCAGTGCTCTTAACCTCTGAGCCATCTCTCCAGCCCAAAATAAATAAACTTAAAATCAATCAAACAAGGCCGGGTGTGGTGGCGCACGCCTTTAGTCCCAGCACTCGGGAGGCAGAGGCAGGCGGATCGCTGTTAGTTCGAGGCCAGCCTGGTCTACAAAGTGAGTCCAGGACAGCCAAGACTACACAGAGAAACCCTGTCTTGAAAAACAAAAACAAAAACAAAAAAAAAAAAAATCAAACAAACAAAAAAAACAAACCCCTTTACTGTCTTAACTGGTGGCATATGCCTGCATCCCAACATTGAAGAAATGAAGGCAGGGGATTCCAAATTTGAAGACACAGGGCAAGTATGTTGTTTCAGGGAAATCTTAGCTACACAGTAAGACCCCGACTCAAAAGAATCTTGGTGCCCCTGTGGTTCACAGCATGCAGCTGTGAGGCCAGCTGTGTTTCGGGTGGCTTCCCTCCTGTAAGAGCCTCACTCAGCAGCAGTCTCCTGCTCGACAGGATCACAAACAGATCACGCAGATCCTGACTGACCACTTGCCCCATCACTGCCTGTTGCTTGCTCCTTACCTGGAATGGCCAGCCACTGGGCCATCACTGAGCGAGCCCTGCTGTGTACCTGGTCCTCAGGCACCACCTCGTCCACCAAACCCAGCTTGAGGGCCTCCGCTGGTGGGAAGAGCATCCCCAGCTGAAGGGCGCGCTCAGCTGCTCGGTGTCCGATGGTGTTCACAAAGGCGTCTTTTAACCTGGAATGAAGACACCCTTTACCTCTGAGCCAGGGAGGGGAGCTGTCCCCACAGGATTCAGTGTAGAGTAAGGGTGCAGTCCCTTGTCTTACCAGAAGGGGGCAACAATGCCCAGCAAGGTCTCGTTCAATCCTATGATGTACTTGGTGTTGTCAGCTATAATCCTGTAGTCACAGGTAAGAGCCAGGAGGCAGCCACCAGCTGGAGAGGCTCCCTGCAAAGAGAAGCAGAGACTCGGTCTGTAAGTGCTCAGCCCCCAGTAATAGTCCTTAGGGCAGAGAGTGCCCGGGCTTCTAAGGGCTAAAGATGGGCATGAGCTCTCAGCACTGCACTGGCATCTGGGCCAAGTATGTCTGATAGCTATAGGAACTGGGATTGGCCACCCAGAAATCAGCAGCTGGGGTCTTAAGAGATTCAAAGGCCGCGGCATATGGCTTTAGCTTTCTGGGGCCAAAAAATTATACTTCTATGAACAGCAAGCTGCTTTTCCTCTTGTAGCTTTTATCTGACACTATTTAGACAGAGCTGTCAAGCCATGGAGCCATCAGCATGCAATCCTACCAGGACGCCTGGGAACCCCAAAATGGCTCAGTGGCCTCCTTCCATGCACCCTAATGCCCCATCAGTGTCTCTTCTCCATCGCTTGCTTGCATCAATCCATTCCTTCAGTTCCCATGGCTATGATCCTCACAACCATCTCCTCAGAGAACCTGGCTTTTTGTTCTTCTGTTATTTTTTTTTTCAAGACAGGGTTTCTCTATGTAGCCCTGGCTGTCCTGGAACTCACCCTGTAGGCCAGGCTGGCCTCCAACTCAGAGATCCACCTGCCTCTGTCTCCCGTGTGCTGAGATTAATGGTGTGCGCCACCAGCAGCTCAGGGCAAGAACCCTGCTTTTTGAAGCTGAGCCCCAATCCTTTCCCTACTGCTCTACCTTCCCGATGTCAGGTCAGAGTATCACTTTACAAGTGTAGATCTCTGCTCAGGGCTCGTTCCAGCCAGCCAGGCCCCAGGGCCCTACCCGGTGCCTTTTTCTCTGCTGTGTCTGTCTGGCCCGGGGAGTACCCCTGCTTTGGGGCAGGCCCTTGAGGACTGGGTGTGGGGACTGAGGAGCACTCACGTTGATGGCAGACACTAAAATCAGGTTGGACAAGTAGAGCCGCAGCCATATCTCCTGCACAGCCTTCCAGTACTCAGCGTAGTGCGCTGGGTTCCGGCCATATAGCTCCATCAAGTCCAGGCCTGCTGAGAAGACGCCTGCGCGGTCCTGCGGGGAGAAGCCAGTGTCATGTTCGGCCAGTAAGATGCTGGTTCCAAGGAGTCCAGAACTGCAGTATCAAGGACATAGCCTGGACCTTCCTCGGGACTGATCACCTGGACCGTTTGTCCTTTCTGGCTTTAACCTGGAAAGGACACAACAGGTAACAGTGGGTACTGCTCAGAGATATATTAGGTACCAAGCTGTCCGATACCTGGGCACACGCCTCTGTGCTCAGTTCTGTTATCCAAGCTGAAGACCTCAGGTGCAGGTGACCTCCCAAGGTCAAGCGAGGGCAGAAGGAAAGTGCTGGTCCTCAGCTGATGTGTCAGGTCCGACCCAGCTACCACAGCGGGTATGGGGAGAGCACAGGTGGAGGGGAAGCGCTGAGGACAGCTAAGCCATGTGTCAGGAGTCAGCATCAAATCCCTAGGAAATGGCTCCGCAGCTTCCAGGTGAAAAACCCACCTGGGGACTTTGCCTTGGTGTGATTTCTTAGCCAGAGTTTGAATTCATGGGTGGTAGATTGGTTACAGGACAGTACCTGGTCCAGCAAGAACTCAATGTTTTGTTTGCTTCATAACACCTCCTGTCAGGAGGTGATGGAGTGGCCCCAGACAGACAGACATCTCCTGTGACCCTAGAGCCCTTTGGGCTGAATTCATGTCTCTTGGGCACCAGCTGATGCACAATGCCTGTGGGCTGATCTCACTTTGTGTGTTCATGAAATACACACCTTTTCTGTAGGGTAAAAGGCTCAAGAGTGGCCTGCATGCAGATGCTGTCCCCCACACTCCCATCTCGCTGTGGAGCCCTGGCTGTCCTGGAATCTCTCTGTAAACCAGCCTAGCCTAGAACTCACAGAGATCCTCCTGCCTCCATCTCCCGAGTGCTGGGATTAAAAGCGTGGGACACTACGCCCGGTGGAGCATCCACACACTAACTAAACTGTTTATCCCCCACTAGCTGGGGTCCAGCTCAGCCGGAGCATCCATACATTAACTGTTTTCTCCATTTAGCTGATGTTTCATCCATCCTGGGTGCAATTACCTTTGTTACTATCATCATTAACATAAAACCCACTGCCATAACACAATAGCAAATCCCACTGCGGGATTTTTTTGTTTTGTTTTGTTTTTCAAGACAAGGTTTCCCTGTGTAGGCCTGGTTGTCCTGGACTCTCTCTGTAGACCAGGGTGGCCTTGAATTCACAGAGATCCGCCTGCCTCTGCTTGAGTGCTGGGATTAAAGGTGTGCGCCACCACGCCTGGTTATGTCATTGCTTATTATTCAGGCAAAACAAAAAACACCAACAAAAAACCCACAAAAGCCCAAACCTGTTGGATTTATAGGAGTCTGAGCTATTGCTTTCCTAGGATTTATGTGTCACATGAGCTCATCACATATTCACAGCGGCCTTATTTCATGTCAGCCACAGTAATTATTACAACTGGAGGTACAGTCTCCAGCCCGCTCACTGCACTTCAGGAGGTGGCATTACTGCTAGGCAGCACCCTGGGCTTTACTCTCTAGTCACAGTTGGAGCCTCACCCTTCTCTTGCCCTTCATGGCACCTAGGACACAGCTGCTGTCTTTTCTACAATGCCTAATTCTGTCCACTGGTTTCCACTGTTCCCAGGGTTTATTCTAGATGACACATAAGCAAAAGCTCATTTTAAAAATTATGTTTATAAGAGTAAACATCCACTTTCTCAACGTTTTCTAGGGCCCTCAGACATTCCATGACACCACTCTGATTATCCAGATGCCTACAAACAGGATCATTCACCTCACTGATGGCTTCTGTTAGAATCTTTTTTTTTTTTTAAGATTTATTTATTTATTGTTATGTATACAGTGCTCTGCTTGCATGTACACCTGCAGGCCAGAAGAGGGCATCAGATCACATTATAGATGGTTGTGAGCCACCATGTGGTTGCTGGGAATTGAACTCAGGACCTCTGGAAGAGCAGTCAGTGCTCTTAACCACTGAGCCATCTCTCCAGCCCCTCGTTAGAATCTTTATTAATACAAATTGCCTCCAAACAAGAGGTCCTCTCAGTCACCCCACTTAATGGGAATGCCATTATCGGGTGCCCGGTTATTAAGGGGGACTAAGCAGTTTCCAAAGCCTCCAGTTATTATTGTATTACCATAAAGAGAATTATGGCAAATGCAGGGGCGGTAACAACAAAGAATGATGCTCTGAAGCGATCTGAGGCTGGGAAAACGGTAAAGGGCAGACTTATGTCACCGTAGCTGGTCAGGCTTAGTTATGTGACTACTTCCTTCCATGAGCTGTGATGCACTCACGCCATGGAAACCGCACACCAGGAGGGCTGGTGTAGTAAGCAGGGGCTTCAAGTGGGTTAACTGCAACAGTGCCTGTGGGTGCTCAGCATCCGCCTAGCCATGTGCGGGTGCACGGCTGGAGAGACAGAAAGCCCAGGAAAAAAAATCTGTGGGGGCTGGGAAGGGGGGCGGGCTTCAGAAACAATAAGGATGATTCCATTACAAAGGCTTTCTGTACAACAGGGGCGCGGTGGCCTCGGTATGTTCATTATGGACTAATGTCACGTCATCTTTAGCATAGTTGAGAATTTGGTATGAGGACCAAGGACAGTAAGATACAAGAGTTGACATGGAATCACATTACTAGGCCAGAGGCCGGAAGCAGGGTGGAGAGGGCTCCGGGGAGCGGTGGTGGGCTTCGGCTACCTGTGTGGTATGCGTGTATTTGGTGGGAGATCACGTGTCGTCACGTAAATAAAGACTTAACTAGGAGGGTAAAACCAGAGGCTTGGATAAGGCCCGCAGCAACGTCTGGACAGCTAATGGGGTTAAGAATACTGAATGTAATTGCGGCAATTCGTGGACTAATTAATACTAATGTACCACTAATTAGATACATTAAAAGGTGGCCTGCAGTGGTGCTAGCTGTGAGACCAACTGCTAAGGCCATGGGCTGAATAAACGAACTAATGGCTTTAATAAGATAACAAGCACAGGAATTAATGAGACATGAATCTGGTGGCCTTTGCCCAGGGTAGTGACTGTTTCCCTACTGGACAGCCTGGCCCTTTTGGGGGCTTGATGACTTTAGCTTCCTACGCCTTTACTGACCAGTCTGGTCTCTTTATTACTGTAGCACACAGCACAGCAGGACACCTATGCTTTGAGCCTACTGGAAAAGCAATGGCAGCCAGGCATGGTGGTGCACGCCTGAAATCCCAGCACTCAGGGAGGCAGAGGCTGGGGGATCTCTGAGTTGGAGGCCAGCCTGGTCTACAAAGTGAGTTCAGGACAGCCAAGGCTACACAGAGAAACTCTGTCTTGAAAAAACAAAAAACAAAAACAAAAAGTTTTAGCCAGGCGTGGTGGCGCACACCTCTAATCCCAGCACTCAGGAGGCAGAGGCAGGTGGATTGCTGTGAGTTCGAGGCCAGCCTGGTCTACAAAGCAAGTCCAGGACAGCCAAGGCTACACAGAGAAACCCTGTCTGGGGGGGAAAAAAAGGAAAAAAGAAAAAGAAAAACCAAAAAAACCAAACAATGGCATTGTTACGCTACCTTATCAAGGGGCTTAGGGGCAATATACAGTGACAGAACACTTCACAGTATTCAGATGACCTGGCCTCAGTCTCCAGTATCACCCCCAAAAAGGAAGGGAGAGAGAGAGAGAGAGAGAGAGAGAGAGAGAGAGAGAGAGAGAGAGAGAGAGAAGTGGCTAGTGGCTACAAACTTCCCATAAGCACCCCTAGTGCCCGTGTTTGTCCCCCTGTCCCTTCTGGGAAGAATGACTGACTCCCTTTGGGGCTGGAGAGATGGCTCAGCGGTTAAGAGCACTGTCCGCTCTTCTAGAGGTCCTGAGTTCTATTCTTAGCAACCACATGGCGGCTCACAACCATCTATAACGAGATCTAGTGCCCTATTCTGGTGTACAGACACACACGCAGGCAGAATATTGTATGTATAATAAATAAATAAATCTTTAAAAAAAGAAAACAATAATTAGACGTAGCTCTGTCAGCAGAGCTCTTGACTAGCATCCACGAAGGCCTGGGTCTGGTTCTCAGCGTCTCACAGGCTGGCACGTGGCACTATAGCCTTGACTATATAACAAGTCAGGCACAGCGACCCTGACTCCAAACAATGACAAGACCAAAGGGGCTGAAATAAACTGGCTCCACATCTGAGGAGGATAGGGGATGTGATGCTCAGCCTGGCCAGAGACCACGCCTCTGAGGACTTCCTTGTCCACCCCTCAGTGGCCACTGATCTGTTCCTGGCATTTGCCAGCACTTGTGGGCAATGCCAGGTTCCCCCCAAGAACTCAGATGGCAAAACTTGCGCTCTGCTGCCTGACCTAAGATGACCCAAAGAAGAGCAGACCCACGCTCGCGGGCACACGTCCTGCTGGGACTTAGATCAGGCACCTGCAGCTCCTGGGGGGAAAGCAGCCTGGGAGTCCTCACCATGTTTGCTAGTGACCAGATGATCTCAGGTGGCTCCTGGGTAGACTCTGCTCCCAGGAAAGTTCCCACGGAGACTGCTCAGCAGGTTCCTGAGGACAGTCCGGGCCTGGTAACTGGGGAGCTGCTCGCCAGGAATCTGTCCTAAAGGCCCCTTGTGGAGATCAGGGCTGCCTGGTGACTCAGTAGCCCATAACGGAGGGCTCCAGATTTTCCACGTTCCCACTGTGACCACAGCCAGGGCTGGGTGCGTGTGGCTTGGACAGGCACCTACCGAGGTGAGGATGACACCACGGAAGGACTTGTCATTCTCCAGCTTCTCCAGACTGATGACGAACTCTGTCAGAAACTCCAAACTGAGGGAATTCACTGGAGGGTTCTTGAATTTCATCACCGCAACCCCTAGTTTGAAAAAGAGGATCGTCAAAAAGGGCTCAGTCTACACCGAGACTGGCCGCTCCTGGCCCTCTGCTTGGCCACAGAAATGCAGAATTTGGGGTTTAGAAACTTCAGACAGTCCAGGTGGTAGTGGTGGCAGCCCACGCCTTCAATGCCAGCACTGAAGAGGCAGTGGCAGGCGGATCACTGTGGGTTCAAGGCCAGCCTGGTCTACAAAGTGAGCCCAGGATAGCCAGGAAAACCAAATCAAAAACGTTCAGGCAGGGGCTGGCAAGTTGGCTCAACAGGCAAAGAAAGCATATGATTTAGGAAGTCTGGTTTCTGGTGAGGGCGCAGGTGATGAACTCTGTGTGTCCGTAGGTTGGGTGGCCTTCATCTGTTACCTCTGCTTCTCTGAGTAACCTCTCTGCCTCCTGAAAGATCAAGGTTAAGAGCTGTCGCAAGTACCCAGGACAATGTCACCGGCCCTCTCGAGAGCAAAGCTTCTGCAGCTGCCTGTAGTACTCGCGACACATGGACAGCCAAGCACATGTTAAACCCTGAACCACTCCTCTCATGCTACGGCAGGCAGAGGGCACATGGAGACAGACACCACGATGTGGGGTGTAGGGTACCACCATCACAACTCTTGCCCTGCGTCCTTGATCCTTAGAGGCCACAGCACCCTAAAAGGTAGAGCTAGTAGGGGAGGGGGCTATATGCTCTCCTAGCCAGAGGCACAGAGCTGAATTTGCCAGAAACTTCTACTTCTGCCGAGGGCCTGAGACCTGCACAGCTAGACTCGGTCCTGCTTGTGCATAAGGCCTGACTTGAAACTTTTTGTTTTGGTTTTGAGGTTTGGAGCTCAATCTTCTCGCGCCACCCCGGCTTTCTGAATGCTGGCATGACAGACTTACAGCATGACCCTTGGTCTAACAGCCACATCCAATCTTTTGATATTGTGACATGACATTATCACTTACAAAGTTCACATTCAAGAACTGTACAGTTAACCTTGGTGACATCACCAGCCAAGATGGCTGCCACCCACATGATGGCTTCCATGTTGGTGAGGTCAACAGCCAAGATGGCAGCCAACAATAGTTACTGCAAAAGTTTGAACTGTGACAGACACCCCAAACACAGAGAGGTATCCAAAGAGAAACAAATAAAATTTGAAATTAAACTAAATGTACAACAAAGTATAACTATCTACCTACCTACCTACCTATTTAGGCTACAGAAAGGAACCCTGTCTCAAACCAAAACTGAACGAATTAATGATTAAATAAACAAGTGAACAGACAAATGAATAAACAAAACAAAGCAAACAAACAAAAACCCTCATCTTTTAAGTTTACAATTCTGGGTTAGGCTCTCCTTGGCTACTGCAGCCCAGGTGCACACACCTGAAAACTGACTTTAAAGTCTCACACTCAAAAGAAGCAAGTGAGCCAGCGCTGTGGCAGGACACTCTGGATGCCCCCATCTTTGTCTTGGTTTACCCTTCAGGTCCACCCTTTCCAGGGGCAGGAGACGGGCTCTCCGGCAGTCTAGTCAGGCCTCGCTGGCTTTCCTTAGTCAATAGCTGCAAGGGAGCTACAGCAATCTGGGAAGGAATCACTGAAGACTCCCCTGAGTAGAAACCTTGGGGAAACCAGGCAGATGGGGCCAGCCCACGTGACATGCACCAGCAGGGAGAGGGAAGAGGAAGACAGTCCCATCTGCGCTGGTGTAACGATAATAAACCAGTCTTTTTTTTTTTTTTTTGGTTTTTCGAGACAGGGTTTCTCTGTGTAGCCTTGACTGTCCTGGACTCGCTTTGTAGACCAGGCTGGCCTGAACTCACAGCGATCCACCTGCCTCTGCCTCCCGAGTGCTGGGATTAAAGGCGTGCGCCACCACGCCCGGCAATAAACCAGTCTTAAACCCAATTAAACAGGCCCAATGTAAAACTCCATACCAAAACCCTCCAGCCCCTCCTGCTGACTTTCCAGCACAGGGCTAAAGGTCTTAAGGAAAGGCCCTGGGAATAGATATTTTCAGCTTTGCAGGCAACACAGTGACTGCTTACAGTCAGCTCAAAGGCAGTTGGGCCCGTGGCAGAGAGCCGGGGTCATGGAGTGGGCATGGCCGATCGAGCACTTGTCACCTGAGGGCAAGGCCTGGGCTTCTACCACAAAAAGCAGGCCAGGCAAGGCCATTGCTGGCGCGGTCCCAGCACGCAAGAGCAAGCTGGCTAGCTGTACTAAGTGGAATTTGCAAGCTCTGGGTTCAGGGAGAGACCCTGACTCAAAAAAGTGGAACACACACACACGCACACACGCACGCACGCACGCACCTTTATTGGACTACACGCATTCACTCCCAGTCATATATGTGTACCCTCATTCACACTATACATACATGCAAAAAGAAAAATTAAAAAATAGAAACAGAGTAAAAGGAGGCACCCACAAGCCAAGGGACACCAAGGGCTGAGGCAATACCGAAAGCCAGAGATGCCAGGGAGACTGGTCTGGAGGCTTCAGAGGAGGCACAGCCCTTCTGTCCACGTCTGTGGGCTTCTGTTCAGCCTGGTGCACTGTGTTCTGTACCCACGGATTCAGGGAACACTTGGACCGCCATTGTCATGAACCTCCATCTTCAGGCAGAAGCTGTGAAGTCCTGAGGCCACAGGACACATGCAGTCTTCAAATGGCGCCCACCTCGGCATGCAGGGGTGTGGGGGAGGCCGTGTTCCCCATCTTTTCAGCATCTGTACCTTCCAGATGTCTGACTGTTTTTTAAAAGATTTATTTACTTTGTATGTATGTATGTATGTCTATATGTATGTATGTATAGAGTATTTTGCCTACATGTATGCCTGCAGGCCAGAAGAGGGCACCAGATCTCATTATAGATGGTTGTGAGCCACCATGAGGTTGCTGGGAATTGGACTTAGGATCTTTGGAGGAACAGCCAGTGCTCTTAACCTCTCAGCCATCTCTCCAGCCTTTTTTTTTTAAAGATTTATTTATTTATTTATTACATATCGCATATACAGTGTTCAGCCTGCATGTACGCCTCGAGGCCAGAAGAGGGCACCAGAACTCATTATGAGCCCACCATGTGGTTGCTGGGAATTGAACTCAGGACCTCTGGAAGAGCAGCCAGTGCTCTTACCCTCTGAGCCATCTCTCCAGCCCCCTGACTGTCTGACTGTTAAGGCAGCCCACCTGCCTGGGGACGTGGCTGTTTCATTTGACGCTCCAAACCGAACAACACTGTAGTGGCTTGTCATTGGCACTCTGAGCAGAGTGCACCGTGCTCCAAGCCAAAGTCACCGTGCTGTGACTTTGATGTCATGCAAAATGACAGTGGGTAGAGCTCTCCTGGTTGTTCTTTTTTTTTTCTTTTTCTTTCTTTTTTCTTTGGTTTTTCAAGACAGGGTCTCTCTGTATAGCTTAGGCTGTCCTGGTCTTGCTTTGTAAACCAGGCTGGCCTTGAACTCACAGCGATCCGCCTGCCTCTGCCTCCCGAGTGCTCCTGGTTGCTCTTACCAGCCTGTCCCTACACCCATCCTGTCTTTGGCTCACCAGTGTGTGTAACTGCTCTTGTTCTTCTGTACTAGGAAGTCCGACATCTTCAGAGGCACAGACACACCCCAGGCCCAGAGGTGCACACACTCAGTTAGCCACTGCAGCCGAGGATGCTGGAGTCCAGTGCCCTTGCCCTGCTCTTGGCTCCTCGTGCAGAAGTGCAGAGCACAAGGGCCTATCTCAGGGGCACTACTACAGCTGCATGTGATCATCCGCTACTGCCTGAAGGGCTTCCAAGTCATCAGCTGAGCACCCAGGTGCCAAAGAAAGCCCTTCTCTGAGACCGAGCGCCAAGTCCTGGTGCCAACTGGGTGTCTCTCTCCTCTCTCTCTCTCTCTCTCTCTCTCTCTCTCTCTTTCGTTTTTTGAGTTTCTCTTGTAGTCTTGACTGTCCTGGACTCACTTTGTAGACCAGGCTGACCTCAAACTCACAGCGATCCACCTGCCTGTCTCTGGAGTGCTGGGATTAAAGGCGAGCGCCACCATGCTCAGCTACAAGTGGGTTCTTTTAAGACCTTTTTAAGTGGACTAGGCGTGGTGGTGCACGCCTTTAATCCCAGCACTCCAGAGACAGAGGCAGGCGGATCACTGTGAGTTCGAGGCCAGCCTGGTCTACAAAGGGAGTCTATGATAGCCAAGGCTACACAGAGAAACCTCGTCTCAAAAAAACCAAAACAAACAAAACAAAATGAAACAAACAAAAAAAACCCAAAACAAACAAACAAAATATAACAAAAATCTTTAAGTGGAAGAGGTAACTATGACCCAGTAACAGGCCTGTGTAAAACAAACACCTCAGGTTAAGTTGGAAGGAAAATATCTGAGAAGTCCGGACTAGCAAAGGGCACTAGGGAAAAGGTAACGAGGGAAAAGGCGAACAGGAGCAGGGAGAGCTTAGATGAATTTGGTCACCTCAGGATAAGGAACCAAATTCCTAGATACTCTCTTCTCTAATGAGGCCGCGAGCAGGTTCTAAAACCAAACATAAATGCCCCTGATTGGCAGAACTGATTTGAGAAGCATGCTGTTCTGAAGTGCCTGCTGGGCAGCACGAGGAATGGTGACAGAGGCCGAAAAGCCCGTCTGCATATGCGATGGACCTTCGCCAAGAGACTCAGTGTTGACGACTTTCTGTGCTAGCAGTGCTCACAGCTTAGGGTGTTTGAGTGCTGGGGACTTAAAAGTGTGAGCTCGAGGGGGCTGGACAGATAGCTTAGTGGTTAGGAACACTGGCTGCTCTTCTGGAGGAGCTGGGTTTGATTCCCAATGCCCACCCGGCAGCTCACAACTGTGCAACTGCACTTCTAGGGGATTTAACTCTCTTTTTGGCCTCCACGGGTACTGCACAAACATATAGGCAGGCAAAACACAAAAAACCCTAAGTACATAAAATAAGAATAAACAGACTGTAAAAAAAAAAAAAAGGAAAAAGTATGCCAAACGCTTGTAATGGTGGGAGGTAGAGGTAGGTGGGTGAGGTTCACGGTCAGTCTCAGCTACACAGTCACACTCTCCAGCTTTAACATCCTTTTGTTATAATTTTATTTATAAATACAAAAAATTTATGTTTATAAGATGCTCTTAACTTTTGAGCCATTTTCCAGCTGCTGGTGTCAGAATCCTTTATGCATTTTTCTTATTTACAAGAAGGCCAGCCCGGGATAAATAAAACCCAGTCTCAAACGACAAAAAACTAAAGTATTAGGACATGTGGACTTCTCCATTTTACCTTTGAAACAGAGGTAACACTCTATCTACAAAACTAAAATAAACAAACAAGTAAAGCCAGTTGCTATTTTATCTTTTTTTTTTTTTGTTACTGGATATGTATGTATGTGTACATGCATGTATGTGTGCATGCTACTTACTTATTACCAAAGTTGCAATGAAATATATATATATTAAGCCTAAGTATCTTCTCACCTTTAAGTGTACACTCCGGTGACTTTGGCACGGTACACAGTTGTTACGGCTACCCGCTGTACTATTTTTATTTATTCACTTGTGTGTCCTGGGATTAAACCCAAAGCCAAACCCAAATGTTCTGTCATCAAGGTAACTCTCTCCAGTCTGCTAATATTTCTAAATGTGTTTCTGCGGTTTGTGAGAGATTAAACTGTCAAGGAACGATCCTTTTAGCATTTCCTGCTTCTGTTGGACTCATCAGGGCTGAGTAGCAATCCTGTCACAGGAGGCCTTTGACCTCCAAGTCCACCTGGGATGTTCCCCACCTTAGGTGCCAACGCTTAGTGTTGAGAAGACAGGGTCAGGGTTGCAGTGCGGTCCTGGGCTCTGGGCCCAGCTGTGTGCTCCTCTCCCAGGTTTTTCTTTCATAAATACATTACCTACTTTTTCTGGAAAATCTCACCCTTTTCCTACAGCATCCTCACTTTAAAAACAGAGCAAAGCACAGGGGAAAGGCCCTACATGTAGGGCAGGCTGGCCTCCCTTCAGGCCAGTGAGGCGAGGCGCTTCCTCGGTGTTCTGAGGGGGTCAGGGAGTGAGCCTACTTGCAGCTCCCAACTTTAATTGCTGAGGTCTGCGCCACATATTAGGAAACTATTAAAAAATACCAACAATCATTTTCGTGTCGGGTATTTGAGCCGCTCTCATGTGCCTGAGACTGGCTTCCGCTGTGTTTACAAGCACGAGCCACCAGTGCAAGCTACAGTCATTTTAAACTAATAGTTTAGGTAACAGACCATAACTTTTAAAAGTTTAACCAAAACTTCAAAAACGCACACTTTTGTCACCTGGTGTAAACTTAAGTTTTAAACAGAATCTGAGCTTATGTGTGTGTGTGTGTGTGTGTGTGTGTGTTTTTCTCTCACTGCTTTTGTAAAAATGCAAAGCGCTCGACATCAGGCCGACTTCACACGGGACCTGCGAGCCTGGCGCCAGCCGGTGGACCTTAGCCAGGTGCAGGGCCCCCACCCGGCGCCCGCTACTCACCCGCCGCGTCCTCCGTCTCCACCAGCACCTGCTTGTTAGCGAAGCGCCGCGCGCCGTCCACGGCCTCCCTGCGCCCCAGGCGGGACCCTGCGGACAGCCCGGAGCACGTTAGCCAGCGCGCCCACTCTCGCCACCGCCGCCCGCGCCCCCAGCCCTCCGTGAGGCCGTGCGCCGGCTCTCCCGCCCTGGCCGCGCACCCGCGTGCAGCAGAACGCGCCCCGCAGCCGCCAGCGCCATCTTGGCTGTCCGCGGAGACTACAGACCGGAGGAGCGAGCGCGGCCGCCTCCAGTGTGGCCTGCAGACCCCGCCCCGGCAGGCGCCGCCCCCACAAGGTCTGGGCAGCCACTCCGCGGCCCGCTGCTCCCCTAAAAGCCCAGCGCTGCAGGCAGCTGACTAGGGAATGAACAAGCTGGCGAGCGAGGAGGTGGGAGTGTGCTCAGTCAAGGGCTCCAGCCAGCTGCCTGCCAGAGAAGAAGCTTCCAGATCTCAGGCGGGCAGTGCAGAGGAGCTGGGATTAGGAACCCGAGCTGAGGCTGGCAGAACGGCCTTGCCAGCACAGGGGTCTGCAAGGCTGTCTACCGAGGTTACACGCCAAGAGCGCTTTTTTTTTTTTTCATTTTTATTTATATAAATACTGAAAAGGCCACAAAAAAGGGAGTTGCCCGTGTGGCATAGGCAATGCAGTGAGAGGCAGCCTCCTCAACGGTTTTTATTTTTATTTTTTTGAGATAGGATTTCTGTGTAGCCTTGGCTGTCCTGGACTCTGTAGACGAGGCCTGGAATACAGGCGCCTGCCATCCAGCTGGTCTTACTCTCCCATTTCTCCAAGTCTCCCTTCTTGCCAAAGACCTTTCCTGTGGTGCTGAAGGGAACTGGAAACTGGACCCCACCACCACCAGCTCAGAACCAGCACAGTCAGCCAGGTATCCCCGTATCTTCCCAACACAGCAGCAGAAGTCTCAGGCGGAAACAGCTTCTCCACTACAGGACTGATCTCACCCCAAACACTGGCTGACAGCTTTCAAACCTAAAGTGAGTTCTTAGTTGGGTGCTCACCCCAAATCTTGAGTGTTATGGACTAGGAAGAAAGAGGCAGGGAAACCAGTACTCTGCGTTCTAATCCTAAATTTATTCAACACAGTCCTTTCACTCTACACAAGTACAAACACAACCTTATCTGAAATGCTACAAAGTTATAAAACTCAAAACTTTATAGTACTGACTGTACAATAAAAGCAAAAAGGCAATGTGCACACTGCCAAGGTTAACCTGCAACGTGAAAGGCAGGTGGCAACGGGGTGGGGTAGGTTCCCTGTGGAACTGGCTCGCCAATTTTAGAGAGTACCAGAGACATGGGGACAGAACAGAAACTGTGTATGAAGACCCCTTCAAAGGCTTTTAACCCTACAAGTTGAAGAGCATCAGCAGGGACTCGGTCAGGCCTTCAGCACAGCAGCTTGGTCCTTTCGGCAGATGTGGCACAGCAACAGCAAGGGGGTGTGAGCAGCTGTCTGACTGGTTCCAGGTCATCTGTGGAAAACGGTGTGCTGCCGTATGGAGGCTTGCTTGTCCCAGTTGGCTCTGCTACCAAACAGACTTGCAAGAACTGGAAGGAGTGAACTTTCTAGCCAGAAAACTACAGGGCACCTCTATGGGCACAGTCTGGAACCAACAGTACCTCTGCAGCCAGAACCCTCTGCAGAGGAAGTATCGCAACTGCTGTCTTCATCGCCTACCCTGGTAAGGGATCCTTCCCTACAGATCTTCATTTGGCTAAAGGACAAAACTGAGGTGGGGAACGTAAGTTACAGAGGTACTCATCCATGTCCCTGCTTATCGAGAGGAGTTGGAACTGGAGCGGCTCCTATGGCGGCGGCGGCCGGGAGACCGAGACCTCCTGCGCACAGGGGACCTGCGCCTCGGGGAGCGGGACCTGCAGGAAGAGAAACCAGGTCAGCCAAGAGCACAATCCCACAGCTATGGGATCAACTGGCCATTTCTAGACAGTCCTGTTTTTGTTTACAACCCTATAAACTGTTGCTTCTGCTATGTCTGGCCCCAAAGCTCCTCTCCTAAGCCCCCCTGTAACTTTCTTTCTTTCTTTCTGCCTACCTACCTACCTACTTTGGTTTTAAGACAGGGTTTGTGTAACAACCCTGGCTGTTTCTGTGTGGCCTTGGTTGGTCTGGACTCACTTTATAGCCCAGGCTGGCCTCAAACTCACAGCAATCCACCCGCCTCTGCCTCTCAAGTGCTGGGATTAAAAGTGTGCGCCACCCTGCCTGGCCCTTCCCTCACGATCAAGTGCAGAGGGTCTCCTGGGACGCATGCCAGCTCAGACTCTAGAGGTGGTTCCTTCACAGGGCCCCATCTGCCTATCAGTAACATACTGTGACTGTCCTTTCTCTGAACAGTTCCCAAGTGGAACATGCTGGCCTACTTTCTACATTCACCCCAAAGTCATCATCGCCATTCATGTTTACAAACCATACCAAGAACCAAGATGGGGTAAGGACAATTCCAAATCACCGCACCTTCTCCTCATCCGCGGGGGTGACCTGCGCCACATGGGGGGCGGCGGGAGCATTCTCCTGGGTGGGCTGAATCGCCGAGGGGGTGGCCGAGGCCAGGGTGCCAACACAGCAGTAGCAGTGATCTCTTGGCCATCAATTTGTCCTGTAGGAAAAAGGGACAAAACCATAAAGTCTCTAATATTAAAAACTTGGAAGCTGGGAGGTGGTGGCGCACACCTTTAACCTGGACTACAGAGGGAGTTCCAGGACAGCCAGAGCTATTACACAGAGAAACCCTGTCTCAAGAAACAAACCAAATAAAAAACCCTGAGGGCCAGGCGTGGTGGCACACGCCTTTAATCCCAGCACTCTGGAGGCAAAGGCAGGTGGCCTGGTCTACAAAGCAAGTCCAGATCAACCAAGGCCATACAGAGAAACCTTGTCTCCAAAAACCAACCAACCAACCAACCAAAAACCCCTTAACATGCTTGCACCCGTGCTGGTGTGATGGCACATGCCCGAAATCCCAGCATTCAGGAGGTGGAGGCAGGTAGAGCACCCTTAATTAGCCTAGGCAACATAGTGATATAATGCCTTAAAATGAAACCAGCCAGGTATGGTGGCCCACACCTTTAACCCCAGCACTGAGAAGCAGAGACAGAACAGATGGATCCCTAAGAATTTGCAGCCAGCCTGGTCTACACAGCAAGGTCCAGGCCAGTCCAGCTAGGGGTACATAAGGAGACCCTCTCTCAAAAACAAAACAAGGCTAGGCATGGTGGCTCACATCTTTAATTCCAGCACCCAGGAGGCAGAGGCAGGCAGCTCTGTCAGTTTGAGGCCAGCCTGGTCTACAAAGTGAGTCTAGGACAGCCAAGGCTACACAGAAAAACCCTGTCTCTGAAGAAGAAAAAAGAAAAAAAGTCAAAACAAAACCCCAACTAAAACTGTTAAGATATTTATAAAGCCTAACAGACTTCCGAGGACTCTAAGGTTCCCCTCAACAGATGGGCCAGACCATACTGGGCAGTGCCAGTTCTCAGCCCCAGCTGCAGAACACTCTAGCGCTAGACACAAATTCTGCATTCCCTAAAACGCTGATTCGAAGACAAAGTGGGAATTGGCCACCAAAAACTATTCCTAAGTGCTTGTGCTTCAAAAACCATGATGCTGTAAATATTAAAACAGTCTTGAGAGATTCATTGTGTGAAGTCAGTGTATGTATCATCAGTAAAAGCAATCCTAAAAACACTAGAATGTTAGCAAATAGAAAAGGACACTTAGAAACGACCACAGAGAATATTCCTGTGTTGAAGCCAAATACATTCTTTGTAAGGAAAGCTACATCTGATGCACAGATTTTTAACAGATTGAAAATTTCTTAAAATGCTAATATATTCATATTTACTGGATTTTTCTTCTCAAGAATAGCAAATGCTTTATAAAACATGTTTTTGGTAAACACGCCCCCACTGGATAAGAACTAGAATTTACAAAGGGCTCCAGTCAGACGCAGAAGCACCTGGGTAGGAATCCACTTCAAGGGCCCAAGTAATCAGATCTGAGGTGACAGGGCTGAGGGTGGTGACACAATCACCCACCTCCATCCATGTGCTTGAGCGCCTTCTCCGCTTCATCTGGATTCTCAAATTCCACATACGCGTAGCCTTTGGACAGATGAGGGTGCATCCTCTCTACAGGCATGTCAATCATCTTAATTTTCCCGTAAGTAGAAAATATTTCCATGATATGATCCTAGAGAAAGAAGGTCACATCCCTGTTTACCCATCTATTACTTAATGGTCAAAGGGCACTCACGAGGGCTGAGTAAATCTTCAGTGCTGTGAGAGCATGCTGCCCCTGACAGTGTAGGCCACTGGGGCCTAAGTCTCCTGGACATAAGCGTCACAATTAAGCAGGGCTCCAGTGAAGTCACGGACTACATTCTAGGTATACCTGCTGCCGCCAGACACCAGCTTGTCCGGCCACACACCCCAACCTCCAAGGATGTGGTTCTTACCTTGGTCACATTCCTGGTGAGCCTCCCAATGTGCACTTTGGTGGGTTTAGGTGAAGGGCTCCGCCTTTTCCTCTCCTTTTCATCTCTTTTAGGTGGCTTGGATCTGAGAAAGCAAAAATCGCCCAGAAAATTTCAATTTCTCAAAATTTCAATACACTCAAAGGGGTGGATTTCATGCCAAGTTCCCAGCTTTGGCCCCCAGCACCAAAAAGGGAAAAATATCAGCTGAGTGGGTGTGGTGGCATATGCTTAACATCCCAGTACCCAGGAGGCCTAGGCAGGAGGAATTCTAGAAGTTTAAGCCAGCCTGCACTGCCTAGTGAGACTGCCTCAGGAACAAACAGTGTGGTTTGCCCTTGGCTTCAACAGCTTCTAGAAGAGTTTACCATTCTCTCCTTTTTAAATCAAGGTTATCCTACCATCTTCTTTTTAAAAATATATTTTATTGATTTATTCATATTATATCTCAATTGTTATCCCATCCCTTGGATCCTCCCATTTTCCCCTTTAATTCTCTTATATTATCTAAAAAAACAAAACCAAAAACCAAAAAAAAAAAAAAAAACAAAACCCACTATCCTTAGCCAGGTGGTGGCACACACCTGTAATCCCAGCACTCAAGGAGGCAGAGGCAGGTGGATCGCTGTGAGTTAGAGGCCAGCCTGGTCTATAAAGTGAGTCCAAAACAGTGAAGGCTAAACAGAGAAACCCTGTCTCAAAAACCAAACAAATTAAAAGACATTATCCCTGAGACAGAAACCAAACGAAGACCTCTTCAAATATGTGTGTGTGTTTTACTTTTATTCTGTGTGGGCATGAACCAGGGCAGCACATATGGAGTTAGAAGATGACTTGCGGGAATTGCCCTCAGCCCCAACCATCAGTATCCCAAGGGTGGGCACCCTGGTTGATAGGCTGGCAGCGAGCACTCCTACTGACTAGGACGCCCTCCCCACCCTCTAACTCCTTTGATCACTCATCCTCTTTTATTTGTCTTTTTGAGAAAAGTTCACATGCAGCCCAGCATGGCCTCAAACTTCTAACCAATTACAAACACTGAGCGCTGGGATTTTAGGCATGCACCACACTTCATTTTGATATACTTTTTAAAAACCCCACATTTATGTATTTGTGCACTACAGTGCTTATGTGGAGGTCAGAGGACAGCCCGCAGGAGTCATCACATGCCACCATGTGGGTCCTGGGATTGAACTCAGGCTGTCATTAGCTTTACCTGCTGAGCCATCTTGTCAGCCCCTGGTCTACTTTATTATAACAACTACAGCAATGAGCAGGCTAGGCACTCTGGACTCACTTGGAGCGAGAACGCCGCCTGTTGTCATGCCTGCGCCGAGATGGGCTTGGGGAGCCCGAGGAGCTGCTGGAACTCGAGCTTCGGGACGTGCTGGAGCTACCTGAGCGGCTGGATGCAGAGGACGAGCTGGAGCCACTGCTTGAGCCTGTGCTGGTGCTGGAGCCCGAGCTGGAGGTTGAGCTGGACCGAGACCTGAGGACAAGGTGGGGGTGTCACAGAGTCAATGAACAAGAGGGTCACATTTCTACACAGAAGACTGCCCAGTAGAGGACTGGTTTTTGAAGTCTCATTACTTTCATCAGTGTGGTGACAGGAAAGACAAGCTGTTGTCACCTATACAGAACCCTTAACTTGTTTTTGATTTTCGAGACAGGGTTTCTCTGTGTAGCCTTGGCTGTCCTGGACTTGTTTTGTAGACCAGGCTGGACTTGAACTCACAGAGATCCGCCTGCCTCTGCCTCCCAGAGTGATGGGACTACAGGCATGCACCACCACTGCCCAGCTAACTTTTTACCAGCGGGGAAAAAGCAGGAGTCTATCAAAAGTCAGACCACCCACCTAGCCTGTAACAGAGCTGCAGACAGACTCAGACAAGCTTCCAACTACCAAAACGAGCGTTTGGGGCTGAGGAAATGCTTGGCGGGTAAGAGCACTTCCAGAGGACCCAGGCTTGGTGTCCAGCCCCCACATGGCAGCGCACAACTGCCTACGATTCCAGTTTCAGGGGACCTAATGCCTCTTTCTGTTGGAGCTAGGCACACATGGGTGGAGGCGGGCACGCCAGACTTAAGCTACCAGGTGTCAATTCAGAATGAGTACATTCTCAATACTGAGTGAGAAACAATTCAACCCCCCCCCAACATCACATTTCTTAGAATCACATTATAGTTCATACCCATTAACAACACACACTATACAGCAAGACCATACATCATATATAATGAGATGAAACTCAAAACCAGAATGCCATAACTTAGGGTCTTAAGAAAGGGTAGACTTCCCTTGGCCAACTAGCTAAGTCAACTGGCAAAGCTCAGGCACTGAAGAAACCTGTCTCAAGAGAGAAGGTGGGCAGCTGCTTGGGAAGGACACCTGGTGCACAGGGCTGTCCTCCAGCCACACCACTCTCCTCCTCAGCTGGGCTGTCTCTCTTGGAAGGAAGGGGCAGGTTCAAGAGATCTCAAGCATGCAACTCTGCCCTAACTGCACGTTGCCTCAGGTCTCAGGCAAGGCTTGAAGCAGGGGATTGTGGAGGGACCCCACCCATCTACACAAGCACAGGGACGTTATCCCCACTCCTTGCAGCACCTCACCCACTGCACTGTGAACAGGCCTAATAACTCTCACTGGTTACCTAGAGTGAGCTCTGGGGGACACAGGAGGCGCAGATTTTCTCTGTGTTTCTCTAAGGGAAGGAATTTAACACCCAAGGCTGATCTCCATAACACACGTGTCACCCTCCCGCCCCAAGACAGAAAAGGTGTCCTCAGTGGGCTTCACAGTGAGGGAAGACGCGGCCGCAGCAGTGGTCCCTCTGCCCCACCTGGTGCTGCTGCTTCCACTTGAAGCACTGCGTCTCTTCCGAGTCTTATCCCTGCCACGATCCTTCTCACTTGACTCTTTAGTGGCCCCTTTATCTTTAGAGCGGTCCTTGGACTTCTCGTCAGAGCGGTCCTTGCGTTTGGTAGGAGAAGGAGCCCTGCATGATGAGGAAGCATATTGAGGTTGCAAGCTCTCCCGACCAAACCCTGAGACAGCACAACCCAGTAGTGGGGTCCACAAGGATTACTACGCTCCCCACTGATCACAGAGCAAAATGATCTGTGAATTAGGACACTCACTGTAGAACACAAAAATCTCCCCTCTTTGAGGGTCCCTAAACAGCAAGCACCCCCAAAATAGCACTAGAAAAATCTTATAGAGGATTACCTAGTGCTGGACTTTTTATTATTTTCTTTGACTCCTAGCAAGCTCTTCTTTTTCACTCCTGATAAATCCATTCTCCCCTTCTGAGGTGTTCAAAGCAGCAATGTCGGCCTCACTTATCTGAACTCTCACTTCTAACTTGAGACTGAGAAACGATCCCTAATCGATTGCAATTTACGCCAAAGAGCAGCCTAGTAACAAGATAAAAGGATTTAAATAGAGTAAACGAATTGTCAAACATCAAATCTATTTTGCGACAAAAAGCTGAGCACACAAGAAGGGAGCAAAGGGGCACAGCAACCAGCAAGTGTCCACACAGCCTGCACACTCGGGGGACATCCTTCATTTCTTCATGGAGGCTTTTCCACCCCCACAGGAGGCCCCGTTAGTTTGTCTTGGTTTTCCGCAGATTTTATTTACTTATGTATAAATGCTCTCTATCTGCATATATGCCAGCAGACCAGAAGAGGGCATCAGATTCTAGTCTAGATGGTTATGAGCCACCATGTGGTTGCTGAACTCAGGCTTTCAGGAAGAGTTCTTACCTGATGAGCCATCTCTCCAGCCCCCCTCCCTTTAATTAGAAAAAGCAGTATAAAACGTTACATGTCTCAGGTACAGGAGTATTAAGGGTCATGTTCTCCCTCATGAGATGGAGTGGGGACTGTACCTGTCAGTGTTCTTTCAGAGCCTGAACCACACTGGAGCTCATTAGTAAGTCTGATGATGAACCACCTGTTAGATGGCTTTCCAAACAACAAAATCAATTTGTATATAGACTGACAGGCTCTTACTGCCACAATTTTCTTTGGGGATATACTAAGTGATAACCAGATATCATTTTGAGAGTAACAAGCACCAAAACATCACTCAACACAAATGGACAAACCATCAAAGCACATTAAATGAGCCCTAAGCTGGACAGTGGTGGCGCACGCCTTTAATCCCAGCACTCAGGAGGCAGAGGCAGGCGGATCACTATGAATTTGAGGCCAGCCTGGTCTACAAAGTGAGTCCAGGACAGCCAAGGCCACAGAGAAACCCTGTCCCAAAAAACAACAACAAAAAAAGTGGGGGTGGGGTGGGGGAGGGCTAAAGCCAGATGTAGTGCACAGCTTTCACCCCAGCCCTCAGGAGGCAGAGGGAAGTGGACACAGAGCTAGTTCCAGGGCAGCCAAAGCCACACAAAGAAACCCTGTCTTGAGGGGGGGGGCAGGGGGAGAAGGCAAGTAAGGCTGTTAGGTAAATTAAAAAGCAAAGAGAGGACAAATGTGATTTGTTGGATCTAGTCAGAAGTAAGGTAGGCACAGCTGTTTAAATTTTTTCTGCACTTTGGAACTTTTGAAAAAGGTGAGCTCCTATAGGCTGTTAAGGGTTTAACAATATGCTAAATAACAGTAACAATAACTCAAATAGAAACCACTAATTTTTCCTGTGCCCTAGTCTCAGGGAGCAAAATACAAGCAAAGGCCCAGGAAACATCTTAACTCTTCTTTCTCCCCTTCCTTAACTGTAACTGAGAAAGAACACACCATTGGAATTCTGATTTCAGAGACAGGGCACATCTAAACCCTGCTGAATAGCTGTTCCAGCCCCAGAGACAAGCCCCATCTTCTGTTAAATGAAGGTGGCAAATGACGACCTATACAGATCCTTTCCAGGGTTATATAATCTTTTCAAGCTCTTGTTCCCTTAAACATAGGCACTAGGGAACACCAGTACCTCATGGGCTGGAGTAAGCAGGCGGGCCTCACTACTGTCATCTTAGTCACAGCATTCACTCCTGATTGTTTGCTTTTGAGGCAGGATCTCTCTCATTATACAGCCCGGCTGTCCTAGAGCAGAGTCCTGGCCTCTGCCTGAGTGCAGGGATTAAAGGCGCATTTTATTTTTA
This sequence comes from Acomys minous, assembly GCF_964271855.1. Classification (NCBI taxonomy): domain Eukaryota; kingdom Metazoa; phylum Chordata; class Mammalia; order Rodentia; family Muridae; genus Acomys; species Acomys minous. Next base: position 40,817,592 of record NC_140498.1, read on the forward strand.
TTTTTTTTGTTGTTAAAGATTTATTTATTTATTAATTATTGTCTATACAGTGCTCTGACTGCATGTACACCTGCAGGCCAGAAGAGGGCATCACATCTCATTACAGATGGTTGTGAGCCACCATGTGGTTGCTGGGAATTGAACCCAGGACCTCTGGAAGAGCAGCCAGTGCTCTTGATTGCTGGACCATATCTCTCCAGCCCCCAAAGGCTCATTTTATTAAAGACAGGTCTCTAGCCCTGTTAGGGAGGATGAGCCTCCTGTTCTCCTGCCTCTGCACCTGGGCTTATAGGCTTTATACATGGGCCGGAGATAGAAACCAGGGCTTCATGCACTACAGGCAAAGGCACACAACCAACTGAGCTATTGCTAGAACCTCATCTTTCCTGATAGTTCCCAAAGGCCTTAGGCTAAATCAATCTATAAATCTGACAAGGCACCTAGCTAAATGCTCAGTGATAAATGATACCAAAGGGTTGTTTCTTCACATCAGGAAACTATACATACACTCACTGTTACCTCATTCATGACTTCTGAATGCTCAATAAAGTCCAGAACAGGTCACTTCACTTTCAGGGGAGGTCACTTAGAGCAGCACTGTCCAGTAAGAGCGTGAGCCATTAATTCAAATTTCTCTGCAGCTACATCACAAAAATCAGCCAAGCCTTTCCCCCCTTTTGTAGTGCTGAGGAATGAAACAGTGGTGATACATGCCTGTAATCCTAGCACTCCAGAGGCAGAGGCAGGAGACTGTCCGAATTAAAGGCCAGCCTGGTTTACACAGCTAGTTCCAGTACACTCAAGGCTACACAGAGAAACCCTGAACCTGGTGCACTCAACAAGGACTCTACCACTAACATATACTGACAGTCCAAAATGAAGGGTTTTTTGTTTTGTTTTTCCTTGAGACAGGGTCCTGGCTTGACCAGGCTGGCCTCAAACTCAGAGACCTAGTACCCAAGTGCTGAGATTAAGGCAGTGGGTCCCAAAGTTAGTTTTTAATAAGATAGCTGGGCCGGGAATGGTGGCGCACGCCTTTAATGCCAGCACTCAGGAGGCAGAGGCAGGTGGGTCTCTGTGAGTTCGAGGCCAGCCTGGTCTACAAAATGAGTCTATGATGGCCAAGGCTACACAGAGAAGCCCTGTCTGGGGGAGGGGGGAGAATAACTGCCCCTCTAACATAACCAATATAAAAAAAATTTTGGTGGGTTTTCTGTATTAAGTCATTTAAATTGGGCCTGTACTATTTTAAGATTTTGGTTTGGGTTGTTATCCAAGGGCTCCACAGCTACCAGGGGCAGAGGAGAGACTAACACCCTCTCCCCCCCCCCCCCTCCGCACACCCCCAACCCAACCCGTCCAGAACGTACTTCACGAAACAAGCAGAACCTGTTATTTCTAAGCAGCCTACACATTTTAAACCACAGAGAAGGGGAACACTTTGCTGGGTGTGGTCGAGTGCTAGAAAGCAGAGGTGAGGTTCTCTGTTCACCCAAGTTCAGGCAACAGCTCAGGGCCACACGGTCACCTCTCCCCATGCTCCGGAAAGGTGTGCGTCCAACAGCCAGAGAGGGAGGAGAAAACAGTTAGTTACATCTCGAGCAGAGGGCGGTGCAGCAACCTTCAAAGCGCTCTCCACATTAAAAAAAAAAAAAGAAGAGAAAAGAAAAGAAAAGGCAGGTGTGAGACACGCAGCCTACGGAATAAGCCAGGGTACAGGAAAGGAAGCCTCCGCCACGTCCCCCTCTGGGCTTGCTAACCGTCCTCGGTGCACGCCGGGCCGGATCGCCAAGGCCCAGCGCTGAGAGCCGCACACGGGAGCTCGGCGAACACTCGTGGAGAGAGATCTACAAAGGAAGCCAGCCTTTCAGGGCGGCTCTCAACCTGCTGGGGGCTCCGCGCCGGACACGCGCACCGACCTCGCCCGCCCTCCCTCCCTCCCGCCCTCTCCACTCACTACTCCGGTGGGGCCCGGCGTGGCGAGCCTGCCTCCAGCCCGGACAAGGAAACGGGCGGCGCTCCCCGGCTGCTGCTGGAGTCCCCGCAGGCTAAACGGGGGTCGCCGCCGAGCGAGCCAACGACGCGGGGTCGCCCTTCCGGCCGCGACCGCCTCGACCACTTCCGGGCCGCGGCCTCGACGCCTCCCACTCCGCCCGCCCGCCCGCCCTGACCCGCTCGCTTTTCTCTTCGGGCTCCGCGCCCAGCAGGCGGCAGGCCTCCGCCACGCAGCCGGGCCGCGGGACGATGCGCCCCGCCGAGCCGGCCAGGAGGTCCCCGAAGGTCGGATGCGGCCGGATTCCGTCCCCAACTTACATCTTCCCGAGGCCGCCGCCGCCTCCGCCTCCGCCGCCGCCTCCTCCTCCCGCTCTCCTCAGACCCCGGCGCCGGCGCGGCTCTTGTCGTCAGACTTAAGAAGCGGGAAGGCGCTGCGGTCGTCGCGCGGCGATGACGTCAAACCTCTCAACCAATGTGCGCGAGCGGTGGGGAATTAAAGGACAGCGACAGTTTGTAGGAGAAGCGCCGCAGCGTTTAGTTTTTTGTTTTTTGTTTTTGTTTTTTCCCCTCCCACCCAGAGTGGAGGCTCATCAAAGCTTGCGGGGACTCGCTTTGCGCGTCGCAGGATGCGCCCTTTGGCGCCTCGCATCTGTGCGGATGGAGCTGCTCCTACTGCCTCTGTTGCCCCTAGGGTCCCAGCGAAGCCGCGTTATTTTATAGGGACAGGCTGGTTCAGATAGTGGGTTCGTGCTGTCAAAGCTCTCTGGTAGCGTAGATCGTGTGGACGCGGTCTCTGCGCCTGGTGGGATTCGGCCGACTAGGTACGGAGGGAGGAGGCCAGTGAGGGCAGAACGAAAAGGAAGGAGGTTGAGGAAATGTTGAAGACAAGGTGACATTTCTGAAAAGGATGGTTGTGGCAGAGGGATCAGCAAAAGGCTTTCATGCTAGCCTGGAGGAGAAAAGGGACGCCAGTCTGGACGAGGGTAACTGTCAGGACCTTCACTGCAAGGGCACAGAGGTCCTGATCTTTGCCCAAGGCTGCAGAGTAGCGCCCGCCATGATGTCCCCGCCTCCCAGCTCTGCAGTCCCCCCCCCCCCCCCGCAGTTATCTCAACAGGTTTGAGGCAGGCAGCAAGAAAAGAGGAGCAGATCTTAGGGTGAGCTTTAGGAGGAAGGAACGAAGGTGACTTAGGTTTGGATTACACATTGTAGCGTAAGACAGGAAAGAAGGTAGCGTGCAGCTTGGTGACCTCGGAGTAAGGAGCTAGGGTCCAAGGAGCTGGACACAGGCCAGCCAGGAAGAGGAGCCTGATTCTGGAGTTGGCAGATCGCGACAGCCTGGTGTGGTACCTTATTTGACATGTGGGATATTTAGTATAAGCTGGTTTTCCTGCTTTGCTGTCACATCTGCTGTGGTCTGACCTGAGTGGTGTGTGGATGTATTAGCTGACCTCTAGATGAACAGAACTGATAGAATTAAAGTAAATTTATCATGTTGACTTACATGATTCAGTGTAGGTCATTGATATTAAGAACCAATAGCTTTCTTTCCTTTTTTTTTTTTTTTTTTTTTTTTTTTGGTTTGGTTTGGTTTGGTTTTTCGAGACAGGGTTTCTCTGTGTAGCCTTGGCTGTCCTGGTTGTAGACCAGGCTGGCCTCGAACTCACAGCAATCTGCCTCTGCCTTCCGAGCGCTGGGATTAAAGGTGTGCACCACCATACCTAGCTTGTTTTTTTTTTTTTCAAGACAGGATTTCTCTGTGTCACCCTGGCTATCCTGAAACTCACTCTGTAGACCAGGCTGGCCTCGAACTCACAGTGATGCGCCTGCCTCTGTCCCCAGAGTGCTCAGATGAAAGGCGTGCGCCCCCATAATCTAGGCTGAAAGGGATTCTTGCTCTTCACCACAAGTTGGAAGAATAAAGAAGGTGAGTTCTGATGTCAGTGAAAGATGGCAACAAAAAGGTAGCTGAGCTTGCCAGAGAGAAACAATCAGGCAAACTTTGGACCTCCTGGGGAGCCACAGAGAAACTCCGTTTACATTTTAGGGTGATCTTCCCACTTAACAATCCTTTACAGGTGTGCCCAGAGCCCACCTCTTGGTTAATCTGAAATTCAGTCGAATTGACAACCAAGATTAACCAACCCAGGGCCTTCAGGCTGTTCTTATAGAGAAAGGGCCCGTGAGGCTTTACCATGGGGTGGCGATGGTCAGCAGGCAGCACATACAGGTGTCTGAAATTTCATGGAGTCTGTGACTTGAGAGGCTTTTGGCTGGATGTGGTGGTGCACGCCTTTAATCCCAGCACTTGAGAGGCAGATGCAGGTGGATTGCTTTGAGTTCCAGGCCAGCCTGGTCTACAAAGCTAATCCAGGATAGCCAAGGCTACACAGAGAAGCCCTGTCTTAAAAAGGGTGTGTGTGTGGCTTTTGGAGGCCTCCAACCCAGAGCTTTGTGTCCAGAGCAACACTGACACCCTAGAAACCTAGTCACCCCCACCATGGTAAGGGAGGGCAGAACAAGTTGGGCTAACAGCCTCTCCCGTGCCTTCCCCTAATGTTTAAAGTACGTGAATTTGGCATGCATAAAAGCTTTAACACATTTTATATTAAATCTAAAAGCATGCTTTGCTCAGATGCTTCCATAAAATTTGTTTATAAATATTATGGACTTTTATAATCAAGAGTACTATCGGCTGTTGAGCACTGAAGGCTGAGCATCCTGGTTTTTACTGTTTTGGACCCTTTCCTTCCTTTGTTCCTTTTTTTTTTTTAAATAGCCTTTATTTAATTTTATTTTATGTGCACTGGTATCATATGCCTAGGAACTGGATTTACAGACAGTTGTGAGCTGCCATGTGGGTGCTGGGAATTGAACACAGGTCCTTTAGAAGAGCAGACACTGCTCTTAACCACTGAGCCATCTCTCCAGACCCCCCCGCCGCCTTTTTTTTAAATTAAGATTTATGTTATGTGCTCTGCCTGAATGTACCCCTGCAGGCCAGAAGAGGGCATCAGATCTCATTATAGATGGTTGTGATCCACCCTGTGGCTGCTGGGAATTGAACTCAGGACCTCTGGAAGAGCAGTTGGTGCTCTTAACCTCTGAACCATCTCTCCAGCTCTTCCTTCCTTCCTTCCTTCCTTCCTTCCTTCTTTCCTTCCTTCCTTCCTTCCTTCCTTCCTTCCGTTCCGTTCAAGCATTGCTTATCCTGGCCTGTTGCTAACCTACTGAGGCCAAGGTGGCTAAGGGCCACTGAGCTGGATTTCCAGAGGCCCAGGGCATCCTTGGCTCAGACTTTCTGGCAGAAACGTGAATAGCTGGCCGAAGTCGAGGGGTGATGTGAGCCCTGGCTGGTATTCTGAGTTCCTTTTCTTCCCTTCTCAAGGTTCAAAGCCAGCCTAGTCTAAGAGTGAGTTCTAGGACAGCCAGGGCTGTTACACAGAGAAACCTTGTCTCAAAAAAACAAAATCAAAACCAAAAACGTCTAGGAATCACCCTGTCTCTGCTTTCCATTTGGTGGGGTCACAGCTGTCTGTCATCAGACCTGGCAGCCCTTTCTGTTTAAACCTAGAAAAGCAGTGAGGGCTTGGCTATGGTCTCGCTCACACTGGGGCTTCCCTACTCTCTTATGTCCTAAGCAACAAGATCTGCACGCAGTGACAGAGTATTTCAGCCAAGCCACTTTGTTGGGCATATAGGACGAAAGGAAGAAACACAGTGGCTGCCCCACATGACTTGCTCTTGGACCCACGGGAGCTGGGTCAGGTCCTGGGAGCAGAGGAAACAGCCTTGACTCCTGGGTCCCCTGGAAGAACTAGGCAGCAAGGCAGAGCAGCCACCTGAAGACATTTGAGCCAACCTGGTCTGGAAGGAATGGACATGGAAAGGCAGGCTAGACTTCTGTTGCAGAAGTCCATGGCTCCCTTTTTGCTATTCCTCAGAACTGCATAGCTCAAAAAAAGTCAATGGAGATCGAAGGAGAGAGCAACACGTTTGTTGTTTAGATCACAAGTGGGGGATGAGAAAGAGACTTGTGAGAGAGCAGGTGATGTTAACCCCTTAGAAGTCGAACCACCATGTGGGGAAGATTGGTTGTTGACCATGCTTGAACAAATGCTGAGAGGAGGTATACATGTGAGCCATCAACCAGAGGCGGGGCCTTTGGAGACTTGGGATAGTTTTGGCTGCGCATCACTCCACTGTGAGAAGCTTCTAGAGAAAACCGCTCGAGGGAAGGCTTCCAGGCTCTGGGCTCCGGCTGAGGTTCCAGGAGAAGAAATCCTGCTGACTACACCAGGACAATTGTTCCTTGGAACTGATGTCCTTACGGTTTTGTTATTGTATTCATTAATCTTTTTTTCCTATTGTTTAGGTTAGGTTATAAGTGAGGTACTCTCTCGGTTAATAAGTTCGTAATAAAATATAATTGTTAAGAAAATTGGGGCTGGAGAGATGGCTCAGTGGTTAAGAGTGCCGCCTGCTCTTCCAAAGGTCCTGAGTTCAATTCCCAGCAACCACATGGTGGTTCACAACCATCTGTAATGTGATCTGATGCCCTCTTCTGGCCTACAGGTATACATGCAGGCAGAACATGTACACATAATAATAAATAAATAAATCTTTAAAAAAAAAAAGAAAATTGAGCCTACAGGAGATGGGTTCCTGGGGCCTGTTCTTGCTTTTGCTGTTGATACTCCAATGTTGAGAACCCAGTGGGGTAATGCAAGCTGTCCAGGACTGGCTTTGTAGATCAGGGTGGCCTTGAACTCACAGAGATCTGCCTGCCTCTGCCTCCTGAGTGCCGGGATTAAAGGTGTGAGCCACCATGCCCTGCATCCTAGGGTTGTTTAATTTTTTGGTTTTTCAGGACAAGGTTTCTCTGTGTAGCCTTGACCATCCTGGACTAACTTTGTAGACCAGGCTGGCCTCGAACTCACAGCAATCTGCCTGCCTCTGAATCCCAAGTGCTGGGATTAAAGGCGTGTGCGACCACCGCCTGGCTTTATTTTTATTTTTTAACTGGGCTGCTGTCACCCAGGTTTTGTTCTTGGGTGTAGCCTTTGGCTCTTCTAGACATCTAAAGTTCTGGGTTCAGCCTGTGGCTGTGTATGTATCTGTCATTCTTGATCCTGGAACAGGGCCCTGGGCTTCTTTACATAGCTGTGCAGTTAACTCGACACAGCCTAGGGTCATCTGAGAAGCCGTTACTGAGTTACTGCCTAGATCAAGTCGATCTGTGGGCATGTCTGTAAGGGATTGTCTTAATTATTGATCTAGGAGGGCCCAGTCATTCCAGCACTTGGGAGGTAGAGGCAGGTGGATTGCTGTGAGTTCGAGGCCAGTCTGGTATACAAAGTAAGTCTAGGACAGCCAAAGCTACACAGAGAAACCTTGTCTCGAAAAACCGGGGAAAAAAAATCTAGCTAAGAAGCTGGGCAAGGTGCCTCACGCCTGTAATCCCAGCATTCAGGGAGGCAGCGGAAGGTGGCTACACAGAGAAACCCTGTTTCAGAAAAACAAACAAGCAAGCCAACCTAGTTAAGCATGAGCCAAGAATAAAGTACAGAGCGAGTGAGCCAGCTTCCTCTGTGTTTCTAGAACAGTCCTGCCCTGATCTATTTTCTTTTAGTTTTTTGAGACAGGGTTTCTCTGTGTAGCCTTGGCTGTCCTGGACTCACTGTGTAGACCAGGCTGGCCTCAAACTCACAGAGATCCACCTGTCTCTGCCTCCGGAGTGCTGGGATTAAAACCTCCCCAACTGGCTTGAGTGATCTATTTTCTGTCTTTCTCTTCTTTTTTTCTTTTCCCTGAGACAGGGTTTCTCTATGTAGCTCTGGCTATCCTGGACTCACTTTGTAGACCAGGCTGGCCTCGAACTCACAGTGATCCACCTGCCTCTGCCTCTCGAGTGCTGGGATTAAAGGTGTGCGCCACCACGCCCAGCTCTCTTATTTCTTATTCCTCCGTAGATTCACAAGTAAGTTAACAGACTCGGGGCTCCCTGAGATGAACAGGCACACTTTAATTCAGGGAGATGTCTGCAGGAGGCCCTAGATCAAAGGGCTTCATTCAAACCTGTGAGGCTTTTAGTTAGAAGCAGCTTCTCATAGCCCAGACTGCAGGGGGAGGAGGGGAAAGTGGCCAGAGAAGGGGCTGGAGAGATGGCTCAGGGGTTAGGAGCACTGTCTGTTCCTCCAAAGGCCCTGAGTTCAATTCCCAGCAACCGCATGGTGGCTCACAACCATCTACTAATGAAATCTGGTGCCCTCTTCTGGCGGGCAGGCACACACGCAAGCATAATATGTATTTAAAAAAAAAAAAAAAAAAAGTGGCCAGAGAGGAAACCCTATCTCCCTCCCCTCTTGCTTGTCATCAACTGTCTTTACTGGTTGCCTCTTGTAGTCTACAAATCTCAAAGGTTTTTGAATCAAGGTATAGAGCACGAGAAAGAAACATCAGTCACCAACTGACCCCAAATGAGAGAAAAACAGTCACCAGTTTTGACTGACCCCAATGAGAGGAAGACCTCCAATCGCCAAGACTGCAGTGTGTATCTTAGGCGGGACCCTCTTCCTCAAAAGACTACCCCCCAAAAAAGAAGTCACAATGAAGAGCCAGTGAGGTGGCACTGCTGTAAAGCCTACTTAACTAATCAAAATGATGAAATGCTGCCTTTCCCCTTGCTTCCCACCTGGTTATGGTTTTTCTTATAAAAGGCCTGCCTTAGAAACCGACAGGCAGCTGGGCGGTGGTGGCGCACACTTTAATTCTAGCACTCAGGAGGCAGAGGCTGGTGGATCACTGTGAGTTCCAGGCCAGCCTGGTCTACAAAGTGAGTCTAGAACAGCTAGGGCTACACAGAGAAACCCTGTCTCAAAAAACAAAAGACAAAAAAAGAAAGAAAGAAAGAAAGAAAGAAAGAAAGAAACAGGGTTGGTCTGGAGAGATGGCTCAGAGGATAAGAGCACTGTCTGTTCTTCCAAAGGTCCTGAGTTCAATTCCCAGCAACCATATGGTGGCTCACAACCATCTGTAATCTGGTGCCCTCTTCTGGAGTGCAGGCACACATATCAGCAGAAATAAGTCTTTAAAAAAGAAAGAAAAGGATTGGCATCACAGTCTGGTTCCCAAAAGTATATGTGGCCCTGACCAGTCAGTATTTGTTCAGCGTTCATCAATCTGAGTCTGGTGTTCAGTGTGATATTCCTGAACTTGTAACAGCCACATAGTGGAAGAACTGAACAGACTTCTACAAGTTGACCCCTGATTTCCACACATGTGCTATGGTGTATGTGTGCGCATTCATATACATACACAAATCTATTTTTCATTTTTATTTTTTGGTTTTTTTGAGACAGGGTTTCTCTGTGTAGAACTGGCTGTCCTGTACTCACTTTGTAGACCAGGATGGCCTCAAACTCAGTGATCCACCTGCCTCTGCCTCCTGAGTGCTGGGATTACAAGTGTACCACTGCCTGGAACGTTTTAAAAATGCCAACAGCCTGGTTTACAGAATGAGTGCCACGACAGCCAGAGCAACGTAACAGATCCTCTGTCAAAAAACAAAACAAAAACAAAACATAAATCAAGGGCCAGGTGATGGTGGCTCACATGTACCTTCAATCATAACACAATCCCAGCACTCAGGAAGCAAAGGCAAACATATCTGGTTTGTTTTCCCAAGGCTGTCCTGAACTCTCTTTGTAGACCAAGCTGGCCTTGAATTCACTAAGATCCACTTGTCTCTGCCTCCTGAGTGCTGGGATTAAAGGTGTGCACCCACCACCAAGGCAAATCTCTGAGAATTTAACGCCAGTCTGTTCTACAGAGCGAGCTCCAGGACAGCTAGGGCTACATAGAGAAACCCTGTCTCGAAGCCCCCCCCCCCAAAAAAAAGAGAAAAAATAAAACAAAAACCCAAAACTCTCTCAAAGAGATGACATCATGCTTAATCTCAATTGTCAGTTTGATAAGATTTAGACACCCCTAGGAGATGGGCCTCTGGGCATATCTGTGGAGGATTACCTCAACCAGACTGACTGAAGTGGGAAGGCCTGCCCTCCACTGAGGGTGACACCATTCCCTAAGGTTGGGTCCTGAACTAAAGTTAAGAAAGATGAGAAAGGTGTGCTAAGCACAAGCAGTGGCTGCTCTCTACTTTGACTTCTTGACTGCAGATACACTGTGACCAACTCCTTCAAGCTGCTGTGACTTCGACTTGAAGGGTCATAACCTGCAAATGTGGACTGAAATGAAGCTTCTCCTTTAAGTAGCTTTTGTCTGAGGCCACCAAGAGTGATCGACCCCGTAGCTCCCTATTGCCTGTGTCCCTCAATCTTTTTCTGGGTACCAAAGAGATGGCCATTCAGCTCCACAGCGGTTCCTCACCTTCCTGTGGCCATGACTTCTGAAAAGTTTTTCTGAAACTAGCTGATTCTAGAAGGATGTGAAATATGGAATTTTTTTTTGAGGCAGGGTTTCTTATGTAGAAATGTTGATGTAGTGCTTTAGAAAACCGTAAGAAGCAACAGCTCATAAACATGGCACTCGTGTTGGAAGAAACTTTGGAAATTTGTGCCCATGGGCAATGTTGGAAGCAGAGGCGTCTTGCACCAGCTCGTACTGTTGTCTTGGGTGTACAGGGGACCCACTTCTCATTTGCCTTTGGATATTATGATGGCTGATGATTACCAAGGTGATGGGACTTGGACTCACCACAGGAACAAACGCTTGGGCATGTGAAGGAGTCTCTAGCCTGTGCTGGGGTGAGCAGAGTGATGTCACCTGCGATATACCTTTCTCTTCCAGCCCCACTGCCTGTCCACTCCTTGGCAGACCAAGCTGCTAGAAATGTGGGTGGTGACATTCCATGGCCTAGGGTCCTGGACTGAAAAGAAGGAAGCAAAGTGACAGCACTGGCACTCCTGCCTGCAGATGCGGTCTAGCCATGCCATGCTCCCAGAACCGTGAGCTCTTTTGACACATATTTGACCACAAGGAAAGTAACTACTGCATGACTCATCCTTAACCTCATGGCAGTGGATCCTTCAAGCTTCCTCTCTGTTATGAAAAGCCAAGTCCCGCTTGCGTGAAACTTGGTATGAGAGCCACGTTTGGATCAGGGATTGTGGGGTAGTGATCTAGTCCCAAGACCCCTCCTCATATCTCGTATGTATGACTCAAAAACTCATCGTGTCCCCTTAAGCCTTTATTTTCTATAGAGTCACAATATGCTTAAGTGTAGCCTCAGGAGACGACACTGCTCAGCCATGTGATGGTCCCCAACTGTCCCACGGCCACTTACTAAGAAGGCACAGAGCGGGGACAGAGGACTGTGCTTCATGTCTGGCCACATCTCTCTTGTGCTGCAGATGCTCTGTGGGACGACAGCTGGCTCATGAGCGGCTCAGCTTAGTGCAGCGCCCATCCCTGACGAAGGAACTAGGCCTCAGCACCTAGTCACAGCCGATATCTTCCCTTCATGGAGTTATTTGCAATTTTTCCTGTTCATTCAGGGCAGCCTGGAAGTCCTTGGCTGCTGCTCAACCGTGCTGGCTTTCTTTTTCCTCTCTAGGGGAACTTAGTGTCATATGTAAACAAGGACAGGTCCCTGGGGGCTCTCTGGATAAGCACTGGAAAGAAGTTCAACCCCCCAGGTAAGCTGCAGTACCACATGGGACAGTTCTCCACGCAACGACCACGGCCTGTCTGTGTGCACTGTGGAGATCTGCATGCGGATTCCTGCCTGCAGCACTGACAGACACCCTCGGTCCATTTTGTGCATATCACCTTGGTTTTTGTTTCATGTCCATCATAGAAAAGAGTGATTAAAAATTAAAGAAAAGAGAAACTGGGAGGGAGAGGACGGACGGCTGGGCACCGACTCCCCTTCCACGCCTGCTCCTCATCGCCCGTCCTCAGTGGCGGGGGGCTGCAGGTGGGCGAAGCTCAGAAAGACTTGCTCCAGCGAGATCTGGCTCACAGAGTAATCGTCCACTCCATACTTCCCCTTGGCCTTCTCCAGGATACCGAAAACCTTTTTGAAACAGAAAAGCTATTGGTAAGAGAGGCCAGGACTCAGTGAGTGGGGCCTCTGGAGCCCCCTCTGCCACTGCTCACTGTTGTGTGTCCTAGGGCGCTGGGAGAAGCCACTCCCGAGGGCTCAGCCGTGCCCCTGGGGAGCGGACGCTGGCTGTACAGGGGCAGCAGGGCAGAAGGCGAGGCTTTGCTTTCACCTCAAAGCATGACCTTGAGCAAACCGTGTCCCATCTTTGTCCTTTCCCCAAACATTCTTCTTCTCCCACCTCCAGTATTTTACATATAAAAACTCAAACCCAGCTGATATGAGGGTGGGTGGCAGAGGGGAGTTAGAATGTCATTCTAGCCTGAAAAGAACCCGGCATCACTACAGAAGGAGTCCCAGACGGTCCTCCATAGTCTCTATCAGCACCCTGTGGGACTCTGGGGCCTGCTCACCTTGGCCCAGCTGAGGTCACAGCCAGGGAGATGGTAATGGACCATGTCCTGGTGCTCGTCCTCTAGGATGCTGCCTGCACAGAAGAGACCACAATCTCGCGTGGGTCAGGCAGGGGAGGAAGCCCCGGGGTCTGGGCGGCAGTGAACAGGGCCCAGCCAGCGCCATACACACCTGGGAAGGTCAGGTCCACAAACGCCTTGAACTCCTCCAGGACTTCTTGCTTCCCTTCACTCCGGACCTTGGCCTGCAGGGAGTAGCCGCTGCCAAACTTGCTCTTGAGGTGTTGCGGGCTGCCCAGGCACTTGAACTGGCCCTGTACCATGATGGCCAGCCGGGTACATAAGGCTTCACACTCCTCCATGCTGGGGAAAAGGAGAACGCCTCAGACAGTGCCGGAGGAGGCTTGTGCGGACGCTCCAGACTGCCCTGCTGAGTGGAGCCACGCGCACAGCCTCCTGGGATTGTCCTGGCGGACTCCGTATTGGGTGCCGCCATACCTTCTGCTCACCGGGTCCCACCCCAGCCACCCATTCTGGCTGCTCCACCGGCCCACAGCTGCCCAAGCTCTACCTGTGGGAGGTGATGACAATGGCCTTGCCAGACTCACGGGCCCGGGCTACAGTGTCCCACAGCAGGCGTCGGGCCACAGGGTCCATGCCAGTGGACGGTTCATCCAGGAAGATGACTGCGGGCTCTCCAATGAGGGCGATGCCCGTGCTCAGCTTGCGCTTGTTCCCACCACTGGGGCAAGGTGGGGGAGGGGGGAGGGAATAAGTGACAGGTGGGAGACAAGAGTGGTAATTAGCATGAGTACCCCAGTTCCCAGCCAAGGCTACACCCAGTGACTCTAGAGCACCCCAGGTTGAGAAGAAGGAGGTGAGTAATACTGGAAAGCCCATTGCATAGGGCTGGAGGCCGTGGAGGGAGCTGTGCCCAGGGGTCCTTGACATGGCCAGTCAGCTTGCCTCAGCAGGAAAGTCCCCTCATATGGTAATGTCTGAGTCCTGCTATCAAGCCCCGTCTGATTCTGGAGCCACTGACCTTGAGCCCAATGATAAGGAGACCCAAAACTATTTTGAGAATGCCCAGGGCTGGTCTCACAGGAACAGAGGGTGAGCACAGGTCGCACCTGTAAGTCTTGACTAGCTTGTTGGCGTGTGGTTCCAGGAGCAGACCACGCAGAGTATTTTCCACGCAGGCATTGATGAGGCGCTCTGGGATGCCTCGGAGCCGTGCATACATGACCAGCATCTCCCTGCCAGTCATGTGATCCAGCAGTGCATCAAACTGAGGGCAGTAGCCCATCCGCTGCCGTACCTAGGTTAGAATATGGTACGGGAGGGAATGGGTTAGAAAGGTCATCTCCTCTCAGAGGACCACAGTGACTCTCTGGCCACTGTGTCTGCCTCTATGCCTGTCCCCAGTCTATGTCCCAAAGTGTCTTTCCAGGGTTGTCTAAAGAGTCATTAGGCCCTGATGGGTGACCACAGCTGAGACTCTCTGAGAAGCACCCAAGGAGGGAATAGGGAGGGCTGGCTGTCTTAGGGAGGCTCCTAAAGGGACTAGATGGGGCTGGAGAGATGGCTCAGCGGTTAAGAGCACTATCTGCTCTTCCAAGAGGTCCCAAGTTCAACTCCCAGCAACCACATGGTGGCTCACAACCATCTATACTGGGATCTGATGCCCTCTTCTGGCCTGCAGGTGTGCATGCAGATAGAATACTCACATACATAAAATAAATCTTTAAAAACAAAACAAAACAAAACAAAAAACAGAACCCAAAACAGAATGGTTTCATTAGGTGTGGTGGCACAGGCCTTTAATCCCAGCACTCAGGAGGCAGAGGCAGGCAAGGATCTATCTGAGTTCCAGGCCTGCCTGGTCTACAAAGCAAATTCCAGGACAGCTAGGGATGTTACATAGAGAAACCCTGTCTCACAAAAACTAAAGGGGGGGTGGGTAGGGAGAGGGAGGGAGAAAGGGAGAGAGAGGGAGAGGGAGAGAGATGGGGGGAAGGAGAAAATGGTTTTATTATTACACAAGTGGACACCACATAAAACTTTATAGCTTCCATGTGATCGCACACTCCCTCATTCATCAGGCAGGTAACAAACACTTAATGTGCGGGGGTCTTTCCTCTCCTAATACGAGGCACTCATCAGCCATACTCTTCAAGTGCCCAGATGCAAGCCTGGATGCACCAGAGCAGACTTTCCTGGCTCTGGTAGGAACTGGGTGCCATTTGCCCTCCACCATCTGCTGGCTGCGGCATGTGTGCCTAGGTTCTAAAGCCTTCAGAGAGTCTCCTCCCTGGAGATCTGGCGTCTGCTTTGAATTGAATGGAACAATTCTTAGCCTTTGGCTTAGCTCCCCGACACTGCCTCCTTCCTTCTGGACCCCAGGTTAAATGTTCAGCACCACCTCTCACCCTTCCCTTCTTTTTCAGACCAGATGTGGATCATTGCAAGATCACCAGTACACACATTTCTCTTTCTTTCTTTCTTTCTTTCTTTCTTTCTTTCTTTCTTTCTTTCTTTCTTTCTTTCCCCCCAATACAGGATTTCTCTGTGTAGTCTTGGTTGGTCTGGACTCTCTTTGTAGAGCAGGCTGGCCTTGAACTCTGCCTCCCGAGACCTGGGATTAAAAGTTTGCGCCACCAGCTGGGCGGTGGTGACGCATGCCTTTAATCCCAGCACTTGGGAGGCAGAGGCAGGCAGATCACTGTGAGTTCAAGGCCAGCCTGGTCTACAAAGTTAGTCCAGGACAGGCAAGGCTACACAGAGAAACCTTGTCTCTAAAAACAAACAAACAAAAAAGTTTGCACCACCACGCCTGGCCTGGTACACGCATTTCTAATCTTTTTTTTTTTTTTTTTGGCTTTTTGAGATGGTGTCCTATGTAGCTCTGGCTGGCCTGGAACTGACCTGCCTCTGCCTCCTGAGTGCTAAGATTAAAGGTGTGCGCCACCATGTTGAGCCATTTTTAATCTTTAAATATATTAAAGTGCTGGTATTAAAGGCATGCGCTACAACGCCCGACAAGTTATTTTTATAATCTTGCCCAGATAACTGAAAAGTCCTAAGCCTGAGTTTGGGGCTGGAAAGATAGCTCAGTGGTTGAGAGCATTTGTTGGCTTTAGAGACTGGGTTTGGTTCCCAGCACCCACATGGTGGTTCACAGTCATTTGTAACACCAGGGGATCCAACACCGTCTTCTGACCTCATGGGGCTAGGCATGCACAGAATATACATACAGACAGGCAAAAACACTCATACACATAAGTAAATCTAGAAGTCTGAGCTTGTTCATTACTTGAGTGCTTTGTCTGAAAATTCTGGTCAAACTGTCTGCCCAGCTGCTTGCTTTGCTCACACAGCGGAACCCAGCACTCAGATCCCATGAGCCCAGCAGGAGCCCTTCCTCCAGAGGACTTCCTGACATCCTGTCATCTGGGATGTCACAGTCCAGCACTCCCCGCCACCAGCTCTGGAGAGGAGTCCAGTGCCAGGCTTATATTCATTCTCTGTCCTCCGTCAGCTCTGCTTGGCACACAGGGGCCTCCTATACTTTCCCCAGGGACACGGGGGCTGTACTTGGTCCACCCTTCCTGTGGTTTCGGCCCAACGCGTGAGAGGCTGTGGATGGGCTCTGGGCCTTCCTTTCCTCCTTTTATCTTTCTAGGTCTTCAAATCCATATTTATGTGTCCAAGACACAGAATGGTGCTAGATGGATAAAGACTGCTGAGTTTTGTTTCTTTGGCCAGCATTTCTTTTTTTTTTTTTCTACCACCTGCTTAAGCCTGGTCCTGTCACTGCCTTGTCCTGATGTCCACAACTGTTGCTATGTCTCCTGTGAGCCAGAGACAAGTCTGTCTGGCCTTCAGGGTAGCCCTAGTCTCGCCTGCTCCAGACCAGTAGGGCACCTCTGTGGCACTCACCTTCCCGATCTCAGAACTGATGCTATAACCGCCAACAAAGGCATCCCCTGAGGTGATGGTCTCCTCCCCAGTCAGCATTTTGAACGTTGTGGTTTTTCCAGCTCCGTTGAAACCCAACAGGCCGAAGCACTCCCCTTTCTGGACTGTAAGGGAGATCCTGTCCACGGCAAGGAGGGGTGCTCGCTGGTCATATACCTGTAAGACGCCGGCCAGAAAGCCCCAGGTAAGGAGGCCTGAGGACAATCCAGGAACTCTGGCCTCTAGGAGCTTCTGGGGCTCCAGGGCCAGCGGTGGCAGTGGAGGGTGGAGCTGGTGTTACCTTGGAAAGCTCACTGATGATCAGTGGGGTGTCAAGCATGGAGTCCAAGCTGGGGACCAGGACTCGGCTCCTCTCATCGGCAACATCCTGGTCCTCAGGAAGCACTGACGTCCGGTTCTGCAGTTCTGCCTGAGTAGTTAAGGTAAAGATTACACGTATGAGTTCCGGCCCCATGGAAGGAGGGGCAGGAGCCAACGTCGCATGGGACTTCTCAGCCTTCCTGTCCCTCACAAGAGGCAGGTGGCCGTAGGGGCGAGCTCAGTATCTAGGGAAAGAGACGGTAGCACAGGAACCAGGTGAAACGTAAGAAGAAAATCATAATCACTGAGAGATGGGAAGAAGGGTTTTAAAAAATAATGTTTACTCTTTTTTTATGTGTCTGTTCTTTGGCTTACGTGTACGTCTGTGCACCATGAACATGCTTAGAATCTGTGGAGACCAGAAGAGGGCACCAAATCCCATGAAATTTGAGTTACAGGCTTTGGAAAATAGTTTTTAAAAATGTATTTTATAAGTGTGGGTTTTGTTTTGCTTGCACGTGTATATTCGTGCACCACATGAGTACAGTGTCTGCGAAAGCCAAAACAGCTGGCAGATCCCTTGGAAAGGGAGGCACAGACAGTTGTGAGCCACCGTACAGGTGCAGGCAATTGAAGCTGCGTCATCTTGAAGAGGAGCAAGTGCTCAGAAACACCAAGCCATCTCCCCAGCCCTCTTTTCTCTTGCTTTTTATTTATTTACTTTTTGGTTCTTTGAGACAGACTTTCTCTGGGTAGCTCTAACTCTGTAGACCAGGCTGGCCTTGAACTCAAAAGATCCACCTGCCTCTGTCTCTGGATTGCTGGGATTAAAGGCCACCTCTGCCTGTCTTTTTGTTGTTGTTGTTGTTTTCGAGACAGGGTTACTCTGTGTAGCCTTCACTGTCCTAGACTCGCTTTGTAGACCAGGCTGGCCTCAAACTCACAGCGAAAGCGTGCGCCACCACGCCCGGCTCTGTTTTTTTTTTTTTTAAGTTAACGTTTTTACTGTGTGTGTGAAGAGCCCACAGAGGTGTGAGGTGTCAGATGGCCCTGCAGCTAGCATTATGTGTAATTAGCTGTTAGACATCTAACTTAGGTGCCAGGAATTGAACTGGGGTTTGTTGCAAGGTCAGGATGCATTGTTAAATGCTAAGCCGTTTTTTCCCCAGCTCAAAGTCCTCGGTTCTCTCTTCCAGCATGAGTCCCAAGGATCACATTCAAGTTGGCAGACTTGTGTGGCGAGCACCTTTACCATCTGAAGCAGCTCAGTACTTCATTGTCTTTAAAGTGATGTGTGTCCCTATCTTGTCCAGCTTAGCTCCAAACTGCTGAGCTCAAACAATCCTCCTGCTTTGTCTTCCTGAATAGCTGAGACTATAGGTCTGTGCCTCTGGCATCTGTTGGGGACGACTGTGACATGTGGCGGGGAACTCACTGGGGAGAAGTAATGTTTCTGAGAATGCAGTTCAAATCAGGAAAATCTGGATACCCACAGTGATCCCAACAGACTTTGTTCTTGTTGGTTTGTGTGAGGGAGGACAGGGCACCATAGAGTGTACCTGAAAAAGGTGAACGTGCGGGGTAGTGAGGTGGCTCGGTGGGTAAAGACACCTGCTGCCAAGCCTCACAACCAAGCCCCATCCCTGGGAGCCACGTGGCAGGATAGATCAATTAATGACCTCCGAGCTCATTAATTAACTAAAAATTAATATATGTGGCTATCGTGACAACAAGTAGAGCAGATACCTGTCCAGCTGGGCACTTCAAGTGGCTCAGGTACTGCCTCTGCAGGGCTGCCACAGCATCGGGGGCTCAGGCCTGAGCTGTGACAGTGTACGTGGACCTAGACCCAGCACTATGTGTTGGCCACGGCGCAGTGTGACGAATGGGAAGGATGAGGAAGGTACACGAGCTTCGAGGCTGGGCTTGTGGGGACACCATGTCGGATGTGGGGAGCCCCCTCCAGCGGTCCTGAGTTTCCAGGAGCCACTCACCAGAGTCCATCTCCTCCGGAAGGCACAGATGAAGGTCCTAAGTCTCCACAGCAGGTTGGTCTCGATGAGGAAGAGCAGGGTGAGGTAGATGCACCCTGAGGCAGCCATGGAGGTCACGAACTTGCCAACGCCTGGGCTGCTCCAGGCATAGAAGTTCTCCTGGTACTGGATGTCTGTGTGGGGCAAGGAGCAAGGCTGGGCACTGGCTGAGTGCCCTCTCCCTTCCCAGACCTCAGTGCTGCCTTTAGCTACCTAGGTCACACAGATGCCTACACCCTCCACCAGGGGCCTATGCTCCAATTCTTTAAGGCATGCCTTGTGCTTGTCAATGTCAAAGGAGAGTCTAGGTACTTTCTAGCTCTGGAAGAATCTCGCCATGTAAGGTGACCCTTGCACACCTGTGGCAAGGTACTGATCACAAATTGTAACTTTGCTAGTCACACTGCCTTGAGGTGAGAATGTGGAAAGAGGTGAAGGTGCCCAAATCATGTCCCCGCTTCCAGGCATTTAAGTTTAGAGAAGTTCAGCAACGTAGTGAAGAGACTGCACTTCTGCCTGAGGGCATGCGGCCTCTGCAGACGTGACAGCTGGAGTGTAAAGGCGATCACTCCAGGTATAAGAAGCCCCCACCACCAACTACGTCTAACCCTTAATCCATGAATGTGACTTTGTGAAGAAATGAGACACACTGGGCGTGGTGGTGCACAGCTGTAATCCCAGCACTCAGGAGGCAGAGGCAGGTGATCGCTGTGAGTTCGAGGCCAGCCTGGTCTACAAAGCGAGCCCAGGACAGCCAGGGCTACACAGAAGCCCTGTCTTGAAAAACCAAAAGAGAAACAGAGAGAGGGAGGGAGGGAAGGGGGAAAGAGACATTTGAAGAGGCCACCAGTTAATGACCTAAGCAGAGTAGTCTATTCTAGAAGCTGTAGGGCAGCAGGACAGCTGGGAAAGTCAGATGCCCAGATGCAGGCCCAGAACATCTACGCTAAGCAGGAGTAAGGGGCAGATGTGGGACTTTTAGGTCACGTGGACAAGGGTCTGATGACTCAGAACATGGAGCCCCGTTATGGAGCTGAAATGCAATCCCTGTGGTAAGGTATTAGGAAGGTGGGCATCTGGGGCAGGAGAGAAGGCACAGCAGTTAAGAGCACTGGTTTCTCTTTTAGAGGAAGATTCAATTCCGGGTTCAACTCTCAGGACCCACATAGTGGCTCACAACCAACTGTAACTCCAGTTTCAGGGGCTCTGATCTTCTTTTCTGGCCTCTGGGCACCAAGCATGAAAGTGGTACAGGGTCTCTCTGTGTAGCCTTGGCTGTCCTAGACTCGCTTTGTAGACCAGGCTGGCCTCAAACTCACAGCGATCCACCTGCCCCTGGCTCCCGAGTGCTGGGATTAAAGGTGTGCCGGCTGTTTTGTTTTTTTTTTTAAGGTAGAAATGTAATCCAGCTGTGGTATTCAAAGGTGGGGCCCCTGAAAGGCTGCTGGCACTGAATACACTCTGCAAGGCACAGGCTCCTCACTGAGCCCTGACTTTACGTGAGGCCAGAGGACGTAAGATTCCACTCATCTCAAGTCACTTTGGGATTCTATGATAGGAGGCCCGAGGCCTGTAGCTGGCCTTTGTGCGCGTTGTTCTACGACTTAATCAGCCTCTGGTACTGTGTTACACACAACAGAGAAGGCATTACTGAGAGGCCCTTGGCGGGGAAAGGGGGCAGTCCAGGCTGTAGAGCCTGAGAGCCGAGGCAGGCCCCGGCTGGGCACTCACTGTACTTCTTGCAGTAGCTGGCGGCAATCCCCGAGGAAGTACAGTACCGCCGAGCCTCGTAGTTCTCACAGAAGCTGCTGACCGCCCTGCCCAGGCAGTGGTTCGGCAGCACCAAGAACACGTGGTCCAAGGTCCTGGAGAGTTCTTCTAACTTCACAGCTGTGATGAGGTATAGACAGACCAGTTAGTGCTGGCAGACAAAATACGCTGGATACAGATCCAGGCAGGGAAGGTCAGGTCCAGCCCCTGGGAGAATGCTGCGGACACCCTC
This sequence comes from Acomys minous, assembly GCF_964271855.1. NCBI lineage: Eukaryota > Metazoa > Chordata > Mammalia > Rodentia > Muridae > Acomys > Acomys minous. The sequence continues at coordinate 40,838,379 of NC_140498.1, forward strand.
CCACCACTGTGACTGGCTGAACAGGGGCTTCCCGGGACAACATGGTTACGTGGGTGGCTAGTGGTTTAGGGTAGTGGTCAGTGACCCACCTGGGATGCGCATGATGGTGACCATGATGAAGGTGGCGATGCCCGACAGGATGTTGAATATGGTCAGCCTGGTGTAAGCCGTGGACGCAGCCAAGAAGAAGAAGCTCATGAGGTACATGAGGGGGATGATGGCCCAGCTGTACAGCATGAGGAGCAGTAGCAAGTCAGCCATGTGGCCATCTGTCGTGAAGGCCTGCACATCGAAGGCTTGGAACACCACCTGCGGCGGCAGAGATGAGACAGGTCAGTGCATAGGCCGTCAGAGGAAGGGGGTGTCAGGGGCATTCAGGGGTCCTTAGGCTCTGACTGGCCATGCCAGACCTAATGGCTGCCACTCTGGGGCCTCTCTGAGTAGTTGTCTGGCTATTGGAGCTAGAACCAGGTCAGCTAGCCCAGTGCCTGCCTTTCAAAGGGCAGGGAAGAAACCACCTGGCCTTTCCAACTGTGCTTCTGCATCAGGACCAAATCGCCTGCTACGTGGTCTGCCCTGCTGGTTGCGGTTTTGCAAGGGGATCCCAGGTGCTCCCTGGCTCTGCAGAGGAGGAGAGGGGTCCAGCACTCACCAGAAGTAGTAGACTGGGGACGAGGAAGGAGATGATGTCCCACAGCAGAGCGGAAAGCCAGAAGGTAGCCACATGGACACCGCTCACGAACTGAATGTGCTTGGCCTGGACGGCCCTCTCTCTGACAGCCAGGATGGAGAAGGTGCTGGCCAGAAACGCCATGGCGATGAGCAAATTGAGGGCAATGTCAAATCCCTTCCGGCCCCTGGGGAGGGCAGAGCACAGTGCGTCTGGGTAGTGGGAAAGATTGAGCCCTTGGTCACGACCATCCACATCCATGGCCAGTGGCCAAACCACTCAAGGGGGTAAGTGGGGACGGCTCCTCCTGGTGTCCTCCCCTAGGCTGCTTCTGTCCCTGTGCACCTCTGTCATGGTGTCCTCTGGGAACTTCTGCCCTGCTCTGATCACCTCTAGTCACTGTTCTGTCCCTGGACCTCTGCGGTAGATAAAGCCCCTTCCACGGCATCCTGTGCTCCACGGCTGGTTGACAGCAACACCTTCTGGAGACAGGCACTGGAGGCTTTATTTACTCCAGGGCTTAACAGTCTTCAGATCATCCTAATAAACGCTACTGGCATAAAGGGTAGTATCAAGCTGGGTGTGGTGGCACACACTTTTGATCCCAGTATGGGAGAGGAGGAGGAGTGGACCTCTGAGTTCTAGGCCAGCCCGGTCTACGGAGTGAGCTTCAGGACAGCCAAAAGTACATAGTAAGACCCTATCTCAAAAGCCAAACTGATAAACAACCAAACCAAACCAAACCAAAAAACCAAAAGGTATTTGACAAGGAAAAGAAAGGGAAGGAGGGAGAAGCAAAGGCGGAACAGGGCCTGGAAATGCCGTGCTGAAAGGTCACGTGCCCTACAATTTTGTTTCTATGAACCAACCACAACAGGAAGCCCTACAAAGACAGAACAGACAAACAGTTTCGAGGCCTGAGCTTCGGGAGGATGAGAGTGACTGCTAGAGGGTACACAGCTGTTTTGAGGACCCTGAGGTGAAGGGGCCACATCTGGCTACACAAACAAGCACCTGACTGTATGCCATATGCTGCGCGTGACATTTTCACGAATGACTGGTATTTGTTAGGTCTGCCTGGATGACTGTCCTCGAGGTGTCTGTGCCCCTTAGCCTGCTCACTGGGCCTTCCAGCCTGAAGCCTACCAGATGTGATTGTCCTTCTCAAAGCTCCAAGCACAGACCTGCCCTACTGCTGAGGACCCTGCTCAGAAGAGAAGGTGAAGATGCCCACCAGGCCCTGGGACAGGTGTTAGGAATGGTCAGTGTGAGAGGCTGAGTGGTCAGCGTGAGGGGCCGAGGGGCTGAGTGGCCAGTGTGAGGGGCTGAGTGGCCAGTGTGAGGGGCTGAGGGGCTGAGTGGCCAGTGTGAGAGGCCGAGGGGCTGAGTGGTCAGCGTGAGGGGCTGAGGGGCTGAGTGGCCAGTGTGAGAGGCCGAGGGGCTGAGTGATCAGTGTGAGAGGCCGAGGGGCTGAGTGGTCAGTGTGAGAGGCCAAGGGGCTGAGTGGCCAGTATGAGAGGCCGAGGGGCTGAGTGATCAGTGTGAGAGGCCGAGGGGCTGAGTGGCCAGTATGAGAGGCCGAGGGGCTGAGTGATCAGTGTGAGAGGCCGAGGGGCTGAGTGGTCAGTGTGAGGGGCTGAGGGGCTGAGTGGTCAGTGTGAGGGGCTGAGTGGTCAGTGTGAGAGGCCGAGGGGCTGAGTGGCCAGTGTGAGAGGCCGAGGGGCTGAGTGGCCAGTGTGAGAGGCTGAGGGGCTGAGTGGTCAGTGTGAGAGGCTGAGGGGCTGAGTGGTCAGTGTGAGGGGCTGAGGGGCTGAGTGGTCAGTGTGAGAGGCTGAGGGGCTGAGTGGTCAGTGTGAGGGGCTGAGGGGCTGAGTGGTCAGTGTGAGGGGCTGAGTGGTCAGTGTGAGAGGCTGAGGGGCTGAGTGGTCAGTGTGAGAGGCTGAGGGGCTGAGTGGTCAGTGTGAGGGGCTGAGTGGTCAGTGTGAGAGGCTGAGGGGCTGAGTGGTCAGTGTGAGGGGCTGAGGGGCTGAGTGGTCAGTGTGAGAGGCTGAGGGGCTGAGTGGTCAGTGTGAGGGGCTGAGTGGTCAGTGTGAGAGGCTGAGGGGCTGAGTGGTCAGTGTGAGGGGCTGAGGGGCTGAGTGGTCAGTGTGAGAGGCTGAGGGGCTGAGTGGTCAGTGTGAGGGGCTGAGTGGTCAGTGTGAGAGGCTGAGGGGCTGAGTGGTCAGTGTGAGAGGCTGAGGGGCTGAGTGGTCAGTGTGAGGGGCTGAGTGGTCAGTGTGAGAGGCTGAGGGGCTGAGTGGTCAGTGTGAGAGGCTGAGGGGCTGAGTGGTCAGTGTGAGAGGCTGAGGGGCTGAGTGGTCAGTGTGAGAGGCTGAGGGGCTGAGTGGTCAGTGTGAGAGGCTGAGGGGCTGAGTGGTCAGTGTGAGAGGCTGAGGGGCTGAGTGGTCAGTGTGAGGGGCTGAGGGGCTGAGTGGTCAGTGTGAGGGGCTGAGGGGCTGAGTGGTCAGTGTGAGGGGCTGAGTGGTCAGTGTGAGAGGCTGAGGGGCTGAGTGGTCAGTGTGAGAGGCTGAGGGGCTGAGTGGTCAGTGTGAGGGGCTGAGTGGTCAGTGTGAGAGGCTGAGGGGCTGAGTGGTCAGTGTGAGAGGCTGAGGGGCTGAGTGGTCAGTGTGAGAGGCTGAGGGGCTGAGTGGCCAGTATGAGAGGCCGAGGGGCTGAGTGATCAGTGTGAGAGGCCGAGGGGCTGAGTGGTCAGTGTGAGGGGCTGAGGGGCTGAGTGGTCAGTGTGAGGGGCTGAGTGGTCAGTGTGAGAGGCCGAGGGGCTGAGTGGCCAGTGTGAGAGGCCGAGGGGCTGAGTGGCCAGTATGAGAGGCCGAGGGGCTGAGTGATCAGTGTGAGAGGCCGAGGGGCTGAGTGGTCAGTGTGAGGGGCTGAGGGGCTGAGTGGTCAGTGTGAGGGGCTGAGTGGTCAGTGTGAGAGGCCGAGGGGCTGAGTGGCCAGTGTGAGAGGCCGAGGGGCTGAGTGGCCAGTGTGAGAGGCTGAGGGGCTGAGTGGTCAGTGTGAGAGGCTGAGGGGCTGAGTGGTCAGTGTGAGGGGCTGAGGGGCTGAGTGGTCAGTGTGAGGGGCTGAGTGGTCAGTGTGAGAGGCTGAGGGGCTGAGTGGTCAGTGTGAGAGGCTGAGGGGCTGAGTGGTCAGTGTGAGGGGCTGAGTGGTCAGTGTGAGAGGCTGAGGGGCTGAGTGGTCAGTGTGAGGGGCTGAGTGGTCAGTGTGAGAGGCTGAGGGGCTGAGTGGTCAGTGTGAGAGGCTGAGGGGCTGAGTGGTCAGTGTGAGGGGCTGAGTGGTCAGTGTGAGGGGCTGAGTGGTCAGTGTGAGAGGCTGAGGGGCTGGAGCGACCTTGGCCAGAAAGCAGCAGCATCCGAGGGTGGACTCAGCACTCTGCCGTCTACAAAGCCTTAATTCCGGCACCGCCCGGACAGCCGGGCTGGCGAGGGACACCTGAATGGGTGTGGGGGCTGCACACGTACTCATTGAACTGGTCCTTGGCAACCTGCAGAGTGTTCCGGGGCTGGGGATAGTTGGAGATCTCAATGGAGGCCCGGGGACCACACAGCAGCTTGAACAGAAGATTGTCCACGATGGCCAGGGCAGTGGCTGGGGAGTGGTACGCCTGGTTGTTGAACAAGGCAGTGACCACTGTCCGCTCTCCTCTATCTTTGAAGGAAGTCGCTACCAGGCACCGCTCATTAAAGCCGCCCCCTTCCACTGAGGCCCTGAAAACCAGGAACTCCTCTAGGTCACCTGTGGAGTAAGGCAGTGTCAGTGCACGAGGTGGGACAAACGTCACCATCCCAACGACTCCCATCAGGGACTCAGTACAGGCACAGCTGAGATGGGACCCTGGGCTCCTGCAGCCTCTGCTGGGCCAGCAGTGCCCACCGTGGTACTGACAGCTTCCCAACTGCTGGCAGAACCACCCATTTACCAAGGAGAACTTTGTCATTTGGTCATCAATCTGTCCACAGGAGCTCAGGTCACAACATGGGAGGGAGCAACAAAAGGAGAAAACCTGCCAGTACACTCCATTTAACCAGATCAGGGCAGTTCTAAGCTGGGGGCAATATTGCTCTATGGCTATGAGACTCAAGGCAGTTTTAAATTTCAAGGTGTTGGATGAGAGCACTGTATCACATGAAGACACTCAGCAGCCATGAACAAAAACAAGGCACACAAAGACCACTGGATTCTGCATTCCGTAGATACATGGTCCGAGGAATGGGTGTGTCCAAGCCCCAACAGGGTGCCTGCATCTCTGACTCAGTACCGAGAGCTTTGGCCTAAGGGACATCTGGTGATGTCTGAAGGCACATTTAATTGTCATGACATAAACTGGGCCGTGCCAGGGACACAAAATGTGACATGAAAGCAAAGGACAGTTACAGGATGACCCACCTGAGACAGCACTGACACTGTCCGCACCTCTGGGCCCCACGCCCCAGCTACTCCTTACCCAGCACTTCGCGGGGCTCCTGCCTCTCGGCCTGCAGCATGTCTCTGAGATGCTCAGACAACTGCTGCCCCAGCTGGGAGGAGTCTGGGACGGAGAAGGGCACAACTGTTCTACCATACTCGCTCAGGCTCAGCTTCAGGAGAGGGTCGTCAAAGATGTCTGAGGTGTACTTGATAGCCAGGAGGGCCAGGGTGATGCAGGTCAGGGGGACCAGGACCTGAGCAGCCACCATCTTCCATTCCCGCCAGCTGTACGCAGCCTTCTTCAGGAACATGGCCCAGAACTGCTGGCAGTGGAGGGCAAGCTGCGGTAGAGGTGAGCAGAGGACAAGGGCTGTACACGTGCTGACCCAAGCAGCAGCAACTGAGACTGAGGCTGACATCCTCCCAGGCAGCCACACCAAGGACAATTTGTGGTGATGTGGGGCCATGGTTGGAGCTCAAAAAACTGGGAGGGCACATGCGCCTGCAGGGCCCTACACGGGTTTGCAATGTCCCACTGTGGTCACAGATACTTTTCTTAAAGAGTATTAAGGCTCTGACTGGGGCTCCCTGCCTTTCTTCTGCCCTTTGCTGGAAGTATCACCATATAGAAGGCTCTGGCCTGGTTTATACATAAGCAGACAGGCGACGCCCCTCACCTGCCTCCCTGGACTCTGCTGCACTACATCTCTCGTTCTTGGCCTCCTCAGAGCAGAGGGTCTCCGGACTTTGGGAGCAAGCACCCAGGCTCAGGCTCTACACATGCTGGCTATAAATTTGGGTCAGACTGTGGTATTCTGGCTATAAGACAGCAGCAGGTTCCTCCCCGCTGCCCTCTTACCTCGTTAGGTGGCTGTCAAGGCAGGGTAGCACAGAGTTTGGCATAGGGCAGGCTCCCCAACAAGGCCATTTCATTGTCATAAGCAAACATACAGTTTTCTGTGAGCGCTTAGAACATCAAGACAGTTTAGCTGGGTGTGGCAGAGCACGCCTACAATCCCAGCACTTGGGAACAGAGCCAGGATGGGCACCACAAGTTTGAGGCCAGCCTGGCCTACATACTGAGTTCTAGGCCAACATGGACAACAGAGTGAGCTCTTTTCTCAAAAACAAAAAACAAAAAACCATCAAATAGAGAAAGCCATGTGAATGTTTCCTCTCCCTGCTGACCTGCGCAGCACCAGCTGTTACCTGCCCTCTGTCTTCTGCTGAGACCTCTCCGTGTGGACAACAACCCTCCCGAGCAGCCCTGGTGCGGGCCCGCCTGAGGTGCTCACCCCTGTGTTGAGTTTGACCACAGCTTCGTCTTCCTCTATGAGGACTCCAATGCCGCTGGTTGGGTCCATCACCCCACACAGGCTGCTGTCCAGAGCCCAGTCGCTTGCCCGCCTCTCGTGCTGGTACTGTAGAGCAGGAAGCTGGACGGCCTGAACGTCCATGCTGGTGTCCACCAGCTTCCCAACCCTGCGCCAGAACACAGCCACCCGCCAGATCTCAGCTCGTGGGCAGCAGGTGAAGCCACTGGCCCCCCCCAAGACACAGACAGGGCTTTCAAAAGAGGCCCCGTAGCGGAAGCAGATCTGCCTACCTCTGTCTGTAGCTGGCGTTTGCTGCTTTGTGGGTTCTTCTTTCCTCCTCCCTCTCCTCCCCTTTTCTTCTACCCTTGCAACCCCCTAACACTAGGTAAGAAGAAAAATGGATAGAGGGGCAAGGAAAAAGATCCCTGAGTCAAGTCGGGAGTCTGAAAGGGGGAAACGTCACCCTGCTGACTGGGGGTATCCAGCCTCTTGGGGCGAGTTTGATCTTTCACCATCAAGATATCTTATTTTTCTTCTTGTTTCTTTTTTGTACATCACTACTTAACAAACTGCTACCAACAACGACCAACAACCAACCAACAACCTCCATCGCCTCCCCGGCCCTAGCCTCTGAAAAGTCTCCAACATTCCAGACGTCACACAATTGCAGAAACTGTCTGTAGCTGGCAAAGCAATGACTGCTAAAGCGCGAGGCAAATTATAATCAGCTGCTGTGAATCAGCCCCATGTCCCCATATCTGGGATTAAAATGAAAACATATTCTCATTTCTCATGCCTGGCCTTTTAAAAAGTGTGTGTGTGTGTGTGTGTGTGTGTGTGTGTGTGTGTGTGTGTGTGTGTGTGATGCCATATATATGTGGAAGTCAGAAAGACAGCTTTGGGGAGTCGTCTCTGTACGTGGGCCTCAGGGACCAAACTCAGGTTGATGGGTTGTGCTGTGCGCCATTGTCGGCCCTAGGCCCATAGCCTTTTTAGGGTCAAACCAGATTCAAATCAGAGACACCAAGTGTCACCATCACACCAATATTTTATTTGAATTAGCAACAGGCCATCTGAGCATTGGCATGTGCTGCTGTCTTTATTGCTGACTGAGGACCCTTGGCAGTCTGGCGGAAACTCAGGTATTTTTCCCCCCTGAGAGGAATTATTCAAAAATCCCTGTCAGGCAGTGGCCTGGAGCTGAGGTAAAATGGCAAGGCCAGAGGCAGGGTGGGGCCATGTGATAGATGTAAACGGGGAGACCAAATGGGCTGGGGCTACACAGGCACCTAATCCCAGGAAATGGAGACAGAGGTCCTACAGCTTCTGAGAACAGTCTGGAAGTGAGCCCTCAGTTACAGTTGACAGCAGGTTGGCATGTGGCTATTTTTTAAAAATACTTATTTATGTATACAGTGCTCTATCTGCATGTACACCAGAAGAGAGCATCAAATTTTATTAGAGATGGTTGTGAGCCACCATGTGGTTGCTGGGAATTGAACTCAGGACCTTTGGAAGACCAGACAGTGCTCTTAACCTCTGAGCTATCTCTCCAGCCCAGCATGTGGCTTTTTTATTCAACCAAGACTGCACCAAATGTTGGCATAAGGTTATTGTGTAATTCAAATGCTGATTTCTGTTAAATAACAAACCCCTCCATATCTGGTTAAAAGCCTTGTTCTGAGAATTTCCTGTGTAAATGTTGTATAAACTCTGCTCCCTAATTGCCTGCCTGTATGTCAGTGAAACAGTTTATAGCCAGTCGATGAGCAGGGGAGTGAATAGGGCTGGACTTCCTGCCAGCCAGGGGAGGAGGAGTTAGAGGAGGAAGCAAGGGATTCAGCTACCTGCTGAGGTGCAGGAGGGATGGAGAAGACTCAGCTGGAGCAAAGAAAGAAGTAAAAAGAAGAAAAAAAAAACTGGGGGGGGGGGAGTTGGTAAAGATGGAGTCAGGATGACATAGAGGGTTAAGAACGAACTTAAACTGCTCAAGATTGTGTTGTAAAACTTTTTTTCCCCCAAGACAAGGTTTCTCTGTGTAGCCTTGGCTGTCCTGGGCTCACTTTGTACACCAGGCTGGCCTCGAACTCAGAGATCTGCCTGCCTCTGCCTCCTAAGGGCTGTGATCAAAGGTGTGTGCCACCACGTCCAGCGCGTTGTAAAACTTTACTAACAAATGTGAGTCTCAATTATTAAGTGATAGCTGGGCTAAGAGAGAAACTAAAAGAAACAAACAAAGTTTTATAAAAAATAACCTTAACAGCCATAAGCCACTCTGATTTGCATGTCTTGGACACAGGTCAGCAAACTTTTCCTTCCCTCCTTTCCTCCCCCCCTCCTGGCTGTTCTATTTCAAGGTGCACAAATGTCTTCTGTGCCCAGTTCTACCCACTGGTCTCCCTGCAGTAATGCTGGCCTTTCCTGTTGGTCCCCACAGCAGCAGAGACAGATGCCTTTGAACACATGGCACAAGGTTTTATAGCTTATGGTCCGCCGTTATGCTGCGTCTGCTGCTCTAAGGATGTGAGAGCTGATCTTCCCACTTCCGGTGTAGAGGCACAAACCCTGCAGGGGTGGGCGACACCTTGCTGACCTGTGCGTGGGGTGGTTGTCTCAGGAAGGATCATGGGTAGCCCAGACACTTTTCCCACAGAAGCTGTGGTTTCCTGATTATGCAGGTGTCTTTAAAAGTCACATCTGAACTCTGGCTTGGAGCCCCTGGCCTGCTCTGCCCACACCTGCATGCTCTGACAGTGCTCCAGATGATTAACAAAAACATCCCCCGTAACAGTCCGGGACAGACAAAGCCCACACCTACTGACCGAAGGAAGACTTCCTCCATGGTGGTGACGGAGGCTCCAAAGCTGGCAATGCCCAGTTCCTTCTGCTTCTTTTCCAGTTTAGTAAACAGACTTTCAAACCTGAAAGGAGAGCCAGACCCTTTCTAAATAATTTGTTTCTAAACAACTGCCTCTGTATACAGGGAGGCAAGACAGGGTGGGACAATTTCTTGCAACCATTTTTTCTTCTTTAAGAATGAATTAAAAAAAAAAAAAGAATGAATTAATCCCAGCACTCAGGAGACAGAGGTGGGAGAACCTCTGTGAGTTCGAGGCCAGCCTGGTCTACAAAGCAGTTCCAGGACAGCCAGGGCTACACAGAGAAACCCTGTCTGGAAACCCACCCCCCTCCAAAAGAATTAAAAACATATTTGGTGATCAAATCTGAGACTTTGCTTGTGTTTTACTAGTGAGCTATAACTACATTTAGATCCCAAGCTCTTATTTCTCTTTAAAAAGTTTTAAGTTCAAGCTGGGCGTGGTGGTGCACGCCTTTAATCCCAGCACTCAGGAGGCAGAGACAGGCAGATCGCTGTGAGTTCGAGGCCAGCCTGGTCTACAAAGCGAGTCCAGGACAGCCAAGGCTACACAAAGAAACCCTGTCTCAAAAAATTAAGGAGGAGCAGGAGGAGGAGGAGGAGGAGGAAGAGAAGGAGGAGGAGGAAGAGGAGGAGGAGGAAGAGGAGGAGGAAGAGGAGGAGGAGGAGACCAGCATCACTGAGGTGAAGTCTTCTGGGAAGTGCTTCCTCAGAGTCAGCACACAGAAGCCACGGTCCAGGGGTGGCCTAGGTTGTACTACACGCTCACAGCCAAACTTGGCCATGTGTAAAAGCCTTCCAGGTGGCACTAGTATGGAAGGCACAAACAGGTCACAAGGAGCAGCTGAGGCTTGGCACTGGGTTACAGCAGGGCTGGAATTCTCAGAGAAGCCAGGAGTTGCAGCAGAGGCCGTGGCAATTTGGAGATGCCAGGACCATGGGACAACCACGAAGGGCAGCAGCAGATACGGAGTGGGGCCAGCCTGAGCCTGGAGACAATCTATACGTGTTGTAGAGGGCGGAGCCAGAGAAGTGGCCTCCTGATGGTCCCAGACACTGGAGATGCCTTAGTCACGGCTGGAGGTTGTTTCTGCTTTGCTTTGCACTGAGCCCTGGCCTTTCCCTCTTGAAATAAAGTATTTAACTTATTTTGTATATTACAGGGGCCCACAGTTGAAAGACTTGAAGTTTTAGAAGAGATTTTGGACTTTTTTTGCTTGTTTTTTTGAGACAGGTTTTCTCTATGTAGCCTTCGCTGTCCTGGATCTCTCTTGGTAGACCAGGCCAGCCTTGTTCTCTGAGTGATCTCCCTGACTCTACCTCCCAATGCTGGGATCAAAGGTGTGCACCACTGCCCATCGAGACTTTAGAATTTTTTTCTTTTTCTTTTTTGAGACAAGGTTTCTCTGTGTATTCTTGGCTGTTCTGGATTGGCTTTGTAGACCAGGCTGACCTCAAACTCAGATCTGCCTGCCTCTGCCTCTCGAGTGCTGGGACTACAGGTGTACGCCATTGTGCCTGGCTGAGACTTTAGGTTTTTTGTTTTTTTGTTGTTGTTTTTTGAAACAGGGAATCTCTGTAGCCTTGGCTGTCCTGGACTCACTTTGTAGACCAGGCTGGCCTCGAACTCACAGGTATCCACCTGCCTCTGCCTCCCTAGTGCTGGGATTAAAGGCGTATGCCACCATGCCCAGTGAGACTTTAGATTTTTAAAGAGACTAAATATTTATTTATTTATTTATTCTTTTTGTTTGTGTTTTGAGACAGAGTTTCTCTGTATGTATCTTGCTCTGTAGATCAGATTGGCCTCAAACTCACAAAGATCTGCCTACCTCTGCCTCTCAAGTTCTGGGACTAAAGGAGTACACCACCACTGCACAGCTGAGACTGAAATTTTGAAATATTGTAAATTTTAAAGACTGTGGGACTTTTTATTTATTTATTTATTTTGATTTTTCAATACAGAATTTCTCTGTGCTGTCCTGGATTTCCTTTGTAGACCAGGGCAGGCCTTGAACTCACCGCGATCCACCTGCCTCTGCCTCCAGAGTGCTGAGATTAAAGGCGTGCACCACTACACCTGGCGACTGTGGGACTTTTTAAGTTTGTAAGATGTTTTATATTGTTGAATGAAAAGAAATTTAAAAAATAAAAAAGAAACATGACCATCTTGGGTTTTGACACCAAATGAATGAAAAAAGGAAATTAAAAAAAAAAAAAAAAGGAACATGACTGGTTCAGGGTTTCAGCACCAGATGAATGAAGGAAAAAACAAATAAAAGGAAAAGAACATAACTGCTCCTAGGTACGTTTACTGTAGCTATGTGGGAGAGCATAGCTATATGGGAGATATCTGGGAGCATGCAGAGTGACATGACCAGACTGAGCTGGGCCATGTGAGGGGACAGTGACCAAGTGCAGCAGCCAGGAGGCCCAAAGGTACAGAGAGAAGAGGCGACCAAAACCAAAACGGCTGGATTATATGGGGAAGAGCAGCCCAGGGCCCTGGGCTGGAGAGATCAGGGTGGGGTACGCCAGCCAGGAGGGCCCTGTAACAGGTGGCGACTGAGGGATGCTGGGAGAACCTCAGCCATTTGTCCCAGGTTTGAAACATAGCAATTGTCTATATATATGTGTGATCTTAAGGATGAACAAGAAAGGAGAGGTTTATGGCTTAACAGTGACATGTTTGTGTGTGTCAAGATGACAAGGGTCAATTGTTTATGACGTAAGTTTTATGTCAACCTGACTCGAGCTATAGTCATCTGAGAGGAGGGAACTTCAATTGGGAAAATGCCTCCATAAAATGAAGCTGCAGCCAAGCCTGCAGGGAAATTTTCTTAAATAGCATTTGAGCTGGTACGGCTGTTGTTGGGGCTGTCCTGGGTTCTGGAAGGAAGGAGGCTGAGTAAACCTGTGTGCAGCAGCCCTCCACAGCCTCCACGTCAGATCCTGGCCTCTCCAGGTTCCTGCCCTATTTGAGTTCCCATCCTGACGTCCTTCAGCAAACAACAACGTGGAAGTGCAAGCCAGCTAATGCCTTTCCTCCTCACCTTGTGTTGGTTACGGTGTTTGGTCACAGCAACGGTAACCTTGACACACATGACTAAATGCACTGCAAGTTTTCATTTCACTCATCTGTTCATGCAAGTGCGATGGCCAGAGGAGAACAAGTGCAGGAGATGGCTCTCTACCACATAGGGCCTGGGCGTCACACTCAGGCCATCAGGCTCAGCAACAAGTGCCAAAGTGGCCTGGAAGGACAGCTAGTGCTCTTAGCCATCTCTCCATCCCCTCAACAGCCTATACTTCAGTATAAGCTTCAGGCAGGGGAGATGGCTCAGCAGCTAAAAGCATGAAGTGAACCAAAGTCAGTTCTGACGCCCACGTCGGGTGGCTCACAACTGCCCGAGCTCCAGCTGTCGGGGAATCTGACACCTTTGGCCTCTCCCCGCACTCAAGTGCACATACCCCTCCCCACACACAATTTAAAAACATATAAACACTACTGCAGTTTCCAAGTAGTGTTTCTACTTCTTGTGCCGCCTGGTGTAGGTAGCCGAGTCACGTGAATGAGTGAACTGACGGTCTCTAGTTCCAAGATGGAGAAGTTCTGAGCACTCACAGTTTGTCTGCAAATGCATGGCAGCTCCACGAATAACTGTTTATGCACCGCTACATATTTTCTTACTGACTTATTTTTGGAGGGAGGTTGAGACTGGGTTTCACACAGCCTAGCTTGGCTTTGAGGATGACTTTGAAATGATCCTCTTGCCTCTTGTCACCCAAGTACTAAGATTACAGGTAAGCATCACTGTTTGGCTATAGGCTTTATACACTCAAGAGGGTGTTAGAAGGGGGTCCTGTGTGGGTATGAATGCAGACCTGCCTGATGTCTGTCTGTCTTCCTCAGGCACAGGCAATGCCTCTCTGCAGTAATAAGCAGTATACAGTATCAGCCCAGTAGATGCTTCAGGTCTAACCCTGCATCCCTGGTCCAAAGGATGAGATGCCCAGTAGTCATACCAGCCATGGGACCTTCCTGGGTCTGGACCTGTGCACTCTAGGACACGTACCTGTGTGTGCTTTCCTTGGGAAGGATAAAGGACAGCTCCGCCCCAGCATGGCTCTCCAGCATGGCATTGGGGACATGGTGGCGTACTATCTGACAGATGCTCTCAGGATTGCAGTGTGGCTCTTTCACCAGTGTCATGTGGTAGCCAGCTCCTGGAACACGGGGACCGAGTGTTAGGCCCTTTGGTGGTCCCACTTCTGCTGCCACGCCACATCTCTGTGGCTCCCATCAGGCAGGATCATGGGAAAGCACTTGTACAGCTGCATACAACTGGGCCAGAACAGATGCCTCTCAGACTCCTCACGGCAGTGCAGGGTGTCATCTCCCACAACCTATTTGGGGAAAAGTTCTGGGGAGGCTGGGTCACTGGATGTAGCCAGGTACACCTACCGGAAGCCAGAGCAGGTACACCTACAGGAAGCCAGAGCCCTCCTGAGGATAAAACCACAGCACAGAGTATGTGAGTATGCCTGCACTGTAGGATTCATGCCGATCCCTGCTACAAGGAAGAGGCACAGCTGGAGGGAGCTGGGGGACGGCACCGCACACACTGAGCTCCCATCTGGCTTCTTATCCAATGCTGCGTTGCTGGAAATGGCCCTTTCTTGTTCCCTCAGAGACAAGGGTGTTGGACTCAGGCCAACCAAGGGCTCGGCTAACTGGGTAGACAGGCAAGAAGTAGCAAGCAAAACTCGTGAGGCCCTATTAGGGACGAACAGAAGAAACTCTCTTTTGGTAAGAGAGCCCTGGCATCTTCACTAGGCACACAGCCACTTAGATGTGAGCCCCTCTCCTAGCCTGCTCTGGCTATACTGGGGATCTCTAGGGCACAGGAGAGGTAAGGTGTGAACCATGGGGCATTTTGTGGGGGAGGAGCACCCTGGTCTGAGGGTATGAGACAGGCATATAATGTTAGGTCAGGATGTGACAACACAAGGCCAGGCACTCCATACAGCAAGGTGGTTGAGTCCTGGCTTATAACGCCGCCTGCTGGGCTGGGTTGTGCAGTGAATAGTGCTCTTAGTGAGAGCTACAAGTAGGAAAGCACCAGAGAAGTCTTCTCACAGGACTCCTGTCTACCCCAGATTCCTGCTCTGGGCAGTCCTGTTGTGTGTTAACAAGAGCTGCGCCACTCAAGATACTCAGCTTTGCCATCCCCGGCTACTGTCTGGACCCTTCACAGAGGGTAGAAGCACTGGCCCTGTCATGAGACTGAGGTTGTCCTGGACTCCTCCTTCACACTCCTCACCGTATTTCCGCTTGAGAAACAGTGACGACCCACAGCACTGCAGCTCCCCCTTGGCCATGATGGCGATGCGATCTCCCAGCAAGTCAGCTTCATCCATGAAGTGGGTGGTCAGCAGGATGGTGCGGTCACTCTTCTGCTGCTGAAGAAGGTCCCAGACAGCCCTCCTGGACACTGCATCCATGCCTGAGGTCGGCTCATCCAACATCAACACCTGGAGGGAGGGCGGAGGTGAATGAAGCCTTGTGACAATGACAGAGCCACACATCCCAGCCCCAGGCTGGCTGAGCTGGGTGGCCTTCTGCAGCTCCAGGTGGGGGTTTGACAAGCTGTCGTCACCACCCCTGGGTCTGTCCTTGTGTGGGAGGCTGACTTGGCTGCATGCAGAGACCCCCGGCCTGATACCTTAGAGCCAGCTATGAGGGCAATGCCGATGGACAGCTTGCGCTTCATTCCCCCGCTCAGGAACTTGGACTTCAAGTCCCGCTTGTCCTCCAGGCTGAGGATGTGCAGCATCTGCTTGACCTCCTCAGGACACTTCTGCAGAGACAGGCCCTTAAGCTGAAAGACAGGGGATGAGAGGCTGTAAGGCAGGTGGTGTTGACAGGAGCAAAGCCATCCCAGCAAGCTCTCTAGCTCAAGAGACGTCTTCCCGTGCTATCGGAATAGCTCCTCAGAACAGACTGCTGTGAGGCTCAGGCCACACAGGGGCAGCTGCGAGGAGGGAACAGTCACCATCCACGTGTCCCTGTCACCCACAGACTTACCTGAGCATAGAAGTAAAGATGTTCTGCAACCGTTAGGTTGTCAAACAGGACGTCGTGCTGGGGACATAGGCCCAAACTCTTCCGGATTTGAACCATATCTTGGGAAATTTCGTACCCGTGAATATATGCATGTCCACTGGTAGGGGGAAAGAGACCTGCAGCCAAACCAAGGACCCCAAATCCACCATGAAAATCTTGTTCAGTTGTGCAAGGTACAGTGTCCTCCTTGACTCCCTTAACCCACCCCCTCATTTTACTGAGGATCCTATCTATCAGGGTATCTGGACCCTGCACTCTCCCATGTGAGGTTCTGCCCAGCAGGGCAGAGGCAACCTGACGACGGGGCCCCGGCGCTGTGACAAGGCACACACCACGTTGCCATAAAGAACAAACTCATTCTCATTTTATCTCACACGAGTGTGTGTAGGTTCTGGACCCATTACTGTCACACGCTCTGCTCTCAACACCAAGGTGTGTGCTACTCACAAGCACCTTAGTGTTTCAGGAAGACGGGTGAAACACACTAGGGATGAAAAGTCCCCTCCTTCCTTCCTCTTGTCCCTTGTCCCCATAGGTACCGGGACTGAACCTAGGGCTCAGTGAATGCCAGACAACCACTCCACCACTGATTCGTGTCCCTAGCCCAGCACACGGGGATCGGAGTCAATCAACATGGGTGGATCTGTTCCTCTGTGGCTAGAGAATTAGTCTTATTTGTTTTTGCTGACCCCGCCAGGTTTGGGGCATTCACAGGCAGAGGCTGAGAGTAGGGTGGGAACTGCTTAAAGGCTCCTTGTATGTTCCCCTGGGCCACGGGGTTAAAACGTTACAGGGAAAGACTGAAAGCCATGTGAAAAAACAAACCTGAGGCTGACGTAAACCGTCCCGAGGGAAGGGCCTGCCAGGCACAGACGGACGGACACGGTGTCCCCTCTCACCTGTCAGCATGGACATCGTTGTGGTCTTCCCAGCACCGTTGTGGCCCAGTAGTACTGTTATCTGTCCTTCGTACAGGTTCAGGTTCAGGTCTCTGATGCCTGTCTTGTCCTTATTACCCACTTGGAACACCTGCAGGTAAGGCAGAGGGCTGCGGTGACTTCCTAGGGCCCTAAGGCCTTCCTTTTCCTTTGAAACATGACCCTATTATCTCAGGACACTAAACAAGGCACCACGAATCAACACACAGAGCAGAACTGTGGGGCAGAGGCTACATCTCTCTGTTAGTCCCTACATGCATCCACTGTACATGTACTGAGAAGCTGGCGACAGGTGCACAATGCCACAACACAATGCCAGCCAGCACGGGGCCAGATGTGGAGGGAAGGTGTGCCCTGCAGAGTGGCTTAGGAATAGCTACAAGAAGGGGACCATATCCTCCTCCGTCAGGTACTCAGGACCGCTGGAGGGGGGCAGGCCTGGAGAGAGCGCCTGCAGCTGACCAGTCTGCCCTCAAGGCCTCACCTTGGACAGATGCTTGATCTTGATTCCCGCAACCAGGTCCTCTGGCTCAGCTTCAAAGTACTCGGTTCTGAGAGCTTTTTCTGGGTCACTGTCTTCTTCTTCTTTCCCTACGACAGTTCTTGGACTCCCACACCAGTAGGAGGGCTGGGATGGAGGCACATGGGTGCCACAGTCATTAGTATCAGTCCATTTCATTTGTGATCAACAAAGTAATTACCACAGACACACTAAACGTGCTGAACGGCATGACCCGAGTCTTAACCACCACAGGGCATATGATTAAGGAGACAATACCATCTCAGACTGAATTCCAGCCTATTTCCTGATTTGCCTATACCTGGGAGGGCTCTAACTCTTGCCTTCCTAACCTGGCAAATGGGCACAAGAGTGGACTGCTGTGAAATTCAGATTAAACAGAGAGAAAAGGGAACTTGTCAATCGTATGAAGAGATATTATTGAACACTCCAGTCCAGAATACTGTCAGGCCCCAAGGGGAAAGGGGCTGTGTCTCAGGCCTCTCTCTGCTCACCACGTGACAGGCTCCCTGTGGACAGGGGCACTGGAGAGGAAGGTAAGGATGTGTTAGTTCTGTTCCCAGTGCTCAGAGGCACACATTGCATCGTTATGCCTGGACACACAACTCACATTTAAAGTGACTTTGAAGTCAGAATGGATCTCACATAATAAAAGGCGGTAGTTTAATGGTGGCACGTCCCTCCGCAGCTATAGACAATAGTATTGTCTGTCTCTGTAAGTGGCAACCTGCATTTGATGAAACACAACAGCTGACACTTGACAAATACTTGCTGAATCAAATATAAATAAATGACAAAAGAAGCAGAGCTAGTTATCAGAAACTGCTGGTGTATGATGGTGAAATGTTACATGGGGATTCTACACAGTCATGACAAAGTTCACTCATAAAAAAAGCTATATATTTAAGTAAACATACATTTCTAAAATAATGGATTTATAAACATGGCTAGATGAAAATCTAAAAAGACTGTATAAATAGACACATAGGTTCATATACTTGTTAGAATTAAAAAAAAAAAAACTTTCCAGTCTGGTTATAACGTATTTTTATTTTGTTTGTTTGTTTATTTATTTGAGGCAGGGTTTCTTTGTGTAGTGCTGGCTGCCCTGGAACTCAGTCTGTAGACCAGGCTGGCCTTGAACTCTGAGATCCTCCTGCCTCTGCTTCCCAAGTGCTGCGACTAAAGGTGTGCGCCACCATGGCCCAGCCATATGGCTGACTTTTCTTTTGTAGAAAGGTTTGTTTATTTATTTATGTCTTTTTCTTTGTTTGTTTTGGATTTTTGTTTTTGTTTTTCGAGATGGTGTCTCTGAGTGGCCTTGGCTGTCCTGGACTTACTCTGTAGACCAGGCTGGCCTCAATTCGCCTGCCTCTGCCTCCGAAGTGCTGTATTTATCTATTTATTATTTATACAGTATTCTGCCTGCACATATGCCTAGATCCCAGATGACAGCACCAGATCTCATTATAGATGGTTGTGAGCCATCATGTGGTTTCTGAGAATTGAACTCGGGACCTTTAGAAGAATAGCCAGTACTCTTAACCCCTGAGCCATCTCTCCAGCCTCATATGGCCCACTTTTATTTTTATTTTTTAATTTTTTGTTTGTTTGTTCTTTGTTTTTTTGGTTTTTCAAGACAGGGTTTCTCTGTGTAGCCTTGGCTGTCCTGGACTCACTTTGTAGACAGGGCTAGCCTCAAATTCACAGTGATCCGCCTGCCTCTGCCTCCCGAGTGCTGGGATTAAAGGCGTGCACCTCCACCGCCTGGCTATGGCCCACTTTTATCAAGTCAATTGTCTGCTGGGGCCAGGTAGGGAGTGCACAGGACACTGAAAGGCTAACACTGTCAAGTTGACAGCATCTGGAATCACCTGGGAGACATGCGGCTGGGCGTGTCTCTGAGGGAGCATCTTGCCTGGGCGCTGGGGAGAGAAGACCCACATTACATATAGACTGTATCATCTATCTCATGACTAAGAAAAGGGGAAAGGAGCCGAGCACCAATGCCCAGGATATTTGCTTCCTGGATAGCGACCCTGTGCAACATCATGTTTCTGTTGCCATGCCTTCCCTGTTGTAAGAGAACGTCTCCCCACAAACTGTAAGCCAGAATGAAACCTTCTGCCTTACGATGCTTTGTTAGTTGCTTTGTCAGTTGCTTTGTCAATGAGAAAAGTGTTAACAGTGCCACAGCCAGGTGTCAACAGTGTCCTTTTCTGGCAGTAGGAAGCGCTATCTATTTTTGAAAAGTGTGCCCACCCACAATAAAGCTTCAGTGTTTTGTAGGCAGAAAACCCAGTAAGATACTTGTTTTTATGCTGGGTATATAGCTCAGTATTAGAGTGCTCGCCTCGTACATGGAAGGCCCTCTAGATTGTGATTATTTGGTGTTTTGAGACAGGGGTTCTATTGGTAGCTCTGGAACTCACTCTGTAGACCAATCTGTCCTCAAATTCACAGAGATCTGCCAGCCTCTGCCTCCCAAGTACTGGGATTAAAAATATATGTCCCAGCCAGGCGTGGTGGCGCACGCCTTTAATGCCAGCACCGGGAGGCAGAGGCAGGTGGATCTCTGTAAGTTCAAGACCAGCCTGATCTACAAAGTGAGTGCGGGACAGTCAAGGCTACACAGAGAAACCCTGTCTTGAGAAACCAAAAAAAAAAAAAAAAAAAAAAAAAGTGTCCCTTGTCTCGGGCCCTGGAGGTAAGGGAGGTCTTCATCTCTTTGAACAAATCTTAAGGGCCCTCAGGACACATGCACAGGTCAGAATTTTCTATCCCAGGCCTATGCAGGTGTCATGCTCTGGGACTCAAAGAGGTCCCAAGTGAGTGCTGGGGACACCACTGTCCCCCAAGGAAGTGGCCTGCTTGAAGAACAGGGGCATCGGCACTCACCATAAGGAAGAAGTACCAGGGCTGGGGCACGCCAAACTGGCCTGGGAAGACGGCCTCCACATACCAGGTCACCAGGCCATAGAGTACCGAGTCCAGCAGCAGCATCCCCAGCACTTGTCCAAAGCAGAAATCGTCATCCACGTTGACAGGGTTCATGAGGTCATGCCACTGGATGCCAGTGCCTGGAGGATGCATAGGAAAGGAGTCCTGAACTATATAGGCTGAATGGGAGGGGGGAGACCCTGCAGCCATTGATGGCACACGTACTCATGCTTGCATGCATATTTTCCCTGTGAAGTCAGTATAAGTTTCTTCCTGGGCTTTGTAACAAAGCTGGTAACTTTTTTTTTTTAATTAAAGATTTTTATTTATTATGTATACAGTGCTCTGTCTACATGCCAGAAGAGGGCAGCAGATCACATTATAGATGGTTGTGAGCCACCATGTGGTTTCTGGGAATTGAACTCAAGACCTCTAGAAGAACATTCAGCGCTCTTAACCCCTGAGCCATCTCTTCAGACCCAAATCTGGTAACTTTTAAGTCGTTCAGACTTGCTATGTAGCTTAGAACGTCTCATCCTTTTGTCTCCACTTCCCAGTGCTGGTATTATAACTGTGTACCGTCACCCTCAGCTAACGCCGCTGTGTTAGGGACTGAACCCGAGGTAAACACGACCAATTGCGCTACATCCCACCCCGTCCCCAGTCAACTTTCCTCAAGTTTTGAAAACAACAGTAAGTTAAAAGAACCAGTAAATTGCAGAACTTTCTTGTAAACTGGAGCTGGAAAGATGGCTCGCTCAGAGGTTGATGCCTGGTGGCTAACAACGCCTGTCACCCCAGGTCCTGAGTCTGATGCCTGGTGGCTAACAACGCCTGTCACCCCAGGTCCTGAGTCTGATGCCTGGTGGCTAACAACGCCTGTCACCCCAGGTCCTGAGTCTGATGCCTGGTGGCTAACAACGCCTGTCACCCCAGGTCCTGAGTCTGATGCCTGGTGGCTAACAACGCCTGTCACCCCAGGTCCTGAGTCTGATGCTGGTGGCTAACAACGCCTGTCACCCCAGGTCCTGAGTCTGATGCTGGTGGCTAACAACGCCTGTCACCCCAGGTCCTGAGTCTGATGCTGGTGGCTAACAACGCCTGTCACCCCAGGTCCTGAGTCTGATGCTGGTGGCTAACAACGCCTGTCACCCCAGGTCCTGAGTCTGATGCCTGGTGGCTAACAACGCCTGTCACCCCAGGTCCTGAGTCTGATGCTGGTGGCTAACAACGCCTGTCACCCCAGGTCCTGAGTCTGATGCCTGGCGGCTAACAACGCCTGTCACCCCAGGTCCGGGGATCCAGCTCCCTCTTCTGGCCCATGTGGCGCACAGACATGAATGCAGACATCACACACACAAACATACACACATCATACATACATCTTTAAAAGTTTATGAACTGACTAGATGGGCTTGCATTTCACTTGTTACATGTATACATACACATGTATATACATGTGCACAACTGCACATATGTAATATCTGGTGTCAGGTCAATGTAACCAGTGAAATTAGGAGAACTCAAAACTAACGTGAAGCTCTACAAAGCTCATGATCCATCAGTGTCGTTGGCCACGCAGGCATGGACCTAAGTGTCTCACAGCTGCTGCTGGGATGGACATGTCTGCTCTACAGCCTTGGTGAACACTTATGCTCAAATAGCTAGAGATTGTCTGTTTTGTGGCGGCGCACGCTTTTAATCCCAGCACTCGGAAGGCAGAAGCAGGCGGATCTTTGTAAATTCAAGACCAGCCTGGTCTACAAAGCAAGTTCAGGACAGCCAGGGCTAAAACAGAGAAAGAAACCCTGCCTCAACAAGCTAAATAAATAAATCTAAAACAGAGAAACCCTACCTCGACAAGCCAAACAAAGAAAAGAAAAGCTCCTATGGCAGGTGGTAGTGGTGCACATCTTTAATCCCAGCATGTGGGAGGCAGAAGCAGGGGGATCTTTGTGAGTCAAGGCCCGCCTGGTCTACGGAGTGAGTTCCAGAACAGCTAAGGCTGCACAGAGAAATCCTGTCTTGAAAAACAAAACAAAAAGTCACTATGTAACTTTAAAAAAAAAAAAAGGGTGTCATACAATGAAGTTCCTCTTTGGAAATGCCCTTTTAGATTTTAATACTAAAAAAATAAACAACCACTGATTTTTATTATTTTAAAACATATGTGGTTAGGCATGCATGTCTGCATGTTATTTTGAGTTCAGATGCCTGAGGAGGCCAGGGTGTCAGCTCCCTGGAGCTGGAGCTGGGAGCTGCCTGGCATGGATGCTTGGAACCAAACTTGAGTCCTCTGAAAGAGCAGCAAGTGCTCCTGAATATGGAACCATTACTCTCCAGTCCTGGAAAAAGCTTTTTAAAAAGTGTTGGAGGCAGCTAGGGGTGATGGTGCACACCTTTAATCCCAGCACTCAGGAGGCAGAGGCAGGCGGATCGCTGTGAGTTCGAGGCCAGCCTGGTCTACACAGC
This sequence comes from Acomys minous, assembly GCF_964271855.1. Lineage (NCBI taxonomy): Eukaryota > Metazoa > Chordata > Mammalia > Rodentia > Muridae > Acomys > Acomys minous. The sequence goes on from NC_140498.1 coordinate 40,860,707, forward strand.
TAGTCCAGGACAGCCAAGGCTACACAGAGAAGCCCTGTTTCGAAAAACAACAAAACAAAGTGCTGGAGGCCTTGGAAGTTTCTGCTAGTTTACACAGTCTACACTCCATCAGCAGGCTACTAATGCTAGAAACACAAACGGCACATCTCGACCTCTTGATCTTCCTGCCCCCACCTCCTTGGTGCTGGGATTAGACATAACTGTATTACCACATCTGGTTTTATGCAGTGCTACAGAACACACCCAGACCTTCATTAATGTTAGCTGTTTTGCTGTGGTTGTTTGTTTGCTGTTTTTAAAAGCAAGACAGGGTTTCTTTCTAGCGCAGGTGTGGAACTAACTCACGACAATCCTGCTTCAAGTTCCTTAGTGCTACGATTACATTGCTCAGTGGCATGGTTTAAACACATGGCCTTAAGTTGTCCGCTAGAAATTCAGTTTCCAGGGAAACAGTGTGGGAGACAGCCCTCACGACGGACAAAGCTGTGATGAGAAGGGTCCTGCAGGAATGCTGTTCCTCTCTCTCCACCTCCTGCTCTGTGTGGTGCCATCTTGGAAGCAGACACCAGGCTCTTGCCAGGTATCACATTTCGAGACTTGCCAGCTTCCAGGACTGTGAGAAATAAATTCCTGTTCTTCATAAATTACCAAGTCTCGGGTATTTTGTGATAGCAATACAAACCGACAAAGACATGTGACCAGAAGGATAAGAACGTTTGGCCTGAAAGAGCCAAGGCTATCTTATCTTGAGTGATCCCAGGTGAGTCCTGGGAAAGGCGGCTTAGCAGCTGCGCGGTGACACACAGCTACTCACCTGTCCTCACCCCTCGTGTGATCAGGAATAGTGGGGCCAGGTCCCAGTCTATGCTCCTCTCTCCAGGGTTCTCTGTGTGAGGCGTTGGACCTACCCAGAAGTCCCGTGGGGCCTTGCAGTAAGAGGAGCCCACTGATCTTCAGAGGCTTGGAGCCCCTGAGGTCCGAGTTTCCACGATGGGCTTTACAAAAGTAGGAGCACACAAGTCAAAGCCAGCCGCAGCAAGTGTTTTATTTGTCCTCCGTGATGTTTCACGTCGGGACATTTCACAAAAATCCGGTAAAGATTTCCCTGGGCTTTGACTGGGTTCCCTCTCAGGATCCCTGCCTGCATCAGCAAGTGCTGCAGGGGGTACTAGGGAGCAGGGCCTGCTAACCACTCACCGAAAGCTGAGAGCTGACTCAAAGACCTCAAAATTCCCTGGCTTTGAGGTCTCTTGTGCAACAATTCTGAAAGTGTCAAGAATAAAAAGAGCTGACTAGATGATTTGGGGACAAAGGCCCTTTCTGCCAATTCTGATGACTTGAGTTCTATTCCCGGACTCATGTGGTGGAAGGAACTCATACTATGAAAGGACAGAACGACTCTTTTAAGTTCTATGACCATCACACATGCTCTGTGGCACATGTATGCTCCTGTGTGCATAAACTTATTCACAATAAAAATGTAGCCGGGCAGTGGTGAGGTGCACCTTTAATCTAAGCACTCTGGAGGCAGATGCGGCTGGGAGTTTGAGGCCAGCCTAGTATACAGAGTGAGTTCTGGGACAGCCAAGGCTACAAAGAGAACCCTGTCTTGAAAAACAACAAGCCAGGCATGATGGTGCACGCCTTTAATCCCAGCACTGAGGGAATCAGAGGCAGCAAATCTCTGTGAATTTGAGGACAGCATAGTGTACAAAGCTAGAGTAGGACACTCAGGGGTAACCCTGTCTGGAAAGAACCAGAGAGACAGAGAGACAGAGACAGACAAACAGACACACAGATAGAGAACAACAAAACAAACAAAAATGTAATTTAAAGAAAGTTTTTAAAGAGGGTGGTAAGATAGCTTAAGAGCATTTGCTGTTCTCCCCAAAGGACTAGTGTTGAATTCCCAGCAGCCACATCAGGTGGTTCACAATCTCTTGTAACTTTAGCTCTGGGGGATCTGATAATCTTTCTTCATGTGCACATGTGCACAACACACACACACACACACACACACACACACACACACACACACACACACACACACACATACACACACACACAGGAAAATAAAAATGCAGCCGGGCAGTGGTGGCTCACGCCTTTAATCCCAGCACTCGGGAGGCAGAGGCAGGCAGATCTCTGTGAGTTCGAGGCCAGCCTGGTCTACACAGTGAGTCCAGGACAGCCAAGGCTACACAGAGAAACCCTGTCTTGAAAAAAAAAAACACCAAAACAAACAAACAAACAAACAAAAAAACAGAAGTAGGAAGAGACTCAAAAACCAATTGGTAGAATCCAGTCACTGGGCCGGGCAGATGGGGGTCCACCATCTCTCGGCATTTTAGCCCTTACTTGTACTTGGTTCCTAGTGCCCTTAGCTGAGCTTCTTTCCCACCAGCCTCACACTCAGTGCTTGTTGCTAATGAAGGCCTAGCCCAGTTGGGCGTTCCAATCAGCTGGCTTTCCACCTGAGGTGAGTGTCATTGCTACAAACCCTTTCAGCAAGCCACGCCCCAAGCTGCAAATCAGCCAATGGTGACGTGAGGACAAGGCTCACCTTTGGCTTCGAATTTTCCTATGAGCTGTGCTCCCATTGCCATGGCGACATTGGACAGGAGACAGGACAGGAGCTTTTGACTCAGTGTCATCCAGTTGTACCGAGGAGCCACGAAGAAGTAGGGGGTGTAGGTGAAGAAGTACAGGAAGCCCCCCACGGCGGCCGCCATGTTGGCTGTGGGAAGAAGGAGCACAGGGCTGCTGCTGTCAACTCACCGGGAGACTTGCAGGAGTGACAGTCGTCTGACAGGGCCCCGCCCCACCCAAACCCCAGCCACGCGGGCTGCAGCTTCTTTTGGCATTGTTGGGCCCCTCTTGCAGGTCTTCTGCCCACCTGAAGCAGTCCACGTACAGAAACGTGTACACATCAAACAGCCTGGCGACAGCTGGGTTGTAGAGTAGCAACTAAACTACTACTGCAAGTATGTTTTCAAAGCAGTAAGATTACTTAATAGGGAGCTTGGGAAGTCACAGCGTGTTATGGACTTCTTTGAGACACCAAATTTTAGGGAAAATTTAAAAGCATTTAGTTATTACTAAGAGACATGTAGTTTGTCTAAGCCACCAGAGATCCAAAAACTACTGGATGCTCTCTCTCTGTCTGACAGAAGGTGGCATGGGAGAAGACAGCCAAAAGCGACAAGCTGAACACAAAGTCAAAGAGCAGAAACAGCCCGGAATGTGCCAGCCATCATGGGGGGCTGGGGGGAGCTCAGGCTTCTGTTTCTAGTAGCCTCAGCAGTGCACAGTGTGCGCACTCGCCTTCTGCCGATCCCCCTTTGCTCTAAAGCATGCCGCCTCTCCTCCTCAGCCTGCAGCAGGTGCTCTGCCCTCATTTACTGTCCAGCTTCCTCCTGGGGTTCCAAGAGGCTCTGTCACAGGTGTCAATGCTGGCCTTTCTGTCTTTCCCTCCGACCAGTTCTGCTGACCCCTTGACCTTTCGGGGGTTCTCTCTTCCGACAATGCAGCCTCTGGGTCATCAAAATATAGACCCTTTGACCCCTCAACTGTGCTCAGATCCCCTTAGTGTCCCTCGACTTGGATCACCCCAGTCCGCTGGCCGAAGGGGAACAACAAGACTCACCTTTGCTGAAGAAGGTGCTGACCATGAAGCTGAAGGAGATGGAGGAGATTGCAAAACACAGCAGGAAGGCCAGCACCAGGGAGGGGTCGCTGTTCGACAGCACTGCTATGCCCTTCTTCACCTGCAGGACAGGCCGGCCCGAGTGGCAAGGTGAGGCAGGCAGGGGAGGCAGAAATGGACCAGGGGGGGCCTAAAGGTCCAGGTCACAGGAACACTGCTGGACAGGGAGGGATCCCTGCCTCAGCCAATGGGAAGCCCTGCTACGTCTTCTCCAGCAGTGGAGAGACTTGCCCTGAGGTCAGTGGCCTGAGTGTTGGGGCCTCTGTGCCCTCTTCTTTCCAGAGCCCTCACGGAAGCCACACTTACTTTGACGCAGAACAGCAGAGTCATGAAGGAGACCACGATGAGGAAGAACAGGAAGAACATGAGGAACCAAGCACTCCAGTGTAGCCAGCTGCTGAGCCCCATCATGCGCATGTACTCCTGCGAATGGCAGAAGGCATCACCCAGCCAGGCCACTATGCCGTCGTCTGCATGCTGGTAGTTTTCCCCCATAGCCCCGTGTGTGCCAATCCGCTCACACAAATACAGTGCATATATAAGGCACAAGGGTAGACCGGGACTCCTGTGCTGCAGGGCACACACAGGATCATCCAGCACACAGGAGAGGATGGAGAAAGCTGTGCCCTGTCACACTAGCTGTTGTCCTGCAGCTCTCAGCCCTGTAGTGTAAGAATCTAGCTCTTTCCTACCTTTCATCAGTGTCCCATGCTACCCTGACTGGGAGGCTATCCCTGATAAGTCACTTCAGTATTAATAGCCCTTTCTTCCTAAGTCATGATGGGCTGACCCCTCCCGTGGCCCACTACGCAGCAGGGCCTGGCTTTGCTCTGCTTCATGAGGGCTACCCTCCCATTGGGCCCACTAAGCTCTGTCATGCCAGCAAACGCCTTTCTCTGCTTGTGCCTCATCAAGCCTGACGCAGGTACCCAACAGATGTTAAGCTGGTGAATCCTCCGAGTCCAAATTCCCACAGTGTGCTCCCAAGTCCTCCCTTTCCTTGAGCCGAGTCCCAGAAGGCACAGGTGTGGCAGCTGGCTGTGGCAGCAGCCAGAGTCACCCAGCCTGGCTCCTTCCTGCCTGTTGGCAGAAAAGACTCTGCAGGCTACACTGACCACACTGATGGCAGCCTCTTGGGCTGTGACCAGTTTGTGGCTGGGGAACATGCGTTAAGAGACCTGGGCATCCAATCACTCGCCTTCCCACTTTGAAAGAGAAGCCCAAAATCCTTTTAGGGAAGGGTATTTCCTGTCTCTAGAGGAACAGGGTAAGATGGTGCACGGCAACTCTGGCCATGCCTTCCTTTCTCACCTGTTTATCAGGACAGGAAGTGCCCTGAGGAAACTCGGCTCCTCACTGACTAATGCTGCCTATGGGTTCTAGGACCCTACAGCTGGACTGCCAGAGTCTGAGTACAGTAAAAATCAGCTCTTGGCTGGCAGTGTGTCTCAATGGTAGAGCCCTTGCATTCCTGAGATCTTGAGTTCCATTTTAATCACTGAAATCAAACAAAACCTCCCAAACCAGAAGGATCTTGGAGGAGCCAGGGGAGGGGAAAAACATAATCAAAATATATTATATGAAAAATATTAAAGAAAAAAACCCAAAACAAAAGTTAGAAAGATAATGTAAAACAAAAACAAAGAACAAGCAACTACAACGAAACAAGTCAGGAGTGGGGTGGTGCACACCTTTAATCCCTGCACTCAGGAGGCAGAGACAGGCAGATCTCTGATTTCAAGGCCAGCCAGATCTACAGAGTGAGTTCCTGGACAGCCAGGACTACACAGAGAAACCCTGTCTTAAAAAACCAAAAACTAAAACAAAGAAAAAAACCCCAAACAAACAAAACGAAACTCCTGGAGTGCTGCCTGGAGAGCAGGTAGAAGGCCTGGCCGCCGTCAGACCCTCAGCAGAGCAGCCTGCCCACACTGCAGCCTGGATCCTACCGTTCCAGATTGCAGGAAGGAGCCCTGGCTGATGGCAGCAGCCTTGAGTCAGGCCATTTCATTTGAGGGAGTCCTAGGACGCACCAGTATGGCCGTGCCATTCTCAAGATGACTTGCCGACATACTGCAAAGCCATGCACAGAAGGTTACCTTTAGTTTTCTCTCCTTCTCCTGCACCACAGCCCGGATGATGGTGAGGGAGGTGTAGATGAAGCTCAGGATGAGCAGCAGCGGAAGCTGGTACTGGATGGCAATGAGGAATGGGTCTGAGATGTATGGTGGGAACGGGAACCTCTTGGTGATCACCGTGAGCTTCTGGAACAGCTGCTGTGCAGAGGCGTTGGCATGGTAACGCATGATGGCTTTGTCTACAGCATGCTGCACTGCCAGGAAGCCTTCACGGATGTACCCTGAGTTCAGAAACAAGAGCACGGCTGTGTCATGGTGCTGCTCACTAGAGAAGGATGTGCTCTGAATAGACAGGGCTTCCCTGGGTCCACAGGTGCAAAGACAGAGGAGGCAAAGGGTAACGTCACCCCACTCTATGGACCACTAATAGCATCTGACACTATTCAGTGGCCCCCAAGGAGAAGAGAGAGCATGCCTCATATTGCCAGGTGACACTTCTTCATACTTAACCCACACAAAATCATGATCACATTCATATTTTAAAAACAGCTTGATATAGGACTAGGGAGATAGTTCAGTGGGTCTGAGCACTTGCTACATAAGCACGAGAACTTGGCTTTGAAGCCACAGCACCCTCATAAAGGCTTCCTATGCATGTCTGTAAAGCCCAGCATTCCAGGGTGGAAGCAGGAAGATCCTGAGAGCTTATTGGCTAGCCAGCAGAGCCAAAATGGTGAGCTACAGTCCAGTAAGAGACGCTGTGTCAAGGTGCCAAATGATAACACTGGTCTACCCATGAGCATGGTTGTACACACACACACACACACACACTATACACATGCACACACTAAACACATTACATATACTACACACCACACAGGCACACACACACACACCAGCATACACTACACACTATACACATGCACACACTAAACATACACTATACACTACACACATGCACACACTATAGACTATACACTAAACACATTACATACACTATACACTATATACACACACACACATACCACACTAAACACCAGATATAAACTTGGTGGGAGAGAGATTCTGTATACCACAAATTCTTAAATTAGAGGCTGACTGAAAATTCTCAACAGATAAAACTTAAGCTAAATAGATAACAGGAAAAAAAAAAAAAAGATACCAGGAAAGAAAACACTGCAATTGAAAACAGGAGAAATGGGTTGGAGAGATGACTCAGTGGTTAAGAGCACTGACTGCTCTTCCAGAGGTCGTGAGTTCAATTCCCAGCAGTCACATGGTGGCTCACAACCATCTATAATGTGATCTGATGCCCTCTTCTGGCCTGCAGAGGTACAAGCAGGTAGATCACTGTATACATAATAAATAAATAAATCTTAAAAGAAAAAAAGAAAGACAGAAAGAAAAAAGGCAAACAGGAGAAACAAGGATAACTAGCAAGGTGTGAAGAACAGGAAAATACTTCTCGTATTTGTTGAGAGGGCCAGGTCTTGAGTGTTGTCCCCCCAACAGTCTAAGAGTCAAGAGGAAGAAGCTAATGGCCCCGGTGCTAACTGTAAGTCTAGGTGGGAGGTGGCTGAGGTGAGACAGAGGTTGAGATCCTTGCCCAAGTGGAGCCAGAGAGGATCTGGTGAGAGGCAGCTTGAAACAGCAGGGGTTAGTTTAGTCTGTGTTTTAGCAGCTTTGGTTGTTGGGAATCTGACACAGGCTTCACTGACTGAGAGGCAGTGCCTACTGGGCTGTGCTCGGGGCAAGCTGCTCCTTTTCCAGTTTGTCCTCATCGCCTACACTCCTTGGCTCACGGTCCTTCCTCCGTCATTAACACCCCAGAGGGGGTTTGGCTGGTACTTTCTTCTGCAGCCTTTGTCTACTTTTGTGTTTGTTTGTTTGTTTGTTTGTTTGTTCTCTGTGACAGGCTTTCTCTGTACAGCCTTGGCTGTGCTGGACTCACTTTGTAGACCAGGCTGGCCTCAAACTCACAGAGATCCATCTGCCTCTGCCTCCCGAGTGCTGGGATTACAGACGTGCGCCACCACACCTGGTGCCTTCTACTACTTTTTTTTTTTTGTAAAGAACAATTTTATTATTAGGAAAATAAGGATGACACACAACTCCAAATAGCCAACATTGCAAGAGGATCAGCGATCTCTGACACTTGTTCGATTCACACACTTCATGCTCGCCTCAGCCCTCATTTCAGCCCGGACTAAGTGAAGACATGTTTAATTTTCCTGGCATGGCTCCATGCCTTTAGGCCAGACACCAGATCTGGGTGTAAAGCCAAGTATGGCACTGCTAACAGAACCTTTAGATAAAGACATCACCATCAGGAAAACCTGGGAAGAGTAATAAGGATCCTGCAATTACACTGGCAATTACTGGAGGGTAATTGAAATAATTTTGCTACCTTGAATCAGCTGACTAGCAGGCTTAACTGTCCTCTGTCCGAAACAGGCCAAGGCTCTGATGGCTAGGATGGGGCCAACTTAGGGATCATAAACTTGACCTACTTCAGCTGCCTCCTCTGAACTCTCCAAAGGGTCTTAAATAAAAAGCTCAAAAGGAAAGGGGCCTGTAGGAGTATCAAGCACAGTGCCCTAAGGGGTACAAGGGGAGGGAGGGAGGGAGGGAGGGGGGGGGGGAGAGAGACAGACAGACACAGACAGACAGACAGACAGACAGACAGAGGCAGGCAGACACAGGCAGGCAGGCAGACAGACAGACAGACAGACCCAAGGAGGAAGTGGGTTTAGGATTGAGAAAAGGCAGCCTGAGGTCCCAAGCTCTCAGCCTCACCACAGACCGGGGAATGGGCATGAGAACGCAGACACAGATATCCTGAGACACAAAACTGTCTAGCCACCTGGGCTCCAGCCTCTAGAAAAGAAAAAAGCAAAAAAACTAACCACACCCCTAACACAGGCTACCAAGCGCTGCCATCCCTCTGTCTCACTCTGGCTTTATGATCATAACGTCACTGGTGTGTGACAAGGCCAGTGCAGCAGCAGTTCTCATTGGACACTTCGCAGCAGCCCATGCTGTCCTTATTGGACAGAAACACTTAGGCCCAGGGAGCCACATAGCTGGCAAGGGGTTCAGCTGAGCATGGGACCCCGGGAACTTTGCCTTCTCATGATGTTGCTGTTTTCTCTTCAAGTAACTGCCTGCTGCTTGCCCACATATTGTTTTCTCAGGAGACTACCATGGGGCTCAGCAGTTTTCATCATCCTAACTTTGTGGTGACTTGACAGTCTAAGGCGGTGTCTCTCAGCCTGAGGACTGAAACTTCTCTGTGGGTCACCTATCAGATACTCACATTATGACTCATTACAGCAGCAAAATTACAGTTAGGAAGTAGCAACAAAATAATTAATTTTATGGTTGGGAGGGTCACCACAACATGAGGAACTGTATTGAAGGGTCGCAGCATCAGGAAGGGTGAGGACCACTGGTCTAAAGGCATGATGTCATCACTCTGTAATTCATCACTTTTTCTCAGGGAGAATGTTTGTGATCATCAGTAAAACCACAAGAAATAGTGTTGTGCTGTGGGCTCTCTTGTTCTTTCAGAGTGCTCTGGGGGATATTCTTTTTTTTTAATTAAAAAAAAATTTTTTTTAGCCAGTTGTGGTGGTGCATGCCTTTAGTCCCAGCACTCGGGAGGCGGATCGTTGTGAGCTCAAGGCCAGCCTGGTCTACAAAGTGAGTCCAGGACAGCTAAGACTACACAGAGAAACCTTGTCGCAAAAAAAAAAAAAAAAAAAAAATTTCCCCCTGGGACAGGGTTTCTCTGTGTAGCTTTGGCCATCCTGGACTCACTTTGTAGACCAGGCTGACCTTGAACTCATAGATATCCACCTGTCTCTGCTTCTCGAGTGCTGGGATTAAAGGTATGCACCACCATGCCTGGCATTAAAAAAAAAAATCTTTTTTACATGAATAGGTATTTTGCAGCATATACATCTGCGTACCATGTACATGCCTGGTCAACTGGGATGGGCATTACATATGGCTGCTAGCGGCCATGTGGGTCTTCTGGAAGAGCAGCCCATGCTCTTAACCTGAGCCATTTCATCATCCCTGGAACACTGTCAGTGAGTCTGAGGCATGGGCATCTGGGACAAAAGTAGGATTAGAAGTGACGGGCCATGTGCTGGTGTTGTAACCTTCCCACTTACCTCAGCAGGCTTTCATGGATTTCTAAACAACCTGGAACAGCCTTTCACAGGTTTGGACCATTATGCCTGGTTTATGACATTTTTCTTTTGTCAACTACTGCAAATGTTGGTGATAGGACTTTTTCTTTTGGGGGGGGAAATTTTTGAATTTGTACATACTGAAGTCTCTCAGTCTTGTCCTCTAAGATTTAAAATTTTTCTTAAAATAATTTTACGTGCCTGGGTGCTTTGACTGCATGTTTGTCTGTGCACCACATGAGTGCTTGCTGTCTGGAGAGTACAGAGGACACATTAGAGTTCCTGGAACTGGAGCGACAGGTATCAGACACCATGTGGTGATGAGAATTCGCCCCAGTCCTGTGAACCATCTTTCCAGGCCCAGATTTCTTTTTCTTTCTTTTTTTTCTTTCTTTCTTTCTTTCTTTTTTTCTTTTCTGAGACAGGATCTCTCAGCTGGCCTGAAACTTACTACGTAGAACAGGTTGATCTCTAATGCATAGGAATCCGCCTGCCTATGCCTCCCACTGCTGACACTCAAGGCATGTACCACCATGCTTGGCTTAAGGGATATTTTTCTATTGCTTTCAAGAAACAAGACAGGCTTGAGGAACTACAGCCCAGCAGTTGGTTGCCATGGGCAACTGGTGTGATAGATGGCTGCTGCTTCTCCTGAGCTCTGGGTCTACTGAGCAGCACACAGCCTCTCCTGGCCACACCTCTCCTGCTCATCCTAATTCATTTCCCACACTTAAAGGCCTGTACCAAAGCCTTAGCCTTAGCGTCTCTTACCCGGCTCGCCACCATCAGGGGATGAAGGCTCCCTTGGTCCCGGGCTTGGGAAACGAGGAAAAAGAGAGGTGGTGCGCCAGCCTTCAGTCTCCTTTAGAAAAATATTTCCCGTCTGGGTCCACATGTAGTTTCTCCGTGTGCAACTGAAGCGTAGGCGGTACCTCACCTGTGGAAACAGGGTTGACAGCCACGCGCTCCGAAGGGTGCAGACCATATGGCTCATGCCTGAGAGCCGTGAGGGGTGCCTCAGTAGCGTGCTGTTACCAGGAACTCACCATGTCCTACCCTATTTTGCCTCAAAGTCTCAGAGGAAGTCTTTTTTTTTTTTTTTTTTTTTTTTTTTTTTGGTTTTTCGAGAGAGGGTTTCTTTGTGTAGCCTTGGCTGTCCTGGACTCACTTTGTAGACCAGGCTGGCCTTGAACTCAGAGATCCGCCTGCCTCTGCCTCCCGAGTGCTGGGATTAAAGGCGTGCACCACCACTACCCCACTTTTTTTTTTTTTTTGGTTTTTTCAAGACAGGGTTTCTCTGTGTAGCCTTGGCTGTCCTGGACTAACTTTGTAGACCAGGCTGGGCTCGAACCGACAGCGATCCACCTGCCTCTGCCTCCCGAGTGCTGGGATTAAAGGCGTGCGCCACGACCGCCCAGCTTTTTTTTTTAAAATGATTTACTTATTTGTGTTTTATGTGCACTGGTGTTTTGCCTGCATATATGTCTGTGAGAGGGTGTTGGGTCCCCTGGAATTGGAGTTAGAGACAGTTGTGACCTGCCATGTGGGTGCTGGGAATTGAACCCGGGTCTTCTGAAAGAGTCAGTGCTCTTTTTTTTTTTTTTTTTTTTTTTTTTTTTTTTTTTTAAAGATTTATTTATTTATTACATATACAATGTTCTGCTTGTATGTACACCTGCACACCAGAAGAAGGCACCAGATCTCATTAGAGATGGATGTGGTTGCTGGGAATTGAACTCAGGACCTTTGGAAGAACAGACAGTGCTCTTAACCGCTGAGCCATCTCTCCAGCCCAAGAGTCAGTGCTCTTAACAGCTGAGCCATCTCTCTAGCCCCAAAGGGAGTCAGTCATTCTTCCTAGAAGGGACAGGGGGACAAACACGGGCACTAGGGGTGCTTATGGGAAGTTTGTAGCCACTAGCCACTTCTCTCTCTCTCTCTCTCTCTCTCTCTCTCTCTCTCTCTCTCTCTCTCTTTGGTTTTCAAGACAGGGTTTCTCTGTGTAGCCTTGGACTAGGTTTGTAGACCAGGCTGTCCTCAAAAATCACAGTGATCTGCCTACCTCTGCCTCTCGAGTGCTGGGATTACAGATGTGTGCCACCATGCTCAGCAATATATTTTCGATGCTACATAGGCAGAATCAATGATGTGAGATAGTGGCTTAGTTTTATTAACACCCAGAAAGCAAAGACCTTCCTTTATCTCTTTAGACACACTTAAGTCCAAAACATATGCTTCTCTATCCTAGTTGGTCCTATTTAAAGAAGACCAGAGACCTTTTGTAAAACCCAAAAGTAAAAGGGGCCTGAGGGCAGGGCAGGGCGTGGTGGTGCACACCTTTAATCCCAGCACTCAGGAGGCAGAGGCAGGTGGATTGCTGTGAGTTTGAGGCCAGCCTGGTCTGCAAAGCAAGCCCATGATAGCCAAGGCTACACAGAGAAACCCTGTCTCAAAAAACCAAAAAAGAAAAAAAAAGGGGGGGGAAGGGGGCCTGAAACGATTGTCTAGGGGAGAGTAGATTTAAAAAGCTTCTCTGGGTTGAGGAGTTAACATCACCAACCTTCCTCAGTGGGGACTGAATATCATACTGGTCCCAAAGGACAATCTGGTGACTACTCTCAGGCAGGTAGGGGTTAAGGAAAAGTATATTTGCAGGTGTAGTGGGTTCCAAGGGGACACTGAGGCTCAGCCCTGTGTGTGCGTGTGTGTGTGTGTGTGTGTGTGTGTGTGTGTGTGTGCGTGTATTTGTGTATGTGGTGAAAGCCTCACCGACAGTGGCAGGGGGTCCTTGCTGTGGTTGAAGGTGTGCTCAAATACCACAGCTGCCAGCACGTTGGAGGAGTGGTTGTCATACCGAATGTAGTCCTCGAAGTCCTTCTCGGAGGGAAAGCCGTGCACTGTGGACGAAGCAGGAAGCCACACATTGCCCAATCATCCCTGCCCCCTCCAAAGCCTGGCAATGCGAGGGCACTTCAGATAAAAGACAGCACACTGACAAGATCGCCGAAAGCTCTGGAAACCCTCAAAACTAGAGTGGCTTCTGTCTTGGCAGAGACTTAGGCTGCTGAGGATAGCAGAACTGCCCAGTGGGGCTAAGCACTGGACAGCAGTTATCCTTACTGCTGCAGTCTGAACCAGGGTGGGTGGCAGGCCAGCAGCGGGGCCAAGTCACAGAAAGCTGTAGCCGAGCAGGGCCAGGGGCCGCAGTCTATGGCAGCCGTAGTGCTCTCCTCATCCCCACTCCTCGTGCCCCAATCACAACAAGCTTTATTTTTATGTTTTTTTTTTTATTACCATTATATTTAGACAGGGTCTCTCTCTATAGTCCACAGCCCTGGCTATCTTAGAACTCATGATATAGACCAGGTTATCCTCGAACTCACAGAGGTTCACCTGCCTCTGCCTCCCAAGTGCTGAGATGACCTCTGTTCCCCACACCCCCCCCCCATGCCTCCTTTTCTATTCAGAGCTTTGCTGTAATCATTCGGTGGGGTAAAACAAGCCATGGGAAGTACGTGCCAACAGGCAAGGGGGAAGGGGACAATAGTTTCATCTTGAAAGCAAAGATGTAGAAAAGGAGGCTAGCACACACTACCTGGGCAGTCTCTCCACAGGCCCTCAGGGGCTTTATTCGGAGCAGTCTCCTTGAAACCCCATCCCAGGAAGGTTATTTGTACTATGTACTCAAACTGTGCTCTGCTCTCAGAATTAAACAGCTTTCCTGGACTGAGTCCACCTGCCCGCCTCTGTTCTCACAAAGTGTGACCACGGAGCCTGACATCACCGCCACTGCCACACGTTTCTTCACTGAGCCCCTCAGCACTGGACAGAGGGAAGGCCAGGCCCTTGAGTCTCATTTTTTGTGATGAGACAAGGTGGCCCAGGGGTTAACGAACGTGAACGGCCAACATGACGGGCCACTGAGTGCGGACTCAGCTTTCCCTGCATCCTGCAGTCTGAATTCTACGCACAGCTAGAAGCAAGCCAGCCCCAAGAACCCTGCTAACCTCCCCCTCCCCGGGTCTCACCTCTCATGTTGATCACTAGTTCCCTTTTCACCGTCTCGGTGACGGTCCTGGCAGCATCGCTGTGGGAAGGGACGTAGGCGAGCTCCCAGCTGTCTCCAGGTGGCGGGAAGGAAAAGAAGAGGGGCAGCTCCTGGATGGACTGGTCTGGGTAAACAGTGGCATTGGGCACATTCTCTGACTGGATCTTCAAGCGAAGCCAAATCAGGATCCCAGAAAACAGCAGGGGCAGGAAGAGTTCCAAGACGGTCACCAGAACCTTCCGCTTCTACAAGAGAAACGATCACCCTGTTGACAGTGGCATCCTTGAGGGCCCTCCCTGAGGGATAACCTGGATGGCCGGTCCTTGGGCCTGACCTCACCTTCAGAGTGTAGTTCTTCCAGAGCAGGAGCGCCAGCTGCCGCAGCACCGCCATCCTCCCGCAGGCTCAGGGCCAACACCAAGCAGAGGCCCAAGACTTAAAGATGGAAAACAGTGCCATGAAAATACACACCATGGCTACTGAGGAATCGCAGGCCCCTTTCCTCTGTATTTTCTCACCTTCCTTTCTGCTACCTTAATCCTCAAAATCCTCAAACACTTCCTCAGAGTAAGGCTGCCGTCTGATGTCCCAAACACACCCTCCTGTGTGTCCAGAGAGTGCACACACTTTTGGGGCAACTGCTGTGTTTCTCTACATGCTTTATTACATCGTATTCATTTATTTTTGTATGTATCCATGTACAAATGCCGTGGCATACATGTGGAGGTCAGAGAACAACTACTTGGACTTTGTTCTTCCCTTCCCAGCATGTGGGTTTGGAGGATCAGGTTTGGAGGTGAAGGCCCTTCCCCGCAGGAGCTCTCTTGCCCACCCAACAGCAAACATTTCATGTGCTCTCCAACTGCTGCTGTGGTGTTTATTACTGGACCAATACCACTCAGATGCTGTAGTTACTATGTACATCTGTTACGGTAATTTGTATTCGTTTGGCCTACTACCATAGCAAAATATTCTGACTTACAGAATTCCCATCCTTACTGTTTGTTTGTTTGTTTATTTATTTTATTTTTTAACCTTTTTGGAGACAGGGTGTCTCTGTTTAGCCCTAGCTGTCCTGGAACTCTCTTTGTAGACCAGGCTGGCCTCAAAATCACAGCAACCTGCCTGCCTCTGCCTCCTGAGTGCTGGGCTCAAAGGCGTGAGCCCTGGCTTTACTCTTAACCGATATAGAACCAGTAAAAGGAAACTCAAGGCTGGAAAGGGGGCTCAGCAGGCAAAAGTGCTTGCAGCCAAACTTGAGAACCAGAGTTTGGTTCCCAGGACACAGGTAAAGGTGGAAGGAGGGAACTGACTCCTAAGCTCCACATGTGTCCCATGGCGTGCCCATACACACACAATAAACTAACCAACTGAAATGAAATGAAAACTCAACTTAGTGTCCTGGCTACAGGTCGTTCTTAAGACTGTGGGGAGGAAGGGAAAAGCAGAGAGCTAGGACTGCGGCCTTCGATGGCCTTGGAGCCCAGCGGTCAGGCAGCCGGGTAGTGACAGTAATCAGACACTAATCCTTCCTTGAATGGAAGGGCCAGTTTTTCCTCTTCCTATTACAAGTACTGGAAGCCACGTTTCACTACACACGGCCAGCCCCCCTCTCCCTCACATCCCCCTTACTAGGATAGGCTCTTGCTATGTAGTCCAGGCTGCTCTTGACCTTACAGTGATCCTCCGCCTCAGGCTCCTGCTGGAATTATAGGCACCTGCCATCACCCCTGGCATAAGAAAATGCACCCTAAAGGCATCTCCCCTATATTACATATAAATGTTAACATTTAATTCTGGAACCCACAACGGAGGCAAACATCTGCTAAGAGTTTATCAAACAAGTGACAGTGAAACCAAAACTTAGAAAGGTTGTCACTTTAGACTCTATGCTGCTTCAATCCTCAGCATCCACATCAGGCGGCTTACAACGGCCTGGAAGTCCAGGTCCAGGGAATCCAACACCTGGAGCGTCTGAGGGCACCTGCACTCAAGAGTGCGAACACACACACACAAACACACTCACACATACAATTTAAAAACAGAAATCAAAGCCCAGCACAGTGGCACACACCTGTAATCCCTGCACTCGGGGAGGCAGAGGCAGGTGGATCTCTGTGAATTCGAGGCCAGCCTGGTCTACAAAGCAAGTCAAGGACAGCCAAGGCTACACAGAGAAACTGTTTTGAAAAACCAACAGCAACAACAACAACAACAACAAAAACACCCAAACATCTTGAAAACAGATGTTAAACATTAGCACTAAAAATCTTAACCTCTTAAAAGCATACACTAATTTATGCACGAAGGTGGTAAGGAAATTTCACAAATTTAAAATATGGAATGTTTCTGAGAAGGAGTCATGCAGTGTAGCTTAGGTTGCCCTTAAACTTGTGCTACCAGCTCCTGATTAAGGCAGGAGCCACCACACCCACTACTAAAACATGAAGAGAAAAAAAAAAAAGCTATGGCAATTCAAAGTGTTGCCAATTGGCAACTTGGTAAATGACCTCAAAACTTTTATAATTTTAATTTGTAAGGGCTCCAGGCGAGGTTTGTCTGTTATAGCATGTATGAGTTGGGTACTCTACCCACAACAACAAATGTACAAATAAGTGTGTTTTTATTTTGATTTTGTTATTATAACTTATTCACATTACATCCCGATTGTTATCCCTTCCCTCTTTCCTTCCAGTTCTCATCCTCCCTCCCTCTTTCACTCTCTTCCCCTCCCGTAGACGCTCCTCCCCCACTGTTTGCTCACAGTCTATCAGGTCTCACGGGGTAGCCTGCATCCCCGTCCTCTGTGTGCCCCCAAAGCTGCCCCGCCAAGGGGCAGTGATCAATCACAGGCACCAGAGCTCAGTCAGAGGCAGCGCCCTCTCTCCCTCCTCCCCACACACATGGAGCATGAGCAGTCCATCAGCTACGTCTGAAGAGGGGGTCTAGGTGCGCTGTGTGCACTGGCCTTGGTTGGTGCATCAGTTTATGCGGGGCCCGGGGGGAAGTATATTTTTAAAACTTCACCAAAGCCAGGCACAACGGCACACACCTTTAATCCCAGCACTCAGGAGGCAGAGGCAGGTGGGTCTCTTGAGTTTGAGGCCAGCCTGGTCTACTGATCAAGTTGCAGGACAGCCAAGGCTATACAGAGAAACTCTGTCTCAAAACAAAAAAACCCCCAAAAAAACAAAACAAAACCCAAAACTCCACCAGGCTAGGGGTAGTTGAGAGGAGACAAAAGCAGGCAGATCTCTGTGAATTTCAGGCCAGCCAGGACTACATAGTCTGAAAAAACAAACAAACAAACCAAAAAACCAACCCATAACCACCAATCACCAGCAATAAACCTCCTACCAATAAGGCCTGAAAAACAACTATAGATGACTGATAAAAAGGGGCAGTGATTTAATGACATGGTAAATCCTGAGGTTATTTTTTAACGTTATTACATTTTTACTTATTATTCTGTGTGCGTGTTGTTTGTAGGCGCAAGTCAGAAGACCCCTTAGGGAGCCTGTTCTATGTGGGTTCCAGAGGTCAAACTCAGGCCATCAGGTTTAACAGCAGTGCCGTTACCCACTGAGCCATTTCTCCCTCCCTGACCTGTGTTTATGAAAGACTACCATAAACAGTGCAGCTGAGAAGGGGACCAGGTGGCTCTGGTTCAAGCCGATCCAGACCGGCTGAACAAGATGAATTTTCTCCCTCCACCAGAAAAGGCTACGCAAAGGTCGCAGTTCAAAGGGCTTTGCGGCTCAGGATGTAACTCAGGTTGTAGCCTGCTTGCCAGGGAGGCATGCAGCATGCTCTGGGCTTAATCCCAAACCCTGTATAAAAGGGAACGATGGCAAATGCTGTAATCTTAGCACCCGGAGGCGGGATTGTCAAGAGCTCAAGGTCATCCTCTTGCACTGCACAGCAAGTTCAACGCCAGCCCGAGCTACATGAGAGCCTGTCTCAAAAATGAAATAAAAATAATCTCTGGCTAATGAAGTAGATGGTTTCCCCTTTCGGCTAACGTCCAAGAATATAAGCGCCCTCTTGTTTGTCCCCATTCCCTGCCGGCCCAGAGCAGCAAAGAACACACACGTTCACCTCAGCAGCCTGCAGAGGCAGGACCAGAAACCGACCTTAGTTGCAGGCGAGGTTGGCTGACGGTGTTCCTCCAAGTCTACAGGTGAAGTGGCCTGAAGTGGCCTGGTGACAGCAGCACTACGCAGAGGACTCCGAGGTGGAGGTGGTGGGTCCCTGGAGAGAAGCAGTAGCCCTAGGGAGCAGGGACGCTGAGGTCTCGAGGGACATCTGGAGGGACCTGCGACTCACAGGCATGACTCTCTGGTACCTTCGGGTAGATGAAGGGTGCTTAGGCATGATTTCCAAAGTAACCACAGAATACCTTTCACCAAAGTTAAAAGCGAAAACAGTACAAAATGTGTTCTGAGTCTGTTTTCAGGGAACAGGGACGGCAGATCAGCAGTAGAGCCATTTGTCTAACATTCAGAAGGAGCCTGGTTCAATCCCCGCCAGCAACGCACAAAGGAGGGAACCTTAGTAAAACAGAACAGCTCTGACAACGGAGCTTTACAGCAGGAATATTTTCAGTGGTGCCAGGCACGTTACGTTCACGGCCTCCTGAGGTGGCTCTGGTTCCTGAGTATTAGCATCCTTGACAGATGGAGACCAAAAGGAAGTACTAGCCAAGGAACTGCGAGTTAAGCTGTGCCAGCGCTTGAACCTCAGCCTGTCTTGGCCTCTAAATCTGAGCTCTTAGCCTCTGCACGCCTCTATCTTTTATATATAGAATATATATATTATATACATTATATATTTATAAGTAAAGTATGTATTTATGTTTTCTATTCTAGACACACTGAACGTGCCTTTAGCATTTTTATATATCTCTCCTAGAACGCAACATTACAGTCAGCCCCACCGGCTCTTTAGCACTTTAATTTTCTCCCACTGTTCCCCAGTCCCCTGCGTATTGCTTTGTCCTTGACAAGCCTTATCTGAACACTTGTGCATGTTCTGTTTAAGCAAAGGCATTTGGGGGGGGGGAGATCCTGGAATTACAAAATCTGGAACACTTCCTGGTTACGAAAGCGAGTGTGGGCAAGGGAAGGAAGTTAGAGTTAGCACTTCAGTGGCACAGAAGAGTACTTAGAAGTGGTGAAGGCCAAGATCTGAGACTAACCTCAGGGGAGGCGACAGCTGCCAGCTACTCTAAGGCAAACACCAAGACTCATTTGGTCACTTTAGCCTTCCACCCCCTGCAAGAATCCTCTGAGAATGTCCCACTGAAGAGGGCTCAGTTTGCCCCTGAGGAAACAATCAGCAAGAGAAGGCAGCCCCTCACTCCCAAAGGCTTGTTTGCTTCCAGTTAAGAGATCAAACATTGCACAAGGCAATGAGTGTTTCAATGTTGGTATTCCATGTGGATGATCCAATGGGTATAAAGCAAGTGCTGATTTCTGAGAACTCGGTTGGCAGACTGAAGGAGTCCTGTCAATGGTCTTTCTCACAACTGCTCTTAGCTTAGGGACTAGGGTCATGCATCCCATGAGCACTGTGGCGCCTCTGCTAGCAGCATGCTGGAAGAATCCCAGCCAGTGACAGGATTGAAATCAGGGCCCCATTGGCACCAGGCGAGAACTCCACCACTTAGCTCTACCATGGTAGCTTCCCTGAGCCTTGTCATCTGATTTCACTGCACCACATAAATGTCTGCAAGCGTGGAGCAGAAGGTGCTCAGGGGCCTTCAGAACCACAGAGTAAAGCTGCACAGGGACATGGTGTCGGGCAGAGAACCCACTGTGCCATGTGTTTGTCATGGCCCCAGCGCCAGTGCACCTCCCTTCATAAAGTCACACGCCTAAAGAAGAAAGGAACCTTGATAAAGCCATGAACAAGCTGAGATTGTTCAAAGAGACTGATGGCATGGTGCGTCACATACTATCATAGGTATGTGACACACACACACAGGAATGTGTCCTACTGGGCAGCGTGGCCACACTCAGTGCCCTTCCTTCAGCGTGAGGAATCACTCTGCCCTACTTGAGATGCTCTTAGGAAAGCATTCTATTACCAAACTGGAGAATTCCCAGCAGCCAGCCAGGACCAAAGGGAGGGTGTGTGTGGGTGTGTGTGTGTACGTGTACTGAACGTACTTAACATTTGTTGAGAGAATCAGTGCCTTCTTAGGATACACAAGACAGAAAGCATTTATTCATTCAACAAACACTTTCCAAGTGCTTACTGTGATGGGTTTGGGACATCACGCTAAGGGTTTACTAACGGACACAATAATGTTCTCCATCCAAGGAGTTTACAGTCTGTATACGTTTGTCTCTCTTGTAACTGGTAGAAATTACTTTAAGACAGTTTGGTCAGGGTGTGAAGAGACACCATGATCATGGCAACTTTGTTTGTTTTTGTTTTTCAAGGCAGGGTTTCTCTGTGTAGCCCTGGGTGTCCTGGTACTAACTGTATAGACCAAGCTGGTCTGGAACTCACAGAGATCCACCTGCCTCTGCTGGGATTAAAGGTATGTGTCACCACTGCCTGGCTTACCACAGCCACTCTTATAAAGGGAAATACTTAACTGGGGTTGGCTTACAAGTTTAGAGCTTTGGTCCGTTATCATTATGGCGGGACGCACAGCGGCATGCGGGCAGACACGGAGTTGGAGAAGGAGCCAAGAGTCTACATCTGGATCAACAAGCAGCACAAGAGAGAATGAGGCACTGGGCCTGGCTTGAGCTTTTGCAGCCCAACCCTAATAACACACTTCCTCTCACCAGGCCACACTTGCTCCAACAAGGCCGCATGTCCAAAGCCTTTCCAATAATGCCAGTCCCTGTGCGCCTATGGGGTGGGGGAGTGGAGGGCATTTTCATTCAAACCACCACAGATGGTATCACAAAATCCTGGAGTGGATATGAATTAATGTATGCATATAGGACAGCAAGTTACTCTGGAACATGGACATGAGCCTGGCAGTAGCAATGAGACAGAGATGAAAGTAGACCCCAAAGCCTTTTGTTGTTGTTGTTAATTACTACAAGACCTGTCTAGCATGTAACTCTGGCTGTCCTGGAACTCACTATGTAACACAGACTCCCTTCAAGATCCAGGCTAGATCCACTTGCCTCTTCAGCATTAAATCATATGCCACCATGCCCGGCAGATGCAAGGCTTTGGATACTGCCCCGAGAGCAAGCGCCAACCGGTACACTCCAGCTGCCCTCTGTGGCTTACTTCTACTTCTGCCTTTGTTCATGATCTTTTTCTGAGGCTATTTAAACAGTGTAAAATGTCAAATGCAATGGATTCTGCAGATGAAATACATACTATAAAATAAAAGGGAGAAAAAAAAGGCACATTTTAGGGTATGGCCCTCATCTGTGAACCTTAGCAGTTGGAATGAACAGGGCAGTACATGACTGTAAATTTTCCTGTATTCTCTAGAAATAAGAAAAAAAAGCTTTATGAATATTGAATACATGGACAAACTCTGGTTTTGCCAGTCATGGGCAGTAGCTGTGGCATCCTGGGAGAGCCTGTCTGTAGCAGCCTCCCTCTCAGGAGCTTACACAAGCTTCTCATGCATAACGCTTACATGTTTCAAGATATCATTTTTAAAAATGTTATCAGGGGTGTGTTTTTTTTTTTTAAAGAGATAGGGCCAGTGAGCTGGCACAGTAGGTAAAGGCACTTGCTGCCAATTCCCAGGGCCTGCTCAATCCTTAGGAACCTCTGCATGGTGGATGGAGAGAATTGACTCTCATAAGACGTCCTTTGATCTCCCCACGCAGGCACGCACACACACAATAAAAAAATCAAGTATGACAGAAAGTTTAACAAGAGGAGCTGGAGAGATGGCTCAGACGTTAAGAACAATGTCTGCTCTTCCAGAGGTCCTGAGTTCAATTCCCAGCAATCACATGGTGGCTCACAATCATCTATAATGAGATCTAGTGCCTTCTTGTGGCAGGCAGAACATTGTATACATAAATAAATAAATCTTAAACAAGCAAAAAAAAGTTTAACAAGATTGACCAAAGCTCTACAGACTTTGCAGCTTTCTCGGAAGTGATGACAAGACAAGCACCTTTTGTGACACAGGCTTGCTCGCTAGCTTAGGACTTGCTGGGGAATTTGAAAAGGGGGAGGGGTGGGTTTCTTTCATGAAATTCCCAAACCTGGACCCTTAAAAAAAATTTAAAAAAAAAATTTTTTTTTAAATTTCAAGTTTGCCAAATACAAATAGTCAAATCACTACGAATCTAACATTTATTGATTGTTTCATGGTTCTTTTTGCTGTATGTAGTTTATTTTATTTAGGTGTAATAATATAAATGTATATGTAAACAACAGTGTGTGAAATAGCCTTAAAAAAAAAAAAAGAGGCTAGAGAGATGGCTCAGTAGTTAAGAGTGCTGACAGCTTTTGCTAAGGACCAGGTTTGGTTCCCAGCACCCATCTGGCAGCTCATGTTTGTATCAGTAGGTCCAGGGGGTCTGATGCCAGTCTCTGGCTTCCATGGGCACCAGGTCTCTACGTGGCACACAGACAGACAAACATTCCCACATATAAAATACAAATAAGTCTTTTAAAAATAAATAAACACATTCATGCTGGGAGATGATCCTGGGTAAACTGCCTGTTGTGTAGGCAGGAGGACCTGAGCTCAGATCCCTAGCATCTATACAAAGAGCTGGGTATGAGAATGTGTGTTCGTAACTCCAGTGCTGGGGTAGAAGCCAGTCCAGGACAGGGGCACAAAGACAGGAGACTCCTGGGGCTTGCTGGCCAGCCAGTCCAGCCAAATTAATGAGCTCCAGGTTCAGTGAAAGATCTTGTTTCAAAAAATAAGGTGGAGAGCAATAGAAGAAAACACTGGTGTTGATATCTGGCCTACACACACACACACACATACACACACACACACACACACACACACACACACACACACACACACACACACAAATCTATGGACAGACTCCCTTTGAAACCCCCTCCCTAGCCGGGTGTGGTAGTGCATACCTTTAACCCCAGCACTCAGAAGCACACAGGCGGATTACTGTGAGTTTGAGGCCAGCCTGGTCTACAAAGCAAGTCTAGGACAGCCAGGATTACACAGAGAAACCCTGGCTCGAAAAGCAGCAAAAAAAAAAAAAAAAAAAAAAAAGAAAAAAGAAAAAAAGAAAGAAAGAAAGAAAGAAAGGAAGAAAGAAAGGAAGAAACCCTCTCCCTAACAAAAACTCCACATTCAAACCTGTCCCTGTCCCTTCAAGGAAAAAGTGACAAGGTACAAGAACTACAACTTTCAAACAATTCATGCCAAAACCCCGGCGAACACGCATGTGATGTGCTATATGTCTGGATCTTGGGTGTCCCTACAGACCCATGTATTAAAGGCCGAGGCCTTAGCTTGGCACTATTAGCAGAACATTTAATAGGTGGGGCCTAGAAGGAGGTCTCACACCACTGGGACACCTTTGAGAACTCTTCTGGGACCCAACCACGCTGTTTGCAGCTTTCAGCTGCCCATGTTCCCCACCAAGGTTCCCCACCTTACTTACTATAGGCCTCAAAGCTGTCGGCCAGTTGATCATGGGGGGAGACCCCTAAAACTATGAGCCAGATAGTTGCCTCAAGTTTTTGTAACAGCAATAAAAAGCTGATAAGCAGCCAGGCGTGGTGGCGCACGCCTTTTAATTTCAGCACTCCGGAGCAGGGGCACAGAGTTCGCTGTGAGTTCAAGGACAGCCTGGTCTACAAAGTGAGTCTAGAACAGCCAAGGCTACACAGAGGAATCCTGTCTCGAAATGCTCCCCCACAAGAAAATCCACAGAACCAACTAACTGGGCTGCACAGGGGCTCACAGAGACTGAACCACCACCCAGAGAGCCTGCATGGGACTGACCCAGGTCCTCTGCACATGTGTTACAGTTGTGCAGGTTGGTCTTCATGTGGGACTCCTAAGGGCAGGGGCCATCTCTGACTGCCGCCTGCCATTAGGACCCTTTCCTGCTACGGGGCTGCCTCATCTGTCTTCACTATGTGCCTAGTCTCACTGCAGCTGGGTATGCCAAGGCTGGCTTGCGTCCACGGGAGGCCTCTCTTTCTGAAGAGAAGAGGAGGAGGATGGATGGGCGTGGTGGCAGGAAGGATGGGAGGATAGGAGGGAGGGGGAACTTCAGTCAGGGTGTCAATTAATTAGTTAATTAATTTTTAAAGGCTGATAAACACAGGCTGGGTGTGGTGGAGCACTTGGGAGGCAAAGGCAGAAGAATCTCCGTGAGTTCGAGGCCAGCCTGGTCTATAGAAGGAGTCCCAGGACAGCCAGGGCTGCATAGAGAAACACTGTCTCCAAAAACCAAGAAACAAAAACAAAAACTAAACCAAAACAACAAAAACTAACCAACCAACAAAAGCTGATAAACATAAAATAGTTAATATTACACTTTCACGAATGCTATGTAAGTGCCACATATGCAGGTACATGCCAAAAAGCACTCAAGACCAGAATCTGTATCTTTCCTTTTTACCTGCCAACACAGACACACAGGCACAGACACACAGACACACAGAGCCTAAATCCACCCCAAGCGTTTGCTTGGCAGGTAAATGAACTCAGACCCAGAGGCACAGATCTGTGCCTATACAAGGTGTGTTTTGTTTGTTGTACCCTCAACAAGAGCTGGCTTCTGAAATCAGCAGACTTAGAACCAGGTTTCAAATGCTAGGGTTTCTCTGTGTATCCCTGGCTGTCCTGGAACTCCCTCTGTAGACCAGGCTGGCCTCCAACTCAAAGATCAGCCTGCCTCTGGCCCAAGTGCCAAAATTAAAGGCGTGCACCACCACCACCTGGCCTCACCTCACGTCTATATTCAGGTCTATATTTAAAAGGTCTATATTCAGGCTGGAGAGATGGCTCAAAGGTTAAGAGCACTGACTGTTCTTGCATAAGTCCTGAGTTCAATTCCCAGCAACCACATGGATGCTCACAACCATCTATCATGTGATCTGATGCCCTATTCTGGCCTGCAGGTGTACATGCATAATAATAATAAGTACATAATAATAAATAAAATATTTTAAAAGGTCTATATTAATCTGTATTTCTAGATTAAATCATCAGGATTCACTATTATATACACACCACACATACGTAGTCTAATAATAACTCTGACACTCTCAATTCTTTTCTATATAGCAGTACACAAGAAAAAGTACGGGGATGACTTGTTTACACTGTGGCCCTTGTGTGGATGAGGTGATGATGGCCTACAAGGCACAGCCTCTGTTCTAGAGCCCTACGAAACCAGTCTGACACTGGGTAATTTGTTCTGCTGGCCCAGGTAGAGGACTGCAGTTTCTGGAACATAACACTCACCATTGCCTACTCGATCCAGAGCTTGATCCCAGGCAATGGTGGTTTCCTTAGAAGTGGAAGCTCTTGGTGAGAACCAGCAAGGTATATATATTTTAGGCCAAAGATGTGTCCCCAAGGCAGGTTCTATGAGGCGAATTCCACAAAATGTGCGCTGCTGCTTGCTTTCTGTCCAATCCCCGCGCTGCAGCCTTGGTCCCATTCCCTGGATAGCTAGCTAGCTGTTCTGCCTGCCTGGGCATGGGAAATGAGCTAACGAAGCCACAGGCGTCCCCAGAGAGGTAACCATGGATCTCCTGTAACAAGGAAAGCAGCAAGGAGCTCAATACGCACGCTTCTGCAAAGGTGAGCACTGGGCTGTTGAGTCCAGGCCTTGAGCAAGTCAAGGGGAATGGGCACTAAACCAAGAGCGGGCCTGCAGGCCTTTCCCTCTGCACACAGAGTGTGCCGCAGTCTGCTCTGACTATCACCCAGCCTACTGTGCTACCTGATGAAACCCCATCCTTCCTGGCCTACTTTGATGCCAGGCCCTCTGTGACGCTGCCTCTGAGAGGCAGGAGTTCTTCACCTTCAGGTGAAACAGAACCTTCTAGGGTGTTTTCGGACAGAAACTGATGCCTGAGGCCTACCACGAAGGCCATAGGCTCTGGTCTAGGCACAGGAACCGTTCTCTGGTTAACTCTAACATGCAGCTCTCCTGCCCCTGATGGAAACCACTCCGCTAGACACCTGTGGCATCTATTCTGGATATGTCATGTGCCACTTACCTCATTCTTACAAAAAATTTTTTAAAAAGGAACCCTTTATGTATTTGTGCTGTGATGGGGGCCAAGTTATGCTACGGTGTCTACATGGATGTCAAGGACAACGTGCAGTTGTTTGTTTTCTCCTTCTCCTAGAGTCACTGGGATCTAACTCAATCTGCCAGGTTTGATCGTCAAACACACCTTCGCCCACCGGCCCATCTTGTCAGCCCCATTGTTATTTTAGGCCGGTTTCTTGCCAGTTAAGCAGTGCCATGCTAAGATCTCTAAGACCAGGGACCATCTAATGACTCAGAATCATGCCTGGAGCCTTGCCCATTTGAGGAGTGATGGGTATTCATTCCTCAGAGTTCTAGAATGTAGATCCAGATGCACTAGCAAAGGAGCCTGCTGCTGGCTGCCAGAAGCAGAGCTGGAGGACTGGAGGAGAAAAGGCTAAGGCAGGACCGAGTCAAAACAGTTTCGGTGAGCCATGCAGAGCTAGTGGCTTGCTAAAAACAACTCCAGCTACCTTGTCACACTCCCAAGGGCTGCTCTGTCCTGAAGAGGAAGATGCTATCTGTTTGTAAGGGCTCTATTCAAAACAACGTGGGTGCTGGGTGAGGAAGATTCCCGTGGCATCCATTTTAATCAACTTTTCTTCCTCCCTGCCCCCCATTTCCCATGAAGCAAGCTCCCTAAAAGGGTTTCGGTCTTTTCAAGCTTACCAAGGGCAATAACAAAACTTTCTGACCGAAATAAGGCTGCCTGGGAGAGAAGGGTGGAACTCATTTCCTTAAACCTCGCCTGGGTCTCCACGTTGGTACTACAAAACCTCAGTCACTCATTCTGAGGGCATTTCCTGAGAGCTCCTGATGAGCAAACATCAAGTCCCTATCCACGATTCAAGAATCTTCCAGGCCTGGAAGCAAAGGGACAGACAGAAATACCCTCTAAGACAAGGCCCAGAAGGGCCACACTAGGAAAGCAGACTCTCTCATGCATGAAGCACCCGGAACATCTGGAACATCTACCCAACACCCAGGCTCAGAAGGCGTCCCTACCCTTCAGGGGCTGGTTAAAGTTTGGAGCACCAACACAGAGACACACCTGCCCCTGGGCACAGCAGCTGCAGGACCATAGCCTACACCGGTGGTTCCCCCTTCCCTGTCCTGTCTGCACACTGGGGGCTTCGCCAACTTCAACCCTTTGAACTCTACGCTAAAGTTCGTGGAAATGAAGGTGGCGGGGCTAGGAGGGATCCCACGCCGTGCCAGTACTGCCCTGGTGCGCCGGGAGCACTTGGCCCTCCTGCTACGCTGCAGCAGCCAGAGACACGCCGGAGGGCGGCGGCTGTCTGTCCACCTGCTGGGCCCGCACAATGGACCCCATAACGACCCTGGCAATCGGTGCTGGCTCACGCGCGCCCAGGGTCACGCCCAACCTCGAGGATGCCCCAAAGCAACACCTGCTGCAACCCGCGCGGACGGTCTGGGGACCCGCAGGTCGCGGAGGTAGGCAGGGGTTCGGAATTCGGAGGCCCCAGTTTGGGGCGCTGCCCCTAGCAGAGCGGAGACACCGGCAAGGACGGGAAACCTCAGAGCCCGGAGCTAGCGCGCGAGTGACGGGTCCTAGTGACACTCACCGACCCTCAGCGCCAGGCGCAGCTCTCCCGCCGGGTCCCCTCTCATAGATTCCCGGTTCCGCTCCAGCCTTGCAGGGGCGGCTGCGGCCGGCGCTGACAGCTGAGGCCGCCCTGAGGGGAGGAAGCGCCTGCGACACGCGCGGGTGGCAGGACGCACCAGGAAGCTCCGGCTCCTGGGGAGGGAGGGGGGCGCGGGGGCGGGCGCGTCGGACGGCGCGTGCGCAGTGGGCCGCCCCTGCAGGTGCCCGGGGTTTGCTCCCGGTGGGCTCGGCCTCGCCTAAGTTTTGGATTCAGCGCCTGCGCAGTGCCTCGCACGTGCTGCACAGCTCCGACAGGGGGCGCTCCACGACACGCGCGTGCGCCCCCCCCCCCCAACCTCCTCCCAGTTCAACATTCGGGATCCCGCGTCTGCGCAGTCTTCTTCGGAGGTCGCGCCTCTAGTAGGCGCGCGTGTGCGGGGTGGGGTGGCGTGGGGCTGTACTGAGCGTGCGTGGTGGGTTGCCCCTGCGGGTTTTCTCCACACGCCCGCGACTGGTGGTGCATCATCACGCCCTGGTCCGCGTCCAGCAGGAGGCGTTAGTCTGGGGTTTCTGAGCCCCGGGGACCGCGGGCCTGAAGCTTATCTCTGGACAATTGTGTTTCAACGCAGTTGAGGATGGAACATCAAAAATTTCACTTTTGCAGCGGGTTTTTACTATTTTGAGTTCCTTTTTCTCCTCAGGGCCCTCTCCCCTACCTCACTCCTGTCACCTAGGGAAGGCGCTGCTTTTCTGCTCTAAGCTTGAGCAGAAGGCATCCAAGGCCCTGGTGAGGTCAGGTCTAGGAAAGCTTCCTGCGGTCACACACACCGCGTGCCGCGTAAAAAGAGAGTCACGGCACCGCAGGGGTGGGAGAGTCACGACCCAGCACAGCAGCGTGGCTGGGAGAACAGAGTCCTGGTGGAGGGAGGGTGGGGATCGGTGTTCAGGGATGTGGTCTCCTCAGGCACAAGGCTGTGGCGTCCTGGTGCCTTCGGCCAGGAGACTGGGGGCGATAGGGTCCCCTCAGACAGGATTGGGATCTCTGCGGGCAATAGACAGACATGGAGGCAGGCTCGCCAGTGGGCTGTGGTTCTTTCTGCCAGGAGGGTGCGAGCGTCCGCGTGCCCTCGGACGGTCCTGGCTTGGCCCAGGCAGGAGGGATGGCGGTGGAATCACAGGCTCCTGGAGCCGGGTCTGTGCAGCCGCGCGGCCGGCCCGGGAGAAGTGGGTCACCGGGTTGAGCGTGGCGCGACTGCGTCGCGGGGCCAACAGTCGTCGCTGGCGGTCCAGCGGCCACTGGCTAGGCGCCGGCGGTGAGTGAGGCGCAGCCCTCCCCGGCTTCCGGGCTGCGGAGAGCGGCAGAGACCAGATCCGCTGGACCATTAAGGTAACCCAGGCATCGTGACTTCCGAGTCGATGCCAGTTTCGTTGTGGTCATAACCTCTCGCTCTCTGGGGTCCAGTATGGTTAACCCAGAACTTGGGGGTCCCTGAGGAAAGAGCCCTTGCCTGGCACATGCTCAGTTCCCTGGGGTCCTAGAACACCTCGTACTAGAAGCAGCACTAGCCAAGTTTGCTGAGTAAATGAGTCACGAAGACCTGGCTTCAGGTCTCTAGACCTATCGCTAGTGTATTCAAGTCATTTTACTTTTCAGAACCTTTATTTCCTATTCCTAAAATTGAAATAACAATAGCAAGTTCAAAGGTTGTTGTTCCTTCCCACCCACACTTTTTTTTAAAAATGTGAAATAAGAAAAAAATGTGTGTTTAGGTGATTATCACAATGCCTGGCACGGAAACGGTAATATGATAACCTGTCTATAATGAGCTTTCGGGGCGTCGAGTGGTGGGGGAGAAGGGGGCGTTAAGGCGAGGTGGGGATTCTGATTGGTGTGCTGCAAACATCTACCAAAGACTTGGCCTCCGACATTCCTCCAAAGCAAAATGTCATTCCCGTTAATGCCGGAAAGTGTGGGAAACTACACGACTGGAACTTTACTTCAACCGGCTTCTTCAAGAATGTAATCTCTTTTCTTTCAAGACAGTACTTTCAGCCGGGCGCGGTGGCCACGCCTTTAATCCCAGCACTGGGCAGGCAGAGGCTGCTGGATCTCTGTGAGTTGGAGGCCAGCGTGCTCTACAAAGCGAGGTGGGGGTGGGGGTGACAACTGAGGTGGTGAAAGGTATCAAATTCTGGGACTATTTCAAAGTTTGAACCAACAGGTTTGTGACAACTATGTTTAGGCTTCAAAAGAGAAGGCAATAATAATAACCTTTAATTCAAAGACTAGGACTGGTATGATCTGAGGTGAAGAAGACAGTAGGATGATTTGTTTTAGGAGGACCCTGAATAGGCCAGGTCAGTTTTGAGATAAAACACAGTGGGGTGGGTACAGACATTTGAATATTTGGGGGGAAGAGCCTGAGGCAAATTGCAAGCTAGAGAAATCAAAGTAGACAAAGTCCAAATGTACCTCTTGGATCTTATCAAGGTTAAGTGAGGTCACCTGAGGAGTGAGTGTTGCTGGCATGAGAAGTCCAGGAGACTGAGTCCTGCAGTCCCTCAGGGTTTACAGGCTGAGGAGACATGGAAGAATCAGTTGAAAAAGACTGAGAAGGAGCGACAGGAGAAAAGAAAGTAACTTGACAATGTTCTGAAAGCCCACAGGAAGAAAGTTAATATACTGAGTGAAAAGAATAGTCTCTTCTTTATTTGTTTGAGATACGATCTCACCATGTAGCTCTGACTGTTCTGGAACTCACTCTGTAGACCAGGCTGGCCTCAAACTCACAGCAATCCACCTGCCTCTGCTTCCCAAATGCTGGGATTAAAGGAGTACGCTACCGTGCCTGGCTGACTACTTCTTAACATCTTTGTGTTATACATAATAACTTTCTCAATTTGTTTCCTGACTAGTGGTGAGCCTCTTCTTCAGCTGAGGGGGAAAAAATGGCAGTGTTCAAGAAGCTAAAACTTCTTCTCTGGAAGAATTTCATCTTAAAGGTACCGGCATGCTTACCTGTGGGGAAGATGTAGGTCCTCAGGAGTAGCTGCGTGTATAAGTTACAGTGTTAGTTTCTCTTCCTGTTGGTGCGATAAAACACCCATAAGTAACTTGAGGGGGAAAGGTTTGTCCTGACTCCCAGTTGAAGGATAGCCCATGTGCTATCGGCATGGCGGGGAAATCTTAGATGGTTGTATCACATCCAAGGTCAAGAAGCAGAGGGCAGTGTGTGTACACAGTCAGAGATCCTAACTAGGGAATGGCGCTGGTCACAGTAAGCAAGTCTTCTCACCTCGGTTAATGAAAGTTAATGCTCACGGGCATGTCCAGAGGCCTGTCTCAGACTCTGTCCAGTCAGCGTCACTGTCACTAATAACGAGCTGAAGAACACTTAAGAACGTCATTTGTAAATGCAGCCGGCGTCCTTGATTTCTAGCCGCTGATGGTAATAGACGGGCTAAGTGGGGTTGCCCAGCTCGCTCTCGTTCTGCCTCTCCCCTTTTTCTGTGTTTTGTGAAAGGGGGGCAAGGAGGAATGAATAAGGATTTTGTTTCTGCTTTTTGAGATCTGATCTCTCTGCCCTCAAGCCTCTTGAGTGCTGAGGTTACAGATGTGACTCAGCACATCTGGTGCTGATGGCTCACTGGGGATCGTGCTCCACGTATGCTAAGGACGTACTAAGACGTTCTCTCCAGCCTCAGGGTTTTAAGCAAAAGAACTCTTAACACTTGAGTTTTGTCTGCGATTTAACTTTCAGCTGTTGTCTCTGTTCTAGAAGCGGAAGACCCTGATAACACTCCTGGAAATGGTCATGCCGTTACTGTTTTCTACAATTGTATTGTATTTTCGTTTCAATAGTATGCCAAGAAACAGATCATCTACTAACTACCAAGCAGTTGATATCAGCCTGCTGCCAGTATTTTTCTATAACTACCCTCTGAAAAGTAAATATCAGTTGGCTTATATCCCTTCCAAAAGCGAAACTTTGAAAGCTGTGACTGAAATGGTAGAAAAAACCTTTGCTGTTGACTTTGAAGGTGAGACAGAAGGAGGGATAAGGGAGGGCATTTCTTTTGTTGTTGTTGTTGTTGTTGCACTAAAATGTTTTTATTACATTTACTTATTGTGGGCATGGGTGTCGGTGTGTATGTGTGTGTGTGTGTGTGTGTGTGTGTGTGTGTGTGTGTGTGTGCCAGAGTCATTTCTCTCCTTCTTCCTGTGGGTCCTGGGGATTGAACTCAGATTGTCAGTTTGGCTGACGTCATGATGTCATCATGCCATCCTGGGAGGGCATTTTTATAGTGTTGTCTGAAGCCCTCCCTCCCCAACACACAAAATAGTTCTTACAAAAGTGCTTCAAAATGTGGGGGTCTCCAAATCCTAAAGAGTGTATGAGGTGGTAGTTTAAGGAAATCTGCCCATGATGCAGTTTTATTATTTTACAGACCACACTGGAGGCTTGTATACTTGTATCACAATGTTTAAATGCTAATTAAAATGTTCGATTGCTGTTTATTTTTAACTTGGCTATCATGACACCGTTGTCTTCTGTTAGTCAGTAGCTCTGGTTTGCTAATTCCGTACACATCTCTGACTAATCAAGAACTGAAATTGCCCGCAGGTTCCAGCAGGTTTCTCTGCTTCTCTTTTCCCGTTGTCACCCATCTCCAAACAGAGGCAGAAAGATCCTCAAAAGGTCACGAGGATTTTGCCCATCCCCCGCTTCCACCGGTCCACGGCTTCCCAATACACAGGCTGTCTGGCCTGTGCTCTGCTTTTCTCTCTAGCTTCGTCCTGTACTACTTTTCTCTGTGCTTTTTTTTTTTTCCAGAACCCTCTTCATGTGGGTCACTTTCTTAAAATTAATTTTTTATTATTTATTTCTTTTTTATATATACATTTATATTATTACACATACATAAAATAAACTACATACAGCAAGAAGAACCGCAGAACAATCAGGAATTATATTAACGTTACATTCATAGTGTTTTGGCTGTTTGTATTTGGCAACCTTTGAAGAAAACACTTTCCTATCTCGGTGAGTCTAAAATTCTGAATGTCATTCAATGTCTATCATAGCTCATCTCTGTCAACTTAAAACATCTATCTAGACCTAAAAACATCTTAACGCCTTAAACAACTAAGCTTAATTGTGAAACTAAACTATTTGGTCTTCAACCCCATGAGACTCTTGAGAAGGAGTAAAATTAATTACCTGAGTAAACAGGAAGTGCAGGTTAGCAGCTTCCAAATTTAAAAAAAAAAATGACAGAGACAGTTTGCTGCCTGGAGAGTCACCCACCAGCCATTCCCGGGCCAGTCTCTTTCGCTTACTCTCCTTCTCACGACTGGCAAGCCCGTTCCTTCACTGGTATTAGAGCTTACTTCTTTGGGATTCTGGTGGATACGGAAGACCAGCTGAGAACTCCAGCCTCGTGGACTGAACAGCTATTGGATTCTTGGACCTTCCATTAGTAGAGAGCCGTTGTTGGACTAACTGAACCACAGCCTGTATGGCATTCTAATAAATCCTCGTTTTATATGTACCATATGTCAGAGCTAGAGAGATGGCTCAGTGGTTAAGAAAACAGGCGGCTGCTCTTCCAGAGGTCCTGAGTTCAATTCTCCGCACCCACTAGGTGGCTCACAGCCATCTGTAACGGGATCTCATCCCCCCTCTGGTGTGCCTGAAGACACCATATACATTAAAAACCACCATTTGTGTGTAATTACTCATTCTGTAAGTTCTGTTCCTCCTGAGAACCCTGGCTAATACACTGGCCTGTGAGTTTTGGGGGGGACTTTCCTGTCTCCACCTTCATCTCCCCTGAGGAGCACTGGGATTACAGTTGCTCATACCGTTGTGTCTGGGTTTTACATGGGTTCTGAAGGTTTGAACTCAGGTCCTCACACTTACACGGGAAGCCCTGTACTCACTGAGCCATCTACTGGCCCATAAATATAGTAATTTTTGTGCTGAAATTTTCAAACAATATAAAAAGATAGATGGAAAGTTTTCCTTTTCTTCTTTAATTGCAAATCCTCTAGACACCTCCTAATTCATACCCCTCTCGTAGGCAAACCTTTTGTGCTAGAAGTAATAATAGTTTGATGTAGGTGGTGGACATCTTTTCATACCATAGACTATCTCTCTTGGGGGGCTAAGTCTCTCCTGTTCTCAGCCCATCTATTTTCGGTGGTGTTTATACTGCCCTGGCCTCAGGATACATACATCATGTGACTGACACCAAACTAAGCTAGTCTGCACCTTGCTGTCCCCTTGTTTGTTTGTTTGAAGGTCTCTTTACATAGCCCTTGACGTCCTGGAACTCATTATGTAGACCAGGCTGGCTTGGGATTCACAGAGATCTGCCAGTCTTGAGTGTCTAAGTGCTGGGACTAAAAGTGTGTGCCACCACACCTGTCCAAATTATTTTCTTTATGTGTATGAGTGTTTTTCTGACATGTATGTCTAAGTACCAGATTGTGTACCTTATGCTCACAGGAGCCAGAAGATGGCATCTGAATCCTTGGAACTCGAGTTACAGACAGTTGTGAGTGGCCATATAGATGCTGGGAACCAAACCCAGGTCCCCTGGAAGAGTAGCCAGCATTCTTAACCACTGAGCAGCTCTTGTCATCCTTGTTATGATAATTTGTCCAGGGACAATGCTTAGAGGCAATAAAACTATAAGGAGATATTTCCTAGGAAATTCTGAAAAAGAGGTAATTGTGGTTAGACTAGGTTATTTGGAAAAATCCTCCAGTTGCAAAGAAAATATGGATAAAACACTAAGTCTATCCTTCAGTGCATTAAAGAATTAAATAAGGGGGTTGGGGATTTAGCTCAGTGGCAGAGTGCTTGCCTAGCAAGCACAAGGCCCTGGGTTCGGTCCTCAGCTCTGAAAAAAAGACGGAAAGAACTAAATAGATGGCAAACTAAGTTTTAAAAAACCTGGCCAGGTGTGGTGGCTCACACCTTTAATCCTAGCACTCGGGAGGCAGAGGCAGGCAGATCGCTGTGAGTTGGAGCTCAGCCTGGTCTACAAAATGAGTCCAGAACAGCCAAGGCTACACAGAGAAACCTTGTCTCAAAACAAAACAAAACAAAAAACCTAGACAGTTCTTGATGAAAGAGGTAAATCACCTGGGTGTGTAACCTTAAAAATATTCATTAAACAGAATATCTATTTCTTTTTTCTATAAGATTTATTTATTTATTATGTATACAGTGTTCTAACTACATGTACACCTGCAGGCCAGAAGAGGGCACCGGGTCACAATTTAGAAGGTTGTGAGCCACCATGTGGTTGCTGGGAACTGAACTCAGTGGCAGCCAGTGGCACTTAACCTCTGAGCCATCTCTCCAACCCCAGACTATCTATTTCTTATAAACCATCATATATGCATATTATTTTCCCAACTTAAGTGTGCATGTGTTAGAAGAGAAACCCATGTCCAGTAGGGTTATGAATCGGTCAGGGGAGGCTAGACTGAAGCTGTGTCTTCAGCACACACCAGGACCAGGGCACTCACAGACCCACGCACCAGGACCAGGGCACTCACGGACCCATGCACTAGGAGCAGGGCACTCACGGACCCATGCACCAGGAGCAGAGCATTCATGGACCCATGCAGCTGTGACTGTCTGCACAAAGTCAAGCTACTCAACATTCTAGGAGGGGAAGGGGCTCAAAAGCCCCACCCCCAGCTAAGGAGCTAAGGACAACCAATGACTTCTGAGGTGCAGAAGGAGAGAAGAAAG
Source organism: Acomys minous (assembly GCF_964271855.1). Classification (NCBI taxonomy): domain Eukaryota; kingdom Metazoa; phylum Chordata; class Mammalia; order Rodentia; family Muridae; genus Acomys; species Acomys minous. The sequence goes on from NC_140498.1 coordinate 40,896,316, forward strand.
ACCTAGGTCTGTTTAAGTGTGCATCTAATAGGAGACCATCTCACCATAAAGCTGGGACCCAAGATGTCTATATTCTTTAAGGTGGAAGGAAACAGCCCCACCCCCACCTCAGGGACCATAGGAATGATGCTCTAGACGTAATCATGAGATTTGTAGTCAAATTCAGGCCAGTTGTTGTTAAGAGAAGGAAAAAAAAAAAAACCTCAAAACTCTCTGGAAGTCGAACTCTAATTAGGAGATAATAGTCATAAGTCTTGAGATAAGACACCTCATGGGGCTGGAGAGATGGCTTAGAGGTTAAGAGCACCGGCTGCTCTTCCGAAGGTCCCGAGTTCAATTCCCAGCAAACACATGGTGGCTCACAACCACCTGTAATGAGATCTGGTGCCTTCTTGTGATGGGCAGGCACACGTGTGGACAGAATGCAGTGTAAATAATAAATAAATCTTAAAAAAAAAAAAAAAGACACCTCATTCTGCATCTTGAAGAAAACCCACCATAAATGTGCCTCGGTCGATAAGCAAACATTCCCCAAACATTCCCCAACTAAAAACAGACAATGAAGCCTTATCCCCATCTCAAGTTATATAACCAGGGGTTATGATCAGAACGTGGCTCCATGCTGAAAGGTGCTTCTGCATAAATCTGACAGCTGAGCTCAATCCCTCCAACTCATGTAAAGGTGGAGGAAGACAGCCGTCTTAGTTAGGGTTTCATTGCCGTGAAGAGACACCATGATCAAGGCGGCTCTTATAAAAGAAACCATTTAATTTGGGCTGGCTTACAGTCTCAGAGGTTTAGTCCGTTATCATCATGGCGGGAAGCATAGCAGCATGCAGGCAGACATGGTGCTGGAGGAGCTGAGAGTTCTACATCTTGATCCGTAGCACCAGAAGGACACTGGGCACAGCTTGATCATAGGAGACCTCAAAGCCCTCCTCCGCAGTGATACTCTTCCAACAAGGCCACACCTACTCCAACAAGGCCACACCTACTCCAACAAGGCCACACCTCCTAATAGGACCACGCCCTATGGACCAAGCATTCACCCTCGTGCGTCTATGGGGCCATTCCTATCCCAACCACCACAAGAACCAACGCCACAAAATTATACTGTGACCTCCACATGTACTTGCAATCACATATTTACACAATAATTAATAAGAACTACTCTCTCAGCTGAGTGGTAGCGCACATCTTTAATCCCCCCGCATTTGGGAGGTAGAGGCAGGCCAGTCTCTGAGCTTGAAGCCAGCCTGGTCTACAGAGTGAGTTCTGGGACAGCCAGGGCTACACAGAGAAACCCTGTCTCAGAAACAATACAAAACAAAAAAACAGGCAAGCAAACAAAAAGAACTACTCTCTCCTCCTCAACATGACTGCTGTCAGTCTTCCCACCACAGGTTCTAAACTGAATAACAACAAAAGCCAGGGTTTCTTGTGTGGCCTTGGCTGTCCTGGAACATGCTGTGTAGTCCAGGCTCGCCTTGAGGTCTGCCTGCCTCCTGAGTGCTGGGATTAAATGCATGTGCCACAACTGCCCAGATTTTTAAAAAAACTACGCCTTTTAACTAATGTTATTTCTTGGGTTTCTCTCCCCTGCTCATATGTTTGCCGAATGGCTGCGTGATTGGAGTAATAAGCTGGAATCGGACATCTCCTTAGGTAGATGGGTGATGACAACACTTGCTCTCATGGCCAGCTGTTACTCACTGACTGGATTTTTCGCTTTGCAGTTGTAGGCTTTCCTTCAGTGCCTTTATTCGAAAACTATATCATTAACGATCCCAAGTCTTTCTACGTACTGGTGGGAATTGTTTTTGACCATGTCTTCAACAGCAGCAACGAACCTTTGCCACTTGTGGTAAGAAAATCTTTCCTATAGCATACTGACTACACCCTGAGTATGGGTTTAAGCAGGCTGATCTACCCGTCAGCTTTCTTCTACGGTAGCTTTGTTGTTTTATTTGCAGAGGAAGTGAGTGAATATTCCGGGCTTATATTTTACAGCCTTCTCCGTTATTGCGTTCAGACTGGTTGAGAGATCTGGTCTGAGCAAGTCTCTGTCCTCAGTACCGGACAGGGAAGTTACTAACATTTCTGCTCGCATCTCTGTTTCATTACCGGTGTAGCAGAGTTCTAATTAGTGCCTGGCTTATGACTTGGTTTTCAGGATTATGCGGGTAAAGTGCTTAGAACAGAGAAGCTGGGTAGATGAGGAGCAAGAATTGTCCAGGTGGGTCAGCTAATTGTCTTTTTGTTTGTTTTGTTTTGCTTTGTTTTTCGAGACAGGGTCTCTCTGTGTAGCCTTGGCTGTCCTGGACTCACTTTCTAGACCAGGCTGGCCTGGAACTCACAGCGATACGCCTGCCTCTGCCTCCAAAGTGCAGGGATTAAAGGTGTGCGCCACCACGCCCGGCTCAGCTAATTGTCCTTACTACTCACCTCACAGACTTTAGGTATGGTAGCTCTAGTGTGTGGCTAAGGGAAAAGCAGGGTGGTACACAATGAGTAGAGCACTCGTGTGTGGCTTCTGCTCTGTGTAGGCTGTTTAACGGCTTTTAGAATTTGCACTGTGATTAATTTTAAAAAGACCCAACAGTATCTTATAAGCATGTGTTAAAGGCTCATATATGTCAGAAACCACGCTGTGTAACCCTACAGGCAGCTGATGGCTCAGAGGCAGTCGTTAACATCCATCTCCCTTTCCCAGTGAGGCAGCTGAGGTGTAGTGAGTAAGTGAGATGAAGCATCTTTCCCAGGTCTAGGCGGCCCGGTTCCAGAGTATCTTAGAGCCCATTGCTCTTTTCCCAGGTTGGTCCCAGGGATAACTTGCAGAGAGATACAGGGAAGACCATTGTGTGGCTCTAGGAGGGACACCTGCCTGTGTGGGCCTTTCTTCCAGTTAGAATGAAAGCCAAACAATTCTGCCAAGTCCTGTACCATGGCCAAATGTTTTCTCCTTGTTTTTCACAGGTTAAGTATGACCTGCGCTTTAGTTATGTCCAGAGGAACTTCATATCACCGCTGAGGCATTTATTTTTCCAAGAGGAGATGGAAGGCTGGTGCACGGCCTTTCTTTACCCTCCTAATCTAAGCCAAGAGCCCCGGGAATTTACGTACCCTGATGGAGGAAACCCTGGTGAGGAAACTCTGAAACCTGTCACGTTACCACGGGCACAGCCACTTTGGCCCTGTGCCACTCATGTGTGATACTGCTGTGCTCACTGAATGCTCGCCAAGGTCAGCCTTTCAGTAGCGGTCCGAGGAGCTGTCTTTGGAAAATGTGGCGGTCAGTAAAACGCTTGTATTCCAACGTAAGGTATAGTAGCTGGTTAGGTACGCACATTGTTTGTTATGACGTTGAACTGCTTGAAGATATGAAAGCATTTTACAAGAACAAGGGGTGTAGGTTTCCGGGTTGATAAACTTTTTTTTTTTTAACCTTTCTTCTTTTCATTTTAGGGAAGCTACTGCTGGGCTGGGGATGTGCCTCAGTGGTACTTGCCTGGCATGCAACAAACAGTTCGGGCTCTAGCACTGCCAAAGCGAGCGTGTGCTGCTGATCGTTAGGGATGCCGTGTGGGAATCCATCTTTGGTGGACCAAGGTTACCGCCAGGAGAGGCATCCCGCTCACACATCCCGCTTTCTGTCACACTACTTTCAGCCTGATGGTGTGGTAAGGGACCAGAACCCAGCCATGGAATCTGGCACACACCAGTGCACTTGCCTGAGCACAGCCACCTGCTCCCTGTAGCTCTCAAGTAGCCTGTTGGGAGCCCGTGGGCTTTCCCTGTGTTTCTGGGGCAGCCAGTGCTTTCCACATAACACTCTGCTACTGAGCTGCATCTCCAGCCCTGTTCTATTGTTTGTTTTCTTTTCCACTACTGGGGACAGAGCTCAGTGTCTCACATACACTAACTAGCAAGTGTCCTACCGGCAAGCTGCCTCCCAACCTGTCCTATTGTTTTAGCCTCTTTCTCTCTCTCTCTCTCTTGGGCTGACCTGAAACTCACTGCAGAAGGCAAGGATAACCTTGAATTATTGATGCTCCTGCGGCCACCTTCCAAGTCCTGGGACTGCAAGCTTGTGTCATCACACCCAGTCTATTATATTGTTTTGAACACCCATCCTGCTCAACAAGTGTTCCATTTGTCCGTGTCTAACCTGCCTCACTCACTGCCCACCAAGCACACTGTTTTCCTTTTGATTTGATGAAGGAGGAACAGCCAACTATCTACACTGCTGTGGCCTGCCTGCCTGCCCGCCCGCCTGCCTGCCTGCCCACTGTGCTATCACATGCTCACAGTCTCAGCCCTGGGAGGCACAGACTGGCTGATTCCTGGGGTCAGCCTAGCCTAATTAGCGATACCCAGATCCCAGTTGTTGGCTGTGTTTCTTAACAATTAAGACTTTATTGTACAATCCAGCTATCCTATACAAGAGGGAAAAGGGGTTAAAGGGAAACAAGAGTAAACCTTCCGGTATCTGTTCCACAGGACGGGTCCCTAGGTGTCTCTGGCCTGCACACTGGTCTGGCCTGTAAGCTGGTCTCTCCCCAAATCCACTTGCGATCCTGCTCCAAAAACTGCAGCCTTCTCTCTCCTCCACCTGGGTCTCTCTCAGGCCATGCAATGGCGGGTCTGGGTCTCTCTCGGGCCTTGCCGGTCTGGGTCAGGATCCCTGCCCCCATCGATGTTCGATTAGAAACACAATAGCCCGGCTGGAGTCCCCAGGTCCACTTCCTGAATTTCAGACCCAGGATGGCTCCGTTCAGTCCGTCACCGTGTATCCGTGGTGTTTCCTGGGGGCAAAGCCCGCCAGGATTGCTTTCACCTGGGACAAAGCTTACAGTCCTTCCCACACCCAGTGAGAGACCCCGTCTCAATAACAAGGTGCCTGAGCAAGGCTTTTCGGGAGGCAACACGGAAGGTTGGCCTCTACCCTCCACACACATGGAGGTGGTGGCAGGCAGAGGGAGTTCCGAGCACATGACCCCTGCATCGGCTGATAGGTCATGTGATTTTACTTGCTCTTTCTGCATCCTTAGACCTCTCTTTGGTTCTAATCCCATCCACCTTGCCCATCCACAACGGGCAGGAGAAAACTAGCCGCCTCTTCTTTCAGCTCTCATGGTCTTAGCTGGCTGTGCCGATCTCTACTTTTGTTTCCCGCTCTGGAATCATACCCTGAGACGTGCCCTTCCCCTCCCTGTTTTGCTCAGGGTAGGGAGATAACGTTAAAATCAGAAGGTGAGATGTTCCTAGGATCTCCTCTGTCCTGAGGGATAACGTATGGCTCTGAGGCTGGGTAGCGATGCCCAGACACCATAACCCTTCTCTGCAGGGAGCTCTGTGCTGACGTTCTGGAACTTTCCAGTAAGCATAAAGGAGAATTTCTCTTGGTGTCTTCTTTCTGTCGTCTTGTTGTCTGCTATGGAAAGGAACATAACTGTATCTAACAGAGCAGACATCCCTCTTGGGACCCAGTTTCCCTGGACATGCATATACCATGATGGCCTCCAGCTCCCTCTCTGGCAATTTCAGACTTGTGGAGAAGTAATGGCGTATCACTGAGATGCTCTTTCCTTCACATGAAGCAGAAGCAACATGTTCCTGAGTGAGGGCCCACAAAGGACACATGCTCCAATTCATTTAGGTGTCTTGGCTTCCTTATTTGTGTGTGAGAGGTTGAACATGAACACCAATTAAGCAATTAACTATTCTCCCGAAGTTGATCATCAACACCTCATGATGGGATGGCCACACAATCGTCTTGGCGCCTTGGGCCTGCATCCCACCTACTGGAATCCAAGCCTGAACACTCAAGTACCTACTCTGATTCTAGACAGTATCCTATAATTGGCGTAGTGAAAACAAACAACAATACACAGCAATATCCAGGACTCATCACCAGTAATTTGTCCTTCCCTCTTCCAGTTTGAAAGATCTGGATGTCTACCTTTGTCTAGACAAGGGAGCTCAGTGGTCACCCTCTACCACAGGGCTAACCTACTCTTCCCTGAAGGCTGGTTTCCCTTGCCCGGAACTAGAGCAGATCTCCCACTCAGGGGGATCCTGATACCCCAACTACGCCGCTGAAATGAGGGTTGCTAATGATAAGGACAATGTTTGTGGCTTGCCAGCCAAATACAGAAACTTTATTTATAATATAAAAATAAAAATACAGAAACTTAATCCTTTAGTTAGTCAGCAGTCAAGCCAATCAGAAAGTCTGTGTCTTCCAAGTGCTTTGAGTTTAGCACACTGTGTCTACGGGATCATCAGCACTACAGAGCAGGTGCTCTGCCCACGGAGCCAGAGAGTGAAGGGAGAATGTGGGTCTCATGCCTTGTTTTCCTGCCAGAACTCATTTCCTGGTCATTGCTCCGTTCCCGAGGCTCTCCAAGGTAGCTCCTCTCTGTCCCCCATGCCGTCTCATAAGGCTTCCAGGAACACCTTCCGGCTGCTGTCTGTCTGCATGTCTAGCCCGGATCCACCTGAATTTCCAGTCGCTTCAGTCTTTGCTCTTATGCTTGGTATTCTGGTTTCTTGTAGGATACAACAAAGAAGGCTTCCTGGCAATCCAGCACGCAGTGGACAAAGCCATCATGTGGCACCACGCTCCCAGTGCCACACTCAGCATGTTCAAGAACCTCAGTGTGCTGCTGCAGAGATTCCCGCTGGGGCCCCACGTCCAGGACCCATTCCTGGTGGTCCTTCAGAACGAGTTCCCTCTGCTCCTCATGCTCAGCTTCATTTGTGTTGAGCTCATAATCATCAATTCCATTGTCCTGGAGAAGGAGAAGAAGCAGAAGGTAACCCTCTCCAAGTACAGGGCTACGGGGAGGCTGCTAATGAAACAGCTTGACTAGGACGGAGGCCCACGCAGGTGGGAGGAGTCTCTACCTCTCAGGTGAATTGCAAAATTGCAAGTCAGACGTGATTTCATATTTTTAGCCTGTTTCCAGTTTAGGGAGTACCATCTCTTGTTATCATGCATATACTTACTTTTTTCTTTCTTTCTTTCTTTTTTCTTTTTGGTTTTTCGAGACAGGGTTTCTCTGTGTAGCCCTGGCTGTCCTGGACTCTCTTTGTAGACCAGGCTGGCCTGGAACTCACAGAGATCCCCCTGCCTCTGCCTCTACAGGTGCTAGGATTACAGCGTGTTCCACCAAGCCCCTCTACATATACTTAATGTTAGACTGCCTGCTAGGTTAGCACACTGCTGCTAACAGGAACTTTTATCCACAATTAAGTCACTCCCATTTTGTGGGCTGATGACTGGGAAGCACTGTCTAGGGGAATATGACCTAAGGCAGGGTTTGTTACCTCTGAGTTGGTCCCAGGACTGGTTTTCTACTCGATTTCTGTCCTGTTCTTGCTCATATAACCTCTGTTACTTCTTTTTCTCACTTTCTTCCCTTTAAAAAAGATCTCATATTGCTTAGGTTTTTATTTCTCAGACATGATCTCGTTAAGTACCAGAGAGTGACCTTGAACCCACGGTGTAATCCCGGCTGACCTGGAGCCCACGGTGTAATCCAGGCTGACCTGGAACTCATGATTCTTTAGTTTCAGCCTCCCAAGTGCTAGAAGCACACCAGGCTAACATCCCTTCACTTTATATTTTTCTTCTCTTTGAAAAATAAATTTTTAAATTCACGTATGTTATGTATATGGGTGTTTTATCTGCATATACACCTGCACTCCAGAATGGGACATCAGATCCCATAGGTTGTGAGCCATAATGGAAATGCTGGGAGTTGAACTCAGGAACTCTGGAAGAGCAGCCAGTGCTCTTAACTGCTAGTCCCAATTTCCTTCTCTTTTTATTGATTACATATTAAAGTAGCCTGGTAGTTTCTCCTTGGCCTTTTCTTGGCCTCATTGGTGATGCCGGTGGCTAGAGAGCTGTTTCCCTGGCCTGTTTTGTCTTGTTGGAAGAAGCAGACTGACTGAGGGGCGTCTTGAGGCTGCCTATGGGGCACATCGGTTCGACTCCGGTGTGGCCAGACGTCAGAGGCCTCCCTTCTGTTAGGATGGGTGACAATGAGACAATGGCTAGCCGGCAGATGCTCTATCCAGCTCCATGCTCACTGACAGAGCCCAGGAGACTAGAGCTTCTGGTATGTGGCTGGGATGCCCACTTAGTTTCCACTTGTGTGATGAAACCCAACCTTCCCTATTTGTTACTTGAGCAACAAGCTTGTGAAGAAAGCTAGGGGCACCAACTGTCTACACCGCCGGGCATGGTGGCGCATGCCTTTAATTCCAGCATTCGGGAGGCTGAGGCAGGTGGATCTCTGTGAGATCGAGGCCAGCCTGGTCTACAAAGTGAGTCCAGGACAGCCACGGCTATACAGAAGAACCCTGTCTTGAAAAACCAAAAAAAAAAAAAAAAAAAAAAAAGACTGTAGCAGCTAGGCATAATGGCACATGCCTAAAATTCCAATGGTAAATATGCTGTTAGCTCACTCATTTATTGAATGCTTCCTGTAAGTAAATGGCCCTGAGAGTAAAGTCCAAACTGTTTTGTTTTCTTTGCTTTTGATTTTTTGGGTGTTTTTTGTTTTGTTTTGTTTTGTTTTTAATATTTTTAATTTAATTTTAATTTATGTGCATTGGTGTGAGGGTGTCAGATCTTGGAGTTACAGGCAGTTGTGAGTAGCCATGTGGGTGCTGGGAATTGAACCCCGGGTCCTTTCGAAGAGCAGGCAGTGCTCTTAACCACTGAGCCATCTCTCCAGCCCCTTGTTTTGTTTCTTTAGACAATATAGAACCCCTGCCTGGCCTAGCACACACTATACAGACCAGATGGGTCTTGTGCTTCTGACAAATTTTCTGCCTCTGTCTACAGTAGCCATAGACCACAATACTCTGCTTTCGAGTCTAGACTCCTTACGTGTCCCACTTGTAAATTCTCTTAGCAGTTGCTTTTAAATTTAAGGGAGATGTATACAGTGTGTACTCTGCCACGGTTAAACCAAGTATCAGTCCCTGCTTTATTCTCCCGCCTTCTACCTGGGCTAGTCTCCGTCAGCCCAGGAGCTGTCTCTCCCCAGCACACACAGCCTGCCCTCCTGATGTGCTGGAGTTCAGCCCCTAAGGCACCTAACAGGACTGGTACCCGACTCTAACCCTTGGCTCTCGTGCTTTTCTAGGAGTACATGTGCATGATGGGATTGGAGAGCTGGCTGCACTGGGTTGCTTGGTTCATCACGTTCTTCGTGTCTGCCTTGGTTGCTGTTTCTGGCATGACCATCCTTTTCTGCACAAAGGTATGCTCCGTTCTCTAGGACAGGGCGAGCTGTGAGTGAGCAGGGAGGAATGTGCTGTGGTAGGGGTGGTACAGGCAGTGATGACCGTAGGGAAAACCTCTGATGAATATGATGAATGTGCTGCAGTGGCACTGGCTGGAGTCCTGGGGATCCTCAACCTTTACCTCCAAAGTTCTGAGGCTGCATTCTTGTGCTACCAGACATAATCTAGTGTTTGGGAACTTGAGCATCACACGATGCGTTTTTTACAGACTTCAACACATAAATTTCATACTGTACAATAGCTGAAATAGTTATTATAAAACATTTTTTTTACTTCCATGTTATCATGGAGTATAATATTAACATTTGCCTGCTTGTATTTAATAACCCAATACTTGGATATATAAAAATTTACCAGGCCGGGCATGGTGGCGCACGCCTTTAATCCCAGCACTCGGGAGGCAGAGGCAGGTGGATCGATGAGAGTTCGAGGACAGCCTGGTCTACAAAGCGAGTCCAGGACAGCCAAGATAACAAAGAGAAGCCCTGTCTTGAAAAACAAAAAACAAAGAGCAAACAAACAAACAAACAAACAAAAAGCTTACCTTCTAAATTATCGTGTCCATGTGGTCAAAGGTAGGTAAGAAAACCCAGACTAAGCAGGAAAACATTTCAAACAAAGGAAATAACTAGAAAACATTAAAACAGAAGACACAAGCCGGGTGTGGTGGCGCACGCCTTTAATCCCAGCACTTGGGAGGCAGAGGCAGGCGGATCGCTGTGAGTTTGAGGCCAGCCTGGTCTCCAAAGCGAGTCCAGGATAGTCAAGGTTACACAGAGAAACCCTGTGTCAAAAAAAACAACAAAACAAAACAAAAAACAAACAAAAAACAGAAGACACAAAGTAACAAGAGGAACACCAAAATTATCTGTCATATTGATAATATGACAGATGAATTGAACTTATGCTGGAGGTATAGCTCAGTGGTAGTGTACAGAAGGCCCTTAGTTCAATACCCATGATAACACCCCCATTAAAAAAAATGAATTCAAACTTATTTTTCCCTAAAAAACACTCATAGCATAACTTATAAATGATAACAGATGGCAGATCAGATGTCTGCCTTTAAAAAAAGTCTACCTCTAACTCTAACTTGAATATTTTCTCCAGTGTTTTCTGGGCTCTCCATGCTTTCTTCATATCTGTGGTTGTTTTCTAGGTAAACAGTGTGGCTGTGTTCAGGAACAGCAACCCTACCTTGATATTTCTTTTCCTGATGTGTTTTTCCATGGCCACAATTTTCTTTGCCATCATGATGAGCACATTTTTCCAAAGAGGTGAGCGCTGATGTGGATCTCCGTGGGTGGTGTTGACTGCTGAGCGGCTGCTTCTGGCAGCATTGTCATTCCCATTACTTACAGCGTGTAGCATTATTCCGCCCCAGCCAAGTTTTCAGTTTTATGGTTATTTCAGAAGTGGGAGAATTCTATTCCCCATTAAAGGCTTGTTAAAACACATGATACACAGCCGGGTGTGGTGGCTCATGCCTGTAATCCCAGGACTCAGGAGGCAGAGGCAGGCGGATCACTGTGAGTTCGAGGCCGGCCTGGTCTACAAAGCGAGTCAAGAACAGCTTGGGCTACACAGAGAAACCCTGTCTCGAAAAAACAAAACAAAAAGAAAGAAAGAAAAAAGAAAAAAAAAAAACACATGAGACACACACATCTTTAAAATAATTTCACACAATAAGTCTCCATTTATTTATTTTTATTTGTGTGTGTGTGTGTGTGTGTGTGTGTGTGTGTGTGTGTGTGTGTGTGATGTATATGCTGATGCTCAGGAGGCCAGAAGAGACCCTTGGATTCCCTGAAGCACAAGTTACAGGTGGTTGTGAGCTGCCTGACATAGGTGCTGGGTACCAAACTCAGGTCCTCTGGAGGAGCAGCATCTGCTCGTACCTGCTGGGCATCTCTCCAGCCTTGATAAGTCTCATTTTAGAATAAGATAGAAGCATAAGGCGTTTCAGGGAGAGAATCCTCCAGATCATGACTGTGAGGTTAGGGCACAGCAGTAACGTGGTTTCTGAGATAACACAAAGGATGTCCTGTGGAGGTCTCACATCTGAGCTACTTAGCCATGAATGGAATCATAGAATATAAAAATGATTCCCAGCACTAGAGAGGCAGAGGCAGGTGGATTGCTGTGAGTTCGAGGCCAGCCTGGTGTACAAAGTGAGTCCAGGTGTGCACCATTGCATCCAGCACCATCACTTTCTTTCTTTTCTTCTTTAATGTATTTATTATGTATACAGAGCTCTGTCTGCACATACAGCTACTGATCAGAAGAGGGCATCAGATCACATTATAGATGGTCGTGAGACACCATATGGTTGCTGGGAATTGAACTCACGACCTCTGGAAGAGCAGACAGTCCCTGCCCTGGAACTCGCTCTGTAGACCAGGCTGGCTTCGAACTCACAGCGATCCGCCTGCCTCTGCCTCCCCGCCAAGTGCTGGGGTTACAGGCGTGCAACACTGCCCCTGGCTTACTATCGCTTTTTAAAAGTGCTGTAAATGTTTTCTTCTTTCACTAGTAAGAGGGCAACTATTAAAAGAGGTTGCTTCTTCCTTACTGAAATGCTGGGACAATCAGAGATACTTTTCTCTCGTGGCAGGGAACCGAGGTTGATATCTTAGTCATTTGCTGACGGAACTCTTCATTTCCCCCTCCGACTCTGCAGCGCATGTAGGAGCCGTGACAGGAGGCATCGCCTTCTTCCTCACCTACCTCCCCTACCTGTACATCACTTTCAGTTACCACGAGAGGACCTACGTCCAAAAGATAGCCGCTTGCCTCTTCTCAAATGTTGCCATGGCAATAGGAGTCCGGTTCATCTCTCTGTTTGAAGCACAAGGTAAGATTTGTCTTTTTCAAACTCTACCTAGCTGCCTGCGTGCTTTGGCCGCCGAACAAGGCCGCCCTCCATTTCCAGGTACACAAAACTGACATGTTTGTTTAATTTAGTGTTCTGAGCGTTTACGTTACAATGTGGGATGCTAAAGAGATACATAATGGGCTTTACAAACCTTACAGCACAAGGTGGGTGGTGATGCCACATGCCTTTAATCCTAGAACTTGGGAGGTAGATCTCTGAGTTTGAGGCCAGCCTGGGTCTGTGAGTTCCAGGAGAGGCAGGGTGACAGAGAGAAGCCTTGTCATGGAAAAACAAAATCAAAACCAACCAACTAAACAAACAAAAAGCTTAGAGCATAAATATGGATATGGGGAGGGAAACCAAAGCATATTAGAGAAAAGAATTTAGGGCTGGGTGTGGTGGCGCACGCCTTTAATCCCAGCCCTCGGGAGGCAGAGGCAGGCGGGTCGCTGTGAGTTCGAGGCCAGCCTGGTCTCCAAAGTGAGTCCAGGACAGCTAAGGCTACACAGAGAAACCCTGTCTCAAAAAAAAAAGAAAAAAAAGAAAAAAGAAAAAAAAAAGAAAGAAAGAAAGAAAGAAAGAAAGAAAAGAACTTAGAGCCAAACATGTTGGCATGGGCCTGTAGTCCCAGATACTTGAAAGTTGAGGCAGGAAAATCACTGGAGCCCAGGAATCCAGGCTAGCATGAGCAACGGAATAATTGTGTTTGAAAAAAATGATTAGGAAATTATTTATTTATACAATTCTATAGATGTGAAACATATAGCTTTATCATTAGAAGCTCAGGAAACATTTTTGAACTTTACTGATAATGTAGTTTTCGCATGTGTTAGTCTTGTTGTTTGTGGTGTTCCCTGTACTACAGGTCTCTCTAGGGCTTGTAATAAGCAGCCTTATTTATTATAAAGAAATAGCTGAAATAATTAACTTGTAAAGAGAAAGACCCTTTGATTTACAAATCTGTAGATTTTAGTTAAAGATTGGGTGGCCTCCTTATGTTGGTACTCCGGGCATCCAGCATTTCATGAGAGAAGTATACAGCAAAGCCAGCTACCAGGAAGTGCGCCAGAAAACAGTGATCCAAGATTCTTATTATTCTGCCAAGCCCCACCTCCTGCTAAGTCCCACCTCCTGCTAAGCCCCGCCTCCTGCCAAACCCCACCTCCTGCTAAATCCCACCTCCTGCCAAGCCCCACCTCCTGCTAAGTCCCACCTTCTGCTAAGCCCCGCCTCCTGCCAAGCCCCACCTCCTGCTAATCCCCACCTACTGCTAAGCCTCACCTCCTGCTAAGCCCCACCTTCTGCTAAGTCCTACCTCCTGCTAAGTCCTACCTCCTGCTAAGTCCCCACCTCCTGCTAAGCCCCACCTCCTGCTAAGCCCCGCATCCTGCCAAGCCCCACCTCCTGCTAAGTCCCACCTCCTGCCAATCCCTACCTCCTGCTAAGCCCCACCTCCTGCCAGTCCCCACCTCCTGCTAAGTCCCACGTGCTAACATTTTTACTAACTCCCAGTAGCATCACCTTGGGGACCATACCTTTAACATATTCTGTTAGTCAGCTTTCATCACTGTAGCAGATATGTAAGATCTTGAAAGTCTTGAAAGAGCTCAGCTTGAATTGTTTTAAAAGTTTTAAGTTTCAGCCTATGGCTTGTTAGTCCCACAGAGAAAAATAACATTGACATTAAAATTAAGACATATAAAAAAAAGGGAAAGACACATTAGAGTAAGAGATGACACACATAACACAGTCAGCTACCAAGAAGCTTGTTCAGAATGTTCAGAGAACTCATTCACATCATTAGAAATCTGCTCTTTTTTTTTTTAAAGTTTTTTCAATATTTATTTATTTATCTGAGTGTTCTATTTGCATGTATAACATGTATGGCATCAATCCCATTATAGATGGTTGTGAGCCACCATGTGGTGGCTGGGACTTGAACTCACGTCCTCTGGAAGAACAAACAGTGCTCTTAACCGCTGAGACATCTTTCCATTCCCTGAAACCTGCTCCTGTAATTTAAAATGAGGCAAAACCACTTGTCACTTTACGGGAAAAGGGATATACAGAAGGCCAATTAACATATAGATGGTAGAAATAGAACAAAAGAGAGAGCTGACCTCCTCCCTGCTATCCTCTGACCTCCACACACACACCATGGTCCACATGCACACATGCGCGCTCAGACACACACACACACACACACCAACCACCTACATACAAGTAAATAAATGGATGAAAATGGAAATAAGAAAGTTCTCCAGTAATTGGCGTGCTGGCATAGGCTGATAATCCCAGCTGCTAGAAAGGCTGAGCTGTGAGGAATGGGAGTTCCTGATCAGCCTGGGAGACTTAGAGAGACCTTGTCTGTTAAGCAAAGAGAGTAAAGGATGGGGGACATAGTAAAGTGCTTGCCTGTTGTGCGCAAGGTCATTGGTCCAATCCCTAGCACTACTGCAATAGGTATCTTAAAAGTCTCTGTGGTGTACAGCCAGGCATGGTGGCGCACGCCTTTAATCCCAGCGCTTGGGAGGCAGAGGCAGGCGGATCACCGAGAGTTCAAGGTCATCCTGGTCTACAGAGAGAGTCTAGGACAGCCAGGGCTACACAGAGAAACCCTGTCTTGAAAAACCAGAAAAGGCCAGGGGTTGTGGCGCACACCTTTAATCCCAGCACTCGGGAGGCAGAGGCAGGCGGATCAATGTGAGTTTGAGGCCAGCCTGGTCTACACAGAGAGTCCAGGACAGCCAAAGCTAACACAGAGACCCTGTCTTGAAAAACCGAAAGAAAAAAAAAAAAAAGAAAGAAAAGAAAAAGAAAAATTAGAAAAAAATCTCTGTGGTGGTTAGTATTGCTTATAAACTTCACTGGAGCTGGCATCAACTAGGAGACATGTTTTGGGGTATGTTCATGAGGATTTTTTTTGTAAGGATTAGCTTCAGGAGGAAGGATCTCTACCCCACAGTCGGGAGCACTCTGTAGCAGTGGCCCAAGTTTAAAGACATTTGAGGAAAATCAAGGGTGCCTTGCCTGCTCACCTTCCCACCCTGCTGCTAAGTGCATTGTTGCCGCTGCCACTGCCACCTCTGCCACCGCCGCCACCGCCATCACCACCGCCACCGCCGCCATCACCACGGCCACCATCCTCTGCCAACATCAGAACTCAACTTGGTTGCCTTTCCAGTGTGGAATGAAGACCTCAGCTCTCCAGGAACCCCCTAGGCCTTGTCTCTAGACTAGGACTGCTGAGAGTGGAGGACTGAGCAGACTTTCCAGCGTGCAGACGGCCACCGTCCCCCTCCTTTGTAACAGGCACGGGCATCCAGTGGAGGAACCTAGGCAGTGTCCAAGGCGACCTCAGCTTCGCGCAGGTGCTGCTGCTGCTCCTGGTGGACTCCCTCCTGTACTGTCTGATAGCCTTCCTGTCAGAATCTCTCTTCTCAGGAAAGTTCGGGATACCTAAGTCTTGGTACTTCTTTGCCAAGGTAGGCTCTGATTTCTCTATTTTCTTTGATTTTATTAAGTTTTTTTTTTTATATCTGTCACCTGTGTTCCTCCGTCTCCCGATAGTGTCCTCATTAAAAATCTCAGACACTGCTAAGTCTCTACCTCGGAGTCACCTCCTAACTAACCAACTTGTGGTTGGCAGTGGATAGTCTGTTTCTTTTTTTTTTTTTTTTTTAAAGATTTATTTATTTATTATGTATACAGTGTTTTGCTTACATGTATATCTACACACCAGAAGAGGGCACCAGATCTCATTATAGATGGTTAGGAGTCACCATGTGGTTGCTGGGAATTGAACTCAGGACCTTTGGAAAAGCAAGCAGTGCTTTTAACCTCTGAGCCATCCCTCCAGCCCCCGGATAGTCTGTTTCTCTCACCTCACGCCACAGCAGAGGCAGTGGACTTGAGGATGGGGCGGGGAGGACAACCGCACACAGTGTTTGCCTGTTGAATGCCGGGCCCTGCCTTATCCCACAGGACTCAGTCCCTTTGCTGACGTCAGAACCCTCGCTAGCGTTCTCACACCCCCTTTCTCCACTGAGCGGTATTAGTAGAGGGCCCTGAGACCTCTCTGATCACCCCAGTATACCAAGAGGAGTGTCACAGCTTTCCCGGGCAATCCCAGAAATTCAAGACTAAGTGTTTCTTACAAATAAGAGATTTTGTACTTAACCGAGCCTCCTTCTGCGGCCTGTGGCCATCTGCCTATGGGCCTGGTACTAGAGGGACCTCTGTGGCATCTGCCCTGCCTTCCTTCTTGGAGAAACAGGCAACTGTAACACCAGCATCCCCATCCAGGTCCCGCCCGCCCCTACACGCACTGCTGCTGGTAAGGTGGCTTTGCAAATGTAGTCTGCATCCTTAGGTCCTCCCTCAGGGCCAAGGATTTCAGGCTGAAATGCAGTCGAAGGCATCTGCGAGCTGGTTAACTTCTCCAGGTGCCATGTTTTGATCCAGCAAGTAAACTGCCTGTGGGGGTAGGGGGCCTAATTTGCCCAAAAATGTATCTCCCGTAAGAGAAAGACGACATAAGGGATTAACGTATAAGTTAATGTCTCATGCAGTGCCCCTCCAGGCTCAAGAAGCCTGTTCCAGTTACACTGCCCCTTCTGGACATCGGGGGTCCTGAGAAAACGTCGAGAAGCGAGTTCATGCAGGACGAGCCAACCAAGCAGATGAAAGGAGTTGAGATCCGACATCTGTATAAGGTACCGCTTTCAGACCTCCTTCCCGGGGCTGAGAGACAACCCCAGTAAGCTAGGCTTTGATTCTAACAGTGCTTACAAAGCTACTTTTTGGAACCAAGAATTTTAACTCCCTGTGTGAACCCACTCTTGAAAATTAGGAACACAGCTTGAAATGCTGTTTCCTGTCATGAAGTTCAATGGAAGGTCTGTGCATCTGGCTTTTTTGGAGACAGTGTCCCCTCGACCTCCAGCACCAAGCCTCTCCGTTGGAGAAAGGCCGCCAGGCAGCCACCTGATGGATGACTTATACCCACCAAATGAAAATGTAACCCCGATCTCATCCTTAGCTTCCAAGTGCAGGGACAGGCGGTCGCTCTTGCAGAGGTGCTTGCAGAGACGTGCTGCACAGAGCCCTGTTTACTGAGGATTTCTGCTACAATCTCGGGAGCAGTGGGGCCCTCTTTCCTTCTTTGGCGTTGTGTGGTGGACCACGCCTTTAGTCCCAGCACTTGGTAGGCCGAGGCACGTGGATCTCTGTAAGTCTGAGGTCTATACACGGAGTTCCAGGCCAGTCAGGGTTATGTAGTTAAAACTGTCTCATGTTAATCAATCAATCAAAGGAAGCACTCAGCCTTGCTTTGCCTTCTCCCTGGGGCATCAGGTGGATCGTGCCTGGCCAGGGACACTGATGAAATGGGCCAGCAGTTGGGAGTTGCCCTGACTTGCCATGCGGATTCTCCCTTGTTCTCTTACTCTCTCTGACTAGCTCTAGCTCTCTCTTCATGATTAGCAGTCTCGGGGCAGCTGGGTCTGCGAGACGGCAGTTGATCAGCAGAGGCAGCTCACAGATCTTTCTGACTGTGTGGCATTCGGAATAATTGGTTCTCCCTGGATCATCCGTACCACGAGCTTTCATGATTGCAAGACGGCTGCAGTAGCTCATTTTGTGGTGGAAGACCGGGGCTAGGATGCTTCCTTTGGCAGCCTTGTCCTTTTCCCCTCTCCTCCTGCCAGCTACTTCCTTTCAGTAAACTGCCCGTTGTCCTTGCTCAGAATCACGTTACATGACACCTGCACTGAAAAGTCACTTGTTTCAAAACAGTAGAGACAAAACAGATATGAGGTCGGGGGCCGTGTGCAAACTCCTATAATATCCCATTTCAAGCTTGTGAGAAGTGACGTCTAAGTCCAAACCAACAGGTCTGCATTCTATACCCAACGTCCAGCCCAAATGTGGCATTATACATGATTTTTGTTTTTTTCCTTCCTTACTCTTTTTTTTTTTTTTGAAGGTTTACTTATTTATGTATATACGTGCTTGCTGTAGGCAGAAGAGGGCACTGGATCCCATCATAGATGTTCATAGGCCACTGTCTTAGTTTGAGTTTTAGTTCCATAAAGAGATACCATGACAGCAGACGTGGTGGCGCACACCTTTAATCCCAGCACTCGGGAGGCAGAGGCTGGCAGATCGCTGTGAGTTCGAGGCCAACCTGGTCTACAGAGTGAGTCCAGGACAGCCAAGGCTAACACAGAGAGAACCTGTCTCGAAAAACAAAAACAAAAACAAAAAAGAAAGACACCGTGACCATGGCAACTCTTATCAAGGAAAGCACTTAATTGGGGCTGGCTTATGGTCTCAGAGGTTTAGCCCGTTTTCATCATGGCAGGAAGCATGGCAGCGTGCAGGCAGACATGGTGCTTGAGGAGCCACGAGTTCTACTCTTAACCCGTGGGCAGCAGGGAGAGACTGTGTGCCACACTGGGCGGAGCTTGAGCGGAGGAGACCTCCCAGACCAACCCCACAGTGACACACTTCCTCCAACAAGGCCACATCTCCTAACAGTGCCCCGCTCTGAGGCAGGCATTCAAACACATGATCATGGGGCCATACCTATTCAAACCACCACAGCCACCATGTTGTTGTCGGGAGAAGAACTCAGGACAGCCAGTGTTCTTAGTCCCTAAGCCATCTCTCCGGCCC
This sequence comes from Acomys minous, assembly GCF_964271855.1. Lineage (NCBI taxonomy): Eukaryota > Metazoa > Chordata > Mammalia > Rodentia > Muridae > Acomys > Acomys minous. The sequence goes on from NC_140498.1 coordinate 40,915,193, forward strand.
CTTTTCCTTGATCTTAATGCGTGAATTTCTTTTTTTCCTTTTTTTTTTTTTCTTCTTTTGGTTTTTCAAGAGAGGATCTCTCTGTGTAGCCTTGGCTGTCCTGGACTCACTTTGTAAACCAGGCTGGTCTCGAACTCACGGCGATCCGCCTGCCTCTGCTTCCCGAGTGCTGGGATTAAAGGCATGTGCCACACCCTGCTATGAATTTCTTAAATAATAAAAATGGTATTAAAATCTTGGAGCTATCTGACCTGGAAAGCAGATGACTCGCATTCTCTTCAGTTGCTTGCTGAAAAAGCAGGGTGTCCTTTCTCAGAGCCTTAGCAGGGGCGGGGGCAGGTGGGGGGGGCAAGGCCTGTTTGAGTAGAGGGAAGAACGAGATCACACCACAAGCCTATCGGCTTTGAGCGCCTCGGCCTCTGGTTTCCTACCGTGGTGCTTCAGGACCTGAGAAGACATTTCCACTCAGGCTCCCCAGGAGCTCAAGGCTGTGAAATTATGAAAGGACTCCCCCCCCCCTTAGGTTTCAGTTTAGATACCCATTATTAACCTATATTTTAAAGTTATTTTTATTTTTTAATTAGGAGTATGTCTGCGGGGAGGGTGGGGTGGGGCACATGCACGCGCCCATGGAGGCCAGAGGCCTCAGATACCCTGGGAGCTGTCGACATAGGTGGCTGTGGGTGGCCGTTGTGGGTAGCTTGGAATCAAACCTGGGTCCTCTACAAGAGCGATATGAGCTCTTGACGGCTTCTCTCCAGCCCTCTCCCTGCTTGCTGGACTTTCAGGGGAAGCAGGTACTGGGTATGAGACGTGCTGTAGTCCTCAGGAATGCCAGCCACACCCTGACCCTCCTACAGGTGTTTCACAGGGGAAGGAGAGTCCGCGTAGCAGTCAAGGATCTGAGCATGAACCTGTACGAGGGCCAGATCACCGTTCTGCTGGGACACAACGGAGCGGGAAAGTCCACCATCTGCTCCGTTCTCACAGGTGCCTGGGTGGGCGGCTCTGCAGGGGACGCCCTTAGGAAATTGCTGCGAGGGTCTAGATTTGGGGCTCCTTCTCTCCTAAGTTTCATTGGCATTTTAGCACTAACCCTGGCTTGTGGTTAGCCGGGCCACCTTCGTAGCAGCTGGTTGTATACACTGATGGTTCAATAACTACACCCAGATAAGGAAATCTTTGCCTCTTTCAGTCAGTCTGCAGAATGACAGTTCATTCATCGTGGCAAGACGTGAACACTGCTTAGTTTCTTTCCTTCTTTCTTTCTTTCTTTCTTTCTTTCTTTCTTTCTTTCTTTCTTTCTTTCTTTCCAAGACAGGGTTTCTCTGTGTATCAACTCTGGCTGTCCTGGAACTCACTCTGTAGTCCAGGTTAGTCTCGAACTCACGGAGATCCACCTGCCTCCGCCTCCCACATGCTGGGATCAAAGGCGTGCGCCCCTACCGCCCGGCTTTTAGTTTCTTTCTAGATAGAACCTAGCCATTCAATGTGAGGCCCTGCTAATCTCCCGATGTCTCAAGTCTCTCTATGAGAACGTGTTTGGCTCTTGATCACCACGGGTACTGTTTGAATGGTGCCTGTGAGTTATTCTAAAATACCCATTTCAGAGGAACCCTTACGCTTAAATAATATCTCACGCCCTGTCAACTGAAATGATATCTTAAGAAAATTGAAAACTCACTCAAGAACCATTTATGGAGGCTTAATGCGTATAAAACTCTAGGCAAAGTCAAAGGGATGCATATCTTGCTTTGAAGCAGATCCAGAAAGCAACAAGCAGGTCCTCACACACGGGATGCCGCGGGGCTGAGAGGCTGCCAGCAGACAGCTGTAAGTATGATCTTCAGAAGGGAGTGGTCTTCACTGTTAGTGCCCTTGAAGAACCGCAAGGTTTGTGACACTCGCTGGGAAGCGCTCTTGGCCGTACCTCTGCTTTCAGGATTTTGAAAGCCAAGTCTCAGCTAACCTATGTACAGTGGGTGTTTTGTGTGTGTCAGACTGAGAACTAAGCCCCCCCACCACCACCACAACCAATTTCCTGGACAGAGGTACAGGCATCTCTAGACAGGTAGGCCTCTTCAGATACAGGCTGAGGAAGCCTGCTCCCCAGTGTATGTGAAGTTCCCACTGCGGGAGAAGAAGTCCCGCTGTGCCCGTAGACCAAGAGTCCCAGAGGCAAGTCAGGTCTGTTGAGGAAAGCACTCAGTCCGCGTTTCCTCATACATTCTTCGCTGTTACTGCGCTCCCTTGTTTTGTGGCCAGGATTCCTCACAGTCTGCGTTTCCTGTGTATGCTATTTCTCTGTCCCCCCATCATCCCGTCTTATTCCCTAAGAAACTGCCCTGTTTACTTCTGGACCAAAGTGTTGGAACAGTGTGTTTGCACAGAATACATACTTTCATTGTCTAAAAGGCCGAATTGCAAATACTGTCAAAATTCCAGCTACAAATGCTGTATTGCAGGAGCTCTATCACAGATTTCTGAAAAACAAAAATGAAAGAACATATAAAAATATGACTCTGGCCTGGTGAAAGAGATGCCACTGGGGGACATTACAACAACGTTCATAAGCTCTGGAGACCCTTGGTGCAAAAGCAAATCCTGGCTGCTTCCCCGGGACATTGGCCAGCAAAGCTTCCCTACCATAATTTTTTTGCAGACAGGATCTATTGTATAGCCCAGGCTAGCCTCAAGTGCCAAGTGCTAGGATTATAGATATATTCCATTATATCTAACTCCATACTATATTTTTTGGCAGAAAAAAAAACCCCAAACTTTATGTATTATAGACTTTGTTTCTCTACCTAGTGAAGTTTTGAATTTTCTCTGAAGTTACTTACTTCTTCTGTTATTATAAATTTACATGAAGACCTGCTTTTGGTTTTGTTTGTTTTGTTTTTTTCAAGACAGGGTTTCTTGGTAGCCTTGGCTGTCCTGAATTTTTCTCTGTAGACCAGGCTGGCCTCGTACTCAAGAGATCTGCTTGCCGAGTACTGGGACTAAAGGTGTGCTCCACCATTATCCAGCATAAAGGCTTCCTATAATGACTCTAGAGCAGTGTCAGCTTTTATCCTTGGGGTGTGTATGAGAGATCGTGTGGCTGTGGGTGTGTAAATATGTGTGGATGGGAGCCAGAGGACAGCCTCAAGTGTCATTCCTCAGAGCTGTCCATCTTGTTTTGTGAGGCACGGTTCACTCCCAGGGACCTGAGGCTCACTGATTAGCCTGGGGTGGCTGGCCTGGGAGCCCTGCGCATGCATCCGCCTGACTCTGCCCCCTCCCCCAGTGACGGGATTCCATGGTTGCTGAGGATTGGACTCAGCCCTTGTGGCATGTGCCATGCTGTCTCCCCCAGCTCCTCTACCTTTTTACCTTTAAAAAATGATTTTTTTAAGCTATATATATATATGCATGTATGTCTATGCATAGGTGTGTGTGTGTGAGTTCAGTTTCCTGCAGAGGCCAGAGAGGACATCAGATCTACCGGAGCTGGAGTTACAGGGGGTTGTGAGCTGGGAACTGAATTTGGGTGTTCTAAAAGGACAGTCTGTGCTTGTCTTTTGGTTTGGTTTTGGTTTTTTGAGACCGGGTTTCTCTGTGTACCACAGCCCTGGCTGTCCTGGACTCGCTTTGTAGACCAGGCTGGCCTCGAACTCAAGAGATGTGTCTGCCTCTGCCTCCCGAGTGCTGGGATAAAGGCATGCACCTCCATGCCTGGCTTAGTACGTGTTCTTAACCTCGAAGGCATCTTTCCAGCCCCGGGACTTGGACTTGGTCTTGATGTAACTATTCCACTGGGGTTGTCCTTTGATGTGGAAGCCTACAGGATGGCCGCAGCGGGTGCTCTCCTAACACACCCACCTCATCCTGGTCTTCCGCATTGAGCCTAATGTTGTGGATTTTCCTGGGATAGGGAGAAGTTTGTTCTTTTCTGAAGAGCTGGGCTTGCAAATGAATGACTAGATACTCTCATAGCACTGGGAACAGTTCCTGGGATGCCGCTTTGCCACACGTAGAGGGTTATAGAGGGGTTCTTTCATCCGGGTCATCAGTGCGTGCGTGCGTGCGTGCGTGCGTGCGTTGCACCTAATTCAGCATTCCAGGGCACCAAGGTGCCAGGCTCTGTAGGGTACACTGATACTTAAAGGCTGCTTGATATTTTGAGCTTGTCATCTTTCTCTTGATAGCGGAAGTGATAAGACGCACTATGTAGAAGACCCTTATTTTAATCCCAATTCCACGCGTTAGGGAACTCGCCATGCCAGATGATGCCTTAGTACAACCCCCAACACCTGTGGCAATCCCGGTGCTGGGGAGGAAGGGCCAGATGAATCTCTGGGCCTCGCTGGCCAGCCATCCTAACCCAAGGAGCAAGCCCCAAGTCACTGGGAGTCACAACACAAGGCAGACAGTTCCGAGGAGTAACACTTGAGGCTGACGTCTGGCTTCAGCATGCCTGCTGGTCCTCAGCTGTCTCGTCACCAGCCACACACTCCTCAATCACCACTCATCACAGCAGCCAGGGAAAGGTGCTGACTCTCTCGGAGCTGAAGTTACAGCTAGTTGTGAACTACCTTATGTGGGTACGCTCAGGTGTTACTGATTTATCTTTTTATTCTGTGCATATGAGTGTTTCACCTGCGTGCGTTTATGTACGTGTGTGAGGCTCGCAGAGGCTAGAAGAGGGTACTAGGTCCTCGGGATTGGTGTTTCTGGCGTTGTAAAGCACGATGTGAGTTCTGGGCTTGGAGCCCCAGCCATCCAGGAACAAATGCGCTTAACCCCTGGGCCATCTCTCCAGCCTCTGCTTCTTTCTTCCTTCCTTCCTTTTTGTTTTGGTTTATTTTTTTTCAAGACAGGGGTTCTCTGTGTAGTCTTGGCTGTCCTAGACTCGCTTTGTAGACCAGGCTGGCCTCGAACTCACTGCTATCCACTTGCCTCTGCCTCCGGAGTGCTGGGATTAAAGGTGTGCGCCACCACGCCTGGCTCTGGCCTTTGTTTCTTTGGTTATATTTTTTTCCCTCCTTCTTCTGAACTTTTTGTAATAAAAAATGTTTACCATTCTAACAAGGACAAGGATAAAATTAAACATGTAGGTAGGCAGGCTAAGTTGCAGACTGATATACATTTGTCAGTGACTTCGGTCGCTCATTTCATCACTCCGGCATCATCTGGGCCTTTTCCCCCTGCCGTGTCTACTATCCTTTGTTTCACAAAGTCCTGTGTCATCAAATCCATTTAGCCAGATTGGAATTGCCCAAAGGCAGGAAGTATTTCTCCTGTCTCTAATCTCCCCCGCATATCCTCGGACACAGTCACACATAGGACATGCCTTCCTTGGCTGCTGACTGACTGACGGGGGGGCAAAGCAGAGTAAAGGCCGTCTGTGGGAGAACAAGCAAGCGTAATCACCAGGCCTCCCTACTCTCACAGCCTCCGACTTCACGATGTCTTTTCTGCTTGGTTCTAGGTCTTCTTGCTCCTTCTAAAGGTCAAGCGTATATCCGTGGATGTGAAATTTCAAAAGACATGGTTCAAATTAGGAAGAGCCTGGGCTGGTGCCCACAACACAACATTTTATTCGATAACCTAACAGTCACTGACCATCTGTCTTTCTATGGTCAGGTGAGTTGGTGGACAGTAGGTTTGTGTCCATCCCCAGGAATGGCCAGATGGACTCCAGCTCTCTGACTCATTTCGGGGGAGTCATTTGAAGAGAGCACGTATATGCTTCTGGACATTCTGACACCAAATGTGGGGTAGGGGTTTCCCACGGGTCCAGTTCTCTGGACCCTGACTGGGTGTCCTGTGATTCAGTTCTGGTGCTGCTTGGGTCTAGTATAGCTCTCCCCTTCAGCGCGGGCACCCAGGCCGACAAGACTGCCTCCCACTCCAGATGTCACTTGCAAATCCCAAGTTGTTTCCAAAGCCCACTCCTCAGGGTCTGTGACTGCTCTCAAAATTCAGAGAAACGTTTGCTTATAATGACCAGTTGCCAAAACAACAACAAAAACAAAAACAAAACACAGACACACACACACACACACACACACACACACACACACACACACACAAACTACAGCTATAGGAATACTCAGATGAAGCAGATAGAGCCAGGTCTTTGGGAAGGGGTGCTTCCATGCTCCTTAGGAGAGCAGAGCCTTCCAGCTCTTCAACGCATTTACCAATTCAGGAACCCTGGATTTAGCAGCTTAAAAATGTTTATGCAAGACTTATGACATAGGCATGATAGATTATCTCCCACTTTCCCTGGAGGGTGGGGAGTAGAGGTTAGATCATGACTAAGCCTTTCTGATGAGCAGCCCCAACCCCTAAAGCTACCCAGGAGCATGCAGAAAGTCACCTCTTTAGAACAAAGGACACCCCTCTGTTCAGACTATTCTGGGGAATTAAGGATCTCTCTGGATCAAAGAAAATCAATTGTCAAATTAAAGAGCAAATATTAAGACAAAAGAGACTTCTAGAGTCCTTATCAATTGTTTAGTGTTTAAGTATTTACTTTTTTTTTTTCTTTTTTCCGAGACAGGGTCTCTCTGTCCTGGACTTGCTTTGTAGACCAGGCTGGCCTCGAACTCACAGCAATCCACCTGCCTCTGCCTCCCGAGTGCTGGGATTAAAGTTGCGCGCCACCACCGCCTGGCCTAAGTATTTACTTTTTATTGAGATAAAATGCACCTCACATACAATCTGCCATTTTATGCTTGTTTGTTTCGAGACAAAGTCTCACTACATAGAACCTGGCTGGCCTGTAACTTGCTATGGACGCCAGTCTGGACTCCCGAGTGCTGAAGTATACAACCATGGCCAGCAGCATTTTTATTAAGTCTTTGAGAATTTCATACAATGTGCTTTGATCATATTCACTATGCAACCCTCTCCTCCCATACTCACCCTCAACTCCCTACCCCACCCCTCAACTTTGAGTTTTTTTCTTTCCCTACTCCCCATAGAGTCCACTACTGCTACTACTGCTTGGGGGTAGGGTCTGCCGTGGAGCAGGAGAGTTGCACAGTTAAACTTACAGCAATTATAAAATATGTACAAGACCAACTCCCAGCATAGAGGTGGGGAGGTGGGCACGAATCCCACCACGTGGTCTTTTGACATCCTATGATGTGTCATGGAGACTCCCTTCCGTGGTCATGTCTACTTGAAGTCTATGCACCGCTTATGGTTGGATGTCTACCTTTATATTGGGAAAGTTTTCTGCTGTGATTTCATTAAATAGTCTGTTTATTACATTTGATTTTAATCTCTGCTCCTTCCTCTATACCATTAATTATTGTGTTTGGCCTTTTGAATGTATCCCAGATTGCTTGGAAATCTTATTCATGCTCCTTAATTCCTGTCCCTCTGTCTGTCTGTTAGTATTGTTGTCTCTACTTGGCCCTCCATCGCTGAAGTGCATCCTTCTGTACAGTCTCAGGTGTTAACGGTGCTATGTGTTGGGATTTTATTTGATTGACTAGCTCCTTCATTTCAAGTATCTCCAGTTTCATTGTTGTTTGTTTGTTTTTGTTTTTCAAAACAGAGTTTCTCTGTGTAGTCCTGGCTGTTCTGGAACTCACTTTGTAGTCCAGGCTGGCCTGGAACTCAGAGATCCGTTTGCCTCTGCCTCCTGAGTGCTGGGATTAAAGGAGTGCACCAACACAGCCTGGCTATTTGGTTCTTTTTTTTTTTTTTTTCTTTTTCCCAGCTTTGGCTCTGCAGACAAGGCTGGCATGGAACTCACTCACAGAGATCCACTTGCCCGTGTCTGACTCCCTGAGTTTGTTTGTTTTAATGTTTTAATTGCTTTACTGATTTTTTTCTTCCTCTAGTTTACTGACTACCTCATTCACTTTGAAGACTTGTATGGTCAAGGTCTTGGGCACGTTTTTTTTTAATTCACACATCTGGGTTTTATTTGTTTGTTTGGTTGGTTAGTTGGGTTTTTTGGGTTTTTGAGACAGAATTTGTCCTAGATATCCTGGACAGATCCGCCTGCCTCTGCCTCCCAAGTGCTGGGATTAAAAGTGTGCGCCACCACACCTGGCTTCACACATCTGTTTGAATCTTCTGTATGATCATTAATTCTTTTGAAAAGCAAGACTCTGAATGCCTTCTCGGACATTTCAGCTATGTCTGTAGTTTTAGGTTTCCTTAGAGGGGAGCTGCTTGACAGGGAATGGGTTATGGCTGGCGGTTGTGTTACGGTCTTTGCGTTTCTTTGTTGTGTTTTGTGCATCCACTGGGTGGGATCATGTGACAAAGCTTAATCTTTCCCACACATTGTTAAGAAACAGAGCCAACAGGATCATGTCTAAGTTTTGACTTTCCTTTCTTCTAAGTCTTACTGGATGCTTTATTTTCTGTGACTCTCCCTAGAGGGTTATCTACTTGGGGCTTGGTGTTGATCGTTGAATGGGGTTGCTGAGGCGATTACAGCGTGGCTGTGTGCCAACAGGACCAAGGGTAGGGCTATACGCTAAGCCACAGACAACCAGATGGAGTCAAAACCTTGGCCATCCCTTGAATTCTGGGAACCAAATGGGAGAAGAACCTCAAATGTCAGACCCACTGAAGCCTGGCCACGATCTGGAGGCTGCGGTTGGAGCCACAGGCCTGAAGTAACCTCTAGCATCAAAGCTTTATGGACTCCCCAAGTCTTTCAATGAGCACTGGAACCCCAGAAGTAAAAACCCCACACTCACTGGCCATAAGGAGCACATGAACCAACACCCCAGGGTCTCAGGGAATCATGGGTATTCTGGAGATGAAGCTCACGCCCCACACTGGCCCTTAAGGCCGCTGGGACCGGAGGCTCCCAGCTACCCCTGCTGCTCAGGGTGCTCTCCAGGCCTCTGGAACAGAAGGCCAGTTCCTTCTGCCCTTGGGTCCCAGTGAAACTGGGGCATGGATACAAGTACTCTCTGGGGGCTGGAGAGATGGCTCAGTGGTTAAAAGCACCGCCTGCTCTTCCAAAGGTCCTGAGTTCAATTCCCACAACCATATGGGAATCTATAATGTAACCTGATGCCCTCTTCTGGCCTACAAGCAGACAACACTGTATACTTAATAAATAAATCTTTAAAAAAACAAAAACAAAAACAAGTATTCTCTGGTCCCACAGAAACCAGAGGCCTGGTCACTTGGAGTTTACAGGCAATTTGTATACTTCCTTGAGGAACTCTCTCTCCAAACCCTTTTTTTGTTTTTCAGTTGAGTTGTTTCTCCTTTAGTGATTTAGTTGAAACATTTTTATTAGATGCTGGTTACCAAACCACTAACAAACAGATACGATCTGCAGAGACTTTCTTCAACACTATCGGTTGTCTTTATTTCCCATTTATTGATAGTACCACACCTCGCGCGCGTGCGCGCGCGCGCGCGCACACACACACACACACACACACACACACACACACACACAGAGGGAGAGGGAGGGAGAGGGAGAGAGAGGTGACTCTGTGGGAGCTGGAGAGATGACTCCATGATTAGGAGCGCTTGTTGCTCCTGCAGAGGCCCCGGTTGGGTTTCCAGCACCGCATGATAGTTCCCACCATCCACGGCTCCCGTTCTGGTCGTCCGACTCCCTCTTCTGACCTCTGTGGATACCAAACATACATGCAGGCAGAGCACTCACACGTAAACTATATAAATCTAATTTTTTAAAAAAAGAAAGAAAAGGCTCTCTTTAGCTGAGCATGGTGGCGCATGCCTATAATTCTGGCACTCAGGAGGCAGAAGGCTGCCAGTTCAAGACCAGCCTAGCTAATCTGCATTGCAAATGCCTACCCAGAGCCGCATAAGAAGAATTTATCTAAAGAGAGAAAAGAGAAAAACTTCAGTCTTCCTTTGTCCTTGAGTGGGCATCCCTGTTCTCAGAACCCCAGTTCTATTTTGTTTTTCTGTGTGCCTGTCTTTACACAGCCACCTCAGTGTTGTATTTCCGTAGCTCTTAGAATAAGTGCTGAAGTCAGAAGTGCGAATCTGCCAACTGGGTTCTTGTCTTCAAGACAGTTCTGACTATTTTGACTCCATTGCACCTCCATAGGAGCTTGTCCATAGCTACAAGAAGTATTTAAAGGCCATCAGAATTTGTAGGGCTCTTTCAATAGTAATGACATCTTAACACTATGAATAATATTTAAGTTTCCGATCCTTGAACATGGAATGTGTTTCTTTTATTTGGTCTCCTTTAATTTCTTTCAATAATGTTTTATAGTTTTCAGTGCACGATTTTTGCATTTACAAGGTTAAATTTATTCCTAAACATTTTTGTGATGGTGAAGTAAACAATGTTTTTAAGATTGTTTATTGCTAGCATGAAAAGACACAGACTTCTGGGTGGGGGGGTGTAGCTGAGTTAGTACAGCTCTTGCCTAGCATGCATGAGGCCCTGGGCTCACTCCCTAGCACCACATAAAATCAAATGCGATGGCACAAACCTGTAGAGGCAGGAGGATCGGTCGTTCACCGTCATTCATGGCTACAAAGCATACTCAAGGTCAGCCTGAACTACATGCCTCATAAAACCAAAACATGGGCCGGGGAGATAGCTCAGCACCTGTGGTTCAAGCTACCCACATAAAAACGGAGCAGAGTCTGTTACCCCAGGCCTGGGGTGAGGTGGGGAAGTCATGAGAGGGGTGGGTGGGCGGCTTTGGTAGTGAAACGAGATAGGCGGATCCCTGGAGCTCACTGCCTCACCAGTCTAGCCAACTGGTGAGCTCTAGATTTAGTGAGACTCCGTCTCAAAAGATAACATGGAAAAACAAAACAGAGAGAAAGAGAGCAGCACACACACAGACACACACAGATAAGGCGGAGAGCAATGGTGGAATACACCAACACCAACCTCTAGCTTACATGCACAAATGCACATGTGTGCATGCAAGACACAGACACACACTCGCACAGAGACACATACACACAAGGACCCCCCGCCTCAAAGACAGAAATACAAACTTGTACAAGGCTGGCTTTTGAGAGCTGATGGCCTCCTTTGTGTGACCTCTAATATGACCTGAGGACCTGGTGGTAACAAGATGCTCCTGTCACTTGGAAAGTTCCAAGGATTCAGAGAGTCCTTGCCGGGTACCAGGGACAAAGGCTATATAAGTTCACTACAATAAAACAGTGATTTTAAAAAACATATATTGAGAAGTCCACCTTAATAACACACTGATGTGTTTATTTTTAAGTCATTTACTTTCAGAAATGGATCTGAGGGCCCAAGACCATGATCACACAAACCAGTGTATTTCAATGAAGCAAGAAGTTTTAATTCCTCAGATGAGTAACCACAAAAATTCCAGCAAGTGAACACACACAACCGGGGTTCTCCACCTCTGCCTCAGCCTGAGCAGTCAGGCACTCAGCATGACGTCACTCTTCAGCAAAGTGCAGCTTCTGAGAACAGGAAGCAGCTTTGAGCACGTCCTTTGATCCTAGAAAAGTGTTGATTTGCTGATCAGCAGTGGCGCACACCTTTGGTCCCAGCACCCAGGAGGCAGAGACAGGCAGATCCCTGCAAGTTAGAGGCCAGCCTGGTCTACAGAGTGAGGTCCTGGACGGCCAGAGCTACGTAGTGAGACCCTGTCTGAAAATAAACGAGAGAGTGGGGGTAGATGGGGAGATGGGTGTTGATGGAGGAGGAATTTTTGCCAGATGGTGTCTTTACATCTTTACAGATTTCTTTTAAAATGGGTCTTCCTTCACCTCATTTAACCCTTTGATAGAAAAGAATGCAGTTTCACTTACATTTCCCACATTTATTTATTCACATACACGGGTCAAATCCTCCTTTGTCCCTTCCTCTGAAAATAATTTCTTGCATATTTTTCCTGTCCGTATTTTATGTGTATGCAAGCAAAGTGTTGATTTGACACCTCAGCTCCCATAAGCATCACTTGCGTCACATCCCTCATTTCTCGCTTTCAGTTGAAAGGCCTGTCTCGCCAGGACTGCCGTGACAGAATAGAGGAGATGCTGCACATCCTTAGCCTGGAGGACAAGCGGGACTCGAAGTCCAAATTCCTGAGCGGGGGAATGAAGCGCAAGCTGTCCATCGGCATTGCCCTCATAGCTGGCTCTAAGGTATCAGGCCGGGGATCTCTGCACGCAGCCAAGTCAGCCTCCCACACAAGGACAGACCCAGGGGTGGTGACGACAGCTTGTCAAACCCCCACCTGGAGCTGCAGAAGGCCACCCAGCTCAGCCAGCCTGGGGCTGGGATGTGTGGCTCTGTCATTGTCACAAGGCTTCATTCACCTCTGCCCGCCCTCCAGGTGTTGATTCTGGATGAGCCAACCTCAGGCATGGATGCAGTGTCCAGGAGGGCTGTCTGGGACCTTCTTCAGCAGCAGAAGAGTGACCGCACCATCCTGCTGACCACCCACTTCATGGATGAAGCTGACTTGCTGGGAGACCGCATCGCCATCATGGCCAAGGGGGAGCTGCAGTGCTGTGGGTCGCCACCGTTCCTCAAGCGGAAATACGGTGAGTAGTGAGCAGCAGGAGCCGAGATGACCGTCCACCCTGCCACTCCCCACTGCCTGACCCTGGCTGGCTGTGGCCTTCTCTACACTTCCTGTTCTGTTGGTCCAGCGGGAGGTCTTATGAGAACAAGGAAGAAATGAAGTAAAAAGCATCTTTGAGACTTAGCCTCAGAGGACCCATGTTTATATTTCAGTTTGTCAATTTATTGCTTCTTCATCCAGGCACCAAGCTAGTCTATCCCTTCTTAGAATTGTTTTTTTTTTTTAATCTAACCTGTGAAACAGAAAGAAACAAACCCCAAACAAAACCAAAGGCTCTCCGGACCCTGTTTCTCTCACACCTTGTCTCATGCATCTGCAAACACCATTGGTCTTAGTTTCGATCTATGTATGTTCTATCCATTTCTCTCTATTTCTGACCACATCCTAGCATTGTGGTCTAGGTCGCTGTCTCCTCCTCCCTGGATTATTACAAATGCTTCCTAGCCCATCTCTCCGTGTCCAGCATTACATCTTCCCACTCTGCCATCAACCCACTAGTCCCAGTGAGCACCTGACAATGTGTAGCGTTCTTCCGTCCAGAATTCCCAAAGAGCCGTGCACTGCCCCTATTGCCACCCTTTTCACTGCCTCGCACGGTTAGGTTGGCCACCATGCCAGGAGTGAAGCCAGGCCGTTGTGGTTTAAACTGACCTCACAAGGTTTCCTTCTCTTTGCCCTAAGTCTGTCCATTCCGAAATGCGGAAAACTAACCCCGGGCCGAGGAGAATAGCATGAAGAACGAGATAATTTCATCGTCTTTTACATGGTGTTTCAGGTGCAGGATATTATATGACTTTGATAAGAACACCTCACTGTGACACAAGGAAGCTTTCCAGTCTTGTTTATCACCACATACCGAATGCAGTCTTGGAGTCCAGCATTGGAGAGGAAGTGATATTCACACTTCCTAAGCAGACCGTGCCCAGGTATGGACTGAGTCGATAGCACAGCCCACTGTGCCCTTAAAAGCCCATATCCTTCACACATGCCCCCATCCGAAATACGGTCCCCCCTGTTGTAGGCTCCGCATGAGACTCAGGGCCCCATTATCTGAGCTATGTCGAGCCTGGCACTTGGGTTCAACTCACTGGCATGGCTCTTCTAAAAAAAACTTGTGAATCAGAGAGATGTTTTCTGATCCATATTCACCTAATGGGCTGAGCATGTGGTGGCGATCACGAGAGACAGCATCATTCAGAAACAGAAATAAAGGGAAATGACATGTGTTAAGTCTTCAACATTTCTAAATCCTAGGTTGACACATGTCTCAAATGTCTGCTTTTTCAGGAACAGGGAATGGGTATTGATGGCTTTGCTTCATAAGGCTGGCTTTAATAGGCCTCGGACTCCATGCCTTTGCTGTTGACTCTGTCTTTTGAATAATTGTTTCTTTTCCATATAAACTGGCTGACAGAGCTGAATGGCCAGCTTCATTCACCTGCTCCTTGCCTGCAGAGGGGTATCCAAGCCAGTATAGTGAGTGCTCCGTAGGTGTCCCAGGTATTAGATTTTGAAAAGCACACCTTGTTATTATTATTTTTAGACTAAAGGCATGCTTGTAGTCTTCAAAACATTGTCCTGCTATGTCACCCTTACTCACAAATGCACTTGTACTCTTTCCTGTGAACACCACTGAAAGTGTTGCCAAACCTCCTGCCCCTCAGCAACAGCACCCTCCTCCCCACTCCTGCAGCCTCTGCCTGGATTTCTCTTAAAGCCCCTCTTGCCTTCACCTCTCGTCCCAAAAGCACGACACATGCCTTAGAATCATGAGGGTCTTTTATAGTGCTGTGGTGCTTCTAGCTTCAAATCCTGGATCAGTTGTATGTTTCTGAGTAACAACTCAACTCAAAAATTCTGACTTACCGAAGCCATGGTGGCACATGCCTTTTGTGTGTTTGTTTTTTGAGACAGGGTCTCTCTGTGTGGCCTTGGCTGTCCTGGACTCTCTTTGTAGATCAGGCTGGCCTCGAACTCACAGAGATCCACCTGCCTCTGCCTCCCGAGTGCTGGGATTAAAGGCGTGCCAGCTGAGCTTGATAGTTTTTGTGCTCCACATCAATATTTTCTGGGACTAAAATGATCTGGGACTCTCCAAGATTGCTTGTTCCCACATCTGGTAAACAGTGCTAGCTATAACATCTGGGCGCTTACTAGAGCTACTAAACGTGGCGTCCAGTGCTCCTCTGGGTGGAACTTGGCTTCTCATAGCATGGCAGGTAGAACCCAGGAAAAGGTATCCCAAGAGGGATTGAGGAAAGGGGAAAACGCCTGTCAGCTCTCTCTATGCCTGGGCTCAGAAGTACCAAACCCTCACTTCTGTGCTAGCTGTATATAAGCTGTCCCTGCGTGGGAACCTTCTCCAGTAAATTCTGCTACAAGTTTACAAGCTACAGTGATGGACCTAAGAGATGAAGCCGAGTTCCGAACAAACATCTTGACAGCAAGCACCATGTCTTCACCACTGTAGAGAGCTAAGGATGGTAAAGGACTCACCGACTGCCTTTCAGAAGTAAAACTTTTTTCCTCTTCTAGGTTTGAAGCTCTATTTACTGACTTGGAACAGAGACAGACAGAGCTGGGAATCTCCACTCTGGGGGTCTCTGTCAGCACTATGGAGGAAGTGTTCATACGGTAAGCAAAAACAGAACTGGAAGGCTGAGGGTGCGGGTCAGAGCACTTGGTGTGCAAGGACAAAGGTTGGCATGCTTGCTGGCTAGCCTAACACAAAACCAGGGGATACCCTGTTTCTAGAGAAAAGATGGGCCGGGTGTGATGGCGCACGCCTTTAATCCCAGCACTCGGGAGGCAGAGGCAGGCGGATCATTGTGAGTTCGAGGCCAGCCTGGTCTACAAAGCGAGTCCAGGACAGCCAAGGCTACACACAGAGAGACCCTGTCTCAAAGAGAGAGAGAGAGAAAGAGAGAGAGAGAGAGAGAGAGAGAGAGAGAGAGAGAGAGAGAGGGAGAGAGAGATAAGATGCAAAACAATAAAGGAAGACACACACATACACACACACACACACACACACAAACAAAACTGACAGCTCCCGACATCTCAGGGTTGGAAAGGATCTTAAACATCAGCTAGCTAACATTCTCCAGTGCTTGACTCTTGTTTCCTAATTGACTCGCTGAATGACTGTGTAGCCTTTGAGTCATGTTTTTGGTCTGACGGGATGTTAGATAATAAGAGATTGTGTTAATGCTTTATCATTCAATCAACATTTTTTGGGGGGCGGTTGAGACAGGTTCTTTCTATGTATGGCTGGCCTCCTGGGTGCTGAGATTAAAGGTATCAGCTGCCACCACCTGGCACCACTAGCGTTTTTTAATGAAAAATTTGTAATTTCCGTGGAAGTTCATTTATACATTTCTGCCTTTCATGGATTTTATATTTTTTTACTCTATTTTTGAAAATAGAGTACCTTAGGGATCACAAAAATTTCCCCTACTTTTTCTTCTGGGAACTTTATTATTTTAGTTTAAAATTAAGCATACGTACTTAATTCAACTAGTGATTCCTTTAGGACATGACTTGATAATACGTCAGTGTTTCTTTTCTTTTATATGGCTGTCCAGTTGGGACACAATTATTTGTTGGCAAGATTTTTTTCCACGTTAAATTGTTTGGGTTCCATTATCAAAAACCAGCTGACTGTAATTTTTCTACATTCCCAATTCTGCTTCATGGATCTGTTTTGTCCTAGATGGCTGTGCCACGCTGTTGGAACTGCTGTAGCCTTGCAATATGCTTTGGAAGCAGGCAGTCTATAGTTTCTCTAGCCTTGTTCTATTTTTAAGATTATTTTAGTTATTATAGGTACTTTGATTAAAAACTCAATTTCTTTTTTTTAAAACCTGCTGAAATGCACTAAACTAATACAAGATGCTAATCACAGAGGAAAGAGGAGGCATAGGAAAAGCTCTCTGCACTTCATGCTCTTGGAAGTGGATTTAACCGCCCAGTTAGGGACCTGCAGTCCTTGCCAATAGCTAGAAATCATGCAGCCTCACGAGAAGCTTTGAGACAAAAATCACACTGCCAATTCACTCTCCGTTTCTTCACCCACAGAAACTATGAGCGATAATAAATGTTTACATTTGTTATTTTAAGCTGCCCAACTTGAATAATAATCTGGGTGGCAATAATAAATAACAAATGTACCACGTTTTATAAAACTCTGCAGAAGGAAAAATTAGCCACAACTGATTATGTCTTTTGTTGGGACAAATTCCCAGGAATAGAAAAGTGACTCAAGGGTTATGAACTGAAATATAGTACCTGACACTGAATACTTTTCTTGGTGAATAGAGTCATTTCTTTGCTTAAAGCAGGGGTCAGCAATCTATTCTGGTTTTTTTTTTTTTTTTTTTTTTTTTTTTTTTTTTTTTGGTTTTTCGAGACAGGGTCTCTCTGTGTAGCCTTGGCTGTCCTGGACTCGCTTTGTAGACCAGGCTGGCCTCGAACTCACAGTGATCCGCCTGCCTCTGCCTCCCGAGTGCTGGGATTAAAGGCGTGCGCCACCACGCCCGGCTTGTTTTTGTTTTTTGAGACAGGGTTTCTCTGTGTAGCCTTGGCTGTACAGGACTCGCTTTGTAGACCAGGCTGGCCTTGAACTCCCAGTGATCCGCCTGCCTCTGCCTCCCCGAGTGCTGGGATTAAAGGCGTGCGCCACCACGCTCAGTGGCAAATTATTCTTTTTTTTTTAAATTAAAAAAACTTTATTCTTTGGTGTGGGGTAGTGGTGGTGGGTGATGGTAGCGGGTAGTGGTGGGTGGTGGTGTGGCAAACTGTTCTTAAAGAGGCAGATATCAAGCTGGGCAACAAGAACAAAAAGGATCCAGATATTATTTTATGCTATGCAAGCTTAGTGGCACAGTCAAGGATAGTATGTAGGTACTTATGTAACCACCCAACATGTAACCATTTCAAAATGCAAAACCATTCTAAGTTCAAGGCCAGGAAAAAAGTAGGTCCTGTCTGCTTGTGAACCACTAACCTAAGTTCCTGATCTGTAATCTTTTTTAAAAAGAGATTTATTTATTTATTTATTTATTTTATTAATTTATTCATATTATATCTAAATTGTTACCCCATCCCTTGTATCTTCCCCATTCCTCCCTCCCTTTGTTTATTTATTTGTTTGTTTATTTATTTATTATACAGTGTTCTGCTTGCATGTGCACCAGAAGAGGGCAGCAGATCTCATTATAGATGGTTGTGAGCCACCATGTGGTTGCTGGGAATTGAGCTCAGGACCTCTGGAAGAGCAAACAGTGCTCTTAACCTCTGAGCCATCTCTCCAGCCCCTGGTCTATATTTTTAAAATGGTGTGTTTTAAAACTTTTTTTTAGCTTTAATTATAAAATTAACTAATATATTTTATTTTAATTTTCATGTAAGTACTTTCCAAAACAAAGTAACAAAATGTCATCATGCTAGTGTTGCATCAGATCTGTGGAAAAGACATTCATGGGCCAGGCAAGGTGGTGCACACCTTTAACCCCCAGCACTCAGGAGAGGCAGGTGGGTCACTGTGAGTTCCAGGCCAGCCTGGTCTACAAAGCGAGTCCAAGACAGCCAAGGCTACACAGAGAAACCCTGTCCTAAAAAACAAAAATCAACACACACACAGACATTGGTGAGTTAGTGCAGTGCTTAGTGCTGTGGACGGCCATGCTCCTCATCGTACACCTTAGGTCTACCTCCTTTACCCATCACCATCGTTGTCCTAACCGTTGTTTCCAAATATATGAGCTGTTTAAACCTGAGGAGAACGAAATGTATTGTGATTTTGAGACTTTTTGTTGGCTTGTGTTTTTTTTTGGTTTAGAGTTTGTAAGTTGGCTGATCCCAACACAAATATCTTAACTGAGAAGCGGCCCGCCTTTCACCCTCATCCCCGGATTTACAGAGTACCTGTTGACAGAATTAAATATCTTCACTCAAGGATCTTCTCAATGCGCACTCGTCAGACAATCAAACTAAACACTGGAGTAAGCAGAATATTTCAGATACATGAAAAAAAAAATGCGGTTTAGTTGATGGAACCCTGCGCTCATTCTAGACCGTTCCATCAAGAGCTGGGTTTAGGCGGGGCATAGTGGAGCACGCCTTTAGTCCCAGCACTTGGGAGGCACAGGCGGGCAGACCTCTGTGACTTCGAGGCTAGCCTGGTCTACATAGTGAGTTCCAGGACAGCCAAGGCTACATGGTGAGACCCAGTCCCAAAGAACAAAACTCAGAAAAGAGCCGAGCTTAGTAAAACATGCCTGTGATCCCAGGGCTTGAGAGGCTGAAACAGGAAGATGATGAGTTCGTGGCCAGCCTGAGCTACCTGGACAGGTCCTGTGCCAATAAAATAAGGCAAAGCACGGGTCAGCAATATTACACAGCCTGCTCCTGTTCAAAGGCAGAAGAAGTGTCTTAGATCCGGGTTGCTGTTGCTGAGAGGAAGGAACATGACCAAGGCGTTTAACTGGGGGCTTGCTTACAGTGTCAGATGGCTAATCTAGTCCCATCATGTCAGGAAGCATGAAGGCAGACATACAGGCAGGCGTGGCCCTGGAGGAGTAGCTGTGAGCTTACATACATACACCCTGAGCGGTAGGCAGGAGGCAGGCAGGCAGGCAGACAGGCAGACAGGCAGACAGACAGACAGACAGGGACTAGGCCTGGTGTGGGTCTTGGACACACCCCCTCTGACAAGGCCACACCTCCTAATCCTTTCTAAGCAGCTCCACCAACCAGGAACTAAGCTTTCAAATATTGTACCATTTAGAAATAAAATTTCAAAAAACGTACTTATAATCCCAGGTTGTGGGAGGATGGCAGGCTAATTTGAAACTAGCCTGGACTTTCTAGAGAGACCTTGTATAAATAAAAAAAATTGGCCTGGAGAGATGGCTCAGTGGTTAAGAGCACTGAGTGCTCTTCCAAAGGACCCAAGTTCAATTCCCAGCACACACATGGCAGTTCACAGCTATCTGTAACTCCAAGATCTGAGACCCTCATACAGACATATATGCAAGCATAACACCAATGTACATAAAATAAAAATTTTTAAAGTATTTTAAATTATATATATATTTGTATACATATATATATATATATCCTTATGAAATATATGAGGAATCTATTTTTTTTCTTTTCTTTTTTTTTTTTTCAAGACAGAATTTCTCTGTGTAGCTTTGGCTGTCCTGGACTCACTTGATAGACCAGGCTGGCCTCGAACTCACAGCGATCTACCTGCTTCTGTCTCTCAAGTGCTGGGATGATGTTTTCTTAATATTGGAAAATAATACTGATATACTTTTTGTGGGAGGAGACAGGTTTTCTCTGTATAGCCCTGACTGTCCTGGGACTCACTTCATAGACCAGGCTGTCCTTGAACTCACAGAGATATGCCTGCCTTTGCCTCCTGAGTGCTTTGCTTAAAGGTATGGGTCACCACCACCCAGGTTGATAATACATTGTATAAAATATTTTTTACTCCACTACCAATAGTATTGGTATAGGACAAAATTATTATGGGTGAAAAACCCTGCCTCAAAAAACAAAAAAAAAAAATTATTATGGGTTAGAGATTGATTTCCTTGTTTCATAATCTTGAGCCACATAGCAAAGGGGAGGTTATCATCCATAAATATAGGACACATCTTGGGGGGGTTGGATCAACCATCTATCTCTTGAAAGTCCTTAGCAAGGCATTATCTGATGTCACGTGGCCATGGTGTGCTTTTGAAGGCACCTCCTGGGAGTTCTTTTTTGTTGTTGTTTTGTTTTGTTTTCCGAGACAGGGTTTCTCTGTGGTAGCCCTTACAGTCTTGGACATGCTCTGTAGACCAGGCTGGCCTCGAACTCACAGCAATCCGCCTGCCTGAGTGCTGGGATTAAAGGCGTGCGCCACCACACCCAGCTTCCCATGAGCTTCTTTTAAAAAAAAATACTTGTATGTCTACCCTCTCGTGAGTTAGAACAGACCTTTGGAGAATGTTGAAGGTGAGTGTCCACCACAGCAAGTGTAGAAAACTCAAATAGCATTTGGGAGCGACCTCCAATAGTTTGTTGATAGTTGTGGCCAGGAGTGTAGAACACCTGATTTAACCCTGACCATGAGGCCTCCCTCCACGGGGCCTCCTTACACACACTGAAGGGCAGGCCTCCCTCCACGGGGGCTCCTTACACACACTGAAGGGCAGGCCTCCCTCCACGGGGGCGCCTTACACACATCAAAGGGCAGACCCCCTCCACGGGGGCTCCTGGGCTGTGTGTATGAGCGCTGGAGCCTGGCCCTTTCCTGTAGCCTCAGTATGCTGCCTCCCACAGAAGCTAAGCGGGCCCCTGCAGCACCAACACAGCCAGCTTTCCACTCCAGGCCCAGGGTCAGCTTTGGGGGCCTCTGGGCATATATAACTGTAGATGTTGATTTTGACTGGCATTGCCATAAAGACATGCTATGGGTAGCCCCCACCCCCATTTATACAAATTACCTGAGTAGAAGCAGGACATGTAAGTTAAGTATTACTTTGAGCCGGGCGTGGTGGCACACTCACTCCTTTAAGCCCAGCACTTGGGAGGCAGCGGCCGGCAGATCGGCTGTGAGTTCGAGGCCAGCCTGGTCTACAAAGCGAGTCCAGGACAGTCAAGCTACACAGAGAAACCCTGTCTCAAAAAACCACACACACACACACACACAAAAAGATTACTTTAAATTAAGTTATACTCATCTAGAGACTTTTTGTTTGTTTGTTTGTTTTTCAAGACAGGGTTTCTCTGTGTATCCTTGACTGTCCTAGACCAGGCTGGCCTCAAATTCACAGAGATTCTCCTGCCTCTGCCTCCCAAATACTGGGATTAAAGTTGTGTGTCACCCTGTAAGGATTTTAAAAAGATTTATTTTATGTATATGAGTGCTGGCATATGTGTCTGTGCACCACACACGTGCCTGATGTCCATGGATGTCAGAAGGCATCAGGGCTCTGGACCTGGAGTTAGAGATGCTTGTAAGGCACCATGTGGTGCTGGGAACTGAACTTGGGTCCTCTGGAAGAGCAGCCAGTGCTGTTAACTGATGAGCCATTCATTTCTCCAGCCCCGAAGAATTGGTTGTTGTTTTGCTTTTTTTTTACATTGTAACAAATGAAATATCCACTATTGGTGTCATTTCGTCCATAGTCTCATGTAATTTAAATTTCTCCAAGTCTTGAAGGCAGGAGAAAATGCCATTGTTTATATTTGCTGACTGAAGTTGCTTAGGTCCTACCTCTGGAAGCGGTCCAGTTGGTATTTCCTCTTACTGCTGGGTAACATGACAAAATCGTAAGGCATGTTAACCTGAAGAAACTCTGGGCATGGTTGAGGAGTGGGGTGTACTCGGGCACGGTTGAGGAGTGGGGTGCACTCGGGCACGGTTGAGGGTACTCGGGCACGGTTGAGGAGTAGGGTGCACTCGGGCACGGTTGAGGAGTGGGGTGCACTCGGGGCACGGTTGAGGAGTGGGGTGTACTCGGGGCACAGTTGAGGAGCGGGGTGTACTCGGGCACGGTTGAGGAGCGGGGTGCACTCGGGCACGGTTGAGGAGTCAGTGTACGCAGGGCACGGTTGAGGAGTGGGGTGTACCCGGGCACGGTTGAGGAGTGGGGTGTACTCGGGCACGGTTGAGGAGTGGGGTGTACTCAGGGCACGGTTGAGGAGTGGGGTGTACTCAGGGCACGGTTGAGGAGTGGGGTGTACTCAGGGCACGGTTGAGGAGTCAGTGTATGCAGGGCACGGTTGAGGAGTGGGGTGTACCCGGGCACGGTTGAGGAGTGGGGTGTACTCAGGGCACGGTTGAGGAGTGGGGTGTACTCAGGGCACGGTTGAGGAGTCAGTGTATGCAGGGCACGGTTGAGGAGCGGGGTGTACCCGGGCACGGTTGAGGAGTGGGGTGCACTCGGGCATGGTTGAGGAGTGGGGTGTATGGTGAGGGATTGAGCGGGCATGAGTAGCAGCGCTTTGGTGCTTGCAGCTCTGCCACTGTGGTGATTCTGCACCTACCTTCTTCATCTTCCTTGACTGTAGTTCCGCCTTCTCTGCCAACAATTCTACGCCATGCTCCTGAAAAAGGTCGCGTATTCTCGGCGCAACTGGATGCTGGTGCTGCTTGTACAGATTCTGTTGCCTCTGGTGATCGTTATGTTAAGCCTCACTTTTTTCAACTTCAAGTTAAAGAAAGTGGAAAACGTACCCTTGGAGCTGAATTTAAAAATGTACGGTCAGACTATTGTTCCATTTTTTGTTTCTGAGAATTCCCACTTGGATCCTCAACTTTCAGATACCTTTGTAAAGATGCTTGCGGCTGCAGGACAGGTTCCTTTGCATACTCAAGGTAAGCACCAGCACAGCACAAGGGGGCGGGGCAGGAAGTGGGCCTGTTTTTTTTTTTTTTTTTTTTTTGCAGGGAAGCTGTGTCTTTCTGGACCACACTGTACTCTCTGAAGCCAGACTGAGTAGCTGGAAGTGTCATTTAGACTCTGGGTGTCAGGAAGTGGACAGCTGTAGAGATGAGACCATATGTGTCCCTCTAGAGTCTGTGGAGTCTTCAGGTCACTGACAGCATCCGCTTGAAGGGGATGTTGAGACCCCAGATCCTTCCTCATCCTATTCACTTCCTCTGCACAAGGAGACTAGTTTGCATGGCCACACACCCCTTTCATGACATTCCACCACAGGCCCAACACAACAAGCCCCACCCACTGACCATGAACTGAACCATTAGCTAAAACAACCCCCCTTTTTTTTTCTTCAGGAGTTGATTGTCTCAGATGTTTGTTACAGTGGCAGAAAGCTGGCTAAATATATTATTTGTAGTAAAGCTGCAGTTTCTCATACGTCAAATTGGGAGAACCCTGTTGTACAGTATCCTTGGGACAGGTTTATAATGGGCATTTTGTATAGTTAGTGTCCCGGTCTGTAATAATATCATCATTGTTTTTCTTAATTCACTAAAGGTAAATCTCCAGCTTTAAAGGTTCTAAAGGTATAGATAATGTGGCACTGTCTATGAGGAATATAGTAGAGAGCAGAGATTCAGTACCTCTCCTCAAGGAATGTCTAAGCAAGAGGCCTATGGGTAGTTGATAGATGGTCACAGGCACATCTCAGCTTTGGGGGATCTGAGGAAGCCCCCCGCCCGAGCCTGCCACCTGAGTTAGGACTGGCTGGCAGAAAGGAACAATAACCAAAGGCATTCCAAACAACGCTAGGGCCTGCACGCCTCAGGAACTCTAAGATCAGAGGTACAGCAGGAATTTAAAGACAGGAGGCCAAGAGAGTGACGAAATAGCTCTCTCTTACCCTGCCAGCATGCAGCAGAAAAGGAAGTAGAGGTTTGTTCTGGCACATGGCGCTAGTGAGGTTCCGTCTGGTCGGCTTCTGAGGCCTGCGTTGTAACATGGTGGACGGGAGGAAGGGATTCCATGGAAGAGGAAGCTGAATCCGCTGTTGTAATAACCCACTGTTACATAACTAACCCCCCTCCAAAGAGAAGTGACCCACCCCTACCAGCCCTTAAGGATGAAAAGCACCGCACCCACACAGTCATCCGCGCCAAAGTTCTCAGCCACCTTTCAGCGCTATTACTCCCGCGACTGACTTTCTATGTAAGTTTTGTAGGGAACAAACGCCATCCGAACCATGACACAGAAAATGAGTCTTAAGCCGGGTGCCACAGGCTTTTAACCTCAGCAGTCGGGAGAGAGAGGCAGGCCAATCTCTATGAGTCTATACAGCGAGTTCCAGACCAGCCAGGGCCACATAGTGAGACCCTGTCTCAAAAACAAGACACAAAGTGCGTTTTATATACGTGGTTATGTGGCTTTGCCAGGAGGTCGGAATCACTGCAAATCGGTAGGAGTGTGCTATTAGGCGGGTCCTTGCTCACCAAGCATGCTGATACTCTCTAGGGGGTGAAGGGTTTTGTTTGGCCCCAGGAGACAATGGGGGCTACACATGGTTGGGGTGGTAGGAAGGAGAAAAGTAGTTGGACTTAAGAGATGGAGGACAGGAGATGAGCTGGAATTCAGTGGAGCAGGAGGAGGCCAGCTTTCGGATGTGTGCGCGGTTGGTGATGGGTACCCCCAAAGGAGCGGGAGATCCGGGGAGGGAGAGTAGGGATGCTCGCGATGAGTGTTCTGTGTGCCCCTGGGCCTGGTGTGGCATTTGTCCAGCAGTGCTCACTGCCCGGCGTGCCTTTGCCTCCCCCACTAGAGCCCATAGAGGACTTCCTACTGAAAAAGGCAAAGGAGGATCCTGAGGACTTTGACAAGCTCTATGTGGTGGCAGCTTCGTTCGAAGACGTGAATAACCACACGACAGTGAAGGCGCTGTTCAACAACCAGGCATTCCACTCCCCCGGCCTGGCTCTCACTCTGGTGGATAACCTTCTCTTCAAGTTACTTTCTGGTCCCGGTGCCTCTATCACCACAACCAACCACCCTCAACCTCAGACAGCCGAGGAGCTCTCAGAGAGAGTCTTGTACCAGTGCGTGAGACTTCCGTCCTCCCAGCTTCAGGCTCCTGCCTTTGGGGGGGGGGGGTGGGTTCTTGCTTTCCCGCCTGTTTTTCTTTCTGTGTCTCATTTTAATCCCAAGCAAATGTTTTGGAAGATGGCTGCTGCTCACAGTTGCCTCGTCTTGTGTCTTTTACAGGGGCCCGAAGGGGCACTACCTTGTCGTCAACTTTCTTTTCGGGATAGCTTTCCTGACAAGCTCCTTTTCCATCCTGACAGTCAGCGAGAGGAGCACCAAGTCTAAGAACATTCAGTTTGTCAGCGGAGTCAGCGTGGTAGCTTTCTGGCTCTCCGCTCTGCTGTGGGATCTCGTCTCTTTCCTCGTTTCCACTCTGCTGTTCGTGGTGAGTACTTGGCAGTGCTGATGTCACTTCCTGCAGCCCAGGGGCAGCCCCTTAAAGCCCCGCCTGCAGAGCCAAAGCCATCTGGGAAGGTTTTGTTTTTAAAAGATTTATTTATTTATTTATTCACTTATTATGTATACAGTATTCTGCCTGCATGTACATCTGTAGGCCAGAAAAGGGCACCAGATCTCATTACAGATGGTTGTGAACCACCATGTGGTTGCTGGGAATTGAACTCAGGATCTTTTTCTTTTTTTTCTCTTTTCTTTTTCTTTCTTTCTTTCTTTCTTTCTTTCTTTTTTTTTTTTTTTTTTTTTTTGGTTTTTCGAGACAAGGTTTCTCTGTGTAGCCTTGGCTGTCCTAGACACTCGCTTTGTAGATCAGGCTGGCCTCACAGTGATCCCCCTGCCTCTGCCTCCCGAGTGCTGGGATTAATGGCGTGTGCCACCATGCCCAGCACAGGCGGCACTCTTAACCAATGAGCCATCTCTCCAGCCCAATCTGGGAAGTTTAACTGGGGGCTTAGCCCTGAGTGGATCAGGGTTTATGTAGCACCCACACAGCTGCTGCCTCAAGGCAGTGAGAGACACTTTGGGAGACACATACGTGTTATTCAGAAGCAGGTAATCAGAGCACGGGGCTTGAAGGGTTTGCCTGTGATTGAATCAAGTAGCCAGAGGTCTCCCTGATTATTTTGTGCAGCGCGGATCATTTCCGGCCTCGCCCTGTGTGTTTTATAAGCATCTCTTCATCCTTTGCTGTACCACACTGCGTTACTGATCATCAGGGCAGCTCCCCGAGAGCATTGTCTCAGAGTTTGCTCTTTCATTCATGAGCGAATGCTTGTGAGGTGCACTTAGTTAGCATCTTGCTTTAAAACCTGAGATTGCGGCAAAGTGAGTGACGGGACTGGTTCACAGCCCTCACGCCCTGAGTTTTGTCCCTCAACCGTACCAGGTGGCAGGAAGAACCGACTCCAGAGAGCTGTCCCCTGTCCACACTGACCCCCGGCACACAAGCCGTGCCCCCCGCCCCAGCAAGTACACACGTTCATTATAACCACCATCACTGATTGCTTAGCGCCCAGGATGAACTCTGACTGACTTTCCCCAACTTTTCCCTCCCCCCCCCTTAAGTTGGCGTTTGTGTGGTATAAGGAAGAAGCTTTTGCGCACCGTGAGAGCATCCCGGCGGTGGTGGCGGTGATGATGCTCTACGGCTGGGCCGCCATTCCCCTCATCTACGCCGTCAGCTTCTCTTTCCAAACCCCGGGCAGTGCGTGTGTTAAGCTTGTGGTCATGCTCACCTTCCTGAGCATCAGCCCCGTCGTGCTTGTCACAGTCACGAGTGATAAAGGTGAGATTCCCATCTACGCTCTGCACAAGGCACTAATCTCTCCTCCCGCGGCCACGGCAGCCACACGCCACAAAAAAACGTGTGCCGTGTTCCCAGGCAACTGGAGTGTGCCAAACACGTGGATGGAGGAACAGCGCAACCACATTTACTCAGCTGACAAAAGGGACAACGTTGAGCAAAAGAGTTCACTATGTCCTATGGGAGTCCATGAGCGGACAAAATGAATTCCAGAAACAGAATCAGAAAAGGGGCGGGGCGGGGAGTGGGCTGGAGAGATGGCCCAGCGCTTTAGAGCACTGTCTGCTCTTCCAGGGGTCCTGAGTTCAATTCCCAGGAAGCACACGGTGGCTCACAACCATCTATAATGAGATCTGGTGCCCTCTTCTGGCCTGCAGGTGTATATGAAGAAAGAACACTGTGTATGTAATAAATACATAATTAATTAAAAAGCAAAAAAGAAAGAAAAGGGTTGCTGTCTCTGGGCTCAGGGAGAAGGGCTGACTGAAGAATACACTTGGGGAGCTTTGGAGAGTGACAAGGTGTCCTTGATCTTAAACTGGGCACTTGTTTACGTGGACTTACATGCTAGTCATTGTCTGCTTGTGATCCATGCATTTCACTAACATGAGTGTTCCTTACTTTAAAGAAGATACTAAGTGAGTGAATGGGAGGGAGGGGTCTTGTTAAGTAGAAGACACTGAGAGTGAGTCGTTACTTAGAGCACACGCCTGCAACTGGCATCTTCATGTTTCTGCTACCATCTCTGGGTCAGGGTGGTCAAAAGGCTGATGTGTTGCCTCTGCAACCCTCTTCCTGTTGGGATTTCTTATATCATGGTGTGTGTGTGTGCACATGGAGGTCAGATCCTCTGGAACTGCAGTGACAAGTGGCTGGGATGCTGCGTGACAAGGCTGCTGGGAGCCAAACTCCAGTCCTCTGTTAGAGCAGGAGGTTCCTAATTGCCAGCAGTCTCCCCAACCCCCTCATTTAGCCCCCACAACTCTTCAGGACTGACTTTCCTCCCCTTCCTCTTTTTCCTTTACTTTTAAGGTAATTTTTATTTGGGGGCTTGGTGAGATAAGTCAGCAGTTAAGAATACCACCAGCTGCTCTTCAAGGGAACCCAGGTTTTATTCGCAGCACCCACGTGGTGGCACACAGATACCTGTAACTCCAGTCTCAGGTGGTCTAATGCCCTCTTCTGGCCTCCAGGGGCACTGCACACACATGGTGTGCAGCCATACAGGCAGGCAAGACATTCATACACGTAAAGATTTTTAAAAATTATTTTATGTGTGTAAGTGTTTGCCCGAATGTCTGTATGTACATCACTTACGTGCTTGGTACCATCAGAGGCTGGAAAGGGGGTGTCAGGGCCCTTGGAATGGGGGTGTCAGAGCCCTTGGAACTGGGGTGTCAGAGCCCTTGGAACTGGCGTGTCAGAGCCCTTGGAACTGGGGTGTCAGAGCCCTTGGAACTGGGGTGTCAGAGCCCTTGGAACTGGGGTGTCAGAGCCCTTGGAACTGGGGTGTCAGAGCCCTTGGAACCGGAGTGTCAGAGCCCTTGGAACTGGGGTGTCAGAGCCCTTGGAACTGGGGTGTCAGAGCCCTTAGAACTGGCGTGTCAGAGCCCTTGGAACCAGAGTGTCAGAGCCCTTGGAACTGGGGTGTCAGAGCCCTTAGAACTGGCTTTAGAGCTCTGTGAGCAGCCATGTGGGTGTGAGGAACCAAATCCAGATCACCTATCAGAGGAGCAAGGACTCCCAGCCTCTGAGCCATCTCCTTAGTTCTTACTTAAAAATTGATTTACACTTTCCCTTTTATTTGGGGAGTTGTCTTCTCTCCTAAGGGACCTTTAGTGACAGTTTAGTCTCCATAAACTATGGAGGAAGGAACCGTACAACTCCTTGTCTGACTCCAAGAAGACACGTGGTAGAATGCTTGCCTAACATGTGTGAGGCCCTAGGTTCAATCCGTAGTACAGGTGTGTGTGTGTGTGTGTGTGTGTGTGTGTGTGTGTGTGTGAAAATAAGACACCCCAGAAACTCCAAAGCTGGCTCCTATGTCCTGCTCTCCCTGGCTCAGATCACTGCCAACCCTAAGCCTCTGCTTTCCCCCTCCGTTCACTCAGCCCTGCCAGAGCCGTGCTCCCTCAGACACAGTGTGCTCCTTAGGTTCACCCCCAAGAACAAGGATAATGGGAAGTAAAGAGACAGATTCAAGGAACTAGGCAGAGTACGTGTGGGCTAGAGGTTGCGTGAATAGAGGGAGAGTCAACACCAGAGCCAGGGAAACCATGATCCTGGCCTGGAGACCTGAGGGCGTGATGGTGCGTGATGGGGCGTGATGGGGCGTGATGGGGCATGATGGTGCCAACTGCAAACGTGAGTTAGGCGAGGTGGTGACGTGCACAAGTAAAGCTAATGCTTTCTAGTCTCTTTGCAGACCTTGGCTACACGGAACTCTCAGACTCCTTGGATCATATGTTCCTAATACTTCCCGGACATTGCCTCGGAATGGCTTTTTCCAACTTGTACTACAACTTTGAACTAAAAAAGTTTTGCAGTGCTAAGAACTTGAGTGATGTTGACTGCAATGATGTTTGTAAGTACTATAAATAAAATTCACTGGTGTTTTTGTTCTGACATGATTTATATAATATAATTTGGCTTTTTTTTCTCCTATGTTTTTTTGAGACATGATTTCTTTGGGTAACCCTGGCTATCCTGGGACTCCCTCTGTAGACCAGGCTGGCCTCAAATTCACAGATTCTCCTGCCTCGGCCTCCCAAATGCTGGGATTAAAGTTGTGCACCACCACCACCCTAGTTTAATTTGGTCTTATTGAGACAAAATCTCACTATGTATCCCTGCCTGTTCAGGAACTCATTATTTAGACCAGGCTAGCCTTACCCTTGGAAAGATTTACCTAATTACAAGTATGTGCCACTCCATCAAGTTATAATTCATTGCAACGTTCACTCTTTTATATGAAATGGCATTGTATTTGCATATAAGCTATACATATCTGTACATTCTGTCTGTCTGTGTGTGTGTGTGTGTGTGTGTGTGTTGCTCAAGATCTAATACAGAGCCTTGTGCACATTAGGCAAGTGTTCTACCACTGAGCTATACCTAGTGTGCCTAGTCTGCTCACACATACTTTATCTCTAGATTTCTTTTTTTTTTTTAAGATTTATTTATTTATTATGTTTACAGTGTTATGCATGCATATATGCCTGCAGGCCAGAAGAGGGCACCAGATCTCATTACAGATGGTTGTGAGCCACCATGTGGTTGCTGGGAATTGAACTCAGGACCTCTGGAAGAGCAGACAGTGCTCTTAACTGCTGAGCCACCTGTCCAGCCCCTCTAGATTTCTTAAAACACTTAATACAGTATAAATACTATATAAATGCTAGTTACACTATATTTAAGAATAATGACAACAGCCTGACGCAGTGACACACACCTGTAATCCCAACACTTGAGGAGGCAAAGGCAGGTGGATCTCTGTGAGTTCAAGGCCAGCCTAGTCTACAAAGCAAGTCCAGGACAGCCAACCCTGTCTTAAAAGAAGGAGGAGGAGGAGGAGGAAGAGGAGAGAACTATACACATTTAGTAGAGATACAGTTTTTATTTTCTGAAAAAAAAAATTGGCATCCTCATCTTCCCATTGGCTGAGCCTGTGGTTGCAGAATCTGTGAATACAGAGAGAGAACGTATTGTACCATTTTGTATGGGACTCATGGAGACAGTAACCTACACATATACCAGAAGGAGACCAGTTAACAAAATGTGGTCACCTGTTCAGTAGAAAATTATACAATATGAAAATGTATTTTTATGTGGCCACTGTCTATTATAGATTATTAAGTGGAGCAAAATTGGAGAAGATAATGCGTAGTATTATTCCATTTTCATTTTAAAACATAGTATCTGGGCCAATGAGATGGTTCGGTGGGTAAAGGTGCTTGCCGCTAAGCCTGAGGACCTGAGTTTGATCTCTGGAAGTCACATGGTGAAAGCAGAGGACGAACTCGTGCAAATTGTATAATCTCCAAGTGTGCTGCTGTAGCTGTAGCATATGTGTCCCCACCCTAGGCGTGCATGCACACACACACACACACACACACACACACACACACACACACACACAAATGTAATTTTAAGGGCTGGTGAGATGGCTGCTAGCACTTCCAAAAGCCCTGAGCTCAATTTCCAGCAGGCACATGGTGACTCAGTTCTGGGGGATCCAGTCCTTCTTCCAAGGCTCTGTGGGCACCAGGCACACACATGTTATGTAGAACAGAGGCTTTGAGAGCCGGTTTGGTTTGGCTTGGTTTTGCAGTGCTGCATAGACTCCTAGGGTCTCCTGGCTGCTGACAGAGTGCTTTCCCACTGAGCCGAGAACCCCAGTCTCCTCCTGCGATTTTTGGTCAGTTCAGCTGCAGGGGGACTGATGATTGAAAGGACACTCAAACATGTAAGTATTTTGTGGCTGGGCGTGGTGGCGTGTGCCTTTAATCCCAGCACTCGGTAGGCAGAGGCAGGCGGATCTCTGAGTTAGATCCACAGTCTACAAATTGAGTCCAGGACAGTCAAGGCTACACAAAGAAATCCTGTATTGAAAAACCTAATAAATAAATAAATATTTTGTGTTTTAGATAAATGTCATATAAACAAGAAATAGTCTTTTATTATTATTAATGGGTTGGGTTTTGTTTGTTTGTTTCTTTTGCCTCAAATGTGCTAAGCATACTTTACCACTGAACTACTTTTTGAATATCTCTCTCTCTCTCTCTCTCTCTCTCTCTCTCTCTCTTTCCAAACAAGGTCTTTCTGTGTAGCCTTGGCTGTCCTACAATCACTTTGTAGACGAGGCTGACCTTGAACTCACAGTGATCCGCCTGCCTCTGCCTCCCAAGTGCTGGGATTAAAGGCATGTGCCACCATACCCAGAAACCTCTTTCTTTCTTTTTTTTTTAAGATTTATTTATTATGTATACAGTATGCATCAGATCACATTATAGATGGTTGTGTGCCTCCATGTGGTTGCTGGGAATTGAACTCAAGACCACTGGAAGAGCAGTCAGTGCTCTTAACCACTGAGCCATCTCTCCAGCCCAGCTCTCTTATTTTTAATTGACAGAAATCATATGTATTTATACAAAGTAGCATAAAAAAGGTCTTTTATTGTGTTCTTGGTTTTTTTTTTTATGTGTATGGGTGTTTTGCCTACATATATGTCTGTGTGGTATGTGCCTACAAAAAAAAAAAAAGGCATCAGCTCCCCTGGAACTGGAGCTATAGACAGTTGTGAGCTGCCACGCGGGTGCTGGAAACCAAACCAGGCTCCTATGGAGGAGCAGCCAGTGTTTTTATCCACTGAGCCATCTCTCCAGCCCCCTTGTTGTTTTTGAAAAATAATGTTTTTATTTTTTCTTTGAGAAATTCATAAACTATTTTGATCTTATTCTTTTTTTTCCCCCAAGACAGAGTTTCTCTGTGTACCCTTGGTGTTCTTTCTCAGAGAGAGAGAGAAAGAGAGAGAGAGAGAGAGAGAGAGAGAGACAGAGAGAGAGACAGAGAGACAGAGACACAGACAGAGACAGAGAGAGACAGAGACACAGAGACAGAGACAGAGAGAGACAGAGACACAGAGACAGAGACAGAGAGAGACAGAGAGAGACAGAGAGAGACAGAGACAGAGAGAGCGCATAGAGTTGAGGTTGTGTTGGCTAATTACTGCTGAGTACGGAGCCTGGCCTGATGTGTAGTTGCTCATTTTTCTTCTCCCAGAAGTTATCAGTTGCAATTAGCTTCATATCTAGGGGGGAACTTAATGCCCACTCTTCCTCTGTGCTCGAATTTTGTCTGCCTTGAGCATGTGCAGAGCCTGTTTCCTGTTCTGTCTGGAAAATGCAGTTTCTTGGAAGCCACCCACCACCTCTAGCTCTTAGGATCTTCCTGCCCTTTCTTTCGCATAGGTCACTGAGCCTGGATGAGAATGTAAGCATCCCATTTAGGGCTGAGCACTCCAATATCTGTGTTTGTTTGTTTGGAGACAGGGTTTCTCTTTGTATCCCAGGCTGTCCAGGACTCCCTTTGTAGACCAGGCTGGCCTCAAACTCACAGTGATCCACCTGCCTCTGCCTCCTGAGTGCTAGGATTAAAGGCGTGCGCCACCACGCCCGGCTGTTGGTTTGTTTTTTGTTTTTGTTTTCCAAGACAGAGTTTCTCTGTGTAGTAGCCCTGGCTGTCCTGGAGCTCTCTTTGTAGAACAGGCTGGCTCAGCAGTTAAGAGCACCGACTGCTCTTCCAGAGGTCCTGAGTTCAATTCCCAGCAACCACATGGTGGCTCACACCATCTGTAATGTGATCTGATGTGCATGGTATATATAATAAATACACACACACACAAAAAGAACAGGCTGGCCAGCCGGGCATGGTGGCGCACGCCTTTAATCCCAGCACTCGGGAGGCAGAGGCGGGCGGATCGCTGTGAGTTCGAGGCCAGCCTGGTCTACAAAGTGAGTCCAGGACAGCCAAAGCTAACACAGAGAAACCCTGTCTCGAAAAACCAAAAAAAAAAAAAAAAAAAAAAAAAAAGAACAGGCTGGCCTTGAACTCACATCAATCGGCCTACCTCTGCCTCTGGAGTGCTGGGATTGCAGGTGTACGCCAGCACACCCTGCCCCAACATCTTTTTTTTTTTTCTTTTCAGTTAAGGTTTAGTTTCCAGTGTGTGAGTGTTTTGCCTGCATGTATGTATGTGTAGCACATAGGCGCCCGGTGCCCTCAGAGGTCAGAAGAGAAGGTCAGAGTCCACTGGAACTGGAGCCACTGCGTGGGAGCTGGAAAGGAACCCAGGTCCTGCGCTAGAGCAGCAAGCACCCTTCACACTGAGCCTTCTCTCCATTCTGGGCCAACGTGCAGAGGATGTTACTCCTTGCAAGCATGCAGCGAGTGGGATTCTGTGATAATTATCATCTGCTGCAGGAAGAACCTTCTCCAGTGAGAGTTGAGCAGTGCATTGATCAGTGGCATAACAATGTGCCACTAGGAGTCATTCGATTGATGAGTTAGCAGGATAATAGCAGTAGGTTGTCCCTTGGGGTCTGTGACCCTAGTTACTGTGGGGTTCTTGTAGGTTCTGGTGTATCTCACGGGATGTTCTAGAACCGGACGCACGTTTATAGCAGTGCTCCCACCTCAGCTTCCTAAGTAGCGCAATTACAGGTGTGAAACACCACGCTCAGCTAATTGCATTGTTTTTATTTTTTAATATTTTAATTTCATTTTAATTTGTGTGCAGTGGTGTGAGGATGTCAGCTCTTGGAGTTACAGACAGTTGTGAGCTGCCATGTGGGTGCTGGGAATTGAACCCGGGTCCTTTGGAAGAGCAGGCAGTGCTCTTAACCGCTAAAGCCAACCCTGCAGCCCTGCGTCGTTTTTTTTTTTTGTAGAGAATTGGTAGCAGCAAGGAAAAGTACTCTTGTTTACCATTTGCTAGGACATGGCCATAGTGTTGATAACAATGATGCTTCTTTTAGTAATATCTGTTACTATAGGAATTTACTTGCTATTTACAAAGATGGGTAATACATTTTTAAATTGCCCCCTAAAAGACCCAAGGTGTGCTAACATATGCTTATTCATATTAGCAGAAGGATATGTGGTCCAAAAGAACACCTACGCCTGGGAATCCCTTGGGATAGGGAAGTACCTGACCGCCCTGGCCATCTTGGGGCCTGTCAACATCATCCTGCTTCTCCTCATTGAAGCCAATGCGTTCTACGTACTGAAATCCAGGCTTTCTGCCTTCGCTGGGAAGAAAAAGCCAGTGAGTAAATCGGGGTTAATGTGGTAGTGAGAATTCTGGGATTTTTGATTCCCTTAAAATACACAGAAATATGATAGGAATCTGTTTTCCTTTTAATCCCACATGTGGAGGGTATGGGGCTGCTTCTCAGCAGGTGACTGAGATTGTGCCAGCTGCAAATAATTTCTACAGGTTGTGACATCTGGAATTCCAGGGACTTCTCAGAGGGTGTAGAAATGCTAGGGCCCCGTGAGGTGTTGGGGGGGGGGGGGGGCGGGTGTTGTTGTTGGTTGAGGTCTGTAAGGTAGCTGTTGGCAAAGAAGGACCAATAAGAAGAGATTAGGTAATCCTGTCAGCGAGGGGCAAAGTTACCTCAGAGAGCTTCACGCCCCTAATCGGCAGGAAGAAGTCTAACGATAACGTCATCCCCTTTCAGACCCCCGGCTTTACTCAGAGATCTCTTCCCTTGCCCCTCTACCCATTTTTCTCTCTTACCTAGTGTTAGGGGGTTGAGAGGGTGGAAGAAAAGGGGTGGAGAGGGAGGAGGAAAGAAGAATAAAGCAGCAAACGCTGGTTATAGGTTAAGTCAGGTAAGAGCAGGTTAGGGCCTGGCTCTAAGCTTCCTTCCTGTGTTCTGAGGGAGCCCAGAGGCCATCTAGCCAGCTGTTTATAATCTCAGGCCAGAGAAGTAACCGCTCATGCCCAGGGGCCTCAGAGACCCTGGTCTGGTGCCCTGGGGTGTTTTAAGGGCCTCAGCTGAGTAGGAGCAAGACCATGGCTTGCTAAAACAACTCACCTTACGAGACACCTCTCCAGCCAACTGTGAGTGGACTAGAGGCGCTCCAGCCTGTCAGTGATTATCTCGTAGAAGCCATGGGCTCTAGAAACTGAAGGAGATGGACTTTTGTTATGTTTTGACGTTGCTGGGCTTTTAATTTGTTTTGTTCAAATGTGGTGCTTTGTGAGACCGCAGCGGCGCTGTGAGCCTGGGTGCTCATCTGTAGGGCCTTCAGGGGTGTCCCAGAGATGCCCCAGTGCTTCTGACTGTAGCCAAGCTCTAGCCTTCTACCCTCAAAGCCAGCTGCGTTTCTGCCCTTGTCTTGGGAGTGTAGGGAATAACCCGCGATGTGACGGAGCCGGAGGATGAAGACGTGCTGGAAGAGACAGAAAACATCAACCTCTATTTGGAAACACTAAGAAAGAAAAGCCAACTTATTGTTAAAGAAGTGTCAAAGGTAACGTTAGACTCAACCTTGCTCCTTCATCCGTTTGTCTGTTTGGTTTGAGACAGGGTCCTGCTAAGTGACCTGTGTAGACCTTGATGACTTCATGACCCTCCCACCTCTGCCTCCTGAAGGCTCTGGTTACCAGTACACGCCATGTGTCTTAGGGTTTCTATTCTTGCTGTGAAGACACACCATAGCCGCAGCAACTCTTAAAAAGCATACCATTTACCCGGGGCTGGCTTACAGTTTCAGAGGCTTAGTCCATTATCGTCATGGCGGGAGACATGGCAGCGTGCAGGCAGACATGCTGCCGGAGAAGGAGCTGAGAGTTCTCCATCCTGATCTGCAGGCGGCAGCAGGAGACTGTGTTCTTCCCAGGAGCATAGGGGACCTCAAAGCCCAGCCCCCCGCCCCCCACAGTGATACCCTTACTCCAGCAAGGCCACACTTACCCCAGCAAGGCCACACCTACCCCAGCAAGGCCACACCTCCTAATGGAGCCAAGCGAGGCCACACCTCCCTCTGGCCAAGCATTCACACACATGAGTCTGTGGGAGCCGTTTCTGTTCAACCCACCACATCATGCCTGGCCCTTATCGCTCGCTGGCTTTAGAAAGCCAAGAATACTTTTCTTGTGGGCGTTTACACGGAGAGTCCGCCTTCTGATAGGCTCGTGGCCTCTGCTCACAGTGGCAGATGGGCTTCCCGGAAGACAGACTTGATGCTTGAGCGTGAAGCTCACCTGACTTCCTTTTTACACTCAGAGACAGAGCCTGTGGTAGCTCTGCTGTCTCTTCTGTGCTCACCTGGGCAAAGGGGGAGCCTGACGTAGGAGGGGATGAGAGCCGTGCTTGCTAAAAACCTGAGAAAGAGTAGGGGACACATAACAGGCTTGGCCTCTCCTGTATCCAACAACAACTCTGGAGGTGCCAAGTAGGATAAGAGCTCTGGAAAACTAAACGGAGCCTCCCAAGTTTCTCTGAGATTCTTAGGAGGAATTTTTGGGGTTTGTTTTACTTTTTTTCAAGACAGGGTTTCTCAGCCGGGTGTGGTGACACACACCTGTAATCTCAGCACCCGGGAGGCAGAGGCAGGTGGATCTCTGTGAGTTCAAGGCCAGCCTGGTCTACAAAGAGTCCAGGACAGCCAAGGCTACACAGAGAAACCCTGTCTCGGAAAAAAAAAAAAGGGGCAGGATTTCTCTGTGTAACCCTGGCTGTCCTGGAACTCACTCTGTAGACCAGGCTGGCCTCGAACTCACAGAGATTGCCTGCCTCTGCCTCCCCAAGTGCTGGGATTACAGATGTCTGCAACCACACCAGGCTCTTAGGAAGAATTTTGAGATTTTTTTCAGACATCCAGGTATTTTATAGCGTCTCCTCCGCTTCCCCCCCTGCCATCCCCACCCCAAGTTTGCCAGTCCTGTCTCCCTTCAGCAACAACATCAAAGAGTTTTATTTGCTCAGGGACAAAGAAAAATAGCTTACTCCAGGAAGTCAGTTCACAACGGGCAAGGGCTGCAGGGAAGAAGCCTTAGTGGCTGGAGCAGTGCTGCAGGAGCAGGTTGTTCTGAGCTAGGGTCAGGAGAGGCAGCTGGGTCGGGTGTGCAGCAGCTGCTGACAGCTAGCCTCCTCTCTGCGTCTCTGCCCTGTGTCTCTCAGGTCTATAAGGAGAAGGTGCCCCTGCTGGCTGTGAACAAGGTGTCCTTCACTGTCAGAGAAAAAGAATGCTTTGGCCTTCTTGGCCTCAATGGAGCCGGGAAGACATCCGTTTTCAACATGCTGACAGGGGAGCAGCCCATGACGTCAGGGCACGTGTTTCTCAAGGGCCTCAACATCAAGTCTGACCTAGGGAAGGTGGGTGTGGCCCGGAGCAAACCTTGGGGACTGATAACAGGATTCAGGGGCATGATGCTTGGAACTTGATCTCTAAAAGGCCCACATGCCTACTTCATTTGCACCCCACCCCCCACCCCGACCCCCCAAATCTAAATGGGCATCCTAGATGCGTCTCTGAACTCTCGGTCACAAGTCAGGCTCCTTACGTGACACTGTCTCTCGAAGGCCTTAGCCTGGGGTGGGGGAGGTGGGGGAAGGGCACGGGGGGGGGGGCGGCGAGGGGGGGCAACACACACACATCCACCGGTCATTCAAGGTACCATCCAAAGTTGTCCAGTTAGCAGCCATGGTCCACGGAGGCTCCCACCAAAAGCCCCTCACATCCGCTCTCCAGAACCCATATCCTAGTCTCTATCTTCCTTAGTTCTCTGTAGAACTTGGTTGGCTTTTTCCAACTTCAAGCCCGAGCCTTCCTTTGCTTATGCTACAGCTTCCCTCCCCCCCGGCCCCCTCCCCCCTGCCCCCCCCACCAAGCTCCTCCCCCCGCAAGCCCCCCAACTCCCCCCCTCTCTGTTTACCTCTATCACTAACAGTTCTCTCTCGGGCTCATTTAGTAATCTTTTGTTTTGAGACATGATGCTCTCATGGAGTAGCCCTGGCTGACCTCAACTTTGCGATCCCCGAGTGTGGGGATTATAAATATGTGCCGCCATACCTGGCTTGTCTGGTAGATCTTTACCTGCCCCTGATGGCTGTGGTGTTCCTAAGTGCTGTACACACACCCCAGACATACATATACACAGAAAAAATGTGAATCTAGGCCTGGAGAGATGGCTCTGCAGTTAGGAGCACTAGATGCTCTTCCAGAGACCCAGGTTCATTCCCAGCACCTACATGCTGGTTCGTAAACACTGTAACTCCAGTTCCAGGGCCTCTGACACCCTCTTGCGGCTTCTGCAGGCACTACACCTATGTGGTACACCCTGACATAGCTGCAGGCAAAAACACCATACATATAAAAATAAAAGCCAGGTAGTGGTGGTGCACACCTTTAATCCCAGCACTCAGGTGGCAGAGCTCTTCAGAGCTCAAGACCAGCCTGATAAACAGAGCTAGTTCCAGCACAGCTGAGGCTACACAAAGAAACCCTGTCCTGAAAAACCAACCAACCAAAACAAACAAACAAAAAACCCAAAACCCTCCAAAAAACAAAAAAAACAAACATTTAAAAATTTAAGTAAAAAAACCAGGCATGGTAGCGCACACCTTTAATCCCAGCACTCAGGAGGCAGAGGCAGGTGGATCTCTGTGAGTTTGATTGAGACCAGGCTGCTGGTCTACAAAACAAATCCAGGACAGCCAAGGCTACACAGAGGAACCCTGCCTTGGAAAAAACAAAAGCAAAAACAAACAAACAAACAAAAATCATTTTAAAACATTTCAAGTAAATAGATAGCAAGATAAATTGTATAATTTAAAAGGTTAATTAGTTCATTCAATTAAATGATTAAAATGATCATAGAAGATAATAAAAATGTTAAGCATATAATGAGTAACTCCATACAACTGAAAAAATATCTACAAGTGTATTCATAGAAACATTATTCACAGTAGCCAAAATGGAAACAACCCAGATGTCCATCAACTGACAAATAAACATGAGAGTTTGGAAAGCAATGTGGTATTTATCGGCTGTAAAAAGAAATGGAGCTGTTCTAGTTTTATTTCTGTTGCTGTGATAAACACCCTGACAGAAAGCCACACAGGGAGGAAGGGCTTACTTGACTTCCAGGTCACAGTCCACTGTTAAGGCAGGAGCTTAAATTAATGTACCCACAGTCAGAGCAGAGACATAATGGAAGACACTTATCCAGCGATGCTTTAAAAAGCACTTAATAGAAACAGGCCTGGCATTGCATGCCAGTAGTCTAGCACCGAGGACGAGGCAACGGGAGGTTCATGAGTTCAAGGCTAATCAGGGTCACTTAGTAAGTTCTAGGTCAGCCTGGGATACACAGTGAGACCTGGCTGTCTCCAATCAAACGTTTAGCACATTTTTAAAAAAGATTTATTTATTTGTTCACTTGTTTATTATGTATACAGTGCTCTGCCTGCATATACACCTGCAGGCCAGAAGAGGGCACCAGATCACATTACAGATGGTTGTGCGCCACCATGTGGTTGCTGGGAATTGAACTCAGGACCTCTGGAAGAACAGCCAGTGCTCTTAACCTCTGAGCCGTCTCTCCAGCCCCACATTTAGCAAATTTAAAGAAAGGAAGGAAGGAAGGAAGGAAGGAAG
This sequence comes from Acomys minous, assembly GCF_964271855.1. Taxonomy (NCBI): domain Eukaryota; kingdom Metazoa; phylum Chordata; class Mammalia; order Rodentia; family Muridae; genus Acomys; species Acomys minous. Next base: position 40,955,182 of record NC_140498.1, read on the forward strand.
GAAGGAAGGAAGGAAGGAAGGAAGGAAGGAAGGAAGGAAGGAAGGAAGAAAGATAGATTGATTAAGGTAAATTGGGCAAGGCAGTCTGCCAGCATCTCTGTGCGTCACTGTGAAATGCCTGAAGCATCCGCATTGCTCTTGTTGTCTTTCTTCTCAGCAGTTGCATCAGATCTGCAGACATCTGTCTTCCGGATCACCTGGAGCTGATCCCTTGCTGTGGGAGGCTCAGCAGACATTGCTTCCCTTGACAACCTCTGCCCCTTTCTTCCCTAAGCAGACATGGGGGGGGGGGAAGGCAGGGCCTTGTCTTCATCACCTCAATGCCCAGGCTATGTGGCCTCAGGTCACCCAGTTTCTTGAGTAGAAAGAGGGAAAGCAAACACTGTAGCTCCTTATTTTAGTGTCTGTGACAGGAGAGTGCTGGACCGTAGGCATGACCCAAGATGGTGAACTCTGAGTTTATAATAACAAAAGACAGAACTTGATTCAGATATGTCTAAACAGCCCAAGTCAGTTATTTTCTAAATGGAACCTAAGGAACTTCCTGGCCTTACCCATCCCTGCTGAACTCTGCTGGCCAAAGATTCTGGGAGAGGGGATGTCATCATCTTCCACTGTACACTGTTAGTGAGCCCAGAAAACTGTAGTGGACATTTCTAAACCCATGTTTACACAGTCAGCCTGCATTAAACTCAGTGAGTCATGAAACAAAACAAAATGGCACAAGTGTGGGACAGGTATTTACAGGAAGATGGAGTTACAACAGTCAGGGGGAAGTTAAGGGTGAGAGTAATTAGAACGCATTATATACACATATGGAATTATCAAAGAACACATTTAATTCATTTTAAAAGACTAGTTTTAAAAACCTCTTCTGGGTATATAGCAGCTAAACTGAGTGAGGAGTGGGGCTGTATCCCGCATCATAGGAAGATCCATAGAACATAATAATTAGCTGGAAGGCCGGGCGTGGTGGCGCACGCCTTTAATCCCAGTACTTGGGAGGCAGAGGCAGGCGGATCGCTGTGAGTTCAAGGCCAGCCTGGTCTACAAAGCGGGTCCAGGACAGCCAAGGCTACACAGAGAAACCCTGTCTCGAAAAAAAAAATCAGCTAAAAGTGTTCTTAGACAGTGGTAAGCGTGGGATGGTGACATTTGACAGACATCACGCAAGCAGCCTTGTTCCAGGAAGCATGCCTGTGGAGGACCCTGCCTTAGCTTGGACTGTGGGGGACGCGTACCAACCAGGCCACAGGCCACTGGCAGAGACTCCGGGGACATTTATGTAAATGTTCCATATGGAAAATCTATTTATAGATTGCATATAGAATAGAAGATATTTCTAAAGAGACAATGCTGGGGCCAGTGAGATGGTTCAGTGGTAAAGGCACGGTCAGGTCCTGCTGCAGGGTGCATGCTGCAGGGCGCATGCTGCAGGGCGCATGCTCCCCCCCACCCCCGCCATGCTGCTTCCAATAAACCTGCATTCCGATTATTTAATCAATTAAGCACTTGCTGCCAAAGCCTGGGTTCCATCTCCAAAACCCACCTAAAAGGCTTAAGGAGACAACCAACTCCACAAAGTTGTCCTCTGGTCTCCAGTTACAAACCCTGGCGTGCATGCACCCATCCCCCCCTCTACACAGACACAGACACAGACACACACACACACACACACACACCATCTTCATCAGAATAATGAAGTGATTTTAAAAGAAAAAAGCTGGGCATAGTGACGCACACCTGCAATCCCAGCACTCAAGGAGGCAGAGGCAGGCAGATCTCTGTGAGTTTGAGGCCAGCCTGGTCTATAAAGGGAGACCAGAGAGCCAAGGCTACACAGTGAAACCCTGTCCTTGAAAAACCAAAAATAAATAAAAAATAAATTAAAAAAATAAAAAAGAAGGAAAGAAAAGTAAAATAAAAACCAAGATGCTAGCCAGGTGTGGTGGCTCACACCTTTAATGCCAACACTCGGGAAGCAGAGGCAGGTGGATCGCTGTGAGTTCGAGGCCAGCCTGGTCTACAAAGCAAGTCCAAGACAGCAAAGGCTACACAGAGAAACCTGTTTTGGGAAGAAAAAAAAAAAAGAACCCAAGATGCTTCCCCTGACTCCTAAAATTAGGGCACTGGTTGCTTCTGTCTTCAGGACATGTGGGCAGGAGGCGGGAACGCACTCCTCCTCTTCCTCCATCCTTTAGAAGCCTGTTCACTGGCAACACTGCCAGCAAAGGCTGTACCCTGCCACCTGTTTCCACCCTTTCAACCCCCTAACACTAAATAAAAAAGGATAGAGCGGGAAGGGGGGCAGCGTTACGGTTAGATTATTTTCTGCAGATTAGGGGTGTCGAGTTCCTTGGGGCAAGTTTCATCTTCAGCGTCAGGATGTCGAATTTCTTCTTCTTATTGTATCTTCTTTGCACAAGACTGCTTAACAAAACTGCAACCAACAGCAACTAGTAACCAATCAACAGTCCACCCCACCTCTGGGGCCCTAGCACTGTTTATAAAATCCTCTGAAAAGTCCTCGGAATTCCACACATCACACACTTGCACAAACTATCTGTAGCTGACACGAGGCAAATCAGAGTCATTGGCTGTGAAGCAGCCCCGTCTCTCCACACATGGGATTAAAATGAAAGCATATCTCCATAATACTTCTGTGAGGTTTTTGTTTTGTTTTGTTTTTTGAGACAGGGTTTCTCTATGTAGCCCTGGCTGTCCTGGAGTCACTTTGTAGACCAGGCTGGCCTCAAACTCACATTGATTTGCCTGCCTCTGCCTCCCGCGTGTTGGGATTAAAGACATGTGCCGCCACCACCCGGCCCTTTTTTTATTTGTTTCTTTCTTTGTTTGTTTGTTTAAAGAAACCAAATTACAAAATTCTCATTACACTAAGACTTTCCAGCATTACGGTTACCTCACTCACGGCTCCCTCATGTTGCATGAATGTTCCTATGGCAGACATGAATGTTAACAGGAGGTAAACTGAGACACAAGGCCAAGGGAGGGTGCAGGGGCTGCTGAGTTCGAAGTATGGGGGAAGTACAGAAGAGGCTTCTCTCTGACGTGTCTCCCTCTTGGGCTGATATGACCCAGGTGCGGCATTGGATTGGTTACTGTCCTGAGTTTGATGCCCTGCTAAACTTCATGACAGGAAGAGAGATGCTTGTCATGTATGCCCGCATCCGGGGCATCCCTGAGCGCCACATTAAAACCTGCGTAAGACAGATCCTTGAGGACTTGCTCATGCGGATGCATGCAGACAAGCTAGTAAAGACCTATAGGTGAGATGTGGGCCTTCCCTCACCCTTCCCGCCTCCAGATAACCCCAGCCCTTCTCAGTGCTGGTGTAAAGCCTGGCAGGGCAGGCATGGAGGAGCCCTGCGGTCCACACCACTGGAGATGGCGGTGGAGGGAGCTATCCCAAGCCAGAGGCCGTTTTTTGTTTTTGTTTTTTGTTTTTTGTTTTTTGGTTTTTGTTTTGTTTTGTTTTGTGTGTGTGTGTGTGTGTGTGTGTGTGTGTGTGTGTGTGTGTGTGTCTGAGAACAAGGACATGCTACTGTGTGTGATTATAACAGCAGGGCAAGCAGATCTTTGTGTCTGCTAATTTGTGTCTGCTTCCCACTTTGGGTAGGGTAGGCTCTCATGTTAACCCCCTAGTTACCGCATCCTGATGTGTTTCCCAAAGAGTCTGAGGTAGTTTATCACTGTTGCCAGTAAACTCTAACTCAGGTTAGCTTAACCAAAGCAAGCTACTGACAGCCCAAATTCACAGACTCTCCTCCCCCGCCCCTCCGCCCCACGCCCACAGCGTGGTGTGCTGTGCCCTTGTAGGTAGGTAGGTGTCTGCCAGCACCCCGTCTTCGGATCTGAACTCGAAAGATGCCTCTGACCCTCGCCAAAGGGATTCGGGTGTCGATTAGAGCCCTTGCTCCTCCCCAAACCTGGCGCCTTGAGTCTTTGCCTATTTTGAAGATCAAATGAGTTTACACTTAAAAATTTAGACTGGAGCTTTGCACACATTAAATGCTAGCTATGCTACGGAAGCTGGAAAGGTGGCTCAGCAGTTAAAAGTGCTTACAGCTCTTGCAGAGGACCCAGTTTTAGTTCCCAGCACCCCCAAAGCAGCTCACGACCCCTTGTAACTCCAGCTCTAGATGATCAGGCACCCTCTGGGCCTTCATGAGTACCTGGATGCAGACACATGTGCACACACGTAAACCTTACAAATAAAATAAGGACAGTAAATAAATAAATAAAGCCAGTACGGTACTGTGCACCTGTAACCCCAGCACTTCTTGAGAGGCTGAGTTGGGAGGGTGGAAAATTCAGGGCTAGCCTGGGCTCCATAGTGAGTATCTTAAGAAAACCGGTTAACTATAATAGTCCTCTACCCTTACTCTCCGATGAGTAGTGCCCTGCCCCGGCACTCACAGAGAGCCTTGAGTCTCATGACCACATGCTCAGCCTGGGCACCTAGGGCCCTTTAGAATAAACCAAGTCACAGTTCAACAGTTGGTGCGGCTGGTTTTGAAAGCCCCACCCAGGTATGAAGCGGCTTTGAGAAGGTGGGTGGTGAACAAGTCTCCTTGTTCTACAATCGCGTTCTCCGTGTCTGTCCACCTTTGTCCCATCCACCCCCAGTGGCGGGAACAAGCGCATGCTGAGCACGGGCATCGCCCTCATTGGAGAGCCCGCAGTCATCTTCCTGGATGAACCGTCCACTGGCATGGACCCTGTGGCCCGACGCCTGCTGTGGGACACTGTAGCCCGGGCCCGTGAGTCTGGCAAGGCCATTGTCATCACCTCCCACAGGTAGAGCTTGGGCAGCTGTGGGCCGGTGGAGCAGCCAGAGTGGGTGGCTGGGGTGGGACCCGGTGAGCAGAAGGTATGGCGGCACCCGATACGGAGTCCGCCAGGACAATCCCAGGAGGCTGTGCGCGTGGCTCCACTCAGCAGGGCAGTCTGGAGCGTCCGCACAAGCCTCCTCCGGCACTGTCTGAGGCGTTCTCCTTTTCCCCAGCATGGAGGAGTGTGAAGCCTTATGTACCCGGCTGGCCATCATGGTACAGGGCCAGTTCAAGTGCCTGGGCAGCCCGCAACACCTCAAGAGCAAGTTTGGCAGCGGCTACTCCCTGCAGGCCAAGGTCGGGAGGGAATGGCAACAGGAGATGATAACGAAGTTCAAGGCGTTTGTGGACCTGACCTTCCCCGGTGAGTGATGGTGCTGGTGGGTCCCAGGCTCCTGCCTGGCCCTGTTAGCCGCTATGGATTCTGGGCACGCAGGCCGCCCTTTCTAGCCCTCCAGTCCAGCCTTATCAGTATCTGTTTTGTACAGGCAGCGTGCTGGAAGATGAGCACCAAGGCATGGTTCAATACTACCTGCCTGGCCAAAACCTCAGCTGGGCACAGGTGAGCGCACCTCTTACTTCACCCACTCCCTGAAGGCGGCTTTCATGTGGCCTCTGCCAACGCCACGGGAATGTTTGTGTGGAAGTCACAGCGTGTAGTGTGTGAGCTGGTAGGAACCTCGGAAGTCAGCCAGCTCTTCCTACCCGCGTGGACTTCAGAGAGAACAGGGGCAGGCCTAGAGAGGAGCCACACGCCCAGTGTCACACAGCAAGCCAGGGACCAAGCTGGTACCCTGGTACCCGTTTCTACCACAAGAGCAGGCGGCTGAGTGAGACCCGAACGTTGTGCCTTGTCACAAGCTCTCACAGGGTGGCCTCCTCTGCACTTTCCACCTGCACTTTCCCACACTGCCTCTCCCTGGCTGCGTCGCATCACCTATGGGTGGACTCGTCCCTCTCCTACAGGTGTTTGGCATTATGGAACAAGCCAAGAAAGAGTACCTGTTGGAAGACTACTCCATCAGCCAGGTCTCTTTGGAGGACATCTTCCTGAGGTTCACCAGCCCCGGCTCCTCCACTAAAGGCAAACAAGGGCAGGCTGTCCCAGCCAGGCCCTGACCACCCGCTCACTCTAAGGCTAATCTCGGTTCAGCGTCCCCACCCCACCTCCCTCACAGCCTGTCCCTCTGTAATAAAGACCTTCCTGCGGGGTGGCCTGGCCGTGCAGAGCCTGCGGAGTGAGTTACCCTGTCTGTCGCGTTTGACAAACCAACCCCCTCACAAAAGCGGCTCAGGAGAAAAGTTTATCCTGGCCCCTAGTCCCGTGACACAGGTCGTCACGGCTAGGCAGCCACGGCGGCAGCTCCTTGGAGAACAGCCACTATCAGGGGGCACAGGGCAGTGGGTGCCTGGGCTCTGATGACTCTTCCCGTTCCATACATTCCGGGACCCCCACCCAGGGAGTGATGGCACCCACAGTGGGTGAGTCTTCCCACCTCAGCCTAGCCAAGATCACTCCCGCAGGCAATCCCCGGGATTGTCAGGTGATTCCGGGGCTCCCCCAGTTGGCGATTGAGAACAACCATCACGATCCCACCCCTTGTCAACCTGACACCAAAGCGCATCATTTAAATCATAGCATTCCACTCTCCGTCCTCAAATACCATGTTCGTCTCATAATTCAAGATAAGAGGGCAGAGCCGGGCGTGGTGGCACACACCTGTAATCCCAGCACTTGGGAGGTGGAGGCAGAGGCAGGCGGATCGCTGTGAGTTCGAGGCCAGCCTGGTCTACAAAGTGACTACAGGACAGCCAAGGCTAAAAAAAAATAAAAGAAAGAAAGAAAGAAAGAAAGAAAGAAAGAAAGAAAAAGATAACAGGGCAGCTTCAAACGTCCCCAGGGTATCTGATGGTTCCGATGGCTGTCAAGTTCAAAGTTCACGTCTCATCTAAGACTTGAGGCATCCTCTTAACTATTAAGTTCTACAAAGCCCGAAACAATTTGTATACTTGCAGCATACAGTGCCGTGGAATAGCATACCCATTCCACGATGGAAGAAACAGCACAGTAAGGAGTGACCGGGTGGAAGCAACACCGAACCCCGCAGGTTAAACAAAAGATCCTATGCCCGGCAGCTGGAACTCACATCATTTTTTGGATACCAAAGGATTTAGGTAGCCCTACCTCTCCAGCTCTGCTTCCCGTAACACACATAGCCTGCTTTGTTCTTTTTTTTTTTTTTTTTTAATCAAGACCGGGTCTCTCTTTGTAGCCCTGGCTGTCTCTGTGTAGCTCTGTAGACCATGCTGGCCTCGAACTCACAGGGATCTGCCTGCCCTGCCTCCCAAGAGCTGGGATTAAAGGCGTGTGCCACCACTGTCCAGCTATTTTGGTTTTTTGTTTGTTTGTTTGTTTTTTGAGACATGTTTTCTCAGTGTAGCCCTGGCTGTCCTGAAACTCACGATGTAGAGCAGGGTGGCCTCGAACTCATAGATTTACCTGCCTCTGCCTTCATAACTAAACAAACAGTACTCTGAACAGTTCTGCCAAGTTCTTCTTTTTGTTTGTTTGGTTTTTTGTTTGATTGTTTTTCGAGACAGGGTCTCTCTCTGTGTTAGCTTTGGCTGTCCTAGAGTCGCTTTGTAGACCAGGCTGGCCTTGAACTCACAGCAATCCGCCTATCTCTGCCTCCTGAGTGCTGGGATTAAAGGCGTGAGCCACCACCGCCCGGCTGCCAAGTTCTTCTGTTGGCTCAATATGCAGCCAAGGCCCCTTAGACCACAGCGGTATCAGCTTCTGCATGCTGCCCATGGGACACTTTCCAAGGCAGTTGCTTTTGAGGAGCCAGGAGCCCCTTCAGTTCTTTCACCTTCAAATAAATGTGGACCTTGACAAGATAGATGGGGCACTGACTCCTCTGAAATTGACCTTACTTTGGCCAAGTCAAGCTTCCTAGAAGAAACGGTAAGATTGGGTGTGGTGTAGAGTGATTCTCCAATTTCAGCCCATCTCTTAAATGATCTTATAGTTACCCCTTGGGGGGATTGTAGTACCGCCTAGGCAAAAGACTGGAATCTATCTCTCAGTGGAGCCCTGCCATTGTCTGCTTCCTTATCCTACCCAGGCTATGGTAGCGCAGACCTTTAATCCCAGCACTCTAGGGGCAGAGGCAGGCTGACCTTTTTTTTTTCTCCTGGTTTTTTTGAGACAGGGTTTCTCTGTTATCTTGGCTGTCCTGGACTCACTTTGTAGACCAGGCTGGCCTCAAACTCACAGCGATCTGCCTGCTTCTGCTTCCTCCCAAGTGCTGGGACTAAAGGCGTGCGCCACCACGTCCGGCATGGCAGGCTGATCTTTAAGTTCAAAGCCAGTCTGGTCTACAGAGCAAGTTCCAGGAAAGCAAGGGCTACACAGAGAAACCTCATCTTGAAACGAACAAAGCAAAAGTTAATTCAGTCGGACAGGGAAATCGCCTGTATTGGGATTCAGACCCGGAACACGCAGCTGAGGTGCCTATTTAACATACCAAAGCCAACCACCTGGCCTCCTAGCACCCCTCAGTCTCGACCTGAACTTTCCAGCCCAGCAGCTGGCTTTCTCTCCCCCCAGAGGCTCACAGTATAACCCAGACACTTTGTCTTTCCCTTCTTCTCTCTGCCAGCTTTCTCTCCCTGCCCTATGCTTTTCTGTCTTCTTTCTCCCTCTGCACGGTGAATTCCCCCGGCCCTGTGCCTTGGAACCAGTGAAGCCGCCTGCAAGCTACCCCCAAACAAATCTGCCTTTATATACTTTAATTTGGCTTGAATTGGCTCATTTCCTTGGTGGAGAATACCAATCCATGTGACCCAGATGCAACCACCCAGGAGGCTAGGTTCACCTTAAGCCGGCCGTGCTAAAGAAGTGGGACATGTCTTAGTGACATTTCTATTGTCATGACAAAACACTAGGACCAAGCCAATTTATAAAAGGAATTATTTAACTGGGCCTTGCTTAAAATTTCAAAGGATGAGTCTATCCATGTCCAGCATGGTGTGGAAGGTGATAAGCAGGCAGCATGGTACTGGAGCAGCCGCTAGAGCCTACATCACATCCATAACCATTAGGCAGGAGGAGATGACTGGAGTGGTGTGGGCTTCTGAAACCTCAAAGCCCATCCCAGGGACACGCCCCCTTCAATAAGGCCACACCCCCTAATCCTTACCAAACACTTCCACCAACCGGAGACCAAGCATTCAAACATATGAGACTTTGGGGGCTGTTCTCATCCAAACCACCACAGGAAGAATACTTATTTCTTTCTTTCTTTCCCTTTTCTTTCTTTTTGTTTGTTTGGGGTTTTTATTTATTTATTTATTTTTTGAGACAGGGTTTCTCTGTGTAGCCTTGGCCGTCCTAGACTCACTTTGTAGACCAGGCTGACCTGGAACTCACAGCAATCCACCTGCCTCTGCCTCCCGAGTGCTGGGAGTAAAGGTGTGTGCCACCACGCCCGGCTGAATAATTATTTCTTTAGTGAGATAATTTACTTTTCTTTCTCGGAATATCAGCCCTCTTTGACTTGCTTAGAGAATCACTGCCATGCAGCTTTGTAAGCCTGTCTAAGCATGCTTCCCCTAACACTCTCCTCACTTTCTCTCTAAAGCCCCACAGCCACGCTTTTTGCCCCGTGGCTGCTTCCTGTGGTGTGACTGCCTGCTTGGCATAGCTTTCTGTCTGGTCCACTCCATCTCCCTCCTCTGGGCAGTTTCAGAGATTTACAGTTTGCCTGCTCTACAGCTTTTCTTTTAAACGCTAATAAAATTGTCTGTGAGGTTCAAAAGAAACAGAAACTTGGGCTGGAGTGATGGCTCTTCTGGCCTGTGCGTGTATATGTAGGCAGAGCACTGTATACATAATAAATAAATAAGTCTTAAAGAAGAAGAAGAAGAAGAAGAAGAAGAAGAAGAAGAAGAAGAAGAAGAAGAAGAAGAAGGAGAAACAGAAACTTGAAGGGAAGCACTGCTGCTCCTCAAATATTTACCCAGGACCTGCAGGAATAGACTAGAGAAGGTGCCAGGTCAAGAGAACTCCCAGAACTCAGACCACAGATGCTGCAGAGGCAAACGCCTCCCACCCAGCACGCCCCGCGCAGCGCAGAGGATCTGAGAAGCTCCCCTCTCGACTCAGTGCAGATGTGCAGCAATTCATTTCCTAAGCATAGTTTTTATTTCCTACAATTATTTACTCTCCACTGTTGCATATACGTCATAATGGTTTTTCTTTCATGTGTATATTGCTCAGTTAGAATTTGATTGGTTTGTATGATTCTCCACCCAGTCTCCTATAAGGCATTATTTACATTTTTTTTTCCCTAACAGGTTCTCTCTGTGTAGTCCCGGCTGTCCTGGAACTCACTATGTTGACCAGGCTGGCCTCAGATTCATGGGATCTGCCTGCTTCTGGCTCCCATGAGTGCTTTTACTATACTTTCACCCATGCCTGATACACTTTCTTTTTCTTTTTCCTTTTTCTTTTTTTTGTTTTCTTTTTTGGTTTTTTGAGAGAGGGTCTCTCTGTGTAGCCTTGGCTATCCTGGACTCACTTTGTAGACCAGGCTGGCCTCGAACTCACAGTGATCCGCCTGCCTCCGCCTCCCAAGTGCTGGGATTAAAGGCTTGCGCCACCACCACCTGGCCTGATACACTTTCTTAATTCTATGTCTTTTCCTCTTTCAGCCTTTTCCTTTCATTGTTTTTACTTCTCAGTTGTAACTTTCTATAGCTTTAGCTGTCCCAGCAGTCTGCGGACCCTAACAATAGCCCAACTTCCCTTCCCAGGTACCTTTCTTCCTCAATTTTTTTTTCTTTTCAAAATCAATCTAATATCTACTCCTGTCCTCACCCATCAGACATCCTCCCTCCTCCTAATCTTATTAAAATCCCATTGTACTCCACACTACCCTAGGTTGCTAATCCTCCAACAGTTCCTGAAATCCATGGGCCGTTGCTGTTACTTAGGTCATACCCCTAACAGTGCTCTTATTCTTCAGCTGTGTTTGCTCTCACAGCTACGATTCTACCCAGAGGATAATGTAGAGATGACACCAGGCACCCTGAGCTGCTGGACTCACGAACTGATTTCTGAGTTTCTACCACATCCAACTCTCTCTTGAACATTGCAAATATTTCAGGCGAAAAAAACACAGCTGATTTTAAAAAATTAAAAAAGGCAACAGAATAACTCCTGATGCAGAAACCCTGATGCAGAAGCATACTAATCATAAAAACACAAAAAATAACATAACTCATGCAAAAATTACAAATCCTACAGTGATGGTGTCCAGCGATGGTGTTCAAAGAATGAAGAAAATAAGCTCACGTGGGTCCAGCAAGAGATGGTTCAGGACACACGAACGGCTGCCGTGCAAGCCTAACGACAAGAGTTGGCTCCATGGACCCCACACGGTAAAAAATATAGAATTCCTGAAAGTTGTACTCTGCCTTCCACATGCTATGGTGTGCACTCACTTGCACTTACACACATCACAACTCACACTTTTAAAAAAGTACTTTTTTTAGAGTTAAAAAAGTAAGCTCCTGAGCTCCTAACCATCTGCACTGGAATCTGATGCCCTCTTCTTGGATACAGACATATCTATCTATATATATATATATATATCTTTTAAGAAAATATATGAAAATAAGCTCCTGATTGGGAACACAGATTAATGACATAAAGTAGTACAAATTATCAAGTAGGAATACAATAAGAAACATACTGAAAAAATGGTATGAAATGCTGGAAGTAAAGCCATAAGACAAATAAAAAGCCCTGTGAATAGAAATAAGTAAATGTTAGTGTTTGCCAACTTGATACAAGCTCGGGTCATCTGGGAAGAGGATCGCAAATGAAAATCATCATGTCTGCCTGGCATTTTCTGGATTAGAGGTTGCTATGGAAGAACCCAGCCCAGCCCGGCATGGTGGCGCACGCCTTTAATCCCAGCACTCTGGGAGGCAGAGGCAGGTGGATCCCTGTGAGTTCATGGCCAGCCTGGTCTACAAAGCGAGTCCATGACAGCCAAGATCGCATATAGAAACCCTGTCTTGAAAAACAAAAACACAAAACAAAACAAAAAAACAAGAACCCAGCCCATTGGGGGTCATGTCACCCTAGGGACAGGTAGCCCTGAATTGTGTAAGAAAGCAGGTTGAGCCAGCTACGGAGAGCAAGCCAGGAAGCAGCATCAACCATGGTCTTGGCTTCCCTTCCTGACTCCTGGTTTCTGCTTGAGCTCCTTCCCTGACTTCCTACACGATGAACTGTGACCCTTAAGGCAAGAAAACAACCCCTTTGCTTCTCATGTTGCTTTTGCTCATAGTCTTTACCACAGCAATGGAAAGCAAACTCAGATAGTGCATAAAACCCCAGAGATGCTCCGTAGAAAATCTCACCCATAGAACAGATCAAAGAGAGGACAAAATGTTTGAACTTGGAAACAAGAACAGATCCAACAAGATCAAAGATAAAATACTAAGAAGGCATGAGTAGGAATTCCAGGATATAAACTGGATGTGGTGGCTCACGCCTTTAATCCCAGCACTCAGGACGCAGAGGCAGGTAGATTGCTATGAGTTTAAGGCCAGCCTGGTCTACAAAGCAAGTCCAGGACAGCCAGGACTTCACAGAGAAACCCTGTCTCGAAAAACCAAAAAAAGAAAGGAATTCCAGGATACACAAAACATTGTAAGAAAATAAAAATAAATAACATTAAGAGTCTCATTCTTAGGGCACTGAAAACATTTGCAAAAGAATCATGATAAAATTTCTCACAATTAGGAAGACTCCAAGCCAGATACAGAAGGCATTTAGAACACCAAGACAACAAGACTCCCCTCTCCCAAAAAGAACCTCCCATCATCATATTAAAACATTAATTGTAAGCCGGGCGGTGGTGGCGCACGCCTTTAATCCCAGCACTCTGGGAGGCAGAGGCAGGTGGATCTCTGTGAGTTCGAGGCCAGCCTGGTCTACAAAATAAGTCCAGGACAGCCAAGGCTACACAGAGAAACTGTCTCGAAAAACCAAAACAAACAAACAAACAAAACATTAATTATACAGTATAAAGGAAGTATATTGAAAGCAATATAGAAACACCAAAACACACAGAAAGGCAAGCCTATCATAGTTTTCAGTTAGCAGCAGCCTCACTGCCATAGATACTGGATAAGATTGACTCTACAATGTGAATCTTCAGCAGAGGAGGCTAGGGACCCAGAGAGCCCTAAGGATTCAGAGTGCCTCCTACATTGAGCGTTTATTAGGAGTAAGGACAGGCAAAGATAACCATAAAAATCCTTAAATGTTCACAAGGAATAGAATGTCTGGCTTAGAAGATCACCAGGGAGAACAGAGACAGAAAGGACAAGGAAGTACAGACAGAAAAACACGAGGACTTGCAAGTCCACACGCTCTTTTGTTCCTTTCCCTGCCTCCTGCATGCTAAGGGTGAGCGGCTCTGTGACTTCCATCAGCCTATGACGTGGACATGCTTATGGCCTCATTTCTCAGTGGTGTAAACTGAGACCTAGAGACAGACATTCAGCTTTCCAGTGTTCTATGCCACCATAAAACTGGGGCAGAATTCTCAAAGTGGGATCCCCAGCTAGTAACAGGAGCAGTAGTGGCTTCTGAAATCTTTTTTTGTTTGTCTGTTTGTTTGTTTGTTTGTGAGACAGGGTTTCTCTGTGTAGCCTTGGCTGTCCCAGACTTGCTTTGTAGACCAGGCTGGCCTCAAACTCACAGTGATCTACCTGCCTCTGCCTCCTGACTGCTGGGAGGCTTCTGAAACCTTGATAAAGCTTTAGGTTTTTCTAGGGTTAAGGTCTCGGCTCAGTGATACATGTGTTTAGCATGTGAAGGATCTAGGGTAAATTTTTTGTTTGTTTTGTTTTTCAAGACAGGGTTTCCCTGTGTAGCTTTTGCTGTCCTGAACTTACTTTTTAGACCAGGCTGGCCTCAACCTCACATCGATCCACCTGCCTCTGCCTCTCAAGTGCTGGGATTAAAGGCGTGTGCCACCACCTTCCAGCTCTGGGTTAAATTTCTAATACTCTATCCGCAAACAAAAGAAAGAAGTAATGTAGATTCTTGGGCCCTGTCTTAGTTATTTTTCAGTTGTGGTAAGACACCATGACCAAAACAAGTTATAAAACAAAGTGTTTAAGCTGGACGTGGTGGCACACGCCTTTAATCCCAGCACTCAGGAGGCAGAGGCAGGCGGATCACTGTGAGTTCCAGTCCAGGACAGCCAAGGCTACACAGAGAAATCCTGTTGGAAAAAAAAAAAAAGAAAAGAAAGAAAAGAAAAGAAAAAAAAAAGAGTGTTTCATTTGGGGTATATGGTTCCAAAGGGTTAAAGTCCACGACCATCACTGTGGAGAGCGGGGCAGCCATGATGGCACTGGAGCAGCAGCTGAACTCTCACATCGTAATCCACAAGCAGGAGACAGAGGGAGCAAACCCGGTGATGGGTTATCTCCACCAACAAAATAAACCAATTCAAGCCAGATTAAAAGTATAAAAGGAAAAGCCAGTGGTACACGCCTTTAATCCAAGGCACTCAGGTGGCAGAGGCAGGCAGATTGATGTGAGTTTGAGGCCAGCCTGGTCTGCAGAGTGAGCCCAGGACAGCCAAAGTTACACAGAAAAACCCTGTCTTGAAAAGAGAATGTTAAATATGAAATATTCACCAGAGTGGATATAATATGGAGAAGTTTATTATCAGGGAAAGGGTGCAGGGGGGGGCGGGGGGAGAGGGAGAGAAGAAGAAGAAGAAGAAGAAGAAGAAGAAGAAGAAGAAGAAGAAGAAGAAGAAAAGCTAGAGGGATAGAGACATGAAGAGAGTGGAAGAGAAGCAAGAGGGAGAGCTAGCTGTTTGTCTTTTTATATATTCCTGGGCAGGAGCCCGCCTAGTGGCAGGTAGGTAATGACGTCATATGTTGCTAGGCCGACTGGGGCAGTATGCTAACAAAGAAGCTTCCAGATGAAAGTCACGATTCAAGGAAGAGATGTAAAAAGAGCAATGCAGACAGCACAGAAAGCAGACCCCCTGCGTGCAGACAGCTTAACAAACCAGCTGAAGAGGGACAGATAGTTCACCCGATGGGCAGACTGGAACGCAGACTGGCAGACTTGATGCTGAAATGGACTGCTGCTGAAGGGCAGATGATCAGGACGGCAGTTATGGGAGATCATCGTATCAATGGCGGAGTGGTTCTTCATAAGGACTTTTGGACTGTTAAGTTTGTGGGAATTGTGATTGCCTTTTCTTTGTGTAGAAAATGTTAAGTATACAGTGTTCTGTCTGCATGCACACCTCCACGCCTGAAGAGGGCGCCAGATCTCATCGCAGATGGTTGTGAGCCACCATGTGGTTGCTGGGAATTAAACTCAGGATCTTTGGAAGAGCATCCAGTGCTCTTAACCTCTGAGCCATCTCATGTCTGTTTCCATTGTAAAAGTTAAACTGTGTACACTTTTTAGGCTAAACCGAAAGGGGGGAGGTTGTAGAGGAATTTAACTCAGAACATTGCTGCTGTGGCAACAGACCACATCCAAAGATCTATGACCCAGCTGGAGTACAAACACACCTTTAATACAGGAAATAGAGACCAGCAAATCTGACTTCAAGCCCAGCCTGGTATAGAGCAAGTTTCAGGTAAAGAAAAGCTTAGGTCTAGGCATGGTGGTACATGCCTTTAATCCCAAACAATGAAGGTAAAGTTAGTTTGTAGAAAGAAGCACTCATGTTTGAAAGTGATGTCTAATTGAGTGGCAGAAAAGGTGACGAATCAGAGAAGACAGAATAGGATATGCCTAACTTTCATTCTGTTTTTATTTTGTTTTTTTTTCTTTTTCTTTCTTTTTATTTGGGGGGGGGGGGATTAAAGGCTTGTGCTATCCTGCCCAGCTTCACTGCCTCATTATGATCACCAAGGTCAACTATAAAAATACAAGGTCCAGCTATCACAATTCAATATTTTAAAAAATAATTTATTTATTTTTATTTTATGTCCGACGGTGTTTTGCCTGAATGAATGTCTATGGGTGTCAGATCTTGGAGTTACAGACAGTTGTGAGCTGCCATGTGGGTGCTGGGAATTGATCCTGGATCCTCTGGAACAGCAGTCAGTGCTCTTAACCTCTGAGCCATCTTGTCAGCCCCCAAAATTCAATGTTTTGACTAACCTAATTAAAATACCCAGTTAGAACTTCCTAACGTGTTATAGCTCATTCTAAGACAGACCTTTTTCCTTAAAATTAACACTTTAAGGCTAGGCGTGGTGGTGCATGCCTTTAATCCTAGGACTCAGGAGGCAGAGGCCAGCCTGGTCTGCAAAGAGAGTTCCAGGACAGCCAGGGCTACACAGAGAACCCTGTCTCGAAGAAAAGAAAAAAAAAAAACCAAGAAAACAACAACAAAATATGAACACTTGCAAAGCTATTTGCTGGTTTTTTTTTTTGGGGGGGGGGTTGGTTTTTCCAGACATGGTTTCTCTGTGTAGCCTTGGCTGTCTTGAACTAACTTTGTAGACCAGGCTGTCCTCGAACTCTCAGTGATCTGCCTGCCTCTGCCTCCCTAGTGCTAGGATTAAAGGAGTGTGCCACCACACCTGGCTATTTGCTGTAGTTTCTATCCAGTTCAGATTCAGCCACTTTGCCTCACTTAATAAAGGATCTTTTTTGCATTTGGTTTGTGCTTGGAAACTGGTGTTTGGGTGTGGTCTCTGTCTACTCCAGTGTCCAGAGAACCTGCAGTACACTGGTCCCTTCAATCCTCAGCTCCCAAGAGCTGCCTTTTCCTGAGTTCTCTTATCCCTCAAAGCCTAATGGGGAATTGATATACCTTACACTCTATAGGAGCAGCTGTTAGCCTAGGTTACCCCTAGGGGTTCACCACAGTGGGACCAAGAGGCAAAGCTACAGCCTGATCCAATCTACAGCCAAGAGAACACCTGGTTCCAAAAACATAACACTATTTTGGCTAGGTGATGTGGTGCATGACTCTAACCCAACATTCAGGAGGCTGAAGCAGGACAGACCTCAAGTTGTAGGTCCAGCCTGGGCTACATGGGGTGTTCACGTTTGCTTTCTGTTGCTGTAACAGACAACATGACCCAAAGCAATTTGTTTGCCTTACACTTCTAGGTCAAAAATCTACCACTGAAGGAAGCCAGAGCAGAAACTCAAGGCAGGATCATGGAGCAGCGGTGGCTGGCTTGCAAATTCGCTTCTTCCCTGCGTCATGCTCACCTACCTCTCTTTCTCTCTCTTTCTTTTTGCTTTTTCGAGACAGGGTTTCTCTGTGTAGCCCTGGCTGTCTTCGATTTGCTTTGTAGACCAGGCTGTGTTTGAACTCACAGATATCCGCCTGCCTCCGCCTCCTAGCACTGGGATTAAGGTATGCGCCAATGCGGCCTGTGTGGCGCCAGACTCGGCTAGCTTTCTTGTATAGCCTTAGCCTGCCTATAGATAGTGCCACTGAAGGTATTGAGAGGCTGAACCCTCTCGCCCAATCATAAATCTCACCAATGAATCCCTCCACACGGCCACAAACCAGTCTGTTATGAGCCAACTCGCAACAGAGTCTCCCTCCGTTGCTTCTAAGCAGTGTCAGGTTGGCAGCTGAAGCTAATTAGGCCATGGGGAGACCCTGTATCAAAATCAACAAATCCTGCCTGGGAATAAATAAGAGAAACGGAGTACCGCACGAAGAACAGGGTAGAGCTAAAAAGACAGCTGATGACTTTGTTACTCCGAGTAAATGGGACCAGAGACAGTGTTATGGATTCTGAGATGCGATTACACCTGACACCTGGCTCACCCATAGTTAGATTTAGGGTTTTTGTTTGTTTGTTCCAGGCCCTACCAAAAGCAAATTCTGAAAACCCCGCAGGGACAGGTAACAAAGTAACAAAGTTCAAAGAAGGAAAGCAAGAAAGTAACAGTACTCTAAGCCGGGAAAAGAGACAGGAGTTAAGTGTGAGGGTCTGCGCGTGAACCAGCAAGCCCAGGTCTTGCCCTAGGGTTCTCTTATCTTCTGCCTTCCACACACAGGACAGGTACCCCAAGAAGCACGCAGGTGCAGTCACCCCAAGTAAGCATGCAGGCGGGGAGGGGGGTGGGGGTGGGGGTAGGATGAAGGTAGTTCCTAGCTGTGTGGAGAAGCCTTGGTAGATTCCTTGCTCCCCACTCTCACGGGACAACGTTTCTTCCCTCGGCAGATCATCTCATGAGGAGGCGGGACACGATGCTGCTCACTGCCCAATAGAATGTGACTGTGAATACTGGGCACAATGTGAACCCCAAGTCATGAGATGTAGGACAGGACGTTTTTGCCGGAGCCCAAGGAGACTGGCGCTTCAAGCAACCTCCGTATCAGTGTTTGAGTCGGGATCTCCAAATACAGCCTCCTTGGCGGGAAGCTCGCGTGGAGGGATAAGTAGTACCGTGGACACACCCACGACCGGCTCACTGAGGCTCAGACAAGTGGGCGAGGAAGAAGAGTACCCTCAGCCTTCGGGCGGGCTTTTTAGGATAGCCCGCCGGCGCCTGCTGAGTTTCTCCCCGGTCCCCGCCCAGCGGAGAAGGCGGGTCAGCCAGGCGATAAGCCTATAGACAATCAGCGTTTGAATTTGCGTCCTGGTGTAGCCAATCCCAAGTGCTCAGAACCTGCGGGGCGGGAGAGGCTGGAGATCTGGGGGGCGTAACTCGGTGCTCCTACCAGTAGGAGCTGCAGGCGCTTTTGAAAACGGGGCGGGGGTGGGGACGGCGCCTGCGTGTGGCGCTCGGCGCACTTGCCCCAGGCGCGGGCGCGCTCGCGAGCAGTCTAAGACGGCAGTGGTGTGAGCTCGGCGATGGGGAGCGGCGGTGGTGAGTGCTGGCGGGAGCCGGGCAGGCGGTGGGTCATGTAGAACCGAGGCCGGAGGAGGATGGACCCGAGCCGCTATGACCCGGGAAGGGCGCGTCGCATCCCCCAAAGCACTGGGTAGGCGCGGATCCCCCGACTAGCGAGCCGGTCCGCGCGGTTTAAATGCCCACCCGGCACCTTCGCTTCTGCTGTTATCCGGGGGGAGATTACAGGTTCTCTGCCCAGCAAAAAACGATTTCACTTCTCCGTGAAGTCGAGAGCGACCCCCCACTATCTCGATCGACCTCATGTACTGTCCCGGCTCTTGGGGCTGGATTTACCTGAGTGTGGCGTCCGCAGCTGCAGTCGGCGGCGGGGGCGCCAGGATCTGTGCAGAGAAAACGTCGCACGACCTGGGGGTGCTATTTCACTTGCTCCAGTTGTGTCCTAGGGCAGGTGAATCAGAAAGCTGTTACGAAAATAATCGTAGAATGTTTGAGAACTGTAGCTCTGGGTATGCATTTGGCTTTTGCAGTACGGTTTGGGAGTGGGCAGCAGTCTAGAGACCAAGATCTGGGGAGCAGACACTGTGTCTGAATGCGAGGAGGAAAAATGACTAGGAAGATGGGAGCTTTATAGACAGAGAGGCAGGGCCTTAATGTTCCTGAAAAGTGTGGCATGGCGGGGGGGGGGGGCTTGTAAAATAAAGGAAAAAGCCATGGGCACTGAATGAAAAATGAATTGCTGAAGCAAACATTAGAACAGCCCACCGTGGGGAGAGGGAAGAGCTCATCTGCAGAGCGTGGCTGGACCCAGTTACTGTGGCATCTTAAGTCATTGGTTCTCAACGTGTGAGTTGGACCCCTTTAGAGTCTAATGACCCTTTCACTGGGGTCGCATATCAGATATATTTACATTAGGTTCATGTCAGCACAGTTACGGTCACAAAGTAGCAGTGAAATAATTTTATGGCTGGGTGGGGGGTGGGGTGGGGGTCACCACAACCTGAGGAACTGTATCAGAGGGTCACGGCATTAGGAAGAGTGAAAACCACTGCTGTAGATCTTACCGATCAGTTTTCACGATGAGCTCACTGGGTTTGGGGACCCGGGCAGCTCTGCCCATCTGCTAAGCTGAGAGCTGCTCGGGGGCTGACTACCCGTCTAATTTGAGTCCCCAGTCTTTGCTATGGAAGTTTCTAGTCCATACGGAACATTATACTCTTTAGTCACGTGGGCAAATATAAACGAAGGCAGCTGGGCACGGTGACTAACACTGAACATTCAGTACCTGGCTTGGAGGCAGGAAGGATCAGGAGTTCAAGGGCAGCCTCAGCTTTTTTTGAGTGAATTTGAGGCCAGCCTGGGCGCCAGAGGACCCCATCTTAGGAAACAAAACTCCAAGGGATCTTGTTGACTGGTTGTGTGAGCTAACCTTTGTTGCTGAGCCATTTCTCGCCCTCCTCCCCCCCCAAAAAAACCCCCACAATTCAAGGAAACATTCACCAGTGTTGGCTGCTTCTGCCCCCCCCTTTCTGGTTGTCCTATGGACCCTGGATCAGAAAGTTTCCAATATTCAGGTTCCATGGTTCCTGTCACTCTCCATGAACATTTGTTGGATATTGAAGGAATGGTGATGTGTTAAGTGATTCATAGTGTATACTTTATTTAGTTTTAGGCCTAGTCCCTGTGGGACTAGAGGACAGTAACTATGAAATTGTCTTTAGATAGAACTTTTCATCTCACCAAGGCTTTTTGTTTGTTTGTTTGTTTTCCCTGAAGTGATCCACTGTAGGTGTGCCAAGTGTTTCTGCTATCCTACCAAGCGAAGACTCAAAAGGAGGCCCCGGAACTTAACCATCTTGAGTCTCCCAGAAGATGTACTCCTTCATATCCTGAAATTGCTGTCTGTTGGGGACATCCTCGCTGTCCGAGCCGTAAGTCACCATATGGAAACTATACCAGTCCTCTGTTGGCTGAACTGTAAAAACCTCATGTTCTTAGATGTCAAATAAGCCTCTGATTCAAAAGATAAAGCAGAAGAAGTGGGTGGTTTTCTTTTATTTTTAAAAATTTTTTTTATTATTTTAATTAATTAATTAATTTGCTTATTTATTTGGTTGGTTTTTCGAGACAGGGTTTTTCTGTGTACCCCTGGCTATCTGGGCTCACTTTGTAGACCAGGCTGGCCTCGAACTCAACAGCAATCTGCCTGCCTCTGCCTCCCAGGTGCTGGGATTAAAGGTGTTTCTCTCTCTCTCTCTCTTTTTTGATTTTTTGAGACAGGGCTTCTCTTTGTAGCCCTGGCTGTCCTGTAGATCTGCCTGCCTCTGCCTGCTGAGTGCTGGGATTAGAGACATGCACCACTAACAACACACATATACCACACACACACACAGACACCGGTAAGATTTATTTTATTTTATTTTATTTTATTTTATTTTATGTATGTGAGTGTTTTGCCTGCCTGTCTATGCTTGCAGTGCCTGCAGAGCCCAGAAGAAGGTGTCTGATCCTCAAAGGTTACATAAGGTTGTCAGATGCCTTGTGGGTGCTAGGAATTGCCCCCCACCCCCTCCTCTGGATGAACAACCAATGATTTTAATCTCCCTAGCCCCAAGAGTGGTTTGATTGGCTGATTAATTAAAAGACTCAAGGAGTCACTACTGATCTTGAGGCTCCTCTCACCTTGGCCTCTGGAGGATTGGGATAAGCAGCGTGTGCCACTTTACCCACTTCTTCCTGGGGAAGTGACCATGTCTCACTTAGTGCCTTTGGGGCCAAGGCTGACCTCGAACTCCTGATCCCCTGCTTCTACCTCACATGCTAAGAGTGCACACCTTCAGCATCGTGCCTGTCAGACAAGGGGGATAGTATTGGCGGGAGCGTGAAGACGCTTCATTTACAGGGACTACACACTGAGAGCTGACACAACTCAGTGTGGTGTTGGCTGCAAGAGAGAAACATGTGCATCTCAAGAAGACAGTGAGCTGGAGAAATGCTAAGCAGTGACGAGCAGCGCTCTGCCAGGGGACCAGAGTTCAGTTCCCAGCACCCACATGAAGGCTCACAGCCATCTGTAACTGCAGTTCCAGGGGATTTAATACATCTTCGGTTTCCTCGGGTACCAGGCATACATGTGGTACCCAAAATACTCATATACCTAACATGTAAATAAAACTTAAAAACAGAAAAAAAATCATGAACTGGACATGGAGATTCATGCCTATAATCCCAGCAAAAGAACCAACTCCCGAAGCCGGGTGTGGTGGTGCACGCCTTTAATCCCAGCACTCGGGAGGCAGAGGCAGGCAGATCGATGTGAGTTCGAGGCCAGCCTGGTCTACAAAGCGAGTCCAGGACAGCCAAGGCTAACACAGAGAAACCCTGCCTCAAAAAACAAAAAACAAAAAAAAAAAGAACCAACTCCCGAAAGCTGTTCATTGACTTGCACACACACATGCTGTGGCATATGTGTGTTATAACCCATACACATGTATACCATATACATAATGAAATTACAGAGGAGTAAGATAGTGTTCACAAGAATTTTTAAGGGAGCCAGGAGTGGTGTTGCACAGCTTTAATCCCAGCAGACGCAGACTAATTTCTGTGAGTTCAAGATCAGTCTGGTCTACCAAGTGAGTTCAGGACAGCCAAGGCTACACAAAAACCCTGCCTCAAAAATAAATAAATAAATACATAAAATAAAATAAAAAACAAATAACAAAAAGGCTACGTGTGCTTGTGCATGCTTTTAATCCCAGCACTTGGGAGGCAGAGGCAGGAGGATTGATATAAGTTTAAGGCCAGCATGGTCTACAGAGTGAGTCCAGGACAGCCAAGGCTACACAGAGAAACCCTGTCTCGAAAAAACAAAAAACCAAAAAAAAAGAATTTTTAGGTGACAGGAATAGAGCCGGGCTTGGTAGTGCAGGTCTTAATCCCAGCACTCAGAGACAAGCAGGAGGATCTTTGTTGAGATTAGCCTAGTCTACATGTCAGCCAGAAACACACACACACACACACACACAAGACATTTCTGGGGTTTTTTGTTTTGTTTTTAGAAATTCTGTTCTAAGATAAGATGTATTTAACAATTAAAATACATATAATCTTATTTTATGTATCTGGATGTTTTGCCTACAGCTCTGTATGTGTAAAACATACATACCTCCTGCCTGGGGAGGTATCCCTGGGTCCTCTGGAACTTGAGTTAGGGATGATTTGGAGCTACCGTGTAGGTGCCGAGAACTGAACCGTGCTCCACTGCAGGAGCAGCAGATGCTCCTGACCACTGAGCCGTCTCCAGTCCCTTCACTTACCGATTTTTAAATTTTATGAAACTGGAGTCAAGAGCAAATTTTAAGGATTAAATTTTTTTTTTTTCAATACAGGGTTTCTCTGTGTTAGCCTTGGCTATCCTGGACTCGCTTTGTAGACCAGGCTGGCCTCGAACTCAGAGATCTGCCTGCCTTGCCTCCCAAGTGCTGGGATTAAAGGTGTGCGCCACCACCAACTGGCAAGGATCAAATATTCTAAGGCTACATTCCAAAATGATATCAGTTTATACCCGAGGAATGGTGTTAGGAGACACAGAAAGCCTGTGTATGTTAGAATTCACTGACTGTGTTGCTGTTAGAGCAGAAAACTGCATCAGTTGTGTTGACAACAGCATGTGTGGTCATGTTTGTGTGTTGTGTGGTCAATCCTGTGAGGCAAGCATGTCAGTTCAATTTAGAGTTGGTTTTTGCATATTCAGAAATCTTTTACTATTGTCCCAAGTTTTTTTGTGTGTGACCCACAGTTTAAGTTGCCTATAGGCTACATAGTGAGACTAACTTTTTAAAAAGATTTATTTACTATTATGTGTACAGTGTTTTGCCTGCATGTGCACCTATAGGCCAGAAGAGGGCACCAGATCTCAGTATAGATGGTTTTGAGCCACCATGTGGTTGCTGGGAATTGAACTCTGAACCTCTGTTAGTGCAGTCAGTGCTCTTAACTTCTGAGCCATCTCTCAGCCCCAGTGAGGGGGTGAGGGGGAGAGAAGACAGAATAAGACAAACAAAACCCTTTTAAAGACAAATCCCATCTAACCTGCAGTGACAGAATGGATTTGAGTTATTTTGTAGCCTTTGGTTTGCCCTAGAGAGTACAGCGAATTGGCTGAAAACACCAGCACAGAAACCATTGTATGACACCTATAGGTGTGTTTATTGTCATAACACACCCATGGAAGCGTAGGATGCTAAATTTCAACTACAGTGCAAACTTTAAAGTGCCGACTGTGTTCTGTGTGCCTGGGATAGACACTCTCCAGATCGCTATCACAGGACTCAGTCTTTCCCTGAATTCCTGTAACTTCCGTGTCCCACATCATGATCCCCCCATGGGGTCCCAGCCAGGCAGAGAATAGCAAGACAGATTTCTTTCTTTTGTTTTGTTGTGTGTGTGTGTGTTGTTGTTGTTGTTGTTGTTGTTGTTTGAGACAGGGTCTCTCTGTGTAGCCTTGGCTATCCTGGACACGCTTTGTAGACCAGGCTGGCCTAGAACTCACAGTGATCCACCTGCCTCTGCTTCCCAAGTAGTGGGATTAAAGGTGTGCACCACCATCGCCCAGTGCTTTTCTTTTCTTTTCTTTTTCTTTCTTTCTTTCTTTCTTTCTTTCTTTCTTTCTTTCTTTCTTTCTTTCTTCCTTCCTTCCTTCCTTTTGGTTTCTCCAAGACAGGGTTTCTCTGTGTAGCCTGTTGGCTGTTGACTGTCCTGGAACTCTCTCTAGACCTGTCTGCCTCAAGCTTAGAGATCTGCTATTTTTCTGCTTCCCAAGTCCTAGGAATAAAGGTGTGTGCCACCACTGCCCAGCACAAGACGGACTTCTGCCCTGCTTGGCACTAACCCATTTCTCCAGCTCTTTGCAAAGGTGTCCTTTTTCCTTCCCTCCCTCTTTCCCTTCTCTCTCTCTCTCTCTCTCTCTCTCTCTCTCTCTCTCTTTCTCTCTCTCTCCTCCTCTTTCTCTCCCTCCCTTCTTCCTCTTCCCCCCCTTTTCCTCCTCTTCCTCCTCCTCCTTCTTCTTCCTTCTTTTCTCTCTCTCCCTCTCTCTCTCTCTCTCTCTCTCTCTCTCTCTCTGTCTGAGAACCTCCACTATGTGCCCTGGCTGGCCTGCCTGCCTTTGTCTCCTCTGAGCTCTGGGATTAAAGGTGTGCACTCTCATGCCAGACTCAGGCTCCTTCTCAACCAGGGTGCTTGTTCCTTCCTCTGGTGCCATTGTTCCTCCTGCCTTGGAACGTCAGAGAAACTCTTTTCTGGCTTCTGTCCTCTGTACCTTTGTATAGTCTTATTTTATACATAGACTGGTTTGTTTTTTGGTTTTTGTTTTTTTTGCTGTGCTGAGACCGGTACATCTATAAATGTCCCCTCTTCACGAGCCTCCAGGAACATGGATTGGGAAGTCCCTCAGTAACTGACACGTGGCTCTCTCGGCTCTGCAGGTACACTCTCACCTGAAGTACCTGGTGGACAACCATGCCAGCGTGTGGGCATCTGCCAGCTTCCAAGAGCTGTGGCCGTCTCCGCAGAACCTGAAGCTCTTTGAGAGGTATGCCTGTGCTCTGAGAGTGGCACTTTCATCTCCTGCCTTTGATGTTCTTCCCATGCTGGCTAGTATCCCCAAACCTGATCCAGGACCTGTTTTCCTATTGCTCTCATCCCCCGAAAGAGACCCGGCTACTGAGTCACACTGCTGCTGCCAGCCGGCCGTGTCATTGCCCGTCCTCTGTGCCTGCCCTGCCTCCAGAGGGTCCCACTTTGATTGTAACTAGTCCCGATTGATTCAGATGTGAGTCACCTCCTCGCGGACGCTTTTTTTTTGAGCTTTCTTTTCCTTTGTTCAAAACCGAGTTAACTTCAGTCCTTTTATAGTTTGGTCACGGGATGAGTCATCCCTTCACTGTAGTCCTGACTGAGAGAGAGGACCAGAGGGGGCAAACCTATAATCTGTCACCTCGGGTGCCAGTGACCAGGTCCACTGTCTCCAAGACCACCAATGGCTCCAGAGCACGTCCTTGGGCTGAGCCAGAGCCTTTTCTAATCACAGCTGAGAAACTAACTCAGCATAGAATTTTCCTTGTGAGCATTTGTTTCCCAGGCCCTCACCAACTTGAGCTGCCAGAGCAGCCCAGGTAGGTAACTCCAGTTGCAGGATGCCATGCTTGAGTATATTTCTTTTTTCTTTTAAAAGATTTACTTTTGGGGCTGGAGAGATGGCTCAGTGGTTAAGAGTACTGATTGCTCTTCCAGAGGTCATGAGTTCAATTCCCAGCAACCATATGGTGGCTCACAACCATCTATAATGTGATCTGATGCCCTCCTCTGGCCTGCTAGATGTACATGCAGGCAGAGTAGTGTGTACGTAATAAACAAACAAACAAATAAATAAATCTTAAAAAAAAAAGATTTACTTTTATGTGTGCGTGTGTGATTACATGTGTGTGTATCTGCACTGACTGTGTGCAGTGCCCACAGATGCCAAAAGAGGGCGCTGGATTCCCCCTGGAACTGGAGTTGAAGGAGGAACTTGTTGGTTGTTTTGTTTTGTTTTTGTTTTTATGTTTGTTTGTTTATTTATTTAGTTAGTTTTTTGAGACATGGTTTCTCTGTGTAGCCTTGGCTGTCTTGCACTCACTTTGTAGACCAGGCTGGCCTTGAACTCAGAGATCCATCTGCCTCTGTCTCCTTAGTGCTGGGATTAAAGGCATGCGCCACCACTGCCCGGCTAGCTTGTTGGATTTTAGTGTAGTTACAGTTCTACAAATTTAACATGATGCAACTTAGATCTCATTTTTATCATCCTAAAAAAAAATCTTTGTACTGTTTAGCAGGCATTGCCCCCTCTCCCTGCAACCTCAAAAGCCCTGGGGAATCCATTACCTATTTCCTGTCTCTGGATTTGCCAATTGTAGACATCTCCTGTAAACAGAATCATAGACTGCTTGACCTTTTGTGGCTGGCAAAGGGTTGTCAGGGTTCATCCACGTTGTAGCATGGACTCAGTAAACAGTATGTGATTACCTTCCATGAAAAAAAATATCAGCCAGGAAATAAGCATTTCAGCTGTTAAGTGCTGTGGTGGCAGATAACCTTTATGACATAAATTAATGTGTTTTATGTTCTTACTGCCTTAGGGCTGCTGAAAAGGGAAATTTCGAAGCTGCTGTGAAGTTGGGAATTGCCTACCTCTACAATGAAGGCTGTAAGTCCCTGTGTATGTTGGCACTTGAGATAAGCACACGCCTTCAGCCCTTCTGAGACTTAAACATTCGTTCTTCCTGACAGCCGGCCCTATGTCTGCCCTGGACACTTGGACATAGGTCCTAAGGAAGTCGCCTCTTTTCCTAAGTTGGATCAGTAAAGGATGACTGAGAAAAGCCTTGTCATGGGGCTGCTCAGGCACATCAGCCTGTCTCCTCTGCCCTCCGTGGCCTTCAGCCCAGGTGACACGGAGGCTCTGCGAGGACACAGGAATCTTCTTACCTTGGTTGTACTGTAGGGCACAGGCAGCTATGGCTCCATGCAACAACGGTTTGCCGACAGCCTGCCTCAGCTATGTTGTCGCAGTCTCCAAGACAGAGAACTTTTAGAGCGTAGAATACCGTTTCCTACATCGGAAAGCTCGGTCCTGCTCATAGGCCCCTTCCTTCTCCGGCTGACAGGGCCATTGGGGCTAGCAGAGCCTCTGAGCGCTTGCTCTTCCAGACCTAGAACTGAGGCCCTGCCCCTCCCCTGCTGTCAGCTGGCCATTCCCAGGTGTCATCCGTGTCCCTACGCAGTGCGTAGTCTGTGGCTGTTGGGTGTTTCTTTGTTTGTTTTTTGCATTTTCCTAGGGTTGTGCAGTCATTGTCAGTCCTATTTTAGAACGTTCTCGTTGTTAAGAGAACCCTTCCTTCCAACCATTTGCAGGGTCACTACCCTCCAGGAGGAAGGTTGAGGATGTGAGAGCAGGCACTGTCCCCTGATGGTTAGAATGCAGGCGCCCTGGAGGACTCTAGAGGGGGGCTGTGCTTCAGAGATCACTCGAGGAAAGTGGGGCACGTGGGGAGCCGCAGCGCCGAGCTCTTCTGTCCAGAGCTTTGCACTGTGGCAGGCTTGTGCTTTTAGACTTTGCCAAAACACTAGAGATCTTTGCTCGTTCCACACACACCCCCGCCACCACCAGGAGACATCATGGGTTTGTCCTGTTTTTCCCCTTGCAGTATCTGTGTCTGATGAGGCCTGTGCAGAAGTGAACGGCCTGAAGGCCTCCCGCTTCTTCAGTATGGCTGAGAGACTGAATACAGGTTCCGAGCCCTTCATCTGGCTCTTCATCCGCCCACCGTGGTCAGTGTCTGGAAGCTGCTGCAAGGCCGTGGTCCATGACAGCCTCAGGGCGGAGTGTCAGTTACAAAGAGTAAGTCCTGGCAAGGCCCACCGAGGCATAGCGGCCGTGAATCTAGCTCGAGGCCCAGACCGGAGGGAAACCTGAGGTAGATTTCCCGGGGCCACGCCAAGTCAAGAAAGGGACGCACAGAAGATTGGCACAGGGCTGGAGCTTTCACAGAGCGTGCTGGAAGCCCTAGGCTCTGTCTATAGTATTCCTGGGGCAGAGGGGTTGGGGGGGGGGAGGGCAGGGGAGCGCATCTTACATCTTGGGTCCTGGGATGAGCTGGGATGAGGTCAAAGATCTTGGTGAACATGTTGGTGGCTGGAAACCAAGGATTTGGGCTGAATAAGACAACCATAGGTGAAAACTGAAATCTGGGAGTAGTGGTAGGGTAGAGCTGCGGACAGAACCAGGGAGAGTTCAGATTCTGCTGAGAATCACACTCATCTTTTTTTTTTTTTAAGACCCATAAAGCTTCCATACTGCACTGCTTAGGCAGAGTGCTGAATCTTTTTGAGGTAAGTTAAGTTTTCCCTCTGTGCGCAGACCTTGCCTTGTTTGTCTGTTCAGTGGCCTAGATCCACATAGTTCTTGAAAAGCCACAAAATGGAGTGTCTGGGGTGGTCCTTGGTAGAGAGATCCTGCCTCCGCCCACACTGCCTTTGAGAGAGGTAAACCAGACCAGGGAGTGTGATCCCAGAAGCTGGCTGTGCTGGGGACCGAGCAGGTGGTGGTACCAGCTCCACCGCACAGCTCTCCTGCTGGTGGGCCTCACAGCATTCTCGACTTTTGAGGCTTTTAACACGCTTTGTGGTCTGTGGATCCCTTTTCCAGGGTTGGGGTAGGTAGTATCTTCCAGATAAGTGCCACAAAAGGCTGTGGAGGGCAAGTGAGGCAGATGAATGCTAAGAGCCACCAATCCCTCCGTCCATGATGTTTAAGGGGTTTCCCTGTGACATCACCCGGGGCTGCCCCCCCCCCCCCCCCCCCCCGCACTAATAAGGAAAAGCAGAGCCTCCAAGCTGTGCTCCCCGTTGGCTGGTTGGTGAGCCCCGTTTGTGTAGTAGCGCCATCTCTCCTCCGGTGTGGTCATCCGTGTCGTCGCTCTTGAGTGTGACTGCCGAGAGGTGTAGACACAGAAGATGGTGGCTGGTGAGAGAAAGCATCTGTCTGTGCTTGGTCCGACTCTAGGACGAGGAGAAGAGGAAGCAGGCTCATGGCCTTTTTGAAGAGTCTGCTCATCAGGGATGCTTGGCAAGCTCCTACGTCCTCTGGGAAAGCGACAGAAGGATGCATGTAAGTGGTGCCGTGGGAGAGGCCACGTGGGCACAGTTTCATGTGGCCCAGGGTTGAAGGGAGGATTCTTTCCTCAGCTCCTGGGTTCTGGAGCTTGGGGTGCTTCTGAGCAGTGAGCTGCTATCAACACCCCCACCCCAACCCCAAAAGACGTTTGGGGGTAAAGGTTGGGGGAGCCAGTGCAGGTGAAGAGGATGAGAAGAGACATTTAGGGACCCGTGGGGCAGTTCCCTCTCGGGACACAGCTTTGTAATGGGACTTTTCCCTTGCTGACAGATGTCTGATCCTGGACGGTGCCTCCATAGCTTCCGGAAACTCAGGGACTACGCCGCCAAAGGCTGCTGGGAAGCGCAGGTGACGTGGAAACCTGGGTTCTTTCCTTTCAACCTTGGGACAGGACTGTCTAGGCGCTGAACACTTAGGGAAGCAGTGAGCTTTGTCCAGGCCTAGAGCTGGGTTGGGATGTGTGTGTGTGTGTGTGTGTGTGTGTGTGTGTGTGTGTGTGTGTGTGTGTGTGTGTGTACCATGTGCATCGAATGCCTGTGGAGAGCACACAGGGCCGTTGGATCTCCTGAAATCAGAGTCACAGGCAGTTGTGAGCCACCTGATATGGGTGCTGGGAATTGAGCCTGTGTCATCGGTGAGAGCAGTGGACTGTCTTCAGCCGCTGGCACTGAGTCCTGAGTGTATCAGAAGACCTCCGGAGATGCTTTTCCCGTCTCCACCCTTGCCTGTCTACCCAGCTAGCCTCTTTGTTCTAAGTGCTGCGTCAAAATTCATGTCACTCCCTTTGGAAAGTTGTCCTGCAGACCAGCCATGCTTATTGTGAGAACAAATGTTAGGCTGTCTGAGACTAAAAGGGTGTGTGGCGTTCTGGTCAGTCAGTCAGTCAGTCAGTCAGTCAGTTCGTCAGTTCTGGCCTTACTCATCCACCCAGGAAATCAAGAATTTCTAACTGGCTTTCAGCAGGCCCTGCCCTGCCAACAGCAGAGAACTTGCAGGCTAGGCAAGTTGAACAGTGCCAAGTTGAACAGTGATGGGGTGGGCGGGGCCTGCTTCAGAGCCAATCAAAGGAACCATTGCCGCTGTCCACAAAAGGGAAGCTCGTCCTTAACTGCCCCACCACATGGACGGTAGATACCTAACACTTCAAGCGCTAGGAAAGAAGCCAGAGCTCGGCAGATGCTCCAGGCTGCTCTTTGTCACAGAACATCGTGTTCGTGTCTGGAAAGACTGTCAAACACTTACCAAAAAAAAAAAAAAGTAGACTAGTGAGATGGCTCATCGTTTGCCACCAGGCCTCTCAGACCCATATGGCTGTCCCAAAAGTTGTCCTCTGCCACATGCACCCCTACTGTTATGAGGAAACACCATGACCAAAATTAAGTCGGGGAGGAAAGGGTTTATTTGGCTTACACTTCCGTGTTGTTGTCCTTCATTGAAGGAAGCCAGGCGAAATCACACAGGGCTGGACCCTGCAGGCAGGAGCTGATGCAGAGGCCAGGGAGGGTGCTGCTTATTGGCTTGCTCAGCCTGCTTTCTTTTGGTTTTTCAGGACAGGGTTTCTCTGTGTAGTCCTGGATGTCCTGGGCTTGCTTTGTAGACCAGGCTGGCCTTGAACTCACAGAGATCCACCTGCCTCTGCCTCCCGAGTGCTGGGATTAAAGGTGTGCGCCACCACGCCTGGCTATGTTACCCTTTTTTTAACCTGCTATGTTCATTTCCTTTTA
Source organism: Acomys minous (assembly GCF_964271855.1). Lineage (NCBI taxonomy): Eukaryota > Metazoa > Chordata > Mammalia > Rodentia > Muridae > Acomys > Acomys minous. The sequence goes on from NC_140498.1 coordinate 40,986,370, forward strand.
TGAGAATCTGAAACCATTTGGACATCACAGAGAAACCCTATCTCGAAAAACAAAAAAAATAAAATAAAATAAAAAAGAGTAACATTTGCCAAGCATGGAGTCTTAATCCTAGTCCCCAAGGGACTGAGGCAGGAGAATTGTGAATTTGGAGCTACAATTTCAAATGAATTATTTGGGGCTCATCTCATTAATGTGTCCTGTTTATTTTCTTTTTCTCTCTATTTTTTTGAGTCAATGAGCAACACATGTAAGATTTTATTTGTTTTATTTCATAAAACGAAAGGGAAAGCTGGTACCGTGAGGTCCCTGTCCTAGAGATAGTGGCCTTGCTGCCGTAGCAGGTTGAGAGCCTCAGGCAGGCAAATATGTTTCCTGTGTTGCCCCCTGCGGAGCCCTCCCGAGCGGGAAGGCCAGTGCTTATGCCGCACTTGTGTTTTCCTGCAGCTGGCTTTGGCCAAAGCCTGTGCGGGAGGAAGCCAGCTTGGACTAGAAGGGAAAGCCTGCAGTGACACGGTCTGCCAGCTGTTCCAGGCTTCCCAGGCCGGCAACAAGCAGCAGATCTTCTCTGTGCAGAAGGGGCTCAGTGAGACGATGAGGTAAGACCTTCAAGAGCTCGTGTTTGGTGTGATGGCACAGCAATATGTACGTCACCTGTCTCAGGGCAGCGTGCCATTCCTTCACCAGCTTATTAGGACCCCCGTGGGTGTGGGTGTCAGTGTATGTGTGTGAGTAAGGGAGCTGTTGGCTTTCATGAAGAAAATAATTCTGCTCCACTTTTAATGCTAATTTTTAAATTTGAGTTTGATTTTTTTTTTTCCATTTCTTTTTCTTTTTCTTTTTTGGTTATTTGAGACAGGGTTTCTCTGTGTAGCCTTGGCTGTCCTGTACTCGCTTTGTAGACCAGGCTGGCCTCGAACTCACAGCGATCCACCTGCCTCTGCTTTCCGAGTACTGGGATTAAAGGTGTGCGCCACCACTGCCCAGCCAATTTTTCCCATTTTCATGTATGTGTTTATGTGTGTATGAGTGCACATGTGTGCACGTGTGTGTGAGACCAAAAGTTGAGGTCATGAATCTACCATGCCTCGTTCCCAGGCAGCCAGAGCTCCACCACCATGGCTAACTAGCTAAAACTATGTTATTCTGGGGTAGCCACTTTGATACCCAGCACAACTGTCTTTCTTCAGGCCTTCAAACATTAGTAATGACACACTAAGCTGCAGAGCATATTAGAGGGTGACCAGAATTAAAAGGAAATGTGAAATTTTTTTTTTTAAGCTTTCATTTGAAATTTCAAATAAAATTAAAAAAAAAAAATAATGGGAAACCTCTGGCTCCTCAAAGAGAAAGCTTGGAACACGGTATGTGTTCAGTAAATATTTTTTTTTTTTTAAATGATGGTCCTGGGGCCAAGGAGATGACCTCATTGAGTAATTTGCTCACTGTACAGGAATGAGGACTCGAGTTTGATACCCGGTACTGGGGGCAGAGGGATGAGACAGTGGCACGTGCTTGTAGTCCTGGCACTGAGGAAATAGAGACCAGTGGGTCCCTGAGGTTCTGAGCCCAGCCAACCTAGTCAAGTTGGGAAGGCCTGGGTACCAGTAAAAGGCCCTGTTGATAACCTGCCTTAAGTCCCTCCACCCACGACAGCCAAATAATCTGATTTCGAAAAACAGATCACTGGGGCCAGTAAGATGGCTTCAGCAGGTGGAGGCGCCTGCCGCCAGCTCTGGAGACCTGAGTGCAGTTCCCAGGACCCACATGGTGGAAGGAGGGAACCAGCTCCCAAGGGTTGGTCTCCGTCCCGCCCATACCTGCCTGCCCAGGCACATGCAGCCACACAGACGCACCGCCCACACCCATAAAGTAAACGCAATGATCATCTTGAAACAGAAATCAATCATTAGACTTGTTAAGTTTATCTGCTTCAGGGAACCTTCTAGTCTCTTCACTCCTGTCTGCTTTAACCCTCATACCTGACAATTCTAGGAGGAAGTAGACTGTGCCCTTCCCCCCCCCCCCACCGTGGCCCATCTCTCGCGCCTTCCTTCTTGTGAAGATGACTCTGAGCTGAAATGCGACCTGTCCCTTCCGTCTCCCAGGAGCTTGTGTCATTACTATTTTTCTGTCTTGCTTCCTGTTGACTTAACCCCCTCTGCTTTAAACAAGTATCTCTTGTTCAAAGAGGCATTAGGAATATTGGGGTGCCCTTATGACACTGTCCTGTGATTATTATGGCCTTGGTCCCCAGGTTTTATCTACCTGGCAGAGAGGGACACTTCTGTCAGCCTTCTATGTCTGGGCTGGATGAGGCAAGTAGGAGAACTTCATTCACGGGGGGGACTGTGTGGCTCTTGCTTTAAGTGGCTCTTTGGGGGTTTTTTTGTTGTTGGTTGGTTGGTTGGTTGGTTTTTGGGTTTTGGTTGGTTGGGTTTTTTTGTTTTTTGAGACAGGGTTTCTCTGTGTAGCCTTGGCTGTCCTAGACTTGCTTTGTAGACCAGGTGCTGGGATTAAAGGCATGCACCACCATGCCCGGCTTAAGTGGCTCTTTGATCCTCATTGTTATAAGGACCCGGACAAGAGAGCATCCAAAACTCTCTGTCTAGTCCTGAGAGCTCTTAATCCATCCCCAGCCCTGCTGTGCAACCCGTTTTGTACCCACTGCCTATTTGCACTATGGATTGAGCTCAGTCAGTGCTTTGGTGTGAACACTGGGGGACCAGGGGTGGGGGGAGCAGAGATGTGTGAATCTCCCCCCTTCCCCCAGTTTCTTAGAAGTAGCTGTTGGCCACCCCGGCTCCCTGGTCCATGGAGCTGGTAAACTGGTGATTCCAAAGCGAGTTGGGTGGAAATTGAAGATGTCACGCTTGTCCTGGTTTTATGGGTGGCCCTCTCCCCTCAGGTACATCCTCATCGACTGGTTGGTAGAAGTTGCCACAATGAAGGACTTCACAAGCCTGTGTCTTCACCTGACAGTGGAGTGTGTAGACCGGTACTTGCGGAGGAGGCTGGTACCCAGATTCAAGCTCCAGCTTCTGGGCATCGCCTGCATGGTCATCTGTACCCGGTGAGAAGCCCCTAGGCCAAACTAGCAAGGCTGGAGTGCTGATGTGCTGGTCCCTCCTAGGTGCAGAGGCCACCATCTTCCCCGTTCTAGTAGCTGGTTTTTAAGGGAAATGACTCTTCAGGGTTCTATCTGGCTCAGCTGTGTATTATCCAGTCCCAGTGTCCTTTGCAAGGGAGGATGGCAGGGTTGACCCTTTGTATGTTGACTATACCTCCTCTCCTGGGGGTCTGTATCCCACACAGTCTCAGGGCCCAGAGCATGGGAAGGAAGGCCTAAGCTAGAGCACGGTTTCCCATGATCCAAAGGGTGACAGTTGCCAACAGGGGTCATAGCTGGCTACTTGTACCTTGCTCTACCGAGTCTGAATTCTCAAGTCCACCTTGAAAGCCCCAACAGAGCTACTACTGCCACTGGGATGTCACACAGCAGCCTGCCTGTTCCTGGCAGCTCTGACTTTTCATTTGTTTGGGTTCCCCCCCCCCCCAAAAAAATAGGGTTTCTCTGTGTAGCTTTGGCTGTCCTGGACTTGCTTTGTAGACCAGGCTGGCCTCGAACTTACAGAGATCCATCTGCCTCTGCTTCCCGAGTGCTGGGACTAAAGGCGTGCGCCACCACTGCCCAGCCAGCTCTGACTTTTCAAATTGTCCCAAACTGGGTGCCCTTAGCCAGGACCTTCCTTTCCCTTGTTTTGCCTCAGGAAGTGATGTGGAAGGCCCTTTTCCAAGTGTAGTTTGCATTGTTTTATTCCCCTAAGCTAAATGTCCCCAGCATGCTGTGCTATTTCCCCGAGGACGTTGCAGACCTGTTCCTGTCTGTCAGGCCTGCTGAGTCGGGAGTAGCTCCGGTTGCCCTTAGCTTTCCGCCAGCCTCTTCCCACACTTCTCTTGCTGTCTCAGCGTTTCTACCGCTGTGATAAAGCTATGGCCAAAAGCAACTTGGTGTCGGGAAAGGGTTGTTTCAGCCTACACTTCCAGCTAACAGTTCATCTCCGCGGAAAGTCAGGGCAGGAACGTGAGCAGGGTGGGGACGTGGAGGCAGGAGCGGATGCAGAGGCCACGGCGGCGGACTGCTTGCTCCTTGTGTCTTGCTGGACCTACTTTATAACACCTAGGACCGTCAGCCCAGGGGCCACACACCACCCACCTACAGTGAGCTGGGCCCTCCCATGTCAATCGCCAATCAAAATGCCCTACAGATCCCTGCCAACCAGTCTCCAGTAAGTCCTTTCCGGATGGCCTATCTTATGTCAAGTTGACACCTACACGAGCCTGCAGGCAGAGTGTCCGAGGCCGCTGGGATGCATGGGGTTTTGTATTATGAAGCCAGGAAGGAGCCCGAGCTGACCTTTGTTCCCGACTAAGCTCCATTGGTTGCTTTAGTGCCTGTGACCACCAAAGATGCCAAGTCCGCCTTCCATGTCAGGCTGGTCATGTGGTCTTGTCCAGGCCCAGCGGGTGCTGTGGTGCCTTTGGGTGTCCGAATGCCACTAGAAGAAGTGTGGTCATGTGACCACAGCAGGAGGACGCTTGAACCTCAGGCGTAACAAGCAAACCCCACCCCCAAGCCGTGTTCAAATAGGCTCTCACCTGAATCTCACATCCCGGGTCTTCTGACCAGTCAGCAAAGCGGTGAGGCTGTGGCCTCCATCTACCCAACGGCGTGGCTATATCCACAGACAAGCAGATAAATAACGGCTGTGCAATGTTTTTAGCTGGAGATCACACGGTGGTACCCACCTGTAATCCCAGCATGTGAGAGTTAGAAGCCGGCAGATCTGGAATGTGTGACGCCTAGGGTCTAAACCCCAGCAGGCTGAGGTGCCCTGGCTTTGCTCTCAGAGCCCCTGTTCCCCTTGCCCGCCGTTGCCACTAGTTACCTCAGGCCCCAAAGCAGGGCTCCCCTCAGCTCATTTGCATCCCTCTTCTTAGGCTCTGTGGCCACTGGGCTGTGTCTGCGCCCTTCGCTTCCAGTTGCTTCTCCCAGTAGCTGACCGACTTTTGCATTTACATTGTCTAGACTCAAAGGACACTGTCAAAAGATCAGACAGGAGCCGAGGGCGTTGCCTGGAGCGAGAGGCTTTGCATGGCGAGTCTGTATATGGGTTTCATCCGCAGCTCGGTGAAACAAACAAACAAACAAAAAAAGCCTTCATCCAAAAGGTTGTGAAGAGAATTAGGATTCAACCATAGTGTCACTTAGGATTCAACCATAGTGTCACTCATGGGTCCTTTCTGAATGAAAATTAGGACATGAGGGCGCCTAAGTAGGTACGAGGGAGAGAGCAGCCAGAGGCATCTGAAAGAGTCCAGACCAGAAATGCCCAGCAGAATAGACTGTGCCCTGAGAGGGAGAGAAGAAATGGGGAGGATGGAGGACGGGGGGGGGGGGGGGGGGGGCCAACAGGACACCAAGAGAGCGGGTAGCCAAAATGGCTGAGTTATATAGGGATCAGAAGCTGGGGAAGTGAGGTCCAGCCCGTGAGCTGGAGAGGTTTGGGGTGGGGTTGGGCAGGAAGAGCTGGGAAGAGGTACTCAGGTTTCTTTGGGGCCTGGCGCTTTTGAGGTGTTGGTATCTGCTCTACAGCCCTGCCTTTCCTGCTTGGTCTGTGCATCTTGTTTCGGCTCTCTCTCTGTAGCACGTTTAATGCTGTTTGTTAGTCAGAGGTAGATTGGGTCCGCCGTGTAGCCTCCTTTTGTCACCTAAATCCGGAGCAATCCCATCATCCCATGAGGCGTTTCCTCGGCTCCTCTCCTCGGCTCAGGGCTGAGACTCCATCTCTCCATCCCAGGTTCATCAGCAAAGAGATCCTGACGATCAGAGAGGCCGTGTGGCTCACAGACAACACGTACAAGTACGAGGACCTGGTACGAGTGATGGGGGACATCATCTCTGCCCTGGACGGGAAGATTCGGGTAAGCAGGGGTTTGCTTTTCTTTCCTTCGAACGCAGTCGTCTTCCCGTTGGAGATCAGAGGGGAGGTGGTTCGAGTAGCTGTGGCCGTCAGCTTTACTGCCGTGACTGCGGTGTGTCTTTGCCCTGCCGCGAAACCCTCCCTGAACCTGGGCATCAGCTCGGACATCTAGGCCAGAGCTCCCCCACCCCCACCAGGCTGGGCCTCCGTGTTTGACACTGATGGATGAGGTACCCTTTTACTTCCGTCTTCCGTCTAGATCCCTACCGTGGTTGACTATAAAGAGGTCCTGCTGACACTGGTCCCTGTCCCATCTAGAACCCAACACCTGTGCAGCTTCCTCTGCGAGCTCTCCCTGCTGCACACCAGCCTGTCGGTCTACGCTCCTGCCCGCCTGGCCTCTGCCGCCCTGCTCCTGGCCAGACTGATGCATGGACAGAGTAAGGACCAGTGCAGGGGTGCAGGAGTTGGGGGGGTGAGGGGACGAGTTCTTAAATAGGAAAAGTTGGAAGGGTGGAAACAAACCCTTCCTCGTTCATCCTGGAGAAGGAGAAACAGCAGCATGCCCCGCCCCCCAGAACAGTTTGGGGTGGGTGAGGGGCACGGTTCCAGCTGAAGCCGTACATAGTTTTTCACAGGTTTCACAGGACTTTATACAGAGCCTTTTCAAGGATAGTTTAGGTTTTTGTTTTGTGGTTTACATTTATCCTTAATTTATACGTGCATGTGTGTGCACACTCAGTGCCGTGGTATGAGGGTGGAGGCCCTAGGAGGAGTAACTTGGCAGGAATTGGGACTTCCCTGCCATGTGGTGTGGCTTCCAGGAACCTACCTATTCTACGTCGTTCGGCTTGGGTGACAAGTGCCTTTGCCCCCTGAGCCATCTTGCATAAGGGTATTTATTTTAAAGGGACTAAAAGCCTGAGTCCGGGGGTGTGTTACAGGACTACCAGAGCTGTGGGAATTGTGGGGGCGCTGTCACACTCCTGTCCCGCTTCCTTCCCCAGCACAGCCCTGGACCACTCAGCTGTGGGACTTCACTGGGTTCTCTTACAGCGACCTCACGCCCTGCGTCCTGAGCCTTTATAAAAAGTGGTGAGTCCGCGTCAACGTTTGTAAGTCTCAGCGCTGAGGGGCGCTAAGTGGGGCGGTTGGGCATCATGGCCAACCTGAGCTACTTGTCAGCCTTCCACAGCCCCTCTCTTCAGAAAGGAGGAGGTGAGGGGTGTCTCTGGATGAGACCCGCTCGCTAGTCTTTGCTTTAGTACATGGCGGCTGGCACTCAACCCACAGCTCTTCCTGCCAAAAAGTCTTCCCTGGGGTTGATACTTAAAAAATTGTTGGTATCAGTATCGCTGTTTTTTGTTTGGTTGTTATTATAGCATGTGTGTGTGCGTGTGGATATCAGATAACAACTCTGCTGAGTCAGTTCTCTCGTTTCACTCTTTGGTGGGTTCTAGAACTTGAACTCGGCCTCTCGGGTCTGTGAGCAGCCTGGTCAGCCCCGGGTCAGCATTTTAAAGTCCCAGGGCTGGACTTATTTTTGTGTTTACATAGACCCTGTCTTCTCCAGGAAGAGGAAGCCCACAGGCAAGGGGTCCCCACCACCAGTCCCTGCCTGTGCCTGTCTGCTGCACCCACACACCTGTTTCAACAATTTAGCCATCCTCTGTGCATCAGAGCGCACTGCTTGACAGCCCCCCACCTGCACCCCCACACTGACTGACCTTTCTTCCCGTCACCAGAGCCCTTAATGGGAACTTAGGAAAAGGCCAGAATAGGAAAACCCAGTTTTCGCTAATGGACTCTCACAGATAAAGTATACAAACCACACTAAGCTCAGGCCCTGTGCCCAGCAGCAGATGCCAACACAAATGAACTTCATGGTATTTTTTACAGTTTTTTGTTTGTTTGTTTGTTTGTTTGTTTGTTTTATGGGTCTTTTGCCTTTATGTTATGGTTCCTGATTTTGTGTTTTTACCTGTTTTGTGTGTGTGCGTATGTTTCATGGTGGTTTGTTGTTGTTGTTGTTGTTTTGTTTATTTGTTTTCAGTTCTGGTTAGTTTATTTTTTTTTTTAAAAGATTTATTATGTATACAGCATTCTGTCTGCAGGCTAGAAGAGGGCACCAGATTTTGTTATAGATGGTTATGAGCCACCATGTGGTTGCTGGGAATTGAACTCATGACCTTTAGAAGAGCAGTCAGTGCTCTTAACCTCTGAGCCATCTCTCCAGCCCGGTTAGCTTACTTTTTAATATGTCTGTTAGAGAAGGGGGAGGGGGAGGGAAGGCTTGGAGTTGGACAATGGATGGGGAGATGGAAAGAATTTGGGGAGAGGTGAGGGAGGGGAAACTGATCAAAATACATTGTATGAATTTTAAAAAACAAAGAGACCAGAATTAACAGCACATTCTGTATAGGGTATCAGGCCATGATAGAATGTAGCGAAGGGTGAGAGGACGGTGGGAGGAGCTGGGAGATGGCTCAGTGGTTAAGAGCGCTGGGTCTTCTTCCAGACAGAAGAGGGTGGGGAGGCTGGACGGGAATGTGGAACTGGTACCCGGGTGAGGCCGGGGCGCCCTGAAGGAAGCATATCCATGTCCCAGGCCGGGGGCACCTGTGCCAGGGCAGGCGCTGGCTATATGTGGAGTGGGGGACATAGGGCTGGGTTTGCATCTGCCTGTGGCTGCCTCCGCCTTTTCTCTGCGTGACTTGCAGACTCGTTCCTCCCACTTCCTCGGAGCCCTTTCTCCCCCCCGGGCTGCCCTGGCTGGCTCTCTGTCCTCCTTCCCTCCACCCCGAGGAGCCCGGGAGTTCTGGCTTTCTTTCCACTGCTCAGATCTTCTCCCCGAGAAGACTAACAATTCCAGTATTCACAGCTACACTAAACTCCTAACCCTGTCCCACACTGCCTTGCTCCGACGCCTGCGCTGCTGCTGGCCTCTGGCTGACTGTCCCCCTCTAGGTAGCGTTGAATTTATCTCCTTCGTCTCTACGACCTAGTGGTTTCTGGGCCCAGTGCCCTTTCCTTGCATGTAGTTACCTGCCTTGAGAGCTGGCCACCCTAGTGACCGGGGTCATGCCATGGGCTGCCTCCCTACAGCATGTTCTCTCTGTTCAGCCCAGGGACTCCCTCTTGGCTTCCAGGGTAAAGTCAGAGCCCTCTAGAATATTCCACCCGCACCTTCTCTGCCCTTCTGCCTCCCCACTGGGCTTCACTGATAAGCATCTGTCAGCATTATGTGTTTGCCTACCCTGTTTTATCTTGTGGTGCCCAGACCATATAGCTAATGGCTGAGGAAGCAGGGCTATTGTCAAGGGTCAATTTTTGTTGTTTTTAAACCAGTTAAGTTGGAAGCACTTCTTTATGAAGTAATTTTTTTCAAGATTTATTTATTAATGTGTACAGTGCTCTGCCTGCAGGCCAGAAGAGGGCATCAGATCACATTATAGGTGGTTGTGAGCCACCAGGTGGTTGCTGGGAATTTAACTTCTGACCTCTGGAAGAGCAGGCAGTGCTCTTGACCTCTTGAGTCATCTCTTCAGTCCCAAACTAATTTTATTTTATTATTTTTTGTTGTTTGTTTGGTTTTTTTGAGACAGAGTTTCCCTGCGTAGCCTTGGCTGTCTTGGACTAACTTTGTAGACTAAGCTGGCCTCAGAATTCACAGTGATCTGCCTGCCTCTGCCTCCCGAGTGCTGGGATTAAAGGCATGCGCTACCACCACCCGGCCTAATTTTTTATTTTTATTTTTTAAATTAAATAACTTGCTAGACCATGGTGGCAAATACACCTTTAATCCTCACATTCAGGAGGCAGAGGCGGGTAGATCTCTGAGTTTGAGGCCAGCCTGGTCTACACGACAAGGTCAAGGACAGCCAAGGCTTCACAGAAAAAATCTGCCTTTAGTATGTTCAGAATTGGGTATTAGATCAATTTTAGAACATTTTCACTACCCCTCAAAAGAAACCCCACTCTTCAGCTGCTGTTTACCAGTTTTCCCAACGTCTTTGGCCCTCACATCAATTCATTTGTGGCTTTGCCCATTCTGGGCATTGCTTGTTTTTGTTTTGTTTTGTTTTGTTTTGTTTTGTTTTTTCGAGACAAGGTTTCTCTGCGTAACAGCCCTGGCCATCCTGGACTCACTTTGTAGACCAGGTTGGCCTCGAACTCACAGAGATCCGGCTGCCTCTGCCTCCCTATAGCAGGGATTAGAGGCGTGCGCCACCACGCCCACCTTGCCAATTCTGGACATTGCATGTGGAACAGTTGTGTAACGTGCCACTTTGTGAGTGTGGTTTCTCGCGTCAAGCATCCTGTTTGAGGTTCATACTCCCACAGGCGTCAGTGCAGGAGTAGACTCACCGTTTGAATGGCCCTTTGTCTGTCCAACCACTGCTGGGTACCTGGTTGGTTTCACCGTGGCTGCTCTGACTGAGATCACATTCTTGCATCAGTTCTTTGCGTATTTGTTTCTCTTTCTCTGGGGAAGCTAACCACCTGATGAGCTGCCGGTCTTCTTGGGTGTCTTTATCAATGGCACTGGCTTGGGAAGCTTGCTGTCCTCTCTGGCAGGGGAGTTAGGCTAAACTCGGGTCGTCGAGGCTCATGCATCCGCCTCTGTGTCCATTTCCAGTTTCCATGACGATGCCCCCAAAGACTACAGGCAGGTCTCTCTGACCGCCGTGAGGCAGCGGTTTGAGGATAAGTGCTCTGAAGAAATCAGCCGGGAAGAGGTGTGTCCTGTCTCTGTCACCTAGGCTTCTTGGTGGGTGTGCCTGGGTAGGTTTGCGGTTCTTCACTCTTGGCCTCCCTACAGGTACTGAGCTATGCAGAATTGTGCGCCGCGCTAGGAGTGAAACAGGAGAGCCCCGAGCCCCCATCCTTCCCGAGCACGGGAGAGGTCCACAGCTTCCTCAGCTCCCCCTCCGGGAGGAGAAGCAAACGGTAGGTCTACCCTGTCTGTCCATCGCAACCGCACCGCTGCGTGCTCCCTTCTCGGCGCTTCGGCCATTTGTATAAGCTTCCTAAGGCTTGTGCCGAGGAATGCCAGATCCCAGGCTTAGCCCACCTGGACAGGTTTGCTGGCCTTACCCTAAGACCGACTGCTCTGCGCGGTCAGGCCCAGTGCTGTCTCTGTCCAGTTCGTAGGGTACCCTGTAGGGCGGTGGAGTCTTCCCGCCAGTGGCCGGAGGGCCCAGGTGCTGCCCGTCTGTGACTGGGGGTTTCCGGGACTCTCCCTACCTTGCAGCAAGCGGGAGAACAGCTTTCAGGAAGACAGGGGCAGCTTTGTCACCACGCCCACCGCAGAGCTGTCGAGCCAGGAGGAGACGCTGCTGGGCAGCCTTCTGGACTGGAGCCTGGACTGCTGCTCCGGCTATGAAGGAGACCAGGAGAGCGAAGGAGAGAGGGAGGGTGACGGTGAGTGGTGGGAGGGTGGAGGGAGGGATGTGTCATGCAGGCGGCGTGTGCTGTGCTGAGGGGACACGCATGTGAACCTGACACACTGGGGTCAAGGGTCCCCCCCACCCCTCAGGGAAAGGGATGTAGTCTAAACCTGTATCTGCCTCTGTCTGGGTCATTGTTGGTGGAAGGGCCTCACTTACGCAGACCCTGTCTGGAGTTCCCGTGTGTAGAACACTTGAGTGTCTGTCCCACACGTGTGTAAGGCCTCTTGTAACACTTCACCTGTGCCGTAAAGACTCCTCCCACAAATCTTTCACAGTCACAGCTCCCGGTGGACTCCTTGATGTCACCGTGGTCTACCTGAACCCAGAACAACACTGCTGCCAGGAGTCCAGCGATGAGGAGGCCTGGCCCGAGGACAAGAACCACCAAACGCCACCAGCCTCAGCTCCCAGGCCCCTTCTCTGCAACAGTGGAGAGCCGGGCAAGGATGTTACGACCTCTGGATATTCCTCTGTCTGCAGCGCGAGTCCCATAAGCTCCCCGGATGGTGGCCTGGGGGCCTCTCCCCGATCTACCTCAGTGCTGTCTGTGGGCAGCGATTCAAACACAAAGGCTTGCCACCATCAGGCCAAGAAGTCATGTTTACAGTGCCGCCCCCCAAACGCCCAAGAGAGCGGGGTTCACCAGCAACGGGTAAAGCGCCAAAACGTATCGGTGCATAGTGACAAGGACACGGACTTGGGCTTCCTGAAGCTCTGAGCGTGTTAGCTTTGGCCATGGTGAATGTTTACTGAGGGAGGGCTGCTGTTTCTCGAGGATACTGCAGATGGGTGCTATTCAGACCGCAGAAGGGCAACAGATTCCTTAGGGGAGTTCAGTGTGAGCTGTCAGAACATTGAGCTTGGTGAAAAGCTTAGCCCCAGCCAGGCATGGTGGTGCATGTCTGTAATCCCAGCACTCAGGGGAGGCAGACGCTAACCTGGTCTACAAAGCGAGTCCAGGACAGCCAAGGCTACATAGAGAAACCCTGTCTCAGAAATACAGCAGCAACAACAACAGAAAGAAAAAAGTTCAGCCTTTTCTCGTTGGACAGCAGCACTCATGCCGCCCGCACCTGTGAAGCTGGTCCCGCTCTCCCCTTCTGTGTCATCCTGCTGTCCCTGAGAGCATGGGCCTCTCTGCGTGACACTCACAAGCCCAGGCCAGGAGCTGACAGCGTCCTTGGAATACTAGAGGCCCTGGTAGCCTAACACATTTCAAACCCCTGCTGGCGAGTCTTGTTTTAGACCAGGGGAGCTCTCATCTGAACACAGCACTGTCCCCTCACCCTCTGCAACCCAGGGAAGCCCCGAGTCCCCGCATTATCAGTGTTGACTACGCCTAACGGTCAGGTGTAAGACCCTTGAAACTGGGGCTACGGTCTCCCCCTCCTCTGGCACTTTGAGCTCAGTTTTCAAAATCTCCGAGAGTGGTTTGTCTGTGTCCCATGGTATCTGTGTGACCGTCTTCCTGCACTGCATTTCTAGGCCGTTCTTTCCCTTTCTTTCTTTCTTTCTTTCTTTCTTTCTTTCTTTCTTCCTAGGTTTCTTCTAATGGAAAAATAAAAATAAAAGGAAACATTTGAAATAGAGAGTATTAAATAAGAGAGATAACAGATTCCCAACATTACCCAGCTGAGCTTCAGCTATGGCCCAGTGGCTCATCACTACGATCCTGGCAGACAGAAGTGTGTGGCAAGTGATGGACCGGAAGCTCCAAGGCAGCCTGGCCTGGGCCGTCTGACCTCAGGAAAAGTGATTTTTTTTTTCTAGAGGATAGCTATCAACAATCGCTTGTAATATCCAAACTAACAAAGATGCAGGAGAGAGAGAAGTCAGAAGAATTGCCTGTCCTGTGTCCTCCACAGGAGGAAAGCAGATCGCTGATCCCTTTGTGTTGGTTGGAGACTGTTTTGCAGCAGATGTGCCTCACATGGAAGGCCTTGGGCTTATGAAGCAGCTGCCCTCAACACCGAGGAAGTCTGTCGAAGGCTGAGCACATATGTGGACCCCCCCCCCCCATTTACACTTCTGTCTCCCCTTGAAGTGCCAGGGATGCCCCCAAAGGACTCTTGAGCCAAAAGCACAGAGGTGTGATGTTGGTGTTCATTTCCTGTGCTCTCCCAATGGCAGCTCTTTTTGCTACTGTTAACAGAATTCTGACCACTCTGGCCGGGGCATGTTGGGGTAAGGAGTACAGGCATTTGGATTGTAGCCCTATGCCACTGGGTGTGTGTGAACCTGTTTCTCTCCTCTGTAAAGGGGATCGTAATGACTACCTCACAGGAATGTTGTGAGGATTAAATGTGAAGAGACTCACTTTGGTGTGGGTGTTAAGCGTCCTTTAACTGCCTCCCACTTTGGCCATGGTTTCCATGGTCAGACTCTCCTAACACTGTAGAGATAGTTTCCTGTAAGACAGTACCCAGTGGTGGCGCATGCCTTTAATCCCAGCACTCGGGAGGCAGAGGCAGGCGAATCACTGTGAGTTCAAGGCCAGCCTGGCCTACAAAGTGAGTCCAGGACAGTCAAGGCTAACAAGGAAAAACCCTGTCTCAAAAAAAACAAATAAATAAATAAATAAAAAGACAGAGTCCTCAAGGAGAGGACCTGGTTTTGGTTCCTAGTACCCACAGGGTGGCTCACAACCAGCCTAAATTCCAAGTTTCAGGGTCTCAGATGTCTGTGGGCACCAGGTATACTTGGGGCACACCTAGATACTGACCACACACAATAAAATAAACAAGAGTTTGTAGAATCTCACTACCAGCCTCCACCTGTAGGAAAAGTTACTTCAGGAATATATCTGGCTTTCTCTGTATGACAGCCCTGCCTGTCCTGGACACACTTTGGAGACCAGGCTGACCTGGAACTCAGAGATCTGTCTGCCTCTGCCTCCTGCGTGCTGGGATCAAAGGCGTGGGCCACTGTTGACTGGCTTCTATGAGGTCTAGATCTCCATAGATCTGCCTGTGTTTACTCCGTTTCCCCTTTGTGGCTCAACACACTAGGCTTATAACTTGTATCCCTGTGCCTTCATCCCTAAATAAGCAGGATATATTATATTACTTCTTGGGCTCTCAAAACTTTTCCGTTCTACTGGGCACTGCTCTGGTCCAGCAGCCAACCACATTTTTGTTGTTTTTGTTTTTGTTTGTTCATTTTCCCAAGACAAAATTTCTCTGTGTAGCCCTGGCTGTCCTAACCAATGAGGCATTCCCCAAGCCCCCTTCAATTTCTTTTTTTTTTCTAAAGATTTATTTGTTTATTACATATATGGTGTTCTACCTGTACACCGGAACCCATTATAGATGGTTGTGAGTGTGGTTGCTGGGAATTGAACTCAGGACCTCTGGAAGAGCAGACTGTGCTCTTAACCACTGAGCCATCTCTCCAGCCCCGTTTTTGGTTTTTAGTTTTTGTTTGAGGCAGGGTTTCTCTTTGTATCCCTGACAGTTACGGAACTCATTGGTGAGTAGTGATAGTGTACGCCTTTAATCCCAGTACTCGCAGGAGGCAGAGGCAAGTAGATCTCTTGAGTTGAAGACCAGCCTGGTCTACAGAGAGAGTCCGGGACAGCCAAGGCTACACTATGTCTCAAAACAAACAAACAAAAAACAAAGGGGCTGGAGAGATGGCTCAGTGGTTAAGAGCACAGTCTGCTCTTCCAGAGGTCCTGAGTTCAATTACCAGCAACCACATGGTGTCTCACAACCATCTATAATGTGAGCTGATGCCCTCTTCTGGCCTGCAGGTGTACATGCAGGCAAAAATAAACAAATCTTAAAATAAAATAAAATAAAATAAAAAAGGAGAGAAATGGTCAGGGTCTGGAGAGATGGCTCAGAGGTTAAGAGCACTGTCTGTGCTTCTAGAGGTTTTGAGTTTAATTCCCAGCAACGACATGGTGGTCACAACTCTCTATACCAAGACCTGATATCCTCTTTTAGTGTACAGGTGTGCACGCACACGGACATTCATATACATAAAAATAAATTTTTTAAAAAAGGGTGAGATACAAGCAGGAAGATCATGAGTTCAATGTCATCCTCAGCTACATAGCGAGTTCACAGCCACTTAGGCTACAAGAGATCCTGCTATGCCTACAATCTGACTTAATTCAAAACATATGCACATTATTTTTTATAAAATAAGCAGGGGTGTGTCAGCCCACACCAGTAATCCCAGCACTCAGGGAGGCAGAAACAGGTGGATTTCTGAGTTCAAGGCCAGCATGGTCTACAAAGTGAATCCAGGCTGGGCATGGTGGCGCACGCCTTTAATCCCAGCACTCGGGAGGCAGAGGCAGGCGGATCGCTGTGGGTTCGAGGTCAGCCTGGTCTACAAAGAGAGTCCAGGACAGCCAAGGCTAACACAGAGAAACCCTGTCTAAAAAAACAAAAACAAACAAACAAAAAAACCCAGCAGCAACAACAACAACAAAAGAATAAAAAGAAAGAAAGAAATGAACAGCATTTAGGGACAGAGGTAGGCAGATCTCTTTAAGCTCAAGGCCAGCATGGTCTCCATAGTGAGTTCTAAACCAGTTAGGGCAACAATGAAACCCTGTTACAACAATAACAAAAATGTTCTCCCCAATAGCACATCTGCTAAAATAGATATGGTAACAGAGATTAGCATGGCCCCTGGGCAAGTATGACACTCAAATTCATGAAATATTTCATATAGTATTAAGAACTTCTTAGAGCTTTAGCATAAAATACTGTGCTAATGAGTCTGAGGTGTTCAATTGATGGAATGCTTGCCTGGCATTTATGGGGCACAGTGAGTTCCTGGACAGGTAGGGCTACACAGAGAAACCCTGTGTCAAAATAATAATAATAATAATAATAATAATAATAATAATAATAATAATAATAATAGTAATTTTTATTTTGTTTTGTTTTCTGAGACAGGGTTTCTCTCTGTATCCTTGGCTGTCCTGGACTCGCTTTGTAGATCAGGGTGGCCTCGAACTCACAGCAATCCACCTGCCTCTGCTTCCCGAGTGCTGGGATTAAAGGCGTGCGCCACCACCGTCCAACATAAACGAAAAAAAATTGAAATAGGAAAAAGGAAAGAAAAAAGTCAGCATGAAACAAGAAGTGAAAAGTTGGCCAGACTTGGTAAATCTCTGAGGGCAAAGGCCAGTGCTAGGCCTTAGCGCAGTGTTTGCCTGTGGTCGGCCTATTCTCGTGCTTCAGCCTCCTCTCCTGTTACCCATCACTCATCCGTCCGTTGCACAACCTGCCATGACGTAAGGCCAGCTTGACAGATCCAATCAAGGTACCACATGCTCCAGACTTCCTGGATTCTGTGGCTCTCTGTTCTGGCCCCTGACACTCGTTTCCCATACTCCTGTCTCTTGACCCAGTTCTAACATCTTTCGCCCATACGCTTGACTACTGGAGTCCGCAAGACAGCTTATCTCTGCTTTCAAAGTAGGTTACACAAAAACTGGTTAAGATAGAAACCCAAACACCAGAGGGTCACGGATGCCCTGCCAGAACAGCATTATCTAGTTACCCAAATCGGAAGTGAGTGAGTCTTATCTACCCAGGCATCGATTCCAACAGAACCTCAGCCCCGCCCCGGGGGCGGGGCTAGGGGGTGGGGCCTGTTTGATGGGGGTGGGGCTTGAGGTGGAGTCGCAGTAAGGAGGAGGAGGTCTTGAGCTGCGCTGAAGATTGGGTAGCCTAGCCGGAAGTGGGCGGCCTTCTGCCCGGAAGGCGCGGGTTTTCGTGGCCGCCGCAAAAAAAAAAAATGTTTGGAGCTAAAGCAGAGTACTTACTACCTACGGACTGCGCGCGCCGGTGGGTCTCGTGCGACGGGAGGGAATGGGACGGATGACGCGGGGTTCCGAGACTCACACGATGCTTGTCCGCAGGCTGATGGCGGAGCTGCAGGGCGCCCTGGACTCCTGCGCCGAACGGCAGCGGCGGTTGGAGCGAAGCCTGTGCGTTTCCAGGCGGTTGCTGCAGGTCTGGTATGCGGACCCTAGGACTTCCTGGCTAAGCCTTCCTTGGACCATCGGGATTATTGCAGAACAACAGGGCCTGGAAGGCTACCATTGCTCTCCCTGCCTCTATCCTGCAGGGTCTGAGGCTGGGGCTCTGTTTGGGCTGTGCCATGACTGCCCTGTCTTTGCAGGGAACCACCCAGGTCTCCATCTCCAGATCCAGAAACCAAGGAAGAGGACCCAACTCCAGGTAAACGTGTGCTGCCCTTGGCCTTTCTCTAGCATGCTGTCCTGAGGGAAAACGTCCTGGGACAATGAGAAGAAACGCTTGCATGCTTCTTGACTTTCCTAGCATCCACACCGAGTGCTCAAGACCTCAAGGAACTGGAGCTTCTGACCCAGGCACTGGAGAAAGCTGTACGTGTGAGGAAACGCATGTCTAAGGCTGGACAAGGAGACAGAACCCCCGGCCTCACATCTAATGCAGCTGCTTCTGGTGCCACGGCCTCTGCCCACTCCCAGCCTCCCGGCCAGGCTGGCAGCCAGGTGCCAGGTGCAAAATCCACCAAGGGCACAAAAAGGGCCACAGTCCCTGCCAAGGAAAACCCTGAGTGCAGACTTCTGTCAAGGGGAGATAGGACCCATGTGAGAACACGAGCCCAAACTGCTGGGTACGGCCCCGGCCTCAAGGCCCAACAAATGACCCCACCAGCCGTTCCTGATGCCACAGAACTCTTCACACTAAAGGAGAAGGGGTAAGCTTGCCAGACCCTCACTGGAGAAACTGCCTTCTCTGCCTGGGCAGATCTGGACAGGCATTGAGCTGAAAGGGACGCCCCGGGTGCTGCCCCATAGGTGTCCTGCGCTGAAGAGAGCAGGGTGGGACAGCTGGCTGAAATGGCACCAGGTTTGTCATTTTGGGGCCTGACCAGCCCATGGGCTCTGCAGGGCTTTCTCTCTGGACTGGACTCGTGCCTGTCCTACTCTGGAATCCCTTTTCCAGAAGCTTGTCTGAGAATTAGACTGTTAAAGGAGAGGGGGTAAGAAGTTTCACCCCTCATGGGTTCTGAGCCAGGAGTAAGAATGACAGCCCCAAGGAGAGAAGAGGCTGCTGGGAACACTGGGCTTCTCTCTCACAGGACTCGCCTGCAACTACCTGTGGCCTTCCGGAAGGCAGCTTCCCAGAATTCCCGGTAAGGCTGAGTGGGGACTGAGAGGCAGGAAAAATCACTAACATTGGGACGTGCAAACAGAACCCTCTGGCAGGCCTCTCTGTTTTCGCTGTATCGGGTCCTGTGTGTGCTTCATTTGAGCTGTTACAGTAAACTCAGGCTCAGGAGCTTTGAAGCTCCCAGTTCAACCACAGAAGTGTTATTTTTCTTTGTTCTTTGTGTGTGTGTGTGTGCGCGTGCGTGTGTGTGCCTGTGTGTGTGTGTGTCTATGTCACCAGGAAATGGTGTCAGATCCCCTGGTTCTGGAGTTACAGCTGGTTCTGAGCTACCTGAAGTGAATGCTGGGAACTGGACTCATGTCCTCTATAAGAGTAGCCAAGCTCTCTCAGCCACTGAGTCCCCGGGCCTCAAGGGCTGAACATCACTCTTGGTCTCCAAATGCCAGATGAACTTTTTTCTGGAATGACAGCAACAGGCCCTGTTGCATAGAGGTGCTGTGAGGGCCAAACAAGGTGGCTCCTCTCAGATGTTTGCACTGAGCCTGGTACAGATCTATCCTGCCCCCTTGTCTTAGTCAGTATCTCTAGGTTCCCTGAGGCATCTGTTATCCCAGCTATATTGCAGGTATATACTTCTTCCTTTTTTTGTTTTGTTTTGTTTTTGTTTTTCAAGACAGGGTCTCTCTGTGTAGCCTTGGCTGTCCTAGACTCGCTTTGTAGACCAGGCTGGCCTCGAACTCACAGTGATCCACCTGCCTCTGCCTCCCGAGTGGTGGGATTAAAGGCTTGCGCCACCACGCCCAGCTCCACTTCCCCTACCTCTTAAGGTTCGTTAAAATAACCTCATTCCTCTGGGGATGCTTTGTGCCTGTTCTAGCCTGTGGGCCCAGCTCAGCTCTACACAAACCAGTGACTCCATGGATGCCACCAGAGTCGCCAAAACTCAGTTCCTCCACAAACTCCAGATGGCTGTATCCTTACCGACATGGGAGAGCTAGGGGTTTCTGGCTCTAAACCGGCATGGCCATGGTTTGGTGGAGGGGAGGGTCTGGTTTTGGGATGGTTTCCCTGACTGGTGTGCAGTCAGGTAGTTCCAGCCAAAGGCCTAGTGCTGCAGAAGTGGCCGCGCATGCCCAGAGCCTGAGGAAGGCTTGTTCGCTGCTGAGACTTCATATGCAGAAGGAACTTGCAGCAGGTCAGTGGTAGTGTCCAGAACTTGGGTGGAGGGGAGAAGGCAAGGGTGACAGGCAGGGTTTGGGGACCATCGTGGACCCCCACTTGCCCTGTGTAACTCCTGCAGCCCCCACTGACTGGACGCAGGAGTACCGATGCCTGCTCACCCTGGAAGGACTGCAGGCCATTGTTGGACAGTGTCTCCACAGGATACAGGCGCTGCAAGCAGGTGAGGTTCTACCGCTACCTGTGCTGAGGTCTGACTGAACTAGGGTCAAGGCATTTTAACCTGCCTTGCCTGTGACTGTAGGAAGGGCTACGAGCTCAGGGCCCAGAGGCAGACAAAGCCATCACACCAAGCCTACCACAGTCTGCCATACACTAGGTTGGTTGGTTGGTTGGTTGGTCGGTCTGCTTTGCTTTGGTTTTGAGACAAGATTTCTCTGTGTAGCCTCAGCTGTCCTAGAACTTGGTAGACCATGCTAGCTAGCCTTTAGCTCAGAGATCTGCCCACCTCTGCCTCTTGAGTGCTGAGATCAAAGGCATGTGCGGTTGTCACCTACCTGACTTACACCACTGGGTTTGTGTTTTGTTGGTTTTTTGAGACAGGGTTTCTCTGTGTAGCCTTGGCTATCCTGAACTTGCTTTGTAGACCAGGCTGGCCTGCAACTCACAGGGATCCGCCTGCCTCTGCCTCCCGAGTGCTGGGATTAAAGGTATGCACCACCATACACAGCCCACTACTGTTTTGTTTGTTTGCTTGTTTTTAGAGACAGGGTTCCTCTGTGTAACAGCTCTGGCTGTCCCAGACTCACTTTGTAGAGCACCACACCCAGCTACTTCTGGGTTGTTTTATAAGGTCAGCTTTGAGCCTGGCGCCATGGCATATGCCTGTAATCTCAGCACTCAGGGAGGCAAAGGCAAGTGGATCTCTGTGAGTTTGAGGCCACCCTGGTCTATAGAGCAAATCGAGGACAGCCAAGGGAAGAGGTGCTTGGAAAGCTAAGTACTGGCCTATAAGAAAAGAGAAACCTTGGTGATGATTCCCCCCCCCTCCCCAACATGACACTATAAATGTCTGTTCTTATAGCTGTGACAGAGCAACTGCCAGGACCGTGCCTTGTGGACACGCCCACTCAGACCTCCTCCCTTTGCGGAGGAGGGGTGGGCTCTTCCTGGAGCCCTGAGCTCCTTATCTACTCTAGCACCAAGGAGCTGCAGACCTTGGCAACCTTGAAGCTTCAAGTAGCCATGCTAAACCAGCAGATCCATCTGGAAAAGGTACTTCCAGGGCAGGAGGTGGGGACGTGTCCCTGGGTTCCTGGGAGCCGGTGACCTCACTGAGGCTGGGACATGCCCTACCAAGGGTCAGTCTCAAGAGAAGGACCTGGGATAGACTGTGACTATGGTCCTCTGGGACTGCATGTGAGGCGGCGCATTCTCCAAGCACATTGCGTGCCCAGGATGCCCAGAATCTCAGGGAGGAAGGGTGGAGGCTGGGAGCTTGGTCCAGGGTTGCCTACGTGGGGAGCCCTGGGCTAGCTACCTGGGGATAGGGTCCCGCTGAGGCCTTGGCTCTGTACTGGTCCCCAGGTTCTGATGGCTGAGCTCCTCCCTCTGGTAAACACACCGGCACCTGGAGGGCCGCCTTGGCTGGCGCTGTGTCGGGCTGCTTACAGTCTGCTTTGTGAAGGAGGTGAGCGCTTCCTCACAGTCCTTCGAGACGACCCTGCTGACTAAGCAGTCTGGGAAGACAAGCCTCTCTGGGAGAGCCCCCTCCTCTCAGCTGGAGTGTGGTGAAGAGGGATTGAAGGAGATTTTTTGGAGCTTAGAGCACAGAAAAACCTGTAACCCACCAGGAAAGCTGGGTAGCCAGGGTGCCCCCCTCTCAGCTCCTCTTAGCCACTAGACTTCCTAATCAGGGCTCAGCTTTCTGCCTTCTGGGAGAGCCCTGACTACCTCTGCCCTCTCTCACTATAGACCTACACACTACTTACCTGATACTAGAGCTGCTGTAGGAAGTGTATGTATGTAAATTATACCACAGTAAGGTTTAATAAGGAGCTTTTTGTATTATTTCTTTGTGGTTTAAAGAATTGTATCAAGGACAAACAGGGAAATTTTTTTTGTATCAATTAGCTAGGCAGAACTGGCACAAAAGGCAGGCAAATCTCTATGAACTCAAAGCCAGCCTGGTTTACAGGGCAAGTTCCAAAACACCCAGGGCTACACAGAGAAACCCTGTCTCAAAAAACCTAAATAAATAAATGAATGAAAGACAGCAAGAGTAAAAAACTATTGTATCAATTAAGGACTTGGTGCATACCTGTAACCCCACTGGGGAGGCTGAGGCAAGAGCACCCTAAGTTTAAGGCCAACTTGAAACCTTGACTAAATAAAATAAAGGACACATCAAGTGAAAAAAATTCAAAGGGCTGGAGAGATGCCTCAGAGGTTAAGACCACTGTCTACTCTTCCAGCCGTTCTGAGTTCAATTCCCAGCAATCACATGGTGGCTCACAACCATCTACAATGAAATCTGGTGCCCTCTTCTGGCCAGCAGGTGCAGGCTGAACACTGTATACATAATATAAATAAATCTTAAAAAAAGAAAGGGCACAGAGTGTGGTGGCCCCCCCCCCAAAAAAAAAATCAAAGTATGACTCTCTTCTGCATAAGGAAAGGGGAAACCCACTAACATTTGTCCCCTGGCACCCCATGTGCTCACTATTACGGATAGAAAGCTATAAGCCTCATCAGAACAGGCTTGTCTCCCGATGGCCACCCCACATCATTCCCATCGTCACCTGGGACCAGTTTTGTAGCAGCCTGTGGGGTCTCTCTGGTTCCTGCTGAGTATCCGCCACTTGTGATGCTGTCATCCCCTAGGCTTCACCCCTAGGTAAGGGGGTGGGTCTGGGAGGACCAGAAAAGGTAGGGGTCAGGTCGAATCTCTGCAGTCCTGGGTTTACATCATGTGCTGCTTCCAGCGTGGGACTTCCTGCAAGATATTTTTAAATTTTTATTTATTATGTATACAATGCTTTGCTTGCATGTACACCTGCACACCAGAAGAGGGCACCAGATCTCATTATAGATGATTGTAAGCCATCATGTTGTTACTGGGAACTCAGGACCTATGGAAGAGCAGCCTGTGCTCTTAACCTCTGAGCCATCTCTCCAGGCCCCTGCAAGATTCTTAAGGACTCCTAGCCTGTTCCCCAGAGTAAAAAACAAACAAACAAACAAACAAAAAACCACTTTATTTTGGGTGCTGGAAGGATAGTCCAGTAGTTCAGAGCACTCACATAATGGCTCAGAGCTGCCTGTAACTCCAGTTCCAAAGGATCTGATGGCCTCCTTCTGGTCTTGGTAAGCTCTACACATGTGAACATCCATACATGCAGGCAAAATACCCATATGTATAAAATAATTAAATATAGGGGCTAGAGAGATGGCTCAGCAGTTAGGGATACTGACTGCTCTTACAGAGGACCTAGGTTCAAATCCCAACATCCACATGGCAGCTCACAATTGTCTGTAATTCCAAGATTTGACACTCACGTAGACCTACGTGGAGGTAACACATCAATGCATATAAAGATAAATTTAAAAAATAATTAAATATGCTTTCATGTGCATGTGGGTGCCTGAATGGAAATGTGCACCTCGTTGTGTACCTGATGCCTGCAGATGCCAGAAGGCCTCAGAGTGCCTGGACTGACGGCACAGTTGATGGAGAACTGCCACGTGGATGCTGCGGGCCAAGCCTGGGTCTTCTACGAGAGCACTAAGTGCTTTTAACTGCTGAGCCATCTTGCCAGCACCTAGATTTTGTTTGTTTGCTCGGTTTTGTTTTTTCGAGACAGGGTTTCTCTGTGTAACAGCTCTGGCTGTCCTGCAACTTGCTCTGTAGACTAGGCTGGCCTCAAACTCACAGAGATCCACCTGCCTCTGCCTCCCAAGTGTTGGGATTAAACGTGTGTACCACCATGCCTGGCCCCTAGTTTTTTTTTTTTTTTTTTTTTTTTTTTTAGGCAGGGTTTCTCTGTGTAGCTTTAGCTGTCCTGGACTCGAATTGTAGACCAGGCTGGCCTGGAACTCACAGGGATCCACCTGCCTCTGCCTCTACCTCCTGAGTGCTGGGATTAAAGGCATACGCCACTACCGCCCGGCTACCTAGATTTTTAAAAGACTTTATTCTTAGCTGGTCGTTCTTATTTACACCTTTAATCCCAGTGCTCCAGAAACTGAGACAAGTATATCTCAGGAGTTTAGGCCAGCCTGGTCTATATATTAAGACCCTGTCTCAAGAAATAAAATTAAAGCCAGGTGTGGTGGTGCACGCCTTTAATCCTAACACTAGGCAGAGGCAGGTGCATTGCTGCAAGTTCGAGGCCAGCCTGGTCTACAAAGCAAGTCCAGGGTCCTGTCTTGAAACCCTGTCTTGAAAAACCAAAAAAAGAAAAGAAAGAAGAAGAAGAAGAAGAAGAAGAAGAAGAAGAAGAAGAAGAAGAAGAAGAAGAAAAGAGGGGCCTCAGATGCCCTGGAGCTAGAGTTAAAGCTGCTGTGAACTGCCAGATATGCACGCTGGAAGCTGAACTTGGTCCTCTAGAAAATTAGCACGTGCTCTTTTTTTGTTTGTTAGACAGGTCTTTCGTTGTAGCATTCACTGACCTGCAACTCAGTATGTAGACTGGGTTGGACCCAGACACAAAGGTCCACCTGTCTCTCCCTCCTGAGCACTAGTATCAAAGGCCTGTACCCCGCCCACCCCCCAAGCAAGTGTTCTTTTTTTTTTTTTTAAGATTTATTATGTATACAATGCACACCAGATCACATTATAGATGGTTGTGTGCCACCATGTGGTTGCTGGGAATTGAACTCATGGCCTTTGGAAGAGCAGTCAGTGCTCTTAACCGCTGAGCCATCTCTCCAGCCCCCAAGCAAGTGTTCTTAACCACTAAGCCATCTCTCCAATTCCAGTTCCCCAAACTTTTGTCTTGTTGAGACAGGATCTCAACTGTGTAGCTCAGACAGGTCTCTAACTCCTGGGCCTCCTGGCTGGGCTGTGATTTCTGAGTGTATTTTAAGAGCACTTAACCATATCCCAAGCGTTTGAACTGGCTGCTGGAGTCTTGTGTGGACAGATCTAGAGCCTCACCGACCTGGGTTGAGGACAGGGATTTCCAAAGGGAAAGCAGCCTCTATCACAAGGGTCACAGGCCCCTTCAGGGGCCCTGACAGGAAGTGTGCACGCCAGTAAAACCAGGTCTGTGGAGAGCCAGGTAAAGCCTGCACGGATAGGAACCTTTTGGGGTGATGGTTAAGCAGCTTGCTTTGCTTACCAGCAGGAGGCTCTCCTTACAAAGAAAAGTCTTTATAAAGGTCAATCCCACTGACACAGCTGGGGTTGAGGGCTTGGCGGGAAGGAGACACTGAAGTAGAATGTGAAATGCCATGGACCTCCTGGGACAGAGCCCAGTAATCTTTGGGCCAAGAGAAGAGGCTACCGCACCCTGTCCAGCTGGCACCCAGCCCCAAGAGAATGCCCCTGACTTGAACCATCCATTAGACTAACCAAGCCGGTTTGGGTTTGGTTTTGGTCAGTCCACTGCTTTCTAGAAAGTTTATGCCCAAGTGCCCTCATCCAAAGGAGGCCATAACTCTGCCAATCAGTCATTTCTCACCTCAGGATCCCTTTCTGTGACAGGCTACCCAGAATTATTCCGTCGACTGGTTCACTTGGCTTATTATTGTTCCTACTGCCTCCATGCCCTGCACCGGTGCTCAATCCTAAATCATAGAAGAGCAGGGCACTGTCCACCTCTGCCCCGTCCAAGCTCTAGTTGCCCAGTGGTCCTTGACTACATGACCCTACCTGGTAGTGTCCAGGTGATTGTTACGGGTATTAAAAGCCTGAGAGGTATCCCTGGTGCAGTTGGAAGGAGTATTTGTGAAAGGTTCTATGAAGATAGGAAAGGGCTTTGGATACTGTCCCCCACCCAATTCCTTGCCAAAGCCAAGAGGAGGCGGAGGAACTCCCAGGCGACTGTCCTGCTGTCGTCACCACATCCTGGACCAATTGGCTCTGACGTGGCAGACCAGGATGTGACCTAAGTCTGTGGTGGGCATCCTTACTATCCCCACCCCGGAGCACAGCCACCTAGTCGGAAACATGAGAGCACCAGAGTCCTTGCCCGAGCCCTCCCTGCCAGGCCTGGCATCCCCTGAGCCCCCTGGAGCCCTCCACGCCCTATTCTTGGCCACCGGTGGTGCAGGGGGCTCCTGGCCGCGCTGCGTCCTGCCTTTCGGCGCCCTGGCGGTGCTGGCCGGTGCAGCTGGCACAGGCATCACCTTCTCGCTGTGCGGACCCTGCCTGGACCTGGCCCAGAGTATGTCGCTGGCTGCTCTTGGCGCCGGCCTTGGACTCCTGACCGCCACCTTTCTGTGCTGGCGCGCTCAGCGGCGGCGGCGGAGGGCTGGGCATGTGGAGCGGCCGGAGCCCAGGGAACCTTGATTCTCTTGCGTGGCCACCTCCCAGCGAGGTCTGGGCGACAAAGGGTGCTGCCTTTCAGTGTTGGTAGGACACAGAAGACAGCCGCCCCCCCCCCCCGATTGTTTATTTCCAAATCCTCGTGAAGTGGGAAGAACTATGAGCCCTTACTCTTCCCTCCCTCTCCGCCCTCCCTCTCACGCCCTCCCTCCACCAACCAGTGCTCTTCAGTTTTTCGTTTTTTAACACGGAGAGAGCAGATTGCTGCAGCCGAGCTGGCCTGACAGTGTGAAAGGGGAGGGAGTTCGCAAAAGGTCTGTGTGGGGAGTGTAGGGAGCGAGCGCTGGGAGTGTAAGGAGCAGGGAGAGGCAGGCAGAGAGGGTGGACCTGCCTTCTTCACCACGTCTGGACCCCTTGAGGCATAATAGGCAGTCAATAAATGTTTGTACAAGGCGAGAACAAGTGGCGGCAAGTGTCTGAACGGGACAGTAGGTCTGGGGCTGGGCAGGGGGCTCTTTGAGAGGTCAGCAGCTCCCTGCGGCCTTAAGCTGTCAAACTCTATCATCCTCTGGTCTCTCAAAGGCAGCTGCTGTTACTGAATTGGGGCAAGAGTTCCGAGCTTGAGCAGTTGCAGGTGTGAGGCGTGGAGGCGGGACCTCTTTGTTAGAGAAAGTGCCTGGAGGGGGTAGGGACCAGTGAGATGGGAGGCCTAAGAGGCCTCAATCAGGGGCTGAGACAGGTGGCTGGGTCCACTGAGAGTTATAAGCCTCTCCTAGAGACTAGAGAAAGCTATCCCAGTGCGCAGCACACCATCTGCAAATAGCCCTGGGGCCAGTCAGTGTGTGCAGAGGGCAATTCTAGGGAAGAGATCTGAAGCCCAGTGTCTCTTCCCTTACGGGCTGGTGGTGACGCCATGGCCATTTGAGCCCCTGTCTCCTTGCCATCCCCCGGGACCGATCAAGGCTGATCAAGACACCAACTTCCACTGGGGCGTCAGAATCCATCAGATGTCCTGCAGATCCCTGCAGCTGCAGCTCACAGGGAGCTGAGCTGGAGACAAAGCTTACTTCACTGTTAGGGTGAAAGGCTGTTCCCCCCCCTGCCCCACCTCCCATGATTGGCTGACAGTCTGGGAGTCCTAGCAGGGGTCTTGAAGTTCAGAAGACAGCCTGGGTTTCCCCCCAGAGACTTTTCTCAAGCATAAGCTACTCCATTTCTCCCATCCCCCACCAGGGCTCCTCCCATCTCTATGAGATATGGAGCTGAGGGCCAGAGAAACCTAGAACAGCGGTTCTCAACCAAGGGGGAGGGGGGCACACAGATGTTTACACTGAGATTCATAACAGTAGGAAAATTACAGGTATGAAGTAGTAACAAAAATAATTTTATGGTTGGGGGGATGTCGCCACAACATGAGGTATTAATGGGTCGCAGCATTAGGAAGGCGGAGAACGGCCGACCTAGAAGGGTGGTTAGAAAGGGCTAATTCTAATTCCACCTACCCAGCACAGAGCATCCGCCATGACTACTTGTAAAGGGCACCTTCTGGCTCACTTTCAGAAGGGGAAAGGTAAGGCTTTGTGGCTGTCCAGATGAAGAGAGAGGCCAGTACCACCTCTCGGATGTCTGTTCCTGCACGTGGGGCCGCAGGCCTGGGAAAGTGGCTAGGGTCAGAAGGTCATTTGTTGTTCTAGAGGCCAACCCGAGTGTCCACCAAGTGCCTTCCTGCCTCTTTCTCCAAGTGCCTGGTTTGTCCTGGGAGGGTTCCAGCATCCTTATTTCACTAGTCCTTTCCTAACTGCCTCTGTTTTCCGCCCTTTCTGTTGTCGGGAAGACGCTTGGTCCCAGTGTACATAGGCGTCCCATGTGGCCTCTTTTCCTAGTCACAGAGACGGACCTGTGGCCATCAGCCTCCCTTCTGAAACCACAGGTTTGCGCCTCAGGACTGCTCCCAAGACGGGACAGTTTTCCAGCCTACTCTTCAAGGACTCCAGCCCGGCTTTGCCCGGTCTGTCAAGGACCAAAGGCAGTGAGAGAATGATCTTTGGTTCCTCTCGGCAAGAGCCTCACAGCAATAGCTGACCACTTCAAGCAACCCATCAGGGGCATCTGCCTGTTCTCCTACCCAGATTTACTACATGTAGACGGCCAGGTTCAGGGATTCTGACTTTGTCACCAGCCTCTCTCTGTGCATCAAACCCCAGTGACCAGACCCTGAACCTCAAGGGGCCATCAAATAGGCTGTACTCCCTGCCCACTTTCGAAGCTTTCAAGCCCTTCTGGACAATGGGCCGCCATATGACACAACCATACACCAAGACCCAGGAATGCTTTAGATTAAGAGATTGGTCTGGTCCCACTGAGGAACGCCGACCTCATCACTTAGCAGAATGCAGGCGCTCCCTAACGGAACTCCTAGTTTAGGATGATTTCTACTTTGGGTCATCAACTGCACAAAGCGTGGCAAACAATAGGCGTTTTGGTCGATGAGGAAACTGAACAACTCAAGCCACACAGCCCAAATTCCAAACAGCTTGGATTTAAAATCAGACCTGCGTTCTTTCTGCCAGAACACACTACTGCCTTGGGGATACCCTACAAGTACGCCAGCTCCAACTGTGTTCCCCTATTCTGGGTAGCATCCAAGACTTCAAGCCTCAGACCTAAGGTTGTGCCTGCATGATGGGCCTCTGGGAGGAGTGGCCCAGACCCCAGCCCAGCACGTGGCACCACCCCAGGAGCAGCCAAAGCCTGGCTTCGGGCCGAGGACCCTGCTGGGTGGTCCTTCACGGGCTGCAAGGCTGAGCTGCCCCCTCCCGTCAGCGCATTCCTAGCTCTCCAGCCCCTCCCCCGGCTCTAGGGCCTCCCAGCCCCCTCCCGCGCTGGCCCAGCCTGTGTCTGAATCTGCTTCTGATTCTGGCTGTCGGGACAAGGCCCCCTCCCCTCCTTCCTTCCCGAGCAGCTCCGCCCCTGGCTAGGACCAGGCTCGCGCCTGCTGAGCCCCCCACCCTCTTCTGGCACAGCTCCCCTACCCTCGCAGCAGCCAGGAGGAGGCGGCAGCTCCGGCGCCCCAGGCCCCGCCCGCCCAGGGCCCTTCCCGGGAGGCCGGGAGACCTGCTCCTCCTGGCCCTCGGTGGGTGAGTGCTGGCGGCCGGCGGCGGGTGGGGCCTCCGCGGGCAGAGGCACCGGGAGCGGGGGCGACGCCTGTCAACGCTCCAGGCCTAGCAGGAGGACTCGCCAACATCCCTGCTGCTGTGCTCGGCCCCGGGCGTGCCGGTGGCTGCTCCCACTTCTGGGCCTGTGCTGGGGCCGCCCGGGGGCTCTGTTATCTTGGCACTGCAGACGGGGCAGGCAGAGTCTCGGACTAGGCTCTCTCCCCTCGAGGGCAGAATCCTTGGGCGGAAGCTGGCTGGTTAACCCACAGCGGCCACGGCCATGCCCATCTGGCCATGGGGACTGCTGCTGACCGCCGGCACGCTCTCCATTGCCCTGAGCCCAGGGCTGCCGGCCACCGCCGACCCCTGCTATGATGAGGCGGGTGAACCCCGCTGTTGTATTCCTGGCCTAGTGAATGCTGCTCTGGGTCGAGAGGTGCTAGCGTCCAGCACGTGCGAGAGGCCGGCCAATCGGGTCTGTGATTCCTCGGACCCACAGCGGGCACACTCTGCAGACCTCCTGACCTCTGCTCCGGGCACCGCAAGTCCTCTCTGTTGGCGCTCCGATTTGCTGCAACGGGCACCCTTCAACGTAACCCTCACGGTGCCCCTGGGGAAAGCTTTTGAGCTGGTCTTCGTGAGCCTGCGCTTCTGCTCAGCTCCCCCAACCTCCGTGGCCCTGCTTAAGTCACAGGACCATGGCCGCAGCTGGGTTCCCCTGGGCTTCTTCTCCTCCAGCTGTAGCCTGGACTACGGCCGTCCGCCTGCTCCTGCTGATGGCCCTGCTGGTCCAGGGCCAGAAGCTCTCTGTTTCCCAGCCCCCCAGGCCCAGCCTGACGGTGGAGGCCTTTTGGCCTTCAGTGTGCAGGATGGCAGCCCGCAGGGCCTGGATCTGGACAACAGCCCCGTGCTCCAAGACTGGGTGACGGCCACGGATATTCGTATATTACTCACAAGGCCTGCCATGCAGGGGGACACCAGAGACGGTGGGGTCACAGTCCCCTACTCCTACTCAGCCACTGAGCTCCAGGTGGGAGGTCGATGCAAGTGCAACGGGCATGCCTCGAGGTGTCTGCCGGACACCCAAGGCCACCTGGTCTGCGACTGCCAACATGGTACAGAAGGCCCTGACTGCAGCCGCTGCAAGCCTTTCTACTGCGACAGGCCGTGGCAGCGGGCTTCAGGACAGGAAGTCCATGCTTGCCTTGGTGAGGCCTTGGAGGGTAGCCTGGGGACTTCTGACCAGACAGGGTTGCCCCTGACTGATCCCTCCCCGCAGCTTGCTCCTGCAATGGCCATGCCCGAAGATGCCGCTTCAACATGGAGCTGTACCGACTGTCCGGCCGCCGAAGTGGGGGTGTGTGCCTCAATTGCCGGCACAATACTGCCGGTCGTCACTGCCACTACTGCCGGGAGGGCTTCTATCGTGACCCAGGCCGTGTCCTGAGTGACCGTCGTGCTTGCAGAGGTGAGCCTACCACCTGCATGATCTACTTCCCAGAGCCACAGGGGCACGCCTGAGTGAGCCCCCACATTTTCTGTCCTCAGCTTGTGACTGCCATCCAGTTGGTGCGGCGGGCAAAACCTGTAACCAGACCACAGGCCAGTGTCCATGCAAGGATGGTGTCACCGGCCTCACCTGTAACCGCTGTGCCCCAGGCTTCCAGCAGAGCCGGTCTCCTGTGGCACCCTGTGTTAGTGAGTGACTCTGCCCTGTCTCCATCACCTCAGCCACTCAATGTTGTCTGTCTGTCCGTCCCCTGAGCCCTTTCAGATACCCCTGCTACCCCATCATAGAGTATTCTCCTATACTCCTTAGAGACCCCTGTCCCTGGACCCACCGAAGAAAGCAGCAGTCCTGTCGAGCCACAGGGTGAGTGGACGTCTGAGCCCCAGACTGGTATGACCTTGGAGAAGGGGGCTAGAGCCAGAGCAGAGCAGTGTCGGGAGACGCACGGGACTCTGCTAGGCTCCACTCTTTCCCCCTAGACTGTGAGTCACACTGCAGACCCGCGCGTGGCAGTTACAGAATCAGCCTGAAGAAGTTCTGCAGGAAGGACTATGGTAGGCTGCCTCACCCCAGCCCTTCCATCTCGCGACCCCAACTCTTGAATACCCTGACCCTGGCTCTACCTCACGGCTCATCCTTTCCTTGGGTCTCCCACTGAAGCTATGTCTTCAATGCACCTCACTCTACTGGGTGGCCTCTTCGTGTCTTTCCTAAGCTTGGGTGGGCACTCTGTGCTTCTTTCTCCACACAGCCCCTTTTGGCCCTGCTCCACCTAACCCGATCGCTTTTTCACGCCTCCCCTCCCCCCTCGCAGCGGTGCAGGTGGCAGTGGGTGCGCGCGGCGAGGCCCGCGGCGCGTGGACACGCTTTCCGGTAGCAGTGCTCGCCGTGTTCCGCAGTGGCGAGGAGCGCGCTCGGCGCGGGAGCAGCGCGCTGTGGGTACCAACCCTAGACGCGGCCTGCGGATGCCCGCGCCTCCAGCCCGGCCGGCGTTACTTGCTGCTGGGAGGCGGGCCCGGGGCTGCAGCTGGGAGCACAGCGGGCCGGGGACCCGGGCTCAGCGCTGCCCGTGGAAGCCTCGTGCTGCCTTGGAGAGATGCTTGGACTCGGCGCCTGAGGAGGCTGCAGAGGCGAGAGCGGCGGGGGCGCTGCGGGACCGCTTGAACCTGCTAGCTGGGCGTGGACTGGGCGGACGCTGCTCTCTAGTCACTGGGCGCGTTCAACAGTGCATTAGCCTGCTGCAAGTGTCACGTGTATAGCCATCTAATTTCCCCCTCCCCCTTCCTCCCGTGAAACGTCTTTGGCGACACCCCGCCCTCAACTTAGATGAGTGTGAAGGCCCCTAAGAGCTACCTGAAGGCTCCTAGGGCAGCCGTCACCCTCAGAGGACCCTGATTTCATCACCCTCGCTGCCCAGTACAGGGGTTATCCTGATACCCGATGTCTCTTAAAAGTTGTGAACCTCCCCCACTCCCGGGGGATGCTAGGATCCCTCTGTGGACTGAACACATCCCACGGGCCACTGTGATTCGCCAACTCTCCGATGCTGTGATACACTAGAGTCCTCAGACCTCCCCAAAGCCACTGCTGCCACCATTGACGCCTATACACCGCTGCGGGGGCTGTGGCTCAACTGCACAGCCAAGACAGCAACTTCTCGCCTCCTGGTGGGATCTGCTAGGCTCCTCTGTCCAACACCGTGGGTCTTGTCCCTATGTCCATTCTGGCCTGCCTCTGCCAGTCGCGTATCCGTGTCCGCATCGCATCTCTATCTGTGTCCCACCCTTTTTTGATCCGTAGTCCCCATCTCTAGGGTCCATCCAGCTATCTGCCGCGACTCCTAGTCTGGGCCTCCTTGGCACAGGTTCTGTCCCTAGCTAGGAGCCTTATACGCTACCGGCTCAAGGCTGGACGTCGAGAACGGGCAGTTCAGGTCCACGTGTGACCGGGCCGGAGGCGACTCCCATGGGCAGCCATCGGGTTCCAGATGCCCAAGACTTTGCCTTACACCAGGCGCTAGGACCCCACCTCTTTAGGCGAGCCCCCGCCCCTGAGCGCGGGAACCGCTGTTTAGCCAGCGCATGCTCCCGACTTGGCCGCCGCCAGGCGCAAGTGCGCATGCTCAGAGCCGCCGGCGCCGAGACGCGGGGCTCTCGGGGTGGGCAGCCCGCAAGCGCGTGCTTGTGGGGCGGGGCCGCCTACGCGCGTGCGCAGAAAGGCCAGCGCGGTCCAGCCGAGAGCTGAAGGGAGCGGTGCGGTGCGGTGCGGTGCGCCGAGGTGGGTGCGCGGCGGGGGCGTGGCGGCAGGACGCGGGGCGTGGGGTGGGGTGGGGTGTCACTGCCACTGTGCACTGGCCGGGCGGCACGAACGTATTGAGGGAGGGGGACACGGGTGGTGCTTGGTGTCTTGGTCGCTGAGGGGTAGGGGGCTCCGGAGTCTAGTACTGCGTGCGTGACGCGGGCCCCCGCAGTCAGATCCCTTTGGGCGGGCCTGGCCTTCTTCGATTGTCGCTGCCTCCTCTGGGCTCTGTGTGGTGGGAAAGAACTGCTCCTGTGTCAGCCTTCCCTTGGGGCACTTTCCGTCCCTGCGGAATAGGAAATCCACTTTCTGTATTCGTTCGAAATTGCAGCACTGTTCATATATATACCTTTGCCCTCGGAGACCTGCAACATATGGGGCCCTTCGCTTGCCAAAGATGACACAGCTGCCTACCTGAGGCTTAGGTGCTTTCCCAGACGGAGAGCCCTATCCAGCTAGTGTCCCTGACCTGCCTCTGTCACCTGTGCCTTAGCTTGGCCCTGTGCTTCCGGAGGAGTTTTGAATAACATAGCTGGCGGGCAGAGGTGGCACCACCTGGGGGGGGCTACACATGACAGAAGTCAGGCTGTCAGGGGTGCTGCTGCCATTCTCGACACACCTGGCTCAGTTCAGAAACAGTTGTTCTCTGGCCTTCTTGGCTTAGGGCTCACTGGGCTAACTTTAAGGGCTGAAGGCTGTCTAAACCAACCAACCAACCGGGACAAATGCGGGTATAGCTTGGCTTTTTGTGGCAGTTGGGTTGTCATCTTTCCAAAGTGGGTAGAGGCTCGGAATGGTATTCCTCGTTTCACTGTGTCCGGCTGGAAGGTCAGCCGGTGACTCCCAGGCAGTTTG
Organism: Acomys minous; assembly: GCF_964271855.1. Classification (NCBI taxonomy): domain Eukaryota; kingdom Metazoa; phylum Chordata; class Mammalia; order Rodentia; family Muridae; genus Acomys; species Acomys minous. The sequence continues at coordinate 41,020,418 of NC_140498.1, forward strand.
TACAACTGTCCCATAATTTGGCATGCGTAGCGTAGCCATTTCATCTACTTGGCAGCAACAACTCCATTCTCATTTTTAAACCCCCCCCCACACCACACCCCATGTACACACAATAGGCACCTGTCAGTGTTCACTGAATTGTTGTGGAGATCCGCTTTCTCAAGCTCGAACTGCTGTCAGGTCTGTGTAGCCTAGGCTGGCGTCGAAACCAACCCCGATGACAGATGATAGAGAAACTTCAAATATTTCATAGTGACCATACATAATGGAGTGGTTCGCCCCCTTTGTGTGCTTCCTTTTTTTTTTTTTTTTTTTTTTTTTTTTTTTGAGGATTAACCCTCACCTAATCTCCTCAGTACTCAGATAAAGACTTTATGGGACGTACTGGGCAGTGACAGCTGTATTTAGAATCTGGTCTTTGTGTGGCTCTGCCTGGAGCCACGTTGTGTTATCGTGGCTCCCCTGTGGCTTGGCATTCAGTGGTCCAGCATTCTTTTAAGTGGTTGTTGGAAGGAATAAAGATGCCATTTTCTGAGTGATAGATGTCAACATGGCTAGAGGTAGCCATGGAGTGGCTTTCAAGTGGATTATGGGTGACCTTTGGGTTGCACAAGTAATCTAGTAATCTAGGCAGGGTTTTCACAACATCAGGTTCACCTCCCTGAGACTGCAATTTCACCTGCTTGTGTACTTTCCTAACGCCGAGCAGCTGCACCTGTCAGGACTGCCCGGCAAGTCTCGGTGACCTTGGGCACAGCGTGTGGCTCCTAATCCTTATTAGAGACCAAGCCAGCCTCAGAAGGCAGTGTAAAGGGTTTGCCTTTGGATGGCTTCTAATTTAAAGTGCACGGGAGGATGAAGTGGGTTGTGAACAACAACAATAACAAAATACGAAACAAACAAACAAAGACAGTTAGCATTTGCCCAGTTCAGTGCTCTACCTGTTTGAGCATACCTTTCTTGTTTTGACAACTCTGGATGGAAGAAGGGAACCTTTTACAAACAGCCATTTCAGTGGCTGTTTGCAGCCATCACCTTCTAAGTGGAGATAATATTTTTTAAAGCCCTCAGGCCTTTTACTAAGAACAAGCCTGAATTTATTATCTGGGAATTTTTACCACCCTCCCACTATGTGCTTATTGCATTCATATTTCAACAGTGCTTACCACTATAGTATATGAAAGGCCCTGTATTCAATGCCCGGGACCCAGGGCGGGTGGGTGAAGGGAAAATGGGTGTGGTAGCACACAATTATAATCTCAGTAGGGAGGCTAAGGCCGAAGGACCAAGTTTTAGGGCAGAAAGGGCTAGGGAACCTAGCTCTATAATGAAAATCTTATCTAGCATGCGCAAGACCCTAGGATCAACCCCCAGTACTAAAAGGAAAAAAAAAATTTGTATGAGGAGGTGCTGGGTGCATATGCTGTGAACACAGTGTTGAGTGAGATTTGGAAGCTTCTGGAACAGGGTGGCTTGTGAGTGACCCAATTAGACACGTTTCCTAGAACCATAAGGTTAAGGGTGTGCTGAGGGTAGGGCCAGTTGAGGGACCTCCAGACAATAAGACAGAAGGACAGGACTGGCATAAGCAGCTGCTAGGGTGGCGAGGGCCAGGGCGGAAGGAGGCTGTTGGGTGACTGGAAGCCCAGGGCTACGGTGCGTGGAATACAGAAGGAGACAGCCTGGGGAGGAACAAGGCTTCCGATTTGGAGGAGTGCCTCCTGGTCTGGAGCCAAAGCGTGTATATGGGGCTCAAGAGTGGGGCGCATTCCTGTGTGGCACCTAAGCTGGGGAGGGGGTTGGGCTGTACATGCGGACCCCTAATACTGCGCCCTTAAGACACTATGTAAGGGAGAAGACTGGTCTGTAGCCTGTCGCTTTGTAGGCCGAGTGGAGTGAAGCGATGGGCTTTTGTTTAACCTTGTCGAATAAAAGGGGGCAGAGGATGCTGGGTGCTAAGGGTACACACAGCCTTCCCTGGCTCCACTGCCTTCTAGCGGCTGGCTTTTTCCTGTCTGCCGTTTGGGGACGCTCGAGGTTGGGTGCTGCTTATCTCAGAGGTCGCCAGACCACAGGTTGCACCTCTCAGTGTGTTCTCACAGTTAGAACTCTAGGGGGAAAAAAAACCCACCTCGGAGCTTGCCATGCCTTCCTTTCAGGCCCCCAGCTTCTGGGGTATCAGCCTTAGCGAAAGGCAGGGCTCTGGCAAGAACCAAGTGAGGCCAAGTACGCGGTGTCCACTCCAGTCTTCCACACTGTGGGGGCCGCGTGGGTAAGTGGAGGTCGATCCTGCACAGGAGTCCTTCCTGTCCACAGTCTCAGAGCACCTGTCTACGTCTGTAAGCCGCAGCCTTCTCTCTAGCCTGGTATGTCTTCCTTTGCAGGTGACAGGCTAGACCATAGTAAAGCACACCAAACTGCTTCTGAAAGTCTGTCACGCCTGAGTTTTTTCATTTCTTTGTTTTGAGGCCCTGGCAGTTGAAGCCAGGGCCTTCTGTCTGGTGCTAGGCAAGTAAGTACCACTGAACTCTTTGTCCAAACTAGGTTTTGATTTTTTTTTTTTGTTTTTTTTGTTTTTTTGTTTTTCGAGACAGGGTCTCTCTGTGTAGTCTTGGCTGTCCTAGACTCACTTTGTAGACCAGGCTGGCCTTGAACTCACAGCTATCCGCCTGCCTCTGCCTCCCGAGTGCTGGGATTAAAGGCGTGCGCCACCACGCCCGGTTTAGGTTTTGATTTTTTGAAACAGGTTCTCCCTATGTAGCCTAGGCTGCCTCAAACTTAGGATCCCTCTGAGTCAGCCTCCTGGGTGCTGGCGTTACTGGTATGTGACTCGTCTTCTGGCTTGTTACAATTTTTTAATTGGGTTCCACACACACTCTCCGACTCTGGGTGTTTACTGATAGGTGAATCTCTTATGAATAAAGTCTGGTTTAGTGTTCTAAGTGTACCTCATTGTCTGGCTCTCCTCAAGGGCTGCCCTCACCTGCATCCCATCAGCCTCACCTTGAGTCACTTTGGTCCTGTCCGCTAGTTACCTTCCGCCTTCCCAGCAGAGACCCTTCCAGCACTCCAGTCCCGCAAGTTTGTGACCCTTAGAAGAGGCGTACTCCTGCCTGCCCCGGGCTCTTTTTCTGTCTTCCTGGGCTCTTCCAGCCTTGCTCCCAGCTCAGCGCACGAGGACACTGTCCTTTGTCAGCAGCTCAGTAAGTTCCAAGCCTTTAGGCTTCTTGGAACCTGTGAGCCGGGCTCTAAGTGGTTTTGTTTTCCCCGTTCTGTGGGCACATGGGCGTGTATGTGGGTTCCTGCGTGTGGAGGCCAGAGGCTGACATTCGATGTCTCCCTCGATTGCTCGATCTCCACCTTATCTTTTGAGATAGTCTCTCTCACGGCCACCTCGGGCTTGGCAATTCAGCTCGACCTGCCGGTGAGCACCACAGATCCGCCCGTGTCTGCCTCGCCAGTGTTGGTATTACAGGCATGTACTGGCCCACTTAGGCTTTTCTGGGGATTCTGGGGGATTGGACACTTACATCCTCATGTTTCTGTAACAAGCGCTTTATGGGCTGAGTCATCTCTCCACCTTCAGACTGGCTTTTGATCTGAACCATAAAGCCACCCAGTGGCCTATGCCCATGTTCCCCCGGTTCCTACACTCAGAAGGAGCTCTGTGCTTGGTGGCTTTGTCCTCTGCTCCTGCTCTCTGTGCCACTGCCTGGGGCTAATGCTTCTTCACCCTTCAAGGCCTGGCTGAGGCAGACCCAGACTGCCCTGTTTCCTTGTGGGCAGAGGGTTTCTCACACCCTGTGCCTTCCAGTCACAGTGCCTGGACCTTGGAATGGCTTGGTCAGTATCCCGTCCTGGTCAGGGCTTCCTGAAAGCTGAGGCAGCGCCTCGTGTCTTTGTCTTACAGCACTTGGCACCCTGGCATGCAGGAAGCATGTCTTGAATGCCTATTAAAATGATTAAGCCTCCATGACTCCCAGACACCTATCTTACTTGGTTTGAAGATGCTTGCTGAGAACACGCCGTGTACCCAGCCTTGCAAGGCACACCCGCCTCAGACACCTAACTTAGAACTCAGGTCTGTTGAAATTCTAGTGCTGCTGACATTTTGGCTGGAATTCTTTTCCTCAGATTCTCATCCTGACCTGCTGTGGAAAGGAAAGAGCCCCACGCAGCTCCAGCCCCTCCCTGTGGGTGGGAAAGGGGTGTCTAGAATGGCTGGGCAGGCTTGGGTCTCAGAATCCCACGTGTGATCCTAGGCACATCTAGGAAGACCCGCATTTGAACTTGCAGCCAGCAGGCAGTCCAGCTGGCCCATGGTGCTGTGACTCAGGCCTCACTGTCGCTTACATCCCTTTTGTACCTGGCACGTGCCTGGCATTGTGTGGCACCAGCAAAAGGCCCACTATCAAGTTCCCAGTAACCAGCTTCTCACGGAATCAACTGTGAGTGCCGGTCGCTGTTAGCACAAGAACTTCCTAGGCTGTGCTTCAGGGCGGAGGCAGCGTCTGGGGTCACCGCGTAGGGCAGGTTTGTTAAGGCTTCCTACTGTCATTCGGCCATCCAGATTAACTTGGGCCCAAGTCTACCTGCTTCCTTCTCTGGTTTCTTCCTTCCCAGGCACCTTCCGAGGTGTAATGTGACATTTGGGTATGGAAGTCACAATCTAGTAGAAGGGCGGGGCCTATAAGCAGTTCACTACAATACCTCGGTGTGCTGGAGCGGGTGGGAACAGACTTGGGTAAGGAGGCACTGGAAGGTCACCGGAGCGCTCTTGAAGGAGATTTGATTGGAATGAGCTAAGAGAGGAAGTGGGCTGTGGGGGCTGGGAAGCTGGAGAGGTAGCTCAGTGGTTAAGAGCACTGGCTGCCCTTTCAAAGGACCTGGGTTCAATTTCCCAGCACCTACATGGCAGCTCACTACTGTCGTGTGACTATATGAAATAAAATAAAAATAAATCATTAAAAAAAAGAAGAAGAAAGAGGGACAGCTATGTCCTCTGTCTCCTCCTTCGTGTCCTTTTAGAAAGGTCGTGCCTTATGATTAGACCATGGGGACTGCAGTTTGCACTGTGTGACCAGTGCTCCTGAGCCTGCTGTGGGAGGGGCAGGAAGGGTGGGGGACAGGGAGGTTCTCAGGGAAGAGGTTGTGACAAGGCCTGGCAGAAGTGCTGGGATTTGAGCTCAGCTGCAGTGGCGCCATGGAGCATGAAGGTCCTGAGATGGGCAGGGATGCCTCGGAAGCCGCTTCAAGTAAGGGACCGGAGCTCATGTGCTTGGGTTGAGAAAAAAGGAGCCACAGCAGCGGGGAGCTGCAGCTGTGAGCAGAGGAGATGCAGCAGGGAGTGACTTCAGCTGTGAGTGCTTTAGAGAGATAAGGGCCTGGGGTATGTGTTATGCATAGCCGCTGGGTAGTGATGGCCCTGCTACGGCTAGCCTGCCGTTTGACTCTGAGCGGATGTAAAAGAAGGGGCAGAGGAAGGCCTCAGTGAGGGTCCAGGGGAGCAAGATCTCAGAGAGTGAGATCAGAACCTTGGAGGGGCCTATACTTGGGTCCATGGCTCCGAGTGGACTGGAGAGGGAAAGAAGCCCCTGCCTTTCTCAGAGAAGGGGTGATGAAGCTATGAGCCAACGCCTGGAAACAGGAGCAGTGCTGGAGGCGAGCCAGCCGAGAAGGCCTGCCAGGCAGCACCCAGAGCCTAGCACACTCAAGTCCTGTGAGCAGATGGTTTGATTCCCCCTCCCTCCCTTCAGCTCTGATGTAGGTGTAGAAGCGTGCTTCAGCTTGGTCTCCTACAGGAGGGAGCTGCTGTCACACTTAGCTGCAAAGGAACAAGGGGACTAGGCTGGGAAGTAGGGGCCAGTGCTCCAGGGTAGGAGTGCTCTGTATGCTGAGGAGGACTAGGCCTGGCATGGGGACACATATCTTTCATCCCAGAACTGGAGAGGCAGGGACAAGCAGATCTCTCTGAGGCTGAGGCCAGCTGATCTACATGTGTTGCGAGAACTGTCTGGGGGAGAGAAGAGACAGACGGACAGACACTGTTTATGAGTATTTGACCTCTGGGTGGAATGGTGGATGACCTGGGGATATATGTAAAGGTTTTTAACATGGTTGGGGGAGAGGGGGATCAGGGAACCTGAGGTGGGGCTGCTCACCCTACCCTCGTAGTGACAGCAGCACAGAGAACAAGGCCATGGCTGGAGGCCTGTGAGAGAGCATACAGAGAGTAGAGGATGTGCTGGAGTGATGGTGGTTCATACGCTAGTTCAGGAACAAGAAGAGAACAGGGTCCTGGAGGAGGAGAGTAAGAAGGGGTGAGGTTGAACAGCTAGAAGACCGGTGACTCCAGGCAGTGGGGCACAGGGGAGGCTAGGTCTCCAAGGGAATATTCTGGAAGTCTGTCCATGTGGGACCTCTCCCACCATGACATTCTGCATGTGAAGGCCCAGGGTGGCCTGTACCCTGAGTGCAACGCACCCCACGTGGCCCAGTGCCCCTAGACACTTCTGACAATAATCTCGGTGGCTGCTGCTTCTGTATCCACTTTCCTGTCAAAAGACAGATCTCTCCACAGTGAGAGCCTGTGCTTCCTCATCTCACTGCCCTGGTGGCATCCTTTGTGATGTGCCTCCCACGCCTGGGGAGGTTAGGTCTTTACAGCCTCCTGAACACAGCAAGCCTTTCCTACTGCTGTGTGCTCTCATCCTGTCCACGGAGGCCTCCTTACCGTCTCTGCCCTCCGGCCGAGTGCCCTCCAGAAGGGTTCTACCACCCTCTCTAAGTGTGTCATAACCATCAATGTGGCTCTGCTGTTACCATCAGGTGTCTTGTTTCTGCGTCTGCTGTACCTAACAAGGTACCAGAGACCTGGGAGGCATTTGAGAGAAAGTTCTGGAAAGACTGAATGTGAGATGGATGGGTTAGCTAGTGGCCTCTTTCTTTCAAGGTTTCTTCTGTGCTGTCCTGTCCAGGGCTGACCTCTAAGGAGACGATGAGCATCCAGCACCCCCAGTGCCCAGGATCCCAGAAAGCGTCCTGAGATCATGTGTATCTCTGGAGTGTCCAGCAGGTTCTTGGAAGATAGGCACATCCTTGGAGATAGGAGATAGGTGGGTATGAGGGGAATTCATGTACCAAGAGGGTTTGATTGCCACTTGATTGCTAGTTGTTGCCTCTGCCCTTGTCTTTGCTGTTCATGCCCTGGTCCAGGTCCACTGTAGGCCCTGCTCTGTAGCCCTTCCCACCTCCCTGTCTTGGGATTACCTTTAGATCACCACCCTCTACGCCTCCCTCGCTTGCCCTCCCAGATGCCCTGCTGGCATCTCTGCCATCTCAGCCTCTAACTAACCCTCCCACACCATTCACCTCTGGGGCCAGCTGCTCAGGGCGTGGTGGCACTTCGAGCATCTTACCAGACAACAAACTATAACTATCATAATAGCCATGGCTGTGTCTTCTCCATCTCCAGACAGCATACCTATGGCCCTCTCCTGACCCTACTGGTATGGTCAGGGACAAGTGGCCGTCCACATCCAGCTGTGATCTCTAGCGGTCTGCATACTACATCTCCCCAGAGCTGGTGGACTCATTTCATGTCCAAGCATGGACATGCTTTGACTTACACTAGGGTGGCCGGCATGAGAGGAGTGTGTGTCAATCACGTAGAAATGTCCACAGTGCTTCACTGCCTGCTTCTGTTGCCCAGTGTTACCTTTGATGCCTGCTGGGCATCATGTTTCCCATATACTTGGCCTGGGCGCCCAGCCTCAATTCTCCATTCTTTATTCCTGTCTGATGTCCCACTCCTGATCTCCAGGAAAGCACATGGGGATTGCTAAGACCGGAGGGGAAAAGCTGAGCCCTGCCTAGCATGCGGCATGGTGACTAAGGTTCAGGCAGGCAGGCCCCTGGCTCATAGTCAGCTTGTTCCTGTGGCTGGAGGAAGCATTGTCAGACTAAGGCTGGACATGGTGTAGGACTCCTTAGGACAGTTGTCTTTGTTTAGTGCTTATGTGTGGGTGCCTTCCCTGTACCGTTGGCATCGTAGGCAATTAATGAGTCTGCTGGACTCGGCCCCTAAGATGTCTCTGGGGACCACTCCATCTGAACCTTCCATGGCTGACCCACTGGCCCTTTCCCCCACCTTCTCAGCTAGACTAGACTGTCCTTTCTCTCTGACTCCCCCAACACAGGTATCAGAGTGGATTTTTATCTTTTTTTTTTTTAAGACAGGGTTTCTCTGTGTAGCCTTGGCTGTCCTTGACAGCCTCTGTAGACCAGGCTGGCCTTGAACTCATAGAGATTCACCTGCTTCTGCCTCTGGGATTAAAGGTGTGTGCCACCATGCCTGGCTTCCTCAGGGTAGTTTTCTTTTTCTTTTTCTTTTCTTTCTTTTTTTCTTTTTTTAGATTTTTCAAGACAGGGTTTCTCTGTGTAGCCTTGGCTGTCCTGGAGTTGCTTTGTAGACCAGGCTGGCCTCGAACTCACAGCAATCCGCCTGCCCCTGTCTCCCTCTCTGTTGGGACTAAAGGCGGGCGCCACCACGCCGGGCTTCCTGGGGGTAGTTTTCTAATGGAAGGTCTGGGAGGTCACATGTTTAACCTCTCCTGCTTCTCGTTCATTGCACACCAGGTCCTCTGTACTGCTCACCAAAGACCCCCAACTTAGTGGGGCCTCGCCCACGTTTCTTCCTGCAGTTCTGTCCTTTCATACTCTGTCTTGACCCCACTCCAAGCAGCTCCCGTCTTCATAGACTTGAGGTAACATCACTGCATTTATGGCTGTGAGTCTCTTCTTGGGTCCCCTGTACTCTGTTTTATACCTAGAGGCTCTGGTAGTCTGATGGTAGTCGGCCTGGGGCAGGCAGAAAGGAGCAATGAATAAAAAAGTTCAGAGCAAAAGGAGCTGTTATTGTTGGCTCCTCCGTTGCCTGTGACAAGGACAAGTAGCTAGGAAGGGAGAGGCCCAGGGTGTAGGTGTGTTACAATGTAATCCTCAAGGCACAGTCTGTCTGTCACATGATAAGGAGTTTGTTTTCAAATCTGCCTGTTTGGGAAAAGAGGTGAGAAATGCAGTCTCATGACCCAGGCGGTGTTTTGGGACAGCATGATGGTATTGCAAAGGGACCTGACCTTGCTGAGGAAGGAGCTCGGCAGGCTGACTGCAAGGAAGCCTGTACCTCAGGGAGGGCAGTGACAGTGTGGAAGGCTCACAGGCCCTGGGTTCCAGCAAACTGGGTGTTCCCTGCTCCTGTGCAGGGGACTCTGCAGTCCCTCACCCATCTCTAAAGGATCCTGTTCCATGGAGCTTCCCTCATGATTGCACGGGATGCATTATGAAGCTGCATCTCTGACAGCCAGCCTCTGCGGCTGAAGATGGGGAGGGGGTGACTCTAGTGTAGAGGCACCAGTCACTTGGTCCAGAGCATCTCCTGGAACTATCCTGGATGAGGCTCATTTTTTCTCATGCTCACTATTTGTCCTTTCCACCTGCCTTAGTTGCTCTTCTATTGTTGTGATAAGACACCAAGACCGAGGCGGCTTACAGGGGAAAGAATTTATTGGGGCTTACAGTTTTAGGTGAATTCATGACCATCATGGTGGGGAACATGGCAGCAGGCAGGCAGGCACGGCACTGGAGCAGTAGCAGAGAGCTTACATGTGATCTACAAGTGTGAAGGATAGACAGACAGACAACAGACAGATAGCACTGGCAAGAGAGCTAGCGGACTGGCAACAGTGGGAGCTTTTGAAACTTCGAAGCCTGTTCCCAGTGGCACACCTATTCTAACAGAGACACACCCTTTAATCCTTCCCAAACAGTTCTACCAGCTGGGGACCAAGTTTTCAAACGTGAGCCTATGGGGACTGTTCTTATTCAAACCACCACCCCACCCTACCTCCAGGCCAAAGACCTGCCAGAATGCCACCCATGACAAAACAGGCAGGCCAGTGTTGGTGAGCATGGTTTCCTCTCTGCCCAGGCCTGGCCACCTTCCTTTTCTGTGGACCAAGAGCAGTACAAGGACTTTACTATAGAGGAAAGATGTTGAGGGTTTTTTCTTTCTTTCTTTCTTTCTTTCTTTCTTTTCTTTCTTTCTTTTTTTTTTTTTAAAGACAGGGTTTCTCTGTAGAGTCCTGGCTGTCGCTGTCCTGTGACTCACTGTGTTGACCAGGCTGGCCTTAAACTCAGAGATCCTCCTGCCTGTGCCTCCCAGTGCTGGGATTAAAGGCTTGCGCCACCACAACCGATGTACCTTGAACTTTCAAACAGTCACCATGCTCATAAAGAAAAGGCTGTAAAAGTTAGGGGAAGCTTGTGAAGTGGGGAAAAGAAGCAGCTGAGGTCAGGGAAGGGAAGTAAGGCTGTTGAAAGTGGCAGTTGCGGCTGGGTGTGGTAGCACATGCCTGTGATCCCAGCCTGGTGGACAAAGTGAGTCCAGGACAGCCAAGGCTACACAGAGAAATCCTGTCTCGAAAAAAGAAAAAGAGAGAGAGAAAGAAGAAGGAAGTGGCAGTTACAGGCGGCTATCACCAGAACTCAAGCTCTGGCCTGGTAGCCTGTGGGAGAACTGCACCTCTCTTCAGGAGTGGCCTCTGGGATAGTCCTCCCGGTCCCTCCGTATCCAGTGCCAGGCCTACGACTCTGAGCGCAGCCTCAGAAGAGAAATCCCCAAGACATCCGAGCTGGCCTGGCCTGTCTGCTGATGCTGTGCTTTCTCTAAACAGTATCACTTTAGCCCTCACTGCAGAAACCTCCATTAGATCATGCCCCTGGCCATTTCCCACTGTTCTTAGTGTAGAAGACGGCCACCTACTGTTTGTGCATGTGCTGGCCCCACTGCCCCTGGAGTTGGCTGCACACCCTGGCCACACATCTTCTCCTGGAGCTTGCTCTTCTCTGGGTCTTTGCACCCGTCCTTTTCACACTTTCTCCAACATGCTGTCTCTTCTCCAGGTCTCTTGGGAGATGCTCACACTGTGGGTCCTCACCCTACAAGCCCACACTATGTGGAGTCCCTACTGTCTGAAACTACCACCAGCTATTAATCCATGGGTCTAACAGGTGTCCTGTAGCGTTTTTCCTGCTTCCTTGGGATTACTGGTGAGGCGCAGAGCTGAGGGCACAGATAGAGCGCTTCCTATTCCAAACACATGGAACTGTGGGAGAGGGGACAGCCAAAGGTGCTGCTGGGAGAACCAGCTCTTCTCTGGAGAACTTGAGGGTGCAGAGGGGGACTTTGGGACAGTGCATTGTTTGTGATGACAAATCCCAGTCCTCAGGCTGAAGGGAGAGCAGCTTCGCAAGAGCACTGCTCACAGTGGCAGCACCTGTGCAGGGTCTGTCCTACTATGTGTGCTGTCACTGTAATGTCATCCTACCCGCATGTCCAGAGACAGCACTCAGCTCAGAGAACTAGTGTCTCTAAGGTAGGCGTTAGTTATTATGACCTTTCTTTGTTTGTTTGTTAGTTTTTTTTTTTTTTAGGTAAGAGTTTCTCTGTGTAGCCTTGGCTGTCCTGGACTCACTTTGTAGACCAGGCTGGCCTCTAAGTCACAGTGATCTGCCTGCCTCTGCCTCCTGAGTGCTGGGATTAAAGTGCCAGCTATTATGGCAGTTTTCTTTTATTCTTTTATTTCCTTTTTTAAAATAAATTATTTATTATGTATACAATGTTCTGCCTGTGTGTACACCTGCACACCTGCACGCCAGGAGAGGGCACCAGATCTCATTATAGGTGGTTGTGAGCCACCATGAGTTTGCTGAGAATTGAACTCAGGACCTTTGGAAGAGCAAATAGTGCTCTTAACCTCTGAGCCATCTCTCCAGCCCCTATTATGGCAGTTTTCAACAAAGCCATTGCCATGTGGAAATGTGAGGCTTGGCCCAAGAAGGGAAAAAAAAAAAATCTGGACCTTGAAGCTTAGCTGACTTGCTGGCCGCTTTGCACCTGCTCCCTCTCTCTCCTTGACCATGCCGCACAGTGCCTGCTCCTGGCACCATTGTCAGGAGCTGGATGTCTGAGGAGTAAGACCCTTGTTTGCCTTGTGGGAGTGTGATTTGTAAGGTTGAGAGAAGGGTCACTTCAGCTAAAGAGTCTCATCTCCTTGGGCCGTAGGTGAGCTCAGCAGGTGGAATAAGTACGTAGCATACAAGAGAACCTGGGTTGGATCTGCAGCACTGAAAAGAACAAGCTAAGAAGAGCTGGATGTGGTAACACACACCTGCCATCCCAGCCCTCAGGAGGGGCAGCCTGGAGAAGGTCGAGCTATGCTTGTCTGCAGAGGGAGCTCCAAGCCAGTTTGGGTTACCTGAGAGCCTGTCTCAGAAATGAAAGAAAGGAGCCGTGCTTGGTGGCTTTAATCCAGCACTCAGGAGGCAGAGGCAGGTGGGTTGCTGTGATTTCGAGACCAGCCTTGAAGGAGAGATAAACCTGTTTTTTAGGATTCCAAGTGCAGGATTGGAACAGTCTTGTGAGAGAGCAGGTAAGGTTAATCCACTAGAAGACCGACCACCTCCTGCGGGAGCTTGATTGTTGCCAGCTGAAAAGATCCCGTGAACAGACTCTGGGAGGAGATATATAAATGAGCCCAGAACTGGAGGCGGGGCTTTTTGGAGACTTGGGATAGTTTTGGCTGTTCATCGCTGCACTTTGAGACGCTCCTAGAGAGAACCATTCGAGGGAAGGCTTCGGGGCTCCGGCTCCTGCTGAGGTTCAGGGTTCTGGTTACTCAAGGTTCCAGCAGAAGAAATCCTGCTGATTGTGCCAGGAGAATCATTCCTCGGAACTGATATCCTTACGGTTTTGTTATTGTGTCTATTAATCCTCATTTCCTATTCTTTTGGTTAGTTGGGTTATAAGTGACGTATGCTCGGTGACTAAGTTGTTAATAAAATATATTGGTTAAGAAAATTGAGCCTACACAGCCTGGTCTACAAAGTGAGTCCAGGACAGCCAAGGGTACACAGAGAAACTCTGTCTCGAACCCACACCCTGTCCAATGAATGAGTCCAGACGTGGTGGTGGTACACACTTTAAGCCCTGAACTCTGGAGGCAGAGGCAGGCACAGCTCTGAGATTGAAGCCAGTCTGGTTTACTGAGTGTGTTCAGGCCTGCCAGGGCTACACAGAGAGGCCCTGTCTCAAAACCAAAAAACAAAAGATGGAAAGGAACGAATGAACTAATAAACAATTTAATTCTCCAAAGTGTGGGTATAAAAACCTAGTTTATTTTATGTTTTTGATGAAATTTTCTGCCTTCTTTACTTCCCCAATTCAATGACCAACCTATAAAAGATAATAAGTGTATAAATGTAAGAAAAGGTTTTGAAGGCCGTTTACCAAAGCAGCAGTGGTAGATATCTCAGCTGAAGGGAGCTAGAGCTACAGTGATGGTCTGAACAGTGTGCTCAAGTTCTGCTCTGTGATTTGGTCTTATCTGATACTTTGTGGTTATACACTCCCCCTGCCCTAGACAGGGTGTCTCTGTGTAGCCCTGTCCTGGAATTCACTTTGTATACCAGGCTGTCTTAGAACTCCCAGACTTCCACCTGCCTCTGCCTCCCTGCAAGTCCGCCACCACTGACTGGTTGCATATTCCCTCTCTCTCTCTCTCTCTCTCTCTCTCTCTCTCTCTCTCTCTCTCTCTCTCTCGGTTTTTTGAGACAGGTTTCTCTGTGTAGCCTTGGCTGTCCTGGACTTGCTTTGTAGACCAGGCTGGCCTTGAACTCACAGTGATCCAACTACCTCTGCCTCCCGAGTGCTGGGGTTACAGGCATGCACTACCACACCCAGCTTTTCTTTCTTTCTTTTTTTTTTTTTTAATTGATGTAGTGTTTATTTTATATGTCTGAGTGTTTTGCCTGCATGTATATCTGTGCATCACCTGTGTGCTCATGGCTTCATATATCCCCTGAAACTGGAGTTTCAGATAGTTGTGAACCACCATGTGGGTGCTTGGAATCAAACCCCTGGTCCTCTAGAAGAGCAGCCAGTGCGTCCAACCTCTGAGCCATCCCTCCAGCCTGATGATGCATTCTTTGTCACATGATAAAAGCATCCTAACCCATCTTTTAAAGATTTTAAAATTTTAGCTGGGTGTGGTGGCACATACCTTTAATCCCAGCACTCAGGGAGGAAGAGGCAGGAGAATTGCTATGAGTTCAAGGCCAGCCTGGTCTACAAAGCAAGTCAGGGACAGCCAATGCTGCATGCAGAGAAAACCAAAAATAAATAAATAATTAAAAGATTTTAATGAGTGTTTTGCCTGCATGTGTATATATGCACCATATATATGCCTGTTGCCCTAAGAGGTCAGAAGAAGCCGGGCAGTGGTAGCACATGCCTGTAATCCCAGCACTTGGGAGGCAGAGGCAGGTGGATTGCTGTGAGTTCAAGGCCAACCTGGTCTACAAAGTGAGTCCAGGACAGCCAAGGCTACACAGAGAAACCTTGTCTCAAAAAGGGGGGCGGTCAGAAGAGGCTGTCAGACCCTCTGGAGTTACAAGTCAACTGAGACCATTTTATAGATGCCTGGAGGAAGCCTCATGTGCCTGGTTTCAGTAACACCATGGTTCCTTCTGCGCGGGGTGTAGGAGAGATCATTGGGGCTCATTGCCTCAGTGTCCCTCTGACTGGAGCGCATTGCCTGGACCTCTTGCCACAGCAGGTAGCATTCTGCTGTCTGTTTCTTCCTGAAGGAGTCTTGTGAACAGTACCTCCATCACTTTTGCAGTTTCAGTTTAATGTTCAACCTGGAGCAGGTTGGCGTGTTCTACTGAGCTCCTGGTTCTATTTATAAATGTTTTTATTTCTCTCAGGGGGAGCAAGTCCTTGTCACCCAGGAAGAATGGGCCTGTGGTGGCTCAGTAGGTTTTTACCCCAGAACCAAGCTTGAAAGATGGCTCAGATGTGAGAAATTGTGCAGTGTGTCCTGGGCATGGCTGAGGAGAGGCAGGCAAGTGAGCCTGCTGCTCTCAGAGAAGTATGAGAGGGCCCCCCACACGTGCCCTAAGGAAGGGGGTACCAATCAGGGGGCCCCCACATCTGTCCTAAGGAAGGGGGTACCAATCAGGGCCCCCCATACCTGCCCTAAGGAAGGGGGTACTGATCAGGGGCCCCCCACACCTGCCCTAAGGAAGGGGGTACTGATCAGGGGCCCCCACATCTGTCCTAAGGAAGGGGGTACCAATCAGGGCCCCCACACCTGCCCTAAAGAAGAGGGTACCAATCAGGGGGCCCCACATTAGTCTTAAGGAAGGGGGTACTGATCAGGGCCCCCACACCTGCCCTAAAGAAGGAGATACCAATCAGGGGGCCCCCACACTTGCCCTAAGGAAGGGGGTACCGATCAGGCAGCAGGACTGGTCATGCCGTACGCAAGGCTTTCCCACTGGGACAGTAAAGTCAATTTAATATGATTATAATGCTTGCATCAATTTTGAGTTTTGTTTGTTGGGCCAAATATTATACTCACGGCCTCAGTCACTGTTAAGTACTATACCACTTGGCTACAGCCTCAGCCCCAGAAAACCTTGTTTTAATTATGAGAACGCCCCTGAAGACTTCAGTGGGGCTGAAGAGATGGCTTAGCGGCTAAGAGCACTTGCTGCTTTTGCAGAAGATGTGATTTCTGGCCCAGCACCCACACGTCTGCTCAGGGCTGGCTGTAACTCCATGCCCAGGCGACCCATTGTCTTTCTCTGGCCTGCACTGGCACTACACCTTGTGATCCTCTTTCATCTATGCAGGCAAACACTCATACACATAAAAATTTTTAAATCAAGTCCTTTTTTCTTTTTTTCTTTTCCTTCAAGACAGGGTTCCTCTGTGTAACCTTGGCTGTCCTGGACTCATTTTGTAGACCAGGCTGGCCTCCAACTCACAGTGATCCACCTGCCTCTGCCTCTCAGGTGCTGCCAGCATATGGATAAGGTGCATGAGGACTGAGTTCAGATCTGTGTAAAGCTGGACTCAGAAGCATGCATCTTTGATTCCAGCATGAATACAGCAGCAGGGGGGTTGGTGGGGAGGCAGAAAAATCCCCTAAGCTCACAGGTAGCTAGCCTGGTGTACGCAGTAGTAAGGAAGAAACCCTGTCTCAAAGGAGGAGGAAGCAAGGACAAACACTCCAGGCTGTCTTCTGATGGCCAACAGTGTGCTGTGTGACGGACACCCATACACAAATATTGTTTTTAAATGGTTAAAATGGTGTCTTATGTATATATTTACCACACAGAGAAGCAGCACAAAGTCATGGTGTTTTCTTAGAAAATACCACACATGAGGATTTACACTACAATTCTTCCGATGATTGTGGTGGCACATATCTTTTGTCCCAGCACTCAGGAGGCAGAAGCAGGCAGATCTTTTGAGGTCCAAGCCACCTGGTCTACAGAGTGAGTTCCAGGGCTACACAGAGAAACCTGTGTGTGTGTGGGCGGGGGGGGGGGGAACCCTGTAATCCCAGCACTCTGGGAGGAAGAGGCAAGCTAATCTCCCTGAGTTTGAGGCCAGCCTGGTCTACAAAGTGAGTCCAGGATAGCCAAGGCTACACAGAGAAATCCTGCCTTCAAAACAAAACAAACAACAAACACATACATACACACACAAAACAAAAACAAAAACAAGCACAAACACACATACATGCAGTAAAATTCTTTTAACTCAGTAGCATTTTTTTTTTCTGTTTCTGTTTATTTTCTAGTTGAATTTTCTACATGCAAGAGAAATCAGAGTGATGTGGATATTTACCAAAACTCACTGAAGCTGACCCCCATGACATTGTTGGACAGTTCTACCATCCAGGTCAGGAAGGTCATCCCCGTGTGTGAGCAGATATTGGGCATGTGTGCCCAGGGCAGCAGCCTTCGATAGAACCTTTGAACCCAAACCAACAGGCTGTTAGAGCTCACTGTGTGTGGTCTCTCAGCGTATCTCACCCCTCCCCCATCCCCTCCCCTGCCCTCCCCTGCCCTCCCCTCTCCTCCTCTCCCTTCCTCTCTCTTCTGTTTTCTTGTTGGAGGCCAAACCTAAGGCCTCATGCATAGGAGACAGGTGCTCAAGAAATGAGGTTCGTTCCAGACTTTGCTTTTTTGTTTTTGTTTTTCAAGACAGGGTTTCTCTGTGTAGCCCTGGCTGTCCTGAACTAGTTTGGTAGACCTGGGTGACCTGGAACTTGGAGCAATCCACCTGCCTCTGCCTCCCACCATCTCCCAGCTGTTTGTTGTTGTTGTTTGGCTGGTTTTTTGTTTTGGTTTGGTTTTATGAGACAGGGTTTCTCTGTGTAGCTTTGGCTGTCCTGAACTCACTTTGTAGACCTGGCTAGCCTTGAACTCACAGCAATCCCCCTGCCTCTGCCTCCTGAGTGCTGAGATTAAAGGCATCACCACGCCCAGCCTCCCAGCTGTTTTTTTGTTTAGTTTTCTTTTTTAATTTTATGTGTAAGAGTGCTTGGCCTGCATGCCTATATTTGCACCACATACATGCCTTAAGATTTATTTTTATAATAATTTAAAATTTGCAATTATAATGTAATTACGGCCTTTACCCCTTCTTTTTCCTCCTTCCAAGCCTTCTCATGTAACTCCTCCCCTCTCACAACTAAATGCCTTTTTCCTTAATTGTTGTTAGACACATGTACCCACACATTCCTAAATACATATTTATAACCTGCTCAGTTCATGTAATGTTACTTGTATGAACATGGTTTCAGGACTGACCACTTGGCATTAGCTGACAACTCGGGGGCTCTGCCATGGGGAAAACCATCTCTCCTGCTCTTAGCTTCCTTTAGTAGCCTGTTCTTCTTTGTCTAAGGCTAGAATTGATTTGTTTGTTTAGGCAGGGTCTCACTATATATAGCCCTGTCTGGGTAAGAACTCACTGTAGTAAACCAGGCTGGCTTCGAACTCAACAGCAATCCACCTGCCTCTGCCTCCCTGGCATTTTTTGTTATTTTTAAATGATGTGTGTCTGTTCTTGGGTAGTACTTGCGATGCAGAGGCCTGGGGTGTCCAGAGCATCTGATCCCTGCATCTGAGGTTACAGGCTGTGGTGAGGATCCTACCGTATGGCCGGGAACTGGACTCAGATCCTAGCCATGTGTTTATCTGTCTGTGAGGCAGGGTCTCACTGTATGACTCAGGAGGCAGGCACTGAACTCGCGGTTCTCCTGCTTCCCTGTCTCCTGCGTTCTGGTATTTCACACGCGTGCCCTCCACCCTGCTCTGCGCACCCACCTCTTACATGTGTGCCTGAATCACGACAGCTGCCATGCCGTGAGATAGCATCACCTCGCCTAAGACTTCTGGCTGTGGTTTCCTTGGAGCTAGAAATATCTGGTTTTGAAACTGTGGCACCTGCCACTTGTTCCTCAACATTTGTACTGCATAATTACACCCCAGGCCCTGTTTCTTACCCCTGGAACTACCTGTCGGGAGAGCGTGGCTTTTGGCTGGCAGCTGGAAGAGGATAGGAGCTGCCTGTGGTCCCCACTGGCCCAGCCTTCCATTGGTGTGAGACAGAGACTAAGTGCAGCCGCCTCAGCACGGGGAGGAAGTGTGCCCAGCAGGCTCCTTGTGACCTTTGCCCCTTTTTAGATAGCCTCTAGCTACAGTGGTCTCAGTGGGTCTTCCCAAGTAGAAAGCTGTTTGTAGCAATATCCGGCTGGTTTTTGTTGTTGTTGGGTAAAGATTATTGTATTTATATTTTTTGTTTTTTAGTTTTCAAGACAGGGTTTCTCTGTGTTATCTTAACAGTCCCAGGCTGGCCTCGAACTCACAGCAATCTGCCTGCCTCTGCCTCCCAAATGCTGGGATTAAAGGCGTGTGCCACCACACCCGGCTGTATTTTTATAGGTGGAGTTTGGGGCAGGAAAGATGGCTTAGTGCTTAAGAGCATTGGCTGCTTTTCCAGAGGACTTGGGTCTGGGACAAATGCTCCCTCACAACTCTTTGTAACTCTAGTCCCAGGAGATCTGACATCCTCTTTTGGCTTTCATGGGTACCAGACACACATTTAGGCAAAACATCCATACTGGTAAATAATATTAACTTTAACTGTTTTTGTTTGTCTGTTTGTTTGTTTGTTTTTGGTTTGGTTTTTTTGAGACAGGGTTTCTCTGTGTAGCCTTGGCTGTCCTGGACTTCTTTGCAGACTAGGCTGGCCTCAAACTCACAGTTATCCTCCTGCCTCTGCCTCAATTTAAAAATTTTTAAAAGAAGACTTATTGTTGAGTGTGTTGGCACAGTCCTTTAATCCCAACACTCAGGAGGCAGAGGCAGGCAGATCTCTGTGAGTTCAAGGCCAGCGTGGCCTACAATGAGAGTTCCAAGACAGCCAGGGCTACACAGAGAGACCCTGTCTCAAAAAAAGAAAAAAGAAGATGTGTGTTGTTATTTCCTGTCTGGGTGTTGGTCTGCTTTGCTCATGAGCACTGCATGTGAGCTGTGCCTGCACAGGTCAGGAGAGGCTGTTGGAGCCCCCGGAACTGGAGTTAAACTGCCTGAACTGGTTGCTGAGAACTGAACTCAGGTCCTCTGCAAAGAGTAGTAAGAGCTCTCATCCATCCATCCATCTCTCTGGCCCCAGGAGTCAGGCTTTCAAAGCATTACTGCGGACCTGTCCCTAGCCTTTCATTGCTTGGAATCCATGGCCCTGTCTGGCAACACATGTACTCTGTGAAAAAAAGTTGTTCTCCAAAGTCAGTGAGAGCTTCTCAGAGTAAATTAGTTATCTTCTTAGTCCTTCTTAGAAAAAAAAGTAAAAACAAAAACCAAGTCCTTTAAAATGTGAACTCTCAATGCATGTACTAAAATTGTTTTCAATCCTACAGGGTGTGTGAGATGACAGACTGGTTAACAGAAAACCCCCGAAGACGGGGCTGCAGGGTTTAGCTGCTCCTGTCCCCTCTGGCATCCTGGGACCTGCCTCCTGGGCACATCAGGCACCATGGACTCGCCAGGGTACAATTGCTTTGTGGATAGGGACAAGATGGACGCATCTATCCAGGACCTGGGGCCAAAGGAGCTGAACTGCACCGAGCTGCAGGAGCTGAAGCAGCTGGCACGCCAGGGCTACTGGGCTCAGAGCCACGCCCTCCGGGGGAAGGTGTACCAGCGCCTGATCCGGGACATCCCCTGCCGCACAGTCACACCTGACGCCAGCGTGTACAGCGACATTGTGGGCAAGATTGTGGGCAAGCACAGTAGCAGTAGCCTGCCCTTGCCTGAGTTTGTAGACAACACTCAGGTGCCCACCTACTGCCTGAACACCCGGGGAGAGGGGGCCGTGCGCAAGATTCTCCTGTGCATTGCCAACCAGTTCCCCGACATCTCCTTCTGCCCTGCCCTGCCTGCTGTGGTGGCCCTGCTACTGCACTACAGCATTGACGAGGCGGAGTGCTTTGAAAAGGCCTGCCGCATCCTCGCCTGCAACGACCCCAGCAAGAAGCTCATTGACCAGAGCTTCCTGGCCTTTGAGTCCTCCTGTATGACGTTTGGGGACCTGGTAAACAAGTACTGCCAGGCAGCCCACAAACTGATGGTGGCCGTGTCCGAGGACGTGCTGCAGGTGTACTCTGATTGGCAGCGGTGGCTGTTTGGGGAACTGCCCCTCAACTATTTTGCCCGTGTTTTTGATGTCTTCCTTGTAGAAGGCTACAAGGTGCTGTACCGAGTTGCCCTGGCCATCCTCAAGTTCTTCCACAAGGTGAGAGCAGGACAGCCCCTTGAGTCAGACAATGTAAAGCAAGACATCCGCATGTTTGTCAAGGACATTGCCAAGACAGTGTCCCCTGAGAAGCTACTAGAGAAGGCCTTTGCCATCCGCCTGTTTTCCCGCAAGGAGATCCAGCTCCTGCAGATGGCCAACGAGAAAGCGCTGAAGCAGAAAGGCATCACTGTCAAGCAGAAGAGGTAGGCGGAGCCCAGGGGCATGCGCATGTGTGCGAGTGTGTATGAGTTATGTATCTGTGTGTATGGTGTGATTGTGTGTGCGTGTGTGGTATATATATGTATGTGTTATGTGTGTGCGTGTGCGTGCATGCATGTTGTGCATGTGTTATGTGTCCATGTGTGTTGTGTGCGTGCATGTGTACATTGTGTGTTGTGTGTGCGTGCGTGTATGTGTTGTGTGTGTGCTGTGTGTGCTCATGTGCGTGTTGTGTGTTGTGTGTGCATGTGTGTATGTGTTATGTGCCTGTGTTATGTGTGTTGCGTGAGCGTGCATATGCGTGTGCTGTGAGCACATCTGTGGACTGGCAAGCTTTAGTGGAATACATCCTTTAGGTCTGAGCATGATCGTGTCCTGCAGCCATCAGTCTGCTTCTGGCCTTCTGTCTGTTCACCTGCCCACATGTGGACACAAAGACACTAGACAGCAGGAAGGGCTTTGCAGTTATGGCCTTAACAAGACAGAGGAAGCTGGATACTACTGGGGGGTCAGAAGGTCAGACAGTTACCAGGGTGGCCTCCTAGAGGTCACATCAGAGCAGCCCCTGCTCTGCCCTTCCAGAGCCACCTTCATGGCTGGCATTCTTTTGAATGCTGACTGTGGCCTCCCTGTCCCTGGGGGGCAGGGTTGGGGAGAGTCATGTGACATGTGACACTGGAGGCTGCTGTAGGCATGGCTGCTGGCATGGAGTTGACTTTCTCCTGGGCCCAAAGGAAGGCATGTCTGGGGTCGGTACCCACCACTAACCTCGCCTTGTCTGTTTTATTTTTCTTCTTCTCCGTGTCCGTTGCTTCCTCCTGTTTCTCAGTGTCTCACTTTCTAAAAGGTAGGTCTGAACCACACCTGGATGCTTGCCTTCTCAGCCCTGCTTTCCTCCAGGGCTTGGCTGCTTGCTGTCTCCCAAGGCCTGCGTGGCTCTGGTGGGCTGGCTTCTGCTTGCTGCTTTAGCTTGATTGATGCAGGCACTGTCTACCTGTCTGTCTGTCCATCTTTCTGCCTCAGTTGTTCCATCTGCTGGTGCTTGGCTGACTCTGCAGCCCTGTCTTGCTGGAGGCTTTTACTTCATTTATCCTGGTTTCTTAAAGAAAGGCGCTTTTGTCCCCCATACCTCCAGGCTGGGCATTCCCGAACATCAGGTGGGAGGTGGGGCTTCTAGGAATAATTTTGCCCCATTTCCACCTGGCACCCAGAACCAGGCTGCAAACCTGGCTGAGTAGATCAGATGCCCTTTCCAGGCCGTGGACCAAAATGAAGCCCTGGGGCCACAGGGGAGGGGCGCAGTCAGGACTGTGGCCGCTGTGGGCTCTGAACAGTCCTCTCTTCCCCCAGGCAGTTTGTGCACTTGGCTGTCCATGCGGAGAACTTCCACTCCGAGATTGTCAGCGTGAAGGAGATGAGAGACATTTGGTCCTGGATCCCTGAACGTTTTGCCCTCTGCCAGCCCCTCTTGCTCTTCTCCTCGCTACAGCATGGGTACAGCCTAACCAGGTGAGGTGCCCCCAACACCGAGAGTCACACCCTGCACTCTACTTAGTAGCTGAAAATGAGCCTTTGAACCTGCGACCCTGGTGAGGTCCTGCGTCTTCCTGTGAGGCCTGGGAATCAAAGCGTCTGTTCCTGGCCATGTAAGCTTTGGAAGTCATTGCTGTGAGCACCACAGCCGAGGGCTCTATAGGCACCACAAAGATACAGCAGTCAACGTTCCCATCTCTGTCAGGAGGAAGTCAAGTGGGCAGGTGGCCCTGGCCTCCCCACTATCCTCACCCACCACGTCCATCACCACCCTGCACCAAGTACAGAGCCTGTGGGGCTCTGCTTATGTAAGGCTTTGGTATCCTAGCAGGAGCATACTGCCCTCCAAGGTAGCTAGGTCAGGCCTAGTTAGCATTCAAGCCTCAAACTCTGGGCCATCCAACCCCCAAGGCCCTGCTTGCAACCACACAAGCATTTTGACTTGGTTAAAAGTCACTTGTCCCAGCCCCCAGTGGCCTGAGCAGCACAGTGGCAAGCTCGCCTTCCTCACGTGTCCTGTTTCTCTGGTTCCTGCTTCCCTAGCTTCCAGCACTCAGTTTTGCCTGAGGGGGAATGCACTGTGAATCTTCTCCTTTGTCATGCCAGGGCAGCCTGGCCCTGCCGAAAGGACACTGCATGGTTCTTAGCCACTGTGGACAAAAGTGGTGGGAAAGGAGCATTGCCCCTAGGCCCTCTACCCTTGGGACTGTCCTGTCGGGGCTGGCAGTGATGGTAGGCAGTCAGGGAGGACATGCTGGGCAGCACATATGTTTCTGCTCCCAGGTTCTATATCCAGTGTGAAGGACACGAGCCCACCCTCCTGCTCATCAAGACCACGCAAAAGGAGGTGAGGAGCCTGCTGCTGAGACCCAAGTGTGGACAGCGTCCCTGCATGAGAGTCACAGGGGAAGACAAACTTCCCCAAGGGGTCACTTCCCTCTCCCACACCCTTTTTACCATCAGTGGTGGGAGGTTGCACCCCCTAAGCTGGGGCTTGGCCTCTCAGCACACTTGAGGAGGACAGAGGCACAGCCTCACTCAGCTTCCTCCCTAGGTTTGTGGGGCTTACCTGTCCACAGACTGGAGTGAGAGGAACAGGTTCGGAGGCAAGCTGAGCTTCTTCGGGACTGGAGAATGCTTTGTTTTTAGGGTAAGTTGGGCTGAGTATGGGGTTCCTCTGACCACTCCCCCCTTAGCTGTTCCCATCTCTTCAGATGGTCTGAGCCCTTCAATCTGCCCTCCAAGACTGAGTGTAGACCCAGCATCTGTACTGGGCCAGGGTATTGCCTGACCCCTGGCTGTTACAGAGGCTGGCGAGAGGGGCTCAGAAGTCACCAGGCCATGTACCTGGCAGCCCTGCACAAGAGCCTTGTTTTGTTTTCATTGTATCTAATATCCTAAAACATACTCTTGGTTACTTCTGGGTTTTGCTGCTTAGGCTGTGAGTACCCCAGGAGCTAGCAGGACCTCATCTGCTAATGTGGTGTGCCATTGCCACAGCCCCTCACTCAGGCACTCACGCACAGCACAGTCATGGGATGGACATGGCCTGTGGCTTTGGAACGGGAAGGCCCAGTGAGGTGCCACATGCCAGTAACCCTGACTGTCGCCATTCCTCCGCAGCTGCAGCCGGAGGTACAGCGGTACGAGTGGGTGGTCATCAAGCACCCAGAGTTAACCAGACCATCAGCCTTCAAGTCCTCAGAGACTGCAGCCAGTCCCTCCCTCCTCAGCCACCCCGTCTCTTCAGACCCTGCTGATCGCCTCTCACCTTTCCTGGCTGCCCGGCATTTCAACCTACCCTCCAAGACTGAGTCCATGTTCATGGCTGGGGGCAATGACTGCCTCATCATTGGTGGGCACCTGTTCCCTTCACCTCACTCTGGGTCCTAGCTTATTGGGAGGGGAAGATGGAGGATCTTGGGTAGCTGAAGCCCCTGTGCTGAATCCTTGTAAACACGTACGTATATTAAGCAAAGGAAAAGGACCTGGGTTGTTGTGGGAACACCAGGCGTGAAAGATGGGGGCTTTGGACTAGCCAGCAAGCATCAGCCAGGGTGCCAGGCCCGTAAACTTGTGGTCTTAGAGGACCCTCTAGTCCGAGGGGTCCCTTTACGGAGATTGCTAATTAGCAGAGCGTTGGAGGACAGAGATGACAGGGTAACTGGGGATGGGTGTTGCTGGAGCAGAAAGACATCTGATCACCTGCACATCCCACAGGGGGAGGAGGTGGCCAAGCACTCTACGTTGATGGGGATCTGAACCGAGGCCGCACTGGACACTGCGACACTTTCAACAACCAGCCCCTTTGCTCTGAGAACTTCCTCATCGCAGCTGTGGAGGCTTGGGGCTTCCAAGACCCTGACACCCAGTGACAGGCCTGCATTGATGGTGACTGAGCCACACTGTGGGGTGATGGGACTGAGGCCCAGCTGCCTCTTCGGGGAGCAGGGAGTGAGTGAGACATCACCTCCAGGAGGTGTGCCGGTTTGCCACCCAGGGCTACATTTCTCTGCCCCTTGCTGCTGAGAAAGGGCAAATGAGTTTTCTTGCCAAACTTGGGTCTGTGGTGCCCCCTGCTGGTGCTTTGACCCTGCAGCGCCTCAGACCTCTGATGCTCTGAGATGTCCCTGGGATATACTTGGATAGGGGATGGCGCAGCACCCCTTGGTCCAGAAGGGATGAGGGCTGGAGAGCCGTCTTTGTCTTTTGTCTTTGTGTTTCTGCAGCGCCTGAGCTCTTGCTGCACCTCACTGCAAGTCCACACCTGAAAGTGGCTGCTGGAGAGACTTTCTTTGACCAACTTGACCAGTCTGTTCCATTTCCAGGGTTTTCCTCAGAGATGACTGGACTCAGTGAGGCATTTGCCTCTCATCCGTGTAGCCTCCTTGAACTCGTGTAATTTTGGTGACTGCTGTGTTTCCTTTCCTTGTCACTGTAGTGACACCCCAACCCTAGCATGGCATGTTTGTGTCAGCCCAGCCCTCTGCCTTCTCCTGTGGCCCTGGGCTTCCCCTAGACCTGCTCACATAGCATCTGATAAACCAGTGTGACCTGCACCCTCTGCTGTCACTGTGGCTGGCCACGTGCCATATCCTCTGTGTGCTGCCCCTTCTCCCGTTATGGTGTTCAGGTCTGTGGTGTCTGTGCTTCCTGAGCCCTGTAGCGGCCTGGTACACAGCAGATGCCGAGGGGAGTGCTGCTGCTGAGGACTGTGGCAGGCTCCGTTTCCCCTGACCTCCCTCCCGCCCCGTGACCTTCCTCAGCTGGTCCTGAGGGTCTAGGCACCACAGAGGAAGGAGAAGAAGCAGTGGCCCAAATGGCTGTGCTGGGGCCATAAGAGCAGGTGCCTGGCTCCCACACGACCTGTGCTTGTCTCCACACTGGCACTCACTTTTGCTGTGGGGGGGGGGTCGTCCTTCCCTGCCCACCTATTCATATCAGCTCTCAGCAGGGCGCAGTGGCCTCAGAGGCAGGCCGGGAAGGATGCTCGAGCCACTTTGGCCCACCTGGTAAAGCCGCCTAGAACTGAACTCTGCACAGCGGATCAGTTCTCCCACCATGACTCGGTACAGGGAAGAGGTACTGGGAGGAACTGTTGTTGCTCACCTCCACAGAATGTCGTAAGCTTTGCTGGCAAGATTATATACTAGGTAGCCCACCCGGCCTGGAACTCCCTGTGCAGCGCAGGCTAGCCTGGAGAGTGCTGTGTAGCCTAGCATGGCCTCAAAAATCATGACCCACCTCAGCCTCCTAAGTGCTGGGCTGATAGGCCTTAGGCCCAGCTCAGCACTCTCCTGTTGCACCAGCTCCAGGGCTCCAGGCCTCTCCAGGCTGTGCTGTCATGATGCTCACCCACACATTGCCACTGGGACTCAGCATCCTTTCTGAAGCAATGGAGTTAAGTGGGCAGGATGTGCAGGGCCCTGCAAGGTTCCTGACTGGATACTGGATTTCTTATTTTGTGTGGTCCCCACTGGCCTTCCTAGGGGTCTAGCCCAAGAAGACCGAGCAATGCTTAGTCATGATTACATCATAAGCAAAGTTCTTAGCTATCTCCCCACAGCATAGGCAGTTCTGTAAATTTAGTCTGTCCTTTGTCCTGACTTTTCTACCAAAAGGTGCGTGTCATTTTCTTTGTATTCTTATTCTTATCCTTGTTCTTACCTTATACTAAGTGTTCCCACTTAGTATTTATTTTATTAATATTTTCTATTATTTATTAGCTTTTGATGTTAAAAACAAGCCAAAATTTGATGGCAGTGTAAAGGACTTATATTTTAGAAGCATTTAAACATTTGTTTTAAAAACAAATACTAGGGCTGGAGAGATAGCTTTGAGGTTAAGAGCACTGGCTGTTCTTCCAAAGGTCCTCAGTTCAATTCCCAGCAACCACATGGTGGCTCACAACCGTCTATAATGAGATCTGGTGTCCTTGTCTGGCCTGCTGGCTCACATGCAGACAGAATACTGTATAAATAATAAATCAATCTTTAAAAAAAAATAAATAAAAATTACAAATAAATACTGAACCTAATTTAAGCCAGTTCATTAAATAAGTTTGTTACTATAAACCATATACCTTTGGCGCCTCAGAAAATCAGTTTATATTTTGGTTTGGTTTGGTCTGTGACAAAATTGCCAGTGTCATGTAGCTTGGGCTACCCTTGAACTGTCGCTGAGGCTGGGCTTGAACTCATCTTCCTGCTTCCATGCCCCACGTCCTTGGATTATAGGTGTGTGCCACCATGCTTGGTGATAATCAGCTTATTCTTTTTTTTCTTTTTTTAAAAAATTTATTCAGATTACATCTCAATTGTTATCCCATCACTTGTATCCTCCCATTCCTCCCTCCCTCCCACTTTCACCCTATTCCCCTCCCCTAGGTCTGTGACCGAGGGGGACCTCCTCCCCCCACTTTATGGTCATAGGCTATCAAGTCTCACCTTGGTTGCCTGCTTATTCTTTCTCTGAGTGCCACCAGGGCTCCCCACCAAGGGGAGTTCATCAAATATGGGGCACCAGAGTTCATGTCAGAGTCAGTCCCTGTTCTTCACCCAGCTGTGGAGAATGTCCTGTCCATTGGCTAGATCTGAGTAGGAATCAGCTTATTAAAATAATTTATAATACAACACTAGGTGTTTGCAGTTTAAGAAAAAAAATATATATAGTGTTTTAAAGAGAATGAATATATATGTTTTTTGAGACAGGGTCTCTCTGTCTAGACCTAGCTGTTCTGGAACTCACTCTGTAGAGCAGGCTGGCCTCAAACTCACAAGATCCACCTTGCTCCGCCTCCTGAACACTGGGATTACAGGCCAGTATTGCCTGGCCTAATTCTCTATTTTATTTATTGAACTAAAATTGCTATTTTTCCATTTTCTTTTTTTGTTTGTTTTTGTTTTGTTTGTTTGTTTTCCAAGACAGGGTTTCTCTATGTAGCTTTGGCTGTCCTGGACTCACTTTGTAGACCAGGCTGGTCTTGAACTCATGGAGATCCACTTGCCTCTGCCTCTCGAGTGCTGGGATTTAAGGTGTGCACGACCACACCCAACTGAAATTGCTATTTCAATTTTTGCTATTTTTGTAAGCTGCTTGTTTTTATTTTTTTCTAGTTCTCCAGAGCAGTTTGTTTTAGAGCATTCTGGATTTCAGATTTTCAGATGTCTCTTACCCATTTCCTGAGTTCATAAAGCTTTTCTGCCCCCCCCTTTAAGTATTTTATATTTGTAGGGTTTGTACCCATTTTTTTGAGATGCCGAGGGTTGAACCTAGAACCTTATACATGCTAGGCAAGTTCTCTGCACTGAGCCATGTCCTCAGCCTACATTTCTATATTGAACTGATTTTCAGTTTAAGTCAGAGTTGCTGGGATGGAAGTTTTCATAGACCCTCATCCCCGTGTCCACCATCAACATCCAGGCTGTTGGTGTGGTGGCACAGCTTCAGTCCCAGCACTCGGGAGGCGGGGTCAGGTGAATCTCGGTGAGTTTGAGGCCAGCCTGGTCTACATATCAGGTTCCAGACCAGCCAGGACTACATAATGAGACCTTGTCTTACAACACGGAGAGAGTGTTGGAGAGAAGGCACAGCAGTGCAGAGGACCCTAGTTCAATTTTCAGCATCCACATGGTGGCTCACAACCATCTATAACTCCAGTTATTGGGGATCTAGGCCTTTCCTGGCACTGTACTAATGTAGCACCCAGACATATACACAGGCATGAAACAGAAATTATTGTGGGTGCAGTGCGCCTGACTGGACCTCATGCCTTGTTTCCCACTGGACAGGAGTACATGCGGTTTTCCAGATGCCTGCTTTCTCACATTTCTGCTAAATCTAGAAAGCTGTCTAACTCAAAAGACTTGGACTAGTTTTTTGTTTTGTTTTGTTTTTGAAACAGGGTTTCTCTGTGTAGCTGCTCTGGATGTCCTGGAACTCACTCTGTAGACCAGACTGATCTCGAATTTACAGAGAGAAAGCTCCACCTGCCTCTGCCTCCCAGGTGCTGGGATTAAAGGAGTGCGCCACCACCACCCGGCTTGTTCTGTTTTTAAGCCACCATTTGTGTTGCAGTTCTCTGTAGCACCTGCCTTGAAGGTAACTAGCTCCTGGGTAGCTCTCTTCAGGTTTTTGTGGCAAAGCTATTGTGTCAAGCATGAGTGCCAAACAGACCTTACGGTTCTTTCCCCACCGTGTTTACATCAGGCCAGAAAGCATGCGAAGTGTTGAAGATAATTTTGGTGTTTGGATTCTTACCTGGGCCTGGTGTGTGTGTCTATAATCCCAGCACATGGACGATGGAAGCAGGAAGATCAAGTCATCTTTAGCTACAGACCAAGATCAAGGTTAGCCATGGCTGGAAGAGACCCCGTATGAAGAAAAAAGAAAAGAAAAGGAGAAAAGGAATTTTTTGTGACTTCCCTCGTTACATCACTTTCTGATTGTGCTGCTGGTGTTAGATGCAGTGTCCTGTGGTACATTTCTACAGACAAAAAGATTGTTTGCAAGCTTGGTCATTCTGCATGGAATTTGTCAACAGTGTATTTAGGACTAAGGAAGCAGTCCGTGGAAACATGGACACGTTGACCTGTGACATGGCAGGAACAACCAAACAAAAGATTTCCCTGTAGACTGGTCCTTACTAGTTTGCTGCTTGGCTGCTCTGCAGTTGCTGCCTGGCCCTGTTTTCCTATGTGAAGAGACCAGAGCACCTGTGCTATGTATCACACCACAGCGCTGGACATGCGGTCAGGAGCTTACAAGCTGAACTGGAGAGACAGCGCATCAATTAAGAGCACTGGCTGCCAGCTGTGCTTGGTGGTGACCTTTAACCCCAGCACTCAGGAGGCGGAGGCTGGTGGATCTCTGAGTTCTACAGAGAGAGAGTTCCAGGACAGCCAGGGTTACACAGAGAAACCCTGTCTCTGAGGGTGGGGTGGGGTAGCACTGTCTGCTCTTCCAGAGAACCCAGGTTCAATTTCCAACACCTAAATCATGGTTCACAACTGTCCAGTTCCAGGGGATCTGACCCCCTCTTCTGGCCTCTTTGGGCAGTACATGCAAGTGGTGCACAGACATACATGTAGGCAAAACATCCAAAAACACAAAATAAAAATAAAGGCTAAAAATGTTCGTAAGCTGAAGGCTGAAGGGGAGAAAGTTCCAAGCATAATTTTACCCTTTGGATCTTGTCATTATGGGGCTTTGACAAATGGTTGTGTGCATACCGTAATCTCCACACTCAGGAGGCTGAGGCAGGAAGATTGCAAGTGTAAGTCTGACTTAACGGTGAGTTTCAGGCTGGACTAGTTTACATTGTGAGGTGTTATCTTAAAAACAAACAACAGTAAACAGTGTGGTGGTCCCTGACTGACCCTGTGGAACATCTGGACTAGTGTGACAAACATTCTCTAGTGCTTACAAAAGTGGATTTGCAGCAAAATACAACTTTGTGATGTGAAAATAAGTGATTGACGATGTTTGGTTATTGTTAATGTGACTCCTAAATAAAATTAATAACTGATAAAGAGGCATCTTTGTATGTGTGTGTCTGAGAGTACAGGACGGGAAGTGCCTAGCACCTTTCTCGAGGATGTACTGTTTGTCTCTTGGAAAGGGGCATAGGCTAAGGGTCCATTGCCCCTCCTAAAAGTAGAGCTGACGCCTGTACCAGCCACCATAGCACCAGCTGCAGACTCTGCCACATTTGCTATGGTAACCTGCTTCCTGCCCTTTGGTCCTCAGGGTTTGCCATTTGGAGTACATGAAGAATGGAGAACAGCCAGGGTCAGGAATCCTCAGATGCCTCCAGTCATCTTGGCTCCTGTGAGACGTGACACTCAATGCCAAACTCAAATTTCTCATTCAAAAGGAACTGATTTCACTTGGACATTTGCATAAGTTAATAGTAACATCTTTGTTTGTTTGTTTTTGTTTTTGACAGGGTTTCTCTGTGTCAGCCTTGGCTGTCCTGGACTCACTTTGTAGAACTCACAGATATCTGCCTGCCTCTGCCTCCCGAGTGCTGGGATCAAAAGTGTGTGCCACCACGCCTGGCCTAACTGCTTTCCTAAAATCTTAAACCTTTTTTTTTTTTAATGCCTTGAGGTACTGAGAATTTCGTTTGAGGTCTTGCACACATCACTGAGTTGTATCTCCAGTCTTTTCTCCTCACTCTGCTGCTTGAGGCGGAGTGTGCTAAGGTATCCCGCTATCCTTCAGCTCACTCTGCAGCCCAGGCAGGCTTGAGCTTGAGTTCTTCCTTCTCACCCGCCCAAGCCGGTGAGATTACAGATTACAGGCTTGTACCATCAGTAGAACGCCTTTCTCTGAACCCTATACAAATGCCCACTGCCCCGTCTAGTCCCTCCCTGTGAAGTCTCAGGCACCGCGTTTCTCCCTGTGCCTGGAGCTCCTCTGGGATCCTGCTGGCTTCTCCATGAAATAGTGGCTGCCCACTTCTTCCCTAGGTCTCTTCCCCAGGCTGGCTACAAGGATGGATATGGCCTATGGTCTGTTCCATTGCTGCCTCTTAATTCAAGGGCTTCCCTGCTGTGTTGCAGAGGATGCTGGGAGGCCTGGCTCAGTTTGAGAAGTCCTTGTCATCTAGGCCAGGTAGGACTATTGAGCACAGGACTATTGAGCTCTGGTGTTCTGCAGGTCCTCACAGGAATCCAGGACCTCTGTTTCTGGGCTCTACCTATGCTGTTTATTACTGCTCAAGCCCCCTTCCTGGAAGACGGGGCTCTCTGCCTTTGGACTGTCTTGTCCTCCAGGGCAGGACTGCTGAACACTGCAGAATTAACTGCTGCTGCACTGCTGGTTTGGTACAGGGCTGTCCCCAAGTTTTGTCCTGTGCCCCAGCATTCCCTAAAATATTTCTTTCTTCTTATTGTCAGTGTTCAGGACCATCCTGTGTTTGGCATCAAGACATGGACAGAGAGAAAGAGACAGACAGACAGAACTGGATTGTGTCTTTTTCCTGTTTTAAAGCTTTTTTTCTTGCTGGGTGGTGGTAGCGCACGCCTTTAATCCCAGTATTCGGGAGGCAGAGGCAGGTGGCCTCGAACTCACAGCAATCCACCTGCCTCTGCCTCCCTGAGTGCTGGCATCACTACCACACCCGGCTGACCTTTTAAGACTTAATTTAGAGATAAGCTTTTTCTAGGGCCTAGGATGGAGCCCCAGGTATTCCTCGGTATACACACCTACATCTAGCAACCCCATTTTTGGCTTAGTTTTGGAGATTTGTTCAGAGACATGTTTGCTCCCACAATAGGCTCCAGGCTTATCTTTGCTTTCCAGATACTCAGTGTATTCCCCGCCACCAAGTGGGGAGACATAGGGTCTGAGGCCGATTGGGGGTGGGGGTGGGGCAATGTAAGGCTCTCCCTGAAGGTTTATCCAGCACCTGACAAGCAGCTTCCAAAGCCAGCTTCCAGGAAACTGTCCTCTGAGAGCCTTACACTGCCCCCTGGTGGCAGAGCTACCTCTCTTTTTGCCTGTTGCATCTTCAGAGTTAATCAGTCTGTGTAGCCTTGGCTGTCTTGGACTCACTTTGTAGACCAGGTTGGCCTCAAACTCACAGTGATCCACCTGTCTCGGCCTCCTGAGTGCTGGGATTAAAGGCATGGCCCACCACGCCGGGATGCAGCAAGGGTTTTTACTTTGCAGTTTGTTTTTAATTTATGTAGGTGTTTACCTGCATGTATGTATGTGTGTACCATGAGGCCAGAAGATGGCATTGGATTCCCAAGAAGTTAAAGACAGCTATGAGCTGTCACAGGGATACTGGGAATAGAACCCGGGTCCTCTGCAAGAACAGCAAGTGCTCTTAGTCACTGAGCCATCTTTCCAGCCCTGTTTTTATTTCTTTGATCCTTATTCCATAAGCTACTTATTTCTTGTTCTGAGAATTAAATCCAAGACCCCATAATCTACCATCAAGCTATACCCTGCCCCCAGTGGCTAGGTTTGTTTGTTTGTTTTCTAAAGAGCATTTCCAAAATAGTGCAATTATCTATGCTACTTTTATGTTTCCACCAGCCACGTCTGGGCCACCAGAGTAAGAGAGCAAGATGCCGTTGCTATATAGTCTTGTCTGTCCATGTCCCTGTGTTCCTCCCCACCCCTGCCCCCCACCCCCCATGCCTTCGTGGTGGATTGGAAGGAGGCAGTTGGCAAGGCACCTCCTGGGACACACAGTTCTTGATGTCCCTGAAAGGCTGCTGCCTCTCCTTCCCTCTCCTCTCCCTCCCTTCCCCCCTCGCTCTCCACTTGTTCCTATTTTTTTCTCCTTGCTTTCCTTTTCCCCCACCCTTTTTGTTTTGAGACAGTGCTGTGTAGTCCAGGCTGGCCTTGAATTTATGCTTTTTATAGCTTATCATCTGAAGTGCTGAGGTGACAGCTGCACACTACCAAACCTAGTCTTTCCTTCTTTGCAATAGCTTCCCTCTGCCAGCTGGGTGTCTGTCATCCCATCACTCTGGGAGGCAGAAGTAGGCAGATCTCTGAGTTCCAGGCCAGCCTGGTCTACAAAGCGAATCCAGGACAGCCAAGGCTACACAGAGAAACCCTGCCTCAAAAAGCCAAAAATAAATAAATAAATAAAGTAAGTAAGAAAGAAAGAGAAAAGAAAAAGAAAAACCAAGTTAAAAAAATAATAATACAAAATTTTAAAAGAAAGAAAAAAGAAATAGCTTCTCTGGAATAAGTTCATCTTTCCAGCTTGTGGTTATTTGGGATGTTATTCTTGGCGTCTTAGCTTTCTTGCCTCCTTTTGTAGGATCTTTGCAAAGTGCCATTGGCTGTCTCAGGATCTGCCTTGCATCTCTGTTCCTCTCCCCATGGGTCTCTGACATGTGTTTCCAAATCCCCTCCCTCTCGGTGTCTGGAAATTCCCGCTGACAGTGACAGGCTAGAACTCATGACCTGTGATTTCACGCCAAGGAGGAAGTGACACTGAGGGAAGAGGCAGGCATGCACCCCTGTGGTTTCTTTCCTAGCGTCCACTCAAAGTGAGGTCCTGCACAGTGCCAGGGAGATCCAGGAGGGAGGGAGGAGATGGAATGAAGAGGGATGCTGGCTGAACTGTCTGCTCAGCCCTCATGCCCAGGCCCTGGACCAGAGCTGTAGTCCATCACTTTGCTAGCTGGTGACCAGAGAAAGGCACCTGGTCTTTGTGTCCACTGAGTAGAGGTGGCTGTTATAATTAATAAAAATAAAATAAGATAAGATAATAAGATGCCAGGCAACAGATAGTATATTATATGAGGTTTATTAAGTGAGTATGGGGAGAGAAGGCGAGGGGGGAGGGGTACCCCAGAGAGAGACAGAGGCAGAGGAAGAATAAGAGGGAGAGTAGAGAAAGAGAGGAGAAAGGGGTAGAGGGGTAAAAGAGAGAGACCTCGTGGAGGGTCTGTTCTTTTCTATGGCCCTGGGCAGGGCCAACCCCCCCACCCCCCCACCCCCGTGGCAGGTAAGCTATGACATCACAAGTAGGCAGACTGAAGCAGAATCCTAACTGACAATAGCCACTAATACCTCAGCACAGGGCCTGACACATAGGTAGGTGATCAGCTGTGTCACCCAAATCGGCTGGACCTGGACACCCTACTGGGGGCGGGGTCTGGGGGAAAAAAAAGAATCAATAATAAAAGCAAGAATAGGGCTTGAGGAGGATGTGGGGGGGGAGGGAAATGGGGGTGGGGGGAAGGAGAAACACGGTGGTCGGAGGGCTTCCTGTAGGAAGATGGGTTCTGAGCAGTAAGTAAGGAATTGGTGCCGGGTCATGAGAGACAGCAAAGGGGCCTAGAGAGATGGCTCAGCGGTTAAGAGCACTGACTGCTCTTCCAGAGGTCCTGAGTTCAATTCCCAGCAACCACATGGTGGCTCACAACCATCTATAATGTGTTCTGATGCATACTGTATACATAATAAATAAATCTTAAAAAAAAAAAAAGAGAGAGACAGCAAAGGGAAGCACACAAAAAAGGGTCTAGCATGTGACTAAGCACCAAAGAATTGTGGGATATTAAGTGCTGATTAGAAAAAACGAAAACAAAACAAGCGAGGGCTCAGTGGTTAAGCGCACTTACTGCTCCTGCCGAGGATCAGGGTTTGATTCTCAGCACCTACATGGCAGCTCACAACCATCTGCAGCTCTCTCCGTCCCAGGGAACCCGACACTCTCCTGACTGCCTCAGGCACTAGGCACGGGGGAGAAAGAGCATGGAGGAGGAGGAAGCATTGGAGACAGCAGTCCAGCGAGCCAGTCAGCATAACCAGTGCCTCTCCACGGAGAGAAACAGCAGCTGGTGTGACTTTGGCAAGGGCGAGGAGCTGGAGAAGGAGGGAAGGGGTGACGTGTGGTGGAATCAACGGTGAAGATTCTTTTCAAAAATCAGAACGGAGCAAGGGGAGCAAGAGATGGGAGGAGGAGTAGCGTTCGCTCTCGGCAGCCTCCCCGCAGAAGGCAGAGAGACACGAGCTCGTCCACGGGCACGTTTGTTTAAAGAGCGGTAGACCCAGTTCAGTCAAGGTGGGAGGGAGGGCACAGGGAGTTTTGTGTTGCGAAAAGTGGGGCTAAGAATGTAGCAGGATGGGAAGGGGTTTCCGTTGCCGACATGGAGCTGAGGTACTAGCGCACCGACCACTTGGGAGAGCCCTCCGGTCTTGGAATGTGAGCTTGTGCCTCAAGGGACGTCTAGGCCAGGTAGTAGCGACTCAGGGATACTGCAAGGGAGGGGTAAAGGAAAATAGGCAGCCTGAGTCGACAGGTGGAGGGAAGGCAGGTACCTGGGGTGTGTAGGCTGCTTTAAGGGTGTCAGCAGCTGGGCAGAGGCAGCCTCAGCCACTTCATTGCTAGGGAAACCATCACTGGTCCAGAAAGTTCTACAGGTATGGGCCTTGCATGGGTGCTAGAAAGACAAGCAGGTCTGAGACTTTTAGAAATCTGGGTTAACTTTCTTTTTTAGTCCCCCCGCCCCCCCAGGCAGGGTTTCTTTGTCTAACAGCTTTGGCTGTCCCGGAACTCCCTCTGTAGTCCACGCTGGCCTCGAACTCACAGAGATCCATCTGCCTCTGCCTCCCAAGTGCTGGGATTAAAGAAATACACCACCACCGCCCGGCTGGGTTAACTTTCACAGGTGTCAATGCTGACAGGCCGTCAAGTAGGGTAGTACACGCCCGGTCTACATGACAAGTTCCAGGTTAATCAGAGCTTCACAGTGAGACCCTGTCTCAAAAATAAAATAGAGCCAGGCGTGGTGGCACACACCTGGGGATCTCTGTGAGTTTGAGGCCAGCCTTGTCCACAAGTAAGTACAAAATAGCCAAGGTTACACAAAGACACCCTGTCTCGAAGAAAACAAAAATAAAAAAAACCCCGACCCAAACCAAACCAAACAGTCATGGCTACATCTTGATGGACAGACGACCCTCAGCTGATGTCAGGATCCCTATGCAAGAGGTGAGGTATTCCATTCTTTCTCTCCCCCAGTGGAACTAAAAGGAAGACGGTGGGCCTGGATCTGCAAGAGCCTGGGTTTGGAACGTAAGATGACGAGAGAACACCCTAGGGTTCTTGCACTTTAAAGCCCGCCGGGGTGGGGCATGGCGGTCCTGGGGGCTGGTGGAGAGAGCAAAACCCCACACTAAGGGTATCCTCTGTTCTAGGGCTCTGTAGTGCTGCTAGGTCCCACAGCTTCAACCCAGCTGTCAGGGCAAAAACGGAGAACCTGAGCCCCAGGCACCGGCAGCGCCTGCGGTTCTCCAGCAGGGAACGCAGGTAAAACGAACGCGAGTACTCGAGCACCAGCGGGCGCCGCGCAGCCGCAGAGAAGGCGGGCTAGCATAGGCTCCACCCCGTATGCTAATATGGTGCGCTACGGCCCCGCCCCAGGGGCCGACGAGCCCAATACAGTAGGGTCCGAGAAGACGTCGGAGCGGAGCATTGGACCAGCGAAGACCCGGGCAAAGCCAAGCGCCGGGACCCGGGCCCAGCAGGCTGGTGGCGGGGCTCAGACACTGTCCAGGGGCTGCCGACGAGCCTGGAGCCGCGCTCCCCCACCGGCGCAAAGTGGTACAGCCCGTAGGGGCGGAGCCCGGATCATGTGACGCGACCGCGGCCGCCATTTTGCTCTGCGGAGCTGGTATTTAGAGCGCAGCGCCTGAGTGGCGGGGTCGCCTTCGCGCATCCGCCGCCTCGAGAGTCCTCGCTCCCCTGCTCGCTCGCCCGCTCGCTCTCCTGCCATCCTAGCCCCGCCGCCGCCTGCTGACCTTGCTCTCTCCCGCTTGCAGACATGGCTGACATCAAGAACAACCCCGAATACGCTTCGTTTTTCGCTGTGACAGGCGCGACGTGCGCCATGTCCTTGAGCGGTGAGCATCGCAGCAGGAGGAGCAGGGGCTGCCGAAGCGGTGCGGGAATCTAGCCCGCTGCTCACCGGGGGCTGGGCGTGACGTCACTTTGACGTCATCCCCAGCTATGTGGGTGTCGGGCCTTACGGCGCGGGTAGGGGGTCAGCCCCTGGGCGGCGGGGACAGTTGAATTTATGGAGTTCGGGGCTTTGCGGGCTTGGTCAGGGTGCGGGTCTTATGAGCCTGCCTGTGGTGCCTCGTTTGTGCGGGGGTGGGGCGGCGATGTGGCTGCCATCTTAGCCCCGGGAAGTAGGAATGAAGGTGGGGTGGGGGCGCGGGGGGGGCGCACGATTCAGTGCCGGCTCCTGCGTCTGCTCCGCATCCCGCATTCTGCGGGCAGATGTGACATCACATCTTGAAAGGCGCCAGTCCGTAGGCGTCAGCAGGCCTAGGACGGGAGTCCCCGGCCTCTTGGCCAGAGGTAGCCAGTGTCCCCGCTAAGGTCCACCAGCCCTGCTTTTATGGCGGCTAGGCTGCCGGGGGTCAGGTGGGTCTGTACCCTGGGTGAGGCAGGTGTTTCCGGTTGAGGCTTGTCTCGGTTTCCCAATAGTTCTGTCATCGGTGTGGGTTGGTTGGGAAAGCTGGGCTGAGGGGTTGGTCCTGGGAACCTGCAAGGACTCAGGTTAGCGCCTATGGAAGTGGGTTTGGTTTAATGGATGGTTGAGCAGATAGATGGTCGCTGAGGGTCTGTGCTTTGAGGTGTGGGTTAGAGAGCTAGCATTTACAGGATTAAGTCTTCAGTCTTCAGTCCTGGACCTAATGGATGGATGAGTGAATGAATGACCTTCCTCTTCTGTGGGGGGTGGGTGAGGGGCTGGAACTGGGAGATGCTTCCTTGCTCAGAAAAGGAAAAGCCTGGCAGTGTTCTTGATGGCACCTTGCTTCTGAAGTTGGGCCTTGACAGTTCTACGGTGTCAAATTTAGTGAAAATTGGCCTTCCTGGGAGAAAAGCCTTTGGGCCAGACTCAAGAATGTGGGATTGAGGGAGGTAAGTCACAGCCCCCAGGGACTGGTCTGGCCTCCTCTGGAAGGTCTGGTCTTTGGCTTAAATGACCTCGCCCTGCCCCACCCTACCTGGCAGATGGAGAGGCTGGCCCTCCGTGCAGGTACACGGAGAGTTTGAACTCCAAACAGTGTCTGTTGACTGTAAACACCCACAGGGTGCAGATTGGAGTTGGGGGAGGGTTGTCTGTCTTGGTGACCTCCCCCTGCCTGGGCCTGTCAGATGCTGTTGAGAGAGCCCTGCTGTTCCCACCCCCTTGGAGCAAGGGCTCATTTGTGGTGGGAGATGTGGTCTAGACTGCTTCCTCCCTCCCCCTAAGCCACACCTGTTCTCCCCACAGTTTTTTAGGGCTCCTTAGGGAAGGCTGGTGAGCATTTTCCCTTCTGTTCTTTTGCCCCTAGAATATGTTCATAGATTCCCCTATTTCGGCCACCTGCGATTTCTTTTTGTGGTTGTCACTTACTCATAAATTAATTCAGCAAATCTTTATTGCAGTCTTACTGTGTCCCAGATAGTGGGAGAACTCCAGTGAACAAAACTACATCTCTGACCATGTGGAACTCATGTTCTGGCTGTCACAATGGCTCCTGCAACTCCAAATTTGTCCAGAGTGCTTTTTCTTCACCTAACTTCTTGAGCCTGTCAAGACCCTGCTTGTGCCAAACCTGGCCGACAGGTGTCTCTGTGCTATCTATTGAAGGCTGGGTGTGGGTGGTCTGGGCTTTTCCTGCGCCGCCCTCCTACCAGGATTGAAATCTACATGCTATGGGGCCCGTTCCTTCACACCAGCTTCTCAAGTCCTGTGGGTTAGCCTCTTACTTGGCCAGTTGAGTCACCTTCTGACTTCACTTTTTCCTTCTAAGCGTGCTATTGTGTAGCATGTGTTTGTCCTTCCAGCCTCTGGTGCCGCTGCTGGGAGGACTTGAGGCTTAGTCTCAGTGACTGGCCCGTGCCCTCCAAACTAAGCAAGGTTTTCTTTTTTGTTTTTGTTTTCCTCAAAACAGGGTTTCTCTATGTAACCCTGACTGTTCTGAACTCTGAACTCACTTTGTAGTCTAGGCTGGCCTCAAACTCAAGAGATCCACCTGCCTCTGCCTCCTGAGTGCTGGGATTAAAGTTGTGCGCCATCAATGCCCAGCTAAGTAACCAAGTTTTTTTGCTTTTTTGTTTTTTTTTTCAGGGGTTGGGGGAAGCCAGTTTTTCAAGACAAGATTTTTCTGTGTAGCCCTGGCTGTCCTAGAACTAGCTCTGTGGACAAGGCTGGCCTTGAACTCAGAAATCCAATTGCCTCTGTCTCCTTAGTGCTGGGATCAGAGGCGTGCGCCAGCACTGCCTGGCTGACTAACCAGGTTTTAAGACCATTTTTCTTTAACTGACTGAGGTTTGTGCACATCTGTGAGGCCTCCATTCCCTACTCACATTTTAGCTTCCCTTTTTTTTCTTATGACAAATATCCTGTTGGTCTTTCTTCATCATGTGCTCCATGAAACTGCCAGTTGCTTCTTTTCTGTATTTTCTGTGACTTCCTCCCTGTATTTGCTTGATTTCCTGGAAGTGCCTCCAGGCGCTGCTCTCTGCCCCATTGAATTTGCGGTGTCAGCAGGTCTCCCTTCTGCAGCCTGCCAGGCATAGCCTTCTGAACACCTGCTACTGTCAGGCCTAAGATAATCTTTCCCCCTGTTGCCCTGGTCTCTGATGGCGTCCCTGTTTTTCATCTTCTCTCTTCTTGCCACGGATCCTTCAGCCCCATGATCTACTTACTGTACTTAAGGGAAGGACCAGACTCACTCTTGCCTTTCTCAGAATCCCACCTTTTGGGGTGTAGAGTTCCCGCTGCTCGGTGCTTGTCCTCGGTCCCACATGGCAGCCTGTATTCTCAGTGTTTAGTAGCATGTCCGCAGGAGTGAGCCCTGGAGCACTCAGTTTTTGTACTAGGTGATACAGCTGAGCATGGATTTGGCCTAAGAAATTCACTGACCAGAGGAGTTCCAGGAAATATCTCTTGAAAAGGACCCAGAGCCCAGCATGGTGGCGCACACCTTTAATCCCAGCACTCAGAAGGCAGAGGCAGGTGGATCCCTGTGAGTTCGAGGCCAGCCAAGTCTACAAAGCAAGTCCAGGACAGCCAGGGCTACACAGAGAAACTCTTTCAAAGAAAACAACAACAACAACAACCCAAAAAAGAAAGAAAAGGACCCAAAGCTTGAAGTTAGGCGGTGCCTGTGCATCTGAGGATGGTGTGGAAGAGACAAGCCGTCTCTCCTGGCCCCTGCCTCATCCAGTTAATCTCATCTAGCAGGGTCTTGTTTGGTGTCTGAATGTGCTGGCGAGAATCTTACCCAGCTGGCTGTGGTGGCGCACGCCTCGGAAGGCAGAGGCAGGTGGACCTCTGTGAGTTCAAGGCCAGCCTGGTCTACAAAGTGAGGCCAGGACAGCTGGACTACAAGAGAAATCTTGTCTTTTTTAAAAACAAAACAAAAAAGACTCTTACCCTCTGCCTGGTTTCCCTCTGCCCGGCTGCTTACATTGTCACCGCCTCACTCCCTGCTTCCATGGTCCATGATCCTTTTTCAGACCCTCCTCCCCTTGGTGCGGCCCCCTACTTCCTGCTCTCCTTCCTTGCTGGGTATGCTGCTGTGTCAGGTCACTGTCTTGTCTTCTTGCTGCTCCCTGAGCTCTGGAGAAGTTAGAGCACCCTCTGACCTTTGCCCTCCTCAGTACTGGGCACACAGTAGGCATATTTTTGTGGTCCAGTGAGG
The DNA here is from genome assembly GCF_964271855.1 of Acomys minous. Classification (NCBI taxonomy): domain Eukaryota; kingdom Metazoa; phylum Chordata; class Mammalia; order Rodentia; family Muridae; genus Acomys; species Acomys minous. The sequence goes on from NC_140498.1 coordinate 41,061,573, forward strand.
TCAATAAATTCTTTAGAGGAGTGGTTGGGGCTGTTGGGGCTCCTTTCACCTCTGGCCTGTGTTTTTGTGTATCAGGGTATACACCATTGGCCCCAGAGTGGCCATGGCCGCCGGCGTCACCTGTGTAAGTGGCTCAATAGTTCTTAGAGGGCCTAGAGAATAAGTGACAGAGAGGAGGAGGAACTGAAGACAGGAGGGGAAACAAAGTCCTGAAAGGAAGGCAGCCTCTCCTGGGGAGGCTGGAGTTGGGGACAGCATCACAGAAGACAGGTGACCCTGCTGTCCTGTCGTGGAAGGTTGGAAGGCCCTCCTGCAGGCGGGACTGACACAGGACAAGGCCTCAAGGCAGCTGAGAGGTAGCCCTCCTCCTGTGCAGGAAGTGCCTGGAACTTATGGTGTGCAGCAGAGGTGCACAGAGTCTAGAGCAAGCCGTTATCCTTGGCCCAGCTGCCTCTTCCCACGTGACTGTTTTGCCAGAGGTCACAAGCTAGGGAAGAGCAGTGTTAGAGAACAAAGTCTGGTTTCCCAGCAGAGCAGGAGCCCCTGTGACTGCAGGACTCCTGCAGGCAGACATGGCCTGGGAGGTTGGGCGATGGTTCTGCTAGTGGAAGGGAAGTGCTGGGCTCCCGAGGCTCCGGCCTGGCTGCCTGTCTTCAGTTCTTCTAGTGGGTGATGAGTTAGGGGGCAGTATGCAAAAGGCTCCCCAGGCAGCTTGCCTGATGCTCTGGGCTCACCTCATGTCTCCTTTCACAGCCATGGGAGCTGCCTATGGCACAGCCAAGAGTGGCACTGGCATCGCTGCCATGTCTGTCATGAGGCCAGAGCTGATCATGAAGTCCATCATCCCCGTGGTTATGGCTGGGATCATTGCCATCTACGGCCTGGTGGTGGCAGTGCTTATCGCCAACTCCCTGACTGATGGCATCACCCTCTACAGGTGAGTGCAGCCCTGTCCTGCCGCCGCCGGTGAAGGGCATCATTTTCCTGTGTACAGACAGATTGCTGACAGCCTGTATCTCTTCTCTCCCCAGGAGTTTTCTTCAGCTGGGTGCTGGCCTGAGTGTGGGGCTGAGTGGCCTGGCTGCTGGCTTTGCCATTGGTATCGTGGGGGATGCTGGTGTTCGGGGCACTGCCCAGCAGCCACGGCTGTTCGTGGGCATGATCCTGATCCTCATCTTCGCGGAGGTGCTCGGCCTCTACGGTCTCATCGTGGCCCTAATCCTCTCCACAAAGTAGTCCCTTTCCACCACCAGTCACAGGATAGGATGTAAAGACCACCCCTCCTCATTCCAGAACGAACAGCCTGACACACATGCACAGGCAGCTGCCCCCTCAGTAGTTGGTCTTGTAAATGCGCAGTGTCCTAGTGCCCATTGTCTGTTGCCCTCGCCTGGTCCCTGCTGCCCTGTGCTGTGGACATCTGGGCCCACTCATCTCCCATCCAGGCCCCTGACCAGTGAGGATGCCAGCTTCTGGCTACCCCACCCATCACCCTAGAGTGCTCTGTGTATAAGGATGAAATAGAGTTGTCATTTTTCTCTTCACTGGATGTTTATTTATAAAAGATTTGACCTATTCATGCGTCTGTGGAGCAGCCCTGGCTCCCAACTATATAGTAATCATTAGTAGAGTGTTGCCTTGTGGGGTTCCTGTTGCTGGGACGCCCTGGATGGAGCCGCCCTCCCCCTCAGCCCTGGACAGCCAGGGTGGCGGGGAGAGTGCTGCTGCTCGCCAGGGCTGGCTCCCAGCTGTGTCCAATAAAAGTTCTCGGATGTGACTGGATTGTGTTCTCGCGCTTCTTGTGGGCGGAGTGGGCTTGCCGGTCGGAACTGCTGCATCATGTGGCTGTGGTCACATGGTCCTGGCAGCCACGTGATAGCCCCTTCAGCTGAGTCACGTGGTGCGGCCTGGCTCTGCTTCCGAATACCGCTGCTCCGGACGCTGCCGGCTTGCGCTCTAAGCTTGCTGGGTTCGGTGCGACTCACGATGCGTGGCGGGCAGTGCGCAGCGTGGGCCCCGGTGCTCCAGTTCACCAACTGCCGCATCCTGCGCGGCGGCACGCTGCTCAGGTCTGGGCTGCATGGGGCAGGGTTGGGCTGGGTATAGAGCTGGTGATAACGCCAGTGTTGGGTGCAGGGATGGGGCTAGTGTAAGTTCTAAGCCCTGAGAGCGGCCGAGTTAGGTTCAGGGATGAGGAGGGAGGACTGTCTTGGGCGTGTGGCAGGGACAAGCTGGGGGTGGGGGGGGGAACTAGGTGTTGGCTCCAGGGCTTGGTGGTGATCCGAATGCCGACTGCTCTGTCCTCAGGGAGGATCTGTGGGTGCAAGGGGGCCGAATCCTGGATCCCGAGAAGCTGTTTTTTGAGGAGAGGCGTGTGGCTGATGAGCAGCGGGACTGCGGAGGCCGGATCCTGGCACCGGGCTTTATCGATGTTCAGATCAACGGTGCGGCCTGGCTTGGGCCAGGGAACCCAGGGGAGGAGCTCTGAGCACTGTGCTACCCGCTTGTTTTCTGTGGCCACAGGTGGATTTGGTGTTGACTTCTCCAAGGCTACGGAGGATGTGGGCTCTGGGGTCGCCCTAGTGGCCCGGAGGCTCCTGTCCCACGGTGTCACTTCCTTCTGTCCCACCCTGGTCACTTCCCCACCAGAGGTTTATCACAAGGTGAGATCAGGCTGCCCTACGCCTGAGCAGAGGGGCCCATCCCGCAGGGGCAGGCGCCTGGATCTGGTCTCCCTCCACTTGGGTCTGAGGGGGTCCTCCTCTTTCTCATTCAGTTGTGTCCTGCCGCAACTGCCAGTGCAGTTGTCCCCACATTTTCTGTCACCATTGTCATCTGCCACACCCTCCCAACGCCCTGTAGGCAGCCTCTGGGCCTCCTGAACTAAAGTTGCCTGGATTGCTGCCACAGCCATTGTCTCTAGTGAGGGCTGTTCCTCCCTAACCTGCCTTCTTGAGTGACTCACATGAAAAAGCCTTTCAGAAAGAGCTGCTCCTCCTCTTCACGGGCTACTGTCCTGCCTCCCTCACCCTTCCACCTTCCAGTTAGAGGGAGGTCTGCTCTCTTTCTTCCAAGTGAAGGCTTTCCCCGTTTTTAACACAAGCTTGCTTAGGCGTCGTTCAAGAGCAGTTGTGTGTAACCTGCAGGTTCATCCCGCAGCCCTGAATTCTTGTTAAAAACGGCGTCTTCTCTTAGGCAATGCAATTGGTGAGTTGAGGAAATGAATGTTGTTAACCATACTTGAGTGGATTCACTCTCTTCCTGTTGCCAGTTGCCTCAGCCGCTTTTTGTCCCAGGATAGAACCCATTGTAGGCTCACGGAGTGTGTGATTGCCCGTGATTTCCTTTCTGGCTGTGCAGAGACAGAATCAGAGCCGTGGGTGCTGAGTGCGGATTGGGCCCTTGCTTCGTAGGCTTCGTTCTGGCCTCTTGGCTTGCTACCCTTGGAAGACTAGAGACAGCCTTACTCACTTCTGAGGCTCAGTTTCACTAAACCTAGAGTGAGGAGAGTGGTAGGTGACTGACACATGTGAAGTGAGCATATTCCTTGAGTGTCACCCAGGGATGTCTTTCTGGAAATCTCCCCACAGCTCTCCCACCCCACTGTCAAAAGCGCAACCTATTGTCCTCCTGCAGATAAGTACTTGGTCCTCTCAGCTGATCTCTGGCAAGACCCAGGGTCATGACAGGTATCCAGATGGACCACACTCCTCTACAAATATTGCCTTCCTACCAGCTAAGCTGTTTCTCTTCCCCCCAGGCACATTCCAGCAGCTCCAGGCTCTCCTCCCAGACTCTTCCCAGAAAGCCTTGCTGGCCTGTTAGCCCTTGCCCACCGTAGGCTTTCCTCTTGCAGCAGGTTTGACTGGGGGGTGCAAGGCTGTGGCTCTCCCTCAGTAGGAGTAATGGCTAATAGTCCTAACGTTTTCTTCCTGGCAGCCCACGTTAGACCAAGTCTACCTCATAGGCTGTCAGAAAACACTTTTAGGATGAAGGTCTTGGGAGACAGGAAGTGATGGCAGAAACTGTGGGCAGCTTTGAGTATAAAAACAATACCCCATTGTATTAGAAACCAGGAGACCCAGCCAGGCAGGTGGTACAGGTCTTTAATCTCGGCACTCCGGAGGCAGAGGCAGGCGCATCTCTGTGAGTCACAAAAGTGAGTCCAGGACAGCCAAAGCTACACAGAGAAACCCTGTCTTGAAAAACAACAAGTGTAGCCTAGATTGGTTGTAGTTGAGGCAGCCTTGACCTGTTGTTGTCTCGGCCTCCCACGTACGGTCTTACTTGACTCTTTTGCTTATTTTTTTAAGCTGCTAAGTCACCTGCAGGTGGTGGCAGCTGCTGCTGCTGCTGCTGCTTCTTTGAAGAGTGATCATTTTTGTTTTGTTTTGTTTTCCGAGACAGGGTTTCTCTGTGTTAGCCTTGGCTGTCCCGGACTCGCTTTGTAGACCAGGCTGGCCTTGAACTCACATCGATCTGCCTGCCTCTGCCTCCCGAGTGCTGGGATGAAAGGCGTGCACCACCACACCCAGCCAGAGTTATCATTTTAAAATCTGTGTAGGTGTGTATGTCTGCATGTGATCGTGCAGGTACTGTGACTTGGCCTGGTCCTCTGCTGCAGAGTCGTACATGCTCCTAAGTGCCGGGCCTATTCTCTAGCTCGGCCTTTCTTCTCTTTTGTTTGTTTGCTTGTTTGTTTTTAAGTCAGGGTCTTTCTGGGTAGGCCCGGCTGTTTTGGAATTCACTATGTAGACCGGGCTGTCCTGGAACCCATAGAGGTTGGCTTGCCCCTGCCTGCTGCGTGCTGGGATTAAAGGCGTGGGCCACCACTCCTAGCTGTTCCTTTGTTCTCCTGATCCATGGTTTGGGTTAGAGGTATAGGTAAGAAAATTTGTGTTTGGGCTTGGCAAACAGCTAAGAACACTTGTTTTTGTAGAGAACTCAGTTTTGGTTCCCAACACCCATATCATGCGGCCTGTAATTACAGTTCCAGGGGATTTGCCACTCCCTTCTGGACACTACAGGTACCAGGCGTGCATGTGGCTCACAAACATACATAGAAGCACTCGTGAAACAGGCATATGTCTGTGTTGCTGAGGATTGAGCCTGGGGCCTGTAGAGGTTAGGCAAGGCACTTTCCCATGGCGATACATCTTCAAGCCCAAAGCTGCCCAGCTGCATTTCACCCTTTCTGTTTGGTTAGAGTGTCTCGCTGTGTTGTATGTGGATCTCCTACTCCTGGGCACAAGTAATCCCCTCGGTATGTGGGGAACAGAGGCACCACTACACCAGTTTCTCCAGAATGTTAAAAGAAGTGCTGTGTCTACTATCTTTTTTGTTTGTTTTGCTTTTAAAGACAGGGTCTCTCTGTAGTCTTGTCTGACCTAGAACTTTCCTTGTAGACCAGGCTGGCCTTGAACTCACAGAGATCCTACCTCTGTCTCCCAAATTGCTGGGATTGAAGGTGTGTGGCACCATGCCTGGCCCTCGTATACTGCCTTTAGACATCTCACGTTGTCGCTAAGAAGTAGGAAGCCGGGGCTGGAGAGATGGCTCAGAGGTTAAGTGGGGAGCCCCACTGAATAGTGTCGGACTTTCTAGGTCTGTTCTCTCTCTTTTTTTTTTTTTCACCTTCTTTCTTCTTGGCCCCATGTTCTAGACGTCTCCTTGGCTTCTATCCTGGAGTTCATCCCACGGGCTTCTTGCATACCTTTGAGTTTTGAAGAGCTCGTGTTGCTCCTTGACACCCCATCTGGCCTCTCATTGCCTGAGGGTATCAGTGTTGGCTTTTTCCTCTGTCTCCTCTTGGCATCTTCTCTCCACTGCCTTGGTCATCTTGTTGGTGTTCCTTCCTCTGTTCCTTGGGGAACTCAGTGTGGGTTCTGCGTAATGGCTGGCATTAGCAGGCCACTAGGAGCACCTAGCCTTTGGGAGGAGCTTCCTGGGCACCTCTAGTTGTGGTGCCACAGCCCTGTCTCTGGGCCTTGTTAAATCCCCTGGGAAGAGTCCTGTTTTGTTCGGAGGGACCTGCTCTAAGAGTCTGAATAGCATAAACGGCTCAACATTTGTAGTCCACTTCACTCACCGCTGCCGAGGCCCCTCCCTGGGCATTGCTCACGGTGCCAGGTTCTGTGAGGTCTGATCTTCCTGAGTTCTCTCCAGCTGAGATGTGTCTGAAGTCCACCTATTTGTTCCCCAAGTCTGATTTGCCCTTCTCTCATTCTTCGTCCTTAGATTTAAGTGTGGGTTTGGTTTTGTTTATTTTGAGGCAGGGTACCATGTAGCCTAGGCTGGCCTTGAACTTATGTAGCCGAGGCTGGCCTGTGCTTGGGCTTTAGGCATGCACAAGTGTACCCAGCCCAAGGATATTTAAGGCCCGTTGCTTTTCTTCTAAGTGGGTCATTTCGAGGAAGGGCATCACTGTTTTGCCTGGGGAACTTCCATAGCTGCGGGGGCTGGGAATCGCCATTCTCCCCTCTCCCCCCAAGGCCTGCTCAGGAGCTGAAGGGTCTGCAGGGAGGGTTGTGGCTATCCTGGGTCTTCTCCAAGACCTAGTAAGTGTTGCTCACTCTTTGCTAAGGCTCTGACCTTTCTGACCAGAATGGGCTGGGCTCTGGTGCTGAGCCCCGTTCCCATCCCATCCCTTCTGCTTCTTCCGCCCTGTCCCCCTCCTGCCACCCCAATCTGTGCTTCCTTGTCCTGCAGCCTAGGGTGACTGCAGTCACTCTTTCAAGGGTTTGGCCACTATAGTCTAGCTGTGTGGCAGAAGCGCTTTGAAGGCGGGAGCAGGTTAGAGCAGCCCTTCGTGCCTGCACTGGTGCATGTGTGGCCTGGGAATACTTCCGTCTCCTGGTCCTCAGGTGGCTCATTGAGTATTCCTTGTTGTCATTTCTTCCTGCACCTAACCGCTTGGGAGGGCCTTCAGCCATCTTCCAGCACCTGTGGGGGAGGACAGTAGGGCTGGGCTGGGCTGGGCTGGGCTAGGGTCTTAAACTCTGACCTAAGAATCTGACCTTGGTTGGGCCGTGGCCTCTGGGGCCAGGGCTTTAACAGCTGGTTCCCCCCCAGGTCCTTCCTCAGATCCCTGTGAAGAGTGGAGGCCCCCATGGGGCAGGGGTCCTCGGTGAGTGCTCAACTCCTTTCAGAATGCCCCGTTGGGAAGGGAGGGCAGGCTTGAGGGACTCGGGTGGGGCTGCTAGGTGGGAGTGCCTGCCAGAAGCACCCATGTCCCTTCCTCCAGGGGTGCACTTGGAGGGCCCGTTCATCAGCCGGGAGAAGCGGGGCGCACACCCTGAGGCCTACCTCCGCTCCTTTGAAGCCAATGCTTTTCATGATGTGCTGGCCACATACGGGTCCCTGGACAACGTCCGCATTGTGACACTTGCCCCCGAACTGGACCGGAGCCATGAAGTGATCCGGGCACTGACAGCCCAGGGCATCTGTGTGTCTCTAGGTGAGGGGCCACTTGTCCTGGTTGCCTGCTCAAGGTCCTTTGCTGCTGCAGAAGCTGATCTCAGGTCCCCCATGCAGGGCACTCAGTGGCCGACCTGCGGGCCGCAGAAGGAGCAGTGCAGAGTGGGGCCACCTTCATCACACACCTCTTCAATGCCATGTTGCCTGTGAGTGTCACCCCTGGGTGGGAGGGGCCTCTCTGGCCACCGCTGTCGCTCAGTTACTCGCTCCTGCCCTGCTCAGTTCCATCACCGCGACCCAGGCATAGTAGGGCTTCTGACCAGCGACCAGCTGCCCCCAGGCCACTGCATCTTCTACGGGATGATCGCCGACGGCATACACACTAACCCTGCAGCGCTGCGCATTGCCCACCGGGCCCATCCCCAGGGTGAGTTGCGGGGAAGGGTAGGGCAGGTAGGATAACAGCCGCCCAGGTCCTGAGCCCCCTTTTCCTCCAGGGCTGGTGCTGGTCACCGATGCTGTCCCTGCCCTGGGCTTGGGCAATGGCCGCCATACGCTGGGACAGCAGGAGGTGGAGGTAGATGGACTAGTAGCCTACATAGCAGGTGAGCGACTCCTGTGCGGACCCGCGTATGTGCAGTCTCTTGGCTTCTCCCTGGCATGGGGCAGAACTCGGCTATGTCCTTCCTGTCCGCCCGGCTGCCCGGCCCCAGCAACTCCCTCCCCGCAATCCTGTCCTCTCTGTTCTCAAGGTACCAAGACACTGAGTGGCAGTATAGCCCCCATGGATGTATGCATCCGGCACTTCCTGCAGGCTACAGGTCAGTGGGCTGGTGTTGCTGAGCGTCTGAGGGCGGAGACTGTATCTGTGGAAAGCTAGAAGGGAGGCGGGAAAATGAGAGCTCTGTCCTGACATCCTCCCGCTACCTGGAAACTGGGAGGTGAGGCGGTGTGACTTCTGCCAGATGGAAGTGGCCGTAGTCATTCCCACACAGAGCTCAGGCTGTAGGAGGACGGTGAGCAGCCAGTCACTGGAGCCAGGATGATGAGCCGTGTGGCGCTGTGAGGTCCTGGCAGAGCAGGGTCACACTGCTTAGAGAGGGGCCAAGGCCTGTGGGGTAGTGGGACTCTGCAGGGGCAGTATCGGTGGAGTGGAGTAAAAGTAGCTTCCTGGGGCTTGGAGCAGCTTCTGCAGGGCCCTCCCAAACATCTGGCAGCATCACAAGGCTGACTGTGGGCGGTGTCAGGGTCCTATTTGGAGAAAATAGGCTAGGGATGGCCCGGGACAATGGAGATAGTTGTATCCTGGCAAGAAGTGATATAGTAAGGTGAATGTAACAGGCCTCGGGTTAGGTTCTTCTCAGAGCTCAGGGTCCTATTTGGCAGCTGGATGGGTGGCCCAGTGGCCCAAGTGTGCCTTTTTGTGCTGGTAGGCAGGAGGGGCTACGCCATACAACTCTGTAACTCCCCATGTCCAGTCCGTTGGAAGGATAGGTCCCCTGCAGGGCTGGAGAAGAGGGGGTGAGCAGAGCTAGGGCAGGGAGGGACCTTCCTGAGCTGCTGCAGAGTCCTGGGCCGTTGCCAAGCCAAGGCCCTAAAGGCCGAAGCTCGAAGCTGCTCCTGGGAAGAAGGCTGCAGGCATTCACCACAGTGTGCTCCCGAGCAGGCTGCAGCGTGGAGTCGGCCCTGGAAGCTGCGTCCCTCCACCCTGCACAGCTGCTGGGGCTGCAGAAGACCAAGGGAAGCCTGGACTTCGGTGCTGATGCAGGTGAGTGCCTATGTGGGAGTTGAGTAAGGGCTTAAAGGGGTGGGTGTTATCTGTCCCTGCACCTCAGGGGCCATTCCCACCACCGACTGACTGATTGACTGTCTGTCTGTCTATCTATCTATCTTGGTTTTTCGAGGCAGGGTTTCTCTGTGTAGCCCTGGCTATCCTGGACTCGCCTTGTAAACCAGGCTGACCTCGAACTCTCAGAGACCCATCTGCCTCTGCCTCCCGAGTGCTGGAATTACAGGCATGTGCGGCCTTACCTTTATTTTTTGTGTGCACCACAGTTCACCTGTGGAGGTCAGAGGCCAACTTGGTATAATTGGTTCTCTCCTTCTACCCTGTGAGTCCGAGGGTTCAGACTAAGTCAGACTGGGGTGGAGGCAAGGGTCTGTACCCACTCAGCTGTCTCCTGGGTGGCCCATGCTTGGTCGGTTGGTTTTGTTTTTGAGGCCCGGTATTACTGTGTAGCCCTGGCTGGCCTGAAGTCCACTGTGCCGTGTATGTAGACCACACTAGCGTCAAATTCGTGGTAATCTTCCCGCGTCAGCCTCCTGAGTTCCAGGATCACAGGCATGTGCTACCACACTGGCTTTTGGCCTGGCTTTCTGGCATCTATGATTAGGCCATGTGAGGGTTACAGGAGTCGCCTGTCCCCAGCTGTGCCAAGTCGATGCCCTTGCTTTCGGCTCCTCTCCCAGTCCAGATCCTGGTCTTGGGCCTCAGTTTCCCCCACGAGGCTCAGTTGTAAGGGATGAGTCCACCGTTGGGGGTATGGGCGGCCCTACCCTGTCTCCTCTCACCCTCTGGTTCTGCCGCAGACTTTGTGGTGCTCGACGACAGCCTCCACGTCCAGGCCACTTACATCTCTGGGGAACTGGTGTGGCAGGCAGAGGAAGCTGGCCATGACTGAGGGTCTTGGCTGAAAAGGACACTTGGCTCTAGCTGGACACTGACAGGCCAGGCAGTCCAGGGAGCTGGTCTCCAGGGAGCAAGCCGGGAGCCCTGCCCCAGGTCTAATGCAGAGCCTCAACCGTCACTCCTGGAGGGGGACAGCGGCTTGGATAAATACAGACCGCAGGACTTGTCTTGTTTGCCTTGTGCTTTTGAGTTTTGCTTATGCTCAGCGGGGCTGCTGGTGTTTTCACTGTTAGCCCTGGGACCTTCTGAAATGGGGTTTAGCCTGCGACCAGCAAGGGCTGGAGGCTGTTGGGGTACTTCTCCGTAGGTCAGATCTGTTTTGAGGTCTGCAGACCTCAGGAAGCTGTTCGGATTGGAAAGGGGTAGAGGGGGGAGGGCAGCTGCTGGGTGAGGCTGGAGGCGGAAGTCATGGATGGCTGACTCTGAACTAGGTAGGCATAGTGGAAGCCATTGCTCCAGGCTCCCTGCTGTGACAGTCGGGAGTGTGTCCATGCTGGCCTTGGGGCCTGGAGTCACTTGGCAGTGAATGCAGGAATGGGTACCTTAAGGGCCTCCAATTAGAGCCTAGGACTCTACCTGCTGCTCCCTGACCAGTCAGACCTGCCTGGCACCTCCTTGGATAACCCGAAGTTCCATTCCCTGTGGTGTCTTCTTTGAAAGACCCTAATGACTTGGACAAGCCCTCCCTCATATCCATATTTGGTGGCTGTGGCAATACCCTGCCTGGTGCTGGTGCGCAGCTCTGGGCCTCGTGGCTCTGTTTGCCCTGTTAGCACCACTTGGGCAGGGTGTACCAGAGGACCCTAGCCTCACTTCCTCCAACTTGGGGAATGTGGTTCGTCAGGCTCCCTGGAAACTTCACTGTCCAAGCTTTGGGGATTCTTTTGACTCTAAGAATGGCTGTGATGTGGGAATATGTGCCAGAGGTTGGAGGTCGGGTCTGCGAGTGCCTCCACTGTGCATTTGACTCCTGGGTTAGGTGACTCTTGCCCTGTCATGTGATGCTTTACACCTTGGGATGGATAGGAGGCTGCAAACACATGTCCCAGGTCACTTACTGTATGTAGGTTCCATTTGAAGGAACTGTTTTCAGGCTCAAGTTGGAAAGCGAAAGTGAAAACCAGGCAAACAAAACACTCCTAGGCCTCCCACAGTTTGAGAGCAACAGCCTGGGGAGAACAGCTGTGGGCAGGGGCATATGGGCCAGCCATAGCCCACCCGTCACTTTCACACTGTCAACTGGAGAAAGCCAGCATGGTGGCAGCCTCGATGGGGAGAGGTAAGTAAGACAGCCTGGATCTGCCCCGTAGCCACGCCCTTCCACATGACTGACCAACCCTTGGAGCTTGCCAAGCACAGAGGACAGGAGAGCATGAGTCACATGGGCTGGTCCATCAGGATTCACCAGCCTGTGGAAACCTGCTGGTGGAAGGCCTCACCCCCAAACTCTTCAACAAGAAATCCAGTGATAGGCCTGCCAGGGTGTCACCTTCCTGTCTCAGATGAGGGGGACAGGCACTGAGCTCTGCAGCTGGACAGCCCTGGACACCAGGACACGGCCTGGAGCGAGGTTAAAGGTGCAATTCCGCAGTGGGAGCTTCCTGACATGCACATAAGGTCCTGGGGTCCATTTCTAGTATAAAGCTGGCCCTGGCCTGCCCAGATCCAGCCTCACCGGGTCCGTGCTGCTGCTCTGGGTGGACAGTCACTCAGATGAGTGAGGAAGCTGTGTGTTGTGGGGCTGCCCAGAAAGGATGGGAAGTGACGTAGGGAAGGCTTTGAGGAGAAGACACCGCCTCAACAGAAGCTGGAGGCAGGCAGACAAGCAGGTTTGCATGTTGGGGGTGGAGTCAGTGGCTTGGAAACTGCTGCAGGAACGTGATTGTTATTGGGGGGGGGAGGGGGCGGGGCTGGAGAGATGGCTGCTTGTCTAAAAGCACTTAATGTTCATCTAGAGGACCTGTGTTCAAGTCCCAGCACCCATGTCAGGAGGCTTGTAACCACTTGTGACTCCTCCAGCCTGTGAGGGCAACTGCACATGCCTACACAGACATGTACACATACCTGTAACTAGAAACCGTAAAAACATCTTTAAAAAGCGTAAGGTTGCTCAGCATGGTGGTGCATGCCTGTAGTTCCCTGGACAGTAGAGGCAGGAGGACCAGGAGTTCAAGGGTCACCTCAGCTCTCTATCAAGTTGGGGGCCAGCCTAGGCTGCACAGTCTCAGCAAATGGGAGGTATCTCATGTAGCCAAGGCTAGCCTCCAAATCTATGTGTAGTTGAGAAACTGATCCTCTTTCTCGCCACCTGAGGGCTGGGTTTCCAGGAGTGCACACAGCCAGTGTGTTTGGTGCTGGAGGCTGAGCCCAGCACCTCATCCATGGTAAGCAGGCACACTCAACTGAGCTACAACCCCAGACCCAGATTTACCAGTACAGCCACTTAAAGAATTTAAAAACAAAACAGAACACACCTTTCATCTCATAACTTGGGAGGCAGAGTCATGTGGAGTGCTGAGTTTGAGGCCAGCCTGCTCTATAGAGTGAGTTCCAGGACAGCCAGGGCTACACAGAGAAGCCCCGTCTCACAAACTAATTTACGTGTGTGCTCATTTATGTGCATCCAAGTGCCTGAGGCGGCCAGAAGACAATGTCGGATGCCCCGGAGCTAGAGTTACAGGGGGTGGGTGCTGAGAACTGAACTCGGGTCCTCTTGACCACTGAGCCATCCCTCTGGTTCCTTGAAGATTTAGAAGATTTATTTTTGTTTATGTATACATGTGTATAGGTATGTGTGCGCATGAGGGTGTGCCAGTGGAGGCCGGAAGTATGGGATCGCCTGGGAGCTGTCGTCAGAGCGTGATGGAGAAGCTGGGAACTGAACTCTGGTCCTTTATTAAGATCTGAGCCAGTTCTCCAACCCACTTCAACCACCATTCTTTTACAGCATTGGTGTTTTGCCTGCATTTATGTCTGTGCACTGTGTAGGTGCTGCAATATCTCTTGGGGAGCAGGAGTTACAGGTGGCTATTAGCTGCCATTGGGGTCTGGGAATTCAACCAGGGTGCTCTGGAAGAGTAGCCAGTGCTCTTAGCCATCTGCAACCCTACTATAACAACTCTTCAAAAAAAATTTTTTGACGTTTTTGAGGCAGATTTTCTCGTATAGCTCTGCCTGCCCTGGAACTCACTTTGTAGACCAGGCTGGCTTCAGACTTGCCTCCTTGAGTGCTGGGGTTGCAGGCGTGGGCACTATAGCCATCTTAAGTGTATAGTTAGCAGTAAGCACATAATCACCCCATCACCTCCGGAACTGTTACTTTCCAGACATACTCTGTCATTGGCATTAAACCTCTACTGCGACCACACTGTGCCCTGTGGATGGCTCAGAGCTCGAGGGCTATTATTCACAGGAAGGTGGGCCGATTACTTCAACCTGGGGCTTCTGGGGCACAAGTGCTGCCCCAGCTGTAGGTGACAGGGCTGCGGTATCAGGCGTGCCTGTGGTGTGGGTGTGGACTCCGGACAGCCACTCCCTGAGCTTAGCTGAGTCACATTAGTGGTAGGTTGGGAAGCAGAGCAAGTGCTCCTGAGACACCTAGCGGACGCTGCCAGTTCTACACAGTGTGCCAGGGAGGCAAACGTTTGGGTACTGCGGAGAGCGTGGGTGCCATCTGGCGGCTAGCACAGGGAAGCCGCAGCTTGCGGGGCTCAGCAGAATTCGGGTTCGAATCCTGAGCCAGACGACCCAACGGGATCCGTTTCCCTCCAGTGTCTCAGCGATATGATGTTCTCAAGGCCGGCTGATGATTCGTGAAGAGGGGTCCAGGTCTTCCGTGACAAAGGTTACCCCCAGCTCGGAGTCGGGTGTGACCGACCCGGGCAGGCACCAGCAGGCTGGAGGGGTGGCGCTGCCTAACTGGTGCGTGCAGCAGGGTGTCGCAGCGGCCACGCCCACCGCTGAGGCTTGTTTTTGCAAGGGCCAATCGCAATGCCCTTCGCTGTCCAAGGCATGGAGCTGTAGGATGCATGAAACCCTTGGACCCAGCAAAACGTACGTACGAACAAGGCAAAGTCCACACATAGGCTCGGTCAGCACGTGTGCAGCACTGAGCACGACCTGCAGCATCTTTCCTCTCCCTCCCTTCAGGGTCCATTGGCCCTTTCCTCTGGAGTGCCCAGGTGGCATTTGTAAGGAGCACAAAGGGCTCCAGGCAGCAGCCTGGGTGTTTTACTAAGCCAGATTGCATTTTACTTTTAGTGCTGTTTGGCAATTCTGTTTTGGGGGGTTTTTTGTTTTTGTTTCTTTTAGTTTTTCGACAGGATTTCTCTGTGTAGCCTTGGCTGTCCTGGACTCACTTTGTAGACCAGGCTGGCCTTGAACTCACAGCAACCCGCCTGCCTCTGCCTCCCGAGTGCTGGGATTAAAGGCGTGCGCCACCATGCCCAGCAAACTGAACACTCTTAAATGGAGTGTTTTCCAAGTGGGAACCCTTGTCTGAGGAGAGGCAGCTGACCAGGCAGGCAGGCAGGCAGGCAGGCAGGCAGACAGCTGCGTAGGGTGGCCCTGCATAAGCTTTCAGACCTCACAACTAAGGCTGCGGAATTTGGGGGAGGGGGAGGGGAGGGAGTGGTAGTCAGACAAAGTCTTACTTAGCTCAATCTAGCCTCAAGGTTGCTGTGTATTGGAGACTGGCTTTGAAGTCCGATTCTCCTGCCTCTATTTCAAAGTGTTGGTTTTAAAGACACAGGCTACCAGCCGGGTGTGGTGGTGCATACCTTTAATCCCAGCACTCAGGAGGCAGAGGCTGGCGGATCGCTGCTGAGAGTTCGAGGCCAGCCTGGTCTACAAAGTGAGTCTAGGACAGCCAAGATAACACAGAGAAACCACCCTGTCTCAAAAAACAAAAAACAAAACTAACAACAATGACACAGGCTACCACGTTAGTTGCAGCTGCATCTTGTTTCAGCCAGGAGAAACCAGAGCCTAACCGTGCATATGGGCTCCTAACTCCAAAACACCATGAGGTGATGTTTTAGGGATAATTTGTTACAGAGCAGAAAGTATTTAAGAGGAGTCAGATGTTAGCCTGTGAACCCCAGTTTCCTCACTCACACCATGAGGGTTGATTAAGAGTGAAATAGCATGAGCCATGCGTAGCTAGCGTTCTGTGCACACCAGACGACACCTCCCAGCCCCTCCCAACATGGCTCCCATCATCCTCTTGCCATTCTGTGACGTCACAATGCCACCCCAAGCCACTGCATACTCGGCTAAAAGATACTTCACACCAGACGACACCTCCCAGCCCCTCCTAACATGGCTCCCATCATCCTCTTGCCATTCTGTGACGTCACAATGCCACCCCATGCCACTGCATACTCGGCTAAAAGATACTTTGGGGACAAGAGATTCTGGGCATAGAAGGGACAAATAGTCCCTTCTCCTTCAACTTGGATACCAATGAACTGTATCAGGCCCAGTAAGACCATTTCCGGACCTGTCCATTGTCCTGAGGTGGGCAGCCAGGCTGCCTACACAGGTGCCCTGTCTTTGCAGAGGTAAGGCCAGTTACGTGGTCGGGTCTGGCTTGGGTCTTGCTGGCTGGCTGCATGAAGTTCCTGGAGACTGAGAACTGTCCTCCAGCTTTCTGCTGTTTCTGTCACCTGCTTGAATGCCTTTAAAACATTTGTGTGTGCGAGCGCGCACATGTGTGAGTGTGCCTATGCCTTTGGGTGTGTATGGGTATGTGCACATGAGTGCAGAGACCCTCACAGGCAGAGGTGTTGGATCTCCCTGGAGCTGGCGTGACAGGCAGTGTGAGCTCCGTGATGGGAGCGCTGGGAACTGAACTTCGGTCTCTACAATAGCAATGGATGCTCCTGACTGCTGAGCCATCTATCTCTCCAGCTCAGCATCTTTTAATGTTTCAGCCAGCACACCGCCTTGCCTGGCTTTTTTGTTTGCTTTTTATTTTGTTTTTTGTTTGTTTGTTTGTTTGTTTGTTTGTTTGTTTTTTGAGACAGGGTTTCTCTGTGTATCCTTGGCTGTCCTGGAACTTGCTTTGTAGACCAGGCTGGCCTTGAACTCACAGCGACCCACCTGCCTCTGCCTCCCGAGTGCTGGGACTAAGGTGTGTGCCACCATGCTTGGCCTGTTTTTTGTTTTGTTTTGTTTTGTTTTAATGGGAATTTAACTTTTTATGTGGAATTAACTTAGGTTCTCATGTTTGCAAGGAAAGCATTTTACCAATAAACCATTTCCTGGGTCCTCTTAGGTTTTTCTTTTAACTTTAATTTTACATCAATTTACTGGAAACTGAACTTATTTTCAGGAGTAGATCATTTGCCTAGTATATTCAAGTTCCTAAGTTTGATTCTCAGCATCATAGCATGCACCGAAAAACTAGATATACTAAAAACAACAAACAAACAAAATGTAGGCCTCACATGGTGGCTCAGGCCTTCAATCCTGGCACTCAGGGAAGGTCTCTATGGATGCAAGCCCAGCCTTATCTACATAATGAGTTAGTTCTAGGCTGACCGGAGCCAGT
This sequence comes from Acomys minous, assembly GCF_964271855.1. NCBI lineage: Eukaryota > Metazoa > Chordata > Mammalia > Rodentia > Muridae > Acomys > Acomys minous. The sequence continues at coordinate 41,078,231 of NC_140498.1, forward strand.
CAGTCCCTACGTTTAAAAAGTGCCGAAGTGCAGGTGTGGAGGTGACAAGAGAACCAGTAACAGTGGCTCACGTTTGTGTGTGGAATCCAGGTGACGTAAGTCAGGTCATCAGTGATTGGCAGGTGCCTTTATACCAGCTCAGCCATCTTGTTGGCCCTTCATACACTTATAGGAGAAAAAAAGCTCGACTGTATTCACCCACCCACCCCATTTAGCAGGGTTTCCCTGTGACCTAGGCTGGCCTTGACCTTTAGGTCCTCCTACCCTAGCTATCAGTGCTAAAATTAGAGGAGTGTGCCATCATCACAGCTCTCCCTTTGCCTTACTAGAGAATGAACCTCAGCCTTCAGGGCATCAGTCGAGCATCGCCCCTGAGCTGTGTGTCCCAGCAGCACACCTCACTTTCATTGGCTCTTTAAAGAAACCATTTACATGTATGCATGTGTGTGGCAAGTGTGCTGCAGCCTGTATGTGGTGACTAGAGAACAGCTTTTAGGAGTCTGTTCTCTTTTTCCATTGGTCCCAGGGATCAAGTGATCAGGCTTGGCAGCTAGTGCCTTTACCTTCAGAGCTATCTTGCTCGCCATTGTTGGATTTAATTAAAAAAAATTAAAAAAAAAAAATTTTTGGCTTTTCAAGACAGGGTTTCTCTGTGTAGCCTTGGCTGTCCTAGACTCACTTGTAGACCAGGCTGGCCTCGAACTCACAGGGATTTACCTGCCTCTGCCTCCCAAGTGCTGGGATTAAAGCGTGTGCCACCACACCCACCTCTCCTCCTCCCTGTTTTGTCTCATTTTTAGTGGTACTGAGGATTAAAATTAGAGCATCAGAGCTGGGCTAGGTGGCACATTTCTGTAATCTCAGCACTCGGGAGGCAGGGCAGAGGCAGGTGGATCGCTGTGAGCTTGAGGCCACCCTGGCCTACAAAGAGTCCAGGACAGCCAAGACTAACACAGAGAGACCCTGTCTCCAGATAAAAAAAAAAAAACAAAAACCTAAAACTAGGTAAGGAAAAAAAAATTTTTTTTTGTTTTCTTATTCTCTTCTTTCTCCTCCTCTTTCTCCTTCTACTCCTCCTCCTTTTTCCAAGATAGGGTTTTTCTGTATAGCCCTGGCTCTCCTGGAACTCAAGTTGTACACCAGGCTGGCCTTGAACTCAGGGATCTGTCTGCCTCTGCCTCCTGAGTGCTGGGACTAAAGACATGCATTGCTGCCGCCACCATCTGGCTCTATATAATATATATGTGTCTATGATTATAACACAGGTACATCATTTCCCTCTTCTCTCTCCCTGTAAACCTTCCATGAGCCTCACCCCTTTCTCTTTAAATTCATGACCTTTTCCTCTCATCTGTGCTGCCAGGACTAAGAATGCTACCCAATGGTAGATCATTTGCCTGGAAGGATGAGGCTGTGCCCATGATCCTTAGCAGCATAAAACTATAGTGCGTTGGGGTCATAGATATCCTTCCCCAGCTTTATATTTATGAGTGAGAGGTTGTAAAATGTGGCTTGTGATCTTCCTGCCTCGGCTTCCTGAGTACTGGGATTACAGAAGTCAGTCGCCACGCCCACCACCTCCATTTCATCAGTTTTGATTTGCATCAGTAGTTAAAAGTCGAAGTAGTGGGGCTGGAGAGATGGCTCAGAGGGTAAGAGCACTGGCTGTTCTTCCAGAGGTCCTGGGTTCAATTCTCAGCAACCACATGGTGGCTCACAATTACCTACAATGTGATCTGGTGCCCTCTTCTGGCCTGCAGGTGGACATGCAGATAGAGCACTGTATACATAATAATAAAAAAAAATCTTAAAAAAAAAAAAAAAAGAAAGTTCAAGTAGTGGGCCCGGAGAGGTGGCTCAGCAATTAAGAAAACTGTTTGCTCTTCTTGGGGACTAGGTTCAAATCCCCGCACCCACAGGGCAACTTAAAATCATCTTTAACTCTACTCCAAGGAGATCTGATGCTCTCTTCTGGCCTTCCTGGGCACTGCACACACACAGACAGCACTTGGACATACATGCAGGCAAAACACCCAGACACATTTTATAAAATAAAAATAAAAAGACCAAATAGTTTTTTAAAAGCTGTGATAAAATCACTAGCCTCCCTGTCTTCCCTCTCCCTCTCTGGTGTTGCCTTGGCTGTCATGGACTCACTTTGTAGACCAGGCTGGCCTCAAACTCACATTGATCCACCTGCCTCTGCTTCCGAAGTGCTGGGATTAAAGGCATGTGCCACCACACCCCGCCCTCTCCAGTTTTTTGAGACAGGGTTTCTCTGTGTAGCCATGGTTGCCCTGGAACTCACTCTGTAGACCAGGCTGGCCTGGACCTCACAGCGATCTGCCCGCCTCGTGTCTTCCTGCTCCTTATGTCCATCTTTTGAAGTAGTATCTTTATAGCTGGAGTCATCATTTGTGGCTATATATTGCTTTTCTGCTGAATACCCTGCCACAGCTCTTGCCTCATGTCAAGAGAGTCCGATGATTCAGGGTTGAGTCAGTACTTAATCATGTCTCTAAATAGCATGTGCAGCAGAGAGGCATGGAAAAGAGCTCAAACTGTGTTTGTGCAGTCTTTATAGCAGAAATTTTGGGTTTTGTTTTCTTGGACTTTTCTTTTTTCTTTTTTGTTTGTTTTTTTTGAGACAAAGTCTCTCTGTGTAGCCTTGGCTGTCCTGGACTTGCTTTGTAGACCAGGCTGGCTTCAAACTCACAGCGATCCACTTGCCTATGGCTCCCCAGTGCTGGGATTAAAGGAGTGCGCCACCACGCCTGGCTCTTTTTTGGTTTTTTGAGACAGGGTTTTTCTGTGTAGCTCTGGCTGTCCTGGACTACCTTTTAGACCAGGCTGGCCTTGAACTCACAGAGATCTGCCTGTCTCCGTCTCCCAAGTGTTAGGACTAAAGGCTATCCTGGAGTTTTGTCAGCTTCTCAGGTCAACTTTCTTTATCTTTTTTTTTTTTTTAAAGTTTTTCGAGACAGAAGTTTTCTCTATGTAGTCTTGGCTTTCCTGGGCTCTCCGTAGACTAGGCTGGCCTTGAACTCACAGAAATTCACCTGCCTCCACCTCCAGAGTGCTGGGATTAAAGGCGTGCACCACCATGGCCTGGCTAACTTTCTGTATCTTTGAGAATGGATCTTTTTAAGTATTGTTTGTTTTTTTTTTTTTAGAGTACTCTTTAAGCCTGCTTGCTTAGGGTCTGGTTACTTCCTGCCAACAGCTCTTATCTTAGCATTTCTCCATTTTAACTTTTGCCTCCTCCCTGTGCACTCCTGCAACCCCATTGACCTAAATTTCTCTCTTCCTCAAGACTTATCACCTTATAATATGCTACAAAATTTGTTTATTAGGCCAGCTTTCTTCCTGCACTCCTGTATTAGCACTGGACTATCACAGGAAAACTTTGTGTTTTTCACTACGGAACTACCAAGCACAGTGCTTGGTAGCAGGGAAGGCTCAATGACTGCGGACTGGGCACTAGGACCTGGGCCTCCTACGCGCCCTTCCTGTGTATTCTTTCTTCTTTCTTGTTTCCTCTGGCTCTCCTATCTTCCTTCTTGGTTTGTTACTTATTTATTTTTGGTGGAACACATCCTTCAGTAACTCTGAGAAAGGGAGTGTGATATCTCTCTCTGTCTCTCTGTCTCTGTCTCTCTCTGTCTCTCTCTGTCTCTCTCTCTCTCTCTCTCTCTCTCTCTCTCTCTCTCTCTCACACACACACACACACACACACACACACACTTTGTAGTTACTGTAGAGTCTGGCAAATTGTTTCATGTGTGAAATGGTAATGAAAATCCTAGCACTTGGGAGGCAGAGGCGAGCAGATCTCTGGGTTCAAGGACAGCCTGGTTTACAGAGTGAGTTTCAGGACATCCAAAGCTACACAGTGAAACCCTGTCTTGGGGGAAAAAAACCCCAAATAGCGATGAATAGTGGCCACCCATCTTACGAGGCTGTAGGGAGAACTAAGGAAGACAAACCATACAAAATGGTTAGAGTTCTCTCAAGACAAACAAGACCCAAATAAAATAGAAAGGATCAGGAGGCAGTTGACTTGAGTTGGCTAAGAGTTGGGCACCAGAATTGGTGGGTCTAGCTTTGAGATTATCCGGCTTCAGTTTCTTTGTGTGGGTAGTGGGTACCTGCTGCTCATGGGGCTGTGGAGTAGTGAAAGCGGGGGTAAAGGATGCAGAATATTGATGAAAGAGCTTTCAGAAGTGTTGCTGATGAGACTGTCAACCTCAAGCTGGTCTTTGTGTGCTCTAAGGATGAGATGTTCTTTGTGGAACAGGGTAGGCAATTTAGCAGCAATGAGCTGCACCTTGACTCACTAATTTCATATGTTACAAATGTATCTAAGAAAGCAAGTAAGGGTGTGTCTGGATTTTGGTGTAGGACAAAACTGGGAACCATTTTAATGTTTTGCATGATATTATGTTAATAGAGATTTGTCAATATGTGGATCTATAAACATCCCATTTTTAATGTTCCTCCAATTGAGTCCTCTTCACCTGAGGCAGCTGGCATCAGAAGGACCATGCAGGGCACAGGATGATACAGTGTTGGGTGCAGGATGGGTCAAACCAGCAAGGATAGCAGGAGACTTCTGGGTATTAGAAGTTTTAGAAGTTGTTTTAAACCAGCACCCCCCCCCCCAACACCTTGTGAATATGTGTGGAGGAATGTTAATTCAGAACATGGTTGTTCTGGCAAGAGATCACATCCAAAGACCTTCCACGTCCAGGTCTCTGTGATCTGGCTGGAATACAAACACGCCTTTAATTCAGTAGGCAGAGGCAAACAGATCTGAGTTCAAGGCCAGCCTGGTATAGAGCAAGTAAAGAAAAGCTTAGGTCCAGGCCTGGTGGTTCATGCCTTTAATCCCAAATGAAGGTAAAGTTAGTTTGTAGAGGGAAGCACCCATGTTTGAAAGTGATGTCTAATTGAGAGGCAGAAAAGGTGACGAATCAGAGATTTGACAGAATAGGATACACCCAACTCTCACAAGAAGTGGGAAGAAAGGGAGGCTACTTAAGAGACAGTTTTACAGAGAAATAGAGAGGAGGCAGCTTTATCAGGACAGGAATAGAGAGATGGGTTGCAGAGAGAGAAGTCAGGTAAAGATGGAGGGAGCCAGAAAATGAGAAGAAGCCAGAAGAGTAGAGCAGATTGCTGAGTTAGTTAGAGGCCAAGCAGAGCAACACACAGATTCACATGTAAAAAAAAAAACCCACACAAAATAAAAATGAACAAATCTCATAAAAATGTAAGAAACTTACATCGTGTGTGTATGATGGGGGCATGCCTGTACCATGGCACATGACTGGAGGTCACACAACTTTCAGGGGTTGGTTCTCACATATACTTACTCAGGTTGGGGTAAACTCAGGTTGTTAGATTTACAGCAAGTATTTTACCTACTGAGCCATGTTAGGTCTGTTTAGGGTCTAGGATAACTGGCTCCAAGAGGTTCTCTTGTCATAGGAACATTGATTACAGATGAGCTTAGTTGGCTTTACACTTTTGGGGCGGGGCAGGGGGGCGGGTTTTGAGACAGGGTCTCTCTGTGTTAGCCTTGGCTGTCCTGGACTCGCTTTGTAGACCAGGCTGGCTTTGAACTCACAGCGATCCACCTGCCTCTGCCTCCCGAGTGCTGGGATTAAAGGTGTGCACCACCACAGCCCGGCTGGCTTTACACTGTTAATGAGGACCCAAACTCAGGTTTTCATGCCTTTACCCACTGAGCCATCTCCCTGGATGTTTGCTGTGTTTGTTTGTTTAGGATTTTTTTTTTTTTTGAGACAAGGTTTCTCTGTGTAGCCTTGGCTGTCCTGGATTTTCTTGGTAGACCAGGCTGGCTTCAAAACTCAGAGATCTGCCTGCCTCTGCCTCACCAAGTGCTGGGACGACAGGCATGCAACACCGGGCCCAGCTTGTTTGCTGTTTTTAAGGCCTATCAATGTAAAGGAGTCTGGGAGAATGGATAGATATGGGCTGTATCCTTAGGGGTTGATAAAGATGTTCTAGAATGTGGACCCAGTTCTGGCACTGCAGACTGCAGAACTGCCTCTCCTATGCCTCACTTTCCTCATTGGAAAATCTGGTCAGGGATGCTTTAGAATAAATGAGATCCAGGGTGAAAATTCCCCACTTAAAAGCCAATATGAAGGGCTGGAGAGATGGCTCAGAGGTTAAGAACACTGGTTGTTCTTCCAAAGGTTCTGAGTTCAATTTCCAACAACCACATAGTGACTCATAACACTCTACAATGAGATTTGGTGCCCTCTTCTGGCTTGCAGGCATACATACAGGTAGAACACTATATAAGCAATAAATTCTTTTTTTTTTTTTTTTTCGAAACAGGGTTTTTCTGTGTAGCCTTGGCTGTCCTGGACTTGCTTTGTATACCAGGCTGGCCTCGAACTCACAGCGATCCGGCTGCCTCTGCCTCCCGAGTGCTGGGATTAAAGGTGTGCGCCACCATGCCCGGCTCCTTAAAAATTCTTAAAAAAAAATAAGTCAACACGAAGAGCTGGGGACAGAATCTGTAATCCCCAGGCAGAGGCAAGTGGAGCTCTGTGAGTTCAAGGCCAGCCTGGTTTACAAAGTGAGTCAGAACAGCCAAGGCTACGCAGAAAGCCCTATCTGGAAAACAACAACAACAACAACAACAACCAAAACCCAAAACAAAAGAGTCAATATGAGGTCAATATGAAGCTGTTAATGACCACTACTGCTTGGTTATGAATTCATTCTGCCTCTATGGGACTATGAATCTATCCCATGGTTGCTGGCTCCTCTATATTATCTAAAAGGATTCCAGACAAAGGCTTGTTGTATTGCTCAGGTTGGCCTTGAACTCCTAGACTCAAGCTCTACAGCTTCACGCCACCTCATCTGGCTTTGGACTGGTTTTTGAGTGGGGCAGGTAGGGATTAATCTTCTAGTAACCTACTGAGTCTGGTTAGCGCTGTCTGTGCATGTGTGTGGGACTGTCCACTTGAGCATGGACAACCTTCCAGTGGCCATTCCCTCAAAGAAAATGGCTCTCCTCCAGTGGCCATCAGCTGCCATTAGCTACTCAGATAGATGTGGGTCCTCGTGGGGCCCTCTCCTATCTGTGAGGAATTTTCCTGGCTTGCTCTTATGCAGGTAGCCATGCTGCTGTGAGCTCCTGAGTGCCATGGCATCACCTCCCCACCACATCTCTCTCAATGTTCCTTACGTCTTATTTGGAAAGGGAACATATAGATATGCTGTTTATTTAAAATTTAAACTTCTTTATTTACATTTTTTGTTTGGTTTTCGAGACAGGGTTTCTCTGTGTAGCCCTGGCCATGCTAGAACTGACCAGGCTGACCTCAAATTCAGAGATCTGTGTACCTATGCCTTCCCAGTGCTGGGATTAAAGGTGTATACCACCGCCCCAACTGGCTGTAGATACCCCATTTAAGGGCAAACACTCACATTCATTTTGAGAAAATTTTAAATTACTTAAAAAAATGACAGGTACCTGGAAATGGTGGTGAATACCTGCAATCCAAGCACTAGGGAAGCTAAGGCAGAAAGCTCATAAATTTAAAGCAAACCTGCCCTACATAGTGATGCTCAGGCTAGCCAGGGCTACACCACAAAAACAAACTTGGTAACGGCTAGGGGTATATTTAGAGTCTTTAATTTAGAGATAACCTGGTATATGTGAGGTCCTGAGTTCAATTCCCAGCACTGAAAAAAAAATGGGTAAAGTCTGGGGATACAGCTCAGTAAAGTGCCTGATATACAGACATAAAGTTCTGAGTTTGAGTTCTCAGATCTCACATAAAAGCTGGAGGTGGTGGAGCATGTCTTTAGTTTCACCCTGGGAAGGCAGAGACAGGAGGATCACCACATCTCATTGGCTGGCCAGCCAGCCTAGAGAAATCAGCAAGCACTGGGTGCGGGCTGGTTTAAGAAGATATCTGACACCCACACACAAGTGGACATACACGCATACTATATACAAAGCACAAAAAGTTAGAAAAAAAAAAAGCTAAGATTGTCAAATTTGTATGCGTTTCACCACAATTTACAAAAAAAAGGTTGTCACTAGTGACAACTAAAGCAGGGTGTGGTGCTTGTAATTTCGGCAGTTGGGAGGCTGAGACAGGATTGCCTAAAGTATGAGGCCGGCCTGGACTATATAGTGAGATCCTGTTGGGAAAGGGGGAAAAAAAAGAGCAAAAGCAAGCTCACAAAGATAGTCAAAAAGAAAAAGAGACACCCACCAAAATATAGGCAAAAACAGGTTCCTCTGGAATGACAACAGGACGGCTTGTTCTCGGCTTTAAATCACAGCCCACTTTTTCCCCCAGATCACTCGTGAGCTGTGAATCAAATTCAAGTAGTCCAGGCAGCGGGGTTCGAGCTCAGCCCTGCTGCCGCCCCAGGCGTGACCTTGGCGGGCTGGTAGACTAGCCTCAGTTTACCTGACAGGGACCGCGGATGACAGCTCGGCGCTCCCGACTCGGCCCCTCCCCGCCACCTCGGATTGGCTCGCTCGGTCTCCCTCTACAGGAGCGCCGGGCCCCAACCCGGAAATGCGGCTCCCGGGCGGGGGCGGGACCCTCACGGCCCCCGAAGAATGATAGCTACGCTAACCAATGGACGAGAGCAGCGGCGTCGGCGTCGCGGAAGTCCCACCCAGCGTCGCGCGGGGGCGGGGTGGCGCTGGGGGCGGCAGGCAGCGGGGCGGGCGCAGGATGAGGGCGGCCATTGCTGGGGCTCCGCCGCGGGGAGGAGGACGCTGAGGAGGCGCGGAGCAGCGCAACGCTGCGGGGGAGGCGCCCGCGCCGACGCGGGGCTCATGGCCAGGACCACCAGCCAGCTGGTGAGCGCGCGGCGGCCGCAGGGCGCGTCGGTCCGTTACCCGGGAGCGTGGCGGTCGCCCGGGTTCTGCTAGGCGAGGCGGGGCGGCCCGGTGCCGCGGGCCGGACGCCGCCTCACCTGCGGCTGGGTGGCAGGCAGGATTGCTGGCGCCGACCGAGGGTGCCTCTCGGCTGCGGCGGGGAGCGCGGGCCCCGGCTCCGGCTGGCGGCGGCAGCCGGGGGCGCTGACAGGGCGCGGAGGGCGGGGGAGGCCGGGAGGTGTCACCCGGCCGGGCGGGGTGGAAGTGCCTGGAAAGTTTGTTTTCGGCTCGGCGCAGCCTGGAGCTGAGCCTCTGGGCTTACCTTGAGGTCCTCCTGCCTGCGGAGGAGCAGCCTCTGGCCTTTGCCTGGATGAGGGTCCTGGGAAACAGGAGATGTGAGTTCCTGCTTGTAGCACCTGATGCTGGCGGCTCCTTTCCAGACTCTGGGTCAGCGGAGCATTTCGCTGCTCCTCTTGCCTGTGGTTGTACGCTCAGTGAGGTGGGAAGCCCTGCGAGGCCAAGCTTAGAGGCCCTGGTGAGGGCAGCCTAAGTTTTGACAGGGAGGAGGGGCTTGGGGGACGACGGGGACCACAAAACCAACCACTTGTTGAGTGAAATGTTTCTGTTTTCTCTGTGTTGTTAAAAGTATCCATAGTTTCTTGTGTTTTCTGTTAAGTTTTATAGTTTTTAGATCATGGATTCAGTATGTCTACCTTGTGTGCTGTATGAAGTGGCTGATGGGAGGGTGTCAGACGCCTAGCAAAATTTGGTTTGGAAGGTAGATCCCCTCGGGCCAGGGGTGTAGTTCAGTGGTGTTTTGCTTGCCTCGCACGTTCAGAACCCTTGGGTTCGATCCTCACTCCCACCTTCCTTCGTGTGTGTTGGGGGGCGGTTTGCAGGTCTCTTTACTCAAGTGGACCCAAGAAACTCACTTGGTTCAATATGGTCTAGGATGCGGCTGTGGTAGTGGTTTTCAGTGTTTTTGGAGGGTTATGGGCTTCCTTTGAGAAGCATGCCCAGCTGCGCTGAATTTCGTTGCTACCGGAGGCTCTGGAGCCTTCTACCGCTCCTCTGTGGACTTTCAAGCTATAACCTTTCATTGTAGAGATGGGTGATAATTAATCCAAGTTCTAAAAGGAGGAGGACCTATCCAGTTGAGAAAAATGGTGAAAGGCAAAAGGGTGTTGCAACACTGGTGTCTTTACCCCGGGGTTCTTGGGCTAGCACGCAAAAGCATGAATCGTGGAAGTCAGAGCTTTGTGGATGTCTCTGAAGTGAACTTTCACACAGTGCTGCAGCTGCCATGTATAAGGTGTGTATTTGATGGTCTGTTTGGAAGAGAGAAAGGCTTTTCTCACGAGGTCTTGGCATTTCCATGTTGGGCATTTGATGTCTACACTTTTCCTCTCATCAGGCAGCTTTTTTCAGTGTTAAAAGCACTGGAATCTAGTGAGCAGAAGAGAATTACAGAGTAAATGAAAGACTTCTCTGTGAGGAAATGAGAAGTAGGCCTTGCATCTTTGTCCTCTGGAGTCCCCCATATCAGAGAATATGCCTTGTTTCCTGTTGGAATGACAGAGATGGTTCCAGTGATGGACTTTTGTCTGAGGATAGGAAGATTTGCATGGATAAATTGTGTTTGCATTTGAACTTTAACCTGGCATGCTGACACTGTCTCCATTAACTTTCCTCAAAGCCTTTCTTTTTCACTTGTAAAGTCAACAGTGTGACCTGAGGCTGTGGAAATAGGCCTAGTTCAGTCTCTCTTTAAGGTGGCCAGAGGTTTTAAGTATTGGAACTCTTACTTCAAGGCAGGGATTTAGATGTGTACCTCATTCTTACTGTGTTGTGAGGTAGATAGTGTTCCATTTAACAGGTGAGGAAACTAAAGTAAGAGAAGTCAAAGGTTAAGTACATGACTCATAAATAACAGAGGTTTTAAAACACACACACACACACACACACACACACAGTTTCTTTGTAGCCTTGGCTGTCTTGGACTCAATTTGTAGACCAGGCTAGTCTCGAACTCTCTAACAATCTGTCTGCCTCTGCCTCCTGAGTGTTGGGATTATAGGGGTATGACACCACAGCTTATCTCAGATTGAGTTTGGCATAGAACTCAGTGTCACTCTATCATGTGAGGCTCTCCCAAGAGAAGATCTGTCGGCAGCTTAGCCAAACACCTGGTGTGAGGAAATCCTCAGTACCACTGCCTAGGGTGTCTTGGAGCTTGAGCCTCCAAAGTACATTATTTGTGTTGAAGGGGGAGGGATGTTACATTTCTTTGGATAAATGACCACATTCTTTGATGCCTGGGGCCCATTTCAGTTGTGTCCTGTGAGAAAATACCTGCTTGGAAGAAGCTGTGTGTGTTTTACCCTCATTGAGGGCTGGTGCTCTGCCGGGATGAGGCTTGGAGGCCCCCTCCTTTTGAAAAAGATAAGGCTTGGTCAGAGGGAGAAATGGGGAATTGAGAACCACTTCAGGTGCTTTAGATTTTCCATGGGTACTGCCTCTGTCAGGGAAAGTTAGAAAGCATGCAAAAAAAGTGGCCTCAGATTATCTGGAATTTATTTTAAAGATAATGATCTCATTATATAGCCTCTGGTTGGCCTGGAGCTTGCTATGTAGACCAGGCTGGCCTTGAACTTCAATCGACATAGCTGCCTGTTTCCCTAGGGCTAGGATTAATGGTGTGTGCCACAACCAGCCCATGACACATTTCCTTTTCTCTTTTTCCTTTGTTTTATTTATTCTCTCTTGCTCTCTCCTTTTTTTTTTCTTGATTTTTCAAGACAAGCTTTCTTTGTGTAGCCTTGGGTGTCCTAGAACTCACTCTGTAGACCAGGCTGGCCTGGAACTCAGAGATCTGCCTGCCTCTGCCTCCCAAGTGCTGGGATAAAAAGTATGCACCACCATCTCCCAGCTTTTTATTTATTTATTTTATTTTTATGTGCATTGGCATTTTGCCTGTATTGCATTTATGTCTGTGCTAATGTGTCACATCCCCTGGAACTGATAGATACAGACAGTTGTGAGCTACCATTTTGGTGCTGGTAACTGAACTCAGGTCCTCTGAAAGAACAACCAGTGCTCTTAACCACTGAGTCATCTCTCTAGCCATCCTCCCCGTCTCAGAGTTTCTCTATGTAGCTTTGGCTGCCCTGAACTCATCTTTATTTATATACTTTTTAAATAATTAGTTAATTTATTTATTTTTGTTTTTCAACACAGGGTTTCTTTATTTTTATTTTTTAAAGATTTAGTGTTTTTTTTTTTTTTTAACCCAGGCAATGTTGGCGCATGCCTTTAATCCCAGTACTTGGGAGACAGAGGCAGGTGGATCTCTGAATTCCAGGACAGCCTGGTCTACAGAGTGAGTGCCAGGATAGCCAGAGCTACATAGAGAAACCCTGTCTCAAAAAAATAAAATGAAACAAAATTATTTTTATTTTTTGTGTATGGGTGCAGGTGTGTCTGTTGTATACTGTGTGTAGTGCCCTTGGAGGCCAGAAGAGGGCATCATAGTCTCTGGAACTATAGTTATGGATGATTGTTAGCCACCATGTGCATGCTGGGAACCTGACCTCTTCCTCTGGAGAGTAAAAAGTGCTCGTTAACTGCAGAGCCATCTCTTCATCCCACTGTGTTGTATTTCTTAAGTTAGCTTGTATGTGCTCTGCCTGTCATAGAGTAGGATGCGTTTCCATTTCCAGTCATGACGCATCAGGCAAAGCAAGGAAGGTACTCAAGAGAGATGGAAGTGAGGCTTGGTTTATGCTTCTTTTAAAAAAAGGATGTTTATTATTTACTTGTCCGTGTGTATGTATCTGTGAGTAAATCCCATGTGTTCATAGGTGCCTCAAAGGCCAGGAGAGGGTCTCAGATCTCTTGGAGCAGTTATAAAGCCACCTGATAGGTAGGTGCCAGGAACCAAATTTAAGTCCCAAGACAAAGCAGGAAGTGCTTTTTTTGTTTTGTTTTTAAAGAAAAATGTATTTATTTATTTTATGTGCATTGATGTTTTGCCTGGTGTGAGGGTGTCAGATCTTGGAGCTACAGACAATTGTGAGCTGCCATGTGGGTCCTGGGAATTGAACCTGGGCTTGAATACTTTTAAAAAAAGTTTCTGACATGGATTTTATAAGGATAGTGTCTTAGCTAGCAGCTGTCTTCAGAGATACAGGCTGAAGGCGGGTCTTGGCCTCTAGGCTGCTTTCAGTACAGTTTTGGGGAAGAGGAACAGGTGGCTCCTGGGGACATGTGTCTCCCTTTTCAGCCTGTGCCCTCATTTTCTGAGCCACTTGAGCTGGAGTTGAGGTGTTCCTCGGCAGCTGATTAACCCTGGTAGGAGTCAGAGGTGGGCATGTAAGTGATATAGGTGCTGTAGAGATGTGGCGGGCTGAGGGAATGTGTTTGGAGAGTAGCCCTTCATATGTGCTCGCTCTGCCCAAGTAGTGTCTTCTGTGGAGTACACAGGGAATCGCGTGTGGGTTTTCAGTTCTATGAGGAGAGCAAGTCACTGCAGAGGAACACTGGCACAGAAATGACTCTCTTAGCAGGTGCAAGTGTGCAGCAGGCCTGTCTGTGGGACGACAGGTGCCAATGGGGTGTGCGGTGCAGTTGTTTTGAAGGCAGGTTCAGAGGGCAGTACAGAGAAGGGAGGAAGTATTGTGTGGAAACTGTAAGTTTGGGACATATATCGGTCAAATCTTCTCAGCCATGCATTCTTCTGTGACCGGATCATACTGCTCACTTGTTTGGTGTGGTGCCAGGCCTTTGAAAACGTACTTGAGAGTTGTGAACAGGTTGGATGTTCAGTCTCTAGCTGTCAGATCAAAGGCAGTGAGCATTTCTTAGAGCTGTAGGGATGTGTTCTCCCTGGGATGAGAAAGGGCTGTTTGGCATAGTGATGGCTGTTGGGTTCTGCTTGGGTACCTGACCTCTGGTTGCATTTATATAGAGAAGGTCTGTTGTTAATCCAGAACATTTTCTTGTTGTTAAAGTTGATTTTTTTCACTCTAAGAAATTGCAAGTTGTGGGGGAAGAGGGAGGGAGGATGGGACCGGGAGGAGACGAGGGAGGTGGCTACAGTTGGGATATGTAAAGTGAATACATTTTCTTACTTTTGTGTGTGTGTGTGTGAATACATTTTCAAAAATAAAATTAAATAATAAAGAAATTGCAAGTTGTTAAAAATGTGTTAAGAAAGATACTTAAAGAGCTGGAAAGATGGCTCTGCAGTTAAAAACACTGGGGCTTTTTAGAGGATGTGGGTTAGATTTCTAGTACCCATATGGCAGCTCACAATTATCTGCGGGTCCAAAGCCCTGTTCTGGCTTCCTTGGGCACCAGGTACACAAAGTTAGACAGACTAACATTCAGGGAAAATATCCATACACATAAAATTTTTATTTTTTTTTAGATTTTTATTTATTGTGTTTGCAATATTCTGCCCGCATTACACCTGGAGGCCAGAAGAGGGTATCAGATCACATTACAGATGGTTGTGAGACACCATATGGTTGCTGGCAATTGAACTCAGGACCTTTGGAAGAGCAGTCAGTGCTCTTAATCTCTGAGCCATCTTTCCAGCCCATAAAATCACTTTTTAATCTCTTTTTTAAAAAATATTTTATTTAATTTTAATTTATGTGCGTTGGTGTGTGGGTGTCAAATTTTTTGGAGTTACAGACACTTGTGAGCTGCCATGTGGGTGCTGGGAATTGAACCCGGGTCCTTTAGAAGAGCAGGCAGTGCTCTTAACCACTGAGCCATCTCTCCAGCCCCACTTTTTAATCTTAAGAAAGAAAAAGGAAAATACTCAAGTTAGGTTGGAAGGCTTGAGTCAGACAATGCACTGAGCTCATAAGTTTGAGGAATGCCTGGATAGCATGATGAGAGAGCCTGACTTTTATTATGTATACAGTGCTCTGCCTGCATGTACACTGCAGGCCAAAAGAGGGCATCAGATCTCATTACAGATGGTGGTGAGCCACCATGTGGTTGTTGGGAATTGAACTCCTCAGGATCTTTGGAAGAGCAGTCAGTGCTCTTAACCACTGAGCCATCTCTCCAGCCCGAGAGCCTGACTTTTAAGAAACTAAAAGAGACCTGGGCATGGTGGCACATGCCTGTAATCCCAGCACTTGGGAGGCAGAGGCAGGCGGATCGCTGTGAGTTCGAGGTCAGCCTGGTCTACAAATTGAGTCCAGGACAGCCAAGGCTACACAGAGACACCCTGTCTTGAAATACAAACAATAGAAGAAACAGGGCTGGAATTCAATTCCCAGCTATCACATGGTGGCTCATGATCATCTATAATGAGATCTGGTGCCCTCTTTTTTTTTTTTTTTTAAATTAATTTTTTTTGGTTTTTTGAGACAGGGTTTCTCTGTGTAGCCTTGACTGTCCTGGACTCACTTTGTAGACCAGGCTGGCCTCGAAGTGATCCGCCTGCCTCTGCCTCCCGAGTGCTGGGATTAAGGGCGTGCGCCACCATGCCCAGCCTGGTGCCCTCTTCTGGTGTGCAGGTGTACATGCAGGCAAAACACTGTATACACCATAAATAAATAAATCTTGAGGAGGAGGAGGAGGAGGAAGAGGAAGAGGAAGCAGAAGAAAGAAGAAGGAAGAAGAAAAAAAGAAGAAACAAAAAGAAACCGGGTGGTGGCGGCGCACACCTTTAATCCCAGCACTAGGGAGGCAGAGGCAGGAGGATCTCTGAGTTCAAGGCCAGCCTGGTCTATAAGGTGAGTTCTAGGACTGCCAAAGCTATACAGAGAAACCCTGTCTCCAAACACAAAACACAACACAAAACAACAAAAGAAAACAAAAAGAGCTACTTAGTTCATTATAAAGGATTTGGTTTTAAAATATTATTGGGGTGGGGGGGCTGGAGAGATGGCTCAGCGGTTAAGAGTGTTATCTGCTCTTCCAGAGGTCCTGAGTTCAATTCCCAGCAGCCACATGGTGGCTCACAACTACCTATAATGTGATCTCATGCCCTCTTCTGGCATGCAGGGGTACATGCAAACAGAGCACTCATATACATAAAATAAATAAAATATTAAAAAATATTTATCTATTAAGAAAAGGTCTCATTGTACAGTCCTGGCTGTCCTGGAACTCACTATGCAAATCAGGCCGGCCTATAACTCACAGATCCACCTCTTTTTACTTCCTAGGTGCTGAGATTTAAAGGTGTACAACACCACACAAGCCTTTCCCTATCCCTTTCCCCCTTTTCTTTTAAAGATAGGATCTCATAACACAGGCTGGCCTCAACTTAGCATGTAGCTGAAGACAGCCTTGAACTTCTGGTCCTCCTGCCTCCATTTCTAAGTACTGGGGTTATAGCTTTGTGCAGATTTATTTAGGATTGTGATTTTATGTTGCTGGATTATTACAGAGGCCACAGAAGCTAGAACAATAAGTGCTAAAGGTTCAATGTTCACTGCTGAATATGAATACATGATTTCTGCCTGCAGTTTTGTCAAGGGGTCAGATCAAGGTAGGCAAATGTTTTTTGGATGGTCTGGTGATTTCTCTCATTTCACAGACAGATCAGCATTCTTTGTGCCAGTATGTGTCTCAGTCATTTTCATCCTGAAGGGAGTTGGTAAGGTCTGTTTAGATGCTAAAGATGTTCCTTTTGAGGTATGTGTCGTGTGTGCCTTGGGGAACTACAGCTGGTCTTCCCACTTCAGGGGCCTCAGATCTCAGCAGGCTTTGGTCGAAATGCACTCCATCAGAGACATAGCTTTTACAGTGAGATTGTGGCTAAAGCCCCATTCTTCAGTTGTTTTTCTCTTTTGAAACTTGTTTATTGCAGCAGGAAGGAGTTGTAGCTGTAAGTGGCAGCTGTATGTTGGATGCTGTCAGAGAAGGCTGGTAAGATTTTCAGAGAAGATTCCCTGAGAGTCTCACCAAGTGCTTAGACTTGCAATGGAAATGTGAGAAGGAGCTTGAGCTAATTTTTCAGTTTTCCTTAGTGTTTTTGGGAGACCTAAACTGGGCATGGAGGACAGGGCCTACAATGCCATTTTATCTTCTCGATCTTGCTATGGAACCTTAGTCCTAGCAGTGGTACTTGGATTGGAGGGAGACTGCAGTTCATTCAGGGTTGGTGTCCTGTGCATGTTCCCATGCAGATGGCTTCCTGATCCCTTCTTTGTGTTCTTGCTGCCCTTCCCTTCTGGCTTCTCCCTTTCCTGGTTAAAGAGCACTTCAAGGATTTGCTGGTGCTTGTGTCCCTTGCTCTTCCATCCTGGTTTGTCACTGTCTCGCCCAAGCAAATGTCCAGGTCTCTTGTCTTTTTCCATGCTCTTCCTCTTTCCTGAAGAAATTCCCCTCTGTGGAAGGCCCCTCACATTTCCCATGGTTATACAGCCTTGTTGTATAGTCTGCTGGTGGCAGCTGCCCTTCCCCCAAACCTTGGTTCTACATTTCAAGTCTGCTTTTCTAAGGTAATCTCTGTAGCTTTGGCTTTCAGAGTCTACATCTACGTGACCCCTGTTGCTCTGGTCTGTAGACCAGGTTGGCCACAAACACACAGTGATCAGTCAGCCTGTGCTTCCCAAGTGCTTGGATTAAAGGCATGCGCCACCACTGCCCAGTTTCCAATCTCTTTCAAGATAGGATCTTGCTATGTATTTTAGTCTAGCTAGAACTCCAGATTCTCCTGTCTTAGCTTTCCCAGTGCTGGGATTTTGGTATGTGCTGCCACACCTTGTTTATTGTCTATCTCTATCTCAGTTTCTCTGTTGTGTGTTGGTATGCCAGAATTCAACTCCTAGTATCATTTCTCTATAGAGGCACCCACCCTTGAATTTTGAGAGTCTCTTACTGGAACCCAGGGCTCATGAACTAGGCTAGACTGGCTGACAGCAAGCCCATGGATCTACATGTCTGAGATAATAAGGGACTCATCACCACACCCAACTTTTTATGTGAATTTTAGGGATAGAATTTAGGTCCTTTGCATGACAAACACTTTACTGATTTATTCATCTTCAGAGTCTTTTTTTATCTCCCTTTTGCTCCCCCTCCCTTTTCTTCCTCTCTCTTCCCCTCTCCTTACCCCCCCCCCCTTTTTTGCATGTCTCTCTCTCTCTCTCTCCGTCTGTCTTTATGTACCTAAGTCTGGAACTGGAGTTTTGACATGGTCTTCCTCTACCTTACTTTGTGTGGTGTATGCTTGAGTGTGCATGAGTGTGTGTGTAGGCCAGAGCTCAACTTAGTGTGTCTTCCTCTATTGCTCTTCATCTAGTTTTTTGAGGCAGTGTCTCACACTGAACAGAGAGCTAGACCAATGCTGAGATTAAAGGCAAGTACTGCCATGCCTGGCTTTTCACTTGGTTGCCAGGGATCTGAACTTAGGTCTTTATGCTGTCATAGCAAACTGAGCTGCCTCTCCAATTCTACCTTATTATTGAGACTGAGTCTTTTTACTGAAGCTGGAGCTCACCAGTTCAACAAGACTAACTGATATTCTGTCACAAACACCCCACATTTAAAAAAAAAATTATTTATTTATTATTATGTATTCAGTGCTTTATCTGCATGTGCACCTGCCTGCCAGAAGAGGGCATCAGATCCCAGTATACATGGTTGTGAGCCACCATGTGGTTGCTAGGAATTGAACTCAAGACCTTTGGAAGAGCAGACAGTGCTCTTAACCTCTGAGCCATCTTTCTAGACCCCCACACCCCACATTTTACATAGGTGCTGTGGATCTGAACTCAGTACTTTACCAACTGAAGCAATATGCTCAACACCTCACCTCCCTGTTCTTTTTAAAGCATGGTCTTGCTATGTGGCCCAGACTGGGCCTGGAATTTACCATCTGCCTGTTTCAGCCTCCCTACTGTACAGGAATCCCCTAGAATGTCCCTCCTCTGTTTCCAGAGTCTACCTTGGTCACATTGTACTCTGTCCTCGTGCCTCCTTACACTTTTTGGCTGTGACAGTTTCTCATTTATTTTTGATGATGTTAGTTGCTTTTTTGTTGTTATTTGTTTTGTCTTTTGAGACAAGGTCTCTCTGCAGTTTTGGCTGTCCTGGAACTTGTACTATAGACCAGGCTGGCCTTGAACTCAAAAAGATTTGTCTGCCTTTACCTCCTGAGTGCTGGGACTAAAGGTGTGCGGCACCATCACCTGGCTGACCTTAGCAGTTTTGAAGAACATTGATCTGGTATGATCTGATGCCAACTGTTGGTATATGTGCCCTGATTAGACTGGGGTATGGGTCTTAGGGAGGAGACTAGGGGATAAAGTATCATTTTCATCATAATTACACAAGGGGGGCATGCTGTCAAAGTGATGTGTTGTTGCTTGAAGGTAGTGGTGTCTTTAATCCCAGCACTTGGAAGGCAGGGTAGGCACATCTCTGTGAGTTCAATGCCAGCCTGCTCTACAGCCTATCTCAAGAAACAAAACAAGGTGTTTTATTGCTGTCGATGTTGACCATAATCACTTGGCTAAGAATCATTCTTTTTTGTTTGTTTTGTTTTCTTGGTTTTTCGAGACAGGGTTTTTCTGTGTGTAGCCTTGACTATCCTGGACTCACTTTGTAGACCAGGCTGGCCTTGAACTCACAGCGATCCGCCTGCCTCTGCCTCCCAAGTGCTGAGATTAAAGGTGTGTGCCACCACTGCCTGGCCCCTTTTTGTTTGTTTGTTTTTAAAGATGTATTTGTTATATTTATAGTGCTCTGCTTGCAGGTCCACCTGCATGCCAGAAGAGGGCATTAGATCACATTACAAATGGTTGTGAGCCACCATGTGGTTGCTGGGAATTGAACTCAGGACCTCTGGAAGAACAAACAGTGCTCTTAACCATTGAACCATCTCTTTAGCCCAAGAGTCGGTCTTTATCAGCTTTCTCCACTGTGAAGTTCGCCCCGCCCCATGTACAGAACACAGCTAGAGAATATGATGTTGTTACTGTCTTGGTTTGTTATTTTTTTATACTCTGAAAATATTTGCTAATCACAAATAGCTTAGTTTCAGCACAAAGCTGTGGATATGGTGGTGTATGCCTCTAATCCCAGCATTCAGGAGGCTGAGGCAGGAGAACTGCTTTGCCTTCTAGGATTGCCAGACAGCAACAGCAGCAACAACAAAAATCAACTTCAAAGTAGTTCTGGAGCATAGGTTCTTTATAAGTTCAGAGTATTTAAAATGTTTTGTGTACTTTGTGTCTGTTTACATGTGCATGTGTGTGGAGGCTTAAAATTGATGTTTTCCTCAATCATTTATTGAAGAGGCGTCCCTTGCTGAACCTGGAACTTGCTTAATTCCACTTCCCCTATGTAGGCAGCTTGCCCTAGAGGTCCCATCTCTGCCTCCTGAGTGCTGGCAGTACACGTTTTCTACCATACCTGCTCCGCTTTTTTGGGGGGAAGGGGCGCAGCTTTTTATTTTATTTTTGTTTTTTTCGAGACAGGGTTTCTCAAAAAACCCTTGCCTTGCCTGTCCTGGACTCACT
The DNA here is from genome assembly GCF_964271855.1 of Acomys minous. Classification (NCBI taxonomy): domain Eukaryota; kingdom Metazoa; phylum Chordata; class Mammalia; order Rodentia; family Muridae; genus Acomys; species Acomys minous. Next base: position 41,098,616 of record NC_140498.1, read on the forward strand.
TTGTAGACTAGGCTGGCCTCGAACTCATGGAGACTGCCTCTGCCTCCCAAGTGCTGGGATTAAAGGCGTGCACTACCACTGCCCGGTGGGGGCGGGGTGTAGCGGTTTTTAGACAGAGCTTCTCTGTGTGGCCTTGACTGTCCTGGACTCATTTTGTAGACCAGGCTGACTTCGAACTCAGTGACCTGCCTGCCTCTGCCTTCAGAGTGCTGGGATTAAAGGCGTGCACCACCATGCTTGGCCCTGCTCAGCTTTTTTATGTACAGAGTGATACTTTGCACATGTCTACACAGAGGCTTTGGTTTTTGACTCCTTATTTGGGGGAGGAGGTTGGTACTACTGGGTCAGCTGCATCTGAGCAGAGCTTTGGCTACAGTGATATGAGGGTGCATATCCTCATGGACAGTGCTTGACAGCCCAGCTCTGAGACTGAAAGGGATGTATCTTCTGCCTAAAACATCAGTGCAAATTTTGTCCCCATATAGTTATCATGCTGGGCTGCGTTCATACCAGTCTTTGTAGTTTTCTTTCTCAAAATAAGAATCTCCTGGAGCCGAGGAGGGTGGCACACGCCTTTGATCCCAGCACTTGGGAGGCGGAGGCAGGTGGATCGCTGTGAGTTTGAGGCCAACCTGGTCTACAAAGTGAGTCTAGGACAGCCAAGGCTATACAGAAAAACCCTGTCTCGAAAAACTTTTTAAAAAATTTTTTTAGGTGAGCTGAATTAGCTGAGCACCAGCATTGTGAAGCTGCTGCTTTAGTAGGTGAGGTGTGGCTGGATCACTGTCCTCACGGAACTGCACCCTCAGTTCTCTAAAGAGCCTTAGAGATGCCAGCCCAATCTCCCCACTCCCATAGAAAGGCAATTTCCCGTAAGATCCTTAGAATTGGTTTACTCCATGTCCTGAAGCTACCTTCCTTAGTAATATAGTAGTATAGGAAATTGGCTCTAATTTCCAGAATGGGTTCTGTGGCAGCAAGAGGAGTAAGTGCTCTGGAGTGCATGTATTCACCTATAGAACCACAGCTACATTCTCAGGGCACTTGGGCTGTTGGTGGTCCTGGTGGTGGTTGTGTCCTAGCACTTGTTTCAGAGCAGCTCACTTTAGTTCAGGGTTTTCTGCTGTGTGCCGGGTCGTGTGTGTGGAGAGTGGATGCTGAGAGCCGCGTCATCCTAGGTAGAAGGCAGGCTGCGTCAGCTGTCAGAGCTAGCAAGCATCGACACTGGCTGTTGTGCAGTGCATCACATGGACTTTTCCTTTGGATACTGTTGGGAGCAGAACCACTTTGGGAGAATTGCCGGTTCAGCCTTCCTTAGGAAGGCTTGCACTGCAGAGCCACAGCAGCCAGATTCTAGGAAAGTTGGAGTCTTAGAAGCATGATAGCTGCTCCTGCCTGACCTGACTGCTGTTTTTTGACTTCCTCCATTGAATGTGGGCACTTGGCCATCTTACGTCTCCTCCGAGTGAACTTATTCTGGATCCAGATAGAGAAAATGTATTGCTTCTTCTTTATACTGTTGCCCAAATCCACAGAATTTACTGCATGTTTTTCTATTATCAGCTAATTTTTTTTCTTGGTACAGTTTAACATTTTCTTTTATGGATATTCCATTGGTCCAAATTACAGTTTTCTGCTGATTGTATGTATTAAAATGTCTATCTAAATATAGATTTTATTTATGGATTCCTTTTATTCTTAGTTCAGAAAGAAAGAAAGCCAGCCTGCTTGCCTCATGGTCTAAGTGGTGCTGTTTTTTGTTTTAAGGCTTAGCTTATTCTATGCAGATGCTATTGGCAGTGAGTACTATGTCTGGATCAGAGGGGCAGGGGAGGCGTCTGGTGGATAGTTTAGAGAAGTGGTCATGAACAAAATGGACTCCATGTTCCTGGCCTGAAAAAAACTCTTGGGTGAGAAACATTTCTGTTTAGGAGGTAGCTTTCTTGGTGTTTGTTTCCCATGAGGCTAGCTAACCACTGACTGTCCCATGGCCTGAAGGAAAAGGTCAATAGTCTGGCATTTCAGGTGGTTTATGACTGGCAAGAATGTGCTCAGGCAGAAAGGTTCAGCCTTCTTGGAGGTGCCCTAGAGGGTCTGCTGGAAAGACCTAGTCCTCAAGGTGGTCCCAGTGGGTAGACAGGGACAGTCCAAGGAAGAGAGGAGAAGTCAGTCTTTGCCTGAATAGGAACATGGCCAAGAGTGGAGGAAGTTTCTAGGTGTAAGGACTGTTGTGTGTAGGCTGGGAAGACCAGGCAGACCTTGTTACTTAGCTTGTTCGTAGGGAGACTGGGTTTATTTGCAGACTCAGATCTTTTGCAAAGTAAGCCCCAAGAAGTTGGTAATGTTAAGGAATTCATGCTGAGCACCATGGCACATACCTTTGATTCCAGCATTCAGGGGACAGAGAGCCAGCCTGGTCTACAAAGTGAGTCCAGGACAGCCAAGGCTACACAGAGAAACCGTGTCTCGAAAAACCAAAAGGAAACAAAACAACAACAGCAAACAAAAATTAAAAGAAAGAAAGAAAGAAAATTTATATTGGGGCTGGAGGAATGGTTCAGCAGTTAAAAGCACTGGGTGCTTTTCCAGAAGACCCAGGTTTAATTTTCAGCACAGACATACATGCAGGCCAAACACCCATACATATAACATAAAAATAAAACGACGGGCTGGAGAGATGGCTCAGTGGTTAAGAGTACTACTGTCTGCTCTTTCAGAGGTCCTGAGTTCAATTCCCAGCAACCACATGGTGGCTCACAACCATCTATAATGAGATCTGATGCCCTCTTCTGCCCTGCAGGTATATCTGCATGATAGAGCACTCATATACATAAAATAAATAAATACATTTTTTTAAAAAACCGAAAAATTTACACTCAGCCTGGTATAGTGCTGCATGCCTTTAATCCCAGTGCTCTGGAGATAAAGAGGATCATGAGTTGGAGGCTAGCCTGGGTTGCATACATAGAGAGACCCTACAAAAAAGGAAAACTGTTAAACCTTTTTTCCTCTTTCAAATATATTATTTTCCTTGAGTAGTTCTATATTCAAATTAGTTATTGAATAATGACCCAAAGTATTTTCAAGTTCTGTAAGTTTGTGCAAAGCTATCAAGATAGTTATCACACAAACTCATTATAATTTTATATTTATTTATTTTGTGCATTTGTGTTTGATTCTTGGAACATGCAGAGGTGGAAGGAGAAAGCAGACTCCACAAAGTTGTCCTATGATCTCCACAGGTGTTCTGTGGTATATCCCTCCACCCACTGCCAACACCACCTAAAAAAATATAAGAATAAGTAGGGCTGGGCATTGAGGTGCATGCCTTTAATCCCAGTAGGAAAGCAGAGGCAGATAAATTGCTGTAGGTTCAAGGACAGCCTGGTCTATACACATCCATTTCCAGGGCAGTCAGGGCTACAAGGAGACCGTGTCTCAAAACTAAATGAGTAAGCTTTATTTCAAAATACTTGAAGTTACAATAAACACCCCACTCAGCTTACCTAATATGAGCACCTTTCAAAACCACAGCGTTAAGCATTGGCCAGCACTTGTGAGGGAACGTCAGACATTTCAGATCTGTGTGCTTCTCCCTGTCCTGCCTGCCTGTTGCAGATTACCATGTTGATGTGTGTGCTTCTCCCTGTCCTGCCTGCCTGTTGCAGATTACCATGTTGCATTTAGCTGTCATGCCCCTCCCACCTCTCTAACCCTGTGGTTTTCCTTATTTTCACGGCCTTCTATTCTTTTGGGGTAGAATACTGGTCAGCTATTTTATAGAATGACCCACAATTTGGATTTGTCTGATGTTTCTCTTTTTAAAGTGTTTGTTTCTTTTGAGACAGGGTTTCTCTGTGTAGCCTTGTCAGACCTAGACTTTCTTTGTAGACCAGGCTGGCCTCAAACTCACAGTGATCCACCTGCCTCTGCCTCCTGAGTGCTGGGATTAAAGGAATCCACCACCACGTCCAGCTCCCGGCTCGTTCTTTCTTTCTTTCTTTTTATTTATTTTTGGTTTTTCAACACAGGGGTTCTCTGTGTAACAGCTCTGGCTGTCCTGGAACTCGCTCTGTAGACCAGCCTGGCCTCGAACTCACAGAGATCTGCCTGCCTCTGCCTCCTAAGTGCTGGGATTAAAGGCATGAGCCACTACCATCCAGCTGGCTGTCCTTTTTTAAAAGGTTATTTGTGTATATGAGTACTTTGTCTGCATGTATGACTGCATTCCAAAGGAGGGCATCAGATCTGCTATAGATGGCCATAAGCCACGATGTGGTTGTTGGGAACTGAACTCAGGCCCTCCAGAAGAGCAGAGCACCCAGTGGTGTTAAACACTGAGCTATCTCTTCAGCCCCGTGTGTGATGTTTTCTTGTCAGTGGTTATAAGGAACCTTATGAACTTTGATCTCCACATGCAGCCAGCGGTTTATCCACAGAATTGAGATGCCTCCTGCATCCTGTTGTGGTTCCTGATGTCTGTGCGACTGATGTTAGATGAAGTTCGTTGTACTTTACTAAAATTAACCCTGTGGTCCATGATGCTCTCAGTATGTGTCATTTATTATAGATTTTTATTTTGGAAGGGACATTCTTGCTTATCCAGTCAAATCCTTGTAGATGACACAGACACTGGGGATTTGGAGAGTTCCTGACTGGTGAAGGTTGGCGCTGACTTGGAACACAGACTCTCCACACAGTCACTATCTACAGGTCTAGACACCCTAGGAACTATGTAGGAACAGTGACATCCGAATAGTGGAGTCCTCCTTCATAGGGCTGGTTTCTCTTTACAATATTTAAAGTCAGGCATGGTGGCACACACCTTTAGTCTCCACTCTGGAAGCAGAGCAAGGCCTTGAGTTTGTACCCAGCCTGGTCTATGTAGTGAGTTCTAGGACAGCCAGGGCTAAGGAAGAGAGACCCTGCCTGAAAAGATCAAACCCCCCCCCCAATTATTTGTTTCACTTCATGTGGATGTGGGTCTGTGTATGCCGCAGAACATGTGTAGAGGGCAGATCTTTTACAAGATGTGTCCCAGGAATTGAAGTCAGTTGAAAGGAAAAGTTAAAGTGCCTTTACCTGCTGACTCCATCTTACTAGCCTGAGACTTCTTCTGAGACAGGGTTTCTCTGTGTAGCTCTGGCTGTTCTGAACTTTGTAGATCAGGCTGGCCCCAAACCCACAGCCATCCGCCTGCCTCTGCCTCTTGAGTGCGTGTGCCACCATGCCTGGCACTTCTGCATATTCCAACTCTTGCTACGTTCTCAGCTGGTAGTTTGCATTGCATCATGGCTTTTGTGATTTTTTTTGTGGTTAGATTTTATTTATTTATTTATTTATTTATTTATTTATTTATTTTTGTTTTTCGAGACAGGGTCTCTCTATGTAGCCTTGACTGTCCTGGACTCACTTTGTAGACCAGGCTGGCCTCGAACTCACAGGGATCCGCCTGCCTCTGCCTCCCAAGTGCTGGGATTAAAGGCGTGTGCTTAGTTTTAAAACCTCCTCAAATTTGTTTTCAGGTAAAACTGTAGTACCATTTATTGTATGACCTTTGCCTTGAGTCACATACAAATCTGAGGGCTGTTTGAGGTTTTTAATTAAAATTTTTTTTCCTAAAAGACAGCTTTGCTAAGTAGAACAGGTTAACTGAGGCTTACTATTGTAGTCCAAGCTGGCTGTGACCTTAAGACCCCCCTTTCTCAGTTCCTGAATGCATGTACCACTATGTCCAACTTAAATGTTTGTTTTCAGACTTGATCTTTCTATTGTGTCCATGTTAGCCTTAAACTCACAGTTCTGCCGCCTCAACCTTCCAGTAGCTGGAATCACAGACACAGTCACCATGTCCACCTTTTTGTAGCTTTTTAAAGATTGAACCAAGGAGGCCGGGCGTGGTGGCGCATGCCTTTAATCCCAGCACTCTCCCGAGGCAGAGGCAGGTGGATCACTGAGTTTGAGGCCAGCCTGATCTACAAAGCGAGTCCAGGACAGCCAAGGCTAACACAGAGAGACCCTGTCTCTCAAAAAAAAGATTGAGCCAAGGGTGGAATTTCTTCAGGTTCAGACCTTGGGAGACAGGAATGTCAGAAAAGTCAGGGCTTCGGTTTGTTTGCCTCAGTCTGCAGCCGTGGCTCTCAAACTTCCTGATGCTGTGACCCTTTAACAATACAATTATTTCCATTGCTACTTCATAACTAATTTTGCTGCTGTTATGAATTGTAAATATCTGATATGCTGGATATCTAATATGTGACCCCTGTGAAAGGGTCATTTAACCCACAGATTGAAAATCATTCACTGGTCTACAGCATCCTTGCCACATGGCATCAGTAGATGATGGTATGAAGATAGAAATTAGAAGTCAGGGTAATGGTGCAGTCAGGAAAGTGCCACTCCAGCATGAGGACTTGAGTTCTAATCCCTGGCACCCATGTAAAAGCCAGGTGAGCATGTGTGACCCCAGTGCTGGGAAGTTGGAGAAGGCTAATCCCTGTAGCTCAGTGATCAGCCAGCCTAGCCTATTGGTGAGCTCCAGGTTTAGCGAGAGACTGTCTCAAAAAATGCTGTTGAGAAGTGATTGAGGAACACACCTAATGACAACTTTTGGCTTCCATGTATACCCACATGCACACACATGTGCACACCCAACCACACAAAATAAAGGTAGGGCGGATAAGAAGATAGACCAGCACTGCATGTAATGGGGAGGTACTTGGAGGAAAGGGTGACACTGCTTTCTGAGACCTCTACCAACAATGGCTGATAGGCAGAGAGCCAGAGGATCTCTGGCCTGTTGAAACCTGTGGTTAGGTGCTCAAGAATTAGCTGCAAGAATGTGGAATCCAAGGCTGGCGTTTTCTTCCTGTTTCTGGTGACACCAATTCTAATTGGTAGACGTGTGAGTCATGCTTGTACAGAAAGATCTGTCCATCTGTACATGTTGATTTGTACGTGTTGAGAATGTTTTAAAATTCTCCTTTGGACTTAGCCATGCACAGTGGCACAGAGCCTCTGTATTTTGCTTGGTCATTATTGATTTTATTAAGAAGCTCTTTATTCAGAATGTGTAGCTAGGGAGCTCAGCAGGAAGATGGCTAGGGACAAAAACTGAGCTCTTGGGGATTCCTGCCCATCGCTTTACTCACTTGGTGGGCAATATTCTGGGGACTGGTTTTCTCCTATTTCAAGCAGGGAATAGCTTCTAAATAAAAACAAAAGTTTGCCCTAATCCAGCATTTTCCTTTTAGGGTCTCTCAACTGTTATAGTTGTATTACTATGATTGTATATTCATGCATGGGAAATACTTGGTGAACAGAGTATCTTCAGAACTCTGGAACTTTCTGGCAGGTCCCTCTTTAGCTCCCAAGAAATCTTGCACCTTGCCTGGAGAGATGCTGTTGACATGGGTGATGGGTAAGCCATGTCTTGCCAGGATAGAGTTGAAGGGCAGTGGGAGGGGAGAACACAGTGAGCCAGTGTGAGTGACTAGAAGCAGTCTTAACTGCAGCAATGACATGGCCTTGGCTGTCCTGGACTTGCTTTGTAGACCAGGCTGGCCTTAAACTCACAGCGATCCACCTGCCTCTGCCTCTGGAGTGCTAGGATTAAAGGTGTGCGACACCACACCTGGCCAATGTTGTTCCTGTAAGGAGCTGGATGCTGGTTACAAGGTACCAGGGGCAGAGCTCTAGTCTGGAAGGGAAGAACTCAGCCTGTAGGCCCCAACACTTCATTCTGCTTCTCAGACTAGATTGTGAAGCTAAAAGAATGTTTGTTGAATGAATTTAATTCCTAAGGAAAGATTCATGTTCAGGTGATGGATAACAGGATTTCAGATTAGAAACACAAGTAACTTTAAATATGTTAAATTAATTAATTTTAGCAAAGCAGAAGCAAGAACTTATAACTATTATTGTTTTCTTTACTTTCCTTTTGGTTTTTCGAGACAGGGTTTCTCTGTGTAGCCTTGGCTGTCCTGGACTCACTTTGTAGATCAGGCTAGCACTGAACTCACAGTGATCCACCTGCCTCTGCCTCCTGAGTGCTGGGATTAAAGGCGTGCACCACCACGCCTGGCTACCTATTATTATTATTTTCTAGCTAAGACTAGGTTGCACTTAGTAAAGCTTCTAAATAGTTTTTTTGGTTATTGTTGTTGTTTGGTTGTTTGGTAGGATTTTGCTTTTTTGAGACAGGGTTTCTCTATGTAGCCTTAGCTGTCCTGGAGTCACTTTGTAGACCATGCTGGCCTCGAACTCACAGTGATCTGCCTCCCTCCCCCGAGTGCTGGGATTACAGGTGTGAGCCTTTGTGCCAGGCTAAGAGCAAATGCTCTTAAAGATTGATTAATTTATTATTTATACAGTTTTCTGCCCACATATTTGCCTGCATACCAGAAGAGGGCAGCAGATCTCATTATAGATGGTGATGAGCCACCGTGTCGTTGCTAGGAATTGAACTCAGGTCCTTTGGAAGAACAGACAGTTCTCTTAACCTCTGAGCCATCTCTTCAGCTCCAACACTTTCTCCCCCCTCTGAGACAGGATTTCTTTGTGTAGCCTTGGTTGTCCTGGACTCTCTTTGTAGATCAGGCTGGCCTCAAACTCACAGAGATCCCCTTGCTTCTTGAGTGCTGGGATTAAATGCCTGTGCCACCACTTTAGCTGTATCATTCAATTTCTGATACAATTCCCATCGTTACTGATTTCTTCCTGTCCTGTGCACACATCTCATTTGGAAGATACTAGTTCATTTATCTGTTTAGCAAATATCCCTTAGTGTTTACTCATTCTAAAAGAAATTAATGAACAAATGACTGAATGAGTGAATCTGGAAGTCCAAAAGGCTTTAGGGACCTTATGTAGTGTCACTGATAAGGTTCTTCAGAAGCTCATGCCTGCTCCCAATTAAGACTTCCTGCTGAGGTCTGTCCTGATTGCTCTCCTGCTGCTCCTGGACACTTTTGTTCTTTGCCGCTGTCAAGGTTAAGAGTTAACAGTATTCCTTCCCTCAGAAGTCATCACTGTTAACTCATTGGTGGATTCCTATTGTGTACCAGATGTTGTTTTGTTTTATTATTCCTAAAAGTTATACATACATTAAAAATAAAATTCTTATAGTGGCTGCATAAATCATCCACCCTCTCTTTTTCTCTTGAGAAAGGGCCTTATTATGTAGCCCTTGGCTTGACTGGAACTCCCTACTTAGACCAGGCTGGTCTTGAATTCAGAGATCTACCTACCTCTACCTCCTGAGTGCTTGGGATTAAAGGCACGATGGGCCTGATTCTGGTTTTGTCTGTTTTTTGTTTTTTTGTTTTTTTTAAATACCTGAGAACCATCTTGGTCAGGAATATCGCTGTTTAGCTGGCTTCCGTCTTTGGATAGACCAAGCTGTCCCATCACAAGTTGTAGCTCCCCTTGAAAGCTAGGCCAGTTGTATTATCTTTATTATATATACAGTGTTTTGCCTGCATGCATATCTATGCGTCAGAAGAGGGCACCAGATCTCATTATAGATGGTTGTGAGGCACCATGTGGTTGCTGGGATTTGAACTCGGGCTCAACCTCTCAGCCATCTGTCCAGTCTGACCCTCTGTATTCTCATCTCTTTGAGAATTAATATCTTGCCAGGTGTGGTGGTGCATGCCTTTAATCCCAGTGCTTGGGAGGCAAGGGCAGGTGGATCTCTGTGAGTTCCAAGCCAGCCTGGTCTACAAAGTGAGTTCCAGGGATAGCCAGGGGTACACAGAGAAACCCGGTTTCAAAAAACAAAACAAAACAAAAAACCCAAACCAAACAAAAAAGAATATTTCATTAATTTGTTTTTTTTTTTATTTTTTCATGAGAATATCTGTTTGATTTATTTGTTACATTTTGTGTGTGTGTGTGTGTGTGTGTGTGTGTGTGTGTGTGTGTGTGTGTGTGTACATACAAACATGTGCTATGGCATATGGTGTATTTACCACTTTAGTTGGTGGCATGGACCTGGGAGAGCAGGGCCTGAAAATGAGGTAGACTGAAGTCTCATGCAATAGCCAACTTGACAATTTATTAAACTTTAAGAAGAGTCACCTGAGTAAAGTGCACAATCACAAGGATAGGCTGCACGTGGCAAAGTCATGTTTTTCCATAGGGGCATGTGAATAACAACAGCTGGGGTAAACTCTTGCTCCTGTTTGGAGGAGAGCAGAAACTTCCAAGAACAATTCCAGGTTTTTGAAGAAACTGAGGTCATAAGACTTGTTTTCTCTCAGAATTCCCTTCACACACTTCCATTCTTGGACTTTGTTTCGAGAATGGTTGAAGTCAGAGGACAGCTTGTAGGAGTTTGTTCTCTCTCTTCACTCTGCATTCTGGACGCATCAAATTGAGGTCGTCAGGTTTGATCTGCAAGTGCTTTTACCCACTGAGCTATCTACTTCCAAGAGTGAGACTGTTGAACTCAATACTCAGAAAAACCAACCAGCCAAACAAACAAACACCAAAGACAAATTGGAAGTCCTCAGGAAATTTCAAGTTTACAAATAAACTGTATTTTATCCGTTCACTAGAGCCAAGGCCCAGTAAGTAGGAGTCTGTAGGTGTGGAAGTGCCACACTGACTTGGCAGAAGTGTGGCTGTGGATCATCTGAGGTGGTCACTGGTATCAAGGTGCCAGTGAGACGGGCTGAAGCTTCTATTTTGGGTTGGTTTTTTTGTTTTGTTGGGGGTGGGGATAGGGGCTTGGCAGTGTGGTGGCAGGGTAACTCTCTGTAGACCAGGTAGGCCTAGACCTCAGAGATCAGCCTGCCTCTGCCTCCCTTTGTGCTGGGATTAATAGCGTGCACAACCATGTCTGACTCTCAGGCTTCCATTCCCCCCCCCCTTATTTTTTTTTTGGTTTTTGAAGACAGAGTTTCTCTGTGTAACAGAACTCTGTCCTAGACTCACTTTGTAGACCAGGCTGGCCTTGAACTCACAGAGATCCTCCTGCCTCTGCCTCCGAGTGCTGGGATAAAAGGTATGTGCCACCACGCCCACCCTGCATAAGCTTCCATTCTTAAATCACAAGAGTGAGTGACTAGGATTTAGGGTATAGATGAGTGTAGAAAAGGGTAGTGGTCAGTCTGTGACTGGGGGAGAGAATGTGTTTTTTTTGTTTTGTTTTGTTTTTGTTTCTCAGTGTAGCTCTGGTTATCCTGGAACTCATTCTGTAGACCAGGTGGGCCTCAAACTCTGCGGAGTGCTAGAATTAAAGGTATGCATGACTGACATGCCCTGCCACTGCTGAGAATGTTGTTCTGGAAATAACAAGGTGTCTATAGTATATGCATAGAGCTTTTAATGTTCTTTGTGTATACATGTTTGCCTGCATGCATATATGTGCACCATGTGTATGTCTGTTGGGTTCTCTAGAACTGGGGTTACAGAGCCACAATATCAATGCTGGTAATAAAACTGGGGTGCTCTGGAAGAGCAGCCAGTCATCATAACTGTTGAGCCGTCTGTCCAGCCCCAAGGCAGAGGTGGTTTTGTTTGTTTTGTTTGCTTTTGATGAGATCTTGCCTATAGCCTTGGCTGTTCTGGAGCGCTCTATATAGACCAGGCTGGTCCATCTGCCTCTGCCACTGGAATGCTGAGATTAGTCGGAGGTTTTGTTGTTGTTTTTCTTTGAGATGAAGCTTTACCTAGGCTGAACTTACTATGTAGCCCAGGCTGACTTGCTCAAACTGCTGGTGATCCTATTAAATGCTGGTGTCATAGGTGTGTGTCACTATACCCAGCCTCAGTGAACTAAATGAATGAGTTGCTCTGACTTCCAGAGAGAAGAGGCATAGTAGACTGACTTTTTGTTGTTTTAAATTTCTCCACAAATTAAAATTCCAGAATCTGTTGAGTAACCAGAAACATTTGCTTACCATAATTTTGGGTTACCATGTGGGCGGTAAAGTGAAGAGGTTATATCTCAAGAGGATGACTCACCCCTAGAACAGAATCATCTGGGTTCTCTGGCTGTGGGGCCTCTTCAAGGCTGCAGGTTAGAAGAGACAGCAGAGCTCTCCTTGGCATGTGGCCCTCTGGGCAGTGTACATCTTGCAGTGTGTGGTGATAGTCTGAGAGAGCTGTGTTGGAGGAGGTTTTTGTGTACTGTGTATTCAAATGTTGATTTCTGCACCTAGAGATCTGGATGCAGTCTGGACATCGTCTTGGTATGTTATAAACATTGTTTTCCATCATCTTCTGATTGGTTAAATAAAGAGATGAACCGCCAGTAGCTGGGCAGAAGAGGCTAAGATGGGACTTCTGAGAGGGGTCCTAGGCGGCAGAAGTTGCCATGAGGCCATGGATGGAGGAAAGAACTGCCAAGGAGAGACTAAGATGATAGGTAACAGGCTACATGACTGGGAAATAGGCCAGCTAGTTTTGTCACGTTAGAATTGCTGAGTATCTGTCCAGCTTTAGTGCCTGAAGCTATTAATGAATTTAAAAGGTCTTGGGGTCATTATTTAGAGCCAAGGCGGGCATAGAAGGCCCTTATTTTTATACCTGTCTGGTACCCAGGGGCTCTGTCTGGAGTGCCTATGTAGTAGCCATGCCTAGACGGCTGAGTTGAGAGCTTCCTCTGCCTCTAGACCTTTACACTGGGAGGTCCTCTGTTGGAAGACAGACATCTTTTGAGCCTTTATATTCCTTGAATGTTTGGTCAGATGTCACCATCCTAGTAAGAGCTCTTGCTACTTAAAATACACACACACACACACACACACACACACACACACACACACGTTTTATGTCTATGAGTTTTTTCCTGCATGTATGTATGTACACCACATGTGTGTCTGATGCAAATGAAGGGCAGAGGAAGGCATCAGATCTGCTGGAGCTGAAGTTACAGATGGTTATAAACCAAATCCCAGGTCCTCTGCAAGAGCAACAAGTACTCTTTAACTGCTGAATCATTTCTCCATGCCGTAGTAAGAGCTTCTTGGTTGTTTAGTAGTGTACAATTCCCAGCCAAACAGCTCTATCCTTCTGTGTAGCTTCTTAGGGGCCTAGGGTGTGTGTGTATGTGTGTGTGTGTGTGTGTGTGTGTGTGTGTGTGTGTGTGTGTGTGTGTGTGTGTGTGTGTGTGTGTTTTGTTCTAGCAAAGTGCTGCAGCAATGCAGAACCAGATAGCAGGCATATAGCAGATGGAGTTGTTCAGGGGCTTTGGCTCTTTGGTGGCTGAAACTATGTTAGAGTGCTAGACCAGGCTCTGCCGTCTTACACAGTGTTTGTGCTGGGAAGCTGGGGTGTTGAGACCATTATCTACTGAATGTCCATTGTCAGTATTGCTTTGATGTTGATTTGTTTCTTTCTGATATGTGGAGACTGCTTGTTAGATTTCAAACCTTAGAGGAAAGTAAAACTTTACAATATGTGAGATGTGTTTTGTTGGTACATGTTACAATTTGAACATGACCTTTGCAGTACTGTCTAAGTGGCTTTACCCTCGTTGGTCCCTTTTATAACTTTGTCCCAACACTTGTCAAAACATGGTTTGGCCCGGCTCTTCCTGAACTCTCTATATCTTGTTTAGCCACCCCACTACTATAACCGGGTGGTTCTATGTCTGCTAGCATGGCCCCAATGCCTTAATTTATGTTTTTTTTTTAAAGATTTATTTATTTATTATGTATACAGCATTCTGCCTGCAGGCTAGAAGAGAGCACCAGATTTCATGATAGATGGTTGTGAGCCACCATGTGGTTGCTGGGAATTGAACTCATGACCTTTAGAGGAGCAGTCAGTGCTCTTAACCTCTGAGCCATCTCTCCAGCCCCTAATTTCTGTTCTTAGAGAAACTGATGAACAAAACATGAATATGTGTTTGTGAAGTCATAGAAGAGCTTGGGGGAATGTGGCATATTTGGAGAAGTCACTTCTTGTCCTGTGCTGTTTTCAGTGGGGTATGCTAGTGACCCTGGCTCTTAAGTTTCCTGGGGCTGTGGAGTTGATGATGTGCTGTGAGCTGTGCAAATAATGCAGTGCCTCCTAAGAGAGGTGACCTAGGGTGTAGGCTCTAAGGTTGGAAGTAGATGGTGGTGTGTTCTAAAGGTGCTACTCTGTGGTGTGCTTCTATGCAGAGTGCCAGGCCGTTCTAGGGCCACCTATTGTAATTCTGCATCTCATTAATAGACCCTGCCTCTGACTTTCCGGAGCCTCCTATTTCATGCCTGTGAAACTGAAGCCAGGTTGACTTTAGGGCATTTTGTATCTGTCCATGATGTGCTTATGGTTCAGACAGGTGTCAGTAGCAGAGGCATCTAATTTGTGTTGATTTATGTTGAAGTGCTAAATGTACCTTCAAAGAAAAGCGCCCCCCCCTTCCAAGAGAGGGTCTTTCTGTGTAGCCTTGGCTGTCCTGGACTCGCTTTGTAGACCAGGCTGGCCTTGAACTCACAGTGATCCACCTGCCTCTGCCACCCAAGTGCTGAGATTAAAGGCGTGCACCACCACACCTGGCGAAAAGCTTATTTTTACTTTTGAGTATTTTCTATCTTTTTTTTTTTTTTGGTGGTGATGGTGGTAGTGGTGGTGGAGGCATCATTTTACTATTTATCCCTGGCTGACTTGGAAATTGCTATGTAGACCAGGTTGGCCATGAACTCACACAGAGCTTTGCCTTGTTTACTTCTGTCTCCCAAGTAGCTTTAAACTTAAATACATATTAATTAGGGGCCTGAGAGATGGCTCAGTGGTTAAGAGGCTCACTGGCTGCTTTTCCAGAGGACTCAGATTTGGTTCTTAGAACCCATGTACCGTCCACAACAGTTTGTAACTCTACTTCCAGGGGATCTGATACCCTCTTGATCTCCACAGGCACTGAATGCTTGTGGTACACAGGCATATCTACAAACAAAACACCCATACACATAAAAATAAATTTTTAACTTAAAATTTTTTCTATTTTATGTATATAGGTATTTTCCCTGTATATGTTTGTGCACCTCATTGTGTGCCTGATAGCAGTGGAGGCCAGAAGAGGCTGTCAGGTCCCTTGGAACTCCAGGTATAGACTGTTGTAAACTATCAGTGAGTACTGCAGATTGAACCAAGGTCCTGGATGAGCAGCTCATTGTAAGAGCTATCAGGCACAGAACCACATCTAAAGTTCAGTCCTTCAAGAGGGACACAGATGGTACTAACAGCACAAGTTCCATCTGAGAAACCCTGGCAAATATTCTCTCTCAGGGGCTCGCAACTAGGGTAAAAGGATTTTGTTTTATTACCTGGCAAGGACTAGATTAGGGGTTCTCATATGTGGGAGGAAGTTTTACTGGTGCCCAGAGGACAGAGGCAGTGACCCCATTAAACATCCTAGAAAGAAGAAGATAACCCTACATCAAAGAGAACAGCAATTCCTGTTAATTCTTGAGTGGCTTGTGGCTCCTCTGGAGCTTGGAATTGTGTAGCCATCTCTCAGCAGGGTTAGAGATGCTGGAGGCAGAGAAGAAATGCATGGGCATACTAACTTAGGCCGAGATGGTACAGCAGTGGTGGAAACACACTCGGCAGAGATGATACAAGTTCAAATGTCTATACAGGAGCTATCTTCCTGCCAAGTAGCGGGCCTGCCATCTCCTTCTCAGCTGTGACTCTTCCAGCAGTGGATTTAGCAAGAGATCCAGGCTGGTGCCTGAGGAAGTGCCACCTAGGCACCATTCCTCACTTTCTGGTCCAGCTTCTTTTGGACTCCTGGCACAATTTTGGCTGCTTGAAAACGCTGTTTCCAAATGACATTTTATTTGGCATTTCACTTCTGTAAGATTATACCCAATATACCTTTGATTTAAGATTTTATTTATTACTAATGGAGTGGCACAAAACCGTGTAGAAAGAAACACCTAAGAACTTGTATCTAGCTGCTGTGAAAAACACGCTATTTTTCTATGGTACAGCAAGCCACTCCAGAATACAGATGAGACAAGTCAGAAACCTGAATGAAAGAAGTCTGGCCGAGCCCAGTTACAGTCCATATACTTCCCAGAACCTGCCACAGAGAAGAGTTTCAACCCAAGTTTTTGCTAGTTGTGAACACATTACACTTAATGCTGATATTTTCTTTTAAGTTGCTTGGCAGTAGGCCAGGTGTTGGTGGTGCACACCCTTCATTCCAGCACTCGGGTGTTTTGAGGCCTGCTTGGTCTACAAGGCAAGTTTGAGGATAGCCAAGACTATAAGAGAAACTCTGTCTCAAAAAACAAAAAACAAACAAACAAACAAAAAGAACGACAACAAAAAAAGATGCCTGCCAGTATCACTCAAGCCTAAGATAAAATTCCATTGAAATGTTGAAAGTGGGGCTGGCAATAAGGCTTCGCAGTTAAGACCAGCCATTTCCCCCCCCCCCCCCCCCACTGCAAAATACAGCATCTGGTTTCTGCCAGTTGCCGGTGGACTAGACACAAGCAGTTTTCTTGGGAAAGTAGCTTTACTGGCACATCAGAGCTGGCCATGTGGTTTTGGGGTGAGGGGTCCATATCAAGGATACATCAGATGCTATATTCTGCAGTGAAAAATGGCTGCTTAGGAATGTCCTATCTATGGCTTTCTTGATCTGTTTTTTGCTTCACTCTTGACACCGCCCCCCATAAACACTATTAGTTATAAGAAATACACACTTCCTGTTCTTCAGCTCTCAGCTCTCATCCCTCCTAACCTCTCACATACTTGCTTTGGTGACCTGGCTGTTTTCTGTGGCACTTGCTGTCTCATGTGTGGATAGCTGTTACAAAGGAAGTTGCCAGGGTTTGTACCTAGTGATGCTCTGCCTTTTTCTGAGTCCATTCTGCCTGATATTTTTAGAGTCTGCTGGAATAGGTTGAGCTCAGTCAAGTGAGCCCTGTGCTTTCTAATGAGCACCACTCTGGCCAGCAGCTGCCATAGGGACCAAGAGCCATTGGCCACACTGCTCTAGGTAGATGCTTGGATAAGGGTCAGAAGAACCCTTATCTTGGGACACAGTGCTCTTCTCTGAGCTTCTGTTCTGGAGGCTTTTATTGTAACCATGGAAACCACTCAGATAGATAGTAAGGAAGGTTCTGTAGACACATGCCTAAAACCACAGGCCCACATATCTGTTTCCAGTGGTTTGTCTTCCAGTGGACTCTCCAAGAGCCAGAACCGTAAAATTAGCAGTCAGGAAGTATGAGCTGAAGATAGTTTTTCTAAGTTTTTATTGTTTGTGTCCCTCAAAGGATGTTTAATATCTATCCCCAAATAACCAGTTTGATGGGGGACTATCAAGCCTAGTTCTTCTGTGACTTCTTGCCTTATTTCCAGGAAAATAGCTGCAGCCTGTGGTACTGTCTGTGCAACCATTGTGGCCAGCTCTTTGAAACTCTTCCTTCTTGAATGTCACTCAAGACTTGGTGGAACTTGGGTCCTCACTGCTATGAAGAAATACTAGTATGTGTGGGGGCCTGGGCTTGGTCTCAAGCTCCATTGGCTCCTTTCCTGGATTAGTTGGGTCAAGAAGTATGTTGGTGCATAGTTAGGTTTTTCAGATCTGAGTCTGCTTGTCACAATTTCTTTTTGATTTTTCGAGACAGGGTTTCTCTGTGAGGCCTTGGCTGTCCTGGACTCACATTGTAGACCAGGCTGGGCTCGAACTCACAGGGATCCACCTGCCTTTGCCTCCTGAGTGCTAGGATTAAAGGCGTGTGCCACCACGCCCAGCCACAATCTGTTTCTTAAGAATTTATATCTTGGTTCAAGTGTGGTGGCACACATCTTTAATCCCAGCATTTAGGAAGCAGAAGCAGGTGGATCTCAGAGTTTGAAGCCAGATTGGTCTATACAGAGAGTGTCAGGACAGCCAGGGCTACACAGATGGTGTGTCTGAGGGGGAGGGGAAGGGGGGGTGAAGAGAAGGTGGAAGAGAGGAGAGGAGAGAAGAGAGAAGGGAAGGGGAGAGGAGGGAGGGAAGGAAGGGAGGAGAGACAGGGAGAGGGGGAGGAAGGAGGGGGGAAGAGGTGGGGGAGAGACAGGAAGAGGGGGAGAGAGGTGGGCAAAGGGGGGAGAGAGAGGAAGGAGAGAATGAATTATGTCTTGCTTGTGTGGTGGTTCATATCTGTAATCCTCAGTAGGATCAGGAGTTCAAGGCCATCCTGGGCTACATAAAATCCTATCTCAAAACAAGACCAAATGTAGTGGTGGCGCACGCCTTTAATCCCAGTCCTCGAGAGGCAGAGGCAGGAGGATCTCTGTGAGTTCCAGGCCAGCCTGGTCTACAAAGTGAGTCCAGGACAGCCAAGGCTACACAGAGAAACCTTCTTTCGAAAAAACCCAACCAACCAACCAAACCAAACCAAACCAAACCAAACCACCAAAAGTTTTTATTAGAGATTTCCCATAACACGCTGACCTTTTGAGAAAAAAATCTCATTATGTAGACCAGGCTGATCTCAAACTCACAGAAATGTGCCTGTCTCTGCGTCCTGGGTGCTGGGATTAAAGGTGCGTATTGCCATACCTGGCTAACTGTTGTTTCTTGAACATAGGAATTTCACTACAGAAGAACCACTTGCCACCTTTTTCACCAACAAAGCTTGGAACCATTAGTCTCAAGTTATATTTATTTAACTTGGTTTTTGTTGTTCTATTAAAATGTGACAAATAATATTCTGTAATCTAATGTCCTGTTTTGTGTCACCTTCATCATTACTCCTATAGACTTATTTTTATTCAACCAGTTTTGCCTTCTCTTATACATATATTTCACTTACTTACACACACACACGCAATATTCGGGATCCACATGCTAGACAAGCATTCTACTGTCGAATGGCTCTCCCAGTCTTTACTTCATTTAATTAGAAGTTATTTCATATGTGTTTTTTAAAAAATCCCAGAAGGGTAAAGATGGTTATAACCTGAACCAGCTCCTCTAGTTGTATAGCCACGCGTCTATACCTTTTATGTCCATTCCTAAGGGCTGCATTGTGTTCCACCAAGTGTGCGTACCCTGGCTTACCTATCGCCTTTCTCTTGAGCATCTAACCAATTCCTAGCTTTTGCTGTAATATCTAAAGCTACATTAGACTTTTAAGTTTTTTGCCTAGTGGTGGTGGGCATGGGACCAAGGCCTTGTTTATTCTAGGCAAGTGCTTTACCATGAAGCCATACTCCTGGCCCCTATATTTTTCTTTTGTAATAGTTTAAAATATTGTCAGTTGATTTCTTGGGTTGAATTTCTAAGACAGAAAGAGTAATCATATCCAAAATTTTAAAAACTTTGTTTTGATTTTTTGTGTGCACGTGTAGTGTATGTGTAGGGTTCGTGTGTGAGGGTGTGCTTGTGTCATCTACGGGTGTAGCTGAGGTGGTCAGAGGACAGCCTCAAGGATCAGTATTCATTTTCCACCTTGTTTGCTACTGTGCTACATATTCAAGGCTAGCTGCTCTAAAGGTTTCTGCAGAACTCTCCTGTCACTACCTCCCATCCTTCCATAGAAGTGCTGAGGTCACAGACACAATGATATATATACATTTGGTTTTTACGTGGGCTCCAAGAATCTGAACTCAGATAATCAGGCTTGAACAGCACAAGCTTTTACCCACAGAGCCATGCCCCTTGTTTAATGGTTTGTGTATGGGAAAGATTTGGTCAGCATTGTGTACCTTTTTATTCAGCTTACTAAATTTTATATTTGCTGAAGATCTCACTGAGACGATGAACACTGTTCAGCTTATTATTTCCAAGCAGTCTGCTTTTTGAATGGGTCACATTTTGGTCAGTGGCAATCCTGATGTACTGTTTACAGAAAAAGTGAGTGGTTTCAGAGATGTGGTGCTTTCAGGACCCGGCTTCATTGATTTGTGTTCTTCTAAATGTTCTTTTGGGCATGCTGGGAACTGAATCTATGCCTGCATGCATCTTAGGCAAGGTGAAGTTTGCTGAGTTCTTGAGTGAGGACTGTTAGAGACTAGCGCTTAAGTAACGTGGGTATACTGAGTTCATTTTGTTTTTAATAAATTAACTTATTTTGGCTTTTCAAATTTTTTGTTTTGTTTTGTTTGAGAAAGGGTTTCTCTGTGTGCTCTGGCTGTTCTGAAACTTGCTCTGTAGACCAGGTTGGCCCAGAACTCAGAGATCTACCTGCCTCTGCCTCTCCAGTTCTGGGATTAAAGATGTATGCCACCAACACCCAGCCTGAGTTCATTTTATGATGGTGTGTGTGTGTGTGTGTGTGTGTGTGTGTGTGTTGAGGTGTGCTCAGACAGTGTCCAGTCTACCCTTTTTTCCTAGCTTTTAGTTAGTTAGTTAATTTATTAAATAACAGGGTCTTATGGCTTGCGTCTTGATGAGTAGATGTAAGCTGGCTGGCCAGTTAGCACCCAGGAATTGCTTATCTCGGCTTTTCCTATGCTGAGATTATAAAGGTTTCTTTTTGTGGGGAGAGTTGGGTACTAGTTACTGAACCCAGAGCATCTGCTTTACTTACTACTGAGCTGTAGCCCCAGCCCACATTTGTTTGTCTTAAGTCTGCAGATTGAATTAAGTCCTATGCTTGCTTACAAATTAGTTTACTGACTGAGCTATATCTCCCCAGTCTTCTATAGTCAGGACAGTGTCATCACTATGAGAACATGCCAAGAGCAGAGCTGAAAAGCAGGTTTTTATGGATGTGGGTACAAGCTGCTGGCTTATCTGTGAACACTTATTCCTTTCTCAGTGCCCCTTTCTCACCCCCTACCCCCTCCTCCTTTTTTGGCACAGAGTCTTGCTGTGTAGCCCAGGCTGGCCCGTAAGCCATGATTCTTCTGTATGCTAGGGTTACAGGTGTGCACCTGGCTTATGCTTCCAGTTTTAACTGTGTGTTTCCTCTCATCTTTCCTATTTCTATCTCATTGACAATTGTTCTATAATCATTTTGCTCACAGCTGCCAAATTGCTTTCCAAAAGCATTTTAACAGTAACACCAGTTTTGGGTGCCAGTCACAATTGTATGAGTATTCTTGCTTTATTATAAGTCTTGCCAGCACTGGGTGTCTCTGTATAAAATAAACATACTCTAGAATTACAAATGTACAATGTTACGTCTGCTTTCTGTATGGCTTTGGCAAGTGCGTGGAGTAGTGCTAAGGGAGATGTAAGAACATACGCGAAGGACTGTGGCTCCAGTGGACAGTGGTCAGATGTGCTGTCCTACCTTGAGCAGTATCATAGTAAAGTGCTTGTACTTGGTTCATCTGCTCAGGGCAGTTAAGCCACTTGACTCTTACCTCTTTCCTCTGTGTCTGCAGTATGACGCTGTTCCCATTCAGTCCAGTGTGGTGCTATGTTCCTGCCCGTCCCCATCAATGGTGAGGTCCCAGACTGAGTCCAGCTCGGCCCCTGGCATTCCTAGTGGTGTTAGCAGGCAGGGAGCCACCATGGACGGCACTACAGCCGAAGCCCGACCAAGCACCAACCCCTTGCAGCAGCATCCTGCCCAGCTGCCACCACAACCTCGCAAGAAACGGCCTGAAGATTTCAAGTTTGGGAAAATTCTTGGCGAGGGCTCTTTTTCTACAGTGAGTATGTGCATTTGCTGCTGTTGCTTATTGAATACAGGATTCTCTTGGGATCACTGTCTACTGAGAACACCTGACGAGGCATTGTTCTTCCCAGGAGGCAGTTCCATGCCCACATGGGTTGTTTCCTGCTGTGAATGAGGGAGTGGACCTCCCAGCAGACCACCTGAATGGTGGTTAAACTGGACTTTTGTTTCTTTTGGCCCATACCTTTACTCCCTTACTCAGGAGGCTGAGACAGAGGAGTTTGAACCTGGAAGTTTCAAGGCCTACTTGGGAACATACTGAATGCCTGTCTCAAAAAACAAACAAATAAACAAAAGCATCTGTTGATTTATGTTGCTTTAAAACCACAGTTAACCCAAGGGCAGATATACTTTGTGTCTTCTTGTCTTAGTGGACAGGCCACAGGAAGCTTTTAGTTCCTTACACTGAAAGTTAGTGTCTGAGTTAGTATCTCATTGGAGACTTTTGGTAACATTCGGTGACCTTTTTTCTTTCTGTTTTTTGTTTGTTTGTTTGCTTGCTTTAGCACCTAACAATGACACCAAGTATTTGCTGGAGAGTTGGCCTTCAGATTTTTTTGTTCTAGCTCCCAGGCCAAGTGGGTATTGCTACAGAGTGGTCCAGGGGTCACTTTCAATTCCAGATAGCCTCCAATAAAACATTTCTGTGCTCCATCTTCAATCTGAAATAGGCATTCCAAGGTAGTTGCAGAGTTCCTAAACAACCAGCCTTCCTTACACTTGACTTTGAGGAATCCATATGAGGAATTTGCTTTTTCTTGTCTTTATTTTTTTGAGACAAGGTCTCATTACCTAGCCCTAAGTAGCTCAGAGTTTACTATATAGCTCAGGCTGGCCTTGAACTCACAGAGCTCTATCTCCTCAGTACACCCACTAAAGATGAGTGCCACTATGACTGGCTGAAAAAATTTTCTTACTCTTTATATTTATGAAAGATTCTAAAAAACAAAGAATATGAAATAAAGCTTACTTACATTCCTAACATCTCATCTTAAATTAACGTTGGTAAGTTTTAGGTCTTACTTAACAGCTCTGCTGAAGTAACTTTGTTTATAGAAGGATTGTGGCCTTATGAAGGGCCTCCAACCATGAAGATCACTCCCCGTGCCTCTAGTACTCACCACGCCTTGCAGGAAGAGGAAACTGCTTGAGATCCGTGGGTGTTGCACTCAGCTGCAGCTGATAGTCTAGTGAAGTTCTTCTTTTTCTTGGTTTACTCCTTTATGTTTATCTTCACAGGGATGTGAGTTAGGCACCATCCTTCCTGGGTGGCACAGTCATCCTTCGTCTTTACTGCTATTCGCATGCCATGGGCTACCTGGGAAAGCACTGCAAGCTGGAGGCTCCTTCTTGCTCTTTGGAGTCTGTAGCCCTGGATCTCAAATTAGGCGTTACCCTGATTTGTCTCTATTCCTGAAATAGTGAACACTTACATTAGGTTTCTAGGGGAGGAGTAAAGGACACAGTTACCAGATTGAGCAGGATATTCTCTTGGCAGAGCCTGAAACTAGTGCTGGAGAGCAGACAGACTCCCAAGTACACTTTAGCATTCAAGACAGTAATGACATCACCCCTGTGACATGGAGCAACATGTCCCATGCAATTCTCTAGAAGACTCTGTTCTGTGGGAAACTTGCTTATGAAATGCTAAGTTTAGAAATCTGATCATAAGCTGGACATGATGGCACATGCCTTTAATCCTAGCACTCCAGAGGCTAAAAGAGGTGGATCTCTGAGTTCAAGGCCAGTCTAGTCTACATAGTGAGCTCCAGGTCAAGCTTACATAATGAGGCCTTGTCTTTAATTAAAAAAAAAAAATATATATATATATATATGTGTGTGTGTGTGTGTGTGTGTGTGTGTGTGTGTGTGTGTATATATATATATATATATATATATATATATATATATATATAAAATGCAATATATCAATCTACATCCCCCCTCAGGAGGGATTCCAGTAAACTGTAGTACTTTCCAACTACTTTCTTTTTTATACACGGGAAGATGTGCATGCATGCATGCTCATGAAGCAATGTAAATATAATCTTCATCCCAGGAAGAATTCATTACTCCAGCCTGCTCCCTTCACCTTCATGGCTGAGAGTCCTGTATATACAGCTTGTTCCTTAGGAAATTTCTTTGAGTTTTTTCTGCTTAAATACAGTCAGTCGTACATTGTTCCTGTGGCTGTGGGTATCTTAGAGTGCTTTTCCAGGATTGTTTCTAGGGAGTCCTGTCAGGATGTGACTAACAACCAGAAGCTATGTGCCCATGACCTGTGTGTGGCCTTCTAAAGTTTTTTCACCAGGCCCAGTGATTTCTTGGGGACCTGCTTTTTGGTTCTCACTCCATCGTTGGAGGTGTCTAAAAAACCACATCCATTTACATTTATTGGTTGTGTAGGGCAAAGGTTTTGTTTTGTTTGTTTGTTTGTTTGTTTGTTTTTTGAGACAAAGCTGCCCCCTACAGGCTCTGGATAAACCTTAGGCCAGTCAGCTCTTTTCAGTCTGGTCTGGTGCCTCAGGTGTGTCCAGGGTTTGCTAGTTGTCTGTCCCTGAAGTGGATGAAGTCTGAGCACAGGCAGAGCTGGGCTGTATATGGAGAACATTCTGTAATAATGGTTTGTTCTGTGCTGTTTTAGTTCCTGGTACACAGTAGAGCCATAACTGTGTTCATGCTAGCAAATGAAATACACGATAGCAATTATTTGAGAAGCCTAAGTCAAGGGCAGCTCGTTCTTTCTTTCTTTCTTTCTTTCTTTCTTTCTTTCTTTCTTTCTTTCTTTCTTTCTTTCTTATCAGGATCTATATTGGAAAGGCCTTTTCTTTTTTCTTTATTTTTTGTTTTTTTTTTGTTCTCTTTCCCCCGACTCCCAAGATAAGGTTTCTCTGTGTATCCCTGGCTCTTCTAGAACTTGCTCTGTAGACCAGGCTAGCCTCAAACTCAGCAATCCGCCTGCATTATTATTATTATTATTATTATTATTATTATTATTATTATTATTATTATTATTATTATTATTATTTTGAGGCAAGGTTTCTCTGTGTAGCCTTGGCTATCCTAGACTCGCTTTGTAGACCAGGCTGGCCTCGAACTCACAGCGATCTGCCTGCCTCTGCCTTCTGAGTGCTGGGATTAAAGGCGTGCACCACCAAGCCTGGCATAAAGTTATTTTTCTGAGGAAAATTTCTGTACTTGTGGTATTTGGACATGTCAGTCAACAAAATTCCTTTTTGTTTGGGATGGGAATGGGGCTTAGACAGGGTCTCACTGTGTAACCCAGGGTTTCCAGAGCTTGGAATTTTCCTGCCTCTGGCTCCCAAGTGTTAAGATTATAGGTCTGAAGTTGGGTACTGTGGCACGTGCCTGTAATCCCAGCACAAGCCAGTCTTTGAGTCTGGTCTACAAAGTTAGTCTAGGATGGCCAGGGCTACACAGAAAAACCCTATCTCAAAAAACTAAAAAACAAAACAAAGATAGAAAGATGATAGGTGTACACTGCTATGCCTATTGGTTCTTAACTTTATACATTGACTATGGTACTCTCCGGTAGCTAGCTGATTATAAACTTTTGAAAACAATGGCTTAATTACTATTTACCATTTAATGATTGCTATCATGTTGCTATTAACTATTGGAACTATACGCAGTGGCTTTCCTGTATGTTTGTTAGTACAGAATCTAGTGCAACTGTAAGTGTAACTTCAGATTGTGTGTGAGCAGCTATGCAGGGTTGACAGTGACTTACCAGACTGATCTCATTATTACACTGTGTTTTTTCCACCAAAACCAGGTTGTTCTGGCCCGAGAACTGGCTACTTCCAGAGAATATGCTAGTAAGTATTAACTCCAGTGAGCTATGTGGCTGGGCTCAGGGGCAATGCCAGAGTCTGTGACAAGGTTAGTCTTTTAGAGCATGAAAGCTTGAGTGGGTGGATTTGGGAAAACTACAATTTAGGCCAGTTACCTTAATAAATTGAGTATTTCTTTTATATTTTCTAATGTTAGTAAACCCACTTCTCTTTCACTTTAAGTTAAAATTCTGGAGAAACGTCATATTATAAAAGAGAACAAAGTCCCGTATGTAACTAGAGAGAGAGATGTGATGTCACGCCTGGATCACCCCTTCTTTGTGAAACTTTACTTTACATTTCAGGACGACGAAAAGCTGTGTATCCTTTGCATGGTCAATGCTTGTCTGAAAACCACGTTGTATTTTAAGATCAGGGACAAATTGTTCCTAGAAAAGAAAGGGCACCTCATATATCCCTGTGGGCACTGATATCCTTGGAGGCAGTAGACAGTAACAGACAGTACCAGCACATGGCTGAGGGTCACCAATGTGCTGTGCCCTCTCTAAAGGGGAAATCGGCCTACAGTGTTGAGGTGTTTATTGATAAATGTTGTATTTAATGGATTGTTGTTGTTTTAGCTGCATTGATGCAGAAATGTTCCCTCGTTCCTGTAGCAAATGCTCTGGAGTTCTGTTAGGTATTATTGACTCCTGCTTTTGAAAATGGGGGCCTGAGAGAAAAAATGATCTTGCATCTCCTCAGGCTTCTGGAATTAGCATCAGATTCTCCATACCCTCTTTCACCCCGAGTTTCTAAGTTTGGTCAGAAGGACAACTTGATTAGGCATTTGAGAAGCTGGAGTGATCCAAAGGAGCCCAGAGTACTATCTTCCTGAAGCTTTCTGTCCGCTGGGCTTGCTCAGCCCCTACCTCCACATACTCAGGGCTGTTCAGACTGCCTCTCCAGCAGATTCGCCTTGCGTGTATGTTCATTGGTGTTTGTCCACATTCCTCTTTTTTTTTCCACATTCCTCTTCTTTCTCCTACTATTTATTTACTTATTTATTTATTTATTTATAATGTTTCTCTATATAGCCCTCCCTGTCCTGGAACTCACTATGTATACTATATTGGCCTTGAGTTTACCAGGATCCCTCTGTCTCCCAAGTGCTGGGGCTAAAGGTGTGTGCTACCACACCTGTTGTCTGCTTTCACTTTTAATAACAACTCTGCCTTCTGCTAGATGTATCTGTTGTGTCCCCACCCCCCATTTTAAAGTGCTTTTTCATGGGGAGATAGGCAAAATGCTGATAAGGGAAGGCTCTGCCTTCTTCGGAGGGATCAATTATACTTTGGGAAAACTTATGCACTGACTATTAAAAACTATGCCACAGACATCCAGGTAGCAGGATGAGTTGGAGGGACAGATGAGGTTGTGTGAGTCTTTGAGCCCTGTAGATGCATGAGGACAGAAGCATGTGGGGCCCACAGTGGGCCAAGTTTCTGAGCTCTGAGGTCCTCATACCAATTCTGTTTTTTTCTCCTAGTGTGGAAGGGGTTAGCTCTGACTCTGGTGGCTGTGGTCCAGACTGGAGGAAAGCAGAGTTAGGTATCTGTTAGTGTTTGCCTTCAGAGCCTGGTCTACACTGTCATCTGTCACTGAGCCCGCAGAGACTGGGCAGTGACTAGATGGGAGTAGGCTGTCATTCAGTGCATGTGCTGGTGCTTGTTTGCTTTCTGGGCCAGTGGGTGGCTGTTAGCAAAGCCTCTGAGGAGGCAATATGTAGATAAGACTTGTCAGCCAGTTGAAGGGCTACCTTGAAGAAGCTTCTGGGAGCATGGAGATTCAGAGGCTATAGATCACATAGGTTCTGATGAGGGAGGGAGCTGTCCCATTTCCAATCCTGGCCATCTAGTATGTGGACTGTGCCTGGTGAGAGGATTAGCCCATGAGCGAGTGATTTGATGTTGGACAGGCAGTTTCTGGGGGGCAAAGTTCATGACAGAGGTGAGGTAGTAGAGACAAACCAAAGGGGCTCTTTCTGGAGGGCTTGTTCAGATAGCACTGGTGGAAGGACAATAGGTTCCAGGAGAACAGGTGTGTTGATGGTGATGGTCTTCAGAGCAAGTAGAGCTTCCTGGTCCCAGTGTCATCCCTAGTCCACCTCTGCTGTCATTGCTCACGTAGTAGCTACCAGTGGCCTCTTTATATTTCTTTCATTACATGTCTCTCTGAACCTGTAATGACTTGTTTCGTGTCTCCTGTGCTTGAAAGTACTCTTTTTGATGTCATGAAAGGAGGTCCCGACCTACGCCTGAACTTTTCTGCCAGTCCTCAGACCAATGTTTTCTTTTTCGTTTTCTTTCTTAATTAAAAAAAAAAGATTTTATTTATTTATTTTATGTATATGAGTGCTCTATCTGCATACACACTTACACGTCAGAAGAGGGCGTTAGATCACATTATAGATGGTTGTGAGCTACTATGTGGTTGCTGGGAATTGGACTCAGGACCTCTCGAAGAGCAGACAGTGCTCTTAACGGCTGAGCCATCTCTCTATTCCCAGACCAGTGTTTTTTTATTGGCCTGTTACTAGTCAGCTTTGTGGCACTGCTACAAAATGCCTGGAGCAGCTAGCTCTTGGAAGGGAAGAGACTTGTTTAGTTCACAGTTTGTAGGCTGAGTGTCCAGGTGGCATGCATGATGAATGGTGTTATCCCTGAAGTATATATTGGAGAGTGGATCATGTGTGAAAGAAGGATCACATTTCAAGCCAGGAAGTAGAGTGGGTCGGTGTGGTTGGGTTTACTTCTTTCATGGCAATCTTCCTTGAAGAATTTCCAATGACTGGTGAGTCTTAGGAGCCCAGTGACCCACAGGCATGCCTGTGAACCTGCTTCATAAAGATCCCATCGCCTGCTTCATAAAGATCCCATCGCCTCACTTTCCTACCACCTGGAGGCCAAGCCTCCTAGTCACTAGCACCTTTGAGACACCTGGATCATATCAAGACAGAATCACACATGCTTGGCTTCATCTTCTGTCAGGGTCACAGTGGTAGGATCAGAGCTCAGAAGCCAGACCAGAGTGTTCTTGCTATATAATTGCCAAATGGGACTGGTCATGTCACTTCAGGTGGACAGAGCATGGCCTTTTTGGTCTCCAAGACCCAAAAATTGTAATGGCTCCCTGACTTGTGGTGAGAATGAGATCTGGTGGTTTCTGCCCCACTAGTCATCCTCATTATACATTGCATTGAGAAAGGAAACTGGAACTCTTCGCATGAAGAAATGCCCAGTCACAGTTTCAAGTGGAGGAGAGGGACTAGTCCTTTAGTATTCATCTTTCTAATTTTAGTATATGTGCTACCGAAGTGAGCACTTGTATTCATCTTTCACTACCCTCAAGAGACTCAGGGTGAACCCACACCCACTTAGGATGGGGGAGATGAGACAGAGCTGGGGACACCTCTGCCATAGGCTGAAAACGTAGAACTGGATCACACAGGGACTCCTGAGGGTTCCTCATCAGATATACTAGGGGGACCTGGGAGGCTTGGTCAAGCGTAGGTTTTCTCTATCTTGGTTTAGTCCTGGCTTGATCAGAGTTTAAACAGTGGGGACCTTTCTCCTCACACACAGATGAAGACCAAGAAATCTCAGACACAGTAATTTTCAACCTGTTAGCTTAGAACTCCCACCAGACCAACAGGTATCTGCTTGTCCTTGTGATGCCTCATTTGCAGCATAGAGCTGGACTATTGCCTCTGACCATAGGACTGGGTTCTGGTCCTGTCAATTGTTTGCTTTGTGAACTTGAGCCAATTGTTTAATCTCCCAACCAGGTTCTTCCTCTGCAAATTGCACACATTAGGCTCCTAGGCTCCCTGGCTCTGTTAAGGCACTTGGCTTGTGTTTGCCCTCCCAGGAACTCACCCAGTCTGTGACAGCTTTTGCTGCCCTGGAGCACTGACTGGCCAAGGAGGTGGAAGATGTTCTTAGGATGCACATTACAAAGGTTTACAAGAACATCTTGGAATGGGGAAGGACCACCAGCCTGAGGAAGAACGCAGGCACCTGCTATGCTTAAGAGCTATAACCTGCCTCTGCTTCCCTCCAGAGCTGAGACCCATAGGCGTTACTCTCACAGGAATCAGGAACCAGTGAAGGGTCAGATAAAAGGCAAAACCAGGAAGCTGGAAAGAGTGAGAAGTTACTCCCTGTTCCCAAGGCTGTAGCCTTATGCCTGGGCTCCTAACGGGTGAGGCCCTGCTGCCAGCCTCCCTCAGCTCCACTGCTGTGATAAAACACCATGATGATGTCATTTCTCTATCTTGATGAACAACTTGAGGGAGGAAAGGGTTTCTTCCAGCTTAGAGTTCCACATCAGTGTCCATCACTGGGGGATGTCTGGATAGTAAATCAGGGAAGGGACCCTGAGACAGGAGCTGTTGTAGACGCTATGGAGGGATGCTGCTTACTGACTTCCTCACAAGGCTTACTTAGCCTGGATACCCCAGGATCACCTTCCCAAGCATGGTACCACCCACAGTGGACTGGCCTTCCCCCACCAATAACTAACTAAGAAAATGCACTATAGACTTTCCTACAGGCAAATCTTAGGAAGATTCTTTCTCTTTTTACTCTTTTTTTCTTTTGTTTTTTTGAGACAGGTTTCTCTGTGTAGCTTTGGCTGTTCTGGACGTGCTTTTTGTAGACTTAGCTGGCCTTGAACTCATATAAGTCTGACTCATCTCTCACCATCTATGCCTCTCAACTCAGACAAAGTCTGACAGAGGACTGAAACTTCTTTTTTCTTGTTTTTTTTTTTTTTTGAGACAGGGTTTCCTTAATTATAGCAATCCTCCTGTCTCTGCCTCCCGAGTGCTGGGATTAAAGGTGTGTGCCACCACGCCTGGCTAGAGAACTGAAACATTTACTGTGGAGAATGGAGAGAGACTTAGCCAGGCCCAGCTGCATCATCGCTCAAAGCAGAGGCTGATACCATGTCTTGGCTAGTTTTATGTCAACTTGACAGAAGCCAGAGTTATCTGGGAAGAGAGACTTCTCAGTTGAGAAACTACCTTTCACCCGGGTGTGGTGGCGCATGCCTTTAATCCTGGGAGGCAGAGGCAGGTGATCTCTGTGAGTTCGAGGCCAGCCTGGTCTACAAAGTGAGTCCAGGACAGCCAAGACTACACAGAGAAACCCTGTCTCAAAAAACAAAAACAAAATCAACCAAGCAAAAAACCCAAAAAACAAAACAAAACAAAAACAAAACCCCAAAAACAGAGAGAGAGAGAGAGAGAGAGAGAAGAGGAGAGGAGAGGAGAGGAGAGGAGAGGAGAGGAAAGGAGAGGAAAGGAAGGAAAGGGGTGGGTGGGTGGGGTGCGGTAGGGAGAGAAGAAAAGCACAAACAGAACATATATTGCAACACCTGGTACTAAGGAGTGGCTATTTCTTGTCTCCCCAGCAGGTATTTTTAAAATAGTTCAAATTTGGAAAATTAAAGTTCTTTTTTAAAACTTTTTATTATTATGTATGTATACAGTGTTCTGCCTGCAGGCCAGAGGAGGGCACCTGATCTCATTGTAGATGGTTGTGACCCACCATGTGGGGAATTGAACTCAGGACCTTTGGAAGAGCACCCAGTGCTCTTATCCTCTGAGCTATCTCTCCAGCCTGAATTGGAAAATTAAAATTGTTATAGAGCATGTCATTTTTATGCCCAGAAGGACTGTTAGCACAGCCCATGGAATACAGCAAGTTCAAGTTACAGTTACTCAGCGTTCTGTTAGGACTCATGTTTTCAGAACTGTCTTCTCCTGCACTTTAAGGCTGTCCGCATATTGGGTGCCTTGGCCACAGTCTATTGACTGAATAGGCATCTGAAGGCTTCCTGTCATAGACCACAGTGGCCTCTGGGGACATTTGTCTAGAAGGACACCTGGGCTGAGAGGTATTGTGCATGTTTTTTCAGGGACTGTGTGATTATCTTAGAGATTCTGTGCTGGCACCTGGTCTTGGAGCTGGGGCCTGGATCTGACCCCCCCTCCCCCCCCAAAAAAGTGACCATCTTGGAGCACAGGTATCTTCATTTTGCATTTGATGAAAAAGAAGTTCTTATTGAGCTTTTAAGGTTAATTTTTAGAAAAATGTATTTTTTATTTCTTCCTTAACCACAAAATATTCAGATTTTGGCCTTAGTTATGCCAAAAACGGAGAGCTACTTAAATACATCCGCAAAATCGGTTCATTCGATGAGACCTGTACCCGGTTTTACACGGCTGAGATTGTGTCTGCTTTAGAGTACTTGCATGGCAAGGGCATCATTCACAGGTAATGGGCACTGCCCCAGCTGGGTGTACAGCACTGCCCCTGTAATGACTAGTGCAGTGGCTCTGAGGCGCACACATAATTCACATCAGCTCTCAGGGTCAGCATTAACTGGCTTTATACAAGTTATGATGTAGGTGTTTTCAGGTGAGAAAACTGAAAACAAGCTGAAAACCTCATGTCTAAGTCATCAGTTCAACTTGGGTGAGGTGTCTTCCTGTGATACCAACAGCTTAGATATCTGGTGCTTTTTATTTTGCCAGTTGCAACTTTTCATCTATTTAATAATTCTAGTAATATTTTTTGCTTTTTCATTTTGATAAAGGCAAACTAGAATTCCTTTATGAACTAAAAAATAATTTCAATAAAATGTTACTAAAAATGGTAGATAAGTAGTGAGGATGGCCATTGAAAGCAGAGCTGTTAAGTTTGTAATGGGCCGGGTGTGTTGGCGCAGGCCTTTAATCCCAGCACTTGGGAGGCAGACGCAGGCAGATTGCTGTGAGTTTGAGGCCAGCCTGGTCTACAAAGCGACTCCAGGACAGTCAGGATGACACAGAGAGACCCTGTCTCGAAAAAACAAAACATCAACAAAAAGGAAGTTTGTAACAACTCATTTGCTAAAGATAAAGCGATACATAGAGTTATAAAGTGATTTGGGATGCTATATCTTGTGCTGTTGATAATTCTTTGATATGAACTTTGGCCTTGTTGTCTTGGTTTTAGTCTGTAAAGGTAAAATTCATCACTTTATTTTGTTCCCAGCAAAATGTGCAACATGTGATAGTGCTGCTCTTTAAGCATTTCCTCTCAAGGTGAAACTCTTTTACAGAGACCTGAAGCCAGAGAACATCCTGTTAAATGAAGACATGCACATCCAGATCACAGACTTTGGAACAGCAAAAGTGCTGTCCCCCGACAGCAAACAAGGTGTGTGTGCTTAGCTTTCAGCCGAGCTCTGTTCTGGGCTCACAGCTAAGAGCCACGTTGAACAACATGTTCCATTCACTAATTCAGAGATGTTTTGGCTCCCCAAGTGTGTGAACTCTAGGAGTAGGGGAAGGACCAGGTCATTTGTGAACTAGGGGTAGAGTTGGTGGCACCTATATATGCTGCAAGTTGTGTCTTGTGGAGCACATCCCTAAATTTCATTGCCTTCCTCCCTGCCTATCTTCCTGTTTCTCCATCTGATGTGTTCAGCTGCCTGTGATGGCCCAGGCTCTAGGAAAATTAAATGAGCAGGGGCTGATTGTGCCTGCTTATAATTATCAGCTTTCCAAGTTCTGTTCAGAGTTAGCTTAAAGCATTGGGGTCACAGTGTGATGTCTTTTCTATCAGGGGAGTTGCTGCTGAGAGTCCATTTGGTCCAGAAAAGTGGGATGGCTTGTTGCCCCTCTGTCACCAACATCCTCTGTGGATAGAAACTGCTCACTCTGGATATGGACACACAGACACGCAGACACACAGACACACAGACACACACACACAGACACACACACACACACACACGAACAATTAGACTGTGCCACAGCATTGAGTGGAGACAATAACCTATTGATGATGCTGTCTTGAGGGAAAGAAAGTTGGTAGGTTAATTAATGACTTTGCAAAAGATCCTTAATTTTGAGATGCATGTGATTCTTCAGAGCTACCTGGCCTTTCTGCCTATACTTGGGGTCTCAATGAGAGAGAGAAAGGCCATTAAGGAAAGCACTATGGGATAAGGTTTTCCATAGCCTTGGAACACAGTTGTGTTAGCAGAAAGGAAGAGTTGATAAGCACTGTGCAGTATGTGCTTTTATGGTGATTGCTGCTTTTTTGGTAAAGAGCATGCAAGGGCACAGTGCAATAGACTTCTGGCTGTCTCCACAAATAGTAAGCCAGAGAGGATAACAGCTGGGCCTAAAACTGAGAGTTCAGGCAACGAAACAGGCTCTGTTTACATGGTGCTGTAGGGGATGGCCTGCTGGCTTCTGTTCATGGGACCTTGCATGTCCTTCTCCATGGTGTCCTCACGCTTGTTCTTTTTCAGACATTATCTGTTCTTTACTTTTGTACAGTCCTCCTGCGCCAGTAACATATCTACACCACCTTTGGGGATAGCAAGCCTCGCCTTTAAGGAAAGAGGCTTCCTCAGGTGATGTGGTATTGTACCCTTGTTGCCCCTTCTGTCACTGCTGGAATGCCCCAATATCTGACTCTGATTGACTCATTCCTAGTAAGTAGTAGCCATCTTTCTGTCCATCAATGCTAATTTTATAGGCTTGGTGTAACCTTGAGCATTATCCATTATAAAGTTGAACCAAATAGCTACCCCATCTCTTAATTCCTTCTTGTAGGGAGAGTCTGTCTTTTTCCCCATCGTGCTTGTGCTGACTCCTGCCTGAAACCTGGAGCCAGGATGTAGCTGTGATCCTGAATGAGCTGTGCAGTTGGGCTGTGCTTTGGATGTTTCTTTCATTATATAGATTTTCTTAAGAATCTGATAACTCTGCACAGGACTAATACTATGTTTTTTTTTAATATAATGTTTTATAGCTACTCTAAAAAGTATAACAATGTAGCCCTGCTCTATCTGCCACATGTAAGCTGAGTTCTTATGTTCCTCCGGGGCCTGGAGTGAATGAGAAGTGGAGCCCTGATGTGGGTTCAGATCATCTGGTACCTACCATGGAATGTAGAGGGTCCCTGGGCTGGAAGCCCAAGTCTCATTGCCTTAGTACCCTGAATACCCGAGCTATTGGTGACTAAAAAGAGGATGGTCTCTGGTCTGCAGCTCTTTACTTGTACCTGCTATGTGTTCAATGTATATTTAGTTGCCACAGGTCTAGCAATGAGCACCATAGACAGGATCTATGCTCTAGTGACAAGATGATGGATGAATGTGGTGAGTACCTCTTGCAGCTGGGTGTTAGGTAGGAGGTGCCAGGTGGCTAGGGTCCAGTAGGTATCCTTAGGTAGGGTCCTTTGATGGCTTTGTTTATTCTAGGTGACCAGCTGCGCTGACTATAGTTAAATGTGGACACCCTGAAGAATACATAGAGGGACAGTGTGATTGGGGGCCAAGGGTTAGATTTTCAAGTATGACTTTTTTTTTTTCTCTCCCAACTTCCTAGCCAGGGCCAACTCATTTGTAGGAACAGCACAGTATGTTTCTCCGGAGCTGCTCACAGAGAAGTCGGCGTGTAAGAGGTAACTCATATTTAATACAATTGTTCTTCTCTTCTCTTTGATATCTATTAGGCTCAGTCATGAGGAATTACTCTCTGAAACGGAGGCTTTATTTAGTAGTTCTTAAAGTATGAGCCTGGTACAGAAACACATCCCTTATGATCCCACATCTCGGAGGATGAGTTAGAAGGATCATGAATACGAATCCAACCAGGGATACATGGTGAAACCTTGCCTCTAAACAAACAAAAATGGTTGAGCATGATGGTGCGTGGTGTTTCCCCAGTACTCTGAGCCAGAGGCAGGTTTATCTCTGAGTTCAAAGACAGTTAAGTCTATATAGCAAGTTCCAGACCAGCCAGGACTTCATAGTGAGACCTAAAGAATTTAGTCTTCTGCTTTTTTTTTAAAACACATTTTCTGTTTCTTTGATGTGTATTCTATTTACTTTTATAATTTTATAATTCTTGCTGGTTGTTGCTTTTTGGGTAGACAGCTGGTCCTCTTCATTTAAGAAAGGCTTCCAGGCCTGGAGAGATGGCTTAGAGGTTAAGAGCACTGGCTGTTCTTCTGAATGTCCTGAGTTCAATTCCCAGCAACCACATGATGGCTCACAACCATCTACAATGAGATCTGGTGCCCTCTTCTGGCCTGCTGGCTCACAGGCGGGCAGAATAGTACATAAGTAATAAATACATTTTAAAAAAAGATAAAAGAATGCTGTGTGCCATGTGCTTATTATAGTGTCATAGGTTCCTTAGAGGTGGATAGGAGCCCTGGAGAGACAGAAGAAATTTCTAGCCCAGAGCATATAGTCCTGGGGTAGGCCTGGCAGTGGTCACAGCATTGAAATTGTTTGAGAGATGCAACTGGATCTTGGTGGTGGCCTCAGACATGAATATTAGAAGCACACAGTATATAGAGTGATGTAGAGATGGGCACTGGAACAGGTTTGGTCTTGTTTTTATGTGTGTGGGTGTTTTGCATACTTGTATGTGTACCATGTCCGTGGATGATACCCATGGAGACTAGAAGAGGACGTCAGATACTTGGAACTGGAGTTATGGATGGTTACAACCATCCATAGGTTCTGGGAATGGAACCTAGTCTTCTGGAAGAGCAATTAGTGCTCTTCACCACTGAGTAATCTCTCTCCAGCCTCCAAGGGGTAGGGATCCATCTGTCCGTCTGCCTGTCTGTCCGTCCGTCCGTCTGTCCGTCCATCCATCCATCCATCCACTTATTTGTTTAGATATCAGAGGTTAAAGAGTAAAGAAGGGCCATTCTGGAGGCCGCAGTGGCCTGGGGCCATGCAAGTCAAAAGCACTATCTTGTCTAAATGTTTTTAAAAGAGGGCCAAGATTTTCTTGACAGAGCCCAAAAAGGGAAAGACATAGGTCAGAACATGTGTTGTGTATATCCTGGGAGGGTCCTTTTGAGCCCTACATGCATCCAGCTTTTAGATCTCTCCCAAGGTGAGCACAAGTCATGCCCAGAGAGCATTTGAGGTAATCATAGCAGTATCACCCTACCGTGACAAAGCTGTCTCTCTAAACCCCACTCCCTCAGACCAAGTTGTCAACACTGGTTAGCTTCTTCTTCAACTTCCACCTTCCCTGATCTGCAGCAGCCTGGTGTGGCAAGGCGTTAGCAGTGAACTATGCTCTCCTTTCAGAATGAGAAAAGGGCATGTATGAAAGTTGTTAACACACAATAGAAGTAGCATCTGCAGGGGAGCTCAACCACTTGGTAGTTATTCCTGCCAAGTGTGGTGCCATTTTACTCAGGTCAGACTTCCCACATACCTGGTCTTAAGGAGTAGCAGTACTTTGTAGGCTGAAGCTGGGTGGTATGGACAGACATTGTAAAGTGAACCTTATTTGTCATTTAAATTATACCAATACCATTTTTCTTTGTGTTTTCCCTTCCTTAAAGTTCAGACCTTTGGGCTCTTGGATGTATAATCTATCAGCTTGTGGCAGGACTCCCACCGTTCAGAGCCGGGTAAGAGAGATCCTGTACATCTCAAACTTCGGAGTCTTTCACAGCACACCCTACTGCCCACAACCACTTGTGCCCAGTTAGGGAAGAACTTCCACCACAGCTTAAGAATGTGTGGTGGCCGGGCATGGTGGCACCACACGCCTTTAATCCCAGCACTCGGGAGGCAGAGGCAGGTGGATCACTCTGAGTTTGAGGCCAGCCTGGTCTACAAAGTGAGTCCAGGACAGCCAAGGCTACACAGAGAAATCTTGTCTTGAACTCCCCACCCCCCACCAAAAGAAAAAAAAATGTGTGTGGTGCTTGGGGACTTTAGTTAGTAAGATCTGGCCTGGGAGGCGAGGACAACTTTAGCTTGTTCTATAAAAGTACTAAGATTTGAAAAGCCCTTGCCCAAAAACAACAGCTTTTTTTTTTAATCCACAGAAATGAATATCTTATATTTCAGAAGATCATTAAGCTGGAATATGATTTCCCAGAAAAATTCTTCCCTAAAGCAAGGGATCTTGTGGAAAAACTCTTGGTAAGTATTTTAATTTTTTTGTAGTGAAGAACTATCATAGCTACCTCCTCTGACTTCTCTCACACTCATGGGCATCCTTTACAAAGATGTATTTAAGGTAGGCAGTGCTTATAGATAGTCAATTTTTTTAAAAATCTCATCTCCTTATAATCCCTTTCACTTTCCCAGGGTCTACTTCTTGACATTAATAAGACAGTAAATTACTGTTTTATTTTGCATATGTTTATTCACATCAAATCACATTTTAAGTGATTGCCATTGAGTGATTGGGTATATCCCAGTGGCAGATGGCTGTTAATCTCACTTCAGTGACATCTGCCAATGTCAATTTTAGAGTGTAAGCTACATGAAGACTTTAAAAATCTACCTAGGTAACACGGCAGAGAGAAACAGACTTATCTGGAAAGATATGCCATTTTATGTTCAAAAACTGGAATCTCAGCCCTGTTGCTTTGGACCCTGACCTTCCTTCCTAACTCTTTGGGAGTTAGTCCTGTAATCGGGTAGGCCTGCGGTTGGCTCTTCCCAGCCACCCTTCTGGACTCTTTTTCTTCATTTCACTCAGTAGAGAGTTGGCTTAATTCAGCTCTGCAGGCCTAGGAGTGACTGTGCCACAGCCTTTGAGAGGTATGATAGACTGTGTACCCAGTGAAAACGCCATGTTCATTTTCTTTGTTCTTAGAAACATCAGTTAATTTTTTTTCCTTATGTTACAATTTTTACATTTATTTATTTCTGAGACAGAGTCTTGTGGTGTAGTACAAGTTGTCTTAAAATTAATTTTTTTTCCTTTTCTTTCTTTCTTTCTTTTTTCCCTTTTTCAGGACAGGGTTTCTCTGTGTAGTCTGGACTCGCTTTGTAGGCTATCCTTGAATTCACACTGAACCATCCACCTCTGCCTCCCAAGTGCTGGGATTAAAGGTGTGCGCCACCATGCCTGTTGACTATCCTAAAATTCTTGACAGCCCCCTTGCCTTAGCCTGAGTGCTGGGATCACATACCATGCCTGGCTTTTTCATTATATTTTTTTTGTTGCTGTTGTTTGTTTGTTGGGACATAGGTTTTCTCTGTGTAGCCTTGACTGTCCTGGACTCACTTTTTAGACCAGGCTGCTCTTGAACTCACAGAGATTTGTTTTCAGTAGTATTTCTTGCGCTGGAGGGATGGCTCAGAGAGTAAGAGCACCGACTGCTCTTCCAAAGGTCCTGAGTTCAATTGCCAGCAACTACCTGGTGGCTCACAAACATCTATAATGACATCTAGGTATTTTCTTCTGGTGTGCAGGGTACATACAAAATATATATACATATAAAATATATGTAATAAATCTTTAAAACACATAATAAATCTTTAAAAAGTAGTATGTCTCTCTTTCTTAAAATAATATTTTTTCTTTAAGAATTTCAAATGTAAGCCAGGCATGGTGGCACATGCCTTTAATTTCAGCACTTGGAAGCAGAGGCAGGTGGATTACTGTGAGTTCAAGTCCAGCCTGGTTTACAAAGCGAGTCCAGGACAACCAAGAGTATACAGAGAGACTCTGTCTCGGAAAAACAAAGCAAAACAAAAAACAAACAAACAAAGAAAGAATTTCAAATGTATTTTTAACACATGCACTTCCCAACTCCTTTCATTATTACCCTCCTTAACCCTTTCCAGCCTTGGAATTTCTTCCTTACCCCGCTCCACCTCCCACCCCTGCTTTTCCCTATCTAGTCCAGTTTGTGTGACCCAGCTGGTTTTGGGAGAAAGTGGGGCCTACTCTGATGTGTGCTCAGCGTACCAGGGCTCACGTCTTGTAACATTTTTAGCTGGGGGTTTTAAAAGATTCTTGTTGTTGCCCTCTGTATTTTGAGGTTGAGATTTGTTTTTACCTGTAGGAAGAAAAGGGCAGAGCTTTGGGATAAGGCAAGAGTCCTAGTCAATCTTGGCTTTTTCTGTCATGACATGGGCAGCCCTGGGGGTGGATCACTGTCCCTATTCTTTCCAGGAGGTCTCAGGACTTGAAAACACTTCCACAAAATAAACAAATAATTACATTTCAACCCTGACAGTGACATGTCTTGGCTATCATTTAAGGTTTTAGATGCCACAAAGCGTTTAGGCTGTGAAGAGATGGAAGGGTACGGGCCTCTCAAAGCTCATCCGTTCTTTGAATCCATCACGTGGGAGAATCTGCACCAGCAGACACCTCCGAAGCTCACAGCTTACTTGCCAGCCATGTCAGAGGATGATGAAGACTGCTATGGCAACGTAAGCCGGCACCAGGGGGAGTAGCCCAGGCAGAGAGAAAGTTTGCCTGCTATGCTGTATGAATATGTTCACTGGGAACCTTCGTCTGTGTGATTACTGGGTAAAATGGGGGAGTGAACATTGTGGACTTGGTTGTGGTTGAATGCTTTGCTGTAGTAAGTAAATGTCCAACACTCCTTGTGTGGGCTGGTTCCTGTTCTTATTTCCTCAGCTGATGAGCTTTTACCTGTTTGGGGCGTGGGAGGGAAGCAGGATACGGACTGGACCTTTGGATGAGAGACCAGTGCGCTGCTGTAATCCCACATCTCCTGACACTGGGGCTCCTGCAAGTTCATCAGTAGCTTTTAGCTCAGAGCCTTTCTGCTTTTTTTTTTTTTAATTGCTCTGGAATGCTTATTTTTCCTAGAGAACCCAGAATGCTACTGATTTGAGTTTCCAGGGATGTAGTGTGGGAGGGCAGACTCCAGTCCCTGTAGCTTGATGCTCAGTATTAGGTGCCGGGGTGTGTGGGCAGTTGCTGTCACTGGCTTCAAGGCAACTTATCTCTCAAGAATTGACAACAGGCACAAGACTTTATATATAGGTTGTTTTTAAAAGTTTCTTTTTCTTTTTTTTTTTTTTTTTTTTTTTTTGGTTTATCGAGACAGGGTCTCTCTGTGTAGCCTTGGCTGTCCTGGAGTCACTTTGTAGACCAGGCTGGCCTTGAACTCACAGCAATCCGCCTGCCTCTGCCTCCCAAGTGCTGGGATTAAAGGCGTGCGCCACCACTGCCCGGCATGTTTTTAAAAGTTTCTAACTTAAAAAAATGGGAAATACCAGCAAAAGAAAAAGATGAAAGAACCCATAATGTGCCTCCACAATTTCAGTCTTAGCCAGACTCTTCTTCCATTGTGACCTCCATATTTAATTTTTTAAATATATTGTCATGGATTCAAGTCAACTCTTCTCATTCAATTTCTGTCGTCTTGGCTTGTTCTAACCAGATGCCATGCATGGAGTTCTGTTCAATTAACTGAGCAGTTCTGACATTTACCTGAAACCCTTCCAAAGCAGCCAGGGTTGGTGTGTGTGGGGTAATCTCAGCACATAGAAGGCTCAGGCAAGAAGATTAAAAGTTGGGGCTGGGGATGGAGAGATGGTTCAGTGGTTAAGAGAACTTTCTCTCTTTCCAAAGGATATGGGTTCGATTCCCGGCACCTGTATGTTTGCTCACAACTATCCATAATTTCAGTCCTATAGGATCAAACACCTATTCTGACCTCTCAGAGCACTAGGCACACACATGGTACATCAACCTACCTACCTACCTACTTACCAGTTATTCTGGCTTCTGGGATCATTAGGCACACACATGGTGCATGCATCTCTCTCTCTCTCTCTCTCTCTCTCTCTCCCCCTCCCTCCCTCCCTCCCTCCCTCCCCTCCCTCCCTGTGTCTGTCTGTCTATCTGTCTATCTATCTATATCTATCATCAATCCATCTATCTAGTTATCTAGATCTCTCTCTTTTTCTACACTCACACACCCACATGCAAAAGTTGCACATACATAAAGTAGTAAGTACAAAGTTCATGGTCAGTTTAGCTACAAAAGTAGACACTGTCTCAGAACAAAACAAGCAAAAAACCCAAACAAAGAGGATCTTCTAAAGCTAAATTAAAGCCATTGCTGTTTTTGC
This sequence comes from Acomys minous, assembly GCF_964271855.1. Lineage (NCBI taxonomy): Eukaryota > Metazoa > Chordata > Mammalia > Rodentia > Muridae > Acomys > Acomys minous. The sequence continues at coordinate 41,139,948 of NC_140498.1, forward strand.
CTCTTTGAGATCAAGGAATCCTCTATGTCTTTTACTTGCTATTTGGCATATTCCCATTTTCATCTAAAATATTCTTTGTCCTCAGACATGTAAGGACTAAACTCAAAGCATCTATGCTGACATTGGCTAGTTTCTGCATAGTATGGTCACTGCAGAGAACCTCGCCTTGTGCCAGGAGTTCTGCCCTTGCCCCAAAAGCCTTTTAAATGCCTATGAGTGGTGTCTTTTTGGGTCATGTTAGGGGGTGCTGATGGAAGCCTTGGTGTCCTACTAGGACAGTCATCCCTGTGTAAGTTTACCAGGAATGTCAGGCAGTCTTTCAGCCTGTGGCCTCTGTGCCTTCTTCCCGTTCCTCCCAAGGGCAGCTCTTCCTAAGGACTGAATCAGCTCCATTATCTTCCATCGCAGCAGCCAGGAGTGTTTCTTCTTGTATGTTTGTACGTGTATATTATACGCATCAAAGCATCTCTGCAGGCATGCTCTGCACTGCTGAGGACATGGCTTTCTTATTGATAGCTTTGACTTTATCTGTATAACCTGGCTCTGAGTCACAGCTACTTGGTTTTGTTGGGTGGCTGCTCAGCTCTTCCAGTGTGGTTTAAGGGCTTTGTAAGTATCTAGGCAGAGCACTTCCTGTACCAAAGTTCACCTTTAGGCAGTCAGCTAGGCCTGGGGAGTGCTGGGACAGAGGAAGTCTGTTCTGAAGGTACTCTTTTTTTCATGGTTGGAGCAGCTCAGTGATGTGGAGAGGCAGCTTTGTGCTGATTTTAAATTCAGTGTTGGCCAGAGGATTGTGACTCAGAAACTGAAGCCACCTACTGGCTCTGAAAGTTCTTGTGGGGACCACCCTCCTCCAGTAGAAGTATGGCAGTCATCTCTGTAAATTGATACAGACATCATTCATCTCACAGGGGACCCTTCATGAAGGAAGTGGAGACAGTGTTAGGGTGTGAATCTGGAGTCAGCAAGATGGAGATGTGACTCCTGTGGGGCTGTGCAAGCATAAGCTCTGCAGAGGGCCACTGGGCAACAGCAAGGAGGTGGACATAGGACTTAGAGAATCTGCAGAGGGTAAGGGTAGGGGTTGATCTCTGGAGTAGTAGCCAGGGCTCTCTTTCTGGAGACTCAGGGTATAGAAGGATGAGCTTGGGAGTGTGAGGCCCAGGCCAGCATAGCTGGCTGCCCGGGGTGGCCATACCTACCTTCACCTGTGCTCAAAGATCTTTGGCCCTCTCATTGCCTACGAGTTGCTAGAATGTGGGCTGCTCATGTGGCAAGTTAAGAATAGTTCTGCTTTCTGTGTCGACACTGGCTTGTATTTTAAAAAGAATTATTTTTAAAAAATGTTGTAAGCTAAATCGAACTATGCAGTGAGTCTAAAACCTGAAACCCCAGGACTAAAAGAAACATGTACCTGATCACTGAGCTCCATGCCAGGGGCTAGATGCTCTGTTTCTGCCTTGCGGTGCGGGTCCCAGGTTCCTTCCTTCTCCCTGGAGATGAAGGATGTGGTGTAGCCCCTCTCTGTCCTCTGCTTCTATCAGAAGAGGAACTTGTAGCAGAAGGCCCAGCCTTGTCTTGGTTTAGTGGTCTAATGGCCGTCGGAAGAGAATCTGTCTGTATACACCAAAAGGGACAGGTAGTCCACCTGCCTTTGAAATGCATGTAAGCTTACCAGGTTGTGAGTGGCTGTTGGGGCCAGGCAGTGCGGGAGGGGTCTTTGTCCTTAAAGGCAAATTAAGGTACTTCTCTCTTCTCCTTCCCTGCAGTACGACAATCTCCTGAGCCAATTTGGCTGCATGCAGGTGTCATCCTCCTCCTCTTCCCACTCCCTGTCTGCGGTGGATGCCAGCCTGCCCCAGAGGTCGGGCAGCAACATAGAGCAGTACATCCATGATTTGGACACTAACTCTTTTGAACTAGACTTACAGTTTTCAGAAGATGAAAAAAGGTTGTTACTGGAAAAGCAAGCCGGTGGAAACCCTTGGTAAGAACTATAGGCACCAGCAGCCCTGTCTAGAAATGTGGGGGGCAGTGGGGCACAGGCATGGGCTGGGCTGGTTGTCCTTGCCTCTCCTCTCCAGTACTCTTCCAAGAAACAAGTTCCTAGTGAAGGAGAGATAAACCTGTTTTTTAGCATCCCAAGTGTGGGATTGGAACGGTCTTGTGAGAGAACAGGTGATGTTAAATTCACTAGAGCAACCACCTGTGTGGGAGCTTGATTGTTGCCAGCTAAAAAGATCCCATGAACAGACTCTGGGAGGAGATATATAAATGAGCCCAGAACTGGAGGTGGGGCTTTTGGAGACTTGGGATAGTTTTGGCTGTTCATTGCTGTACTTCGAGACTCTCCTAGAGAGAACCGCTTGAGGGAAGGCTTCGGGGCTCCAGCTCCTGCTGAGGTTTCGGGTTCTGGTTACTCCAGGTTCTAACAAAACAAACAAACAAACAAACCTACTGATTACGCCAAAAACAATGGTTCCTCGAAACTAATATCCTTATGGTTTTGTTACTGTGTTCGTTAATCCTCTTTTACTATTGTTTTGGTTAGTTGGGTTATAAGTGACGTACACTCATTTAATAAGTTGTTAATAAAATATATTAGATTAAAAAAAATTGAGCCTACATCCCTGAGACCTCAGGGCTGGGGCTTGAATTAGATTGTATTCTTTGACATTTTTCCTACATGTACTTAACATCTTTATAAATGAGTTGAAGACTCATATATATAAAAAACTATATTTTGCCAACATTTTCTTTAGCTTACTTCATCACTCTATTGATGGATTTTGTTTTACAGCTTTAAGTTTTGTAATGTCAATTAGCCAATTTATGTGCATTGGTGTGAGGGTGTCAGATCATGGAGTTAGAGACAGTTGTGAGCTGCCATGTGGGTGCTGGGAATTAAACCCAGTCCTTTGGCAGAGCAGGCAGTCCTCTTAACCACGGAGCCATCTCTCTAGCCCCCCTGTTTTAATGTTGTTTCCCACCCAAGTCTACTGAAAGGGCTTTAGTATTTTTACCTGGCCCCTCCTTTTTTTCTTTTGTCTTTTTGTTGTTCTATTTTTTTGAGACAAAGTCTTACCTTAGCCTGGGACTTGCACTGGCTTCAAACTGATACAGATGCTCCTGACTCTGCCTCCCAAGTGCTAGGATTAAAGGTGATGCCTGACTTTATTTTCTTGTAGTATTTTTATCCTTTTACCTTTAAAATTTTTTAAATTTATTCTTTGACAATTTTATACATGTATAAAATACCTTGAACATATTTATCTCCATTACATTTAGACTTCTTTTGGGGGGGTAGTGAGGTCCCTTAAGAATATGTAATTAGGTACAATGGGAGGAGGAAAATTAAGGTCTTGTTAAGGAATGAGGGAGAATGCACAAGACTCAGGGGACTTGTGAGGAGGAGGAGGACCTTTAGTAGCTTTTCTTTTTTCTTTTTTTTTTTAAAGGTGTGCACCACCACCGCATGGTGAAACCTAAGCTCTTGTAAAATTCTTTTTATTTATTTATTTATTTATTATCTATACAGTGTTCCAACTGCCTGTGTTTCTGGACACCAGAAGAGGGCACCCGATCTCATTATAGGTGGTTGTGAGCCATCATGTGGTTGCTGGGGATTGAACTCAGGACCCCTGGAAGAGCAGCCAGTGCTCTTAACCTCTGAGCCATCTCTCCAGCCCTTTAGTAGCTTTTCTAATGCCGTGCAGATGGCTAAGACTAGATTGGCTTAACCACCAAAACTTATTTCTCTAGAAAAATTAAAATAGATACTGGTTCCTAGAAATAATCTACAATTCCAGGGAGTTTAAATTTGTCCCTTAACTCCCTCTTTCCTAAGGTATTCTTAGGGATAGGGGAAGACGATTTTTGTTGTACTTTTTTTTTTTTAAAGATTTATTTATTTGGCCAGGCATGGTGGCACACGCCTTTAATTCCAGCACTCAGGCAGAGGCAGGCGGATTGATGTGTTTGAGGCCAGCCTGGCCTACAAAGCCAATCCAGGACAGTCAAGGCTACACAGAGAAACCCTGTCTCGAAAAAACAAAACAACAACAACAACAACAAAAAACCCCAAACAAAAAAAGATTTATTTATTTATTTATTATGTATACAATGTTCTGCCTGTCTGTCCGCCAGAAGAGGGCACCAGATATCCCTCCACACCCCCCTCTCGTTTTTTGTTGTTGTTGTTTGTTTGTTTGTTTGTTTTTTTGAGACAGGGTCTTTCTGTGTAGCCTTGGCTGTCCTGGACTCACTTTGTAGACCAGGCTGGCCCAGAGCTCACAGTGATCGCCTGCCTCTGCCTCCCAAGTGCTGGGATTAAAGGCGTGCGCCACCACCACCCGGTGGTCATTTGTTTTATTCCTCTCTTTCTTTCTTTCTTTCTTTCTTTCTTTCTTTCTTTCTTTCTTTCTTTCTTTTGTTTTTGTTTTTGTTTTTGTTTTCCAAGACAGGGTTTTTCTGTGTAGCCTTGGGTGTCCTGGACTCACTTTATAGACCGGGCTGACCTCGAACTCACAGAGCTCTGCCTGCCTCTGCTTCCCGAGTGCTGGAATTAAAGGTATGCTCCACCATGCCCCGCTTTCATTTGTTTGTTTGTTTGTTTTGATGGTAGCTATCTGACTGGGATGAGATAGGATCGCAAATGGTTTTAATATATATATTCCTAGTGGCTAAGGATGATGAATAAAAACATATATTAGCCATTTATGTTTCTCCTTTTGAAAACTGTCCAGTTTCTTAACTCATTTATTGGTTAGCAGTTTGAGTATACTAAGTGTTTGATTTTATAGTTCTTTATATATTCTAGATATCAATACCCTGTGTGAAGTGTGGCTGGTAAAGAGTGTCTCTTTATGTAACTAAGGATTTTTGATCACAATAATTTGAGCAGTCCTAGGTACAGTTCCAAACAGGAGCTTTATAAAGGCATCCTTGACTTGTGTAAGCTGTTGGTTCTGGTTTCTGTAGTCTCATGCAGAAGTCCTTTTTCTCAGAGCCTGGACGGAAGCACAGTCTCCAGGTGTGTAGGTGTGTGTGTGTGTGTGTGTGTGTGTGTGTGTGTGTGTGTGTGTATGTGTGTGTGTGTGTGTGTGTGTGTGTGTTTTCAGCTCTTTGCCTCTGCCTGAGGCTATGAGTGCTAGATAGAACAGGAAGCCTCTAGTTTCTTGCCTGCTTATTTTTAGGTTTGGGATTCACTATTTTCCCTCAATATCTCAGCTCTTGAGCTGGGTGGTGATAGTCCCAGAACTCAGGAGGCAGAGGCAGGCTGATGTCCTGAGTTTGAGGCCAGCCTAATCTACAGAGTGAGTTCTAGGACAGCCAGGGTTACACAGAGGAACCCTGTTTTGAAACAAACAAACAAACAAACAAACAGAAAGATTTCAGTTTTGTGTGGAAAGTGGTGTCTCTGCAAAGAACTTTAGGGATTTCCTATCTTTCTTGTGATGAAATTAATATGCTAATGCTAAGATATTTACCTTTTATCACTGTTATTTGCTGCTAGTACACAGTGGAATTTTTCAGTGACCACATACTGCAGGGTGGACATTATCTTGACAGTACATAGAATGTATGCACGTTATTTTCTTTGAATTTCTGTAGCAGCATTATGCCTTAAAGGTATATATTTTTGAGATTAGTATATCCTAATATTTTTACAATACTCTTAACTGGCAATCTTCAGTTACACTTGCTGTTATGACTTTGTAATTTTAATCATCTAGTAAGTCATTACTTTAAAATCTTGACTATTCATGTTCCTATATAGAAATACAAGTAAACTTTATTGGCCTGTTTTGCAGTAGTATTAAAATACACCAGGCGATAATGGTGCAGGCCTTTAATCCCAGCATTTGCGGAGACAGAGGCAGGTGGATCTCTTGAGTTTGAGGCCAGCTTGGTCTATAGAGTGAGTTTCAGGACAACTAGGGCTACACAGAGAAACCCTGTCTCAAAAAACCAATAAACAAACAAACAAATAAATAAAAATGCTATTAAATTTCTATAAGTTTTATCTAAAAGAGTTACTTTTGATATTAATACTTTTCTAAAGGAAAAGAACATTTATAATACAAATATGAGCATGGGTCTTTGACTTAAAAGAATTTTGTTTTCTTCTTCAAGATAGGGTTTTTCTTTGTAGCCTTGGCTGTCTTGAACTTGCTTTGTAGACCAGGCTGGCCTCAATAAAAGATTTTTCCCCCCTCAGTTATAGCAGTACCATTTAAGTATGCTGTGCAAGCTTGAGGCCCTGAGTTCAATCCCCAACAGCCACATAGAGGATTATGTGTAGTAGTACGTACGTGCACTCTCAGTGCTGGGGAAGCAGAAGCAGTGTGACCCCCATGGCTTGCTGGCCAGTCAGTCTACCAAATTGGTATTCCAGGGTTAGTGGAGAGAGCCTGGGAAATGGCTCAGGGAGGATGAGACATCATTGTTCTGCAGAACTCAGGCTCAATTCCCAGTACCACATGACGGCTCACACCACCAATAACTCTAGTTCTAGGGCATTCAGTACCTTTTTCTGGCCTTCTCAGGCACCAGGCACATGATGTACATATATACATGTAGGCTCATATCCATAAAATAAATACATCTAAAAAAGATAAGGTGGTATCTTAGTCATTGTTCTCTTACTGTGAAGAGCTTCTATGATTAAGGCAACTTTTAAAAAAGAAAGCATTTAATTAAGGGTACAGTCCATTATCATGGTGGGGAGCATGGCCCAGGTGCAGGCCAGTGTTAGAGCAATAGCTAGGAGCTTAAGAGAGAGGAGAGGAAGGGAAAGAGAGGGGGGCTAGGGAGGGAGGGAGGAGAGAGGGAGAGAGAGAGAGAGAGGAAGGGAAAGAGAGGGGCTAGGGAGGGAGGGAAGAGGGAGGGAGAGAGAGAGAGGAGAAAGGCTGGGGCTGGCATGGGCTTTTGAAACCTCAAAGCCCACCTCTAGTGACACACTTCCTCCAAGGCAAGGGTATAGTCCTCATAATCCTTTTAATCCTTTCAAATAGTTCCACTCTCTGGTGATTAAACATTCAAATATATGAGTCTATGGGGGCTATTCTCATTCAAACTACCACAGATACAGAACTCATACACATAAAATCTTAAAAAAAAGAAAAAAAAAAGAAATGGAGATCAGTGGAGGGAGATACTTGACATTGACCTCTGGCCTCTTCATGTACATATGTGTGCACATACACAGAAGATTTGAGTTTTCAGAAGACATGGTTTGTAGGAACTACAGAGCTGTGTCGTTCTTTCTGGTTCATGCTGTCTACCCTCACAAAGGAACAAATTGGTAAGGAGGTTGTGGCATAGCCATAGCCTCTAAAGATAGCAGAAGAACACCATAAAACCAGCATGGTAATTCACTGGACTAGAATTAGCCTACCTGGTCCAGCATAGGATCACTGTAGAGAGTGTGCTCCCTATGACATGCAAAGGAGGCACCTCACAGTGAAGAGAACAGTTCTGAAAATCACTGTAAGAAAATACATTGGGGCCGGGCGTGGTGGCGCACGCCTTTAATCCCAGCACTTGGGAGGCAGAGGCTGGCGGGTCGCTGTGAGTTCGAGGCCAGCCTGGTCTACAAAGTGAGTCCAGGACAGCCAAGGCTACACAGAGAGACCCTGTCTCAAAAAACCAAAAAAAAAAAAAAAAAAAAAAAAAATACATTGGGGTCAAAGGTCTAGGAGATAGGAAGATTCACAAGACTGACACTATTATAATGCCTAGGTCAACTATTTGAACAAATTATCAGTTTAAAAAAACAGGAAGGAGGCACTTGGGATATGGTTCAGTATAGAGTAGATCAGTTGTAGATTGTGTGTGTGTGTGTGTGTGTGTGTGTGTGTGTGTGTGTGTGTGTGTGTGTATGCATGCATGTGCACACCACAGAGCATGTGTGAAAGTCAAGCCTAGTGGCAAGGGCCTTAACCACTGAATCATCTTGCTGGTTCAAGTTTATTTGTTTGTTTTAGTTTAGTTTGTTTTATGACATAGGGTGTCTCTGTGTAGCCTTGCTTGTCTTGGAACTCACTCTATAGACCAGACTGGCCTTGAACTCAGAAATCAACCGTGCCTCTGCACCATCAGTGCTGGGATTAATGTGCATTATTAAAGTTGTGCGCCATCACTGCCTCTCAGGTTTATTGTTTTTAATTAAATAAATAATTGAAGCTGAGAATGGTGATATATGTATGTAATCCCAGTACATAGATAGCAGAGGCAAGAGGGTTGAGACCAGCCAAGTCTATGAAGGTTCTAGGTAAATCAAAACAATAAAACAAAGGTGAATAAGCACTTGAAAGCATGTGTTGACGTTCCCCTGCCTATTGGTAGTTATAGTCTAGAGAGTAGTACTGCTGATGGGGCTTCCTTGAGTGTTGAAGTCAGTGAGGTCATGAGGCCCGGGCTGGAGGGAGGCGCCAACAGTGGTTCACAGCCATCCACAATTCTAATTCCAGGGGATCCGATGCCTCTTCTGTCATTCCTTGGCACTAAGCACACACACCATGTGCATATATACAAAAAGATAAATTAGAAAAAAGTAAAGTGATAACAGTTTAGGTTCTTGACATTTGAAACAGCTTAGTGCCTGCTGGTCAGCATCACAGGTTTCCTTCCCCAAGTACAACTAGCTCTGTAGAGATGTCTGGGATGTCAGGAGCCACTCCAGGTTCTACAGATGTCCTGTGTTCTCCAGGACACCGGACTGAAAATGGTGAGGCTGTGCTTGCCAGGCGCAGGTCCTTGGAGATTGTCTTCACAGGGTCTGGGTGGGTAACAGAGGAGAGGACCAGGCTTTGGAGTTTTGTGTTGCCATAATTGTGAGCTGGCTGTGGGTGAGACATGAATTCCTTAGCTTCTGTCTTCATTTTGCATCAATGACAGAGTTTGCCTGTATCAGGAGAACCACATTGCTGTTTAGGAAAGTTGAAAGCTGCTCATGACCTGAATAGTTATCTGTGGTTCTTGTTCAAGTGTAGTTCTTGCTATGAATCGTCAAATAATAGTCAGTGTGCCAGGAAGAAAGGTGCTTAAGGTGCTCCTGGGGCTTCTCCAGGAGGGGAAACTGACTGGAAAAAAAAATCAACATGGCTAGAGAGGTGGCTCAGCTGTTAAGAGGACCAGGATTTGATTACCCTTATCCACAAGACAGCTCACAACTATCTGTAGCTCTAGTTGCAGGGGATCCGTCATCCTCTTCTGGCTTCCACCCGGTGCTGCATGCACATGATACACAGACATAGATGCAGGCAAAATAGTCATACACAGAAAAAGTCCAGATGAGTCTTTGAAATAATCTTTTCAAATAAGATAAGTAGAGCTGAGGCTATGGCTTGGTGATAGAAAGAAGAAGAAAGAAAAAAGGAAAAAAGAAAGAAAAGAAGAGAGGAAGGAAGGAAAGAAAGAAAGAGAAGAAGCAAGCAGGCAGGCAGATAAATAATGTTGCAAGCTGGCTGGTTAGGAACTGGATTGTGGTGTTGCTACAGCTAGTGGAGCTTCCTTGGCCTGAATCCTGGGCTCCAGGAAGTGCCCCGTCCTGCACACACTCCCACCTTAAGACTTACAGGACATGGGCACTGAATGCATTCTTTGCAGAGCAAGCAAGTGGCAGGTCTGGTGCTCGTCTGTGGGGGCATGTTTGCTTCGCTGGCTGCTAACATCCTGTGCTGTTTGCTCTCCTCCAGTAGTTTAACTAGTAAGTGTTTCCTTTGTTTACTTGTAAGTCTTTGCTTATGTTAGGATATTACAGGGCCTGTTTGTTAGGTGGGAGTTCTGCAGGCCCTGCAGTGTCATGTTCACATCCTTGTACTTTGTACCTCCTGTTACCAGTAGGCCTTCCTCACTAATGTTCTTTCCAGAACCAGCTCTCCCTCACCTCCGCCCCCATGTTTCAAGTTGTGTGTGTGGCTAGTAAATACCTCCCAGAGAGTTTGTATTTCATTCTCCTTCATGGGTCACTGTTCCTGTCTTTGTTCAAAATCTTAGTTGTTCTCAAAGTCTACACAGTACTATCTATAGTGCATGTGACTTGAGATCAAGAGACCAAGGAGCTTCCTTGGCCTGTATCCTGTGTCTTTGAATGCTGCCTTGGAAAGGCACTCTAGTTGGTTCTGTGTGGGTCAGGTAGAGGGTCCTAGAAGGTTGTTCTTGTAAGTGCTCTGGCTCTTCAGGGTGTCTACTGCTTGACTTAAAATGGCCTATTTTCAGATAGAGAATGTGATGTTTCTGTAGTAGAACCACAGATCAGGAACTTCAGTGGCACCAGACAGAACATAGAGCTGAGCTGTAGTTCAGGGGTGCATTCTTGCCAGGCCACACAAGGCCATGGCTTCTGTCCTAGTAGCTCAAAGAAGTACAATGAGCAAGTACTTTTAGTGGTAGCTTTAACCCAATAAAGCAATCTTAGATGTTAGGGCACCTCTGACTCTTGAGGAGACAAAAGTGAAGTACACATGCTGCTCATGGGTAGGAAATCAAACCAAATTGTTTTTTAAAATGTTAACATTATTTATTGCTTGTGCATGTGGAAGTCAGAGGACAACTTGGAGGAGTTAGTTTTCTCCTTCCATGTGTGCATGCCACAGTCCGTGTAAAAGTCATAAGAAAACTTATGGAAATTTGGTTTTTCCTTCTACCATGTGGTTCCCAGGGATTGACATTGGAGATCAGGTCCCTTTACCAGCAGCATCTCACATATTGGACAAGACATTATCATGGGAAGTGAAACTCCAGGGTCTCAGTGCCTGGTGCATGTTAAACACACCCAATGTCACCAAGCAATACCCCTCAGCTCAGAAAAGATATTCTGAAGCGTGCATTTGCACTCGCTCTCTCTCTCTCTCTGATCACAGTTTTCCCTCTCTCTTCTGCTCCAAGTCTTTACTGCCTCAACCCATCCATTCCTTCTCCGTTTCTTTTCAGAAAAGCAGAGGCAGGCCTCCCATAGACATCAGCCAGCCCTGGCATATCAGGTGCAGGAAGACTAGGCACATCGGAAGCTGTCTTTTAAGGATCTGTGAGTCTATGAACTCTGGATTCTAGGCACTCTTAGGTGCCTTGGCTTGAGAAGAGCGTTACAGATTCTAATATTAATTTAAGGTGGCATCCAAACCTCTGAGATTTTTCACCTTGTAGATTTTGTTTTGGCTTTTTGTTTTCTGAGACAGTGTCCCAGGCTGGCCTAGAACTTGATTTATGTGCAGGAATGACCTTAAACTCCTGATTTTCCTACCTCTGCCTCCCAAGTGCTGGTATTAAAGTTGTTGCCACCACACCCAGCCCCACTGCAGCTTTTTTGACACTATGATGATGCTAATTGTGTTGCTGTTATCTTGTTTCTGTAGATGACCTGCCAGTCTTCCTCTTCTATGCAGTCATCTTCCACTGGAAGATGACCTCAGGAATGTAGACTCTGGCCCATATGTACAGATAAAGTCCACACACATTACATCACTACATCTGGGGTTTCTCCTGGACCTGGAGCAAGGCTGTGTCTGTTGGGTGGGTGGGATGGTGGACAGGACTTGACGGATAGAAGTTCTGTAGAGGCCTTGTGGAGTTTGTTCAGAGGGCAGTGTTTGGAGAACTGCAGTCTCATTTTTCTTTCTTCCTTTTTTAGGCACCAGTTTGTAGAAAATAATCTAATATTAAAAATGGGCCCAGTGGATAAGCGAAAGGTGAGTCAGATCACTGACCCTCTTCATCCTATGACTTCCCACTGCCTCTGTCTAGCTCAGCTCAGCTCTTCATCCTGGGATCCTGCTATGATTTGTTGGATGTGGCATTTTTTCATCTTGGCATGATCTTTGGAGATCATCTCTGGATCTTATAACTGGGAACAATCCAAGCGACTGGAAAGCCAGCTGTATGCTCTGACCACAGGGCATTCTTTCTCATGGTTGCACAAGGCTCAGCTCACTATGCTAAGGTTTCTTTCACATTGAAGAGAATATATCATTTCTCAGAGCCTTTCATTAGAAGATTTGAAAATACAGGAGTTGCTGTTCATTACGTTTCATGGACAACAGATAGTATAGAATATATCAGACTCTGTTAACAGGGGCGTCCTGAACACCCTTCCTGCCTGTGTATCCTCTGGAAGTGAGAATCTCCATGAAGGTGGGCTGAGGCCTGACCTGCCAAGACCAGGACTCAGTGCCTTAGAGGAGCTGAGAGGCCAGGGACTATAGGATATAATCCATGGGCATATTGTGAGCAGAGACTGGTGTTTATGTTTTTCCTGATGTAAGATGTGGGGCCTAGGTTGAGGAGAAGTGTGTCAGGTGAATGGATAGGTGGCCCTGAGCTACTTACAAGTTATCTCATCTGTGTCTTTATCAGTTTGTTTCTTTTATTTATTTGTATCAGGGTTTATTTGCAAGACGACGACAATTATTACTCACAGAAGGGCCACATTTATATTATGTTGATCCTGTCAACAAAGTCTTGAAAGGTGAAATTCCATGGTCACAAGAACTCCGACCAGAGGCCAAGAATTTTAAAACTTTTTTTGTCCACACGGTAAGTCTATCCCTATCAAGCCTCTGATTGTAGTGTTGTCATGGGCTTCTGCATCTCTGTTGGAAGTGTCCCTTGCCTTGGCCAAAGAAGCATCTAGGGTCAGGTCAGCTTCCTGTGTCTCAGAGACCTGTATGAACAATTTGGGCCTGAATTGAGCCAGGAAATACTCTGCTTGGTGTATGCTTTCAGTGGGTCCCCTGCCCACATACTTAGTTTCTGCACTTGCAGAATGAAAAAGCCCACTGTGCCCACAGGCTTTGAAAAAGAGCTGGCAGCATCGTCAGCAAGATAGGCTGGGTGGGCATGGGACTCCCTGAAGGACATCAGATGCTCTGTCTTTGCAGCCTAACAGAACATATTACCTGATGGATCCAAGCGGGAATGCTCACAAGTGGTGCAGAAAGATCCAGGAGGTTTGGAGGCAGCGGTACCAGAGCCATCCAGATGCTGCTGTGCAGTGACATGGCCTGCGGCCGGGCTGCCTATCGCTGCCAGGACACCTGCCCCAGCGCGGCTCGGCCGCCACCCAGGACGCTTCCAGACCACCTGCCAGCCATCTCAAGGAGAACATAGATGGCAGAAACCTTGCAGCTTTTTTATTTAAAAGAAAAGAAGAAAAAAAGAGCCCAACCACACAAAGAACAAAAGAAATAACCAACAAACAGGAATTCAGGGTCGCTTTGCTTGTTCTCTGTGCTCTGTGGTGGCTTCCATGTGCTGCTGTGGCCATGGAGACCCAGCTCCTTGCACGGTAGCCCAGCTTCTGCCCAGACCAGTGGCCAGATTTGGCATCACCAGCCCCTCCTAGCATCCACAGGAACCGCATGCCTGCTTCTGCCCTTCCCCACCTGGTAAACACAGCTCCTGCTGTGACTGAGGGACCGGGTGTATCTGGCTCTTTCTGCCTACCCTATTTGTTGCAGAATCCATCACTGGGAGCCTCTTCACTCCTCTGTTAGAGTAGTCACCAGCTTAGTGTGGGTATAGGGCCCCTGGCTTGTGTGTGTGTCCTCCCTTCCTTGAGTCCCTTGTCTGGCCCTAGAGATGTGGTCAGGTGTGAGTCTGGTGGCAGATTTCTGTGGTTCCTGCCTTACAGTGGGCAGGCTGCGTGGTGAGAAGTGGTGAGAAGTATGCAGGCCGCTGTAGGTACAGGGCTCTCACTGGGCTCCGGCGTCCCACTTCTAGCAGTTTATCCAGTGAGATGGACACCCGGCCAAGCAAGTGTCTTGGAGGAGTGCTGTCACACCAGCACCTAGCTAACACCAAGTACATATTACCACATACACAGTCCTGGCTTGTACCTGGGCAAGGCTAGAGCTACCATAGGGCATCCAGCCTGGGCCACAGCTTCCATGTGGAAATGTGGGGCAGCAGGCCTTCCTGGGAGTGTCTGCACAGGTTTAAATGTTCTGGCTACATGCCCCATGAGACAGGGGCTGAAAAAGTCACAGGATGTGTGCCAGTCTCCCTCCCAGCCTGACATACACCTGTTGATGCTATGGATAACTCAGCTAGCTTGGTTTTTACAACTGTTAAAAATCTAAGAGCCTCATGTTGCATGGTCACCTGCTATCACAAGGTGTCTGGAAAGAAGGTCACCGCTGTCTTGGCTCACAGGGATAGCCCACTTAACCTGAGCCTGCATGTGCTGGCATCCATGTCAGTATTGGGATACTTCTCTGATGCTAAGTGGCAGCACTTTCCTCTGTAATACAGATGGCCCGGGATATTTTGACACTTCTTGCAGAATGCTTCCAAGGAAGGGACTTGGCTGTACCTCTCTGTGACTAGGATGTCCCTGAAGGGTGGTAGCCCTTGGTATCTAGTGGAGAAAAGTAGATACCTTCACAGCCTGCTCACACCAACACCTCTGACTCCCATGTCCCAAAGGCAACAACAATTTTGTCATTTCTGTTGACTTTCACAAGGTGCCCCCAATGCCCACACAGAGATCACCCCAGTTCTGTCCACAGTGACTGCCTGTGGGTCTGGCCACCCAAACTGAGAGGGGAAAGATTCTATTCTCAAACATTTAACAATAAGAGTGGTTCTCTTAAGCTGGGGTGTAGATGAAAAGCCTGCCATCATGCCATGGCAGGGGTGCTGGATGGGAACAGAGGTTTTCTTTAGACTCAGGAACAGGACCTCAACCTGCCTGTAGGATCCAGGGAATAGGTATGGCCTGGCATGCTGTCAGCCTGTGAGTGAAAGTGGGCACTCTTTCTCCTGGTTTGTAAGAGCCTGTATTAGCTCAGTACATTTGGCTGTTTCTTCCTTGAGTCCTGTTCTTGTTCACGCCTTGTGGCTATTTAGCCCTCAGAAGTGTCCTTTATCCTGTGTCTGCACATGTAAAGAGTGGCTTCCTGCCTCTCACATCATGCAAACACAGGGAAGGCATTTCTGAGGGCACTTAACTACAGGGGACCACTTGGGACTGAGGCTTGGCTTGAATTAGACCATCTGGCTGGCTGTGTGGAAGAGTCCTCTCTTGTGTCCTTCCCTGGAGAGCAATGCTACCTCCTGGGCTTTACCATCCTAACCTCCAAAATCAGGGTTCAGCTGAACTGGTAGTGTGTGGCCACCATGACTGCCCCATGCTACACCAGCTAAACTCTTCCCAGGTCACCTTTGTCCTTATTGTCCTCTTTTTCTTAAAATTTTTTTTCTTTGAAGAACCATGTACGTTCTTTTCTTGCCCTGACTTAGATCACTTTCAGTTTTTCCAGTCATCCTTAGAGCCGTCACCCAGTGTGCAGGTGCCTTACATTGTAGGACAGGATGTGGGTGTTAGTTTGTGCAGCGTGTGTGTGTGTGTGTGTGTGTGTGTGTGTGTGTGTGTGTGTAAAACGGTATATGCAGGATATTTCTAAGGAAAGAAATGCTCTGTTAGTAGTTGCAGAAGTCCTGTCTTTGCCCTAAGAATGGCAAGGATAGGTAGCAAGTTAAATGCTGCTTCTGGCTTCTCCTTCCTAGGTACAATGGACTGAGCCCAGTGAGCTGAGCCCAGTGAGCCCTGCCTTTTCTTGGTGTCACAGATGAAGCTTAGCTGGAAAGGGTCATTTGCACTTGTTCTGCACTCCAGCGGGGCAGTGGGCATCCCCGTGTAGAGCTGAGTCTCTCCACTCCAGGGAATGTCATCATGGCTCAGCTGTCATTCTGAGCTATTACCTGGTAGATGCAGCAAAACCACTTTGAGAAGGATGGCCTGTGTTAGGCTGGAATTAGTAGAAGCTTCCTTCTTGGGCCACCCTCGTGTTTGTGATCCAAGCTTGAAATAACCTTGCAGATAGTTGTGTGGCACAGACTCCCAGTGCCAGCAAGAGGGGCGTAGGTAATTGTGTGCTTTCTTTAAAGTAATGTCTGTTTTCTGAAAGTTAAAGAAAAAAGAAAGGCCCGTCATTCAGAGACCACTGTGAGCATTTTGGTATAGATCCTGTTCTTCCCACCTTTCTTCTTCTTCTTGTTCCAGTGCTGGGAACTGAGTTGGGGGACTCAGGAGTGCTACACAAGTGCTCTACCACTGAGCTGCATCCTTAGTCCTTGTTTGCTTTTTAAACCAAACTGGGAACACATGCAACATTCGTCATTTTGCATCCAGCCTTTTCACTTGACTTAAGCATTTCTCCATGCCATGAGTAGTTCTTCAAAAGCACGTTTTTAATAATTACAGAGTCAAATGGTTGTAAATTTATAAGTTATCCAATTGTTTCCCTGTTGTAAAACATTCAGGTGGTTTTTAAGTTTCCTTTGTGTGTATGTGTGTGGGTGTGTGTTTGTTTGCTATTTAAATAATGCTGTGGTGAATATACTTATAAATCTTTGATTTTTATTCTGAATTTTCCCCCTCCCTCATGTACCTGCAAGTGGTATTTTGGGGGTCAAAGAATTTGTTCATTTTACAGCTATTCCTCCTCCTCAGTCTGACATTTAGATGCTCTGAGTTCCAGTTACAAACCCTCCTTCCTCTTGTCCTACAGATTTTGAACACATCAGTTGTTGCTAAGCAGTGTGTTCCCAATAAACTTTTAACTATGACTGCTCTTTTTTTTTTTTAATGCTAAAATGTCATTATTGCAGATTCTTTTGTGACAGAGTTTTTCCAAAAGCCAGTTTCTTTATTTTCATTGCAAGAATCTGGTCATGCATGTTACTTCTCTTCCATCCTTGCTGCTATGGCTTCCAAGTGCTTGGTGATGTTTTCAGAATCTTGTATTTTGTGTCCACAATGGTACTGAATCTGCTTCTACACAGCTAGCAGAGATAAAGTGTTGAGCTGACCTTGCCACATGCCTAATGGGTAATTCATAATTAAGTTTATAAACTCAAAGTGCATTTGGGCCATTTGGGGATCAGTAGCAAAGCAAAGTAATAAAGCTCTTCTTGGAAAAGAAACCACGTAGATGATTGGGTTTTACCAAAAGTACAGTTGTATTCTTGCTCCACCCCTCCTCAGGTCTTGAGTGGTTCAGGACAGCACAGTAGCCAGGCTTTTTCATTGCTGAGGTTGGGTTTTCCAGCTGATGCTTATGTAAACGTCCTCCCTGTGTGCTGCAGTACTGCAGGTAACTATGATATTTGAGTTGGGTTGTATCTTTATCTTTGTTGGGTGGGGCCTGTTGATTCAATTTTGAAACATGTAGCAGAGATTTTTCTGGGCACCATACTCAGTGTTACTTGACTCTACCAGAACCTAGGGCTCAAGATGTGCAGAAATCAGCTCCCTGCCCTCCTCTGATGCCTCAAGGCTCCCCACTGCTCCGTAGATCCAGGGTGTTCATAGCTGAGACTTGGGGGGCTGCAGCAATTCTTGCGTATGGTGAAGATGCTGCCATGCACTTTTTCCATTTGTTTTAATGCAGAAGCCAACATTAGCTGACAGTGACGCCAATGGGTGTAGCACCTCTTAAGTAGAATGTATGACATGGGCCCTGACAAGATTAGACAGGGCTGGGACCACTCTCGGAGCCTCTGAAGATAACTGGCTTCTGGCTTAATATTTCAGGGTTATAAAATCAGGATTGTCTGTGGAAAAGTGGCCTAGGAAGGAAGCTGTTTCTGTCAACGCACTTTTGCAGTGGTGAGCAAATGAATTAGCCAATGTGAATACCTGAAAATTCCCTGTAACTCCATTTCTTCCAAACAAAGAATCCAAACTGTACAGAAGTTTTTAAAAGTCCTTTCCCTCCCCATGTAGTACACCCTAGTTTAATCATCTGGGTTAAATGACTACACGTGGGTTGTTGTGCAGGTGAAAGCCTCCATTAAGACCATAGTGTGATTGGACATTGACAAATTAAACTGTTACAAGTATTTAGAGCTGCTGCGGCTGTTCCATAGCCACGTACAGTAGGATGAATCAATAGTCTATTGCTGTCGTTCAGGTTGGTGGCAGTCAGTTAGAACATGTGTAATATTCTCTACCTGGTCTGTAGCTGTAACTGTGATGTACAGGCAAAGCAAAAATTAAAAATACTTATGAAAACAGATAATGCAATGATACTAGGATATACACTTTTGTATTTTTATTCTTATATAAGGTTATTTGCTGGCTTTTGTCGGCCTCTAGTTCAGTCTGTGTTATTTAAATTCTAATATATGAATTATTTGGATTGAATTCATGTTTGGGGCCACGTTGTTGTATGTATTGATGTACAGCCTTGAATGTGAATAATTATTGTAAACTATATTTTACAACTTTTTTCCTGGCTTTATTATATAAATTTTCTATTTGGTCATGGTTTAATCATATAATTTAATGAAACAATTTTTTCCTTTTTTTTCCAAATATCAGTGCTTTAGATGTAATTACAGGATGATGGATTTCCCTTGTATGCTCGGTAGTCTTGTAATAAAAAGCATGTAGAGTGTACACGTTCGCGGTTCTGGATCCTTTTTGGGCGGGGGCGGAGCCAGAGGCGGCGAACCCTGTGAGAACCCGAGGCTTGCTTTGGCCGGAAGCGGCTATCTCCGGCCTGCTTCTCGAGCCGGAACTTCCGCTTTGCACATGAGGACTGGGCGGGCACTTTACTAGGGAGGACCTATGGGCGGGACAACTCAGGGGACTGTATTAAAGGACGGACACTTCCGGCGAAGGGGCGCTGTGGCGGTGCTTGGGATCATGGCGGAGAATCACTGCGAGCTGCTGCCGCCGGCTCCGAGCGGCCTCGGGGCGGGGCTGGGGGGCGGCCTGTGCCGTCGCTGCAGCGCTGGGCTCGGCGCCCTGGCACACCGCCCGAGCGGTGTGTCCAAGTGGGTCCGGCTCAATGTCGGCGGCACCTACTTCCTCACCACCCGGCAGACGCTGTGCCGGGACCCGAAGTCTTTCCTGTACCGCTTGTGCCAGGCGGACCCCGACCTAGATTCGGACAAGGTGAGGGCCTCACGGGTCAGCGGGGGGCTGGCTGGCCCGGTCGCCGTCCGTGGCACGCACCTCTCCACACCGAGGGCGCTCAGCGGAGCGGGCACTGCGAGGCCAGCGTCCTGGGCCGGAGGGAGGATGGCACCCTCGTACCCATCTGCCTCGGCCTCTGATTAACAGTGTCGCTCGCTCGCTTTCCACGCTCTTCGGTCGAGGGGAAGGACCCGGGCTTTGCTATGGCCCTACTTTCTTTCTTCTCTCCAGATTCTTTTGCCCAGGGTCTGCGAACACTACCGCCCCAGCTATTTGCTGGCCTTGGAACCTGAGAACCCATTGCGTTCATGTGGTCTTTTCACATTCCAGACGTTTAAGTTACCGTAGGCCGTGGGGGTTGAGACAGTGGCAACCTTATTTCCAGTGACTTGCAGAGTTTGTACTCCATCCTTCTCATCCGTAACATGAACAAGGCCCCGCAGCTCTTAGAAGATACCTCCTGAGTAAAAATGTTCAAAAGTCTCATTTTACTTCTAATATATGAATTATTTGTATTGAATTCTGTTCTGGGCCAGGTGTGGAAAAATCTTAGGGTTGTCAAAGAGAGACCAGGTAGAGAATCCTTTCTGATGTGCTTTTCAAGCTTAGTTTCCCCACTGCCTTTGCAGAAGTGTAGGGATTTCCAGGTTAGTTTGTAGTTTGTTTACCTTTCATTTAATTAAATGATTGTTACACCAGTGGTAATAGAGTGTGTGGTATATAGTGCATAGCTGATAACTCGGGTATTGTGCGGGATTGAAACTTAGGGGAAAAAAATAGTTCTCGCCCATTTTCCCCCTAGGCAGTTTAGCAGCCTTATACTAACTTTGTGAGTTTTCTAGTTGAGCTTATATGATGGCACTTGACTTTGTGCCTTGCCACACTGGAAGTTGCTGCTCAGGAGGTTTCCCAGGAAGATTGGGAGCTCAGTTCACTTCAAAAGGCCTGACAGAGCACCTTCTCAGTGTGGCCTGCCATTTTGATCAGGAAATAATTCTTGAGTTACTGCAAAATAATCAAGAAATTAGGGTTTGAGACACTAGTGTGTTAGTCCTTCACAACTCTCCGCCCAGCTGTTCCCGTTCTGAGTTGACCAAAGCTCTTTACTCTGAGAGAATTGACCTTCCAGAAAATAACAAAAGTCTCCAGGATGGAAATAGGCTTTTGTCAGCTGTGTTTTCTTTTTATAGTGAGGTGTGTGTTTTATTGCTGGCTTTTCAAACAGCGTTTATAAACA
Organism: Acomys minous; assembly: GCF_964271855.1. NCBI lineage: Eukaryota > Metazoa > Chordata > Mammalia > Rodentia > Muridae > Acomys > Acomys minous. The sequence continues at coordinate 41,160,113 of NC_140498.1, forward strand.
TTCTTTCTACTCAAGCATCCCTGTCTTGTGTATTAAATCAGATTTTTAAATCAGCCTTGGCCATTGGCTTCTGGTATCTTTTGCCTGTTTAGCTCTGGAACAATGGATTTAGAACTGTGATTTAAGCATAGTTAAAGTCAAATACATTTCTTCATTTTACTGTCTCAAGATTACTTTATAAATTATCCTCTATTGGGTTGGTGAGATGGCACTTGCTGCTGCCAGCCAAGCCTAACAGCTTGAGTCTCTGGGACCCACATGGTGGAAGGAAGAAAACTTGACTCTTGAAAGTTGTAGTCTGAGCTGGGCAGTGGTGGTGCACACCTTTAGTCCCAGCACTTGGGAGGCAGGGACAGGCAGAGCTCTTGGGTTTGAGGTAGGCCTGGTCTACAGAGCAAGTTCCAGGACACCCAAGAACTACACAGAGAAACCTTGTCTCAAAAAAACAAAGTAAACTGGGCGTGGTAGCACAGTCCTTTAATCCCAGCACTGTGGGAGGCAGAGGCACGTAGATTTCTGTGAGTTCAAGGCCAGCCTAGTCTACAAAGTGAATCCAGGACAGCTAAGGCTACACAGAGAAACCCTGTCTTCAAAACCAAACCAAACCAAAAGAGAGTGGGCTGGAGAGATGTCTCAGTGGTTGGAAGCATTGGCTGCTCTTCCAGAAACCTGGGTTCAATTCCCAGCACCAACGTGGCAGCTCACAACTGTCTGTAACTTCAGTTTCAAAGAATCTAACCCCATGCAGACATATATGCATGCAGAATACCAATGACATAAAATAAGTCATTAAACTTATTATTTTTTTTAGCTGGGAGTGGTGGCACAAGCCTTTAATCTCAGCGCTCAGGAGGCTCACTGAGTTTGAAGCCAGCCCAGTATACAAAGTCTAGGACAGTCAAGGCTACCCTGTCTTGAAAAACAAAAGAAAAAAGAAAAAGTTGTACTTTGACTTCCAGGTGCACATTATGGGATTGTATGCCCACACACATACATAAATAAATGAATGTGTGTATATGTATATGTGCATGTTGCCTTTACTGCAATGGAAGATTATCAGAATGTTTTAGTTGATTTTTTTAAAAAAATTTTATTTTTTAGGAACTAGAGAGTTGACCCAGTGGTTAAGAACACTCGTTGCTTTTACAGAGGACCTGCATTGGGTTCCCAGAACCCCTCATAGTAGCTCAGGGCCATCTGTAACTGCAGTTCTAGGGAGTCTTAACGCCCTCTTTTGACCCTTTGGGCATCAGGCATGTCTGTGGTGCACATACCTATGTGCATACAAAACACTCAAATATAATGTAAAATAAGCCTAGAGTGTGTTAAAATGACATCCAATTTGATCATAGAATCACAGTTCAGAACATAAAAATAACACAGCAGCACCAGGCATGAGGGAAAGCACCTGTGATCCCAGCATTTGGGTAGGGCAAGGCAGAAGGATGGGGAGTTTTAGGCTAGCCTAGGCTACATGGAACCTAGCTCCAGAAAAGTATAGTAGATGCCAGTCTTGGTCTCATGGTTGAAGTGGATAGTGTTTGTTTTAGTCACATACGGGTTGCTGGAAAGAGTAATTCTAAGTCACATTAGTTGTGTTACAAGAGTCTTCAAATAAAATTTACAAACGTTCTGTGTTTGTAATGCCACTGCCCCCACAACCATGTTCTGATGAAAGAGTGTCCCAAGCGATTCCACCTTAATAATTAAATCCTAAGGAGGAGGTGAGGAGGGAAGGGCTGTTAACATTGGGAGGCCATTAATTACATGATGGAAGATAAACAGGATGTTGATTCACGTGGAAAGATGTCAAAACTCTGACCTCATAGCTAAGATCAAGGAAGGGATACCTGGCAGATACTCCCACAAGTTGAACTTTAACAGGGACCTGGTGGAAGGTTCCCTTTCTGGCACTTGGTGGTTATTAAGTGATTAGCCTTGCAGAATGTGATGCTAAGAATGGGACCAGAGTGAGGAGACTTAAAGGAAGAAGTTCCTAAGAAACCTTTAGAACTTTCTGGGTTTCACAGTGATAGGAGAGCACTAAAGGCAGGCCGGTGCCAGGCCCTGAGTTACTATGGGGAAGTACATTTCTGGAAGACACTTTGCAAAGATGTGAACAGACAGATTGCTAGGCATAGTAGAGAATGCAGATATATTCCGGGCTTATGTGACTGACCTTTCAGCCTCGTAGCCAATCCTCTGTCCCCCATGTCCCCAGAGCCCAGTGTGGGACTTCCTACATACCATGCTTTGTATCCCTAGATCTCTGACTTCCTGTTTCAGGGGCCAGCTCTGAGCCCACTGCTGTGTTCTTTTTCTAGACAGCCTGAGTGAATTCTCACCCTTGGGACATCCTCCAATGGGACTATGGCTGTGTTGTGCATTTGAGCATCTGCCGTTGCGTGTCATTCTCTCTCCAGTGTTGTCCTTGGGGGCAGGCCAGGTGTGATACTTTTAAGCTTCCCGTGGAAAGCGCTTTGGGAAGGCTTGATGTTTGATCCATTTGGGTTGTCTTGCTGCATCCAATCGTGTGTTGAAAACAGAGTTGCTCTTTGTAGTTCCACTGGCCCGTGTTTAGTATGGTGATGCTTCGGGAGGGAAAGGGAAACAGCAAATACTGTGTGATAGCCTGTGGAAGCTATCCTGAACTAGGTAGAGTGCTGTGTCTCTGACCGAGCCAGATCGAGAGAAAATGCCAGTTGCATATGAACTCCTGTCCTTGGAGTAGGGCCACTGTCCCCGCTTTAGAGCTTGTAGACATAATTACAAGGGTCTTTGGGTACAGTGTTTACTACACCCAGGTCCCTACAGTCCTCTCTATCTGCCTTGGGTACAGTTGGTGTGGTGATTTTTAAGGGTTAGAAAGATATTAAAGGAATATTACAGGGCTGAGGGGTGGGTGTAGGTGGTAGACCACCTTTGAATTAGTGCCTTGGGAAGGGAAATGGGGATTACTTAGAGTATAGATGGCAGGTTTTGTTCTGTGTAACTAAGTCACAGAAACCAACCAGCAGAACCCCATAGGCATCCTGTGCACTGGACAGAGCTGCACTGGCACAGGCTGTGAGGGGGTGCCTAAGCACAGGTGTGTTTTACTTCTGTGGCATGTTAAGGATGTGGCTGAGTTTATTCCTTGCCCTAGTGCCGCATCTTGTACCCTCGCCCCTTTTGCAATGAGTGCTTGTCCTCGCTGTGTCTGGTCACTTCTGTCAGTGTTCTCATTTGGAAGCCCCTTGGTCCTGAGCAGGCCAAGGAGTTGCATCTTTCTGAGGAGAACTTGCCTCAGGCTATCCGCTGAGGTGGCAGGGAGGTGGCTGGCAGGTGCAAAGGTGTTCTTTCTGTCTGCTACTAGTGTAGTTCAGTTGTGCTTGTCCAGCACAGCAGTCAGGGGATCAGAAAACTCTGGCCACCTGCCAGCTTTCCTACATCACATGTTCTTGGAGCCTGGAGCTTTTCGTTCCCCTGCAGATGGGGTAGGGGTGCTTTGGCTCTGGAAGTTCACAATTGAAGAAAACAATAGGACCAAGGTACTTACCAACCAGCCCTGCTCAGAGAGTACATGCCTCCTGGTCCCAGGGGCAGAGGCTTCAGGGTGGGAGGGGCCTGCTGTTTCCCAGGCATCAATGCAGGCTTACAGTGGTTCCTTTCCAGAGCCCTGTCTGCACTTTGCTTATTCTGTGATTTTGTCCTCTGCATACTCTGGGCTACTGGCCAATGGGAGGGTCTATACAGCTGAATGCCAGTAGGCTGCCCCTGTATAGATGCAAGCTAACTCTCATTAGGCCTTATTTAGGGGCAGCTTGCGCTCAGCTTGCTGTGGGAAGGAGCAGAGCTGCCTGGTATGGCACTGTCTTTTGAGATGCTTGATGCCTTCAAGCTTAGGAAATAGAGCTCTGGAGCTTTGGTGCAGCACCCAATGCCCATGGGGATGGCCTTAGTTAGGGGAGATGTGCCCCCAGCCCTTGTTCTGGTGGGTTCTTGCTTGGCAGTTGAGCTCTACACTTTTTGGCCTAGTTTTGCAAATCAGACCTGGTGGTCAGCTCCTCACCGTGGGCCAGGGAGGTTTTTCCAAGCAGATGAGGAAAGGTTAAGTGCCACTGAATGCTGGGCAGTCTTTACTGAGGGGGAGGAAGAGGAGAAGCAGAAGCAAGAGACCTACTCTTTGAGCCTGGCAAAAAGGAAAGGAAGATTTCAGTGCTTAGTTTACCCATGTGCCATGTGTGAGGAGGGGAGAGGCCATCTCAACGTTGATGGGATGGCAGCCTTGGAGGTAGCTGAGGGGACTTCACAGGTGAGGTGTGGACCTCTGGTTTGGCCATCCCGCCCAAATGCCCTGGATTGCTGACCTATTAGCTAGAGTGGAGGGGCTAGTGCTGGGGCTTGAAGACTGTGGAGCCAGGAAAGGTGTCCCCTTAGGCCTTCTAATGATCACATTTCCTTTTCTCTTCTCTACTGTCTGGCTGATGGCGGCAGTAGCCTGTTAAATACGCATACTCCTTGCCAGAAAGGAGCAGTGTGGGGTCTTCTGTGTACCTAGGGAGGAAACCACCCAAGAAACCTGCAGAGTGGATGAGCGCTGGTGATGGAGATGTTCATGACAGCTTTATTTGCACAGGTGCTGGGCTCAGGTACAGTGTAGAGTCTCTTCCCATGAGGGCTCCTGTCTAGTAAGTCTGCAGGACACGACAGCAGACCTCAGCTTCCCAACCTGCCCCGAGTAAATTCCAAGCATTCTGGCTCCATGAGATCTCCCATCTCACCAGCTTTACCAGTGTCCTCAAGTCTAGTTTCCAACTAGGGGCAGGAGTAATTTGCTGTGCCGTCTGGGGCAGGGATACATTCCTCCAGTCATGACTCTGAGCTCTGAGCTCCCAGAGGGAGGGGGCCAAAGTCACACCAAAGGTCACCAAGGGTCAGAGCCCTAATGCATCCCTTGCTTCCCCAGTCTCACTCAGGTCTGGCCTCTGTGGTCCTCTTGTTCCAGGGTGGTTTTGGTAGTCAGGTGAGCTCAGGGCAGCGTGGGTTCCACAAGAAAAGGGAAGTGAGTGCCGAGCTCTCCTTAGCTTCCAGTGCACTAGGAGTAAAAGCTGAGGCATGGGGAGAGGGGCACTGGGTGCAGGCGGTGGCCTGGGAAGCAAGACTCTGGAGTTCTGGCCTCACGCTACAAATCTGAACGTCTCTTACAAGCCTCCTGGGTCTCTGAGCCTCAGTTTCCTCATTTGCAATTGGTGATGTCTAAGACTTTTTGTGAATCAAAGATGTGGCAAATATTTATAAAGCAGAGCAAGAGAGTAGAAATAAAGGTTTGTATGTAGATGTGTCGCTTGAAATGGATAATTTCAGAGTAAAATCTAGGTGTGTATAATTAGGTTGATTGTGCATGCTGTTAGCACACACAGTTCAATGCATTTGTCTTTAGTGGGACAGTTGATGGATATTCTTCCAGATTTAGTTCACAACACCCTACTCTTAATTTTAATTCTCTGCTAGTGGCTGTGCCTTGTCCCTTCCGTTGGGATGGGTACAGATGCACCTGAGCCTTGAGAGCGATTCAGGGAACTACTGCAGACTTTCTGTGACACTCTCCACCTGCATCTTCAACTTAGAGTTTTACCTGAGGCACAGTGACATCAACTCTATTCTGCATGCTGTTTCCAGACTCATGGATTGTGTTAGGGTCATGGCCTGGAGGATGGTAGTAGCACGGGGCTGTGTTCCGATTGGATGACTAATGACTAGCCTCTCACTACTAGGCCTTTCCCCACCCTGAGACACAGGCTTGAGGCAGGTTTGTTTCTGGAGCTCGTCTCCAGATCCTTTAGAAATTGGTTTGTGGAGTTAAGCCCTCTGGGAGCACATTTGATGTGCACCTAGCCTGGCCATTGCCCATCTGCTACTCTGGGGAAGGTGTTCATAGGTAGCTACTCTGGCTAGGCCAGGGGAACCACCTCGGAGGCCTGGAAACTGCCCTGCCCGGCTCAGTGGCCAGTAGCTCAGGCTTGGTGTTCAGCCTCCGTGTTGTGCCCGCTCAGCACCAACCTGGGCATCAGCAACCCATCTCACATATGTGGACTGGTTGCATATGTGTGTGTTGGGGGGGGGGGGAGTTGGTTCTCGCGCAGTGCTCAGCTAAGCCCGGTGATCCCTTTTTTATGCCGGGGGGGGGGGGGGGGGATGTACATATTTCTAGCCAGTACTGCACAAGTAGGTCAGACACAGATCCACTGAGAAATGGGGAAGTGGGGTTGGTAGAGGTGAATGACTGTGGAGAAAGCAGCCTTAATTCTGGTGCTTTTATGGAAAAACAAGACCTTCCCACCATGCTAACACAGCAGAGGCTTTCCCCTAAATCATGATAGGACCGAAGAGAAAACAAAGACCCAGTGGTGTGTCTTGGCTGCTTCCTGGCTACTCTTTGAATCTGCTGGGTTTTAGAAGTGGTTTCCTTCCACATCTTGTGTGTTCTTGGCATAGGTGACAGTGGCGGCCCTGCCTCGAGTGGCCGAGTTGCTGTAGTTAACATCTAGGTCGTCCCCCTTGGACATGGAGGAGCACACTTTAATTCCAGCACCCAGCAGGCAGAGACAGGTGGGTCTCAGGGAATTCAAGGCCAGCTAAGGCTACCTAGTGAGACGATACCTGTCTGAAAAAAAGAAATAAGAAAGAGAGAAAGAATGAATCTTACTGATTCTCTGTGAGTGGACGGAAGGCTTGGGTTTGGGCCTGTGCTGTCTGTTTCTGTGTTAGGATGGAGACCCTGAACTGCGTTACCGACACTGGTACGTGGAGTGCTGGAGGGCCGCCTGTCAGTCTCTCCGCACAGCCTTGTGAACATGAATACCACCTGGAACGCCCCCACAGGGGACCCCAAGCAGCACTGCCATGTGTATCATGGTGGACATCTGTGGGATATAGGCAGCTGCCAGGTTTCTTGTCCGGCTTGAGTGTCTCTCTGGCCGCTTCAGTGGCGGCTGTGGTGTGGAACTGAAGCTGAGTGAGGCCCTCTCCTCCCCAGGCTGCTTTTGATGATGGTGTTTCATCACAGCACTAGAAACCCAGCCAAGACATAGGTGTTCATGCCTTTATACATAGCCCCGTGAGGGCCACTGCCTTGCTTGGTGCTGCGGCTCTGCTTTCCAGCCTGTGACCATGACTCCTTGTGGGCTTCTGTGGAAGACTTCTTGCCTGTTGCCTTCCCTGGCTGGCCAGGAGGCCTGGGGCCTCACAATCACATGGGGCTGTGTTTGCGCTCAGGTTCCTGTTACTCATCCTGCCCTCTAGCTTAGCTCCGCAAAAATTTTAAATTACTTTGGTCTTATTTTTCTGGAAGTCTCCACATCTAAAGTGCTTCTTTACTGGATGCAAATGGAGGTTCCCACACCCACAAAGTATCTGGTTTGCCCTTCCTTTGTGCCTGGGTTTTAGGCAAACAGGGCACTAGGCTCCAAGCACAGGATATTGCCTAGGAGAGTCTGAAGGTTTAAGACGTTTCCTTGGGTTGCTGTTCCCATGTGGCCAGTTCTGAAGCTTATACCTAAGTCGATCGTTCATGGTGGTAAGCCCTCAGCCCTAAGACAGGGAGAGATGCTGGGCAGATGCAGCCTTCTGCTGTTAGACACCACGGCTAGGTTCTCACTCCAAGCACTCCCAGAAGCCGCTGCCATCCTAACTGATCATTTGCCTGAAAGGTGTTCAGGTGTGTCCTTTTCTAGGCCAGAGGGGCTTTGGGCTAGAGCGGGGTTCTTTCAAAGCATTTGTCAGAAAGCTGCCTCCTGTAGGGCATGTTCAATGAGAGCCAGCCGCACCCAGCACATGACCTGGCCAGGCTTTGCAAACCCCTTCATGGTTTTCAGGCCAAGTGCCAGTGCCAGCTTATGCGGTGCTAATGGCTCCTCTGATCTGCCACAGTGTCCCATGCCATCATCCTTCAGGGCTTGGGAGGCCTAGGTCACTTTCATGTAGTCTTGTGCCGCTTGTTCTGGAAATCTCCGGGAGGCAGCTGAGTGAGGGCACTCAATGGACAACTTCCTCCTGCTTCTCCCTTTACTGACTTCCCCTTAGTACTCTGAAGGCCTTTTGGCTTCTTGTTGTCAGGAGAGACAAGACTCCCCTTGTTGCCATGGCCAGCACAAGAGAGGCCCCAAGAGTATCCTGGGTAGGGATGAGCCCATCCCCCTCTGAGCTTTTTTTTTCTTGACCTACCAGTGGTCTGTCAAGAGGGCATTGAGCCGTGAATATTTCTGAGCATGGTGATGTGGAAATGTCACACTGCAGGGGGCTCTTCCACGTGAACACAGGAGTGCTCTTATGGTAGTGCCGTTCCCTTTTCCAGCCTGGTTGTGGCCGTCTGTAAATGTGGGAACAACTGCCGCTGGCCTTTGAAAGCTGCCCTCCTTAATTTGGCTTTGCTTCAGTGACTGGGGTCATGAAGACCGAGAGAGCCTGGAAGGCAGGGCCTCAGGTGGCTGGAAGGAATAAAGGCCGCCTGGCAGAATGGAGAGCCCTGGGGTGTGGGACCTGGTGTCCTTGGAGGAGGGGGATGAGGATGAGGTTGGGCGGGTCAGGGAGTAAGGACAGTCACATTGGGTGGAACAGAGCCTACACAGGAAGAGAAGAGAGCTTAGGGTAAGCACCTGGCTTCTACCATCCCTGCCTCCCAGGCCTCAGTGATTGACACCAGCCACAGCTCAGGTTTCTCCCTTTGAGCTGAGAAAAACCAGTTTTTATCATTCTGTGCCTGTGGAATTAGGAAAGAACCATTGAAACCACTAGTTTGTATTGCTTCATACACAGAAATGGATGTGTGTGAAGACAGAGCCTCTGAAGGCTCCTTGCTTTGTGGCTGAGGCCTCTTATGAGCTCCGCAACCTATGGACAGCTACATCCAAGGGGTTCCGGGACACTTCCCGCCCCCACATAATCCCTATACTGTCCTTTGGGCCTAGGCTAGCCAGTGAGTAGAGCATTTTTCCATGGTCTGCGCCTACAGGAGCCCCATGGGAAGTGTTCTGCTCAGGGAAGCCACTGTGCTGTATTGACTATAGAGTCGTTTTCTCTCCCTGGTACTTGGTATGGCCTTGCTGATGGGAAAACTGGGGTGGTGGCTTTGGCTGAGCAGAGATCTTGGAACCCACCATGTGCCTTGGGCTGCTGTCTCTGGCTATGTGTAGAGGCAGATGTCAGGCTGCACCAGGGAGGAAGCCTCACCCTTTATCGGCTTATGTGGCTCCATGCCAGAAGGTCTACATCCCTGTTGGATTTGGCAGCCCCCAAATAACATGCAGCCAGTCCATGGCTGGTCACACTGACAGAAACTCACTAGCCCACACCCTGGGCGGGGATGTGTTCTTGTAGCTTCTGTGCATCACCCTCTCTGGTCCCCAGTACTACACCTCCTCTGCCCCTAGCCAGGCCTGTGGCTCTCATACTGGACATGAGTTTCCAGCAGGTCTGCATGGCATGTGATGTCACATGGGGCTGAGTGTGCCCCATGCTGTAGGAGGCTGTCCTCCATGGAGACAGCTATGGTGAGCATGTGAGGGTATCTGTCAGTCCTCGAGCAGAGCTACTGCCCTGTCAGAGCGAGCAGGCAAGTACGTAGGTTGTCCTCCAGGTGGCTCAGATTCCACAAACCGCTGACCACGGTGTACAGGTTTCCTTAGAGATCTTAGTCACTGGCAAAGCCCAAGGACTGTGGTTCAGCCGGAGGGTAACCCTGTGTGGTCACTTTAACATGCCACTGACACAGGCTTCACTTCTCGCTGTAGGAGGCCTCCACAGTAGGCTTCAGGGCTCAGCAGCAGAGGTGCCTTCTCCAGTGTACTGCTGCTTGGACTCCCAGTCTTAGATTTGTGCATGTGCAGTTGTGGAACCGACAGAGCAAGTGCTGTTGAGTGTGCTCTGGTCTTACTCTGACTGCAGAACCTCTGGCCTCCACATAAGAACTGACAGCATTCTGTTCTCTGTAGGATGAAACGGGTGCCTATTTAATCGACAGAGATCCCACTTACTTTGGACCTGTACTGAACTACTTGAGACATGGAAAGCTGGTTATTAACAAAGACCTCGCAGAGGAAGGTAAGTTATCCATTTCAACAGGCACATGAACTCTGCAGTGGTACCTGGTAGAAGCTGGTTGGTTTCTTGAAGGTGCCTCAGGGCAGAGCCTCTGTGAGGACTGCATTGTTGAAGGACCTAAGATGTGCGTCGAGTGTCCAAAAGCCATGTTGTAGGCAGTGTTGGGTGTCTTGTGGTACAGCGTAGGTGGCCCTTCGAAGGTCTGGGCTGCTTCAGTTTCTGCAGTGTGGGGCTGTGTCGCGGATACTCTTACAGCAAGTCCTGGGGAGTGGTGTGCGGAGCCCGCTCTCCTTCCAGATCAACTCAGGGATCCTGGACATTTTGCGGTCTCCTCACTGGCCACCATTGTGTCCTGCTGGTCACAGAGCACAGGATGCACAGCACCAGGCTAGCTTGTCTTGACTCAGAAAATCTTGGGCCATTTTAAAAAGGCCTTAGTAGGTTCTGGCACCTTCCCTGAATCAGTGGGTCTGGGTAGAATTATGGCAGCTCTCTTCGTAGCTCCTACCATGGCTCTTCCTCCTTCAGTGTCTCGTTAAGTGTCTGATCACCGCGTTACGTGTGGACTGTCACATGGAGAGCTAGTTCTGCTCTGGGGCCGTGAGAGCCGTGTTTATTGCCTGGCAGCCTTTCATACTTCATTCCCCAAGTTTCCCTGTTGCCATGCTGTGTGTTACCCTGAGCTGTCCCGGTCTAGCTGTGGCTTCCCTTTAGGAGTGGGAAAGCTAAAGAAAGGAAGAAGGCCTGTACAGACGAGGAAGCCCAAAAGCAGGCCTCTTGCAGATCTAGTTTAGCTTTCTGGGAAGTTGGAGTCCTGAGTGTGGGACGTTTGCTAGCAGGCTGTAGGGAAGGCCGCTTCAGTAAGTGTGGTGTGTGTGACTGGGACACGTGCAGCAGTCCAAGGCGTCCACACTTTTCTGGCATCTTCAGGTTCCCAACAGGAAGAGCCAGGCTGTGGAGAAGCAAACAAACCAAACATCAGTTGTCTGTGGGCTGAGAGCGGGTACTCTGCCTCCACATGTACCTGTAGTGACTGACAGTGCTGTACATATGCCTAGTAAATTGACCTTCCTTTTCAGTCCTGTGCTGGGTGCTGAGACCCGGAAGAGCTCTGTGTGGCTGTTGGGAGAGGCTGCACACAGGACTTCGGGCTAGGGATGGGGTGCGGGGAGGAAACGTGTGCTTGCTTTGGCCTGATCTAGTAGAAATCACAGTTATTTACCTCTATTTCAGGAGTGTTGGAGGAAGCGGAATTTTACAATATCACCTCACTAATAAAACTTGTAAAGGACAAAATTAGAGAACGAGACAGCAAAACATCACAGGTGAGACGGGTGACTAATCTGCCGGCAGTTCCTGGGCCTTGGTGTGTGAGCAGATTTGGCTTCCCTGTTTGTGGCCTTGGACCAGAGCTGTCCTGTCCCAATCCTGGTGCCCCAGGCCTTGCTCTCTTTTTCCTCATCAGTCATGAAGGAGCCATGCACCTTAGCTTGGCCTATTGCCACGGAGCCACTGCAGTCAGTGGAGACGGGAGTGAAAGTTGTGTGGTGAGTGCATGGAGGAGAAGGAAGAGATGCTAGAGAGCAGAGCCCCTCTAATGGAGACTATCAAGATCTGGCCTGCAAACGCAAAGGCCTGTGGTCAGCATGGCAGAGAGGAGAGCAGTGGTGACCTGGGAGGGAGGTGGTCCTGATACTAGGGAGAGGAGTTGGGCTTCCTGGGTCCTCTGCTGCTCCTTAGGTGTGTGTGTTGTGAGTGCTGTGTGAGGTCGGCAGTGGCCCCACCTCTGAGGAAGGTCTCCTCTTAGTGTTGGTCTCATCAGCAAGCTAGCTCTGCCCTTGAGAATGGTTGTGCCCACATCAGCTCAGGAAGTGAGTGCTGGCAACACCCAGGCTTGGCCCACTTAAAACCCTCTCACTGCCTCTGCCCTGTGGTCAGCCTTACTGCCGTGCTGCTCAGGGACTCTCCAGTGCACACCATTAGCCTGTGCCTCTGACTCACTGATGGCTGGAGTGGAACCTAATGCACGCCTGACCAAGCCTCTGCCCTACACTGAGTCCACTCAGTGCCCGGGAGGGGTCTAGGGCGGAGGCTCCTCTTCCTCATGGTGTTAGAAAGGTCCTGAAGGTTCCCAGTCCTGCTCCAGACCCTGTGGCCTGGACGACTTGAGTCTCTGTCTACATTGTGGAGGTAAAAGAGATCCTCCCGGCAGGGCCAGGCCTCACAGAAACGTCGCAGATGTTGCCATTTGATGCATTTGGGTGACAGCAAAGACAGTGTTGTAGCTGTTACCATTTGCCACTAGCATGTAATGCCCCCTAAGCAACAGCGTCATGGGACACTTGCTTGTCCTGTACATAGAGGCTCTAGAAGGACACACTTGTCTCTTGACTGTCCCCCATCCCACATCCAAGACCAAAGTCTCCCTGAGCTGCCCAGGGAGGGTAAGCAGAAGGCTGTACAGTCCTGCGTGGAGCATACAAATGCTTCAGTGCGCTCCTGTCCAGCCACAGGTGCAAGGAGGAGGACTCAGGTCAGGACTCATTTCGAAGTCGTTTTGAAAGTGAGCAGGGAAGCCGTAACAGCAGCTGTTGGGGCTGCAAGTTGGTTGTATTGATGCGTTCAGGGTTGCTATGGTCACTGACCTCTGATGGTCTGAGCTTAGGGTTGCTTGAGTGCATGGTGGGGCCTGACCTCTTGGGGCATTTGTCCTTGTAGATGCCAGTGAAGCACGTGTACCGTGTGCTGCAGTGCCAGGAGGAGGAGCTCACACAGATGGTGTCCACCATGTCAGACGGCTGGAAGTTTGAGCAGGTGATGAGTGGGGGCACATGGGAGTCTTCAGACCCCGGGGACCATTACCTAGTCCCATCCTCTCAGACACTTACCTAGTCCCATCCTCTCAGACACTTTGTGGTGGTTTCCCAGTGGGAGCCCTCCATCGAGGCTGCTCCCGCCATGTCCAGCACTTCCTCCTGTGTGGAGCTGAGCGGTAATGCTTCCTGGTTAACACACACCAGCTACCTTGTCTCTGGCCTCCCGGGGGGCCCAGCAGGTCTTACAGGCTGAGTATGTGTGTGTCTTGTGCCCAGACCCTGTCAGAGTCACTCAGAGGCTTGGGCAGGAGCCTGCCCCTCATGTCCCTGGCACGTAGCCCAAGAAAGACTGTACACTGCGAAGTGGCTGTCACCCTTTCTGGATCTGTGAACTGGGTCGCCTCATTTGGAGCCAAGCGCCTTTTGCTCTGCTGTCTTGTGATTTCTGTCTGGAAGAGAGTCTCCTCCCATAACAACCTTCAAGAGGTCGTCCTTAGCTGTCCTAGATGATGTTGGACCAGCACAGGCACTCCTCTTTCCCCTGGATTCTGACCTTTGTGCAGTCACCCTGGGGGACCTCTATGCTATCAGCTCTTTCTGGTGAAACCCAAAGAGCCTGAGTCATGCTGGCTCATCAGGTACACTATGCTTCCCCACTAGTATTGAATTGACAAGCTTTCAGAGAACTAGGGTGAAATGCAGCCCCTTTGTGGTGGCCAGTCCAACCTAGGGTCACTCAGGGGTCAGTGATTAGGTCAGATGGAGCTGCTTTGTGACGATACACAGTCTCTGGGAAATAAACCCAGAGCCTCTGGGTTCATGTGTTCCCATCAATGGGACCTTCCACAACTATCTACCTGATCCAGGCCAGCACCCCTGTAGTTAGTCTTACATGTTGGGGTCCACCCCTTCCAACCACTTTGTCCTTCATTGCTGAGAGGAGTAGCTTGCCCCTGTGGTAGCTTTCTCTCCTGTCCTCTGTTTCTGACGTGTCGACACATGAGCAGGGAGCACAGTGGCTAGTGTTCTTTGACCCATTTATTGCTTACTCACTGTGCTGTAGATATCTTTGCTCTGGCCATGGTGGTTTCCCTTGAGTTACTTTGTGTTTAAAAGAACAAAAGTGTTTGATGTCTCGAACCCAGGGCTGGAGTAATGAGCATAGCATACTTGGTGATCTGGAGGCTTGTGAGGCATGTTAGAGCAGGAGAGAGTATACAGAAATGCAAGGCATCGCCTTCAGTGCCTGTCAGAGTCAAGCCAGGCTCCCATTTAGTGCTTCGGACTTTTAGTGCCATTGGCTTCCGTTCCTAACACAGCCCTGGGCTTCTCTGCCCTGAGTGGGGACTAGAGTTAGTCTGAGAGGTCCTTCTTACTCCAGAGACAAGGCCGGCCTGCAGTAGTGGTGCTTGGACATGTGCTACATCCGCAGCTGTCACTCACCTGCCTTAACCTGTGTGCTACCCCACTCCTCCCTGCCCAGGGTGGCCAATCATCATCCCCTAGGGCCCAGCCGGGAGCACCAAGAGAAGCTCAGCGCCTGCAGAGAGAGCCTGTTGCAGCATGTTGTGCAATTATGTGGGGTACAGGTGTGGGCTCCTACAGTGCACTGGGGGTTTGCTTCCCGATAGTTCTATGGAAAATCCTGGCCAAAGCTAGCTCTCATTTCCCTGAGCTTCCACAGTTTGTGCCATGGTCTTACTCCTGGGGGGCCAGGTACACCTGAGCCACTGCACGTTGTCACAGACTCTGTCTCCCTTCCAGCTGGTCAGCATTGGCTCCTCTTACAACTATGGAAATGAAGACCAGGCTGAGTTCCTCTGTGTGGTTTCCAAGGAGCTGCACAACACCCCATATGGCACAACCAGTGAGCCAAGCGAGAAAGCCAAGGTGAGTGCCAGGAGGGTGGTCCTGGTTGGTCCTTGAGGCAGACACTGGGAGCTAGCCTTTTCTCTTATTTTTGCCTCACTGGTTTTTTCCTGTACCCTTTAAACTCACAGTTGTTGAGTATCTTGGTGGCTGCAGGTCCTCACATGAGGCCACCTGTTATGTCAGAACTGGAGGTGCTTTTTGTAGCAAATATTTCCACAATCACAAGACAGAGTTGCTCCTAGAAGTGTCTTAAGCTTCAGGTCCGATCAGGACAGCCACTGTGGCTGCTTTCTCTGGGGACGTCGTGGGACACAGTTAGAGGACAGCTCCCCTGAGCTCGGGTTTTTAGCACAGCAGCTGCCTCAGCTGCACACTGTGGGTCTTTCTCATTTGGCTTAGTGTATAAAAGGGATTGTCCTTCAGTCCTGCCCTACAGGGCACTGGGCTTTTCTGTCTCCTGTAGAGAGACGTGTTAGCCAAGGGTGCGAGTGCAGCCAGCCTCGTTTACTTTTAGATTACTCTCAAGTGACCAGCTTTGGTTACCTTTCCCCGGAATGCCTTATGGCTGGGACGTGGACAGACAGATGCACATGTCCTTACAGTGAACATTGTTGGCCTGGTCTGGATGATTCCTGGGCCTTGGGGCCATTTGGTGGTGGCTTGCAGAGCCTTGCCATCAGCTCTGGGGGAAGTCAGGGATCTAAGGGCCTTGCTTAGGTGGAATTCAAGGTCACATGACCACAGCATTGCCCAGGCATTGACAGAGAGCCTTATGAGATTGAGAGAGGATAGGCCACATAGGCTCTAGTCAGGGACTTGATGGCAGCCCCACAGTCAGTGGCTCTAGGTGACTCCTGTCTTTCTAGGGCTTTCCATTTAGCCTTTCCTGGTCTTTAGGGTGAGGACTTAAGAACTGAGGGGCAAAGTTCCCCAGAGGATCTGCAGGAAGCTGTACCAGCTGGATCTTTCTCATCGGTGCTTCCACATTACTCTCCATTGTGATGTGACAGGGGTCTGTGCCACTGACTGATGTGTTACACCTTCAGAACTCCCTGGGCTCCTGGGGCTCCTGTCCTTAGCCTCTGTGTGATCATAAGAGGTGAGGTGGGGTGGCCATGCCCTCCACCACTGCTTCCCCAAGCACAGGATGACAGGACAGGAGTCATGCAAGGGTTCAGATCCAGCAACAGGTTGGGGAAAGCCAGAGGCCTCAGCCCCCGGCCCGGGGCAAGCTTCCATTTGGGTCTTAGATCTAGCAGGCATTCCCTAAACTAATCACAGAAGGACATCTAGACTCTTTCATACATTTATTTTGTTATTTTTTTGGATTTTTCGAGACAGGGTTTCTCTGTGTAGCCTTGGCTGTCCTGGACTCACTTTGTAGACCAGGCTGGCCTCGAACTCACAGCAATCTGCCTGCCTCTGCCTCCGGAGTGCTGGGATTAAAGGCATTGTGGCACATGCCTGGCTTCTTTTCTTTTTTTAAGCCTAACAATATAACTCTATGGGCTAAATAGACTAGTTTATGTAAACAAGGCAGTATGCCCGGCTCAGATCTTTATTTTTATAAGCTTTTTTTCTTCCTACACTTATAGCTTTCATAATGAAGCTCATCAGAGTTATCTTTCTCTGTCAAAACTCATCCTCCACCCTGGCTTTACAGCTGCCAAAAAGACTGACTCTGCTGGGAGGAGGAGGCTTTGGGTGTGGCTCCAAGTCTCTGATATTGGAAACATGTTTCTCACTTCAAAAATACCTGACTTTGGGTGAGAGGTGGCTCAGATGCTAAAGGCACTGCCTGCTCTTCCAAAGGTACTGAGTTCAGTTTCCAGCAACTACATGGTGGCTTACAACCATCTGTGACGAGATCTGGTGCCCTTTTCTGGCCTGTAGGCAAACATGTGAGCAGAATACTGTATAAATAATAAATTAATAAATCTAAAAGTAACCCAAAAAACAAGAGACCACACGCCAAAAATCCCTGACTTTGAGCCAGGTATGGTGGCACACACCTTTAATCCTAGCACTCGGGAGGCAGAGGCTAGCGGATCTCTTGTGAAAGTTTGAGGCCACTCTGATCTACAAAGTGTGTCTATGACAGCCCAGGCCACACAGAGAGACCCTGTCTCAAAAAACAAACAAAAAACCTGACTCTGAAGTAGAGCAGTCAGTACAGCTTCTGCATACACTTGACAGCAGTAGCTTTCAGGGTCCCGAAAGCTATGGGCAGCCACAGGAGCCAGGTCTAGAGGAAGGGAGCTTGGAGACACCATCCAGACCTTCTTTAGCTACTCGGACCTGTGATCTAGCCCTGACTCAGAGTACAGTGAGTGTGGGTAAGCTTAGGACTTCCTGTTACCTCAGAGAAATACAGCTGCTAGAGGAAATTCCTGAGGCCAAGAGCAAGAGACCCTCTCTGTAATCAGGTACAGTCCTTCCCTGTGTGACACAGAGTATCTCACCTGTGAGGGAACTCCTCTGGATCCTTGGGTCCAGAGTGATTCTGAGACTCCCTCCTACAGGCATAATTTATTGATGGGCTGATCAACTTCTCCCCACATGGCTGATGTTCAGTCTCAGCACCCTTGACCAAGGTCTGCTCTCTTACCATGCAGTGGGCCTTTGATGGAGCCAGGTCCATGGTCCTCTAAGTCATGTCCCAGGAGCCAGGGCTACAACAAAAGTCCCCTTAGGCAGGCTTGGCCTGCCTGGGAGCTGTGAAGGCAGGTGCGCCTGCGGCAGGTGGAGGACTACACAGTCCAGCCAAACCTAGGCTTCCCCCAGGCTTTCCACCCGCAGGCCTGCGCTACTCAGGCTGGGCTGACAGATGTCTTCTTCCTTACTTGCTGCTGTTCACACCAGAGTGATGAAGAGGAGACCAGGCACCAAGGCAGTGACTCAGATTAAGTGTAAATGTCACGGTGAGCTCTGCAGCCCATTAGGTAGACCCAACACTATAGTCTCCCTGCCCCATGACCCCTGGTTGCTTTTGCCTCCACCCTTCCTCTGTGCTTCTGCACATCCTGTAGTTGACAGAAACTTTGATAGTTGTGCTTAGGTACCTGCACTAGAGCTCCCTGTAGGAGGGGTTGGGGGCGGGGCTATTGCTTGACTGCTGGGTGCTGCTCTGTCATAGTATCCATCCTCCGACACCAAGGCCAAGATTGGGGCTTTCGGTCATGTGAGGCTGTGGGGTGAACACAGGAGTGTTCCTGTGGCTGAGTAGTGAATGCTCACTCAGACCCACCTGCAGCCTCTAGATGGCCTTCTTGTCAGTCACAAGATCATAGCCTCACTTAAGTTGCTGAGTCTTGATACAACAGACATCCAAACCCCATGGAGTCTGTTCTCTCATCTCAGGTACTCAGGTTTGCACCCATCTCCACTAGGACTGGACAGGCCCTCAGCCGTCACATCCTCCTCCATCCAGGCCCTCTCAGCCTCCTCCTGCCATCTACATCTTAAAGGTCAGGCCTATGGTTGACCCTGAGCGCCTTGTCACCTCAACAGGGCTTACCTGTTGGTTCCTGTGCAGGGAACATTGCCACTGTGTAGAGAGCAGAGCTAGCCTTAGCAACATGGCCTTGACAATGAGCTGCAGGCTGGGAACCCCTCACTGCTGCCCTGAGTGCTCAGTGCACAGGGAGGGTGAGGAGGCAGGCACAGGGCCAGCCAAAACAAAGAATGTCCTTTTCCATTTGGAATTTGGAATTGTGCCTTTTTTTTTTTTTTTTTTTTTTTTTTTTTTTTGAGACACTATGTGTAGTCTGGCTTGCCCCGAACTTACTATGGAGACCAGGCTGGCCTCGGACTTAGAGATCCGCCTGCCTCTGCCTCTTGAGTGCTGAGCTTAAAGGCGTGCGCCACTACTGCCCAGCTTGGAGTTGTACTTTGAAATCATTGTGTAAGTATATATGAACAGCTGCAACTTTTGTGTCTTGATACTCAATCGATTGATAATCTAAGTAAACCCTTTAAGAGAGTTGACCATGAAGCCATCATGGTCACGTGCACCTGTAATCCTGATACTTAGGAGGCTGCAGCAAGAGATTCTGAGTTCCAGACTGGCCTAAGCTATGTAGTGAAATTCTTTCTTAAAACAAAACAAAGCAGGGCCAGTGGAGTGGCTCAGTGGATAAAGTTACTTACCTTGCAAGCCTAGTGACCTAACTGTGACTCCCAGAACCCATGTAAGGCTAGAACTAACTTCTGAAAGTTGTTATCTGACCTACACACATATACAGTAATACTAATAATAAGATAAATGTTTAGACTTTTTTTTAAGAGTAAGAAGACAGGTGTGGTGACACACATTTAATCCTAGTATTTAGAGGCAGAGGCAAGTAGATCTATGTGAGTTTCAGGCCAGCCAGGTCTACACAGTGAGACCCTGTCTATAAATAAATGCATTTAGAAGGTAAAAGGAAAGGCTAGGAAGATGGCTCAGAGCTTAAGAGCCTTAGCTGTTCTTCCAAAGGCCCTGAGTTCAGTTCCCAACAACCACGTGGGGGCTCATAACCATTTATAATGAGATCTGGTGTCCTCTTCTGATGTGCTGGCACACTTGTGGGCAAAACACTGTATAAATAATAAATAAAAGGTAGCCGGGCGTGGTGACGCATGCCTTTAATCCTAGCACTCGGGAGGCAGAGACAGGCGGATTGATGTGAATTTGAGGCCAGCCTGGTCTACAAGGGGGAGTCCAGGATAGCCAAGGCTACACAGAGAAACCCTGTCTTCAAAAACAAACAAACAAACAAACATAAATAAAAGGTAAAAGGAAACATGAAATTTAAGAGATAGGGTCTGGCTTTACTGCCCAGGCTAGTTGGTCCCAAATTCCCAGGGCCAGCAATCCTCCTGTGGTAGCCTCCTCAGTAGCTGGCTCTAACTATGTGTCATCGTACCTGGCTGAAAGGATGATAATTTGATGTAAGCCATACTCTTCCCTTTTTCATTTTTTGGTGTCTGAAATCAGGTATATGGTTTATGTTTCAGCACCTCAGTTGTAACATCCCTTTGGAGAGGGGTTTGCAGCCACCTGGGTAACAGACTCTCAGCTGTGCCTGCCTTAGGTATGACTTGTGACAGGCACTCAACCTAAGGCATGATGGGAATGACAGATGCTCAAGAAAGTCATACCTGCCATCAGGTTGGCTGAAGAATAAGGTCACCAGGAGATGCCCAAACTTTGGAGGCTTTGAAATTACCCTGGAGGGAGCGGAGGCGTCTTTCCAAGCCCCAGGTGTTTAGGGACTGACTTTGGTGGCTCTAGCTCTAGGGCTGTGGGCTTGTGGGAATGAAATAGTGGTTGCTCACAAGGCAAACCTGGAGCAGGCCCCAGCTCCCAAAGTTCACAGGATGGAACCACATGCCCTGGCCTCCCTGTGGAGACAGAAGGGCAGGAGCATTTGTAAGGTAACCTTGCCCTATCCAGGGCAGACAGCACTGTCTCGCCCCAGCATGTGGGATGGTAGGCTTACTGTTATAGGTCCTGATGGAGCTCAGCCTCCTCAGGATTTCCCACTCTCACTCCCATTACCACTTCTGCCAGCGTGCATCCTCACCTGTGCTGCCTCTGCTCTCCTCAGGGCTGGTGGTGGCTGAGATCTTGGCTCCTCAGTAAGAGGGTTGCACCTAGAGTCACTTAGCGATGTCCTGGAGAATTCAGAAATTGCTCATCATGTGGAGCTTGCCACTGTCAGACTAGGGACCAGCACTATCTCATAGACCTGTGAAGCTCCTTGAGGCCCTCGAGTGGCGGTTCCACGCTCCACAGCCTAGTTGGGCTGACTATTGGTAGGCATGATGTTTGGGGTGCTGGTGGCTTTGTAGGAGCAGCTTGAGAACTAGGTCTTCTCTTGAGCCCTTCCACATAGCCCCCAAGAGCCAGCTCTCCCCACTGCCCCAGACTTAGGTAAGCTTGCCCACAGTTGTGACTCTCACTACCGAATTGCTACCTGTGAGGTTTCCTCAGCTGTGAGGCATTCTGCTTGGAGTCATATCCTATTCCAGCCCTAGAGGCTCGTTTTACGGGTTTTGGTTCAGCAGCAGGTGCCTAGCCCCAGCATGTTCTGAAGGCCTCCGGAGACTTCACCCCAACTTGATATATACAGCTGGCCGTGGCATGCTAGTGAAGGGGGCCAGGACCATGCCCTGTTTTCTAGCCAGTGGGACCAGGGGTGGGGAGGCAACGGATGCTGCAGGCTAGCGGACAGAATGTGGAGGGTCTCCACAGCATGGCCTTTTTGAGGTTTTCTGAGGTCAGCAGAGGGCTGAGATCAGTGAAAGGGTGCAGGCCTTCCAATGGATGGGGTGTGGGGTTGATCTATTGCATGTGAAGGGGACCTGGTGCCTCATGTCGGCTACCCACTGTCACTGTACAGGTCCCCCTCTTAGCTAGCTGAGGTCCTGGCCTACAGTTGCAGGTTCCGCAAGACTGGCCTCTGCTTTCTGAAAAGGACACTTGGTCAAAGCCTACATCCTCACAATACATTTTATACTTTTCAGATTTTGCAAGAACGAGGCTCAAGGATGTGAAGAGTACTGACAGCTGAAGAGATGATTTCCTTTTCCCCAAGATGAAGTGAACCGCCATGTGCAGAAAACATGGCTGTGAGAAGAAACCTGCTTTTGATCATTTCTCTAGAGATCTGGGTGTGGATCCTTTTTTGCCTCAGATGTGGGTGGCGAGAGACAGCCCAGCTGTCAAGCCAGTCGTCCCCACAGGGAGGCAGCTAGGGCTGGCTTGGCAGTCTCTGTGGCCTCGCTCTGTTCTTTCTGAGTGCTATGTGGGACTGAGGCAGGATGCTGCTGACCAGGCCGTGCATTCCTGAAGATGATTTGAAGGACAGGGTCCTTGGTGCTACACACAGTCTGCGACAAGCAGCCTGGGCCTTGCCAGGAGGGAGGGGCAGCAGTTGCAACTCCTGTCCAATGCACTGTGGCTTAGGGCGTGAGTGCCTGCTCAAAACTGGTTGAGCACCAGGCCCTCATCCTTGGGTCAAGGAGGCCGCTCTGCCTCCAGGCATGATTGGTTGATTTCTCTCGACCTCGGCTGAGGCTCCTGACTAAGGCAGCCTCCACATTATCACTACTTCTGGGCACCTCCCCTGGACTACACCCCTTCAGAGCCAGGCTCTTGTTCTGGCCTGTCAGCTTGGCCCAGGACCATCAAGGCTTCTCAATTTGTATTTTCCAGGCAGGAGGACTTTGTATCCCTTTTTTAAAAGTGTGGATAGACCACCCGGTGTTTATACTCTTTAGAAATGCCTAAAAGTGTTGCTACATTTTGGATTGATCTGTTAAATCATTTAAGGGAGATAGAGGTTTTGCCTCCTATGTCCCACCTGTGGGCTCATGGGGGAGCTGGCGCCTACCAGTGCCTTTGTTGTGCCTGGGATGGAGGCTGGGGCGGGAGGCCTGTCCACCTGGCTTCTGGAGCTGACACTCCAGGTCATGTTGAACATTCAGGATGTTTACAGCGCAAACATGTCTCCTTCTCACTGGCTCTCATTTCCTTGTATAACTATGCAGTTCTTCTCTTGTATTTCTGGAGTGTTTGGGACTTTGCACAAGCTGCATGGGCTCTGTTCATCTGACACGGCATTGGAGCTGCTAAGGTTCCTGCAGGGGCTGCGCCTGCTGGCTTCAAACAGACCTTTCTCAGCTGGGTGGGGGATGTAGCAGGCCACAAACTTGGCCTAAGCAAGCAAGCTCTGTGCTTCTTGACCTCTGGCTTCCCAAGGGAGCTGTGCAAACTGACCGCCATGGCTGCCCATGTCCAGGTCAGAGCCTCGAACACTGTTTCAAATGCTTCCGGAAACTTCTTGCCTAGGCCCTCTTC
The DNA here is from genome assembly GCF_964271855.1 of Acomys minous. Taxonomy (NCBI): domain Eukaryota; kingdom Metazoa; phylum Chordata; class Mammalia; order Rodentia; family Muridae; genus Acomys; species Acomys minous. The sequence goes on from NC_140498.1 coordinate 41,182,727, forward strand.
CTTCTCCTCTGCCAGTAACTGATTAGTCCAGTTCTCCAACATCGAGGACTGACCTCCTCCTTTCCTGAGGTCTGTTGTTTGTTGTTAACTGTTTGGCTTGTATGATTCATAAAAACCTTTCTATGGGATTGATTGCGCCTTGGCTGCCCTGCCCTCCCCAGCACACTCTGGGGCAGTGCTCTGCTGTCGGCCGTGGGGAATACTCTGGGGAGTTGCTGGACACTTAGCATTGTTTGATTTATGACTTTGACAATAGATAGGCTTGTGGGGTTTTTTGTTTTTTAATTTAATGATATTAAAACTTAATTCACTAAAATTCTAAGGGGATATTTATACTTTTATACTTTTTTAGGTATCCGTATTTTATCAGCTTACCGTTTAATGCCTAAGTTTCCCCTGAAAATAGTAAATAAAATTGTGTATTTATGAATACGTTCAGCAACTGTTAATGTCTTGAAGTATGTGGAGAAGTGCTGTCCGTCCCGAAGTGCATGCTGGTAGGTAGGAGGCGTCCATGCTGGAGAGCAGGGTCTTCCAGGTCCCCTGAGGACTTCCCACCGTCAGCGGGGATGTCTCTGCTGCCCACACCCTGAGCCTTGTCCTGTGTCCTATTGTGCAGCCAACCCAGCCAGGTGAGCGGCCCACTGGCCCAAGGGTTCCAACGTGGGCTACCCTGTGGCCCAAGCTGAGATATGGACACAGCTCCTGTTCAGTGCTCGAGTATGTGGGTCATGAGGTACTCTGAATAGCCTGTGAACAGGGGTCGGGTAAGGGTCTGGATTCTGCTCTGAGAGGTCTCCTGATGCTGACCTACCTCACAGCCTACAACATGGCATCTGAGCAGAAGACTAGCCAGGAGGCAGGCAATCAGTTCTCAGCCTTAGACAGCCTGCCAGCTATGGTGGTATCTAGAGAGGGGCTAGTGCCTGCCTCAGGCAGTTCTCCTGATTCTGGGAAGCCAGCAAGGACAGGAGAAACCGTGTATATGGCGTTCCTGAGTGGGTCCACAGCTGCTGGACTCTGCAGAGTACGTACCTGGACTTCTGCCAAGGTGCTGCTTGGGACAGGACCACACCTCTGGTTGGCTACTGCCCTTGAGCCCAAAGGAACAGAGGGCCAGAGCCCAGATAGCAGCTTTCCACATTGTGAGTGGGCACAGTGCCAGCCAGCACCTTTGGACAGAGCCATGCATCCTACGGCAAGTCGCAATGGCAGTCTCCAAGCCTGTGAGCCTCAGGCCAGCACTTAGCAATGGAGATGGCTCAGAGCTTGCCCTTGGGGTGTCTTTAGAGTCAAAACAACCTGCCCTGTGCCTTTGTCTGGGCTCCAGTGTACCAGGCCTCCTCTCTAGAGTAGAAGAGTACCCAGCCTCTCTTAGACCAGACACTCAGTCTGGTCTGTAGACGGCACTCAACAAACAGCCTCTCCGCAGAGGCCGCTGATCGGCCTGAGGGGATTCCCCGTGCTTATTCGCTGGTATATAGCAAGTGCTAAGTGATCCATTCTAGCTTTTAGTTTGTTTTTTAGTTTGTTTGTTTGTTTGTTTTCTCTGTGACAGGGTCTCACTGTGTAGCCTTGGCTGGCCTGGAACTCAAAATGTTAACTAGGCTAGCCTTGCACTCCGAGATGTGCCTGCCTCTGTCTCCTGAATGCTAGGAGTAAAGGCATCGTCACACCCACAACAGTTACCCATTCAGGAAATAACAGTGCCTGCTCCGCTTGAGGCCTCTGTGAGCACTTGGGTGGATGTGTATATGAACCCGCACGTCTCACTGGGTGTGAAGGGAGCAGGGTTTGTGTGTGCCTACTCCCTTCCACACCCCACCCCTGTGTTACCAGAGTGGGAAATTTGAGGTTAAGGAATGGCCTTGGATCAAGGGAAGAACAAAAATTCAGGTTGGCCAGTGTTATGAGAATGCCCAGGGCCTAAGTTGCCCTCGGAGTTGCATGATGGTGCTTGAGGAGTTGGGTGGGATTGGGGAGCGTGCCTCCACCCACCTGCATGGTTCCTACTGAAGACCCAACGCTTTGTGACCTGCCTCCCACCCGTATCTGTCACTGGCCATGGTTCAGGAATGGGACAACCATTGGTCTTCGGAGTGGTGAGGCAGTCATGGGCTGGCAACAGGGCAACTGGGTCAGGAACATCCTAGCCTGGGTGTGCCCGCAAGGGTGCCAGTTCACAGCTTCTAGGGCTTCTAGAGCCCTGCAGACCACCCCACCCCACCCCCAACCCCCGCCATGGGTCATGATGCTTTTTCCTGACAGAACATAAGTCAAGGTAACCAGCAGTTAAGGTGCAAGGACAGCTATTTACAAATGTACAGTGGGTGGGGTTCCAACCTGTGAGCTGGGCAGGCTCAGGTGACAGTGAGCAGTGCGGCCAGGACCAGTATGACTGCATGGGCAGCCAGGCAGGGGGCGGAGTTCCCCACCAGGCGCTGCCAACCGCGGGGGTCTCTTTGCTGCTGCTGGCTGCTGGCCCTCCCCTGGAACTGCAGTTCTGGGATGATTTGGTGGATCCATTTGTAATGGGAAGTGATGCGGATGTAGACACCAGGGCGGTTCCGGCGGGCACAGCCCTCTCCCCAGCTGATCACTCCAGCCTGCACCCATGACTGGCCCACAAGGCACACCAGCGGGCCTCCAGAGTCACCCTGTGGGGAAGGAAGCAGAGACCCATCAGAACCTACGCGGGGCTCACAAAGGCCCTGTGTACACATGTACTCATGACAAAGCTCCTTCCCAGGGTCCTCCCCACTGGTCTTCTCATGGACAAGCCTGCACACTGCCGTGATGCCCTGGGCTGCCTATCAGTGGCATACCCAGTGTGGTGTTTGATAAGGATGCAGTAGTTGAGTCCCCATCTCAGATCCAAGACTTGTTCATCTCATGGCGGGTAATGGAACCACAGTGCACCCTCAACCTGGGCTAAGCTCCCTCTAGCCCGTGTTCTCAACCTTCCTAATGCTGTGACCCTTTAATACAGTTCCCTCATGTGGTGATTCCCCCACCACCATAAAATTATTTGTATTCTTATTTCATAACTAATTTTGCTACTATTAATGAATCTTAAATATCTGATCTGCAACCACCTTCAAAGAGTCAACCCCCAAAGGGGTCACAACCCCCAGGTTGAGAACCACTGCTCTAATGCCTTCTTTAGAACATCCTACCTTACAGGCATCCTTCTTGCCCTCTGCAAAGCCTGCACAGAGCATGTCATCCTTGATGGTTTTGAGCTGGATGTCAGACTCAGCATCTTTGCTGTACAGCAAGTTGCACTTGGGCGTGTCGATGATAGGCACAGCCAGTTTCTGCAGGATCCGTGGATTGGGTAGTCGGTCTGTGGAGGGAAAGGCAGCCTGCAGCTCAGTGGACAGTCTTAACCAAGATCCTGAGGCTCTGGGTTCTCAAGGACCACAACTCACTCCGTCCCTCCCTGAGCTTCCTCATAAATCCACGGGACTGTGTCTTCCCTCATCAGCACCAGGCCTGCATGTCTCCCTCTCCCATCTCCTGTATGCACAACTGTTCCTCCTACAGCACCTGCTCCATAACACCGGCCCCATTCATGTATGCCAGTATCAACAAGAAAGCTGTCCTGGCTCCTCTTAAGCCGTATTTCCCTCCCTCCCCTACCTCAGTCCCCTCACCTTGTTCACTGGGGCTGCCCCAGCCAGTGACCCAGCAGTTCATGCCTGACGCAAAGATGATGGAGGGGTCAGGCACACACACAGGAAGGATGTACTTGGTGAAGGTCACAGGCACCTGCAGCTCTACGAGAGCCACGTCGGCACTGGAGGCCATGCCTCGGTACTCGGGATTGCTTTTCACCCTCTTCACAGGGACATACAGGGCGTGTGGTCCTGGCTGCTGCAGCTGCAGTGCCCCCAGCAGGACTTGGTATATGGATATGTCTGAAGTGCTGGTGGAAAGAGCAGAGCGGGCGTGAGTCGCATCCTCCGTGAGGAAAGAGACCCACGGGGAGGAGGAGGAGGAGGAGGAGGAGGAGGAGGTTCTGGTCCACTGCGGTGTCTGACACCTCTCTTTGCACTACCTTTAATTCCCATCTTTTCCTGCCTATCAGGTGACCATGGGTAACTGACCTAACAAGCTCTCTGTGACTCCGTTTCTTCATTTGTAAGATGAGGACATTAAGAGTCCTGTCTGCAAAGCCTGCTGTAATGCGCGCACGCGCACGCGCGCGCACACGCACACACACACCTATGGGGTACAGTGAGGCCAAGGCCTGCTGCTGAGCCCCAGGTAAAGCCACTCCTGAGCTTTTTGAAATTGCAGGGGCAAGATGGCTCAGCAGGTAAAGGTGCTTTCTGTGCAAGTCTAAATACCTGCCTTTTATCAACAAAACCTGTGGTGAAAGGAGAAAACCTAATCCCAAAAGTTACCGTCTGACCTCCACGTGTACACCAAAACACATGTGCTCTTCCCCCAAAACACACAATAGTAAATAAAGGGAAAAGCAATTGCAGATCCATGAGGAAAGAGGTACAGTGGGAACCCTGAAAATCTGGGGGTTGCAGAGACCACTCTTAGGTGGTCTCAGATGCGGGGAGGAAGAGGGACATTCTGTTCCAAATCTTGGGCTTATATGAAACCCAAGATCCAGAGAGAGAGAGAGAGAGTTCTAAATTTGAAGTAGGGAAGTGTGGGGGGTGGGGGGAAGATGGGGGGCCAGGGGTTGTCCTGCAGCATTGGTAAGGGCAGGGCCCCAGGTGTCACTAGCAGAACAGCTGGTGGAGCAAGAGCTGGGGCAGCAGTTGCAGCTTCCAGGCCTAGGGTTGGACTTAAAGGAAAGTTTTAATTATTTATGTGTATGAATGCTTTGCCTGCACATGCGTCAATGCACCACCTGTGCCCCCTGGAGCCCACTGAAGCCAGGAGCTGCTGATATCCTGGGATGAGGTGTAAATAGTTGTGAGCCACCGTGTGGGTATGGAGACTTGAGCCTTGGTACTCTGCAAGAACAGCCAGTACTCTTTAACTACTGGGCTATCTCCCTGGCTCCCTAAAGGAAAATTGTGGAAGACAGTGGGTGTTACTGGCCAAGGCTTGGGGGTGGGAGTGGGGGGGTGGGGTTGTTGGCCTGGTGCCAGTGCTGGCTGTGGTGCTGAAAGTTGTGTACAGACTCTGCCTTATCCCAGCCACTGGTGAGAAACTGGTAGGGCCACTTACTTGGAGAAGCAGTGTGCAGCGGTGAGGACCCACGTTGGTGCGATGAGACTGCCCCCACAGAAGTGGACCCCGTTGCGCTGGATGCTGACCTGCCAGGGCCACTCGCCTTCTAAGGCGTCCTCCCCGCCCACCATCCGGTTGAACATCCTTGGGCGCCCACAGGCTGGAGGAACATGAAATCACTCTTTGAGGGAGGGATCTGGCTCCGTGCCTCTGACTCCATTCCCAACCACACACACCAGTTCTCACGTTGTCAATTTTCTAGCCTTTCTGGCCTCTGAGCCAGAGGCTTTTGACACAGGCTAACGCTTTCGAGTTCTGCCTTCTATGAACCTCAGTCCTCTCATTTATGACAAGGTGACAAGACCCAACTCAGGGTCAGGAAGGTTGACATAACATGGAAATTTTGCATACTAGGGCTGGACATGGGTCCCAGAAGGACAGCTGTATGTCATGTCTTCCACGGGCTTGGTGGGCCGGAGGGACAGTCATGGCCCAGCAGGGAAGGTGTCACTGGCACTTGTCCCTGATGCCTGTTATGTCCTATTTTGCTGATCACACAAGAATCTTTTCTTCCATTGCCTTCTGAACTCTAGTTCTGCTCAGCCACCTCTGGCTGGCTTTTCTGCTGCCCTGTGCATCTCTCCTCTTCTTGTCCCTCCCTCTGCTGCCTTGTGGGGGGCGTGCGCATGGGTGAATGGGTGTACAGCCACGCCCACAGCTCAGCTGATCCCACTTACCTCTCAGAGCCTTGGCCCCTTCGGTCCCTGCAGATGAGAAAAGGGAGTCATGAGCCAACTTAACCAAGCCAAGGTCTGTCCCTTCCTGGTCCTGCCTCATCAGAGAGTCCCTGTGCACCGAGGACAGGGAGAGACAACCAGAAAAGCTAGTGCCATAGCCATGGGGGTTGTTTTCCCTGCTTGGGGAACGTTGGCACTCATGCCAACACAGGGAATCTTCTTCCACCCTGCACCCCTGTTCTTGTCTTGAGGTGTGGAGGTGGCGGGAATACATGTGCCTTAAGTCCTAGAAACGTGGAGTCTATCTCCTCCTCCCACAAATGGTTCCGCTCTGGATGACAGAGGAAACCCTGGAGGCCACTTCCACACAAGGCCCATCAGGGCCTCCTCTCAGTCTTTCAGAATGATCAAGTCTCCTCTAATTTCTCCCAAAGTCCAACTGAGCTTAAGACACCCGGGGCCACTCTGTGCTCTCAAGGGAGTGAATTGGCTTAGTAACTACAGAAGGTCAGCTTCCCAAGACTCTGCATTCTGAGGACTGGGCCCTCTTGCCAACTGTATCTATCACTGCTGGACCACCATCAAAGGGAGGGGACAAGTAGAGAGGAGGCTAAGGCAGCCCTGATGACACCTGGAATGGGGTCCGTTTCCTAGGGTTCGTTACCCCACACCTACTGACTGCTCATCCTTTTACCCAAGCTCCATAAGCTTATTCTGTCCTCAAATTCACGCCCAGGTGTGTACACACACACACACACACACACACACACACACACACACACACACACTTCTTTAGCTGTGCTCTCTTAGTTACTGTTCTCTTGGGTAGGTCTGTCCAAACTGGGTGGGTTTTCAGCATTATCAAGTCTCTCTCTCCACTGGTGGTCACATTTTCTCTAAGCCCCAAAACTTGAGGAGCCCAGAGGGAGGGCTAAGAAGAAAACCATTCTGGGATGCCAAGAGCCCTTAAGGATGTTACAGGACTCTCCTCTTCCCTGTGGATATCCCAGTTGTGCAATTCTCAGTGGGGGTGACAAAATACAGACTGCAGGCTTGAGGATGGGGTAGGCTGCAGCTGTGGACAGGGTGTGGCAGTTACCTTGGTACAAGCTAGACTCACCTGGGAACAAAGAGGCTCAATAAAGGATTGTCTATATTGGTTTGGCCTGTGGGTATACCAGTGGGGGATTGTCTTAAGTTAACTGATGTGAAAAGATGCAGCCCACTGTGAGTGTCACTATTCCCTAGGCATGGGGGGTGGGGGGGTGTTGGTTCTGAACTGAGCTAAACACAACCAAGCGAACATGCAGGCATTCATTTCCCCCTACGCTTGACTCTGGACGTGAGCAGCTGTTTCAGGTTCCTGTTGCCCTGAAATGATGGGTTGTCACCTGGAATAGTGAGCTAAAATAGACCCTTTCTCCCCTAAGTTACTTACTGTCATAATATCCTATCACAGTGCCAGAAGTGTAACCAGAACATAGAGGAACAGGAAGTAGCTAGTGCTGAGGACAGCACCAGATGTTTCTCAAAGCCGGATGCCAAGCAGACAGGGACAAGTGTTTTCATCATGGGAGCCAGGAGCTCCTGGCTTCTGTACTTGTGTTCACTGACCTTTACAATGCAATGCGTAGGACACGGAGAGCCATAGCTGCTGTCGTAGCACTCTCCCCTCAAGGGTCTGAGGCAGGAGGATTGCCTGGGCTTTAAGGCTACCCAGTGAGTACCTGGCCGGTCGAAGCACTGTTGTAAGACTGTCTCAAAATAAATCAAGCGTCTCAGCAGTTGAGAGCACTTAGTATTCTTGCAGAGGACTTGGATTCAGTTCCTAGCACCCATGTGGTTACCCACACTTGTCTGTAACCCCAGTTCCAGCAAATTTGATCGCCTTTTCTGGCCTCAATGGCTCCTTCATGCTCATGGCGCACATGGCACAATGCAGATAAAGCGTTCATGCACGTGAAAAAATAAAGGCTGGGAAGACGGCTTGTTGGTTAAGAGCATTTCTTGCTTTTACAGAGGATCCCAGTTCAGTTTCCAGCACCCAGAGGATGCAACGGTCCCTTCTGGTCTACACATATGCATGCACGAGCTTCACACACACACACACACACACACACACACACACACACACACACAGGCAGGGCATTTGTTCTCACCCAGAGTACTTAGGCCTAGGAGGTCTGTGAAGGCAGAGCCTGACTCTAGGGACCTGGGCACAGAAACTGTGTGGAGGGACAGACTGGGTGTGAGGAACCCTGCTCTTTAGGGCAAACACTTCCCGTCAGTGGGAGATGGCAAGCCGGGGTGTCAAACTATGCCCATCTTGGACCCCAGGCCCCTGATGCTGGTGGGAGTGGCTGAGGTCTAAGAAACTAGACGAGACCAGCTGCAGGACTACTGGGTTGCTGGCCACTCTGGGCTGAAGTGAGCATGTCACCCAGGGGTCCAGCCTCAGGTTACAGCAGTTTGTGAGCCAAAGGCAGGCTGCTGTTTCTACTTCGGCAGTGACCTCGATTGATCCACCCACGGGAGACATCACAATGTCACACCCAATGGAAATAGGTTTTCAATGCTATTATTCTCGCTGCTAGAGGCCGTGGGCAAAAACATTCCATAACCCTGGGGAGGCAGAGGCATCCCCACAGAGATGCCCGCATGTCGTCCGACCCCCAGAACCCCAGTTGAGACATGGTCTAGGGTAACTTGGCCTATCCCAGAGAGGTGAGCTGAGGCCAGGGAAGTGTGGCCGCTGCTGAGCTGGCCCAGCTGGCCCAGGAATGTGGGAGAGTTTCCCTGGTAGAGAGGAGCCCAGCCCACAGAGAAGGACCTAGCAGGCGGAGCTCCGGCTAGAACCTGCTGACCCCTGCTCAGGATGGGCAGCGACCGCTTCTCCCCCTGTAGACAGGAGCCGGGACCCTCTGCAGCCTGCAGCTTTTGTCCCCAGCTCTCTGTTGAGCCTCAGCCAGACTCTGAAGGCTCCTAGCCTCAGATGGCATCTACAGTTCACATAAGCCCAGGGATTTGAAAGCCTGCGGGCCTGGGTTCAAATCCTATAGGCGTGGAGGCTCTCTCATCTGCCAAGCTAGGAGCATGGCACACCGTGAGAGCCTCAGGAAGATGGGGCCATAGGCACTGTCAGAGCTTCCCACGGCCCCTCAACCAGGTCCCCCAGGTGGAATATTTGGAACCTGAACACACTCTCTGGGAATCCCTTCACTGAGAAGAAGAGGTTCCTTTCAGACTCAGGCAGACCCAGGTATTGGGGGGGGGGAGGGTTAGGTGGAGCTCAGAGCAGAACAGAGGGGCCCCTACAGAGAGATGGCAGAGAGACTGCCTGCCCTTGACTGCAACTCACCAGATGTCAGCAGTAGTGGCGGCAGTAGCAGCAGCAGCAGCAGCAGCAGGCCAGGGATGCGGAGCTGCCTCATGGTCTCTGGCTTGGTGGTTAGTTGAGCTCTGGTGAGCGGTGGCAGGCACTCTCCCTAGTGCTACGGAGGTACAGGCTCCATGAAGTGAGGTTTTATGCTGGAGGTGAGTGTCAGCTTGGCTATGCCACCCAACCTGTCAGCCCTGCCTACCCGGATCCTTTTCAGAAGGAAGGAGGTGCCCCGAACACCAACTCCATGACCCGGCCCTGAACCCCAGAAGCCAGACCCCTTTCTCTATATGCTTCGGGATTCTGGCAGCAAGGTGTTCCTCCTGATAGGAGCTGACCACAGAGGCCCGACTGTTGGCTGCCTTCCTCAACTGACCACAAGCCTCATCTAAGCTGGCAGAGTCTACTTCATCCAAGATGCCTTCCATTTTCATTCATTCACTCATTTGCTCACTCACTCATTCATTCATTTGTTCATGTAATGCTTATCGAACACTTTGTTTTGTTTTGTTTGTTGTTTATTTGTTTGTTTGTTTGTTTGTTTTTGAGTCAAGGTTTCTCTGTGTAACAGCTCTAGCTGTCTTAGAACTTGCTCTGTAGACCAGGCTGTCCTCGAACTCACAGAGATCCACCTACTTCTGCCTCCCAAGTGCTGGGATTAAAGGTGTGCGCCACCACCGGTCAGCTTTTTATCTGACATCAGTGACCTAAGCTTGGTTTATAGCTTGACTACGAGTAGGCATTGATGAACCAAGGCCAGGGTGCTTGTGCAACCGAGAAAGGGGGACCCTGGCTGTCCTCCCTTCCTGAAACACACACACACACACACACACACACACACACACACACACACACACACACACACACACACACACACACACAGACACACACCTGTGGATTGGCTCAAGGAATAGGGACCATGCTGCCCGTTTGGGGCTGCGCTTTCTGGGCGTGGCAAGAGCTGTTCTGGGAAGGCATCCTGGTGACCCGCAAGGTGGCCCTGGGTGCGCCCGCTGGGCTCCCGGACGTGAGGCCGCAGCGGAAGTGTCCCTGGGAGGAAGTTATTTGGGGCACGAGACTGACATCAGACAGCTGGACTCGAGGTTCGGGAGGCCACTCCCTCCGGGCCGAGGAGTCTGGGTGCAGGACCAGATCCTGGATGTCTCACCAGATCCCGCGCCAGGGCAGGGAGCTGCGCTGGACAGAGGGCTGAGCCCTGCCTCAGTTTCCCTGCTGGTGCAGAGGGTGCAGCGTTGCACCCTGTTGGTGTAAGCCAGGGGTGGTCCAACGCCCAACAGGGTAGCGCATGTTCACTCAGAGTGTCGTGGCCTCGGTCTCCCGGGTTTGCTGTGCAGTGGGGCCCTCTGGTGGCCGTCACCACTCGGTGTGGTCCCTTGTCCCCTGTGTCTGTCCCTGCACCACAAGTGTCTCTGCTCTTCTGGAACCCCTGTCGCCTGGAGGCGGTGGCATCCACATCCAAGACTTTCCCAGTGGCTGCCACCTTCTCTGCTGCTCTTACACAGCCAGACCCTCGCATTCCCAGGGTTGGGTGCTCAGGCCGGCGGCTCCTCTCATGAAAGAAGATCAAGCAGTGGGAAGAAAGAGGGTTCCGCACTCAAACACTCGTTCGTTCTTTCATTCATTCTTTGTTTTTTTGGGAGTGGTGGTGGTGGTATGCTTGTTTTGTTTTTCTTTTTTCTTTTTGTTGTTGGTTTATTTTGGTGTTTCGGTTTGGTTTGGTTTGGTTTTTTGAGACAGGGTTTCTCTTGTAGTCCTGGACTCACTTTGTAGACCAGGCTCATTCTTTTTTTTTTTTTTTTCTTTCCCATTTGCTTTGTTTTGTTTTTGTGACAGGCTGGGGTGGAACGCATTGTGTAGCTACCCAGGCTGGCCTCAAACTCATAGAGATCCACCCGCCTCTGCTTCCCGAGAGCTACGATTAAAGACACGGGTCACTATTTATTTGTCCGTTCTTTCCAGCGTGCTGATGAGGCACTTTAGGTGCATGATAGTTTTAGGAAGAGGGTGCAAAGGTGAATAAAACCCCGCTCCTCCCCTCACCCCCACCTCCCCACTCTCTTTCCCCCCTCCCCTCCCCCCTCCCCCCACAGCAGGGCCATAGCAGGAAGACACTGAAGTGTGAGGGGAAAGCCTAATTATTCACTGTGTGAAGTGTCTCAAAGCAACAGGATGATCACACTTTCGCCTGACATCCAGTGATCAATTCGCCCTACCTTTGAGATGGTATCCGACCCTTTGAAGCTAAGGGCCTCCTCTTGGAGCCCTTCCTAGTTTTCTTTGCTCTTGTAAAAGCAATTTACTCTACGTACAACTCTGCCTTGAAGTCAGGTGAGCCACCGAAGTGAGTGTGTGGGTCCAGAGGAAGCTGGGCTCTTGAGAAGCCATGTGGGTCCCTCCCATTATCAGTGAGGGAGACCCAGGCAGCGCCTGGAGTACAGAGCAGGTGAGGTGGGCGACAGCAAAAAGCTATGTGCCTGCTGTACACTGACCACCACACAGAGGAAGCCAAGGAGCCCAGTCAAACAGCTCCTAACAAAAAGGTCTCTCTGGAACATTTTGTCTTTAAAAAAATGTCATTATGTTTATTAACTTAGTGTGTGTTCATGAAGGGTGTGTGTGTGTGTGTGTGTGTGTGTGTGTGTGTGTTGGTACCAGAAGACAACTTGCAGTAATCAAGTCCTTCCACCATGTGGATTCTGGGTGGAACTCGGGTCCACAGGCTTGGCAGGAAGCAGAGCTATCTCACTGGTCCTCTAGAGCATTTTCAAGGTTAGAAGTCAGAGTAGCTACCACAAAAGAAAAGAGCTATAGGCTACAAGTAAAAAACGCAAACACTGGGGGCCGGGAGAGATGGCTCAGTGGTTAAGAGCATTAGCTGCTCTTCCAGAGGACCCAGGTTCAATTCCCAGCATCCACACGGCAGCTGACAACTGTCTGCAGCTCCGGTTCCAAGAGCTCCAACACCCTCACATGGACACACATGCAGGCAAAACACCAATGCACAGACAATAAAAATAATTAAATCTTTAAAAAAAAAACCCACATTGATTACAAATAGAAAGGCAAGCAATAGGAAAAATCAATGCAGGAAATACAGCTGGATAATGACAACATTGTTACTCAAAGTGCTCAAAGAAATTAGTCAGAAGACAAACAAAACATGACAAGACCCACAAAACCCACTGAATGAATCCTGAAGGTGAAACAGGTGAAGGACCAAGACAAAGTGACGAAGAGGAAACTAATTTGGCTACCACACGTGCTGGGAAATGCTCGCCTTAGTAATCAAATGAATGCAAATCAAAGCCGCAGCAAAGAGACCTCAGTTGTCACTTGCAGGTTAGCAAAGCCTGGAGGAATGCTGTCAGGTAAGGCCACAGGGAAGTGGGTCAGAGGGTGAGCGTGGATGGCTCTGACCTTGGGGAATTGTGGTTTATTGCGAGAAAGGGTCATGTTATGTAGCCCAGGCTAGCATTGAACTCACTCTGTGTCCCAGGCTGTGAAAATATATTTTGACTAAAGATGTTACATTTGCAAAACGAAACCCGCCTGTAATTTTAGAATTTGAGCAGCCAGGCGGCTGAGGCAGAAGAGTCAGAGAATCCAAGGTTAGCCTGAGCTAACCAGAGACTTTCCCCATCTCAAACAAAACTAAAATTGTTTTTTTTTTCTTTTTAAACAAATTTGTTTTGTTTTAATTACAACCTTTGAATTAGATTTTTTAAAATGACATTTTCATAAAGAGTGCATACATATGGAAAATGTATGTGACGCAAGAAAAAAATGGAAGTCAGAGGCTCGGAGCATGGCTGGTTGGTAGTTCTTAGAAGATCAGCGTGTAGAAAGTCCTGGCATAAAGCAGGTGTGATGCTGCAAGCCTGCAACCCTAGCCCTGGGGTGTAGAAGCAGGAGGGTTAGATTTTCAAGATCACAGGGAGCTCAAGGCTAGCCTGGTCTATGTGGTGAATTTCAGGACAGCCAGGACTATGTAGGTGAGAAAGACCCTGTCTCAAAAGCTAAAAAGTTAAGGCAGGGAGGGGAGAGAAAGAACAAAAAAGGAAAGCAAGGTTTACAGAAAGGTACAATTATAAAAAGATTAGATTTATTTTATGAGTGTCTGGCCTCTGTGTCTCTGTGTATGTCTGCCACATGTGTGCAAGCGCTCTGGCCAGAAAAGGGAGCTGGATTCCCCAAAGAGCTGCAGGCAGTTACCTTAGGTGGGGGAGCTGGGAACCACACTTGGTCCTCTGGACAAGCAGGGTTTTTTTCTCTTAATTTTTTTTCTTTCTTCCTTTGTTTGTTAGTTTGTTTTCTGAGACAGATACCTCTTGGAATGCTGGAGGCTATCGTTTATGGGAGTAACAAGCCACATGTTTTCAATTCCCTAAGCAAGTTTGTTTGATCCAACCACACCAGATGTGCTTGTTCACACCAGGGCAAGGGACACGTAGGCAGGAAAATGTGGGCAGAAAATACTTCAGAAGGTATGCTTGCCTAGCATTGGACCTTATGGGAAGTGTGGTGAATTGTGGGCTTTGCCTTTTTTAAGCCCCTGAAAAATAAGACTGGGGCCATTTTCCTAAGAACCTAGGTCTGGACCTGGCCAGTATTTAATTAAAGCTTGCTTCACATTTGTAAAGACTAATTGGAGCAGTGATCTTATTCTCCTCCAGTGGGGTTAAGACTTTCTTTCTTCCTCCCTGTCACTGTAGGGGCCCAAGAATCGCTGAAGGAAGACCCCAGACTCAAATAGCATGCAGAAGCAAAGAGTGTTTACTCTGCAGGTGCAGCAGCCAGGAGGCCAAAGGTACAAAAAGAGGCAGTAAACAAAATGGCTGGATTACATAGGGAAGGGCAGCCCAACCCCTGGGCTGGAGCGTTCACACCCTGTACCAGGTAAGGGACTGAGGGATGCTGGGAGAACCTAGAAGCCAGGTCCCCTTGGATATGTTAACTAGGCACCTCAGCTGTTTGTCCTGGGTTTGAAACTTAACAGCCTCTCCATCCTCCCTTTCCTCCCTCTCCCACTTCCTCCTCTTCCTCCTCCTCCTCCTCTGTCTTTGTTGTTGTTTTTCCCTGACAGGGTTTCTCTGTGTAGCCTTGGCTGTCCTAGACTCGCTTTGCAGACCAGGCTGGCCTCGAACTCACAGAGATCCCCATGCCTCCCGAATACAGGGATTAAAGGCGTGCGCCACCACTGCCTGGCTAACAGTGTCTTAATATGTAGACCTAACTTGGTACACATTATGTAGCCCAGAATGGTCTCAAACTTGTGGCAACCCTCCCTGCCTCAGTTTTCTGAGTACTGGGATTACAATGGGTCATCACCATACCTAATAAAAAGAAATTCAGGGGCTGGAGAAGTGGCTCAGTGGTTAAGAGTGCTGCCTGCTCTTCCAGAGGTCCTGAGTTCAATTCCCAGCAACCACATAGTGGCTCACAACCATCTGTAATGCGATCTGATGCCCTTTTCTGCAGATAAAGTATTCATATACAATAAATAAATTAATTAAAAAAAATTAGTTTGCTAACAGTGGCAGCAATAGCACCTCAAAAGAAAGGCTACACTGTTTCTGGCCATCCATGCCTGGCCCGGTTGTGAAATCACGAGATTCCCTTTCAAGAGCTCGTGACAGGAATCCACCCTAGACTGGTGGTTATGGTGGGCAGTCCTGGTGCGGGGTCCCGGGGCTTCGTAACTGAAGAAGAGCTGCAAGACAGAGTGATGCTGACCATCTACCTCTACCCCAAGGTCTCTGGTGTGGCTGCAAGCACAGCACTCTGAGATGACTCTCTGAGTTAGGTACCTGCTGCTGGCTGACCTCAGTACGTGGAAGAGGGAGGCTATAAAAAGCATACTTTAAAAACCAGAGGAGCAGAGGGGTTCCCACATGACGGCCAAGCAAGTGCTGGACACTGGAGGGCAGGTGGTCAGGGTTGGGACACTGACTTAGGGGTTCCTGGCCTGCAAGGCCCCGGCATTGTCTTTTTAACCTGACGAGACTGCCGGGGGATGTGCTGTAGCGCGAGGCTTCAGCTGAGGAAGACCTGAGGCGCAAGGCAAGGGATCCAAACCAGGGCAGAAGTCAACGGGGCTCCAAAGGCGACAGCAGCAAAGCCCTGGGGGAGCTCAAAGAGGAATGTAGTGCAGCACAGTGAAAAGGGAAGGAAAATGGAATTAATTACTCGATTAAAATTAATTAATACTGGTTTTTAATACGGAATTTATTCTCTTTTTGGTCTTTCAAGACAGGGTTTCTCTGTGTAGTCTTGGCTGTCCTGACTAACCCTGTAGACCAGGCTGGCCTCGAACTCACAACAATCTGCCTGCCTCTGCCCCCCGAGTGCTGGGATTGAGGGCGTGGACCACCATGCCAAGCTAAAGAGTTTATTCTTGAACCTGCTCTTTTAGAAATAAATGTGCCCAGAGACCTGTTAGAGTTATGATAAGCCTTAAAACACTAGGGCTGGGCAGATACAACCCTCTAAGCTTTCTTGTCCATTTCCCATCCACAGTCTCCATAAATACGCACACACGTTCTGCTTAGGCTGCTTCCACTCCGTCTGGCCAGTCCTCAGAGCGAGCTGCTCTCGGCCACATGCTTCTGGTTCACGCCAACCCAGTGAGCTGCTTCTTCCTTCCTCCCTTCCTCTTGGCACCTCATGCTCCGCCTGAGACCCCAGAAACCCAGAAACCTTAGCTCCGCCCCCCTCTCTCCTGCCCAGCCCAGCCTGTGGGTTTGGCAACTTTATTAGCCAATCAGGAATAATTTGGGAGGCAAGGTTCACACGACGTCTTTTTTGGCTATGTGAGAATCTGCCTGAGGGACAGTAAGGGTCTTGGGGGACAAGCAGTTAACATTTGACAACATAGTAGCTCCGGATCAACCCAGCAAGGGGTGGAATTCCCTAGGTGCTCAGGGTTCCCAGGCTCAGGGTGCCTGGAATATGTTCTTCCTTCTCTTTGCTTCCATTCTCTCTTCTATGTGTTGGGTGGGCACATGTTCGTGTGTGTGTGTGTGTGTGTGTGTGTGTGTGTGTGTGTGTGTGTTCAGGTGCATACATGCCTATGGAGGTCAAATGGTTGATACTGGATGTCTTCTTTGATCTCTCTCTCTCTCTCTCTCTCTGTCTCTCTGTCTCTCTCTCTCTCTCTCTCTCTTTCTCTCTGTCTCTCTGTCTCTCTCTTTCTCTGTCTCTGTCTCTTGTGAAACAAGCTCTCACTATGTAGCTCTGGCTAGCCTGGAATTCTCTGAGTAGACCAGGCTGGCCTGGAACTCACAGAGATCCCCATGCCTCTGCCTCCCAAGCACTGGGATTAAAGGTGTGAGCCACTACCCTCAGCTCTTTGCCTTAGGGTTTGAGGCAGAGTCTCTCACTGACCTTGGAGTTTGTTGAGGGGGCTGGGATGGCTGGCCAATGGGCTTCCAGAGGTCCCCGTCTCTGCCCCAACCCATCACTGAGATTATACACGCGTGCCATGGTGCGCCCGGGTTTGACACGAGACCCCGGTGCTGGGGATTTACATTCACACACTCGCATCGTGTTTGGAGAGTAGGCGCTTTGCTGACTGAGCCATCTCCTCAGCCCCATTACAAATGCTCACTGTTCTGCAGAGGCAGTCTCACCCAAGCCCTCCTCAGGTCTCCTCCACAGGAACTGCTCAGGTTCCAGGCCTAGCGAGGGTGCAGCCTGGAGGTGGGGGTGAGCAGCTCTGCCCTCAGGTCCCCCATGACGTCACATGGTGGAGATGCTTCTGGTTCCCATCCCACTCCCTGCACTCCTACCCCAGAGATGCCAGTCCTCTTTGGGTGGCATCTCCCTTCCCTCCCCTCTGAAGTCATACCAAACCAAATCCTTATACACGGCTCCCACTCCAGACTGCTTTCCTGTTCGGACCCTGACAGACAGATCTCCCAGAGATGTCCTTTGCTGATCTAATTTTACATTGGAGAAGGGTTTCTTACCTGTCAGGGCAGGCTTCCCTTATACAGTGTAGACTGGCTTCAAACTCTGGCTCCTTCTGCCCTGGTCTCTCTAATGTGTACTCTACCATTGCCTGTCTGTCTGTCTGTCTGTCTGTCTGTCTATCATGTGTGTCAAGGTAGAGCCAGAGACCTCCAGCCCTGGCGGAGACTCAGGTTGCTTTCCTGGCCACAGCACCGATGAAGGTGGGAGAAACAGGCCACGGAGCTTCCGCATGCTGGTCTACTAAGGACCCAGCCCTGCAGCTTGGCCGTTCTTGCTCAGGCTTTTCCGGTGTCACCTCCCCTCAGCTTCCTCAGGGAGTTTCCAAGCCAGGGTTCCACAGACTCAGATCTTGACCTTCACAGCTGGGGCTGCAGCCTCCTCTTCCCCCCTCTTCCTTCTGCTCCCCTCTCATTGCCTTCATTATTCCTATTCTGTGATGCTGGGGTAGAGCCCAGGGCCTTGGACATGGCTGCCAAGCACTCTACCACTGAGGCACACCTGGCCTCCTCTACTTATTTATTATTTATTTCTTTTCACCCCTACTGCAGTTTCCCCTCCCTCCTCTCAGAAGGAGGGCCACTCAGCTCACTCCTCTGCCAGTTAGATTCTCAGCTTTTGCCCCATTAGTTTTATGTCAACGTGACACAAGCTAGAGCCATTTGAGAAGAGGAATTCTAAAAAAAAAAAAAAAAAAAAAAAAGTCTCCATAAGATTTGTCTATAGGCAGTTGGGTGCTGGTGGCGCATGCCTTTAATCCCAGCACTCGGGAGGTAGAGGCAGGTAGATCATTGTGAGTTTGAGGCCAGCCTGGTCTACAAAGTTAGTCCAGGATAGCCAATGCTACACAGAGACACCCTGTCTCAAAAAAACAAAACCAGCCGGGTATGGTGGCGCACGCCTTTAATCCCAGCACTAGGGAGGCAGAGGCAGGCAGATCCCTGTGAGTTCGAGGCCAGCCTGGTCTACAAAGTGAGTCCAGGACAGCCAAGGCTACACAGAGAGACCCTGTCTCGAAAAACCAAAACCAACCAAACAAACAAAAAAACCAAAACCAAAAAAAAAAATTTGTCTATTGGTAAGTCTGTATTGCATTTTCTTAATTACTGATGGATGTTGGAGGGTCCAGCCCATGTGGGTGGGGCCATTCCTGGGCAGGTGGTCCTGAGTGCTGTAGAAGGCAAGTTGAGTGAGCAAGAGGTGGGGTAAGCCAGTGGGCAGCGCTCCTCCTTGGCCTCTGCATCAGTTCCTGCCTCCAGGTTTCAGCCCCTTGAATTCTGTCCAGAGCCCAGTGGACTATTCTGTGGGAGCCTTGGAAGAAAAGAGTATTGAGGGCACAGTGCGCCATGGGAGTGCCGTCCCCACCACTCCTCTGCCATGAGGTGGCCCTGGTCCCGCCTCTCAGCAGCTGCAGCACTTGGGAGAGTACCATGGCCGGGCAGCACAGTGGAGCTGGCTCTGGAGGTGTGGGTGCAGGTGAGCTGGTCCGGAGGGCATGAGAGCAGGAGAGCTGACCCTGCCTCCTGCTGGTAGTGGCACTGGGTGTGCTAGCCAGAGCAGTGCTGAAGAGCTAGCTGGTGGGCTGACCAGATCAGCTACCATCCAGGCCGAGATCCAGGGCTTTGAATTGGCCCACACCAAAACCTCATCATCTGTGAACTGTTGGCACCAACATTCTGTAGTGATGCAAATAAGATGGGGTGGCAGGTTATAAGTCAGACAAAATAAGCAAAGAGGTCAAAAGTTCATATACCTCAGCTCAAAAATCAGAACTATATGCAATTGTTATGATGCTGTTAGATTTTCCTGAATCTCTTAATATCATTACTGATTTTTTTATATGCAGAAATGGTTTCTTTGGATTTAGAGACTGCTGAATTTATTCTGGATAACTCAGAATTAGCTTTATTATTTATGCAATTGCAACAGGCCATCAGAAGTAGAAACTACCCATTATATTTTTACTCATATTTGGTCTCATACAGGTTTTCCAGGCCGACTGGCACAAAGAAATGAGGAAACTGACCAAGTATTAATAGGAAATGTGTTAGAAGCCTTTAATTTTCTTTTCTTTTCTTTAAGATTTATTTATTAGGCTGGCCAGTGGAGGGGCACACCTTTAATCCCAGCACTCGGAGGCAGAGGTAGACAGACCACTGTGAGTTTGAGGCCAGCCTGGTCTACAAATCGAGTCCAGGGCAGCCAAGCCTAACACAGAGAGACCCTGTCTTGAAAAACCAAAAACCAAAACCAAACCAAAACAAAAGATTCATTTATTATGTATACAATGTATACCTACATATGTACACCAGAAGAGGGCATCATATCTCATTATAGATGGTTGTGAGCCACCATGTGGTTGCTGGGAATTGAACTCAGGACCTTTGGAAGAACAGACAGTGCTCTTAACCTCTGAGCCATCTCTCCAGCCAAAGCCTTTAATTTTCACTGGGCAACAAGGGGGGAAAAAGAAAAAGAAAAAGAAAAAAGTCCTGCATGTTCACTATCCAACCAAACTCCATTACCTGTTGATAGGAACCCTAGGGGTACGAAAAGAAATGACGTCTGGCAGATGGATGTTTCTCATTTTTCAGAATTTGGAAAGCAAAGGTGTATATACACCATACCATTGATACATATTCACAGTTTCAATGGGCAACCCCTTTGAGTTCTGAAAAGGTGATTGTATAGTTACTCACTTATTAGAAACAATGGTAATTATGGGAATACCTACACAAATTAAGACTAATAATGATCCCTCATGTATAGCCAATAAGATGAAGCAATTCTTTGCATATTACAATATAAAGAATATTACTGGTATACCACACAATCCCACAGGACAAGGAGTTGTAAAAAGAGCCAGTCGTACCTTAAAAGAGATGCCTACTAGGCCGGGTGTGGTGGCGCACTCCTTTAATCCCAGCACTCGGGAGGCAGAGGCAAGCGGATCGCTGTGAGTTCAAGGCCAGCCTGGTCTACAAAGTGAGTCCAGGATGGCCAAGGCTACACAGAGAAACCCTGTCTCAAAAAACCAAAAAAAAAAAAAAAAAAAAAAAAAAGAGAGATGCCTACTAAACAAAAAGGAAGAGTTTAAAACAAACAAACAAACAAACAAAAAACCCAGGGATAGACTAAATAATACTGTTAACTCTAAATTTTCTTAATGTTGGTGAAAAAGGAACAACAGCAGCTGAGAGATGCTGGGTTATCAAAAAACAAACAACAAAACAAAAACAAAAAAAACAAAAAACCAAAACTGAGGCACTAGGCCAACCATAAAAGGATGTGTTGACAATTAATGGAAACCTGCAATAGTTTTCAGATGGAGACATGGTTAAGCTTATGCTACCTACAGGGAATGAAAAAAAAATATGGTCATCAACAAAACTTATAATGATTAGATCTGACCAGGGAGGGAGAACCTTTTATCAGCTGAGACACGGATGGCTTCACAAAGCAAATATCCCAGGTGATTCACTCTCACAGATGGTCTCAGTTACTGACTTCTCCAAAATATGCATGCAAATCAACTTCAGAAGGGCTGGCCCAAATGGTCTATCACACAGAGACTGGACCACAGACCACAAGAGACTGGACAACCCAGAGACTGGGAAGGTAACACAAACTGGACAACAGACAACACAGAGCCTAGACAGAAAAGGACACAGCTAGCTTTCTTGAGATTTGGCCAGTATCCCAATTTTCATAGGGTACCTAAAAGATATCTTTGCCTCCAAAGAAGTAATTTTAAGAACGTGACTTCCCCCATTCCCAAAATGTGAGTGGATATTTTTGGTCATTTAATGTGTTATGGTTGTTTGGTATTGTCTAGGGTGGTTGATTGTTATTGGTTATGGTCAGGGAATAAACAAAATAAAGTTTAAATCAGGGATCTCTCTCCTCTATCTTTCTTTTTCTCTTTTCTCTCTTACCTAATGATGGGTACAAGGAGGGAAAAATAATAATAATAATAATAATAATAATAATAATAATAATAATAATAATAATAATAATAAATGAATAAAAAGTCAAATATTTCATAAAAAGTAGAGTCTACTAGTCTTAAATATTTTACTTTGGTGTGGATTAATGTATATTGACAGAAATTTAAGGTCATTTTGTTTAATTATTGTATATTGATAGAAATGTAAAGTTATTTTCTTTAACTATTATATATTGATAGAAATGTAAGGTTGTTTTGTTTGACTGTTGTTTGATATATTGTATATAAGCAGCTTATTTAAAATATGATGTAAAGTTCTAGGTTTATGGTTCTCATAATTATATATATTATGTGTAGATTGTTAATGTTAGAGAAAAAGACAATTTTTTAAAAACAGAAAGGGGGATATGAAGTGGATGTTTCTGGTTTTTTGTTTTTTGTTTTTTTTGAAGACTCAGTTGTGTCATGTGATGTTTTTCTGTGGGTTGTCTTGTGAGAGGGCATGTGACATTGTCTTGTGTGAAAGGGCACGTGATGTCGTCTTGAGTGAGAGGGCACGTGATGTCATCTTATGTGAGAGGGCACGTGATGTCGTCTTGTGTGAGAGGGCACGTGATGTCATCTTATGTGAGAGGGCACCTGATGTCGTCGTCTTGTGTGAGAGGGCACGTGATGTCATCTTATGTGAGAGGGCATGTGATGTTGTCTTGAGTGAGAGGGCGGGTGGGTTAAAAGTGAGTTTAAAGTGTTTAAGAACCCCAAATAAAGTAGGTTTTGAAAATTTTAAACCTACAGTGTAAGACTGATTAGGAGAGTCTATTCCAGGCAGGTCCACCTGCACCTAAGGTAGAGGCGACCCCAGTAACAAAAGCACTGAGTTTTTATACTGTTTCAAAGTCAGATTTGTAACAATCCTATTGGCTACTTACCATGACCATTAGTTCTATTGGATGGTTCTAAAACCATGTCTCAGCACAGAGGTAACTGTCTTGGGGGTGGGGGCGAGTGGGGTAAGTTCTTGTGTGTGCAAGCTAAAGCCGTCAGCTCTGCAGGGTGGAATTCCTCAGGGCCTGTCCTCTTTCTGACCCTGCTTCAAAACAGAGTTAGACTGGATCTCTCAACAGGACTCTCAAATGCCTCTATAAGATTTATCTGTTGCCTGTGCCCCCTCGAGGCGTTGGAGGTGTGGCTGCTGGGCCACGTGTACCACAGTAGGTGGCAGAGAGGAGAGAGGCCAAGTCTATGCTCAGTGTTCTGACCTGTGAACATCTGAAAAAAGCGAGCCTGAGTTGGCCACCAGTCAGGTGCCTCGCGTGTCTGGATCGGCTCCCAGGGCAGGGAGCTAGCCGGAGATGAGACGAAGCCCACTTGGGGGCCCAGCAGTCGGGAGTCTAGAAGAACCCCACCTGGGACCACAGGCTCTGGGCAGGAATGAGCCTGAGACAGATGACCCCTGCATGGGGACACAAGAGTGACCTGGGTGAAAAGTGAGCACAAGAGGACCACCAGTCCAGCATCATGGTGTCTGGACAGGGAGCTGGCCTGAGATGACCACCAGTCTGGTGCCATGCAGGCCCCAGATGACCTCTGCCTGGGGCCCTAGCACTCCAGAGACTACTCTTGAGGTGACCCCAGTGTAGGCTCAATTTTCTTTTTTTTTTTAATTCTTTTTTTTTTTATTAATTCATTCATGTTACATCTCAATTGTTAGCCCATCACCTTGTATCCTCCCATTTCTCCCTCCCTCCTTCCCTCCCTCCTTCCTTCCCTCCCTTCCTCTCACTTACCCCCTACTCCTCTCCCCTATGACTGCGACTGAGGGGGACCTCTTCCTCCTGTATATGCTCATAGGGTATCAAGTCTCTTCTTGGTAGCCTGCTGTCCTTCCTCTGAGTGCCACCAGGCCTCCCCATCAAGAGGGCGTGGTCAAATATGGGGCACCAGAGTTTGTGAAAGTCAGACCCCACTCTCCACTCAACTGTGGGGAACGTCCTGTCCATTGGTTAGACCTGTTTACTGCATGTATTGTTCTTGGATGGTGCCATAGTTTGAGCAGGACCCCTGGGTCCAAATCTGCCCGTCATAATGTTCTTCTTGTAGGTTTCTAGGACCCTCCGGATCCTTTGATTTCCCCATTCTCCCATGCTTCTCTCACCAAGAGGCTCAATTTTTTGTTTTGTTTTGTTTTTGTTTTTCGAGACAGGGTCTCTCTGTGTAGCCCTGGGCGTCCTGGACTTGCTTTGTAGACCAGGCTGGCCTCGAACTCACAGGGATCCGCCTGCCTCTGCCTCTGCCTCCCGAGTGCTGGGATTACAGACATGTGACACCATGCCCGGCTAAGGCTCAATTTTCTTAATAATTTATTCTTTATTATGAACTCACTAACAGAGCATACCTCACTTACAACCCAACTAACCCAAACAATAGGAAAAAAGGAGATTAAAGAACACAATAATGGAACCTTAAGGATATTAGTTCCGAGGAACGATCTCCTGGCGCAGTCAGCAGGACCTCAGCAAAGCAGCAATCCCACCAAAGTTGCTCCTGGAACTAGGAGCAACTGGAACCGGGAGCCTCAGTTGGAGCCCAAAGCCTTGAAGCTTTCCCTGGAGCAGTTCTCTCTAGGAGCGTCTCTCAAAGTGTTGATGAACAGCCAAAACAATCCCAAGTCCTCTCTCTCAGTCTCCTGCTTTGGGCGTGTGTGTGTGTGTGTGTGTGTGTGTGTGTGTGTGTGTGTATCCTCTCAGAGTCTCTAATAGGATGTTTTCAGCTGGCAACATCCAAGCTCCCCCACGAAGTGGTTGGACTTCTAAGGGGGTATAAACATCCTGCTCTCTCACTAGTCTGCTTCCCATCCCACACTTGGGATCAACACAAAAACATGCTTCTCTCTCCTACACCCCAAGCACCACTAAGAGGAGCAAGTAAGTAGTGGAGAGAGATGGGAGAGAAAGAGAAACAGAAGGATGTGTGCACAGTGAGGAGAGGCAGAACTGGAGACTGGCTGAGGAACAGCCAGATGTGAGTAGCCGGTGATGCCACCTGGGACCGTAGCCGGGCCCTGGCCTGTGCAGCCGCCGGGATCCTTGTCTGGGTCTGTGGCCCTGCAAGATCACGGAGTTTGTTACCACCGAAGGCCAGACAAATGTCCATGGTCTAGGCTGTTGCTAGGGGACATGTCAACATGAGGGCTGTGCAGGACTGGCCCCACCCTTGCCTGGGTATCATGGGAGAGTTAGTGGCCCTGGAAACTTGTGAGGAGGAAAGCCCACGCTTAGCCAGCTGCAGTGCTCTGAGTGCCCCCACCCCCATCGTCCAGGAAGTACTGTAGAGCTGGCCTTGGTTGCAGGGGTTGTGGGTGAGGGTAAGAGGGCCGGCCCTGCCCCGGGAAGAGGGAAAGCCACCCGCCTCCCCCAGCTCCTCGCCGCCACCTACACCACTTGTAACCAGCGTTTGCTACTTTGTGGGCTCTTCTTTCTTCCACTCTTCTCCGCCCCTTTTCTTCCACTCTTTCAACTCCCTAATGTTGACACTTGCTTAAAACTCTAATTTATTTGGGGTACTAAAGCCTCTACCTCCCTTCCACCAACCCCATGACCCTGGGTATAAGAAAGAAGGTTAGTGGGGAGATTATTTTTTTCTCTGTTGAGGGGCGGTTGGCGAGGGCGGAGGGTGAGTATGAGGGGAGGGGGATGTGAGTGGTATTAGGGTGCGTGATGTGAAATTCACAAAGAACCAATGAAAAGTTTTGTTTATTGCTTTTAAAAAAAGATTTGCCTGAGTCTATAGTGCATTCTCTTAATTACCAATTGGGGTGGGAGGACCAGCCTCCTGGGGGTGGTGCCCTTCCTAAGCAGGTGGCCTGGGATGTGTTACAGTAAAAATGTATCGGTTCAGCCTAAGATGCTAAATAAAGACACAGAGTCTGAAGTGTACTTTAAAGCTGCTAGCACAACCTGGGCAGAATGTCCCACAACGCTGGGAAGAATCTAAACTAATACAAATCAACTCCTAAACTATGATAAACAAACTACTCTAAGCTGATATATAATACACATACCCCAGGGATTTGCACTAACACGTTTCTCCAGCCATTTCTCCCCTTCCTCTTCTTCCCCAGGCAACCACTCTCTCTCCTCAACGACCAAACTTGCTCTTCCTCCCCCCCAGCAAGCCCCGCCTTCCACTTCCTGTCCTTCCGCCCAGCTGATTGGCTAAACAGTGCTTTATTGACAGTTGATACATCCACTCAGCATGCCTCCACAGAGAAAGCTGGCTGAATGAGGCAAGGGGGGAGGAGCAAGCCGGCAATCAGAGCCTCTCCTTGGCCTCTGCATCAGCTCCTGCCTCCAGGTTTCCGGCCTTCTTGAGTTCCTGCCCTGATTTTCTTAGAAGATGCACCGCGATGTAGAGCTACTGTTGAGGCCTAGTCTTTGACATAGTTGCCACCCTTTCTGTACTCAGCTTACAAGGTGAAATTAAGTTCAAAAAGTTTAAACTTTTCAACTCTTGCTTCCTAGAAGTAGTTACTCATAGCTGACACTAACACCACTGCCTGCCAGAGCGTCAAGTTCACCTACACTAGATGACTCAATGGTCTACACACTTTGCTACCTTCTGGCTGCACTCTGGCTGCCCTTCTGTTACCTACACGCTTTGGATGTACTCTGAAAGACCCTAACCATCGCCTCACCTACCTCACTTAGGACCAATCAGCTTAAAGGTTAGCTGGTAATACTTTGTCTTTAGACAAAAATGTAATACTGTTTTGTATGGTTGGCCAAAGCGCATAACTGGCCGCCCCCGCCTCCCCCACCTCCCAGTCTTCTGCTCCTGGTTTTCCTATAAAAGACTGCCCTAAGAACAGGTCCTGATTGATCAGCTTGGGAAAGGCGGTTCAGATAATCTATCAGTCTCTCACCGCGATTGGTGCTCGAGTGGTTTGTGTGGTAATTCCTGTATTATAACACTATAAGCTGATTTAAGACCCTCCCTCCCTCCCTTGGTTGATTTTGCTCATGACGGTTTATTGCAGCAAAAGACTCAGACAGCCTTCTTAGACTTTGCTGGGCGTCCGCCTCGCTAGAAAGCCTCTGTGGTTTGCAAGCCAATGCTGGTGTCCTCCCGTGGGCTCTCCTGGAGCTCCTCCGTGTCTGTCTGCCCATAGCTTACAAGCTGGACGCTCTGTGAGGCCATTGTGTTCCCGCTTTCCGCTCTTGCTGCGCAGAAAGCCTTGGTGACAGACCTGGCACGTCCTTCGCTGGCGTTTCCCATGTAAGACCGTGGGAAGCGTTTGTTGGACCGAGTCAGCACTTTTCCGTTTGCCAAACCGAGTCCTTGTATATGCTGCTCTGAAATGAGCAGATTTAAAAATAGAAGAAAACCAGATGCTTCGGTAAGTTTGAGTTTCAGATCTGAAACGGAGTCCACCTGTGCTGTGTTTACACTTACTGAGTTCCTTGTTTATGTAACCCCACGCCTACCCAGGCTTTCGGGGTTACTATGTGCTAGCTCAGCGAGCCCGTCCTGACCCTCACGGTTGAAAGCTGGACTTAGATAAAGAACTTTCTGCAGAATCCTTCTTACCTGCAATTCCCAGTAAAGCTGAAGGTCCGATATTTTTCCATTTCACCAGTCAGTTCCTCCCCGCCCCCCTGAGGGTACAGCGCACGGACTCTCCAAACACCCACAGACAAGCTGGTGGTATCTTAGTAGGAAAGGCATGCAGGAGAGGGAACAAGAGAGGAAAGGCAGAGGGAGGTACACGCGGGGCCTTTTCCTTCCTCGCTACCCCTGATCTGCACACGATGTTCAGCGCAGCCACTGAAAACCGCTGTCTCTCATTGACCAGCGCGTGGTAGGCGGTGCAGGTCTCAGTGTTCACGGCTCACAGAAAGTCCGCGCTGCCTCACTGCAAATGCAGTGTCCCTGGATTCTCGGATGTCGGAGGAAGAAGACCAGGCCTTCAGCCCAAGCCTGCAGCACAGGACAAGTACAGCCTGATCCTGCTACCCACTTATGGTCCTCTCCCCTGGAGAAGTGTCTTGGCACAGATCTTGATGGGACTGGTCTCCTCACCACCTCGTACCCCAAGCACACTCCCTGCCTTTGCTCTCCCTTCTCAAGTTTCCAGACATGTCAAAACATTCCTCTCTTGCCGTCTGCTTGAAAGCATCAATGTCCTCCCAAACTCACTCCCTGTTTTGTTGTTCTTGATGGTTTTTCTTTCTTCTTTTTTCTTTTTCTTTTTTTGAGATAGGGTCTCTCTGTGTAGCCTTGGCTGTCCTGGACTCACTTTGTAGACCAGGCTGGCCTCGAACTCATAGCGATCCGCCTGCCTCTGCCTCCCAAGTGCTGGGATTAAGGCGTGCGCCACCACTGCCCAGCTGTTGATGGTTTTTCAAGACAGGATTTCTCTGTATAGTCTTGGCTGTCCTAGAACTTGCTCTGTTGAGCAAGGCTGGCCTTGAATTTACAGAGATCCACCTGTCTCTGCCTCATGGATGCTGGGACTAAAGGCATGTGCTTGGCTCCTCTTTTTTTTTTTAAGACAATGTCTCACTCTGTACCTCAGGTTGGCCTAGAACACAGATTGCCTCAAACTCACAGCAGTAATCCTGCCTCAGCTTCCCAAGGGATTAGGGGCATGAAGCCCCCATGCCTGGCTTCAAATTTAATGTAAACTTTGAGATAATTATTTATGTGTATAAGTATTTTGCCCTGTATATATGTCTACACACCACTTGCATGCCTGGTGCACAAGGAGGCTGGAAGTGGGCATCAGATCGCCTGGCACGTCTCTCTGGCACCCAAATTCAATATTTAATAAACACACACACAAATATATTTGCAGTAGTGAGGACGGATTCTAGGACTTTCTGAAAATGTTTAGGCAAGTGTTCTACTTGTGAGCTAAATGTCCAGCCTTCCAAATGTGTAGGTGTGTATGTGCTGGGAATTAAACCCAGAGCTTTAGGCATACTAGGCTAATGCACTCAAAATGTTTTTAATATCCATTTTGCAAAAATTCACGAGAATTTAACCATCAGCTCTATAGGCTCCACTATGCATAAGAATTCAGCTGTCGAGCCGAGTGTGATGGCGCACGCCTTTAATCCCAGCACTAGGGAGACAGAGGCAGGTGGATCGCTGTGAGTTCTAGGCCAGCCTGGTCTACAAAGCGGGTCCAGGACAGCCAAGGCTACACAGAGAAACCCTGTCTCGAAAAACCAAACCAAACCAAACCAAAACAAACCAAAACAAAACAACAAAAAAAACCCCCCAAAAACCAAACCAAACAAAAACAAAAACCAGCTGTTGGAGCAGCGAGGCCGGAGGCGCTGCACCTGGCCGCTAGGTGGCAACAGACACAGATTCTCAGCTGGAAACCCGAGACCCGGTAGCCAGCTGGGTCTTGGCTCCTGTTTGGCATCTCGATTCTTTTTTGGGGTCATGCACAGGCTGGGAAGGGGTCTGGGGACGTCCAAAGGCTGTCGGGCTTTTTCCGCAGTCCGATCACCAGGCTCCTTCTGAGCATTTCGCTAAGCACCCCTGGCATTGGAGTAAACCCCAACAGTTACTCCTTAACTATTACCCACTCGGCTGCCTCTATTGCTGGAAGCCGGCCTACCAACCTTCCTGGCATCCGGTGAGTGGTGACCACACTTCAACCTGTCTGGGCATCCGCACAAGTCCAGACGCTAATTGGCTGGAGTTAATTAGCCACTGGTCTCTCTAGTTTATATTTTTGCCCAGCTGGATTACTTAGGAGGCCCTGGGAGGAGCACTTCCCCTGAGTCACCCTGACAGAAAGACAGCACCTGGTCCGCACAGGACAGGGCTGCTCAGCGGTGGAGTGGTCCGTGGCTTAGAGGAGGAAGCCTGAGCCCTCCCAGAGCACCCATTGGCTTGGGCAGAGCATGTAGCTTGCTGGGCCAAAGTTTCATCAGGGCCCTGTCAGATAATGTAGCTTCCAGAAAGCACTACTGACAGCCAGCTGGTACAACAGTAGAGTTTGTTGTGCACTGGGCTAAGGAAAAGCTCTATCTTGTTTGTTTGTTTGTTTGTTTGTTTGTTTTTGTCTTTTCAAGACAGAGTTTCTCTGTATAACAGCCCTGGCTATCCTGGAACTCGATGTGTAGACCAGGCTGGCCTCGAACTCACAGTGATCGCCTCTGCCTCACGAGTGCTGGGGTTAAAGGCGTGCGCCACCACCGCTCTGTCTTGTTATGTAGTCCAGTGTGGCGGTTTGAATGAGTATGGGTCCCATAGACGTATATATTTGCATACTTGGTCTCCAGTTGGTGGAACTGTTTTGGGAGACGGATTGGGAGGTGTGACCTTGCTGGAGGAGGTATGTCACTGGGGGGTAGCTTTGAGGTTTCAAAAGCCAATGCCATTCCTGGCTAGCTCTCTCAGCCCAAGGTCTGTATCTTAAGGTGTGAGCTCTCAGCTCCTGCTCCAGTGCCATGCCTGCTGCCATGCTCCCTGCCATGACAGTCATGGACTCTCACCTTCTGAAACCGTAAGCCCCAAATAAATAATTCTTTTTGTAAGTTGCTTTGGCCATGGGGGTCTTATCACAGCAATAGAAAAGTGACTAAGGCAGCCAGTTTAACCGTGAACTCCCAGTTCTCCTTGATCTCCCTAGTGCAGAGATAGGGGCGTGTGCCACCATACTCAGCCATTTTATTTATTTATTGCAGTTATGGGGAGTAATGTGGAGTGGACTCTGGCTGGACCACGGGCATCCTGCTGCAGTTATCCCTGTTTGATGTGGGCTCATATTGCAGGCGGAGGAGGAATAAGGGCACGAATGGAGGCTGCTAAGGCTTTGGCACATCTTTTTGATGATGAGAACAAAGAAGGGCGGATGTAAGGGTCTGAGACTTGAAAACTTGTTTCTGTGTGGAAGTCATGAATATGTTGTAGTTAATGCCGTCCAAACACAGTGTGTCCGCTTGTGAACTGCAACTCCAGGCCTACAGCTGCTAGTTCACCGTTCCCTATATGACCCTACTTGGTGGGTACTTCCAAACTCGGACGCTGCAAGCTTGTCAAGATCTTAAAATGGCCCCGCGACATTTGAGTCCTGACCTTCCTACTAGGAAGCCATGTGAGCTGGTTCTTCTCCTGGGCTCATGCCCTCATGTGTATGGTGGGGAAGGCGGACAGAGTGGTGAAATGGGGAGCCATGTTAAGCGCAGCTGCCACAGTTGTTTTGAACAGAGTTCCAGAAGATTCTGGGGGACACTTCAATCCTGCAAACTGTGGATCTGGGACAGCAAGCCTTGTGAGAGACCATGGGTCCACAGGAGGCAACTTTGGAGAGACTTGGGGTTCTCGAGACTCAGAGGAAGCAGGGGAAATTAGAAAAACTAACCTCCAGGGCAGCCCTGGATGTCTGGACTCCTTTGAGTCACTTCTTATTCTCAATATTTAGCGAGTAGTTCTTTACAAGCCAGGAACTATCAGAAGAGGTCTGCAGGAGACCCTGGAAGTCTGAGCAGCCATCAACTTCTTATTTATTTATCTACTTATTACTTGGTTAGTTTGAGACTAGGTCTCACTCTGTAACCCTGGGTGGGACAGAACTCACAGAACTGTGTATCCACCTGTCTCTGCCTCCCAAGTGCTGAGGTTTGAGACTGGCAGCACAATGCCCCAGCTGCACCCACCCTGTTGGCAGATCTGAGCAAAGCCTAGTGTGGAAACTAAAGCAACGGAGCCCTGAGGAGTATTTGGGAGGCTCAGGGAAGGGAAATGGCTTTAAAAAAATGTTTTAAAGACTTTTTATTTCATTTTTTTGTGTGCAAGTATTTTGCCTGCCTGTGCATATGCAAACCACATGTGTGCCCAGTGCCCACAGAATCAGAAGAAGGCATCCCCCGGAAATGGGGAACACATCAGCTGGATGATTGTGAACCGCCCTGTCGGGGCTGGGAACTGAACCTGTGTCTTCTCCTCTTAACTGCCGAGCCACCTCCCTCAGGCCCTGGAAGTGGCTATTGACCAGTTCACACTTGGCATCCAGTTTGGTCCTTTCAGATGCCTGGACATTGCTGTGCTTAGGAGACACGGGGCTGCAGGAGTGGAGCAAACTCAGGTTGCTGGGACGGCCTGTGCCGTGCAGGCATGAGCGAGGGAGGACTGCTCAGAGGAGACCTGTGTGGGCAGTCCCGGGCCCCGGTACCCGAGGGCTGGGATCTGTCCATAGGACATCAGCCCCAGAGACTCCTGCGTGTTTGAGTCCCTTTTGGCGTTCCAGACCCTTTATTTTGGAGTTGAGGAAATTCTGCCCTTTCTGTTTACTCCATCCTCAAACCAATGCTTGCCTTGTGACCCCCACTGGCCACTAGCCACCGAAGAATGCCTTCTTGTCTCAAGGACAAGAAAGACAGACTTTTCAAACCTCACCAGGATATTTCTATTTCTTCCCCCAAGACAGGGTTTCTCTCTGTAACACCCCTGGCTGTCCTGGACTCACCTTGTAGACCAGGCATGTCTCAACTCAAAGAGACAAAGAGGTCTGCCTGCCTCTGTCTCCTGAGTGCTGGCATTAAAGGCATGCCCTATTTATTATCACTATTACTATGATGATGATGATGATGATGGTTTTTTGAGACAGGGTCTCTCTGTGTAGCCTTGGCTGTCCTGTACTCACTTTGTAGACCAGGCTGGTCTCGAACTCACAGAGATCTACCTGCATCTGTCTCCCAAAGTGCTGGGATTAAAGGCATGCGCCACCATGCCCGGCTTATTTTATTTTTTTGTGGTAAAGAAAAGGAAGAGGTATAGTGACACACACCTGTAATTCTAGAACTTGTGAGGTAGAGACAGAAAGGTCCTGAATTTATTGCCAGCCTGGGACACATAATGATGTCTTGTCAAAAAAGGGTAAGTGTGTGTGTGTGTGTGTGTGTGTGTGTGTGTGTGTGTGTGTGTGAGAGAGAGAGAGAGAGAGAGAGAGAGAGAGAGAGAGAGAGAGAGGAATTGCTATTCTTTTTCAAGCATGATCTGATAAAATACATTATTGACAGCTGTAAATAAATTTATAACCTCTGACCTAGCTATTTCCCTTCTAGGAACCTAACTTGAGGAAGTAATTAGAGATGCTTTCAAATATTTTGAACAGGTTTTATTGAGACATTATGTGTAACAGTTAAAAGGAATGAGTGTCCAGTCTGAGAAGACAAAAGCTTAAGTAAACGCTGTTGCATTTTACAATGGAAAATTATATAGACATTAATAACCACTTTGTGAATGGCTTCCTGGCATGAGAGAGTGACAGGCTCTATTACAATTTAAAATCCAATTAGTGCAGTGATATGAGTTCAATAATATTAAAAGAAAAATACATAGTCTATAGCTTGTTTAACTAAGTAAAAATTTTGACATTTTCTTTTAATTGATCGGTAATTTAAATGTTTTAGATTTATTTTTTTTATGTGCATCAGTGTTTTGTCTGTCTTAGTTACTGTTCTATTGCTGTGAAGAGACACCATAACCAATGAAACTCAGAAAAGAAAGCATTTAATTGGGAGCTAGCTTACATCTTCAGGGCGTGAGTCTGTGACCATCATGGCAGGGAACATGGCAGCAGATGAGCAGGCACGTGCTGGGGCAGGAGCTGAGACACACGTCTGGTTCACAGGCAGCAGCAACAGCAGCAGCAGCAGCAGCAGCAGCAGCAGCAGCGAGACAGCAAGACAGAGACAGAGACAGAGAGACAGAGAGAGACAGAGACAGAGACGGGAGAGAGAGACTGGGCTTGGCAAGGACTTGATTAAGGATGCTTGCTGCTCTTCCAGAAGACTCAAGTTCAGTCTTCAGCTTCAATATTCTTCAGACCTCCTTGGGTACCCACACAGACATTGGATATGTGCACATAGACACACACACATACACATAAATAAGAAAAGAAAAGAAAAAAGCCGGGCTTGGTAGCACACACCTTTAATCCCAGCACTTGGGAAGCAGAGGCAGGTGGATCTCTGAGTTCGAGGCCAGCCTGGTCTACAGAGGGAGTTCTGGGATGCTGGGGACCAGCTCCAGCAGAGAGGTCAGGGCTTGAGAAGGGTGGATGTAGCAGGCGACTTAAAGAGATTGCACTGGACAGCAGTTTGAATCTTTTTCTGAGCCTCTGAGAATGTATCATCTGTTGCTGCACTGGGAGGTAGGTTACAGATGAGACTGACTTCCCAGGGCCACAGGGCTTATTTTTATATCTTACAACAGTGACTACATCGATCTATACTTGTGTTTCAAAGAACGTCTAGTATGTGACCAGTCACCCAACATGAATCAGAACATCACGATCATGAAGTTCAGTGATCACACATCCTGGGCCAAGTAGACAAAGTTGGGTAGGAGAGAAATTCAGAATCCAAAAAAAGGCTGATTCCTAACTAACAATTAGCAAAATAAAAAATTGTTAACAAGCTACACTATAATCTATTTTCAAGCCTTTCTTGCAAAATGCAATAAGGCTTCTAATGATTAACGTATAATTTCTAATATAAGAAATCATATTCTTTCCCCTTGATTCTTAACTCTAAAATTTGCATTTTATTCCTTTCTATAGACACATGAATGTTTTAATTTTATAATAAGCAAAACATGTCCCAGGCTTACTCTCACAGTCTTGGCCTCCGTCCTAATCTCCGGGGACATAGGGCATCCTGCTCAGCAGTTTCATCATTATTGGTATCTTTTAACTTTCAATAAATAAGCCTTGGATTACTTCTTTTAACAAGAGTTTCCATCTCATTTCCCTCTCCCAGACCGTCTCAGACCACCAACGTTTTGAGGGCAAAAGGAGACAAGTCAGTGTATCCAAAAGCCATTATATGAATGATTGGATCAACTAATAAAGCTAGGAGAAGCTGGGGCTGAAGCCACTCAGCCAGGAGCCGGAACTTTGTCACGTAGTCTCCTTAGCTAAACAATGGCAACCGTTCAGACCAAGAACTGAAATTTTGTCCTGCAGTTCCAAGCAATGAGAGTGGAAGCCTTGTCACACAGCCTCTTTAGCTAAGCAGCGAGTGGTGCCACCGCCAGGACAGCCAAGGCTACACAGAGAAACCTGTGTATCTAAGTAAATAAATAAATAAATAAAAGTAGACTAAATCTTAAAAATGGTTGCTATCTTACAGAGCAATCAAAGACAGTATTTGGAATAATTAGAATCTCTCTCTCTCTCCCTCCCTCCCTCCCTCCCTCCCTCCCTCTCTCTCTCTCTCTCTCTCTCTCTCTCTCTGTGTGTGCATGTGTGTGTGTGTGTGTGTGTGTGTTTGCGCGCGCATCACAGTGCACACGTGGAGGTCAGAGGACAACTTGGCGGAGTTTGTTCTTCCTCCCTGCGTTTATGTGTTCTAGGGATCAAAGTCAGATAGCAAGGCTTGTGTGGCAAGCACCTATGCCTGCTAAGCCATCTTGCTGGTCCCTGAAATAATTTTTATTGTCAAGTGGAGGGGACAAATAGCTGAGCAGAAGACAAAGCACACACAACCGCACACATCAGATTACTCCAAAGGGTCTACCAGATGATGCCCAGCATTCCTGTGCCCATTTCAAAATGTTTCAAGGTCAGTGCTTGTACTCACGTCACTGAGATCATAATTAGAGTAAGTTTGTCATATTATATTATATATGTTATATCGTGTCATATGATATTGAATATATTACTGTGGGCCTGTTATTTTCCACCTATAATTCCAGCACTCAGGAGGCTGAGGCAGGATGATTGCCACAAGCTCCAGGCTAGCTTGGGGTTCACAGAAAGTAAGATATAGGCAAGCCTTTACTACTGTATAAGACCCTTTCTCAACAACAAATAATACTTTTAAGAATACCTTAATAAGCTGGGCATGGTGGCATACGCCTTTAATCCTAGCACTTGGGAGGCAGAGGCAGGCAGATGTGAGCTCGAGGCCAGGCTGGACTACAAAGCGAGTCCAGGACAGCCAAGGTTACACAGAGAAACCCTGTCTTGAAAAACCAAAAAAAAAAAAAAAAAGACCCCCTTCCGAAAGCAACTGTTAGAGGAGGCTTTTACTGGAAAATTAGACTTAATGTTTGTCTAAGTTTGTTATTTGAGACAGAGTCTTGAGTAGCTTGGGTCTTGCTATACATCTGGATGACCTTGAAATTTTGCTATTATTACATTGTCTGTGTGTGTGTATGTCTGTGTGTTTGTGTGTTCATGCATGTGCATAAACACTAACCCTGGCAGACCACAGCAAATATGTAGAAGCCAGAGGACAAGTCACAGGAGTTGGTTTTCTCCTGCCATGTGAGTCCTGGGGTAGAACCCAGGTCGGCAGGCTTGACAGCTGTCACCATTCTTCCCCCGCTGTACCACTGCACTGGCTCTGATGCAATCTGTTCCTTTTTATTTATCCTTCTTTCATTCAATACATCCTCTCCTCCTAGTCACCTCTCCCCTCCCTTCCCCTCCCCCCAGATCCACTGCGCCCCATTTCTCTTAAAATAAATAATAAAGGCAGGCTTCACAGGGTTAGACCTAAACATGACACCATAAAATGCAACAAGACTAGGCACAAACCCTTATACCAAGGCTGGACGACGTAACCCAGTAGGAGGAAAAGGATCCCAAGAGCAGGCAAAAGAGTCAGAGACGCGCTCCCCCCCCCCCAACTTCCACTGTTAGGAGTCCCACAAAACCCCCAAGCTAAACAATCACAGCGTGTGGTGTATACACACATGCAGGCTTAGTGACTGCGGCTTCAGTCTCTGTGAGCCCCCTGCTTAGCTGATTCTGTGGGCCATGTTCTCTCCTGGGGTCCTCCACCCCTCTGGCTCCTAAAACTCTTCCCAGGTCTGCCTACTGTTTGGTTGTGGGTCTCTGCTTCTATTCTGTCTCTTGAAACTAAACATCAGAACAGCTGGGGTGTGAGGCTGCTGCTCTGTCCGGGTTCACCTGGGTGGGGTGGGGTGGGGTGCAGTGGTGGTGGGGGAGCTGTGCCCATGGAGAAAAGTGACTGGAGTCACTGGCATCTTCTGGGCCTTCATAGAGTTCGCGCAATGTGGAAGACAGGTGCAGCTGGGGAGGAAGAAATGAATCAAGGACGGTTCTCCAACCCAAGTCTTGAGCAACTTGGGGACTCATGGGGCCAGTTCCTGAGCATCTAGAGTCCCGTCCAAAGTCCAGGGCCCAGCACCCAGGTCGTGGCTTGAAGAGACATGTATGAAGGCAGGACGTTGGGGTCAGTGACCCACCAGCATACAGAGTGACCACTTGCGGCCGCGCCTGCTGTCTTCACACACCTGCAGCTCCCACCCTCCCCCTCCCTGTCAGCCTCCTGGCTGCAGAAACAGCCACACTGACTGGCCCCACGTTGCTCATTAGCAGCAATTAGCAGAACCACTCATCTCCCTGGAGGGAAGAGGGGGAGGAGGAACAGGTTGGGAAGTGGCTCCCACCCTGCGTGGGCGGCCCAAGCTGGTTTCTCCATGTTTCCTCCGTGGCAGGCATGACGTGGCTGCCCAGGTCACGCCTGGGGTGGGGGACAGCTAGGCCACGGCTTAGAGGCACTCCCCACCCCCACCCCTGTGCCAGAGACCCGAAGTTCTCAGCTATGTATACAGCTTTCCTTGCAACTGAAGTGGGACCACGGCCTTGAGGCTTCCTTCAAGGCAGGCTAAAACCTCCCCTGTGAATCTCAGGCACTGGCTGGGCGATAGCCCGGGTCATGACCTCTATCTCGGAACTCACATGTTCTATCTCTTGTCCTGTGAGTCAGGCTGAGTCAGCAGAAGTGTGAGGAACAGTTCGGCACGGCCAAGGGCACCCCTGTGTGTTCTGTATCCAGTTCTCTGGGCCGTTTCCCCAGCAGGACTCTGCGCCTGGCCCCCTCCGGACCTTCCGGCCCTGTCCAGGGAATTATCTGTTTTGTGGTACTTGCTGATATGCCTTAACAAGATGCTAATGTGATGTCAACCACTTGAAGTTTGCAAATCCGTTTAGAAACTTAGCGGTCAGTTGCTGCCAACAAGTAGAGCTGATGTTAGCCAACCCACCACCAGCTACTGAGGCATAGGCCTTGACTGGCCTGATTCCATATAGCCCAGAGTGCCTCAGACCCCCTTCCTGCCCTGGTCTCTTGTGTGTCTGAACCCTCGCGTTCTGTCTATTTTTAAATTTAATCTGGTTGCGGAACTGAGCACTGCTCCGGTGCTCTCCACACAGCGGGCAAGTTATCTGCCTCTGTGCTCGACCCTCGGGCTGATGTGTTCCTTGAATTAACCTGTAATTCGAGGGACAAACAAAATAAAAAGGGAACTCCAAGTTCTCCTGCGATCATGTGACTCATCCA
The DNA here is from genome assembly GCF_964271855.1 of Acomys minous. Classification (NCBI taxonomy): domain Eukaryota; kingdom Metazoa; phylum Chordata; class Mammalia; order Rodentia; family Muridae; genus Acomys; species Acomys minous. Next base: position 41,220,314 of record NC_140498.1, read on the forward strand.
CAAAGAAGTGGTGGCAAAAAGTTCACTCTCTCAAGTTAGAGGGAGCAAGCTGGGATCAAGGAGCAGGGCGGGGGGAGGTCCTGGAGTCCAGAGTGGACATCCCATAATATTCCTGTGAGAGGTTACTTTCTCCTCCAGAGCCCCTTCCCAGACTGTTGGGTATTGTCCATGAGAACCACAGAGTCATTGTGGAAAAGGTGATTTACGTCTCAGAACCCCGGCAGCCAAGCTTCCCTTTTATAAAGCTTTTATTTGAACATCCTAGCTTTTTTTTTTTCTCATGATAGTGTTTGGCTCAGGATAGGCTGGGGCTCCTTACCGTCCGCCTCAGCCTCCCAAGAGTGGGGACAGCAGGCGTATCATGGCGCTAGACTTCAGCCAGCGCCTCAGACACACAAAGACGCCTGCACACCAGAAGGAGAGAACTCTGAGGGACGCTGCCTAGGAAAAACAGAGAAAGTAAGGCTCAAAGGGGATAAGCGCAGCTGAGAAAAAACCAAAATGCCTGAAGGTCTTGGTGGACCGCAGGAAGACACTCTCAGCCTGATGCTCTGGGGGTCACATGGTTAGCCAGAGTCAGATAGCTAGAGCTAGTGTTTAGAAGGTGTGGGCTGGTAGACGTTGGAGTTCAGGCTGAGCGGGGGCAGAGGTGCTGACCCTCCACCTGTAGGAAATGCTAAGAAGGTTATGTTAGAGGCCAGTGGACGCTTTATTCTCAGAGGTCAGGAGGGGTAAGGTCCCAGAGCACACAGTCCAGCACTGGACAGTAGGCGATGGAAGAAAGGATTCCACGGGTGGGTACTGTGCACCCCCATCCTGGCACACCCCCACCCCTCAGGAGAGCTGTGGCGCAGCTCATCCCCCGTAGGAACAGGAATGCTCCGTGTGTGGTGGTTTAGTGAGACGTCTCCAGCATTTGAATAGTTGGTGCTTGTTTGAAGACGATTAGGGGGTGTGGCTCTGCTGGAGGAAGTGCGTCACTGGGGGGCGGGCTTTAGGTTTCAAAAGAAGCCGCCTACAGTTTCAAGTGAGCTCTCTCTGCTCTCTGTTCGTGCATTGAGATGTGTGTGGGTTATCGGCGCTGCTGCTCCTACCGCCTTTTGCCTGCTGCCTCCACTCTGCCATCATGGACCCTAACCCTCTTGAAGTGTAAGCGCTAAACAAACTCTTGTATAAGTTGTCATGATGTCTCATTATAGCAGCAGTAAAGTAACTAATACAGTTGGATTCTCGTGGAAGGGGAGGAGGGACGGAGCTTTGGGGGGGTCTAGAGGAGCCTGAGCGAAGGTAAAGAAACTGTGTGGCCAAGGGCATTGGAACTGTGTGGGGAACCACAACCCAAGGCTGAGGCTGAGAAGCCCAAGTGCCATGCAGGTGCCAAGGGAACAGGTAACGGGAACAGCCCAGAATGTGATCAAGTAGGATGCAGGGGTTCTCATGGGAGGATGGTGAAAGGCCACCGGAGAGCAGTGTCACCTCAGTGGTAACCCAGTACCTCCAGGGTCCACCAGACCAGGCCCCTCAAAACCAGTCATGCCCCAGTTGATCGGTGAACACCCAGCGTGTGCGTTACTTGGCTAATCATAGTGACAAAAATATCTGACAAAAATAACTTAAGGAAGCTGGGCAGTGGTGGCGCACGCTTTTAATCCCAGCACTAGGGAGGCAGAGGCAGGCAGATCGCTGTGAGTTCAAGGCCAGTCTGGTCTACAAAGTGAGTCCAGGCAAGGCTACACAGAGAAACCCTGTCTTGAAAACCCAAGGGGAAAATAAAAGGTAACTTAAGGAGGGCTGGAGAGATGGCTCAGAGGTTAAGAGCACTCACTGACTGCTCTTCCATAGGTCCTGAGTTCAGTTCCCAGCAACCCCACGGTGGCTCACAGCCATCTATCATGAGATCTGGTGCCCTCTTCAGGTCTGCAGGTATAAATGCAGGCAGGGCACTGTATACATAATAATAAATAAATCTTAAAAAAGAAAAAGTAACTTGAGGAAGGCTCACAGTGTGAGGGGATACGGTTTAGAGCCCAGAGCGGCTCCCAGCCGTGGCTATGTGAGGAGGCTGGTTGCATCAAGTTGCCAGTCAGGAGGCAGAGAGAAGAGAATGAAGGCGCCCGTCAGGCTTTCTCCTGTTTCCTTTCTTATTCAGTCTGGGCCCCAGGTCATGGACAGCACTGCCCACATTCAGCCTGCCTCCAGTTAAGCCTCTCTGGAAATACCCTTGGTGGACCACTAGGCGTGCCTCCTAGGTAATTCCAAGTCTGATCAAGTTGACAATGGCGATTGACGATCACAAATCACAAGCCCACTCTCTTCCTCAATTTGAGGCCCTTTAGCCAGGCCTTTGGCTACTTTTCAGGTTCTTTTTCCTACCTCCCCACACCCTCCCATCTCTTCCAATCCCCAAACACTAGGTAGGAGAGAAAGGAGGATAAAGAGAAAAAGAGTACAGATCTCTGTAGACTACTTCCTGCTGATTAGGGGGTGTTGAGATCTTCAGGGCAAGTCCAGTCTTCGTTGTCAGGATATCTCCAACCAGCAAACAGCAACACCATCAGTCAGCAACCAGCAAAAGCAGTAGCAGCAGCATCAGGGGCAGTAGCAGCGCCTGAGGCCCTCTGGGGCACTAGTATTCTATACCCTCTGGAGGAGCCCCCAGAGTTCCAAATGTAAACTATCTTCAGCTGGCAAAACCACGCCCCTGCTAGAGCACGGGCAAACCGTAGTCAGCTGCTGTGGGCAATCTGAAGCAGCCCTGTATTCCACACTTAGGATTGAAACAAAAACATATTCCAAACATACCTGGGTTTATTTATTTATTTATTCAAAGTGATTTTATTGCTGCGTACACAAGAAAATTTATGCCAGTAGAGCAGAGGCTGTGGACGACTCGTATTTCCAATTGGGTGGGAGCACCTGCTTAGATGAATCCTGCTCTCTATCAGAGTCAGGTGGAATTTAGCATCCGTATCCTTTCTGTTTCTCTCAAGGTGCTCACGGACAGCAACTGCTTTCTTAGTCAAGTGGTAGAGGTCCTCCAGGAGATCAGGGGCAAGGCCTTTGGACTTAAGGATTCTCAGGATTTTATTACCAGTCACAAAACGGACCTGTGCCACACCACGTGAGTCCCTCAGGGCCACACCTGTCTGGGAGGGGGTCAGGCCTTTCTTGGCTAGCTTCTAAATCTTTCCTTCACGTCATAAGACGTCAACTTCAGTCATGTGGAGATGCTACGGTGGTAGGGTAAAGGGAAAGGCCCTTCCCGGGAGTGTGCATGTGACCCATGATGGCAGAGGTCGGGCAGCAAAGCAAGAACGAGGGAGGAAACCCATAACTGGGTTTTGTTTTTTTAAAAAAAAGAAACTCAAAATTCTCACTACAACACCCAAACCTATAATTTTTATCTGTAACACTTTTACCCCTTTTCTCTCAAAGGCTCACATTTAGTTCAGTTCCCAGAATTTTTTTTTTTTTTTTGAGACAGGGTTTCTCTGTGTAGCCCTGGCTGTCCTGGAACTCACTCTCTAAACCAGGCTGGCCTCGAACTCAGAGATTCACCTGCCTCTGCCTCCCGAGTGCTGGGATGAGAGGCTTGTGTCATCATGCCTGGGTGAGTCCCCAAAATCTTAATAGTCCTAATATTGTTGAAAAGCTGAGATCTCTTCAGAGGCTTGCAGCAATCTCTGTGAGCCCCTTGTAAATAAACATATGTAAGTTATGTATTTCCAACATAAAATGGCAGAGTGTTTTCTCCCTCAGTGCTGCTGCAAGGTGGCTGCCCTCCAGCCTCTGGTGAAACCCAGGATCATCAAAAAGAGGTCCAAGAAGTTCACCTGGCAGACGGACGCGCCAGATTTAAGCACAACAGGAAGTGTCAGCAGCCGGGCATGGAGAAGACTCAAGGGCAAGATTCTGATGCCCTAAATCAGTTATGGGAGCAACGAGAAGACCAGGCACACAGTACCCATTGGCTCCAGGAAGTTCCCGGTCCACACCAGGAGCTGGAAGTGCTGCTGGGGTAGCAGATCTCTTACCGTGCTGAGTCACTCACGATGCTTCCTCCAAGGACAGCAAAGCCCTCACAGAAAAGAGCAGCAGAGCCAGCCATCAGAGTCACTAAGCCAACGTCAGGCTGCGCGGTGAAGAAAATGAACAGATAGGTTCACATGCATGTATTATTTGTGCTTCTGTCTATCTGCAAAAAAACGAATGGCATAGAGCAAATAGTTCCATTCCATAAGGGAAGGATGTGGGCATAGCAGGGTCGGCGGAGGGGGGCGGCGGAGGGGGGCGGCGGAGGGGGGCGGCGGAGGGGGGCGGCGGAGGGGGGCGGCGGAGGGGGGCGGCGGAGGGGGGCGGCGGAGGGGGGCGGCGGAGGGGGGCGGCGGAGGGGGGCGGCGGAGGGGGGCGGCGGAGGGGGGCGGCGGAGGGGGGCGGCGGAGGGGAATGGACTGAAATAATATCAAGATTTTTGAGGGAAAACCCTGCAGTGCCATGGCTGGCATCTAGGGCTTGTGGTAGCGTTATCTGGGTTCCAATAGGCTTGAATGGTCCACCGCTGAAATCCTACAGCCTGCAGTACTTAGAGCCTCTCAGGCCAGCTCTGTTCTGTGCCTGAAGTTTCCCTTAGTGGGTATCCTAGCCTTGATATAGTCAACAACCTGGCGCAGTGGTTCGCAACCTTCCTAAAGCTCCGACCCTTTTATACAGTTCCTCATGTTGTGGTGATGCCCCCAGCCATAAATTATATTTGTTGCTACTTCATAACTGTAATTTTGCTACTGCTATGACTCATAATGCAGATATCTGATATGCAGAATGTCTGATATGTGACCCCTGTGAAAGGGTCATTGGTCCCCAAGGGAGTCGCAACCCACAGGGTGAGAACCAGTGTCCTAGGGCTCTCCTACAATTTCGGGTTCATTTTCATAGCTTTACCCAGTAGCTTCCTTGCAGGGGAGCCAACTTTGCCACACATTACCTGGTGTCAGTGATTTTCCTGGCACCCTGATGTGGGCATTAAGCAGATGCCACTGCAAAGTTCTGCTCCCAGCTCAGGAATGTGGTCTGGTCTCCGGGAGCCTTGTCAGCTGAACTTGCCCATACAGTTTTCTAGCAGGGAACCCAGCAGTGGAGTTCTCAATCCAGGCCCCTTCCTTTCACATGACTTTTTATTTTTATAAGTGGCAGCCTGTGCTGTGACAGGGTCTTGTCTCTAGGGCAGAGGTCAGTGTTCTAATGGTATTAATGTCTCTACAATCGCAGCTGTTTCCTGCATTCATCTTTTCTGCATCTTTATTTTTTTTTAAAGATTCATTCATTATGATGTATACAGTGCTCTGCCTGCATGTACACCTGCCGGCCAGAAGAGGGCATCAGATCACATTATAGATGGTTGTGAGCCACCATGTGGTTGTTGGGGATTGAACTCAGGACCTCTGGAAGAGCAGTCCGTGTGCTCTTAACCACTGAGCCATCTCTCCAGTCCTTTCTGCATCTCACACTCCTGTCCTTATCAAACTGCACAGTTTTCTCGTATTTAGAACTGTCTCGTGGAAGAACTGATTAAAAGCAGTGAGCAGTAACCACGCTGCAGCTTGGGTGCTATGCTGTCTTGACAGCCTACTAACCACCTTAGTCCATTGCTTTTGAACTTAAGTCATGGGCAGGAAGCAGGCACTCTCTGCCAGAAGATAACCAAATGGCCAGTGGGCCACTTCTGAATAGAGTCCTACTCTCCTCTGAAATCTAAAGAGCCCTGCTTTTACTATTCACGTTTCTTCTTGGCTGTCTGGTCATCCAGGCTCCCACCAGAATGACCCATCAAACTGATCACCACATTCTAAGGCTTACCAAAGTCTTCCACAGTCCCTCTCACAAACCAGTCTAAAGGCCTGCAGGTTCATCACCGCAACGACCCCCTCTCACCGGTACCAATTTTCTACGTTAGTTACTTTTCTCATTTTGTGACAAAATACCCGTGCTGTAGAACGCTACTTTCTGCGGAATGATGCCACCACTACATCGGCACAGCTGTGACTATTTGCAAGAGACTCTGAAGTCAGCATGATGGTTTCTGATGGTCCCTTATAGGGAGGGGGTGGACAGAGTCATGAGCTGCTCCCTCCTGCACTGCTGCCATGTGAGTGCAATTCTTCCCTAGTGGTATGTGGCCTTGGGTGCTAGAGTATGCACACTGGGAAGGTTGGCTAAGGGAGAGGGAGGGCAGCAACAAGGTAGTCATCATCCATGCAGGGGTGAGGTCTTCCAGTGGTGTGGGGCCATCTGTGCTTCTGTAAAGTAACCCCTCATCCGTGAGCTGTAAACCCAGTAAACTTACTGGTTCCACAAACATGGGCTGTAGTGGACTTGTGCTTCGGTTTGTCACTGGAACCCTGTAAAGAGGGGACAGACATCTGTTAACATCTCCCCAGAAAAAAGAGTCCTTGCAACAACCCAACAGATTGGCTTAAGGGAGAGGTTTGTCTGGGCCTATAGTTTGAGAAAAAAGCCCCGTCCATTATAGCTGGGAAGGCATGGAGCAGGAGCAGGAGGCAGCTGCTTGTAATGTTTCATAATTGGGAAGCAGAAAGGGGGAGAGAGAGAGATGAATGCTGAGGCGCAGCTGACTTCCTTTCCCGCCTTTAATTCAGTCTGTGTTGTCTGTCTGTCAGGGTAGATCACTTGGGAGCTGGGCCTCTGAGCATGCTTTGGGGGCAATTTTCCTGATTACACTAATGGGTGTGGGAAGCCTCATCTTAATCCTGCTCCTTGGTCAGGAGATCCTGGACCATATACCATGGAGAGAGCTAGCTCAACAGTAGCTTGAGTCCTGTCCCTTGGCTTCCAGACTGTGGATGTCACGTGACCTCCTCCCTCTCCTGCCGCCTTGATGGACTGTACCTCCAATTGTCAGAGCTTTATCACATCAGTGAGGAGGTAACAGGACACTCCAGGACTGCAGCCCATGGGATGATGCCTTCCACATGTAGGGCGACCAGCTTCCCTTCTCAGGGAACAGTTCCCTCTCTGGAAACATCTCACAGACTTACCCAGAGGTGTGTCTCCCAGGTGATTCCAAGTCCAGCCATTGAAGACTAACGGTCCCAGCCTGCAAGGCCTGCAGCCCTTCCCAACCCTGCAGCCTCGTCTCCTGAGGCTGTGAGGCTGCTGACTGATTCTTTCCAGAGGTGGATGGACTGAGGCCCGGGTTGGTGGTACAGCGAAGCTGAAATCAACTGGGAAGTGCTTAACATCTACTAGAACAAATGACTTTCCTTCTGTGTGTGTGGGTTTTTTTTTTTTTTTGGTCAGGGTCTCACGTAGCCCAGGATGGGTCTTGAACTTCACTGTGTAGCCAAGGGTCACCCTGAGCCTCTGATCCTCCACCCATGCTGGATGCTGGGAGCTGACCAGGGTTTTATGCATGCTAAACATCCTGCTAACTGAGCTGCATCTCTGCCACCCTGGGCCCCCCCCCCTCCCCCTCCCCTCACCTCCATTTTGGAGACAGGCTCCCACATTGTTGCCCAGGCTTGTCTAGAACTCACCATGGTAGCCTAGGCTGGACTCAATTATGCAGAGATGTTCCCGGCTTTAGCCTCCCCCGCGCTGGGATTAACAGGCATGAGACACCACCCCTGGGAGATTCACTTACTTTTCAGTTCCATTTCAGCCATCAGAGCAGGTATTGCTTTGGTTTATCACTAAGGTCAGCACCTCTTACCGCCCCCCCCAATGCTCCCAGGCACCCCCTTCAGCGTCCCCCCACTTCCCACCCCCGTGCTGGGTAATTCCTGCTGACTGACTTATTTGATGACCCCAGGACTTTGTACAAGGTCGAGCGGGACTAGGCAGTGCCCTGTAGCCTTTAGTTGCATAAAGAATGGATAACCTTGTTCACTTCCCCTGACTCCGGGCCCCACGTCGGTCGGAACCACTCCCGCCCACCCGCGGGTGAGTCACTGTTTTTGCTTTGAGCACTGCCAGCTCCAGCTGTTCCTAGCATATAAATGCTCCCGCAGCCCTATCAGTCATCAACACCTCAGTGTGAATTGGCTGGTAACCCTGAGCAGGCTGGCAGGGACCGGCGGTGTGGGTGGCAGGGCTGGGCACCTCATCCATCTCTTGCCCAGCTGGGATGTGGGGCGTGAGTCTGGCACATGGTAGGCATGCCGTAAATATTGTGCTGAGTGTTGAATCATGCCAGGGCCTCCATCCCTTTCTCTGGCTCTTCCTATTCTAGGGATTGGGAGGGAGGGGGTCTCTCTCAGAGCTTGTGTCACGACTCCATCCAGCTTTGTGGGGTTCCTCCCACAGAGCTCTCACGTTGGGGCTTCTTCCTGGTCACCCATCTCAAAAGAAGGCAACATCCTGGGGACATGCCTGCCACTTAGGTCCTCAGGACAATGAGTCAGGAAACTGGGGAGGGAATGTACAGGCAGGAGGCTGCGGCTATTGGCCTGGAATCTCGTATCTTCCACAATCACTTATTTATCTGATAAACGTCTCCCGAGACCCAGTGTGCAGTAGGCAACAGGCTCCGGCCGAGAGGCCTCTCCCCTCAGGGAGTCTCAGCACACTTCAAGGTCCCCGCTACTGCCCACCTCCGAGGTGCCTCACTGTTACTACTCATCCGTCAGCCTCCCGCTCCTGGGAAATGCGAGTTTCCTGTGTGGAGGGTGTCCCAGTGACCCTAGCACAGGGCTTGCCAAATAGCAGGGGCCCAAGAAATGTTTGTGCTATGAGTTGGGGTGGCCAAGGCCCTCCATGTCACAAGGGAGTGGATCAGGGAAGTCTGGGAGCAGCTGGAGGTGCAGATGTGGCCCCCCAGGGGAACACGTGAGGAGACGTGTGTTCCCCCACATTTGCTCTATAGCCTTAGAAGAAGCTGGCCTCATCTTGGCTGCTCCTGTAGTGACACCCACAATCACAGGAGGGAGAAGAATGCGCCACTGGGGTTCCCGAGGCCACACATTTTGCATGTTTGATGTGGGGTGGGGCAGGGGCTCTCTGTCTCATCTTGCCTGCAGGGTAACCGTGACCCGCCTCCTGCTTCCTTCCCCACACAGTGGCCCACAGAGCACATCCCGGTGTGTCTGCAGCCCGTGATACCTGGACAAGGTTATGCAGAGAAGGGGGGTGGAGTCCATGTGCTAACTGGGCAGCACAGGGCCCTGCAGGGCCAGCTCTGGACAGCATGGAGACAAAGGACAGAGAGAACTCCCAAGGGAGCAGTGGCTGGCCCAGAGGTAGAGGAGATCAACTTCTCTTTCTTTCCCTCGGAGCAGAATTACTGTCCCTGTGCTGTTGCCACACTAATTCTTGGGAGGCTAAGTACATGTTTGGTTTTGTTCTTCAGAGCAAAGACTGTGACCAGGAGGGTCAAGCACTGGGGGCCCTGAGCTCCCAAGTTGACCCAGTGGCCACTCTGCTAACTTCTCTGAGGGGACTTGGGGACAGCACGAAGTGAGGTACCGAGCCTCAGACTGCAGTATTGTTTTTGTTCAGCCTTGTTTCCTCCCAGGCTGAGTCTGATACCAGAAACTCACCCTGGGCAACCAGACATGTTTTTGGGAGGATGTTACTGGTCCCTGCTTGAGGTGAGGGTGTCATGCGTGTGGGACACTGAGCCAAGAACAATCCACACTAAGGCACAGCACCCCAGCATCCCAAGGCCCAGCTCCTTGGCCCTTTGTGGGGGTCCCAGGAGTGTAACCATGAGGCTAGCTCGTCTCATGAGGGGCGGGGGAGGGGCAGAGTCATGGCTCTGGCTCTGTGGTTGGCCTGCTCCCTGGAGTTCAGGTGAGAAGTGAATCACCTGAGGTTCACCTGCAGTGACAACTGGGAGGAAGTACCAAGGGCAGCTTGGCCAAATGGCCAAGAGGCCATCATGCCCGTCCCCCTTGGGGCCTGAGTCATAGCTTTCGGGGAAGTGGGCTAACGGGATTCCAGGGCCCCAAGTGTCTGGGTTGAGTCATGGAAGGGACCAGGGTGCCGGACATGGGCCGTTAAGGAACAAGGTCCCCTTGGCAACCCGAGAAAAAGGCCACAGGGGCTCCCCACACTCTCTACCCCAAAAGCAGCCACTCCAGGCTGAGCTCCTTTCCACCCTCAAGGCTCTGCAAGCTACCAGGGTCTTCCTCTGCTTTGCCTAGATAGTCAGAGGTAAAGCCTGGACAATCATCAAGTCCCTGCCTGCCCCTCTGCAGGGTACACCCTGGGCACATCTGAACCTGAGTCGTTCTCCACCCCCACCCCCCACATCCAGTCTCTTGGTGGCGCCCCTAGCCCCAGTCACTGGTGGCTTCCTCCTGGCAGCCCCACCTCCTCTCTGACCCACAGTCTGGGTGGCCCAGTCTCCGCCACCTGGGGGACTGGTCCAACAGCATTCCTCCTCACAGGATAAAACCTGGGGCGACCTGTAGGGAACCCTACACACTACAGCCACCTGCTCTGCCAGTCAAAAACCAGCACAGCCCGTAGGTCCTTTGGGATGGCCAGCAGCCCTGCTGACTCTCCACCCCTGACGGCGGTGGTGATGTCCAGACCTCCCCTAGCACTGGGTGGGGACCGATTCAGGATCTTAATCTTTCTGGTGCTGCTGACTTCCACAGGTGAGCCCCAAGGGCCTGCTGCTCCTCCCTGCCTCCTCTCTTCCTCCTCCTTCCTACCCACAGTCACTTCTCCTTGCCAGCTCAGCTCAGCACCTTACCTTGAGTTTCTTCTTTCCTCTTTCATGTGCCTCTGTCTCTGTCCCTAAAGCTTTGAGGCCTGAATGTGGGTGTATGCTCTGGTCTCAGAACTCACTCAGGAGCTTGTCTGTCATCCTTGTGGGCCATCATGCCTGTCAGTATTGTATTGCTTCCCTTTTGTGTGTGTGTGTGTGTGTGTGTGTGTGTGTGTGTGTGTGTCCCCGTCTCTTGGTTATTCCTCCATCTGGGCTTTCCTCCTTCTGTTCTGGAATAGGAGGACAACTGCCTGGGCTTTCATGGGAGCTTGGGGGGGGGGCGTGGGCGGGCAGAAAACCCGTGTGTGTGTGTGTGTGTGTGTGTGTGTGTGTATGTGTGTGTGTGCGTGTGTGTGTGTGTGTGTGTGTCCCAAACTCTCTTTCTACTCTTAGGATGATGGGACAAAAACTGCCGGCCCGGGAGGCAGGGGGGTCTAAAGAGGTTTGTCCCAAGAAAGGCTTGGAGGTGCCTGTGGTGTGTGTTGATGTGTGTGTGGAGGGGTAACTGTGCCAGGAAAAGATGGGGGGTTGTTCTCCAGGCACGACCGGGCCTGACCCTCTTTACTCTCTTGCCCTCAGCTGCCTTCAGTGTTGCCAACACCCCTGGTGAGTGTGTGCAGGTTGGGGGGCGGGGCATGGGTGGTCTCTATGTCTTACTCTGTGGCGTTGGCGGGAAGGGGGGACAGCAGTCTGAGGGAAGCATGAAGTTGAGGAGGAAATACAGGGAAGGAGAGTTTGGGTCGGGCATAGAACCGATGATGGATCTAGAGGAGAAAAGTCTGGAAGGACAGATGGGAGGGAGGCTGAAAGAACCAAGAAATGGAGGTTAGAGGAAGCGGGAGGGAAGGACAGCTAAAGGACTGGAGAAAGGGGGAAGGGCAGCCCTCCTCCCATAGCTAAAGGGAACAGAGGAAGGGCAAGGACTCACCAGCAGAAAACCCTATGCTGGGCACACGCTGGTCTGGGACACAGGCTTGAGGCATAGGAGAGCTTGGAGGTGGGTTGACAGGCAAAGTCAGAAGACAGCTGTGTCTACTGAGATGACAGAAAACTCCATCCCTTCTGCCAGTGTCCCCAGACTGTGGGAAGCCTCAGCAGCTGAACCGGGTCGTGGGTGGTGAGGACAGCATGGATGCCCAGTGGCCTTGGATTGTTAGCATCCTCAAGAATGGTACCCACCACTGTGCAGGCTCCTTGCTCACCAACCGTTGGGTGGTCACAGCTGCACACTGCTTCAGGAGGTATGTGAAATCAGGCTTGCTCCTGACTCCTCAGGAGCCATGATTTCTGCCTTGGGCTCTGGGCTGTCTAGGGCTCCATTGTGTACCCCCCTGCACCCCCCCCCCCGACATCTCCCTCTTTTCTTTTTCCTTCCAGCAATGTGGACACACCATCTCTCTTCTCAATATTGTTAGGGGCCTGGCAGCTGGGGAACCCAGGCCCTAGGTCCCAGAAAGTAGGTGTTGCTTCGGTGCTGCCCCACCCCAGGTATTCTGTGAAGGAGGGAACCCATGCAGACATTGCCCTGGTGCGGCTGGAACACTCCGTTCGGTTCTCTGAGCGGATCCTACCCATCTGCCTTCCTGACTCCACTGTCCGGCTCCTTCCCAACACCGACTGCTGGATTGCAGGCTGGGGAAGCATTCGTGATGGAGGTGTGGGTCGCTTCTAACTCCAGAGAGGTCGGGGACAAGAGGGTGGGTGCCACTCAGATCCAGATAGCAGGGGTAGTAGGAGAGGAGAGAGGCCATATGGACATCAGAGAGACAAGAAAAGATGGCTTGGGGACAAGAGAAGTGAAGTCACAGGAAACCAACTGCTGTTTTTTTTAAGGTCACCTTTAGTTGAAAGGAGTCTTTGGCTGTCTTTTAAAGCAACAGTAGAGATTTGTAACAGGAATGAGGAAGAAGAGGAAGAGGAGGGAAGGAAGGAAGGAAGGAAGGAAGGAAGGAAGGAAGGAAGGAAAAGCCAGGGGCAGTGGCACATGCCTTTAGTCCCAGCACTTGGGAGGCAGAGGCAGGCGGGTCTCTTGTGAGTTAGAAGCCAGCCTGGTCTACAAAGTGAGTCCAGGACAGTCAGGATTACATAGAAAGACCCCAGTGAGAGGGAAAGGAGAGAGAGAGAGAGGGAGGAGAGAGAGAGAGAGAGAGAGAGAGAGAGAGAGAGAGAGAGAGAGAGAGAAGTATTTGCAAAGCTACTGACACAAGAGTGGGTAGAAGTGGAGGGAGGGGCAGCAAGACAGAAATGTGGCCCCAGCACGAGTGGGAATAGTCACTCCGGGTACCAGAGTCTCTGAACTGCAAGCAAAATTCCCAGGAGGAAATGCAGTCTATGGCTATAAAGGACAATTCTCAAACCAAGTCCAGAGGTTTGGAAAATACCATCTCCAATCACAAACCAGATGAAATATAGAGGTAGCCAAGAAGCATCGGGCAGGCAGATGGTAGCTGGACAGATAGAGCTGGGAGAAGCCGGGACAAACAGAAACCATCTTCGGTTTTTGTTTTTTTGTTTTGTTTTGTTTTTTGTTTTTGAGACAGGGTTTCTCTGTGTAGCCTTGGCTGTCCTGGACCTGCTTTGTAGACCAGGCTGGCCTCGAACTCAGTGATCCACCTGCCTCTGCCTCCCGAGTGCTGGGATTAAAGTTGTGTGCCACCACGCCCGGCCTAGAAACCATCTTTGGAAGATAGCAGCAGAGACCTAGAAGACCGAGTTTGAAGGAGAAACTGGGTATAGACCATAGGGAAGAAAGACAAGAGACCTAACCTGGGTCCAGAAGAGTTGCAGCCTTTTCTTGGGGTCCACAGACTAACCCGCGGAGGCGGGTGGGGGCTGGGGGGGGAGATCAGGGAGCTTCTTGAAGACAGAGAATCTAGGGCCTCACATCCGTGTTTGAATTCACTGGGTCAAGAGGTGGAGGAGACCCTGGGATTGGGATTTCCTGAAAACACCCTGGGAAAAGCAGACACCTTTGAGAAACGCCGCTGCGTGCACAGAGGGGACCAGGTGAGCAGAGGGGACACAGGCCTGACGCTCTCCTTCTGTTCCCAGTGCCCCTGCCCCACCCTCAGACCCTTCAGAAGTTGAAGGTGCCCATCATCGACTCGGAAGTCTGCAAACGTTTGTACTGGCGGGGCGCGGGGCAGGAAGCCATCGCTGAGGACATGCTGTGTGCCGGTTACCTGGAAGGGGAGCGGGATGCTTGCTTGGTGAGTGCCCACCCTTTGTCCGCCCCAGCTGGGAGACCCGAACGCTCCATCACCTCCCTCAGAATCTCCCGAGGGTCATCCTCTCCCACCTCCATCTGGGCCCCCTTTAGCCTGGCTGAGTCGCTCATTTTCTTGTTTACGCACGGGTTGTGCACAGAGCATCTCAGCAGTAATTGGTATTCTGAGGGGGATCCGGTGCTTTAGAACCCTGAAGGGCCACCAATCCCATGACTGGATGAGAATGGTAGGATGGGGGGGGGGGGCACTTAACCCCGAGGTGGCCAGCGTATGGCCTGGCTGCAGTGCTCACATTACCAATTGGCATAAGGAGTTTCTAAACCTGCAAAACAGAAGCGGTCTCATCTCCTGTTCCTTGTGGTTGTGGGGAGGAATGCCACCAGAAGGAGTTCGGCTTGGAAGGTCTGCTCTTCTAGGGCCTCCTCAGACTGGTTGGCTCCAAGGACACTTGGCCTCTGTACATTGCCTGCCGGTGTGGGTTCCTAGACCTCCCTTCTTCTCTGCAGGGCGACTCTGGGGGTCCCCTAATGTGTCAGGTGGACGACGCCTGGTTACTGACTGGCATTATCAGCTGGGGAGAGGGCTGCGCTGAACGCAACCGGCCCGGCGTGTACACCAGCCTCATCGCTCACCGCTCCTGGGTGCAGAGGATCGTGCAAGGGGTGCAGCTGCGCGGGCACTTGGTGGACCGTGGGAACACTGGGAGCTCTCCTAAGCTGGCAGCCTCCGGAGCTCTCTCGGCTGTAAATACGTTTTCTACCGCCGGGAGGCGCCCACGGCCTGCACAGGAGAGCAAGGACGTCTTGGCCCCGCCCACAGTGAGGCCCCGCCCCTCAACTGAGAAAACACACACTCCTCTCCCTCTCTCTCAATGATTTTTTTAGTTGTTTGTAAATAACTTGTAAATACATATTTGTAAAACCATGCCCACATATTTATTCAAGTTTCAATAAATTATTGATTCTCAGTTCTTGTTCGCCCTCGCGCCCATGTATGGGGACACTGAGACAAGAATCCAGTTGGGACAAAAATGCTGGGATACTATTGGTGTGAAGTTGCACATGGGCCTGACTACAGCTCTAGCTCGGCCCGCTGGATGGGGCTATCCTTGATCTTGCTAGCTTTTTCTCTGAGGCAGCAGGTAGGAAGGAGGAAGGAGACGGTGATGGCCCGAGGAAATGGCTGTGCTATACTGAAGAGGGCCAAGTTGGGGTCCCCGCCAAAGCAGGGCTGGCTACGAGAGGCCTATGGTCTTTGAGAACAGGGATCAGCTCCTCTCGAGGCCAGATCCGGGTGTCTCTCCACTGCAGGACTCAGAGTCAGTCGCTCTTGAAGCAAATTGTTCAGGGCAGCCCTCTGCCAGTCTTTGTCTCCTTGATTGGGTGAGCAGCTACACCCTGCTGGCCACTGATTCAGAAGATGACTCTCCACTGAGTCCATAAATTCCTCTCCGCCGTGGTGGTGCAAACCACGGAGGCACCAGGCTTGAATCACCTCTCCTGTCCCCTTGGAGGAGGGAAGAGTATGGGTTTCCGGGCAGTAGGAAGGTCTGTGGCTTCCACGAAGTCTGCACTAAAGTCTGATGTTCCTCAGTCCGCGCATCCCAGGCCCTGGAGTCCTCCACCTAGTGGTGCTCCCTGCCTAGGCTAGGCCTGTGGACTTCTCATAGCTCCTGTGTGAGGAGTGGTGCTCCCTGCCTAGGCTAGGCCTGAGGACTTCTCATAGCTCCTGCGTGAGGAGGGGCTGGACCACTCAAGCTCGGTGAGTGTGCACTTCATAGTGGTTGATACCTGGAGGTTCACCTAAAAAAAAAAAAAGCCAGGTCCAACAGGCGGTGAAGGGACTCTTTGCTAAACAGTGTTTCCTATCAGGGATGACAGAGGCGGCTCGTGAGTGATGTCCAGGTTTGTGTGTGCTGTATGCTTTGAGGAGAGTCCAATCCCCAGACAGCTGATCCCATTGTTCCATCCCACGTACATTAGAGGTGGAACCTGGGGCCTTTCACACGTGAGGCAAATCCCCCCCCCCTCCACCACCAACGAGCCGCACCTGCTCTGTGTTGTTTTGATTTCTTTTCTTTTATTGTTAGAAAGCCATAAATATTGTTTAAAAACAAACAGCGCACCCCGGCAGGCACCTGCTTGTAAGGGATGCAGCCTGGGAGCACTTGGTGACTCAGGTGTCCCGAGGCCTAGCGCATGCCTGGCTGAGTCCCCATAGCCTCTCCCCCCTGGGACCTAATGCCTTGTTTGCTGTTGTCCCCGTCCCCCAGCTTAAACCCCGCCCCCCTCCCCCACTCCTTCCCTTAGTCCCCTCTCCCTCTGTGGCTGTGTCCTGCTCAGTCTGTCCTCAGGTCTGACTCCCCGTCCCCCCCCCCCCGTCCCCCCCCCCCCCACCTTGGTTCTGGGCCTCTTCTGTTTCTATCTTTCTTACCTTTACTCTGGCCCCATTTTCCCCAGGCCCGTGTGTCCACCCTTCCCTCCAACATCACCCTTACTGAAGTGCCTTCAATAGCTACCTGAGGTCCCCAGCAAATGCCTAGGGTGGGTAGTATGCTGGGCGTGTTCGTCAGTGGGAAGTCAGTCTTCAACTATTTGCAAAGCATGTTATCAGAGTCATGAGGACCATAGCCTGGGCTGGAGGCGGCGGCGGTGGCGGGTCAAGTAAACAAACAAGAGAAAGGGATTTTTCTCCCCCAATGTGGCCACACTGAGAATAATTCCAGGACTAGAATGACAAATAATGAGATCTGGTACCCCTAAAAACATCTTTGGGGCACTGACATAAATTTTAGATTTAAATAGAGGTATGATATCTTGGTCAAAATGTGGTCCTGCCAGTGGTTGAGGGGACATTGACACAACTCTATACTGGCCTCTTCCGCAGCCTGAGGAGGAGTTCCTCTATTCTTTCTTAAAATGAAATGCAATGGTTTTCTATCTCTATCAGTCACTTTCCTCCACCGGCTCACCTCACTGAGTTGCCTTAATCTCTTAGGGCCCTTGATGCCAACCCAGGCTTCATGGTTTCAATGCTGAAAATAATTCCAGGACTACACAGTATTAGTGAAACAGAGCTGGAGATTTCATTAAATATATTTATTTGATGTGTATAGTGTTTGCGTGTATGCTTGTGTGCCACATGCATGCGGTGCCCACAGAGGCCAGAAGAGGGCCTTGAAGCCTCTGGAACTGGAGGTAGACACGACAGACAGATGGCTCTTAACCAGTGAGCCATTTCTCCAGCCCCAGTGGTTTTATTAAAGGCATTTTAATATAGACCTTAAATATATGTGTTGAGAGAGAGAGAGAGAGAAAGAGAGTTCCTCAGAAGAGAGTAAGGCACACACTTGAAAGTAAGAGTGTAGAATAATTCCACTCTTCTTGGAGAAGAGTCACAGGAAAACATCACACACTCAAGAGTGTGCGCAGGCTCCAGAGTGAACAGTGGCAACTGGCTGTCTTACTGTTGGCCACATATTCAGTTTTGGGGGGGGGTTCAACTTATATCTCAAAAAGTTGCTAAGACTCCCTCCCCATCCCCCCATCTCCATGCACACATGTGCTCTTAATCTCTTTAGGTATTTGAGATGATGGGGGTTCTGGCAACGCCTCAGGTGGAATTATAATCTAATAAAGGAAGGAAAACAATAAGCCCTGGGGTGCTAGGACTTGGCCTTCGAGAACTGCAGGTTTACAAGGTGGGGGGGGGAGGGGCCAGAGAAGGACTCAAGCAGCGAGTTCCTGCGTTCTTATGTTCCAGCTGACAAAAGGCCTCAGCTTGGCTCCAGGGTGTGGGGCTCCCCTTCCTTCTCAGCCCAGAATTTCTGTGCCTTCTGTCCCGCCCACCATCGGCCTAACTCTAGTCTTCCAAGCAAGATGGCTTGACCATCTGTCAGAACTGTGAATCCTCTTTTCCAGAGACAAGCCCTTTCCTGGCTGGCGCCAGGCCCTTTGTGTCTCCCAGCATGAGAGCTCTGGTGAAATCCTCATTTTGAGGTCCGTTGCTTCAGTTGCTGTGGCTCCAGCTCCCAGGTGCATGCTCAGCTCAGAGGGCTAGGCCGTGTCTCCAGGCCTCACTGTGTGCACGCTCAAGAAAGGCGTTCCCGTTGGCCGGGCCTGGTGGCGCACGCCTTTAATCCCAGCACTCAGGAGGCAGAGGCAGGCGGATCGCTGTGAGTTCAAGGCCAACCTGGTCTACAAAGTGAGTCCAAGACAGCCAAGGCTACACAGAGAAACCCTGTCTCAAAAAAAAAAAAAAAAAAAAAAAAAAAAAAAAAAAGAAAGAAAGAAAGGTGTTCCCTGCACATGTCCTGCTTTGTATAAGAGGCCATAAAACTTGCTGGGGCCTGCAGATGGAGACCTTGGACTGCTGGACAGTCTCGGAGGATTGACCCCCTGACTGGCAAATGTGCCTTTCCTGGGCACCGTCAGCCTTCTACAGCTCTTACAGAGCTCTGACACTGTCTCCAGAGTTAGGTGGGGACCTAATGACTTGTGACAAAAGTCATCACAGCAAGAATACTGCCTGCAGCGTCCCTGAGGTGCTCCCCTCCTCTGCTCCTGGGTGCTCCCTCCCACTCTGTTCCTGGGTGCTCCTCCCCCACCCTGCTCCTGGGTGCTTCTCCCACTCTGCTCCTGGGTGCTCCCCTCTCACTCTGTTCCTGGGTGCTCCCTCCCACTCTGTTCCTGGGTGCTCCCTCCCACTCTGCTCCTGGGTGCCAGGCTTTTGTCTCAGCTCAGGAGGGTGAAGAAGAAGCCAGCCATCTTGAAGTTCACTATCTTGATTGTTTAGCCACAACCCCTTTCCCTACCTGTCTGACAGCGGGGGAGTCTGCCTGTCGCCTAGTCTCTCCTCACTCCCCAGAGAAGAAGGGTTTTATTTTCTTTTCTCCTCCTCCTCCTCCTCCTCCTCCTCCTCCTTCTTCTCTTGCGATCTGCCTGCCTCTGCCTCCTGAGTACTAGGCTTAAAGGCGTGCGCCACCACGCCCAGGTAGAACAAGGGTTTTAAAACACGCACTTAGCCACAGGTCTTGTCCACTGGTTGGCCAGCACCTCTCCCTTGCTTCTTCCACCTCAGACACTACAATTTCCCAAATTTCTCTCGTGGTCACTAAGTCACATGTTCTATGGGACTGCCGACCAATGAGATGAGTGGTATCAGTAAGACTTTGTTTTTCTCTGATACAAGGGCCACACTGAGCTGGGGAACGAACCTTCCTATCAGCTTACCTTCAGCCAAGGATGCAGATGCAATGGCTACACGTCCTCAGTCATCTTAGGACCAGGAGGCCACAGGTTGGCATCTGGGACAGTTCATCTCAGTTGTGAGTTTTGATGAGCTCTTGAGTCTCTTGGGAGATGGCTCTCTGCGCATGTCTGGGGCACTGTCTTGGGTTAACTGAGGTGGGAGGTCCTGTTTGTTTCGGGTGGCACTAATCCTTGGGCTGCGCTACTGGGCACTATAAATGGAGCAAATGAGCCGAGCACTTAACATTTGTCGCCTTCTGCTTCTGTACTGCGTGAGCGTGAGCGGCTGCTTCAAGCGCTTGCCGTTGTGACCCCCTCCACCAAGATGGACTAGAACCTCAAACCAGCAGGGAAAATAAGCCGCTTCTACCTTCAATTTCTTAGGTCAGGTAGTTTGCCACAAAGAGGAATGTGACTAACAACCCAATGGCAGTGAGCAAAGACTCCAAAGCCGAGGTTGAGATGATGCAGTTGGATGCCACCTGCACCCTAGGGTGTTCCCTCCTATCTGGCTTCATTTTCTTTCTTTCTTCCTTCCTTCCTTTCTTTCTTTCAGGTTTTTTTTTTTTTTTGAGATAAGGTTTCTCTGTGTAGCCCTGGCTGTCCTAGAACTCTCTTTGTAGACCAGCAGGCTGGCCTCAAAATCAGAGATATGCCTGCCTCTGCCTCCCAAGTGCTGGGATTAAAGACATGGGCCTGGCTTCCTATTCTTAAGCTACCCCCCTCCCCGTGGTTGGTGTATAAGTTGATGGCATGGACACTACTCCATGGTATGGTTAAGAGGAAGAAGAGAGAGAACAGCTAGAAGCATCTGGAAGAGTCCATAGCGGAGAGAAACAGCAGTAGACGGAACATGAGCAGACTGGGCCTGGCCAGCAGAGAAGCAGGAGCAGAGCAGAGAGAGAAAGGATCCCAGGGGAAGGAGCATGAACGGGCAGAGTGAGAGTGAGAGAGAAGACAGAGTGAGCGCAGCCAAAATAGCCGGGTTGTAAGGAGACCAGGCAGCTGGGGAGAGGGAAGCTGGGGGAGCTGAGGGTGGGGGGAGCTGAGGGTGGTGGGGAGCTGAGGGTGGTGGGAAGCTGAGGGTGTGGGGGAGCTGAGGGTGTGGGGGGGGAGCTGAGGGTGTGGGGGAGCTGAGGGTGTGGGGGAGCTGAGGGTGTGGGGGAGCTGAGGGTGTGGGGGAGCTGAGGGTGGGGGGGGAGCTGAGGGTGGGGGGGAGCTGAGGGTGGGGGGAGCTGAGGGTGGGGGGAGCTGAGGGTGTGGGGGAGCTGAGGGTGGGGGGAGCTGAGGGTGGGGGGGGAGCTGAGGGTGGGAGGGAGCTGAGACGGGCTGGGATGCTAGCCTGGACTCTGAAATATGTAACAGGCACATGGGACACTGAGGGAGCCTGGAGGCCAGCATGAACTTCAGTGTGTTAATAGGTAGTAATTTGTCCCTTCCGCCAGTGATAAGGGAAATTGGCTTTTTCTTTTTTTGGTAGAGGGGAGCTCACTTCACAAGTTCCAGAATCCCCAGAATTTGGGGAAATGGAATTTCCTTTGAGCCTGAGAGTGGGTGGAATTATCCTTTATTTAAAGCAAAGTGTGTGCCTAATGACACACCTGCTTCAAACATTCTATTTCATAGCAGTTTTGAACTTGCAGGAAGATTTTTAAGAGAAAGCTGCATAACGGCTGGTCTACTTGTTATGGTAGAGGGTACAGTTAGATGTCATCTGCATACTCAAACCACAATAAATTGCCCAGATGATGAAGGATTTGGGCTCTAACCTGCTCACAAGAATTTTGGACTCGCAAACCATCCACCACTTGTTTCCAGGTGGCCTTGGGTTTCATCTCATACTAATTCAAGAGCATATCTTTGCTTTCTCCCTCCTCCCGCAGGCATCTCAGTGCACGGAGCACCATGGGGAAGAGCCTGGCTGCTGTCCTTGGGGAACGCTGTGTCTTCAAGCTCCTTGAACTGGCTGGGCTGTGTGGGCCCCACATGGAGCTAGAAGAACAGCCTGTCCTTCTCAAGTCACTCTTTGAACCTTATGTCCATGGTCCATCCATCCAGGGGACCAAGGACCAGGTCCTGTGAGCATCTGAAAATAGCCTCAGATAGCACAAGACAGACAACAGTCCCCAGGACACCATGGCCTCTGCCCATGTGGAGGGCTGTACTGGCCTTCAAAGGACAGACTTCGCTGCAACTTGTCAAGACCTCTTCTTTCTAGTCTCTAGTGACAGCCCGCTCAGCCCTCGGGCTTCTGTCCTGCTTCATTGAGTTACAGTCACTCCTTGGGTGGAACCTTCTGGTTTCCCAGGGTCATATACTGTCCATAGACGGGTGACTTTGAAGAGAAAGCTCTCCCCGTGTGTCCATCAGCCACTCGACCCCTGTATGCAGAGGATAAATAAAACTCAACCCCAACACAATCAGACCTAAGCCATACCATCCCCCCGCACCCCCCCCACAAGCCTGTCCACTCCAGCATGTTTCTCATCTTAGCAAAAGAAAGAGTCCATCCTTGCAGCTGTTCTGTTGCTGGGCATCGGATGTGTAATGACAGGGACTTACGCTGCTAATGGGCGGCTGATCTTCACTGCCAGCTTGGCCAGATTTTGAGTCACCTAGGAGGCTGGTAAGCACACCCCTGGATGAGAGAATCTTCCAGAGAGGAGTGACTAAGTGAGGAAGATGCCCCAAGCATGGGAAGAACCAAACGAAGCAAAACAAACAAACTCCATTTTATGCTGGGCATCCATCTTAGTATCCACTATCTGTTTGACTGACCTTCAGTTCCTGGAAGACAAGTTCCCAGGACCCCCTGACTCAGTAACCCCGACCCAGAAACGTACAGCTGTGACCACCTTTGGGCTTCTGTAACCTGCTTGTGCAGACATTTAAGGACTATTTGGAGGTCACCTTGGCTACCTAATTAGGTAGAGTAGACCAGCTCTTGCCTTGCTAGTGCAGACACTCAAGGTCTCATGGTTTTGCCTTTAAAAATCCTCCCCTTGAGCTGCTCCCACCCCTAGAGGGAGAGCTGGCCCTGCCCCTCCCCAGTCATCCCAGGGCTCTCCTCCTTCTGGCATGCATGAAGGCGAGAAAGACTCATCTTCTCCTGAGGGAGGGGGCGGGCATGGCCACTACGGACTTGACCATGCTCCAGTGCTGTGTACACGGACAGCACAAAATGAATTTGCTTTTTCCTTTTCATGAGGGAGGGGGACAAACATGGGAAGAATGGGAAGTGAGCTTGATCAGGGTTACGTGGTGTGAGATTCCCCAATAATTAAAAAAAAAAAAAAATCCTTCTCTCGTCCCACTTCATGTAGCAATTTCAAGTTTGGGTCAGAGATTCTTCTCCCACTATCATCTAATTAATAAATCTTCTTTTTAAAAAGAAATATTTATTTATTTATTATGTATACAGTGTTTTTTGCCTGCTTGAATACCTGCACACCACAAAAGGGCACCACCAGATCACATTATAGATGGTTGTGAGCCAGCATGTAGTGGCGGGGAATTGAACTCTGGACCTTTGGAAGAACAGCCAGGGCTCTTAACCTCTGAGCCATCTCTCCAGCCCGTAATAAACCTTTTAATTACAACTAGATTGAGTTTATGGTCTTTTCCCAGGGGCCAGGAACTCCATAACACCACGATGCTATGCCCACATATAAGGTCAAGTGACCATGGTTCAAATGCTCAGAGATCAAGAACCAAAATCAAGCCTTCCTCTTTTAACTTGTCAACAGGTATTTTGTCACAGCGACACAAAAGTCACACACAGTGAGAGCCAGGAGTCCCTTGGGCTTTTCCTGTAATGTTTTACCTGAATGAAGCAACCCTACTCTGAGATTTAGCCCCAAGAAAAGAAAACAGATTCACACAAAAAGTCATAGGCAAATATTCATGGCAACTTTATTTATAGCCAACAAAAAATTCAGAACAGTCCAAATGTCTTTTAACTGTTGAGGGGACAATCAAAAATGGGAAAAAAAAAAAAAAAAGGAACAAGCAACATTAAGTGAAATAGTGTTACTCTCCTACTCAAACCCTGTGGTGATGACTTCCCCTTTAGCCCAGAGACAATGACATCCTCTAGGGCTTCTTCCTGCCTCCCTGGATCACCTCACAGCAGCCAGTGGCTTCCTGGAACACCCACAGGCAAGCCATTACCTCTGACCTTTGCCCCTGCAACTTCTTCCTCCCTCCTGTCCTGTGGTCTACTTCACCACTTCCTGTTGCTCTCTGACCACAAGTCTATTTATAGCAGTGTGGCTCCCTGGCCCACCACCTCACCTCTCCCCTGCTCTCTCTTTCTCTCAGAACATTTTTTTAATTACTGTTTAACGTGTTCTAGATTCCTTGTTTTGTTTGTTTGATGGTGGTAGTGGTGGTGGTGTGGTGATTTTTGTTTGTTTTGTTTTAAGATAGCCTTGGATGGCCTGGGACTTGGTCTTGTGGACCAGGCTGGCCTGGAACTCTCAGAGAGAACTGCCTGCTTCTGCTTTTCGGAGTGCTGGGATTAAAGATGTGTGCCACCATGCCTGCTCTGTTTACATTTTTTTTTTAAATTCACAATCATTTGTTTATTTTTGTGTGATGGGGTATTGCTGCATGAGCCGTGGCAGACAGGAAGTCAGAGGACAACCCCAGCAGTATGTTCTGTGAGTCCTGATGTGGCTCATCTTTCTAGCTTGGCAGCAAGCATCCTTTCCTGCCCAGGTATCACCAGCCCTGATCATCTTTCTTAGGAAACTCACTAGTTTATGGGGGTTCAAGTTGGTATCAGCAAAAATGCTCTTGTACGGTGGTCATAAATGCTAGTAATGGATTGTCAGCTGACGGCGCGGGCTGCTATGGAGTGCCTGAGCGTCCGGCACACCACGTGGACCGCTCTCCTTTTCTTCTCATTTCTCACTTGGTCATTAGCAGAAATCTATTCTCTATGGGGACCTCTTTACCGTGTCCCAGGGATTAGCCAAGTGTCCTAGGGGGATGACCAGGTCCAGAGACCCGGTGAGAACCAGGAAACCCATGTGCATCCGCCACCTCTCTTGTCACCGTGACAAGGTATCTGACAGGAAACCCTTTAAGGGAGGAGGGAGGCTTTAATTTGGTTCAGTTTTTAAGTTTCATGGTGGCAGAGGCATGTGGCTGAGACCCCTCATGGAAGCTGAGAGAGCTTGGCTGGAAGGAGCCAAGGATAGTGAACCCCCAGTGACCCACCCCGCTGACCCACCCCCGCTGACCCACCCCCACTGACCCACCCCCACAGACCCACCCCCGCTGACCCACCCCCGCTGACCCACCCCCGCTGACCCACCCCCACAGACCCACCCCCGCTGACCCACCCCCGCTGACCCACCCCCGCTGACCCACCCCCGCAGACCCACCCCCGCTGACCCACCCCCACAGACCCACCCCCGCTGACCCACCCCCACAGACCCACGCCCGCTGACCCACCCCCGCTGACCCACCCCCGCAGACCCACCCCCGCTGACCCACCCCCACAGACCCACCCCCGCAGACCCACCCCCGCAGACCCACCCCCACAGACCCACCCCCGCAGACCCACGCCCGCTGACCCACCCCCGCAGACCCACCCCCGCTGACCCACCCCCGCTGACCCACCCCCCGCAGACCCACGTCCTCAACTAAACCCTACTTCTAGGGATTCTACCTTGGGGTGCTGAGCCAGCTCATCAGCCAAAGGCATCTACTGACAAGCCAGGCAGTCTGAGTCAGATCCCAGGACCCAGTGCAAGGACAGACTGAACTGACACAGGATGTTCTCTGTCCTCCCCTTGTACACTGTGGCATAAGTGTGCTCAGGGAACACACCACACACACACACGTGCACACACACACACACACACACACACACACACACACAGAGCTAGTGAAACACGAGCCTCTGAGTCCATTTATATTTATGTTCAGTGCGCAAAGCTTTTCTTTCTTTAGTTCAGCTCCATTATTTTGGTCAACATCTGCTCCCTATATGTTGGCAACGAAAAAAAAAAAACCACAAACAACAATCCACCCTGTAAAAGCTCCCCTCCCATCAGAAACACAACTCAGATGTTAGTTACTAAGGGAAAAATTAACCCAAAACCCATTAGCTTTACTTGTCATTCATCAACCAAAAAAAAAAAAAAAAAAAAAAAGACAACCCCCCCCCCACAAAAACCCTCTTCCCATTCCCAGCCAAGCGTGGAGGTGTATGCTTGTGACCCCTGAACTCAGGATGTGGGAGGCGGAAGGTCCAGAAGTTCAAGGCCAGCCTTAGCTACATAGCAAGTTTGAGGTTATCTTGGGTTACATGAGTCCTTGTCTCTAACCTTATTTTTAAAAAGTGACTGATTTTGAAAGACACACAGCTGGGAAGCACGTTACTAACGTCCCACTAGCTTTGCTGTGGAGACCCTCCTGTGACAGATGGGTTACAGTAATCCTTGCCCTGGTTCCTTCTCATTGACCTGAAGCCTTTTCCTGAGAGCACTGACTGACTTCACTTTGGTTTTCTGAAGGCTGACGGGCGACACCTTGGCCTCCACATCGTATCTTTTCCCTTCCTAGCCTAAGCCTT
The DNA here is from genome assembly GCF_964271855.1 of Acomys minous. NCBI lineage: Eukaryota > Metazoa > Chordata > Mammalia > Rodentia > Muridae > Acomys > Acomys minous. Next base: position 41,246,105 of record NC_140498.1, read on the forward strand.
TGGGTCCGGATGTGGACATGTGGATCACTGGGGGAGTATTTTGTCCAGGGCTGTGACACACCGTGCGTGTACTTGGCCTGCTGCATGTTGGAGCTAGCGAGGTTCTTCTGCCCCGCCCTTGTGCGCAATCTTTCAGCAAACCACAGGGCCAGGATGTTTGTACAGGACAATGGCCCAGTAGCAAGGGGAACTCAGCAACTTCTAGAATGAGCTGACCATTCATCCACTTGACCAGTGTCTCACACAAGAAGGGAAACATCTTTTGACATTGTGCCTTGGCTAGCAGAAAAATCACAAGAAGCTACTATCTGTCCTCAAATCAGTAAAAACAATAAAAGCTTGCCCCTCGGTTTGTTCAAAGCAGCCCCCGCAGCTCCCGCTAACCTGGATGTTGATAGCTTTTGACCGGATGTTCTTCTCCTGGTCAACTCATGCATGGCTAGATCTGCCCACTGCCTCTCTCTGTAGCCCTGGCTGCCCTGGACTCACTTTGTAGACCAGGCTGGCTCTGAACTCACAGAGATCCGCCTGCCTCTGCCTCCCAAGTGCTGGGATTACAGGAGTGCCCCACCATGCCTGGCTTGGGAGTGGCTTTTTTTGTTTGTTTGTTTGTTATTGTTGTTTTGTGTTTTTAAAAAATTGATTGGTTTAAACTCATGCCAGAGCCCGCTCTGGACAATATCGAAAAGATCCTAGACCAGGGAGTGAGGCTGAGAAATAAAAGGAGAGAAATAAGAAACTGAGGCAAGAAATAGTCGGAAGCACAGGATAGACTCAGGAGGGCCTGCAGTCAACAGCTCATGACACCTCAGCTTTATTCACCAGTTCAATTTGTACACATCTCAGGCATGGGAAAGCAAAGCAGAAGCTCGCTCTCAGGAGATAATTCGGACAGTCTCACAGGAAAAGCAGAGTAATCTCAAGCGACTCTCGGCCTTGGGACCACAGTGTGCTTTTTCTGACAGTCTGAAGACCTTGAGTGAGCGCTTGGCAGGACATCTTGCTTAATCACGGTCTCAGCAGTCTGTGTGACTCTTATGGTGGAGCAGAGAGCAGGAGAGCAAGGCCTATGGACAGAGAGCCTTTGCGAACGGCTCCCGACAAACTCAGAAACCGTTGGAGTAAAAACAACATACCTTAGAGTCTGAAGAAAAGCAACCTAGGAGCCTGGTCTGTGTGTGTGTGGGGTGGGGCGAGGGTGGGGTGGGGGTGGGGCAGCTGTGATTGAGTGCTCCTGGGGAGACAGGGAAGGTGTGAGGTCACATGGGCTGTCCACTGCTAGGAAGGAACTGGGGCTGTCCCTTCCCTAGGGACAAAGGTCTCCACTTGCAAACTTAGTGGGAGCTGGCTTTGTCCCTATCTCACTCTAGTTGCGAAACGAACACCTGGCCGCTTCTTGCGCCTTAACTCACATCTCCCTTTAACTACGTGACTCAGAGATTGGGTATTTCCACTCCGATGATTTTGTTTGGTTTAAGTCACACTTTATTTGCTATTTAGGCGGGCCTCGAATTCTCTGTGTAGCAAGTGACACTGAACTTCTGATCCTCCTGCTCTTTCCTCCCAGATGCTGGGATTCCAGGCTTGCCCCACCACGGCCAGTTTGTGTGGTGCAGGACTAGAACCCAGGCCCCCACGTCCGCCTGGCACTCTACCAAGTGAGCTACATCCCCAGTCTTTTCCTTGCTCTGGATTTTTTGAGAGCTTGGTTTTCATCTTTATCTATAAAATGGATGAATGAAATGAAAAAGGTCCATAGCCTTTTTTTTTTTTAAAGGAGAAGGCAAATGTGTGCACAGGTAAAACAGAGTTTCTCAGTAAACCTAGGGCTAGGCTGGCAGAAAGCCATAAATTTTCTTTTACCTGCATTCCCCAGATGCCAACTTTGCAGGCATGTGTGGCCATGCTTGGTGAGGGCGCGCGCGCGTGTTTGTGTGTGTGTGTGTGTGTGTGTGTGTGTGAGAGAGAGAGAGAGAGAGAGAGAGAGAGAGAGAGAGTTTATATATATATATATGTGTGTGTGTGTGTGTGTGTGTGTGTGTGTGTGTGTAAATTTGTTGTGGGGTATATAGGCACATGTTATAAGCACATGTTATACATGTGTGCCACCATGGCACTCATGCTGAGATCAGAGGTCAATCTTTGTGGGCGGGTTCTTGCTTTCCTGGTCTGAGATGGTCTCTTCCCATCGGGTGAGCTAGGTGTTTATGCTTCTGAAGAGTCCCCTGTCTCCACCTCCTCTGGCCTAGTCAGGGTGCCCTGCGATGGTAGACATTTGCATGAGACCCAGCTAAGGGCGTCATGCTTGCACAGCAGATGCAATAGTTCACCGAGAGCAGCACAGCACATGCTCTAATTTACTGAGAGAGGATTGTTTCGGCCACGTCCTTCTATCAGGACACTGTCTGCACTGGCCAATTGCAACGGAACCAATTCCAGAAAGCCCCAAATTTAGTGTGTGTGTGTGTGTGTGTGTGTGTGTGTGTGTGTGTGTCTGTGGCCTTCAGAGACCCTGCAGAGAGATGGTCCACGGAGGCCAGAAAGAAGTCATTTTGATTCAGTATAGCTCAGTAGCTACTGTTGGTTCAGACTTTAAGAGTCTGAGCCCAGTGTATACAGAAATCTCCTTGAAGAACAAAGTGAGCTAAATACAGATCGGTCATGTCTACTGTGAGGGCCAAAGTCATGTTTTAGGTTTAAATTACTGTGCGTAAGAGATTTATATAACAGCCAGCTGATGGTGGTGCGTGTTTTTAATCCCAGCATGCAAGAGGCAGAGGTAGGTCCTCAGAGAGGAGAGAGAGAGAGAGAGAGAGAGAGAGAGAGAGAGAGAGAGAGGGAGAGAGAGAGAGAGAGTTGTAGAACACCCAGGGCTACACAGAAAAATCCTGTTTTGTTTTGTTTTGTTTTTTTTGAAGAGGGGCTGATGCAGTTAAGAGCACTGGCTGCTCTTGCAGAGGATCCAGGTTCAATTCCCAGCACCCACATGGCAGCTCACAACGGTCTGGAACTCAAGTTTCAGTGAGTCTGACTCCCTCACACAGACATTCATGTAGGCTAAACACCAAATGCATATTTAAAAATAAATAAATAAAATTGAGAGAGAGAGACAGAGACAAAGAGAGACAGAGATGTATGTAACAAGAATGCTCTGCCCTATAAGGTCCACTTGGCCCAAGGACAGATAACTCCTGGGAATGTTGGGGGATGTTCATGTAAGATAACAAGCCACGTGACTTCAAGTCTATAAGCAAGGTTGATTGCCTCAGTTGCACAGGATGTTCTTGGTCTCACCTAGGCAGGAAATATGTAGGCAGGAAGCACGTCAGGCTGTATGCTTGCTCCTGACTGAACAAAAGCAGGAAGCATGTAGCCTTGTGGGTTTTGATTTTATAAGCACCTGACTAGCGTAATTTGGCACCATTGTCTGGGAATTCTGGGTATGGACGTGGCCATGTCCATTGTCCTGGCTGGTATTTAATAAATTATTGGCTCAAATAAATTTAATAAAAATTTAATTTAACTTAATAAAAAAAATTGGCTCAAAAATCGTGGTAGTGGTCTTATTCTAGGCCAATGAGATTAATACTACATCGAAAGTCTTTGTAAGCTCCGGCATGGTGGCATACATCTTTAATCCCAGTGCTTAGAAGGCAGAGGCAGGCAGATTTCTGTGAGTTTGAGCCCAGTCTGGTCTACATGGTGAGTTCCAGAACAGCCAGAGCCATATAGTGAGACCCTGTCTCAAAACAACAGCAACATCAGCAACAACAACCCCCGCCCCCAAATCACCCAACCAAAACAAAAAACCATCTCTTTGTAAAATCCATAAAGAGAGGTTCTATAAATTGCAAAAAAACAAATTTGCAATAAGGGTCTGGGGAGGATCCAGTGCCAGAAAAGCCTCTACCCACCCAGAAGAGCGAAGGTCACCGGGCTGGAGAGCATGTCCACTCCCAGCCTTCTTAAATAGGGTTGACCAAGAGCGGGCCATGAGTCACAGTAGTGAGACTGGAATCAGGCGTTCGGTGGTCCTGACTCATCTCTGAGTTTGGTGTGAGGTCAGAGAGGGCTGGGATCTTCTGGTTGCCATAGTCAGAGCCCTGGGTCTCCTAGACAAAGTGGGTAAAGCAATGGGGGTCCCCACCTTCCTGAAGGATGTGAGGGCGGGGGAAGGAACTTCCCTGTGTTAACCTCACAAGTGGAGTGGCAGAAGGCTATCACCTCCAGCTCCTGATGGGCTGAGAGAGCACCGTGGCCTGGCTGGCACTGAGCTACATGCCCGGAACCGCAGGGCAGGAGCCTGGGGGTTGGGGTTGGGGGCAGGTCCTGTCAGGTTATTGGGTTCCAGTTTGATTGCCTCTAAACACTGAAATGCAACCCTCCCCTAGCGCAATTCAAGGACTCTGACCCGGCTGTGCTGCGGGCCGGAGAGGATCCATGGAGCCCTGGGCAAGGTGCGTCTTTCTCCTCTTCCTGCAGTTACTTCCAGGTAAGGGGGGGTTCATTCGCCAGTCACCCTCAATTCCTCCCCCCCCCATGATGGCCTCAGCTTCTCTGTGACCCTCAGCCACTCTCCCTAGATAACCAGGAGAGGGCTGGGGCGCGAAGCCAAACACCATGTGTGCGTTGATCCTCTGAGGAGGAGTGGAAGAGAAGGTTGGCGGCTCTTCCTGAGTTGGGCATGTCCCTGAGTCAGGTCCCAGGCAGTAAGAACTGTGGATGGAGTGGGGACACCAGGCCCCTTCTCTTGTTTTCCTTTTTTAAAAAGTCTAGGAGAATTTCGTGTGTATACAATTGATTAAGGGTTAGGTTTAGGGTTAGGGTTAGGGTTAGGGTTGTCTTAGGGTTAGGGTTAGGTTTAGGGTTAGGGTTAGGGTTAAAGTTAGGGTTAGGGTTAGGGTTGTCTTAGGGTTAGGGTTAAGGTTAAGGTTAGGGTTAGGGATTTTGATGACATCCATCTTTTATTCTCTCTCTTCAACTCCCCTGGGCCTTCCCTAATATGTAACTCTTCCAACTTCATCGTCTCTTCCCCCTCTCCTCCCCTCCTCTTCCTCCTCCTTCTTCCTTTTCTTCTCTTCTTCCTCCTCCTCCTTCAGTTGTAACTCACTATGCCCAGCTACTGTTATCCACATGCACATGGGGGTGGGGTCATCCAGTGGGGCATGGGCAACCTACCAGTGGCCACCCCCGCCAAAAGTTACTCTCCATCACTTACCAGCCATCAGCTCCCAATAGGTCCTCAGCTAGGGGTGGTCCCTGGGAGTCACTCTCCATGCACAGTGGAATCTTGAGCACCTGATCTTATGCAGGCAACTACAGCTGCCTCGAGTAGCAGCTTAAGTTCAGTAGCTGTGCCATGTCCAGAAGACAGCACCTCACAGTGTCCCTCCGCATCCCAAGGCTTGTTTTCTTTCTGCCTCCTTTTCTGTGTTGTGCTGGAGCTTGGGAGGGTGTGGCGAAGATTTGGAGGTCCCATTTAGGGCTGAGCACTCAGTTGCTTATTCTTAGTATTTTGGGCTGTTATGCGTGCCTGCATTAATTAGAGCCCACTGAGAAACCTCTTCTTGTTTTCTAGGGGGACGTGGGGATGTGTTGCCATCAGGTAATGACCAGCCCAGAGTTTCCCAGGGAAAAGCCCAGGAAGGGGGCTGGAAGGAGTTGTCGCAGGTGGAGGGACCCGGGACCCAGGAGGGCCTGGCCTTCTGAGAAGGTCCCTCTGCAGTGTGCGGCCACTCCAGAGATGCTGGGAAGATTGTGGGTGGCCAAGATGCTCCGGAAGGACAGTGGCCTTGGCAGGTCAGCCTGTGGACAGCTGAAGAGGGCCACATATGCGGGGGCTCCCTCATCCACCAGAGGTGGGTGCTCACGGCTGCCCACTGCTTCCGCAGGTAAGTGGAGAGTGGCTGCCATTCTCCTTGCCCTGCCGCTCTTCGGCAGATGCCTCCACAGCCTGGGCCTGTCCCTTCCTAGGTCTCTGAACCCTGGCTTCTACCATGTGAAGGTTGGAGGATTGACACTCTCCCTTCTGGAGCCCCACTCAAGTTTGGTGGCGGTGAGGAGCATCTTTGTCCACCCCACCTACCTCTGGGAGGACACGTCTAGTGGAGACATTGCCCTGATCCAGCTGCGCACTTCTCTGCAGCCCTCTCAGTTCACTCCCGTCTGCCTCCCAGAAGCCCATGCTCCTCTCACCCCTGGAACTGTGTGCTGGGTAACAGGCTGGGGGTCCACCCAGGAAAGAGGTAAGGGGTGTGTTCACAGCCAGTCCCTGTGCTGTCTAGGGGGTGGGCTGCCAAACTGTGGGCTTTGCATTGGCCAAGGAGCCCGCTGCTGGTGGATTTGGGGAACCCTCCCTGGTGTCCAGGATTCTGCCTATTGCAGAAGTGGGTAAGCTGAGTTACAGCAACCATGGGATTATGGAAGCTTCTGGCACAGCTCACAGGGGGCAGGCTGGATGTGAACCCTGCTCTCTGATGCTGTTTTCTGGTTTGGGGACATGGGATGGAATAGAACAGAGAAATGGCAGGAGGTCTAGGCTGTCTGCACTGTGCAAGGGTTCCAGTGGGTCAGCAGTACTGAGGCCAAGCTTCTCTCTGGTCCAGTCCTGGCCAGTGTCCTCCAGGAGTTGGCTGTGCCCCTGTTGGACTCAGAGGAGTGCGAGAAGATGTACCACATCCCTGAGATCAGCCAGTCCAGGAGGCGAATCATCCAGGCAGACATGCTCTGTGCAGGCTTTGTAGAGGGCCAGAAAGACTCCTGTCAGGTGACAGCAGCCCTCTGGGTCTCCCTGGCATCCCTACCTGTATTCCACACCCCAATATCCCTTAGCAGAGGGTGTTTTAGAAAAGTTTTTCTTGACCGGGCTCTCTTGCTTCTCCCTCAGGGTGACTCAGGGGGACCATTGGTCTGTGCCATCAATGGTTCCTGGACCCAGGTCGGGATCACCAGCTGGGGTTTTGGCTGTGCTCGGCCATACAAGCCTGGTGTCTACACTCGGGTGCCTGCCTATGTAGACTGGATTCAGAAAACCCTGGCAGTGAACAGCTCTGATGCCTGCCATTCCAGAGGCTCTGGGGCACACCAAATGCTGCTCCTAGCGCTGTTGGCCTTTGCCTTGCCATGGGTTCTGTGAACCCCAAACTCTAGAGTCTCGAATCCTCTTCTCGTGGGATTGGAGACGCGGAGGCTTAAAGTAGATGCTGAGAAAATGAACCTCAAATGGTGGGTTTGAGGGTGACAGCCTGGGAGCTGTTGGAGGCTGCAGTGACTTGAAGAGTTTGAGGCCACATCTGGAACACGGGGACACGACCTACCAAACACAGGCAGCCACCCAGGTGTCACCTACTATAGGCCTGGTCCTGTTTCAGCTCTACTTGTGTCAACTCTTTTTAGTTGCACAGCAGTGCTGCTGTGGGGGAAGTAGGGACGCTCAGAGAGGGTGTGTGAGCTTCCTAAGGTCACACAGCTAGCCAGCTGGAACAGAGTCTCCATCAGTCAGGTGTGGTTCAGACCCTGTGCTTTCACCTAGAAGGCAGTCTCACTATGTACCCCAAGCTGGCTTCAGCGTCATGCTCCACTACACTTGGGTCTTATTCTTTGTGCATAACGTATCTTTGTTCTGGGAGAAAAAAATCCTTTGACCTGGATCTGGAAAGGTGGCCTAGCAGTTAAAAGACCCTTCCAGAGGACACAGTTTGATTTCCAGCACCCACATCGTGCAGCTTGTAAGTGCAGGAGGCCCTGACCTCTGGGGACATACACATGATACTCAAACACACACAACTGAAAATAAAATTAACAATTAAAAAAAAAAGGATCTGTTTATTTTATGTGAATGGGTGTTTTGTCTGCATGTGCAGTGCTAGTTTCAAGGTCTAGTTTCAAGATCTCTTGAAACCAGGGTTATATTAGAGTTACAGCCTGCTGTGAGCTGCCATGTAGGTGCTGGGACTTGAACCTGGGTCTCTGGAAGAGCAGCCAGTGCTCTTAACCACTGAGCCATCTCTCCAGTGCCCCAAATATGATACATTTTTCCCCCATTTTTTGAGACAAAGTTTCTCTGTGTAGCCTTGGCTGTCCTAGACTCCCTTTGTTGACCAGGCTGGCCTCGAACTCACAGCAATGCACCTGCCTCTTCCTCCCTAGTGCTGGGATTAAAGGCATGTGCATCATGCCTGGCTAAGATACATATCTTTAAGAAATCCATTGATATGACAGAGGAACTTTACCCCTGTTGAGTCTGGTCATGAGACTACCTTTCACATTTTTCTAGCGATCTACTTGCATTGTATTTTCCAAAAGTATCTGGACCATGTGTAGCGTGCATCATACTGGTAAGCTGTCATGTGCTGTTTGAGCCTTCTGAGAAGCTGGCTCTTAGAATGGGGCTGTCCCCCAACCCACTTCAGTCCTAAGCACGTTGGTCTCGAAGTGTCCTTCAAGATCCCTTGTCTAGGAATGGGCTTGCTCTGTGACAGGGCGGATAACACAGCAGGCAGTCCCAGAGTGAAAACCTCGTGCCCTGAGAGCAGTTAGAAGTTGGAGCAATTCCAACAGGGCTTAGCTTCTCCTGCTTAGCCCGTGCTATAAAAGAGCCTGCCGGGGGGAGAGGTGGGAGGAAGTTCGGCCAACGGAAGGAAAGCTCATTTAGGAATCCGGCTGATGCCTTAACCTTCGCAGTTCCCATGCGATGCTATGAAGACCTAGTTCATGACGTCATCTCTATCTGTTCCTATCTGTTCTTTCACTTGGAGGCCTCGCCCTAGGGCACACTCTGCTCTGCCAGGACTCACTCTGCCCTGAACCCCGGCCCCCAATAGCGCTCCCCGAGTCAAGACGTGGGATGTGCTGAGTACCCAATGCGATGATGCTTTGCTTTCTATCATTTGCTACTCATTCTTTTACTTTTGTTTGCTATATATTTAATAATCTCACCCACTTAAAACTAAAAACATGGCTGCCACAGATCATTCTCCAAATTATAGTGCACTACAGAGATTTAAAAATAGTCCTTCATGGGCTGGAGAGCGGTTTAAAGGACTGGCTGCTCTTCCAGAGGCCCAGGGTTCCCTTCCCAGCACCCACAGGGCAGCTCTCAGGGATCTGTAATTACAGTTTCAGAGGATCTGACGCCCCCTTCTGGCTTCCATGAGCACTACATGTACGTATATACATGCAGGCAAAACACCAGTATTCATAAAAATAAAAATAAATAGAGTCTTTAAAAAATAAAAAAGAAGAAAAGAGTTCTTCATCCCAGGAGGCGTTTGAAGTCTAGCCCTGGGCACATTGCCTGTTTTTCTGCTGAGTCTTCACATTTAGAGTCCGTTAGAATCCCTGTTGTGGACTCTTCTGTGTGGTTATTAGCAAAACTCCTCTGTTGAACACTTTTGGTGCCAGACTCAGTACATAGTTGTCATGGCCACTAAGTGTCCAATAAGAGTCTTTATTCTGCCAGCTCTGGGCAGAGGGACATCTACCACACACTTCTAACTCACTGGGGACTGTAGGTGCTGTGGATACAGCTGTGGGTGGTGAGCGCCCCCTGCCTGGGCTTTAGCAGAAGCACAAAAGGGCACCAGACAGAACAGGTAATATAGAGACCTTTGCAAAACATACTCAACCCTTGGAAGTTTAAGAAACCCCCACTATCTGTGTGAGATGAGCTGGTTGGGCTGCAAAGGCCATGGAGGGGATGACTGCCTTCTTGTGAGAAGGTCTGCTCTTCTAGTGGGCCAGGGTTCGATTCCAAGCACCCATGGAGCAGCTCACAATGGTCTGTAATTAGTTTCATAGGCCCCACATGGTCAACCCTCTCTTTCCTGAAACATTGCCTACTCTAGAGTGGCTGTCTGGACCACTCCACAGAGAGAACTGTCAGGCCAGTCCATGCTCACAGTCACATGCGAGGCTGGAGAATGGCTTAGTGGGTAAAGTGTGGGCTGCACAAGCATCGGACCCCGGCTTGAACCCCAGCACCCATGTGAAGGTGCTAGGTATAGCAGCAGGCATGGGCACTCTGAGTGTAGGGGAGGAGGAGATGAGGGCCCCTGGAGCTTCCTGACCAGCGGAGCCTAAGAGGGGAACTCCAGGGCTTGGAGAGATGGCTCAGTGGTTAAGAGCACTGACTGCTCTTCCAGAGGTCCTGAGTTCAATTCCCAGTAAACCACACGGGGACTCACAACCATCTATAATGTGATCTGGTGTGCAGGTGTACATGTACGCAGAACACTGCATATGTAAATAAATAAATCAATATTAAAAATTAAAAAAATCATAAAATAAGCTTGCTAGGACCTGGAGTCTAACACTCACAGTTGATTTCACTCAAGGTTGATTTCCAGCCTACACGCACGCACACACACACACACACACACACACACACACAGCTATTGATGGCTACCTCTCTTGCACCCTCCTCTGCCCTCTCAGAACTCAAGTTTGGTAAAGGATTTAGCCTTTCAGAGTCCACCTTGCCTCCTATTTTCTCTTGATGTCAAGGGTCAAGTATTTTGTTAATTAATTCTCTGTCTCCTTGCAACTAAAGCCAGAATCCAGAAACAACAGTGGAGTCGAACCGAAGAAAAAGCCCTAGTTTTGCCTTCCAGATTATGGTTCACAGTTTATTTTCTTATGTCGCTCATCCTGGTCCTGGCTTGCTGTGTAGCTGATGTGACACTGAACACCAGAGTGCCCCACTTTCACCTTTGGGGTGCTGGGATTACAGGGATCAGCCACTAAGCCTGGTTTCCACATGCGTTCCTGCTGAACCATGACAACTGGTAAACCTCCCTGACACCAGTCAACCCCTGGGAAGTCTCCACAGAGGAGCCCTCCATAGACAGGAGCCCTTAGCTCTTCTTCAGGTGATCACAAAGCCAGGTTCCAAAACCCCTTCTACCCAGGCTAAGTGCGTGTCTCTCCTTGCATGTGCATGTGCCCATGTGTGTCTCCATGTGTATGAGGTCTATAGACCAACCTTCATTTCCAGTGCCATATTCCACCCCACCCTCCAAGGGCTACCCCATCCACATTCTCTCCTGCCTACCTCATCCCCACCCATGGCCAACAACAGGTTACAGGAGGGAGGCAAAAGCGACCCAGAGCATCCCAGTTTCTGCAGCCTGGTACTGACTTTGTGCAAACACTGGGCCCCTTTGTCTTCTCTTAGTCTGGCTTCCTACCCTAATGATATCACCAGAGGATTTTAATGGGCATTTCTGCTTACAGAGAGCCCCTCACCTGGCTCTCAGCTTATGGTAGCAGGCAGGGAGGTGCTGGAGTTGGGGTGGGGGTCAAGGATATAATAGCTGGGGGAAGCTGGGAGCCCAGGGAGTAAGTTGGGCTTGTGTGGCGTTGTGGCTACCAAGTAACTGTACTCACCTGTCTACACAGGGACACATAGCAGGCACCCCCTGCTGGCTCACTGTCTATATAATCTTTGTGGTCTCTTTGGGATGCTGATCCAGTGACAGGTTTATTCAAGGGCAGGTTACAACAGAACTGTCCAGTTCCGTGTTGTGCAAGAGGAGGCAGCTCATGGCCAGCACAGACAACACACAGACGCTCCCTCCAGGGTCAAGCCAGAACAAGGATAAGGAAGTCGTTACAATTTCCTCAAATGTTCAGGAAAGCAAGAGCTGCTTTCTGTCCAAAGGCCAAATCTGGGAACGACTGGCTGAAATGAGGAACTGAGCCAGGGGACAAGTGTAAGGCAGCAGGGCCTTCCCCAGCCGTAGCCCAGGGCTGAGCTTGCATGGGCTCCTCCTGAAGTTGGAGTGAGTGGGTGAGAAGTGATTCTCAGGGACAGGTGGCTGAGCCTGTGGCACCACATGTGCTGGCTCCAGGTTTCCAAAGCAAGACAACTCCATGAAGTGGATGCTGAGGTCACTGTACACGGAGTGCGGGAGGCTTCAGGATCCATTCCCCTCCTGATGGTGGGCTGGGCTGGTACCTGCACAGGAGGTGACAGGGGGACAGGATTTGGGTTTCTATGTCATACCTCTTGACAAAAATGACTTCCACTCTGTTGGCCTTGGCTTCCTCACCTGTAGAAATGGGATCAACCTCCCCACAGGGTGTTTAAGATCACTAAATGAGCAACAGCAGTGAAAACATGCACATCAGCAGTGTTTGGAAACTGACACGCAGTGAATGCTGGTCTGTTCTTGCATCCTTCCTTTCTTCCATCCACCCATCATCCAGCCGTCTGTCCATCTGTTCACTCATGTCCACCCTCCCACCTGTTTGTACGTCCATCGATGGATGCATCTGTCCATCCGTGCATGTCGCCCACTCACCTATCAACCTGTAAGTCTGCAGTCATCTGTCCATTTATTCCTCCTCCCATTCATTTGTTTGTCCATCCATCTGTCCATCCACCTACCCATCCATCTACCCACGTCACTTACTCACCCACCCATCCATCACCTCATTAAAAACAAACAAACAAACAAACAAACAAACACTGAACCAGCTCATAGGATCCTGACGTGCACTGATCCCCAGACCCTCCAGCAGGAGTCAGCCGCCCTCAGCTGCACCGGGAAAGCATTTCTGTCACCACAGATGTCCTCACCATTGTCTCAGCCTCCTTCCTCCTCACACCTCTTAGTGCTCCTGGCTCGTCTGTGGGTTCTCTAATGCAAATAGAGATAAAATCACAAAAAGGCCAACAGTAGCACAGGACGGAGGCGTCACTGAGCAGGAGACAGGTCATGGGACACAGTCTGGGACTGTCCTCCAGGAAGCGTCTGCTGTGTGTCAGGTGGCTTGAGCCAGTGGTTGTGACTGTGCAATGAATGGCAGCAGGACAATGCACGGCAGGGTGGCCTGCTCCTGCTCACAGTCTGTTTGTCTGTCTGTGCTCAGTCTGTGTGTCTGTCTGTGCTCCTGCTCACAGTCTGTGTGTCTGTCCCTGCTCAGTCTGTGTGTCTGTCTGTGCTCCTGCTCACAGTCTGTGTGTCTGTCCCTGCTCAGTCTGTGTGTCTGTCTGTGCTCCTGCTCACAGTCTGTGTGTCTGTCCCTGCTCAGTCTGTGTGTCTGTCTGTGCTCCTGCTCAGTCTGTGTGTCTGTCCCTGCTCAGTCTGTGTGTCTGTCTGTGCTCCTGCTCACAGTCTGTGTGTCTGTCCCTGCTCAGTCTGTGTGTCTGTCTGTGCTCCTGCTCAGTCTGTGTGTCTGTCTGTGCTCAGTTTGTGTGTCTGTTTGTGCTCCTGCTCACAGTCTGTGTGTCTGTCCCTGCTCAGTCTGTCTGTCTGTCTGTGCTCCTGCTCACAATCTGTGTGTCTGTCCCTGCTCAGTCTGTCTGTCTGTCTGTGCTCCTGCTCACAGTCTGTGTGTCTGTCCCTGCTCAGTCTGTGTGTCTGTCTGTGCTCCTGCTCAGTCTGTGTGTCTGTCCCTGCTCAGTCTGTGTGTCTGTCTGTGCTCCTGCTCACAGTCTGTGTGTCTGTCCCTGCTCAGTCTGTGTGTCTGTCTGTGCTCCTGCTCACAGTTTGTGTGTCTGTCTGTGCTCAGTTTGTGTGTCTGTCTGTGCTCCTGCTCACAGTCTGTGTGTCTGTCTGTGCTCAGTTTATGTGTCTGTCTGTGCTCCTGCTCACAGTCTGTGTGTCTGTCTGTGCTCCTGCTCACTGTCTATTTGTCTGTCTTTGCTCATTCTGTCTGTGTGTGCTCCTGCTCACTGTCTGTCTGTCCCTGCTTAGTCTGTGTGTCTTTCTATGCTCTTTCACAGATTATCTGTGTTCCTGCTCACTGCCTGTCTGCACTGTGCTTAATGTAATTAGTGTTGGCACCTCGATGTCCTATCAGGAAGGTCAGGTGACAGTCTTAGCTATGCGTTCTGAGCACAAGGCTGCAGGAAAGCCCCTTTGCAGGCTTTCAGGGAAGCAGGTGACATAAATCCCGCCAGCATATGATGCAGAGCCTGCTTCCTTATTAATGATGGGAAACATGTTTGCGGAGTCTGGCCCTCCTGTCCCCGTCCCAGCCACAAGTGACACAGGTCTTGGCTTCTCTTGCGTCTTTCAAGTTCCACCAGTATCAGAGCTGAGACCTGTAACCCCAGCACTCAGGAGATCGAGGCAGGATGATTGTTTTATGTACAAGGCCTGACTGAAAACAAAATGGGTTTCAGGGAGATAGCTCAGTCAATAAAGTTCTTGCCTTGCATACACAAGGACCTGAGGTCCATCCCCAACATCCATGTTTTAAAAGGACAAAACATTATGTGAGTTCAAGGCCAGCTTGATCTACAAAGCAGGTCCAGGACAGCCAGGGCTATGCAGAGAAACCCTGTCTCAACAAAACAAAACAAAACAAAACAAAACAAAACAAAACAAAACAATACAAAACCAAACCCCCAACACAACAAACAGACAGACAGCCAGCCAGCCAGCCATGGCCTGCACTTGAAATCCTAACTCAGGGAAGGCAGAAGCAGGAGGATCCTAGCAAGCCTAGCGGAACTGGCAAGTTCCAGACCAATGAGAAACAGATTCGAAGAGCAAGAGAAACAGTTCTACAAGCCTTTATGGACACCGCATAAACACGCACTAACACACACACACACACACACACAAACACACACACACACACACACACACACACACACACACCTGTGATTATTTGGCTAATAGTACTAATTCATTAATTAATTTTGAGACAGTTCCCCACTCAGTTGTAGACCACTCAGGCTTTAAACTTATGGCAATCCTCCTGTTGCAGCCTCCTGTTGCAATCCTGTAATACTGGGATCACAGGTATGAACTAGTAGTTCCTGTTGAATTTGTGGCTATCTATCTGTCTGTGTGTCTATTTTTGATGAGATTGGGTCTTGTCTGTCTCACACAGGCCTTGAACTTGCCATTAGCAAAGCATGATCTTGTACTTCTGGACCCCCTGCCTCTACCTTCCAATCGCTGTGACTACAGGTGTTTATAACCACAGCTCCAGGGGCACAGTCAGTCAGTGCACAGAACTTAGACACTGTTTATAACCAGATCTGATTCGTGTAGGGTTAGAATTGGGACCCAAGGCTTCTTGCACGGGAGGCAAACCTTCCACCGACTGCACCACATCCGCAGCCTTGACTGTCATAGAAGCTGATGCCCCAATTTCAATCCCTGTTCGCTCATTGCCAGAATGTATTTTTCTATTTTTAAACATTTTCCTTTTGTTATGTATTTGTATATATATGTTATATATTTGTGTGTATATTATATATTTGTGTGTATAAATATGTTATTTATTTATTTCTCACTATATAGCCCTGACTGTTCTTGAACGCACTATGTAGACCAGGTTGGCCTCAAATTCATAAAAATCCACCTGCCTCTGCCTCCTGAGCACTGGGATCAAAGGTGTGTTCACCATGTCTGATTCTGATATGCATATTTCTATGTGTGCACATGTGTGTGCATGTGTATAGAGGCAGGTGATTTTGGGTGTCTTTCCCAGTCACTGTCCACATCATTTTGTGTGAGAGAGTCTCTCACTGAATCCAGAACTCTCTGATTTGGCTATTGGCTAACCCTCAAGCTCCAGGAATCTGTCTCTGCCTCCCAGCTCTTCAACTACAGGTATACCCTGCCATGCCTGGCTTTGTTTTTTGTTTTTTTGTTTTTAAACATAGGCACGTGTTTTATGGCATTAAGCTCAAGGAATAGTTTTAATTTTCATTTGAAAAAGTGAAGCTCTTGAGTAAGGCAGGCTATCACTGCACCGGCCCATCCCTGCCATCCCTGTAAGAGCGCTGGGTAGAGGAAAGCAGAGCCTGGGAGGGAGAGGTCCTCCTTTTGTTCCCTCCTTTTTTCAGTATTCAAAATTCCTTATTCCTTATGTGTGTGTGCATGGGTGTGTTTGCTCACAAGTGCCCCACTGTGCATGGATGGAAGTCAGAGGAAGAGTTTTGGGAGCGGATTCTTTTCTTCTGACACTTGGGTCTGCAGATCTTTCCAGGCATCAGGCTTGGGGGAAAACGCTTTTTACCAGCTGAGCCATCTTGGTGGCCTGGGGCCCCTCATTTGTTCATGTTGCACGAGGCTCTCAGACTTCTCCTCATGTCACACTCCAAGACAGGGCTTTACTATTAAACAAACAAAACCATCAAACATCTGGGCAGAGGCTGGGAAAGCTCCAGGAAGGAAGCTCCTCCAGTGGACAACACGCACCAGGAAGTGGCTCCCATCGTTGTCGTCAGTGGTCCAGGCTGTGTTTCCATCTGAGAGGCCCCACAGGTACTCGGTC
This sequence comes from Acomys minous, assembly GCF_964271855.1. Lineage (NCBI taxonomy): Eukaryota > Metazoa > Chordata > Mammalia > Rodentia > Muridae > Acomys > Acomys minous. Next base: position 41,262,347 of record NC_140498.1, read on the forward strand.
CACGCTGGTAACATACACTGTGCTTAGAGTTCTGGAACTGTTAGGGGTGGGAGGAAGTGGGTCACTGTCGTAGTTCATTTCCGTTTCTATGACAACACACCCCAATGAAAAGACCTTAAGGGAGAAAGGGCTTTTTGACTTCTCTCCTCAATTAATGTTTAAAGAAAATACCCGATAGGCATGCTCAGAGGACCATCTCCCAGGTGACTTTAGATTGTGTCATGTTGACAATTAAAATGAACCCTCATGTCACTGAGGGTGCCTCTCCCGGCTCCCTTTCTCCATGTGCTCTGGCTGCCGTGATGCTCCTCTCACACCTGTGGGACTATGCAACCAGGCACCAGGTGTTCCTGAACTGTGAGCCAAAGAAACGCTCTCCTTGAAGATATTCTCTCACGTGATTTTTTTTCTTTGTTTGTGACAGGGTTTTCTGTGTAGCCCTTGCTGTTCTGGAACTCACTCTGTAGACCAGGCTCACTTCTAACTCACAGAGATCCATCTGCTTCTGCCTCCCAAGTCTACCATCACCTGGGCCCTCTCATGATTTTTAAAGATTTATTTAAAATATTTTTAAAAATTAAATTATGTGTATGTGCATGTGGTGGGGGAGCACTGTGCAGCTGCCTGCAGAAGCTAGAAGAGGATGTTGGATTTATTTATGTCAATTAATATGTGGGAGTGTGCCTGAGCCACACCCATGACTGCAGGTCAGAGTGAGCGGTGGCTCTCTCTTCCCCTGTAGGTTGCAGGGATTGAACTTGGGTCATTCAGGCTTGCTAGCAGATGCCTTTACCTGCTGAGCCACCTTGCTGGCCCCTCTATCAGATGTTTCAGCCACAACTGTTTGAAACTGACTGGAAAGTCCATTTGAAAGAGATAAACACCATCAACTGTTAGCAAGGAGGGCGAGTGGGAAACTGCAGAGGTACTGCCACTGTGAGAGCTGGTTGGCAGCTTCTCTCCTCCGTTTGTTTTGGGGCTAGGGTGGGGTTTGAGACATGCTGTACCCACACTGACCCATGCAGTTGAGGTTGACCTATAACCTCTACCTCCAAAGTGCTGGGATTATAGGTATGCGTCATCACGCCCAGCTGGCAGTTTGTTCTAAACGTTTTCATGTACATTAGGAGGCATCAATTCCACTTCCAGAAGAATAAAAAACTTCTTCCCAACTTAACAACACCAACATATAGCCCAAATGTTTATCACTTCGTAAGTGAATTAAAAATTAAAAATTAAAAAGACAAAGACTTCCCATGACAATTCATCTCTATCAACAACTTGAGGATTCTGACATCACCAGAGATGGTCTTCATCATGTTAATTGATACAAGAAGTCCTTCCCACTGTGGGCGGCACCATTCTCTGGGCAGGGGGTTTCCAGACTATAACGTAGAGACAGTCACTGAGAAGCAGCTTATATTCATAGCTGTCTGCTTCCTTGTGATGGGTGGGATGTGACCAGCTGCTTCAAACACCAGTGGCCTAGCCTTCCCCATAACAGAGGGCACCTTGATCTGTAAGCTAAAATAAACCATTTCTTTCTTAGGTTGTTTCTTTTAGAGTATTTTGTCACAGCAGCTGGAGAGGTAGGTAGGACCCAGCTGAACTACAAACCCAGAAGAATCACATTATCCCGTCATAGAAAACAGGTTGGTGGCTGCCTGGAACTCAGGATGAGGCACACTGAAAGTCAGGGGAAACATTGGAGCAGAGGATGTGGGGGTGTGAAGGTTTGCTAAAGGTTGTCCAGCTGCAGTGGTCTCATAGGGGTGTGTGTGTGTGTGTGTGTGTGTGTGTGTGTGTGTGTGTGTGAGAGAGAGAGAGAGAGAGAGAGAGAGAGAGAGAGAGAGAGAGAGAGAGAGAGGCATATGATCTGATTCTGTATTCCAGGCTAGTCTTGAGCTAGGATTCTCCCTCTTTGGCCCACTGCATGCTGGGATTACAGGTGTGCTGACCACACCTGGCTCACACTTGCTTTTTATTTCGGGTAAGTTATAACCTCCATAAAGTTGATTAACCCTGAACAGCAAATCACAACTGAATAATGAAGTCTAAAGAAGACAGGACGATTAAGCCACAGAAAGCTAGACAAAGCCAGGAAGCAAGCAGAAACAGCACTGTGCCAGAAGGCAGAAGGCATCTTCGTGAAAAGGTCGGGTAGATAAGACAGCAAACACACGTAAAACAAAATTACCTCGTTAAAGAACTGTGAGGAAGTTGTTGAGGGTGGCTTCTGTGCTCCGCATGGGCTGTGAGGAGTCCCACAGTCTGTTGAAGGCAACGGCATGCCATTGAACACTGGAATACGGCTTAAACCATCTGGACATGGTGCCCCACACCTATAATCCCAGGACTTGGAACCTGAGGCAGAAGGATTGCCATGAGTTTCAGGCCAGCCTGGGCTACAAAGTGATGTTGCTTCAAAAAGAGCTGTGACCTGTTGCTCTTGTAGAGAACTGGGTTCAATTCCCAGCATCCACATGGTGCTTCCAACCCTCTGTCACTCCAGCTCCAGGGCTTCTGATGCCCTTTCTGACCTCTGAGGTCACCAGGCATGCATATATATATATATATATGTATATATATGCAAAACACTTATACATATAAGATAAAAATAATTAAATACAAAAGAAAATAGGTTAAGTAGTCAAGTTTCTTTTTTTTTTTAAAATAATGAATTCACTGGTATGTTTACTATAATAAAAGCATATTTACTGAACTATCACAAATTATAAGTGGATCTCAATGACCCCAGAGAGACTGTGGGCCAGGGTCATAAGTTTTGGAGCCCTAGGCAACAGACTGTGCTCTGACAACCCACTAGATCCCCTAGGAATCTAGTGAGCAGGGTAGGAGAGGAGTTGGGCAGGTTGAAGAGCCCCAGGTATGCTTCTCAGAGACATATTTTAGCTAGCCTCAGTCCTGCCATGGCTCTGTGGCTGCCTCCGTCCTAGCCTAGTCCTCTAGTCCTTGCATTCTAGTCCTTGGCTTACTGAAGATCAAAGCAGAAAGTTCTTTTTTTTTTTTTTTTTTTCAAAGCTTTATTTTATATACTTTCAGACATGCCTGTGTTTCTTTTTTCTTTTTTTTTAATTAATTTATTCATATTACATCTTGATTGTTAGCCCTTCCCCTGTTTCCTCCCATTCCTCCCTCCCTCCCACTTCCCCCCTTCTCCCCTCCCCTATGTCTGTGATTGAGGGGGACTTCTTCCCCCTATGTATGCTCTAAGATTATTGAGTCTCTTCTTGGTAACTTGCTATCCTTCTTCTGAGTGCCACCAGGCCTCCCCATCCAGGGGACATGGTCAGAAAAAAGGCACCAGAGTTCACGTGAGAATCAGATCTCACTCTCCACTCAACAGTGGAGAATATCGTGTTCGTCGGCTAGGTCTTGGTAGGGGTTCGAAGTTTACTGCCTATTTCTCCTTGGCTGGTGCCTTAGTTTGAGGAGGACCCCAGGACCCAGATCTGCCTGTCATAAAGTTCTTCTTGTAGGTTTCCAGGACCCTGTGGGTCCTGTTATTTCCCCATTCTTCCATGCTACTCTCGCCTAAAGTCTCAATAGGATGTCCTCTCCTCTGACCCACTTTCTTGGTAAGTAAGATTTTTCATGGGACGTATCCCTTGGACTAGTGTTTTGATATAAGTGAGTATATACCGTTTGTCTCTTTTTGCTTCTGGGTGAACTCACTCATTATGATAATTTCTAGGTCAATCCATTTGTCCACAACAAATGGTGCTGGTCTAACTGGATGTCTACATGTAGAAAAATGCAATTAGACCCTTATTTGTCACCATGCACAAAACTCAAGTCCAAGTGGATTAAAGACCTCAACTTAAAACCAGAGACATTAACTCAGTTAGAGGAAAAAGTGGGGAAGAGCCTGGGACACATAGGCGCAGGAAACAACTTCCTGAACAGTACACCCACAGCCCAGGCCTTAATGTCAACAATTAATAAATGGGACCTTATGAGGCTGAGAAGCTTCTGTAAGGCAGCAGACACTGTCAAGAGAACAAAGCGACAGCCTACTGACTGGGAAAAGATCTTCACCAACCCTTCATCTGACAAAGGTTTAATATCCAAAATATATAAAGAACTCAAGAAATTAAACACCACAAAACCAAACAACCCAATTGCAAAATGGGGCTTAGAACTAAACAGAGAATTCTCAACAGAGGAATATCAAATGGCTGAGAAACACTTAAAGAAATGCTCATCCTCGTTAGGCATCAGAGAAATGCAAATCAAAACGACACTGAGATTCCATCTTACACCCATCAGAATGGCTAAGATCAAAAACTCAAATGACACCACATGTTGGCGAGGATGTGGAGAGAGAGGAACACTCCTTCACTGCTGGTGGGAATGCAAACTAGTACAACCACTCTGGAAAGCTATCTGGCGTTTTCTCAGAAAAATGGGAATAGGGCTTCCTCAAGACCCAGCTATCCCACTCCTTGGAATATACCCAGAAAATGCTCGAACACACAACAGGGACATATGCTCAACCATGTTCATAGCTGCTTTATACACAATAGCCAGAACATGGAAACAGCCTAAGTGTCCCTCAGTAGAAGAATGGACTAAGAAACTATGGTACATTTACACTATGGAGTATTACTCAGCTATCAAAGCAGAAAGTTCTTAAGAGCAGAGATTGGGCCTGAGCCCGGCTTTGCCTAGCTTGTAGCTGCACCTGAATTTCTCCACTAGAGGGCAGTAACACCCTAGAGCATCTTGGCCCCAACTTGCTCTGGGTGATTGCTCCCAGGACAAAGGCCCAATGCTCTGGGAAATCTCCAATTCCCTGCACAAGGCTATGTTCAGATTTTCTCCTCCGCATGGATCCTGCCAGGGTCAGAGGTCTGCATATGCCCCCCCCCCCTTGCAGGAGCTGGTCTTTTCTTAAAGGGGGCCGCAATCGTTCTTAGCTCACCTGCGGTTTTCGGAGAATTCCAGGGTGCACATCAGCAGCCCTCCCTGCAGAGCAGTCCTTGGAAACATAACAGAGCCCTTTGATGGGGGCAGTGGCCCAGCCAGCCAGGTGTCCATGGAGGACCTGAGCCCTTTGTCTTCAACTCTGTGATGGTCAGATAATGCTGTCTTCCCCCTTGACCCACCCAAGTCTGCTTTCTGTAGCCCCAACCTCTCGTTCCTAGGAAGCTGCCCTGGCCAATCAGAGAGAACAGGATGCAGGTGCTGTACCCTGGAGGCTAGTGAGGCCTCCTCACCTGTGCTCCTGGGCTCCTTGTCCACTGCCCCCTAAGGCTTTTCCATGGAGCAACTCCCCACCCCATGCATCATAGTACTCCATGAAGACTCTCAAGGCTGACCGAGCTGGGCCATCATGACCACTACCAGTGTCTAAACCATTTGACATCTCAGTGTTATCTGTAAACAGTTACCATGGCAATGCCAGTCTCAGAGTTTCCTGGAGGACTGACAATAGCCCAATAGAGGAAAGAGAGGGTTGTAGGGGTCCTTCATGCATAGTCTCCAAAGGCGACCATCTCTCTGCTTTTGGTGAGATCATCACAGACAGGGCATGTGCCTATGACACTGCACATCTCATGTGTTTGGGACAAACATGAGACCCTTGGCTTTGGATCCTTGCTTTCCCTGGGTTTGTGGAAATCACCAAGTGTGACCACATCTCTACTTCTTCGGCTCTCAGGTCTTCCTATGCCCTAGCCTGGGGTCTCTATGGAAGAGCATGGCACGGAATACAGGGCTCATTTATTCAGGGACTGTGGGAGGGACTGTGAAAGAGAAATGCAGTGTCCCTAATGTCCTGGATACATCCTCACACTCTTCCCAAGGTGAAAGCAAAGTTGCATAAGACATAAATGTGGCTGGTGGCACCAAGACATAAAGGGACAAGCCAAGGGGCTCAGACCACACAGCACAGGTAAGGAAAGAGCAGACACCCAGCCTGGTGCAGGAGGAGAGGCCAGAGGGGAAAAAGGAGGAAGGCTTGAGCCAGCTGAGCCTGAAGGATGGAGGATGGAGGGAGGAATTTGTAGTAGGGGTTTCTCCAGGCGCACCCTTGGACTTTGGAGAGCCCAGTAAAATATAACAACATGAGGTGTCTTGCTCAGAGCTTAGTCAGAAAGCTAGCACACTGACTTGGGGGTCATCGCAGTGTTAGGGTGTGGGTTCCTGGATGTTCCCTTGTCTCCATCTAGGGCCTCTGACATCCCATGTCTCTTCCTCAGAGCCTCTTTGAAGTCTATCTCCTCCCTCTGGCTCCTGAATCCTCAGGACCTATGCTGCTGCTGCTGCTGACCTTCCTTGGCTGTTCTTGCTGATGTCATCTGCAGGGCCCAGAGGGAACTCCCACCCTCAGGTACAACCCTCATCTCCCATGTCCTGACCTAGGCAAAAGGACCTCTGGTGGCTGAGAACTGTCTCTGAGCACTCTCCTAATGCCTTCCCTTCAGAGATGCAGGAAAATCAGAGGTGAAGGAGAGGTGGAAGTCCAGGACATCCATGTCTTTCTGGGTTACGAGGATGTCATCAGGGGTGAGCAGGGCTGTGGTCCCTGGGCTTCTCTGCAGCATGCGCGGGTGGTGCCCACCTCCTGTGGCTCATCACTGATCTCACACTCCCAAATTTACCCAGTGTTCTCTAGGCCTTTGCTGTTCCAGCCTGACCTGAGCTAACCCACTCAGGACTTGCATGCCCAGGCTTGGGAAAGAGTGAAGCCTGGCTGCAGGGAGGCAGGTGGGGAGGGACTTCTGGTTCAGAAAGGCTCACAAAGGCTTGGAGGTCACTCTTCCAGATAGTTCTAGTGGCCTTAGGGCCTCTTGGTAGTGATTGAAACTGCTGACTCGAGCTGAGAGATCTGCAGACCCCGTGCACGCAGTCTCCATCTCTAGCGTCCTCTGTCACTCTGCACCTTCACTCCACACAGGACAGGACAGCCAGTTCCTCAGGACGGGCCAGATCTGCACTGTCCTCACCAGTGCCTGCGTCCTGGCTCTGTCTTTCTCCTACAGCACCCTAAGGCTCTTGAGTGTGAAGAGAATGCGATCTTGCCTTAGTCTGAGCCCAAGGTGAAAACCGTCTTGGCATGCCACCCCACTGAGACTCTGTCTCTACAGACGGATAAACATATGAGATAGACTTAGAGGAGGTAGTATCAGCCCGAGACAAAAGATGGAGGCCAGCGGCTCAGGCCAGGCTATTGTACTGGAAAACTGCAGAGAGACACACACGGGAGATTCCCGTCCCAGGGTGCAGGAGGTCGGAGAATTGGCGACGGTGGCACGGCAGTCTCAGGGAATACCTCTGTGTTAGGCTCTGGAAGGTGCAGATCCTTCTGCAGGATAGATGATCTGATAGACTCCCGAGAATTATGCCAGAGGATTTGCACCATGAAACTGACACCCAGAAGGTTTCATTTTTGTTCTCCTTAATCTCCTGTCCCTCCTATTTAGGGTACTCGGGTTGTAAGGGAGGGACACGCCTTTAATAAATCCCTAATAAAGTAGAATTGTTAAGGAATCTGAGCCAACACTTGGGTGACTATAGGCAAGTTTGGCAAACACAAGCACAGTCCTCCTAGATTAACCAAACTGCAGATAAACAATGAACACTCTTTAAAGGCGTCTCAGCCTGTTCAATATTTAATGTGTCCATATCCTTTAAAAACTGAATATTACGGTACCAAGGAGATAATTCACTGGGTAAAAGATGCTTGCTGTGTAAGTGTGAGGCCCTAAGTGTGGATTCCCAGCACCTACATAAGAGATGGGTGCAGAGGTATGCTCTGAACCCCAGCACTGTGGGAGCAGAGACAGGTAGGTCATATGATTTTGAGGGTTAAGTTCTAGGCCAAGAAGAAGGCTCCAGGATCAGTTGTAAGAGTCCAGGTGGCCTGAATTTAGCCATCATAACAGTAACATTGTTAGCTAAGCAATGTAAGATTCCACGTGGCTTGGACTTAGCCATCATATTAATAGTGTTGTTAGCTGAGCAAAGCAAGTTAAGAATTGCAGGCCGATCACAAGGGCTAACAGTAAAGCACCAGTAAACTGAGTAGGACAAGTTAAAAATTCTCCACTAGCCTCCACAAGCCTGCCCTTGGAATTTACTGCCCCTATCTTACCCTACTTAGAATTTACTACCTCAGACCCCCATTCACCTAAAAGGTCATCTATTGTTAGCCTATCACTCGTTAACTAACCATTGTAGCTAAGTTCTGCTTCTATATATGGTATATTAATGCCCGACTCTTGCAGAAATGGGTCTTCCATCTCCTTGGAGCTTGGTGGACCCCAGTGCATCAGCTTAATACAATTCCTTTGCTTTTGCATCCACTCTGGACTCTGAGTCTCAGTTGGGCTTCCAGGAATAGACTCTGATGATCTGAGTCTAGCAAAGTGAGCCTACCTCAAAAAATAAGGCGGGGAGCAGGTGTGATGGCCTTGTGAGTGATAGCATTTGCTGCAGGAACCTGGGGGACTCTGTTGGGATACCCAGCACCCAGGTTAAAAAAAATCCTGACTGGCTGTGAGTAACTGTAACCTCAGTATGGGGCAAGGCAGGCAGATGCCAGAACACCTGCCTGGCCAGCCCTGACCAAGAACTGAAAGCTCAGTGAGAGACACATCTCTAGGCAATGAGGTGGTCAGAGATAAAAAGGAGTCACTCAGTGTCCTGCTCTGACCACTGCATGCTTACATACATGCTTAGGTAACATACACAGAGACATATACACACACACATGCACAAGTGTAGGCACACACACACTTCAGTGATGTGACGGCAACAGAGATGCATTTTACTTTGTCTGTGCCTACAACCTTTGGTTTTGTGAGACAGGGCCTTACTAGGTCACTCAGGCTGGCCGTAAGCTTGGAATTGTTCTGTCTCATCCTCTCAGTTGCTGGAGCACAGGCAGGTAGTACCACACTCAGCCATAGTTACACTTTAAATATAAAATGCTTGGAGACTGGCTTGTAATCCCTGTAGTCCCGTAGTCTCAGGAGGCCAGGGCAAGAGGATCACAGAACACTACCAATTGGGCTGCAAAGTCACTTTCCAGGTCAACCTGGACAACATAGTGGAACTCTGTCTCAACATAAAAAGTAAAAAGAGATCAGACCCTGGCTTGGTGGCTCATGCCCATCATGGCAGCATGAAGGAGGCTGACTTAGGATGCATCTTAGTGAACAAGATCAAAACACCTGGGTTAAGAGTAATCTAGGAGGGCTGGAGAGATGGCTCAGAGGTTAAGAACACTGGCTGTTCTTCTAAAGGTCCTGAGTTCAATTCCCAGCAACCACACGGTGACTCACAACCATCTATAATGAGATCTGGAACCCTCTCCTGGCCTGTTGTATCACATGCATGTTGAATGCTGTAGAAGTAATAAATAAACAGATCTTAAAAAAAATAGGAGTCTGGGAGAAGGGATTTCTTCTTGGTGCGTGGTAGAGCAGATGCCAGGGCTCTCTGATTCCACCTGACACCGCCAGGCTGAGTGGATCTGTCTTGCTGGTCCCAGAGATTGGCTTGTCTGTTTAGGTCAAAGTCTGTGTCTGGTCTACCAGCCTTAGCAGAGGGTTCTCAGTGTGGCCACGGCCTTATTTTGGGCACATAAGGCATGAGGCTCCTGTCAGATCCTGCAAAGGATTCAAGGTCAGGATGGTGCCATGGCAGAGTTGGCCATCCTGGCTCAACTGCCAAGCCTGGGGCCAGACATTCTGGGGACCCATGGGGGAGGAGGCATGCGTCCTAGAGATGGAGGAGACAGGGCCAGTCTGTGCGTCCCAAGGCCACATCAGGGATAAGGCACTAGGTATCTCATTGTCTTTGGCTATAAAACGGGTACTGGACCAATGCCAGCCTCAGAGCTGCCTGGAAAACTAAGGTGTATTGAGAATTCTAGCAGCTCAGTTGATGGGGGCTGCTATGAGCAGTGATTGGACCGGGCAAGGACAAAGCACGTGCTTTACCTGAAGACTCTGAAGAGGTCTGAGGTGACAAGAAATGAAAGGAAGGGAGTGGGGACTGCGCCAGCATGTTCTTCAGGTCGGGAACTGGCTCATTATTCTGTGTAAAGCCGTGGCCAGCTGCATTTTCTCGCCTCTCACAGGTGCTCATGACACTGCACACTTCATTTGCTCGAGACAAACACATTTCATGGCTTTTGGCATCTGCTTTGCCTGGATTTATGGAAATCATCAAGTGTGACCACATTTTCCTTTTGAGCTCGGAAAACTTCCTGCATCCTGGTGGGATTCAACAGGCTATTCCCTGCATTTGCAGAGGACAGCATAGACTGTTGGGTTCATTTGTTCAAAGGCCGTGGAGAGGAACGCAAATAGGGTCCCAGGATGTCCTGGATACATCCCTGCATTCTTGCAGGAAACTCTGCCAACAGTGGGAACACAGAGTCCCCACAGTGGCTATGGCTGAGTGACATCATAGTATAAAGAGACAAGCCAAGGTGCTCAGGCCACACAGCACAGGTAAGGAAGGAGCAGACACCCAGCCTGGTACAGGAGGAGAGGCCAGTGGGGGCCAGGGGCTGGGGAGGAAGAAAGTCTTGAGCCGGCTGGAGACCGAACCATGGAGGATGGATGGAGGGGATTGGAAATGGGGTTTCTCTAGGAGTATATTTAAACTTTGGGGAGCCCAGTATAACATGACAACATGGGGTGTCATGCTCAGAGCTTAGTCAGAAGGCTAGCACACTGACATTTGTGGGTCACAGTGTGGGCATGTGTGTTAAACCATCCCAGGGCTCTTCTGAAGCCTTTTGAGCCTGGGGAGAAAGAGAGTTCCTGGATGTTCCCTTGTCTCATCTGGCCATGGGGATCCCTTACACCTGATGTCTTTCCCTCAGAGCCTTGTTGAAGCCTTGACATCTCCCCGTGGCTCCCTCTAAGCTCCAGACTTGTGCCCCAAACCCTCAGGAGCCATGGTGCTGTTGATGACATTGGCTGTCCTTGCCAGTTCCATCTGCAGAGCCCAGGATGAGCACCAGAGCCTCCTTTGTGGCCTCCACCTCTCTCTTGTGTCCTGTCTTTGGCATAAGTGAGGGAGTGGTCTTGAACACTCTCCTTCTCCCTCCCTTTCCCAGATATCCTGGACTTTTATCCTGCCCACTATTTCTATGTTGTGAGGATCAGGGAGAACTCAAAGGCATCCGGGTCTTTTTAGGATGTCTAGACTATATCATAGGGCGAGTAGAACTCTCTTTTCTCAGCTTCCTTGCTCATGCCCAAGTGATATCCAAGTCCTCGACTTATGGACTGGAGCCCTTAGAGGATTCTCTGGCTTCAACCTCCAATATTACCCAGCATCCTCTTGGCCTCTCTTACTCCAGCTTGATCTAAGCTAGTCTACTCAGGGTTAGATTGCCCAGGCTTGGGTAAGACTGGACAGTCCTCAGGGAGGCAGGTGGAGAGGGACATTTGACTTTCTAGTTCAGGAAGCATCACTGAGGCTTGAAGGTCCTCCTCCAGATAGATCTGGAAGGCTTAGTGCCCCTTCATAGTGACAGAAACTGCTCACAGGGTCTGAGACATGTCCCTGTCTTCACAGGATATGAAATGTGCAGTTCACTCTGCCACTCTGGACCTTTGCTCTGCCTCAGAACGGCCTGCAATTTTTTCGGGACAGGTAGCTAGTGACTGTCCACACCAGTATCTGCCTCTTGAAACCTGTTGCTCTCCTAGGGTACCACAGAGACCTTGTGTTGACGTTGCCAGGCTTGGCAAAGGCAGGCACAGCCCCCAAGGTTAAACAGAATTTCAGATGAACAATGAAAATTATTTTAGTGTGTGTCCTGTGCAATACTGAGGTTTTATTTGTTCCTAAACTTTTGATGTTGGGTAACTGGGGAGGAGGCCTGGAGGATAGTGTGTCAGCTGAGTAAGCATGAGGTCCTTAGTTTGGGCCCCAGCACGCATGTGAAATCTCAGAGCAGCAGCACAGGTCTCTGTTCCTACAGCTGTAGGAGCAACCACAGGGGGATTCTGCCAGGCCTGAAGCCAGAGTCTTACTCAAAGGGCCAGTTCCAGGTTCACTTGGAGACTCTGAGAAAACGAGATGGAGTGCCTGGGAAAATGGCAGGGGAAGTAAGAAAGAGCATTAGCTGTGCAAACATGAAGACCTGAGTTCAGAGTCCCTGATGCCATATAAAAGGAAAAATAGCCTGGGAGAATAGGAGCATCTGTTAGTTAAGACTGGAGGCAGCGACAGGTAGAACCCAGGAGCTCCTTGGGCCAGATGGTCTAGCTGCAACCCTGAGCTTCCATTCAGTGAGAGACTCTGTCTCCAGGAAGTAAGACAGACAGTCAGTGCCCAGCTCTACCCTCTACATAACCCACACACAGACAGATTGTTTGCAGTTTCAGAATATTATGAATAAAGCTGCTATGAACATACTTGAGCAAGTGTCCTTGTGGTAAGATGGAGCACCCTTTAGGTATCACATAATTATCTTAAATAATGTCCTTTATAAGTGAGTACATACCATGTTTGCCTTTCTGGGTCTGGGTTACCTCACTCAAGATGATTTTTTACTAGTTCCATCCATTTGTCTGTAAATTTTATTATGACACTTTTAAAAAAGAGTTGAGTAGTACTCCTTTGTAGATGTATCACATTTTCTATAACCATTGGTCTGTTAAGGGACATCTAGGTTGTTTCCAGTTTCAGAATATTATGAATAAATCTGCTACCAATGTACTTGGGCAAGTGTCCTTTGTGGTAAGATGGAGCACCCTTTAGGTATATATATGCTCCGGAGTGGTAGAGCTAAGTTGTGAGGCAGATCAATTTCCAATTTTCTGAGGAACTGCCTTATTGATTTTGATAATGATGGCAAAGTCGCACTTCTACCATCAACGGAGGAGTGTTCCCCTTGTTCCACATCCTCACCAGCATGAGCCCTCACTTGTGTTTTTGATCTTAGCCATTCTGATGGGTGTAATAGAGACTCTCAAAGTAGTTTTGAGTTGTGTTTCCCTGATGGCTAAGGATGATGAACATTTCTTTATGTGTTCCTCAAGCTTTTGAGATTCCTCTGTTTGAGAACCCTGCGGAAGAGGGAGAGGGAGAACAGTAGGAGCCAGAGGGGTCAAGGTCAAGAACATGGCCCACCCAATCACTGAGCAGTGTCACAGGGGCTCACAGAGACCAGTGACAATCAGAGAGCCTGCATGGATCTGCGCTAGGTCCTCTACACATACGTTACGGTTGTGTAAGCTTGGTGTTCCTGTGGGTCTCCTAACAGTGGGAGGAGGTGTGTCCGTGACCCTGTTGCCTATTCTTGAGATCCTTTTTCTCCTCCTTGTGCAGCCTTGATACGAGGGTTTGTACCTAGTCTTATTGCAACTTGCTATGCCCAGCTTGTCTGATAACCCTGGGAGGCCTGCTCCTTTCTTGAAGGGAAACAGGGAGGAGTGGATCTGGGGTAGAGGGTAGATGGTGGGGGAATGAAGGGAGAAGCTGCTGTCAGGACGTCATGTATGAGAGAAGAATAAAAAATAAAAACCAAAAGCCCATCGTCCTGTGCCAAGTCCCTTTTTGCAGCACGGTATATTTAAAACTGCTCTCTTCTCACTAGTCTCTTGAACTCCTTATACAGAGTAAGGATCTTATTTCCCACAATCTTGAAATTTTGTGTCCAGGAAGGCTCTGGAGACTCTGGAGAGGGGGAGACGCAAGGCCTGCTGGTTCTTTGGGTGGCCAATCTGTACAGATTCACGGAGAACTCCTTGAGGGAATGGGGAAATTTTACCAGTGGCAACCATGAAACCTTGTTGGAACCAAAGTATGAGAAATTTGGTAAGGGAACTAAGTGAGCCTTGGTGGTTGGAGGTTACCAGAGGTCACTAGAAACTCCCAGTGTTCGGGCATGCATGCTGAGTGACCCCAGGGAAGGCAGTGTCTATCTGTGGTTCATCTCTGTCAAAAGAGGGCAGCTGGGGACCAAATACATGAGTCTATGGGTTTACAGGTAACTCCAGGTTGGGGGCCAGACAAGCTCCAGGAAGGACTGTGTGTGAGAGAGGATATTTTATGGAGACAACAGCAAAAAGAGAGGAGAGAGGTCAATGTCAATGTGTCACTTAATATTTGTGCTGTGGCTGTGTCTCTTCTGCGTTACTGAATCTAAGATGTGCATGGAAATGTTTGGACATGTTCAAGGCTGTTATTCAACAAAGGAGGACAAGCTGCATCTGCAAAGGAGAGCGCAGCCAGGGTCTTTTTTATTTGCTTCCTAGGGAAGCCTGCAGTGAGTTAAGTCACCCCAGCAGGAGCCTGTGAGTTCCAGGAGGACGGACCTGGTTTTCTCCTTTTCCTGGGTAAACTCTGGACTTAATGGAACTGTCTCAGGGTTTAACTGATGTGTTAAACTTCAGTCTTCTGTGTTAGTGATAAAAACAGCTACCTCTTCAGAGGAGACAAAGTACAGGAAAGGGAAACAAACCCTGTTGGGGGTTGGTCTGGTGCTCTGTACTCTAATGCTGGTTACTGTCCCTCAAGATCTGGTTCCTGCCCTCATGTGCACCAAATGATGTTGTGTAGACATTGCTTACCAGTTGTCTCTAAATGGTTAATAATGTTGCTGACAACCTATAGCTGGGCAGAAGAGAAGCAAGCAGAGCTTAGTTTCCAGGGCTTGGGCTCTCAGAGGGACCATGCAGCCAGGAGGAAGGAAAAGGAAGACCATGAAGCCAGCGAGAAGGAAGTTGCCACAGGGCCGTATGGACCATGACCTCATGGCTGTGAGAGCTGTCCTAATGGTACAGGAGCAGTTTATAAAGGTCTACCCAGAGTGACAAAAGCAGACTTAACATGTTTCTCCAACTACTTATGTATCATGGATTCAGTCCATAGGGAGACGGACTAGCAAGTTACTGGCCATCTTACAGAGCACCATTGTAGAATATTGCAGCTTTTTGTATGGCTTGGTTTATGCAAATAGCTAAAGCCTAACGTGAGCAAAGACAAAGAAGCACTATCAATATTACTGTGAGCCTGAATAGATCTTAGGAATTAATTTTTTGTTATAATTTATTCATATTACATTCTGATTGTTATTCCATGGCTCCTATTTTCCCATTCCTACCTTCTGTCCCTCTTCTGCCTGTTCCTCTCCCCTAGACCTCTTATGGGGTGGCCCTTCTTACCTCAATTGTCTGTCCACAGTCTATCAGGTCTCATCAGGATAGCCTGCATCTCCCTCTTCTTTGTGCCTACTAGGCCATCCTGCTAATGGGCAGGGACCATTCATGGGCACCAGAGTGCATGTCAGAGGCTCAGCAGCAGTCCTCTCTCCCCCCAGCGTGGAGCATCAGCAGTCCATCAGTTGCAACTGAATACGGGGCCTTGGTCCTCTGCATGCATTGCCTTTGGTTGGTGCATCAGTTTGTGCAGACCTCCTCATGTCTAGATCTGCTAGGCTTTGATGGTCTCCCTGTGGACTTCCTGCTCCCTCCTGGACCTTCCATCCCCCCACTCTTCCCTACCCACAACTCTCACTGCTCCAAGCACAGTCCAGCTTTGAGTCCCAGTAACTGTCTCAATGCCCCACAGGGGGGGAGTCTCTCAGAGGACATTTATTTTGGGCTAATATCCACTTATACATGAGTAAATGCTGTGTGTATCTTTCTGGGTCTGGGCTATCTCAATTAGGATGATTGCTTCTTATTCATCAAATATATGTTATTTATCAAACATATGTATCTTATCTAAATTTTCTAGCTGCTTGGTGTTGAGCAATTAGCAGACATAAGTACCTAGACATACATCGTAAGTCAGCTTTTGTTACTCTGAGAAGACCTTTAACAACCTTACATTTTAATCATCATACACAGTATATTTGAAACCAGAGTTGAATCAGATATAGAGTATGTTGTAGCAAACATAACCTTAAACTTTTATCATCATTCAAAATTCCATCCCAACCCAAAATAAATGAGACTTGTAGTTGCTTCCTTAGTCTGAAAAGAGATGCAATGACAAATGGAGGGCTCATAAGATCTAAGAGGTTCTGCAGCTGTTGTTCTAAGCCATGCGGTGGTGGCTGAAGTCACGTGTCGTGTGCTCTTTAACATTAGTAAAGATGGCTGCCAGCCATGTGGCTGCTATATCCTGGTGAGGTATCATCTAAGATGGAGGAGTGTGCCACGCAGCTCCTATGTAAAACCATGTTGTCCTTTATTATTTCCTATTATTTTTTGCAAATAAATGAGAGTTGAATTCAAGTTATATACACAACTACACATACATATATCCAAAACAAGAGTTGAATCATACACACACACACACACACACACACACACACATATATATAAACATTTTGTTATAACTTTAAAGCCAATTTTTGTTGCAGACCATAGATTTAAAACCATATTGTTGTAGAATATTGCGTTACATTGTGACCCCCCAAGGTTATTTACTGGAAAAACCTATACTTAGCTGTGATGTAACTCAGCCTTAGCACACACCAGCAGCTTTCTGCTTGAATATTGTTAACAAGGTTAAATAAAGCCAACCATAGGCAGAACAACCAACCAGCTGAGAAAGTGAGCAGAGGATTATTAGGAAAATTCCATGAGAGTAAGAGGGAGTCAGGAGGATGAGCAGAGAGGCACACAGGAAGTAGAAGGTTGGGACATGCGGTTTGAAGGAGGTTGTTTGAGGTAGCAGGGTGTTAGAGAGAGGCATTCCTTCCGGGACATGAGCTGAAGGGGGGGGGGGGTCAGGTGGTGCTTTCTCTGCCTCTCTGAGCTAGCCGACTTTCACCCTAGCATCTGGCCCCTGACTCTTTACTGGAAAAAAAATGAAATAATTGAGGTTTTCTTAAAAAAAAAAAAACAAACAACTATACCCAAATGAACTTGCAAATCTTGAGATAGAGTTTACAACATAGTCTTAAGGGATTTTTTTTATTCTTAGAAAAGTACAGAAAACGTTGAGATAAAAGATTTTTTTTTTATGCGAGGGAAGGAAAACTTTAGAGATAAGTGACTTTGGGGTCGTTCGTGTGGAGGCAGAAGTTGTCATAATATGTGAGAAGTGGGAGACCAAGTGTGCCAGTTATTTGTCTATTGAAATGTTGTGAGGCCAAGCTGGAGTAATAAAACCCTAGTGCATGGAGGGAGAGAGAAGAGAGTCGTAAAGCTGAACATCACGGGATGCTCTCATAGGGCCCAGGAGGGGGCTGCAAGCAGAAGCTGAGAGACAGCAGGCTGGGGTGAGGAACAGCCAGGAGAGTGCAGGGGACAAGGGAGCAAATCAGAGTCCTTAGAAGAGACCCAGAAGGATGTAGCAGGCCAGAGCTGAGAGAGAAAGTTGTCCACGTGGTGGGTCCCCCAAGGGCTTAACATGTTCCAGGAGCCAGAGAGACACTTTCGGCATAGGACAGGGAGACGAAGGCTTAAAGACAAGGCAGGAACCAGGAACTCCACCTGAGAGAGGGCTCCATCATTATAGAGGCAGGAGGATGTGGAGGAGCCTCGGGGTTAGCAGGTAGCTCCTAGGAGGAGGCAGGACATTTGCGAAGTATAGACCCAGGAAGGCACAAAATTGCCGGGAATTGAACTCAGGATCTCTGGAAGAGTAGCAGGTGCTCTTAACCACTGAGCCATCTCTCCAGCCCATTTTTTGGATTTTTTGATACAGGTTTTTTTTTCTGTGTAGCCGTGGCTGTCCTGGACTCAGTCTTAGACCAGACTGTCCTTGACCTCATGGAGATCCAATTCCCTCTGCCTCCTGTGCGCTGGGACAAAAGATGTGTGCCACCATGCCGGCAAGCAGCCCAATCTTTTTTTTTCTTTCTTCTTTTTTTTAAACATATTTTTATTGAAAAATAAAATAATTCATATTACATCTCATTTTCTATCCAATCCCATGCATCCTCCGATTGCTCCCTCCCTCTCAATTTCACCCCAATCCCCCTTCCCTTTGACTGTGACTGAGGGGGACCTCCTCCCCATGATATGGTGTTAGAGTATCAAGTTTCTTTTTGGTAGTCTGCTATCCTTCCTCCGAGTGCCATTGGGCCTCTCCAACAAAGGGACATGGCCAAATATGGGGCACCAGAGATCTTGTGAAAGTCAGTCCCCAGTCTCCACTTAACTGTGAAGAATGTTCTGTCCCTTGGCTAGATTTTGGGTAGGGGTTTGATGATGACTGCATGTATTGTCCTTGGTTGGTGCCTTAGATCAAGCAGAACCCCTGGGCTCAGATCCACCCATCATAATGTTCCTCTTGTAGATTTCTAGGACCCTCTGGATCCACCTACTTCCCTATACCCTATATTTCTCTCACCTAGAGTCCCAATAGGATGTCCTCACTTCTACCCCACTTTCCTGGTAAGTGAAGACTTTCATGGAACATGCCCCTTGGGCTAGTGTCCAGTTATAAGTGCGTATATACCATTTGAGTCTCTCTGCTTCTGGGTTAGCTCACTCATTATGATCATTTCTAGTTCAATCCATTTGTTCACAAATTTCGGGAATTCCTTGTTTTTAATAACTGAGTAGTATTCCATAGTGTAAATGTACCACAGATTCTTTATCCATTCTTCTACTGAGAGACACTTAGGCTGTTTCCATGTTCTGGCTATTATTAATAAGGCTGTTATGAACATGGTTGAACAAATTTTCTTGTTGTGTGCTGGAGCATCTTCTGGGTATATTCCAAGGAGTGGAATAGCTGGGTCTTGAGGAAGCCCTATTCCCAGTTTTCTGAGATAGCACCAGATAGATTTCCAAAGTGGCTGTACTAGTTTGCATTCTCACCAGCAATGAAGGAGTGTTCATTTCTCTCCACATCCTCGCCAGCATGTGTTGTCACTTGAATGTTTGATTTTAGCCATTCTGATGGGTGTAAGATGGAATCTCAGAGTTGTTTTGATTTGCATTTCTCTGATGACTAGAGATGTTGAGCATTTCTTTAAGTGTTTCTCAGCCATTTGATATTCCTCTGTTGAGAATTCTCTGTTTAATTCTGAGCCCCATTTCTCAATTGGGTTATTTGGTTTGGTGGTGTTTAATTTCTTGAGTTTTTTTTATAAAGTTTGGATATTAGACCTTTTTCAGATGCAGGGTTGGTGAAGATCATTTCCCAGTCTGTAGGCTGTTGCTTTGTTCTTTTGACAGTGTCTCCTGCCTTACAGAAGCTTCTCAGCCTCATGAGGTCCCATTTATTAATTGTTGACCTTAAGGCCTGGAAGCAGCCCAATCTTAAGAGGGACATCTCTCAACTTCCAAGCTGCTTGAATTGAATGATGAGGCCATTTCTCTTACCCAGTGTGAACAGAGGCAATACAGAGAGAAGCAAACAGTAAGAGGATGTGACAAAGGAAAGTGTCACCCTAGTATCTAGTTTGCCTTTCCAGCTGATTGAGAGTCAAGAAACCTTTAACATAACTGATAAAGCCAAAGTGGCTTATGGAGATAATAATGTGTGCTTTCCACACATCTCAAACAAGGATGCTTAAGCAACAAATGAACTGTGATCATCTAGGGCCAGAACGCTGGTAACATTGGGTGCGGCCATATCGACACTGTGGTAGTGTAAGCATAACCGCACAAACCACTCAGACTCCAGTCTTAGTCAGACAGGGATAGTTTATTGAGTGAACGCACACCCCACGGCGAGGCTGACTGCAATCAGGGCCACAGAAAAGACTCGGGAGCCTAACTGTGATGCCAGCCTGTTTCTAAGGCAGGCCTTTTATAAGAAAAACCATAACCAGGTAACAGCCAGGTAACCAGGTGAGAAGCGAGGGGGAGGGCAGCATTACATCATTAGCTAAACAGAAGAAGAATCTAGTTTGCTTGAGTACATGGTATTAAGATAGCTAGACCATGCATTTTAAGCTGATTGACTAGGATATAGGCCTGGGTAATTCCCAGCACCCCACTGTTCCGGGAGAAGGGAACATAGTAGGGTATTGTGGTTTTGTTTAAGTAGAACACATATCGTTAATTCCAGCAGAATGCTCAGCAAGTATTGAATTGTAAGTAAAAAGCTCTTCAGGCTGCCAGGCAGGTAGAGCCTGAGAACCTGAACTTAATTTCACCTTAATAATCAAAATGAAGACTGAAAAACAAAATGACCTCTGTTATGCTAAAGACGAGCAGGCGTTAACAGAGGGGCCACAGTTTTGAGCATGTCATAACAAACGCTCCTCTCTTCTAAGTGCTCTACAGCCCACTGATTATGTCACCTCACAGTTTCACTTACATAAGGAAGTTCTTAAGAAAAGTAAAGTAGCTTTTACACTTTTACCTTTAAATTTCAAATATTAAGCTATCCTCAATCTTTACACTTTGTTGTAAAGTATAGCCTTTGAAATGTACATGTAATCAGGCTGCTGGGAGCAGTGCTGGGCTGAGTTTCCCTTCTGGCACTGTCAGGATCAGACCTCCTGAGACAGCCTCATCCCACTGAGAGACAACTGAAAACTATAACCACAAGGCAGCTAATGAGTGACGTCTTCAGAGAAAGTTATTCAGGGGAAAGTGATCTGGAATGAAATGGAAGCATGCCGCTCATCATGGCAAATGCCTACAATCTTGGGGGCTTAGTAGACTGAAGCAGGAAGATTTGGAGTCTGAGACCTGAGATCCTGCCTTAAGAACAACACTTTAGCTGAGTGTAGTGGTGCACACCTTAAATCCCAGCACTTGGGAGGCAGAGAGGGTGGATCTCTGTGACCTCAAGGTCATCCTGATCTACACAGCCAGATCCAGACCAGCCAGAGCTACATAGCAAGACCCTTTGCTCATGTCTGCTGCTGTGGTGAACACAGTCTCCCATGGAGACATGGAGGGAAGAGGTTTCCTTCTCATCTTAAGGTTACTCTCCATCACCAAGAGAAGCCAAGACAGAAGCTCTTAAAACAGAGATGAAACTAGAACATACCTTGGCCCGCAATGGGCTACAGAGTTGTAATGACCCTCACCATATTGCGTCTGAGAATTTTAGAAGTGTTTGGAACTTTTGACCTGTAAAAGTCATTGAGTGCTCAGGGTTGAATAGGGCTGTTGGTGGGGGCCTTGGAAGATAAGAATACTGAGAGAAATACAGACAACGGAGGCCTGGCTTATAAGTTTCAGAGAGAAGTTTGAGAGCTCCTTAAACACTCTCCTGAGGACAATGTATCTCAATTTGGAATCTGTGGAAGCAAAACCTTTGCTTCACTCTGACAGTGAGTTCAGACTTCCTGAAGACAGGCCAAGCGAGGCCACTGGTGAAGGTGCAACCTGATGTACAGTGCAAACCCTGGATACTGAAGATGACAGGGTCATGGGACATCTGCTGAACACAGCAACAGGTGTGGAGTGGAGCTGGCCTGGGCAAACAGACAAGCTGTGTCTTCTGTGGATGGCAGAGCAGAAGAAGCAGGAAGGCACAGGCTCTTTGGAGCCCAGCAGACCATGAGTGAGTTCCAGATGTTGGACACCAAGCTACAGAATTTGGATTTACATTACTGGATTTTGAATTTTCTCTTAGTATGACTGTTCCTATGAAGTGGTTCTTCTGTTTTGAAATAAAAAGTATATAGATTTTTAGTTTTATTTTTAGACTTATTTAATATGTATGTATATATGAGTGCTTCACCAGCATGTATGTATGTACACCACGTGCATTCCTGGTGCTGGAAAAACACAGAGGCTGTGTCAGTTGCCTTAGACCTGGAGTTACAGATGGTTAGGAACCATCATGTGAGTTCTGGGAACCAAATCTGTGTCCTCTGCAAGAGCAGCAAGTGTTCTTCACTCCTGAAGCATTTATCCATCAATACTTAAATTGTTTTTTTTTTTATTTCCCAGGAGACAATTGTTAAGAGTCTTTGAGCTTTTAAAGAGACATTAAAGTTGTAAAATATTGAAATGTTTTAAGACTGTGGGACTGAAAAACTGGTTTGTGCTAATCTATATTGTGATAATAGCATGGAATCCAGTGAATGAGAAATGAAAGGTTATGGCTTAAAGTGATGTGTTCTGTTTCAAGTGGACTAGGGATGGAATGTCCCTGTTAGTTAGCTTTAACTGTCAACCTCACATGGTCCAGAGTCCTGTGAAGGAGCCTCAGTTGAGAAGTTGTCTAGAGCAGATTGGTCTATAGGCACATCTGTGAAGCATTGTCTTGATAATAGATTGATATGGGAGGGCCCAGCACACTGTGGGTGGAACTGCTCCTCAGGAAGGTAGTCCTGGATGTTATTTTTAAAATCTATCTATATGTCAGATGTGGTGGCCAATTGCCTTAAATCCCAGCAACCTGGAGACAGAGGCAAGTGGACCTCTGGGTTGCAGTCATCCTGGTATACACAGCAAGTCCCAGGACAGCCAGAGCTCACAGAAGATTCTCAATCTGTGGACCAGGCTGGCCTCAAACTCAGAGACCAACCTGCCTCTGCTTGTCAAGTGCTGGGACTTAATATGCCCACCACATCCTCCAGGAGACAATTCCTATCTTGAAACAATTAAAAAAAAAAGCTAGCTAGGAGTAAAGCAGAGAGCAAGCCATAAGTAGAGTTCTTCCTTGGTTCCTTCCCTGGACCCTCAGGTTGAGCTTTTAATCTGAAAATGGAAGGTGATCTGATGGCTAACCTTGGCTGTCATTGACTACATATGGAATCAACTAAGGCCCTAGCAGCAGGGCAACTCTGTGAGAGGTTCTTGATTATATAACTTGATGTGGGAGACCCAGCCTGAATCTGGGCCACACCCTTCTGGTAGCAGCCCACACAATAGGACCAGGAGAAAAGAAGCTTTTGCTTTTTGCCTGTTTGCCTTCACTCTTGCTGGTAAGTTCATCTGTCCTGCAGCTGAGGAATGACTTCACTGGTAGTAGAACTTATTTCTTTGGGATTCCAACATAGACTGAAGACCAGCAGCCTCTATGAACCCTCTGTGACTCCTGCCACAGATTGAGACTGGGAGGCTTTCAGTTTTTAAAATAAAAGATGTATTTATTTGTTATGTACACTGTGTTCTGCCTGCATATATGCTTACACAACAGAAGAGGGCACCAGATCTCATTATAGATGGGTGTGAGCCACCATGTGGTTGCAGGGAATTCAACTCAGGACATTTGGAAGAGCACCCAGTGCACTTAACCTCTCAGCTATTTCTTCATCCTGAGGTTTTCAATTTTATGGACTGAACAACTCCCAGATTATCGACCTTATTATCAGGAGATAGCCATTATTGTAGGACTACTCAGACCACAACCTGTAACCATCCTAACACACACACACACACACACACACACACACACACACACACACACACACACGAGAGAGAGAGAGAGAGAGAGAGAGAGAGAGAGAGAGAGAGAGAGAGAGAGAGAGAAGAGAGGCTCACACTGTTTCTTTAAAATATCCTGAAAATATAATGAAATAAACAATTTTTATCCCAAGTACCTTCTGGTTACATCACAGCAACAGGAAAGCAAACTAGACCAGCTAAGGCTATTTGAGACTCTATCTCATGAATGGATAGATAGATAGATAGATAGATAGATAGACAGACAGACAGATAAGTGCCAGCTAAGAATGTGGCTAGTGGTGGAATCCTTATCTATCATGCATGAGGCCCTAGGTTTAATCTGCAATTGGATGAGTATGAAGAGAATGTAACCTTTAGTCGGGCTAGAGGTGAAAGCAATCTTGGAATGCTTGGCCCCATTGAGACTTTGTCCCTACAAACTGATAAACATCTTAGTATAGATTCAGAGGAAGGAAGTATTAGCCCAAAACAAAAGACAGGGGCCTACAATTCCCCACCAGGGTATGGTATTGCAAAAATGACCATTGATTTGGAGGAAGAATCAGGGGAGAGAGAGAAGAGGAAGATTGAAGAACCAGAGAGGGAGATCAGAGGTCCCTACCCATGGTGCCTGGAGTTTCAAGATTGGTGACAGTGATCTCTGTGGATACCTCCAAGTTTGGTCCAGGGATAGTGAGTCCTGCTCCTTTTGTCAGATGGATGATCTGCTAGACTCCTGAGAAATACTCCAGGGGAAATGCCCCACGGAACTGATACACAGAACGTTATATTCTTGTTCCCCTTAATCTCCTTTGCCTCCTAATTAGGGTAGTCGGGTTGTAAGTAGGTACATGCCTTTAATGAATCCCTAGTAAAGTGGAATCGTTAAGAAATCAGAGCCAAGGGATGGGAGAGGCACTCCAGACAGCCCCTCTTAGTAAGGTTAGATAGTGACCAGGACAGGAGAAGGGAGAGGATGAGGACACTGGACATCAGAAGGATCTGGAGAGGAACAGGAGGCAGTGACACCTGCTCAAATATAGCTAAACGGGACCACTGCAGAGCCAGTCCCTGCCAGCTTGGTCAGCACACACTGAGCTCTCCTTCCAGGCCCATGCTACTTTAAGACAGGAAGTGGCTGGATGCTGCCCTCATGTTGGGCACCTCGGTCCTGATGACTTGACCAGGTTCCTTCTGTGTAAACCCTGACTCACAGCACAGGTGTGGGTCCAAAAGTGGGCAGGTAAAGGAGGTTCTTGGGGTGTCCCCAGCCCATTCCATTTGGTGACAAGGACCACACAGGCTCACATAGACGCACATAGTTTATTGGACACAGAGATACAGGCTATTTGGGTTTTGCCTCCCCGAGCCCAGGGTCACCTGGGATATTGGTCCCTCCAGGTGGGTGCTCCTGTCTGAGAGGAGATGCTGCAGTGTGGGGATGCAGGGCTGAGCTCTGAGCGTGGTACTCTTCTTACTAATTTTCTTCCTTGGCAACATTGTCATCATCATTTCTGCCTTTATTTTTCTCACTGTCTTTGCTTTCTTCTGACACATCATCCTCCTCTTTGTAAAAATTAAGAGCTCTCCATGGTCTCTGGGAGATTTTTCCATATGAAGCCCATCCCTTTGATGCAAAAGCCTGGCGAGTTTATACCATGGACAGTTGCTAGATACTGGTTTTTACCTCCCGTATCGCTAAAGGTGGGACTGCTCTTTCTAAGACCATATGAAACACTATGATCCTTGTCAGTGATGAAGGTCAGGGTAGTCAGGCAGACACCTGTGCCGCCATCCACCTGTATCACATGCTCTCCATCTTCCAGAAGAAACTCTTGACTGTTTGGTGTCCAGGTTCCATAGACATCACTCCACGTGGTGCCGAACAGCAGCTGGATGCTTGGGAGACATCAAGTCAGTACAACCTCAGGAATGCTGGTTATTTCTCACATCTGCACCGTGCCCCAGTGTCCTGGTAACAGTTCAGTCTCCAGAAGTGCCCTGCCTGTAGCACTTTCTGCCCTGTCCTTCCTCTTTCTGCCTCTTCCAGACCCTTCCCTCCTCATAGGACCTCAGAGAAGCTGGCGCAGGTCAGGCGTCTCTACCTGGTCAGCTAGCCCCTCAGTTCTCCCTGTCCCACAAATTTAGGGTACAAACCTGTGCTGATGCTCTCAGATTTCACATGGGTGCTGGGGTCCAAACTGAGGGCCTCACACTTGCACAGCTGACACTCTACCCTCCAGGCTTCCTTCCCAGTCACCCAACATAGAATTTTTAGGGGCTAAGATAACATCCATATTGCACAGGACACATACTAAAGCAATATTCATTGTTCATCTGTAATTCTGTTAACCTTGGGAACTGTGCCTGTGTTTACCAAGCTGGTGTATATGGCGCTCTAGGAGAGCAACAGATTCCAAGAGGCAGACGCTAGTGAGGACAGTGAAGACCTGCCTGTCTCCAGGGAATAGCTGGCCTTTCTGGGGCAGAGCAAAGGTCCTGAGCTTTCTAGGCCTGAGGAGGCCAGCTCAGGTTAGGGCTCTAGATAAGCTACAGGGAGTGGGCACAATGGGGAGTGGTGTAGGGAACTCACCCCTTGATGTCATATATTATTGACAAGTAGACCCGGATGCCCTTGAGTTCTCCCTGGTCCTCACCGTGAATGTAAAAATAGATGCCAGTAGGGTTGCCATGTATTTCTGGGAAAGGAGGGAAGTAGGAGAGTGATCAGGACCACTCCCTCGCTCTGGGGCCCTTATGCCAAGGACAGGACACTGGAGGGAAGTGGAGGCCACAAAGGAGGCTCAGGTACTCACCCTGGGCTCTGCAGGTGGAAACGGCTAGGACAGCCAATGTCATCAACAGCAGCATGGCTCCTGAGGGTTTGGGGCACAAGTCTGCAGTTTAGAGGGAGCCACAGGGAGATGTCAAGGCTTCGAGAAGGCTCTGAGGAAAGGACATTAGGTGTTAGGGATCCCCATGGCCCAGATGAGACAAGGGAACATCCGGGAACTCTCTTTCTCCACAGGCTCAAAAGGCTTTAGAAGAGCCCTGGCATGGTTTCACCCACACTCCCACTGTGCGATTCCTAATGTCACCGTGCTAAGCCTTCTGAGTAAGCTCTGACCAAGACACCCCTACATTCTCATATTACACGGGGCTCCTCAAAGCCTAAAGGTGCTCCTGGAGAAAGCCCATATTCCAATGCCCTCCATCCATCCTCCGTGTTCAGTCTCTATCAGGGTCAAACCCAGATTTGGACATTATACAAAAAAAAAAAAACAACTTTTATCCTGCAGAGATTACCAGCATGCAAGGGTTACCATCTTCACAAAATGGCAACACTGAAGTGAGCACACTGGTTCAATTTATAGATAGAGTGTCTTGTGATGACTATTAAACTGATTGGTTAGAAGTCAGTAAGAGTCTACGGAGGAATTCACGTTGGTTACTTGTTTGGCAACTCTTCCTAGTTACTGGGGATTATGTTGAGTCATTGACATTTGGCTTCTACTCAGGAGATGACCTTTAATTTGATTGGTTAGGGTGGCATTTAAACTGATCAGTTAGAAGTGAGGCAGAGTCTACGACGGGATTCAGGGTTGGCTACTTGTTTGAGGACTCTTCCTAGTGACTTGGGATTTTGTTGTCATTGAGGTTTGGCTTCTACACAGAAGGTGACCTTTAATTTGATTGGTTAGGGCCATCTGTGTTCTCTCCTTGAGACAGCAAGACCATAAAGGAAGATAAACATAGTTTCTGGTCATCTCACCCATAGCTGATTGACTGCTCTTAAGCTGTGGCTACTCCAGGAAGTGGTTTCCTGAATTTTGAGAAACAAACTCAGGTACAGTGGAGAATTGAAGCTTACCATGGATTCAGGTTGGAGAATGAAAATTTGTGCTCCTCACCAGGAGCTGGCATGTCTCTCAGCACAAAGAGTTTTTTTTTATTATTTTTTTTTATTAATCATTTAATGCCGTATTCAGCAGCTTTCTGAGGAGATTAAGGACCATAATCTATTAAGTATATATAAACTAAACAAGCTTTGCTTGTTTTCTAGTCGCTTGGTTTAGGCTTAACTGTGAAAACATATACAGGAGGCTAAGTAAAGCTACCCCTGTAATTAATTACATCAGTACTTAGCATGATTATGAGTGTAGTTCTGATCACATTAAAGAACTGGTCATTTATAAGGTGACTATTAGCTTACATGTCTTGTTTTGTGTGTGTGTGTGTAGTGTTGTTGTTTTGTATTGTTTTTTCAGAGAGGGTTTCTTTGTTGCAAAGAGCCCTGACTGCCCTGTCTTCTCTTTGCAGAGGAGGCTTGACTAGAACTCAAGAGATTATAGCCTGACTCTGCCTCCTGAGTGTTGGGATTAAAGGTGTGCACTACCACGCTTGGCTTTAAAAATTATCAATAAGTTAGTAGCTTTTATAAAATTAGGATTTTATATTTTGGTATTTATTTTATAGGAGCCCAAGCTTAAGAGATTTTGAGCTTTTAAAGGAGACATTGATCCTGTTAAATATTGAAAAATTTGAAAGTTGGCTGTACTTTAAAACCTGGGTTGTGCTAATCTATATTGTGGTAGTAACATGAAATCAAGTGAATGAGAAATAGATGGTTATGGCTTAAAGTGACGTGTTTGTGTATCAAGTGGACTGGGGATGGAATGTCCCTGTTAGTTAGCTTCAGCTGTCAACTTCACACAGTGCAGAGTCTTGTGAGTGAGCCTCAATTGAGAAGTAGTCTAGAGCAGATTGGTCTATAGGCACATCTGTGAAGCATTGTCTTGATAATAGATTGATGTGGGAGGGCCTAGCCCACTGTGGGTGGAACTACTCCTCAGGCAGGTAGTCCATGACTTTATTTTTTAAATCTATTTATATGTCGGGTGTGGTGGCACTTGCCTCAAATCCCAGCAACCTGGAGACAGAGGCAAGTGGACCTCTGGCTTGCAGTCATCCTGGTGTACACAGCAAGTCCCAGGACAGCCAGAGCTCACAGAATATTCTCCATCTGTAGACCAGGTTGGCCTCAAACTCTGAGATCCACTTGCCTCTGCCTGCCAAGTGCTGTGATTAAATATGTGCACCACATCCTCCAGGAAACAATTACTGTCTTGAAACAATAAAAAAGCTAGCTAGGAGTAAAGCAGAGAGCAATCCATAAGCAGAGTTCCTCCTTGGTTCCTGCCTTGGTCCCTCAGGTATGAGCTTTTAATCTGGAAATGGAAGGTGATCTGATGGCTAAGCTTGGTTGTCATTAACTACATATGGATTCAACTAAGACCCTAGCAGCAGGGCACCTCTGTGAGAGGTTCTTGATTATATAACTTGAGGTGGGAGACCCAGCCTGAATCTGGGCCACACCCTTCCGGTAGCAGCCCACACAATAGGACTTAGAAGAAGGAAGCTTTTGCTTCCTGCCTGTTCGTCTTCACTCTTGCCACACAGAATTGCATAATTCCAAAAGATTGGTGACATTTGATGACAGCTATACTAGAACCAGGTTCCCAATTACATGGCTGGCATGGTAGAAAGATGAGGCCTCAGTTATGCAGCAACAAAATGGGACTAGAGGCATTGATATTGTTAAGGACCAGTTACTAGGTGAAGATCCATATTCCACATTAATAGGACAGATTAGGCTTGATGGTGCTGGGTCAACAGCTTTGAATGTTTGGCACAAAGCTGACCAAGAGTTTGACAAACTGAATCCTTTACAAAAGTAACCCAAGGTTTGAATGAATCTTTTACTAAGTTTTTACAGAGACCAACTAATGTTCTAAATAGAGCTATAGCAGATACAAATGCTAGAGAAATTCTACTTCCGTTTCTGGCTTTGGAAAATGCTAACGCTGAATGCAAAGGGGATACTAGACCCTTGAGGGCACAATCTGCATCTCTTCATCAATGGATTAAAATTCCTGAAGACATAGAAATAAGTGCTCATGATTCAGTTGTAGTTGGACAAACACCTACAGGAGACATCAAAACACAAAATGCTCACTGCTGTGTCTATGAGAATTCATGTCATTCCCTAAAGGATGGCGAACAAACTGTTTCTAAAGAGAAATTCTTCTACAATGATAATAATTCAGGGAAAAGATTTCCTATGAAATGCAGAAGATGTGGAAGGAATAGTCATGTGGCTTATGAGTATAGGTCATCCGACGATATCCAAGGCAATTCCTTAATTTCAGAAAACTGACAAAGGCCCCGGGAAAAAGCATGAACCATTAATTTCTTGTTCATCAAAAAAGGACTATTCTAAAGGACAAGAAAACAATTCAAAGTCTGATAAGACAAACAGGGCTACTGAAGACTTAGAAAACCTATTCAATAAAGATGCTCCAAATATTTTGACAAACTACTCTAAATGATTAGAGGCTGAAGTAAAATTACAGTTAGATGACATTGAGATCGAGGAGTTACTGGAGACTAGGGCCGATGTTACGAAAGTTTCCCAAGATTCCTGCCATCCAGTGTGGCCACTTCAAAAGGAATCTACACAGTTCCTAGGGAATGGAACATCGAGTCAAATAAATCAAAGTATCAGACAGCTTAAGTATACAGGACCAGAAAGTCAAATAGGAAAATTAAGACCATTTGTGGCTGATACAGCCATAAAGTTATGGGGAAGAGATCTGTTACAACAATGGAATACCCATTAACATCCCTCCAGTTTCAGAGACAAGGCAGAAACAGGTGATACTCCTGATAAAAAATTAATATTATGAAAAGGGGTTATCAAAGACAGTTACAATCTGTCCACACTGTCCGTAAACAAGATACAGCAGGAGTCGACTCTTTTACTTTATGTTTGGGAACCATGGCTGAAAAAACACCTACAGCCCTGCAACTAAAGTGGTTGACTGACTGACATTTTTGGATTGACAATGGTCTGTGACTAAAGAAAAATTACAGGCACTAGAACAGCTAGTTTAAAAACAGCTGGATGCTCAACATATAGAGGAATCTGACAGCCCTTGGAATTTCCTGTATTTGTCATCAAAAGAAATCTGGCAAATGGAAGATGTTAACAGTTCTTAGAGCAATTAATATAATTATTCATCCAAAGGGAATTTTACAGTCTGGAATCCCATTGCCTTCCATGTTACCAAAGGAATGGCCTAATGTAGTGACTGATCTAAAGGATTGATTTTTCACAATTCTTTTACATGAACATGATAGAGAGAAGTTTGCCTTCTTGGTACCTACTTTTAATACTGCCCAATACAGAGATAACACAGGAAAGTTTTATCACAAAGAATATTAAACAGTTTTGCCTTGTTTTGGTATTTTGTGCAACATCCGTTGGTGATAATTTATATGAAATTTCCTCAATCTATAACTTACCATTATAGCGATGATATCTTATTGGCTGATTCAGATAGGAGTAGATTAGAAAAGATTTCTGATGAAATAAATAGAACTTCACCTTGTTGGGTATTACAGAGTGCTCCCTCCCAAAAGAAATACAAAGAGGAGATTCTGTTAATTATCTAGGATAAAAAATAGGCCTACACTCAGTCATAGTCTTAGGGGAGGGGAGTAAGGGGAAAATGGGAGGGAAGGAGGAAAGGATCGGATAACAATTGAGATGTAATATGAATAAATTAATAAAAATATTTAAAAAATAGGCCTACAGAAAACTAGACCACTAAAAGTACAAATCAGAAGAAACCAATTAAGGACTCAATGATTTTCAGAAATTGCTAGGAGATATTAGCTGGCTGCAGCCTACAAATGGTTGGACTACCCAAGAGCCAGGTAATTTATTCAAACCTTACAAAGTGATAAGGACTTAAATAACCCAGGAAAGCTATCAGCTGAAGCTGAAATTGAATTTGCTCTGTTAGAAAGGAAATTACAAGATTCATAAACAGAGCACCTTGGTCCAAAGAAGGCCTGTGCTTTGGTTATCTTGCCTTCTACTCACTCTGCCCCAGGAATTCTTGTGCAGAGGGAAGATTGTATCTTAGAATGGATTTTTTTTTACCACACAAATAAAGCAAAAAATTAAAATCCTACATAGAAAGGGTTTCTGAATTGAAGAGGAAAAATGAGACTTCAGTGTTGCAGTTATTTTTACCAATTTGGCCTAATAATGTTTATTATTTGGCCTATAGTTATTAATATGACAGTATTTTCTAACCTGCTAGCAATCAATTAAGATACAGACACCTGATATATTTTAAAAGTCTTAATTAACTTTAGGTAGGGCAGATATCAATCCCCTAAACTACTTCCCATATCGGGGCAGGTATCCCATATCTGTTTCTGCTACCATGCCATCTGCTTCTGAATAATTTCTATCAAGCTACCTCCCATCCATAATCCCAAACACTTGCTAATTTATCATCATCTGGGCCAAGTCTCCATCCAAGCCGGCCATGTGTTTCTCCCCCACCTACCCCATCAGGCAGCCTCCTTCTTCTCTCCTCACCTCTGGTCTGGTATCCTCCCAGGATTCTCTCTGTTTCACCTAGCCCTGGAACCTGAGCCACGCCTATCCATTCATCTGCCCTGCCAAGGTGTGATGGCCTTTTATTGGTCAAACGGGTTAGTCTCATAGGCAAGGTACAGGTAGGTAGCAGAGACAGCAAGAAGTAATTAGCATCAAATACACCAGACCAACCTCCACCACTTCATCAATTAGCTGGAATAGATCCATCTATCTTAGTTTGTGGTACCTTTTACTAATGCTGAGATTGCCTCATTATGGGCAGACAATGACCATTGGCAGAGAACTTTTTTCAAAGAAATTAACAACAGATACCCCACAGCAAGCAACTTCATAAAAAGATCTAGTTGGATTCTTCTTCATATAGTTAAGAGGATTCCAATTTCTGATGCACCTACATTTTACACTGAAGCCAACAAATGAAAAAGGTCAGGTTGTAAATCAGAAAATATAAGTAAGGTTGTTGAGAGTCCTCATGATTCAGTTCAAAAAATCAGAATTATATGCAATTCTGATCATGTTATCAGATTTTCAAGAATCTCTTAATGTAATAATTAGCTGCTGAAAGAGTTGTTTTGCTTATAGAAACTGGTGATCTAATTCAGGATGAATTCCAATTTAACTTCACCATTGATTCAATTATAACAAGTTTGCAGAGATAGAAAACACCCATTATATATAACACATAGAAGATCTCATACAGGTCTACCAGGCCCTCTAGCACAAGATAATGATGAAATTGATCAGATATTGATAGGTGCAAACATGGTTTTGTTTTGATCCTGGAGGGTCCAGGAAGCAGTATCAATATTGAATCAAGGTACCAATATCAAATCAGTGATCACTGTGTGTCTGGGACACAAGGGAAAGTTACTTGGACCCCTGTGGAGTCCAGCTTGTCCCAAGGACAGCTAGCTTATGTTTAAAGAGAATAAAAAGTCCAACTTGACTCAAGGTCTCAGTCTGTGCCCAGGGTCCAGCTTGACTCAAGGACAATCAGCTGTGTCTAAAAATATTCCACTACCCTTGAAAGGTACTAACCCCTCACTGCTAGCCTGATAAATTCTGCTTTTCCAAAAAGGTATAAAAAGGCACTTGCTCCTGCTTTTTGAGGTCTGCAGCTTGAAAGAGCTAGACCTTGATGCATGGGCTCAATAAAATTCCTGTGTGTATTGCATCGACATCAGACTCCATTTCTTTCTGGGGACTCTGGGTGTAGACTAGAGATCTCTTTGAAGGTCTAAGTATTACAATTCCAAATGTAGGATATGGAACAGATTTGTCTGATGTTGTGGTGTGTGGTATTTTTCTTCTGGAAACAGTTGTGAGAGATCAGGTGATGTTTTCTACTAAAATGGGAACTGACGTATGCAGGGGCATGGTCTTTGCCAACTGATAAACATCCTAGTCCTGACTCTAAGAGGATATACATGCACCCCAAAGCAAGAGGCTTGTTTTGTGTGTGTGTGTGTGTGTGTGTTTTGGTTCTTTGGTTTTGCCATTGCCTCTTATTGTTTGGTTATTCATTGCTCCACTTTGGGATGCTCCTAGAGAGAACAGCTCTACAGAATGCATCAAGGTTCCCGCTGCTGCTCTGGCTTTCACCTGTTGCTCCAGGTTCCAGGTGCTGAGGTTGCAGACAATTTGTTGAGTTGTTGGTTTGCTATATGGGGTCTGCAAAATCCTAACTATAAAGATTTGAAATGCTCCAAGGATTTAAAACGGTCTATGTGTGCTGGTCTCATTCACCTCTTTTCTTACCTATCTAGATTAGGTGGGTTAGAAGGGAGGTTTAAACATTAAATAACCCTAAAGAAAGTACTACTCAGCTATTAAAAACAAGGAATTCCCGAAATTTGTGGACAAATGGATTGAACTAGAAGTGGTCATAATGAGTGAGTTAATCCAGAAGCAGAAAGAGTCAAATGGTATATACTTACTTATATCTGGACACTAGGCCAAGGGATATGTCTCATGAAAGTCTTCACTTACCAGGAAAGTGAGACAGAGGGGAGGACATCCTATTGGGACTCTAGGTGAGAGAAGCATGGGAGAACGGGGAAATAGAAGGATCCAGAGGGTCTTAGAAACCTACAAGAAGAACATTATGATGGGCAGATCTGGGCCCAGGGGTTCTTCTCAAACTATGGCACCAGCCAAGGACAATACATGCAGTAAGCTTCGAACCCCTACCCAGATCTAGCCAACGGACAGCACATTCTCCACAATTGAGTGGAGAATGGGGTCTGACTTTCACACGACCCCATATTTGTGCCCCATATTTGACCACGTCCCCTGGATGGGGAGGCCTGGTGGCACTCAGAGGAAGGATAGCAGGCTACCAAGACGAGACTTGATACCCTATGAGCATGTATAGGGAGAGAAGGTCCCCTCAGTCACAGTCTGAGGAGGGGAGTAAGGGGAAAATGGGAGGGAGGGAGGAATGGGAGGATACAAGGAATGGGATAACCATTGAGATGTAATATGAATAAATTAATAAAACATATAAAAAAAGAAAGTAGGTTTAAAAAGTTAAAGCCTATGGTAGCTTTAGAGTTTAAAAACAAAACAAAACAAACAAAACATGTAAAGAACAAAGGTTTAAAGAAGGAATTTTCTATCACCTGGCAACAGGTCAAGGAAATTGTGGGGGGAAATCCAACTATCCTTTTTCTAACAAACTCCATTACCTGCAGATGAGGGGGACAAAATTTTATAAGACATGCTGACTTGATGACAGGCTTCAGTTTTCCACTTTTCTGACTTGGCCTCAGTTTCTATTTCTCAGAATTCAGGAAAACAATCTGTGAAAAAGCCATAGCTCACAAGCAGCCAATCAACTCACAGGTCAGGTTGACCAAAGACTATGTTTATTTACTTTAGGGCCTTGCTGTCCCCAGGAGAAAACACAGATGGACCTAACCAATCAATTTAAAGGTCAAATCTGAGTAGTAGCCAAACCTCAATGACTCACCAAAATCTCCAGTAACTAGGAAGAGTCCCCAAACAAGTAGCCAATCCTGAATCCCCTTGTAGACTCTGACTCACTTCTAAACAATCAGTTTAAGAGCCATCACAAGACCCTCGGACTGTTGATTAATTGAGTCTGCATGCTTACTTCGGGATCGCCGTTTTGAAAATGGTAACAATCCTTGTACACTAAAATCTCCGCAGAATAACCTCTCTTTGATTTTGCATGCTGTCTGAGTCTGGGATCTTTCTTCAGCAGCTCACAGAGACCTTAACACAGGAAGTAACCATAAAGGTAGTCAAAGAAATGAAATTTGGCAAATGGGTGTATTTCATTTTAGAGTTTGGTAAACTGTAACATGTGCACCATACTATAGACACATATTTAGGATTTCAATGGGCAGCAGGCTTAAGTTCTGAAAAAGGCTGATTCTGTTATTAAGTATTTATTAGAAGTTATGCCAATTATGAGTGTACCTATACAAATGAAGACTGGCAGTGTTCCATCATAAGCGCTAATAAAATGAAACAGTTTTTACATATTATAACATAAAACATGTTACAGTTATACCACATAATCCTACAGGACAAGTGGTCATTGAAAGATCCAATCATACTTTAAAAGAAATGTTTATCAAACAGAGAGGGGTATCAAAGACCCCCAGAGACAGATTACATAAGGCCTCACTGACTTTGAATTTCTTGAATGCTAATGAACAAAAACAACGTCTGCTGAGAAACACTGGATTATAGAAAAAGCGACTGTGTTAGATCAGCCTGGCTATTTATAGGACATCCTAACCTCAGAATGGAGCTCAAGAAATGTGCTAAGCTGGGGTAGAGGCTTTGTGTATGTTCTTGCAGGAAAAGGGAACTGATGGGTTCCATCAAAACCGATAAAAATCAGATATGACAGAGGAAAAACCCCTGAAGATCTTGTTCACACACACACACAAAAAGAGAGAAATCAAGAAGACCAAACAACTCTTCCCAATGGAGAATGGTAAGTTGACAGCAGTAGGAGCTCAAGCTCTCCCGCTACAAGATGCTTGTCAGCTCTTTCTGGACAGGGCCCACCCACACAACTTAGTAATGAGTAACCTCCAAGAAATGATGGGCGAGGCTTCACTTGCTGGAGCCTAAAATGGAACAATGGACCAAAGACTTAGAATTTTCTCGTCTCTTTGCTTGATTTTTGCTTGAAAGCTTTTTATTGTTGCCAACAGTGGGAAATAAATAGAACACTTTTGTTGTTTGAAATTGCTAAAACATGACATTTTTGGAGATTATGACTGGAATTGAGATGAAATATTTCAACAGGATGGTGGTGGCATATGTCCTTAATCCCAACACAATGGACACAGAGACTGGCTGATCTCTGTAAATTCTAGACCAGCTTAGTCTACACAGTAAGTCAGGGTGTGACCCCCTGTTGATAAGATAAACTACTTACAAAGACAATCTAGGATTCAAAGTGACAAAATTTTCCTAAAAATTACTATGTAAGTTCCTTTTTCTTAATACTGGGTGATATGTCCTTACTGATCTCAAGGATGGATGCCCATCAATCTTAGGCTTATGTAAGGAGAAATTATGTCACACTGCTCTAAAAAGGCCAGCCAATCTCCCTGAAAGTGGGGCTTCAACAGGAGAACTGTGCCAAAGGGCAACTTTATTTAAGAGATCTATTCTGTTGGTCAATGCAAGGACACAAAATGGGTGTGGAGACAACCATGCAAGCCGCATGTCTCTCACATCAAAAAGCCTTTGTATGCTGACTGAGTTGAGGTGTCCCTGCACTGACAGCTGGCTTATCCCTCTGAACACAAGACATTTTCATGGAGGAAAGATGGCAGTCATGTCTGATGCAAAGAGACACAGGGGACTGACAGGTAACAAAGTACATGCCAGTCTCGTTAGATCCCAGAAACTCAAAGGCTACAATTCATATGTTTTAAAGACAAGAGCATCCATCCCATATGGAGGGAAAAGGTGAGACAAAAATTGCTGCAACAAATGTAAAAACGTAGGTACAAGATTCCTAGGCTATGCTTAAACTCTAAAATAAATGGGAGTTTGAATAAAGATTTTATTTTTAAAAAATGTAATGCCTTTTCAGTTGCTCAGGGCAACTGGCCTTTCTCTAAAATGGGAAGCTTTCTCTCCAGAGATGGGTAGCAGCCTGGCCTACACAGCCAGTGCCATAGATCCTAGAGAAGGAAACTTAGATTTATACAATTTGTTTTGATTTCAATTAGATAATGATGTATCTTCTTTGGTAATGGTAATATTATACATCCTCTTTGAGAAGGGTCAAAATAAAACAGACCCATATGAAAAGGTTGCTCTGTTCTCACAAAGAGCAGAAAACCATCTTTAACTGATCTGTACATCCTGCACCACTCATATACTTATAATTTAAGGACTGTGCAATGCTTGTGAGAAAGTATATATTTACAGAACAAAATTACCTGACACTGGTGACACTGGATCAGAGCTGACAGAGTTCATCTCCAGCATGCTGAGTGCTGACACAGCTGTTCCAGCATCCTGCATGTTCCAGCCTCACTCATCAAAGCCTGGTCCCAGGGGAGCACTGAAGAAAGCTGGGTAGAAGGACAGGAAAGGGAAGGCGGGACTTCCTAGTGGAAAGGGAGGTGTGTTCAGGGACTCTAAGAGGATGGCAGGACACATGGCTGGAGAAACAGACTGATGGAGTTGGAGCTGCCCTGAGAGTCATCAGATTGGCAAGTGGTTGGCTTTTTAAATTTATTTTTTATTTTTAAATTTTATTTTATTAATTTATTCATATTACATCTCAATTGTTATCCCCTCCCTTGTATCCTCCTATTCCTCCCTCCCTCTTGCTTCCCCCCTACTCCCATCCCCTACGTCTGTGACTGAGGGGGACCTCCTCCCCCTATATATGCTCTTAGGGTATTGAGTCTCTTCTTGGTAACCTGCTATCCTTCCTCTGAGTGCCACCAGACCTCCCCATCCAGGGGACATGGTCAGAAATGGGGCACTAGAGTTCTTGTGAAAGTCAGTCCCCACTCTCCACTCAACTGTGGAGAATTTCCTGCCCATTGGCTAGATCTGGGTAGGGGTTTGAAGTTTACTGCCTATATTTTCCTTGGCTGGTGCCATAGTTTGAGCAGTACCCCAGAACCCAGATCTGCCCATCATAATGTTCTTCTTGTAGGTTTCCAGGACCCTCTGGATCCTTCTATTTGCCCATTCTCCCACGCTTCTCTCACCTAAAGTCTCAATAGAATGTCCTCCCCTCTGACCCACTGTCTTGGTAAGTAAAGTTTTTCATGGGATGTGTCCCTTCGAATAGTGTCTCTATATAAGTGAGTATATATCATTTGTCTCTTTTTGCTTCTGGGTGAACTCACTCATTATAATAACTTCTAGTTCAATCCATTTGTCCACAAATTTTGGGAATTCCTTGTTTTTAAAACATTTCTATTTCAGTATCTGATTTCCACTCAGAGTGCTTACAATGTAAAGTTGATCTTGCTAGGCATGGCCAACAAAACTATCCTAATCTTGTTCAACCAACTGTTTAAGTGCATTTCCTATAGCTCCCAGTTTTGATACTCATAAATACTATTCCCACAGTCATCTTTGACCACTCTTGACTAGTATGAAGACTTAAGTAGCTGTTTGTGCTGTGTCTCTAGTGTGGTTTCTGCCTATCTATAAATGCCTCAAAAGATAACTACACCATTGCAAAATTCCAACCTCACAAAATCTCAACTGTAACAAACAGCAAAAAGTGGTTGGCTTTTGAGTGGGGTTTAAAGGTGCTAGGATTAGAGTAGCTCATATTCTGCCCAGCATAGTGCTTACAGCTTACAAATAAACCATTCTCTCTTGTCTGTCACTGGGGAACTAGCTGGTTAAAGTACTACTGCCTTAACATTTTACTTTGTCTTTTAATAAAGAAAGAATATTTTTTCATTCAACACAAGAACCTTATGTTTACTTCCAATAGTAAGTAGAGCCAAGCAGTAATGGAGAAACATCCCTCCCTCCCTCCCTCCCTCTCTCCCTTCCTTCCTTCCTTCCTTCTTCTCCCTCTCCCTCCCTATGTCTGTCCCTCTCTCTGTCTCTCTCTCCCCCATCTCTTTGTCTCATGTTAAAAAACATTGAAATTTGAAACTGACAGATACACATGCAAGGAACACTCACATGCCCATAAAAATAAAAATTAAAAATTGTTTAACTGTACAAGGTGACAAATATGGGTCCAGTTGCATTTTTTTACACATAGACATCCAGTTAGACCAGCACCATTTGTTGAAGATGCTATCCCTTTTCCATCGAATGGATTTGGCTTCTTTGTGGAAAATCAAGTGACCATATGTGTGTGGATTCATATCTGGGTCTTCGATTAGATTCCACTGATCAACCAGCCTGTTGCTGTGCCAGTACCATGCTGTTTTAATTACTATTGCTTTATAGTACAGTTTGAGATCAGATATGGAGACTCCTCTGGAGCACCTTTTATTGTACAAGATTGTTTTAGCTATTCTGGGTTTTTTGTTTTTCCATATGAAGTTCAGAATTGAACTTTCAATGTCTTTAAAAAATTGTGTAGGTATTTTGATAGGGATTGCATTGAATCTGTAGATTGCTTTTGGTAGGATGGCCATTTTTATTATGTTAATTCTCCCGATCCATGAGCAAGGAAGATCATTCCATCTTCTCATGTCATCTTCAATCTCTTTCTTTAGAGTTTTGAAATTTTTTTTCAAACAAGTCTTTCACTTGCTTCGTTAGAGTAACTCCTAAGTACTTTATATTGCTTGTGGCTAATGTGAAGGGTGTAGTTTTCCTAATTTCTTCCTCTGCAAGCTTGTCATTTGTGTATAGGAAGGCTACAGACTTTTTTGAGTTAATTTTGTATCCAGCCAATTTGCTACCAACCCTACATCTGACAAAGGTCTAATATCCAAAATATATAAAGAACTCAAGAAATTAAACACCACCAAACCAAATAACCCAATTGAGAAATGGGGCTTGGAACTAAACAGAGAATTCTCAACAGAGGAATATCAAATGGCTGAGAAACACTTAAAGAAATGCTCAACCTCCTTAATCATCAGGGAAATGCAAATCAAAACAACTCTGAGATTCCATCTTACACCCATCAGAATGGCTAAGATCAAAAATTCAAGCGACACCACATGCTGGTGAGGATGTGGGGAGAGAGGAACACTCCTTCATTGCTGGTGGGAATGCAAACTAGTACAACCACTTTGGAAATCTATCTCAGAAAACTGGGAATAGGGCTTCCTCAAGACCCAGCTATTCCACTCCTTGGAATATACCCAGAAGATGCTCCAGCACACAACAAGAAAATTTGCTCAACATTGTTCATAGCAGCCTTATTCATAATAGCCAGAACATGGAAACAGCCTAAGTGTCCCTCAATAGAAGAATGGATAAAGAAACTGTGGTACATATACACTATGGAATACTATTCAGCTATTAAAAACAAGGAATTCCTGAAATTTGTGGATAAATGGATTGAGCTAGAAATGATCATAATGAGTGAGTTAACCCAGAAGCAGAAAGACTCAAATGGTATATACTCAATCTGCATATTAGCCCAAGGGGCATGTCCCATGAAAGCCTTCACTTACCAGGAAACCGAGACAGAGGGGAGGACATTCTAGTGGGACTCTAGATGAGAGAATCATGGGAGAATGGCAAAGTAGAAGGACCCAGAGGGTCCTAGAAGCCTACAAGTAGAACATTATGATAGGCAGATTTGGGCCCAGGGGTCCCGCTCAAACTAAGGCACCAGCCAAGGACAATACAAGTGGTAAACCTTAAACCCCTACCCAGATCTAGACAATGGACAGAACAGTAGAGTGGAGAGTGGGATATTACTTTCTCACATACTCTGGTGCCTCACCTTTGACCATGTCCCCTGGAGGGGGAGACCTGGTGGCACTCAGAGGAAGGACAGCAGGTTACCAAGAAGAGACTTGATACCCTATGAACATATACAGGGGGAGGTAATCCCCCTCAGGAACAGTCATAGGGGAGGGGAATAAGGGGAAAATGGGAGGGAGGGAAGAATGAGAGGATACAAGGGATGGGATAACCATTGAGATGTAACAAGAATAAATTAATAAAGTAAAAAAATTGTTTAACTGCCAAAAATAAAAACATTTTTGAAATAATATTTAAGGCATGGCCTCACTATGTTTTTTATCCAAGTTATGAACTCTTAATCTACCTTCCTCAGTCTCCCAAGTACCTTGGATTACAGGCCTGTGCCATGTAGCCCAGTTTATTTAACTCTAAATGCTTATTCGAGGTTTCAGTACTCTGCAGTCTGGACAAAACTCAGGGAATACACTTAACAGGGATGGAGAAAAACATTCTCGCATTGGCATTACCCTGTTCTGCAAGCTTCCCTTGATAGTAGCATCATAGTACACATCTCACAAAGGTTGCCACATCTGTCACAAGCTGCATGGGCATCTTGAAGCATACATTTATTGACTCAAAATATATGGTTGCCATTATCTTGCCATGAGAGATAATATAACCAAAATGGAAGGATCTATGAGTCTAAAATTCTGCAGTGGGTACTTGCTGCTGTGCAGGGAGAAGGGAAGCCATGAAAATTGGCTGAAGACTCTCCTGCCCATTGAAGTCCACTGAGCTCCTGACTAGCTCTGTTTTTGATCATTGTTAGAGCCTAGTGAGATGAAACTTATTTTCTATGCTAAGCAGGCTTGGCATTCTTCCTTGAAGACCACCAATGGCCATGTGAGACTCTGGATAATGAATAAGTAGATAGATAGATGGATAGATAGATAGACTGACAGACAGAAGATAAATGGATGATAGGTATATAAATAGATGATAGACAGATTGAAAATAGATGACAGAGAAATAAATAGATTGAAAGATAGACACACAGACAGACAGACAGACATACAGACAGATACCTGCCAGCTAAGAATGGGGCTCAGTGCTGGAGTACTTGTCTAGCATGCATTATGCCCTAGGTTTAATCCACAATTGGATGGGAGAGGCCTTCAAGGCAGCCCCACTTTGTAAGAGAAGATGGTGACCAGGACAGGAGAAGGGAGAAGATGAGGATGCTGCATAATACAAGGATCTGGAGAGGAACAGGAGGCAGTGACACCTGCTCAAATATAGCTAAACGGGACCACTGCAGAGCCAGTCCCTGCCAGCTTGGTCAGCACACACTGAGCTCTCCTTCCAGGCCCATGATGCTTTGAGACAGGAAGTGGCTAGATGCTGTCCTCATCCTAGGGACCTCCGTCCTGATGACATGACCAGGTTCCTTCTGTGCAAACCTTAACTCACAGCACAAGTGTGGGCCCCAAATTGTGCAAGTGAAGGAGGTCCTTGGGGGAATCTCAAGCTCTTTCCATTTGGTGAGAAGGACCACACAGGCTCACATAGATGCACATAGTTTATTGGATACAGAGATACAGGCTATTTGGGCTTTGCCTCCCCAAGCCCAGGGTCACCTGGGATATTGATCCCTGCAGGTGGGTATTCTCGGCTTAGAGGAGATGCTACAGTGTGGGGATGCACCACTGAGCCCTGACCATGCTCCTCCTCTTACTCATTTTCTTACTTGGCATCATCATCATCATCGTCATCATCGTCATCGTCGTCGTCGTCGTCATCGTCATCATCATCATCGTCATCATCGTCATCATCATCTTTGTCTTTATCTTTATCAGTGTCTCTGCCTCCTTCTGACTCCTCTTCCTTCTCTTTGGGATTGTCAGAGCTCTCCATGGGCTTTGGGACAGGTCCCCATTTGAAGCCCATCCCTTTGATGCAGAGGCCTGGTGAGTGCACACCATTAACAGTCACTAGGGACTTGTTTGAACCTCCAGTGTCAGTAAAGGTAAGGCCCTTTCTAATACCAAAGGAAGCCACACGCCCCTTGTCAGTAGTGAAGTTCAGGGAAGTCAGGCAGAGCCTTACGCTGCCATTCACCTGTATCACATGCTCTCCATTCTCCAGAAGAAACTCTTTGTTCTTTAGTGACCGGGTTCCATAGACATCACTCGACGTGTTGCCAAATATCAGCTGGATGCTGGAGGGAAATCAAGTCAGTACAACCTCAGGAATGGCAGTTATTTCTCACATCTGCACAGTGCACAAGTGTCCTGGTCACAGTTCAGTCTCCAGAAGTGCCCTGCCCAGAGTCCTTCCTCTTTCTGCCTCTTCCAGACTCTTCCCTCCTCATAGGACCTCAGAGAGGCTGGCGCAGGTCAGGCGTCTGCACCTGGTCAGCTAGATCTGTCAGTGCCATCCATTCCTGAGCCTGAATCTTTTGCAGGGTCTACCCAACTCATAGCTTCCCCTCTGGAGCCTCCTCCCCTATCAGCCCCAAACCAGGCAGCAGCCACACTGCTAAGGTCTGGAGACCTCATGGGCTGAGACCAGAGACACAAGGTCTACTCTCACTGTATTCTCAGTTGGGAACACAAGAGCCCTGGAAGCTGTTCTCCTGAGGAAAGAAGCGAGATGACCAGTCCAAGTCTTCTAGACCATTCCTATAGCCAACTTCTTTCTTTGCTTGCTAGGTAAAATGTGTAGTACCAAATCAGACCCCATAGAAAATGCAGGAAGGATGTCCAATATAATTAGAATCTCAGATCCTCGTGAGTAATTTTCAGTACAAGTATATGTCCCATGTTACATGTTTTATTGGCTTGTTTTTGACAGTGATTCATTCTTTATTGTGTGCACATGTGTGCATTTATATATTTGTGCATGTCTATTCATGTGCCAAGGCCTTAGTGGAGGTGTGAGGAGAAGCATTAGATTTCCTTCTCTCTTTCCACTAGTGGGTCCATGGATCA
The DNA here is from genome assembly GCF_964271855.1 of Acomys minous. Lineage (NCBI taxonomy): Eukaryota > Metazoa > Chordata > Mammalia > Rodentia > Muridae > Acomys > Acomys minous. Next base: position 41,305,939 of record NC_140498.1, read on the forward strand.
AATGCGGGTGGTCAGTTTGGCTAGCAAGCCACTTTCCTGCCAGAGCCATCTTGACCGACCTTACAGCTTTAGTGGTGCTGAAAGTGAACCTATGTTCCTGCATGTTCTAGACAAGTCACTAGGCTACATCATCACCATCACCCCCACCGTCATCGTCGTCGTCATCATCATCATCATCATCATCATCATCATCATCATCATCATTATCATTCTCTCTCTCTCTCTCTGTCCTTTTGTCTTTCTTTTTAATTTGTTTGAGACAGGGTCTCACTCTGTAGCCAGGATTTCTTTGAACTCTTGATGGTGGGCATCCTCCTGCCTCAGTATCCTGGGTTCTAATATATTGGCATAGGCCACCATGCTGGGCTCGACCCCCTCTTTGCTTTCTATTCTGAGACAGGGCTTTGCTAAGTTGTCCAGGTTGACCTTGAAGTGACTCAGTAGCACAAACTGGCCTTAAATTTGCTATTCTCTGGCATCGTCCATGTGGGTGGCAGAGATCACAGGATGGGGACACCGGACAATGCTCCAATATGGAAAGTTTAGCTATGCTCTCTCCAGGAGTTCTTAGGATGAGGTGGGAAGATTCCAAGCATGAGGCCAGCCTACAGTGCATAATGAGATCCTGTAGGACAAAGCTGAAGGCTGAAGGTTATAGACAAAACACAGTGGGATGCCTTCTCTTAAACCCTGAGCACCCTAAAATGGAAAAACCAGCATATCTATGCTGTAAATATTGAATTGTGTGTGTAGGTGATGTGTGCATGTGTGCTTGCCATTGTGTGTGTTTTCCTCAATCACACACCAACTGACTATATAGATATGATGTGTGTGTGTGTGTGTGTGTGTGTGTGTGTGTGTGTGTGTGTGTGTGCTAGCTATACATGTTTCTATCCACCGGTCTGTGCATGAGTATGTAAAGGCTGGAGCTGGGTGCTGACTGTCCTTCTCTAAGGCTGTATGTCGTACTGACTTATAGAAGATAAATGTTGCAGCTAGTCTAGGTGGCAAAGGCGCTCCTGGGTTCTCCCTATCCCAAAGCCTTAAGACCACAGACCTGTGCTGATGTTCTCAGATTTCACATGGGTGCTGGGGTCCAAACTGAGGGCCTCACACTTGCACAGCTGACACTCTATCCTCCAGGCTTTCTCCTTAGTCACTCAACATTGAATTTTAAGGACTCAGACAACCTCAGTATTGCACAGGACACACACTAAAACCATATTGATTGTTCATCTGAAGTTCAGTTAACCTTGGGACTGTGCCTGCATTTACCAAGCTTGGCAACAGCAACACAAGGTCTCTGTGGCACTCTAGGAGAGCAAAAATTCTGAAGAGACAGACACTGGTGAGGACAGTCAAGATCTGCCTGTCTAGAGGGATAGGCTGGCCTTTCTGGGGCAGAGTAAAAGTCTAGAGTGGAAGAGTGAAGTTCACGTTTCATGTCCTGTGAGCAGTTTCTGTTATTTCCAAGAGGCACTAAGGCCTCTAGATCTACCTGGAAGAGCGGCTGTCAAGCCCCAGTGATGCTTTGTGAAGTAGAAATTCAGATGTCCCTCTCCCCGCTGCCTCCCAGTCTTGCCCTAGCCCAGGCATTCCAGGCCTGAGGAGGCTAGCTCAGGTGAGGGCTCTAGATAAGCCACAGAGAATGGGCCCAATGAGGAGAGGTGCAGGGGAGCCTGGGAGTCAGTGTCCTACTCACCCATTGATGTTGTTTACTGGTGACAAGTGGACTCGGATGCCCTTGAGTTCTCCCTGATCCTCACCATGAACGTAGAAATAGGTGCCGATGTGTTTGCCCTGTATTTCTGGGAAAGGGAGGCAGTAGGAGAGTTTTTGGGACCACTCCCTCGCTCTGAGGCCCTTATGCCAAGACAGGACATGGGTGGGAGGTGGAGGCCACAGAGGAGGCTCAGGTACTCACCCTGGGCTCTGCAGGTGGAACTGGCAAGGACAGCCAATGTCATCAACAGCAGCATGGCTCCTGAGGGTTTGGGGCACAAGTCTGGAGCTTAGAGGGAGCCACAGGGAGATGTCAAGGCTTCACCAAGGCTCTGAGGAAAGGACATCAGGTGTAAGGGATCCCCATGCCAGACGAGACAAGGAAATATCCCAGAACTCTCTTTCTCCACAGGCTCAAAAGGCTTCAGAGGAGCCCTGGGATGCTTTAACACACAAACCCACACTGTGACACCCCTATGTCACTGCGCTAGCCTTCTGACTAAGCTGTGAGCATGATGCCTCATGTTGTCACATTACACTGGGCTCCCTAAAGTCTGAAGGTGCTCCTGGAGAAACCCTATATTCCAAACCCCTCCATCCATCCTCCGTGGTCAGACTGTAGCTGGCTCTAGCCTTTCTCCCTTTCCCCTTCTGGCCTCTCCTCCTGCACCAGGCTAGGTCTGTGCTCCATGCTCCATCCTTACCTGTGCTGTGTGGCCTGAGCCCCTTCCATTGTTTTTTTATACCCTGGTGCCACTCAGCCCTTGCTGCGGTGGGCGTGATTTCTGGAAAATTCCTCGTCAGCTGGCCTTCAGAACCTGAAAGTGTGCCCAACCTTGGAAGCAATGTGTGTATTTTCTTAGAGACCATTCAAAACTATGTACTCCACCTGTTTCCCTACTGTGTACTCATCTTGTTTGAGCTTATCTTGCCTGTAAGAGAACAATGGATCCAGCCTTACTATTCCTTGGACTTCCATGTTATCAGGTTTTACAAGCTGTACTGAACAAGTAGTTTTCATCTTGAACTTTGTTCCCTCTTCCTCCCTCAGGACCCTTTCATCCCCTGACCCAGAATGATGTACATGTGTTTGCCTGTAGCGCTGACTTCGTCTGCAGAGAGTAGCAGATTGAAGACAGCCTTGTAGATGACAGTGCCTATCACAGATGTTGGAAGCAACATCCAGATCCAGGTTGGTAACATCCGCTAGCTGAGCTTTTTGTTTGATTGCTTGTTTATTTGTTTGTGTGTCTTTTTCCAATGCTCTACTGGGTCAGTAGGGAACAGTAAAGAAATTTCTTCCCTTATGAAAATAAAAGTCTGGTAAAATATTCTTAAGACAGAAATTGTACATTTTTTCACCCCCTTGATCAATAAGCAGTGGAGGTGACCTTCTGTTGATCAGGAAGTGGCCAGATGAGATCTGGTTTGCTCTCATTTTAAATGACTGTGTTAGAAATAAGTTCAGAGTTTCAAAGGGCTCCAAAGCATGGCAAAACCTTCCTTCCGGTACAAAGCAGGTGCCACAGACAACAGCAGATCAAGCAGGAAGTTCAATAGGTTGTTATTTTACTGCTGTCTTTTATTAGCTGGGGGGAAAGACCTCGCCGTTTCATTCATTTGTTTTTTGATTGGTTAGTTTTAAAAGAATCCGGTGCATAGAAATGAAGGAAAGCAGGAAGGGTTGGGCTGCTCAAGTTCTGGGAATGTAGCAGCCTTCCTAGGTTTTGCATAAAGGCTGGAGAGGTGCAGAAAGGTGAACAGCAAGTGTTACTCTCAAAGAGGTCCAGGGTTCAGTTCCCAGGCCCATGTGATGACTCAACCATCTGTAACTCCTGTTCCCTTATCTCCAGTGCCTGCTTCTGATCTCTGTGGGGATCAGTCACAGGCGTGGTACACATACTTTTTTTTCTTGCCATTTCCATGTTGACCATCCAGATACAATGAGTATTGTATGAAAGAGATTGCTTCTCATGTGCAATAATCCTGGCTGTCCTGGAACTCTCTGCAGACCAGCCTGGCCTTGAACCCACAGAGATCCAGCAGCCTCTGCCTCCGCATCCTGAGTGCTGAGATTAAAGGCATGCACCACCACTCCCAGCTAAGATTTCTATGCCTTTAAATGAAAAGTGTTATTATACAGCATTTATATAAAGTTTAGGCATATAGCTATATACATCTTAACTTTGTTTATTTATCCTGTGAGGGAGCACATGTGCCACTGTACATGTGTGCACATCAGAGAACAATTGACAGAAGTCAGTTCTCCAGCATCTCCTCCTCCACGTGAGTCCCAGGGACTGAACGCAGGGCATCAGGCTTAGCAGCAGTCACCTTTACTTGCTAAGCCACCCTGTTGGCCCTACACACATTTTAAACCTATTTATAGTTTATTATTATTTTTTTAGATGTGTGCATTCATTTTCAGTCACATCTATCCTGGGTGTTAAATGTACTTGGATCACTTTGAATTTATAATTATTTATAAATGGTCCTTTAAAAGACTTCAACATAAACAGATACTTAAATGAACCTCTTCTGAGGACCCTCACAAAAACTTCAGAAAACAGAAGCAATTGTCCCTTTTTTAAAGATTTATTTTATTTTTAATTATGTAGAAATATGTGGAGGGAGCAGGTGTCCTCAGAGTCCTAAATGGCATGTTATATCCTTGAAGCTGTAGCCACAGCTGTGTGAGCTTCCAGACGCAGGTGCTGAGAACTAAATCCGGTTCCTCTGGAAGAGCAGGAAGCTCCCTGAACCACTGTGTGGCTTCTCCAGCTCTATAAGCAGTTATCTTAACAAAACATACGATCTTGATAATTTGGCGATGTCGTGCATGCCACATTAGATCTTAAAATAGCCAATCACATAGCAATACTTACCACTGCGGCTCCTTAAATGAGAAAGTCCTTCACTGACCTGGGTATTTGCTTCTGTTTAGGGAGGTTTAGGAGCTGTAGCCTTGATGGGAGAAGTTGATCACCTGTGTGGGCTCTCAGAGTTTAAAAATCAAAACATTTCTAGTTTATCCTTTCTGCTGTGAGTTTGCAACTGAATGTGTCAGCTCTGAGCTCGCTGCTGCAGGGGCCAGACTTGCCGCCAGCTACCACACTGTCCCCACCTTTTGACTCCCCACCCAAATAAACCCTTTCTTCTCTAAGTTGCCTTGATCATGGTGCTTTATCATAGGACTTGGACAGCCACAAAAATGCTTTATCTATGAATAGACACCACCATCATCACAATTAAGCCCCTAGCTATCCACTGTGGGGCAGAGGGAGCATAAGCCTTGCCTGCTGGCACTAATGGTACAGCCACTTAGTTTTCTGCCTCCATCAGCCAATTACCATATATGAAAACACAAAAGACTCACTAACAGTAAGATTAGATTGCACGCTCACACCATAAGAAGACAGTTCAGCGCCTGAGGATGTTGCTCAGCCTGCAGAGCACATGCCTAGCATGTACAAGGCACTTGGTTGGGTCCCCATCACCACACAAACTGGACATGATCACTCAACCTGTAATCCTAGCACTTGAGAGATGGAAATAGTTCATTTTGGGCTGGATAGCAAGTCTGAGGCCATCCTACACTACACGTTCATGTGTCAATTAAAAAACAAAGACTATTCAATGACAAATGCTCTAGGGGTGCATGAACATGTGCCTACGGGAGGACCCGAGAGAGGTCTCCGGCCAAACCATTAGAGCTTGTTGAATCAGCTAGGCTAGCTGGCTAATAAGTGAGGAGACTCAAGGCAGCCCAAGCATGGCAAACATGGCTCTGGGAGGCCTTGCCCTTCCCCTCCACTCCCTCTGCCTTGCTAAAAACCATTAGATTACATCCCTAAAGCCAGCCACCAAGGCCCTTATTTGGCCACTTCCTCCTACTTCTCAGTCTGACTACCGAGGTCCAGCTATCAAAGTATTGAAGTCTAGCAATAAAAATCCCCTTTGACCTGGCTAATTAATATTCTCAATTTAAATTAAGCACCTCACAGGGTGTAGTGGTGCATGCCTATAATCCCAGCAGGGGGAGGCAGAGCCAAGGCTACCACAGAGAGCCCCGGTCTCGAAAAACCAAAAAAATAAATGAATAAATTAAATTAAATTAAATACCTCATCCTAATACATGGTTTCCTACTTTCCCTTGATAAACTGCCATTTGCCTATGGGCGACATCTGTCCCATCTTTATCCAGCGTCAGTCCTTTGTTCTCTTTTGTCCAGGACAAATACCCGTCCCTACTTTCCCTTGTTCCCTTCTTCTTCTCCTTCATCTCCTGTCTGCCTTGTCTCTTATTTCCTGCCCTCTGTCCCTCTGGGACAAATAAAATCTCCTTTGTCTTAGAGGTTCTGCACAGATACAGATCCGGTCAAAGGATGCCATAACTTGGATATCAGTCTTAGGACGACCCCATCCCTGACTCTCCTTTAGCCTGGTTCTCACACATTCGGATCTCCAGGCACCTGCCTTCTCCATCCAGCAGAGGCTCACAGGAGAGTCCCCTAACCCCCTGCCCTCCTGCACTTCTGACCAGCACCCTCCTTTCCCCTCCCTGTGCTTGGCAGGCTTTCTCTTCACTTTTGGTAGCTGCACTGCCAGGATCCAGTGTCTGCTCTTGAAGGCTTGGAAACCCTGTCAGGAAGTCTCAGATTTCTTGACCACACTGGGGGCCTTCTCTTGGTGACAGAGTCTGGGTGGTGACCCCCCCCTGTCCCAGTGACATCTGTTCTTAGTCTCTGGAGAGAGATGGGGACCCCTGCTCTCCACCTTGCCTCACTGTCCTCCACTACTGATGGAAACGCTTCCTCCCTCTGAACACTCACGTCAATGCGATGCTTTAGCACCAACAATAACTTTGGTGCCTGAAAGTGTCTCTGCTTTCTCTTCTGTCTGTTCCAAGCCATCTGTGTGACTCTTACACCCTCTGAACCTTTCGACATGCCTTGCAGCCTCTGTGCCATGTCATGCCTATTTAACCCTGGGCAAGCTGCAGGAATACTGACAGCCAGGTACTCTGTGCTCACACCCCCACAAAGCCCAAGTAAGTCTCTACACTGTAACTGATAGCAAAACTTTTAAATTATAGTTCTACTCACATTTACTAATCTGATGACATTGATGGCTACTGTAACTTTAACAACAGCAAACACTCAACTGCCTGATCAGGCCATTTCATGGGACAGGCTTGCTTTGCTGACAGCCTTCATGCTAAGAAAGATCTGGAGTTTCTAAAGGTTATGAGAACCAGACAAGTAAGTTATGTAGGTCAAGAAAAAATAAGTAATACAGGTTCAAGAAAGTAATTTGAAATATATATATAGATCTGAAGTTATGACAATTCAAGAAAATGTGTTAAGGTCTGAAGATATAAAAGGTTAAATAAGTTGTAAGAGTTTGGGAAAGTCATTTAAGGTATATGACAAGTTGTCTCAGATTTCTTTCCTCTCCCCTCCCCCTCCCCTCCTCCCCCCCTTCTACTCCCCTCCCCCTCCCCTCCCCTGCAGGCAGGACACACACTCAGCCCTCCAGTCCTCTCCATTAACCAGCCCCTTTCAGGATTCCTCTCCTCATTTCCTCATGTCCTTGTCCCTTACCAGGAAAGGACATTCTCTCCAGAACTGACTTAAACTTTGCAGAGAGAAAGCAAGAGAGAAAAGAGTCGCCATAAGGCAAGATGGACGATGAGCCCTGAGGACAGACTGACGGAGCAGAAGCCGCTCCACAGCCATCAGATTGATAAGTGATTGGCTTATGTGGGTTTTATGAGTAATAGGATTAGAGTAGCTCAGAATCTGCCCAGCATAGTGCCTACAGCTTAATAATAAATCACAGCCTCTGTGTCAATCATTGGGGAATTAGCTGGTTAAAAAAACCCTGTTGCTTTATTGATTAATGGTCTACAAGTGGGTCTCTTTCTCTTTGTGGGGGAGGGCGGTTTCAAGACTAGTTTTCTCTGTGTAGTCCTGGCTGTCCTGGAACTCACTCTGTAGACCAGATTAGCCACAACTCAGAGATCAACTTGCCTCTGCCTCCAAAATTTGGAATTAAAGGTGTGCTTTTAAATTAAATTAAAGCCACTGCTTGACTTGTGGGTTTCTCTTATGTGAGTTCCTTGGGTTCATCACTATTTCCCCAGCAGAAGGCAAAACACTCAGCTTCACCCTACAACAGTCAATTCTTCACTCACCTCCTTCCTCTGCCACCAGAGAGATTACAGGAAAAGCTGGACATAGCCAAGAATGCTCCAGAAATTTTCCAGCATGGTGCTGACTGTGCATGATATGGCCCCATGTATCTTTTCTTTCTCTCCATCCACCAACACCCTAATGTTATTTGAAGAGGACTGAGAAGATGGAAAGTGGTGCTCATAAAGCCCGTAAGCCCCAGGCTGACTGTGGCAGACAAGAAAGGCTCTCTTGTGCTGGAGTGAGGGTGGACTGGTTAGTAATCAGGGTGACTCTGCTTCTGGGAGATGTGTGTGGCTTTGCATGCAATGGCTGTGGTAGCCAGATGTCTGCACACCCATCCTGTGGGAACAGGCACTGAGAAGTGTTTACTAAGAAGCCTTGCCTCTTCACTTCTGCCCACAAAATGACTGAAAGCAAGATGAAAGTCTGGCATCTCTGTTTGATGTCTGCCACCTTTGCTTCTGCACAGGAACCACTCAGTGAGTTTCTATCTAGAAGCCTGTGGCACCTAGTTTCCCCCGTGGATGCAGGCACAAAAATAATGGGCCTTCCTAAGTTTTGACAGTGTCCAATTCACTGCAGAGCACCTCAAGTCATTGTCATAAATTTGTAATCTCCTTGCCTTCCAGTGAGATCAAAATATCACAGGATAGATCGCTTTTGGATAAGTGCAATGGTCCATGAGGGTGAGCATGTACCCTGTAGCATAATTTCCCCCTGAGAACCATCTTGTTCCTTCAAGCAATAAGAAATTCTTCCCAGCACCTTGCAAGACACAGTGGAGTTAATGACAGGCAAGACTATGGCTAGACCAGGATGGCTTGCTTATGCGTGCCTCAATTCTTTTTTGTGTGTGTGTGTGTGTGTGTGTGTGTGATTTGTCTATGTGTTCTATGCATATGTGTGTGTGATTTGTCTATGTGTTCTATGCATATGTGTGTGTGATTTGTGTGTGTTCTATGCATATGTGTGTGTGTGATTTGTGTATGTGTTCTATGCATATGTGTGTGTGTGATTTGTGTATGTGTTCTATGCATATGTGAGTGTGTGTGTGATTTGTGTATGTGTTCTATGCATATGTGTGTGTGATTTGTCTATGTGTTCTATGCATATGTGTGTGTGTGTGTGTGATTTGTGTATGTGTTCTATGCATATGTGTGTGTGATTTGTGTATGTGTTCTATGCATATGTGAGTGTGTGTGTGTGTGTGTGATTTGTCTATGTGTTCTATGCATATGTGAGTGTGTGTATGTGTGTGTGTGATTTGTGTATGTGTTCTATGCATATGTGTGTGTGTGATTTGTGTATGTGTTCTATGCATATGTGTGTGTGATTTGTGTATGTGTTCTATGCATATGTGAGTGTGTGTGTGTGTGTGTGATTTGTGTATGTGTTCTATGCATATGTGAGTGTGTGTATGTGTGTGTGTGTGATTTGTCTATGTGTTCTATGCATATGTGTGTGTGTGATTTGTCTATGTGTTCTATGCATATGTGCGTGTGTGTATGTGTGTGTGTGATTTGTGTATGTGTTCTATGCATATGTGTGTGTGTGTATGTGTGTGTGATTTGTGTATGTGTTCTATGCATATGTGTGTGTGTGTGTATGTGTTCTATGCATGTGTGTGTTCTATGCATATGTGTGTGTGTGTGTGTGTGTGATTTGTGTGTGTGTTCTATGCATATGTGTGTGTGTGATTTGTGTATGTGTTCTATGCATATGTGTGTGTGTGATTTGTGTATGTGTTCTATGCATATGTGTGTGTGTGTGTATGTGTGTGTGTGATTTGTGTGTGTGTTCTATGCATATGTGTGTGTGTGTGTGTCTATGGAGGGCAGACAAAGTGTCCTCCTCTATCACTCTCCTTCTTAGTCCTTTGATGCAGAGTCCGTCTCCAGACCTGGAGCTCCCAGTTTTCCAGCTAAGCTGACAGCCCCAAAGCTTCAGTGATCCCCCTGTATCCGGCCCCACCCACCCCAGGGTTCACCAACACCTGTGAGACCATGCTCAGCAAGTTGTATGGGTGCCAGGATCTGAACTCATGTCCTCAGGGCTGCATAGCAAGCACTTTGAAGCACTGACCAGTTCCCTGTTTCTTCTCTATTTAACCTAAAAGTCTTCTCAGTACTCTGAAGATGGAATTGGGGTCACTGATGTCACAAGGATGCTAGGTCATAAACATCAAAATATTTGTGTTTCCACATTGTCAGAATTTATTGAATAACAAAAAAATCCACAGTGGCCTCATTGGCAGCAATTTGCCAGGTAGACCCAGCCTGATAATTCTGTGCAAGTCCATAAAGGTGTTGTCTGTTTATTTGTTTTGGGTTTTTGAGACAGAGTTTCTCTGTGTATAGCTTTATCTGTCCTGTAACTCTCTCTGTAGCCTCTTAAATCCCATGTACAGAATGTTCTTGGATTAAAGGTGTGTGGCAGGGCTGGGTAGGCTTAGTTTTTCACAAACCTAATTTACTTAGTTTTCTTAAATGCTTCTACCTCCCTTCAACCCACCGATCAGAAGATATAGAGAAAGAAAGTAGAAAATGTGGGCTGTGGACCTCTTCTGATGTACCTCCTTGGAGAGATTCTTGTCTTTGTCATCAGGATACGAGCAGCCCAGCATACAACAAACAGCAGCAGTGGCAGCACCACTCAGCAGAAACAAGACTCTGTCAAAACCGCACCGTTCAGATGGTGTGTGCCACCACAGTAGCAGGACAGAGCCAGAGAGCCACAAGAAGTTCTTTGCAACATTTTTCTCTGCAAAGGGAAGAGTAGAAAAGTGAAGACCAGCAAAGCGATGTGAACCATTGCAAAGCACAGCAATGCAAAAGAGCCTTCTCTGCCTGTGGTTTTCTATTTATCCATCTCAGAGTCCACACAAGCATGTTTTTCCAGCTACCTTGCATGAGACAGCTTCCAGCAAAATATCACATGCCCTTTAACCAGTCTTTTTTCATCAGTGGAAAAACACTCCAACATCCCACATCTGGGACCAAAACAAAAAGTTGTGTTCATATAACACAACTGAGTAATCAAGAAACCAAAAACTTTGACTTTAGGTGTTTTGGTTTTCTTTGTTTCTTTCTTTGTTTGTTTGAATACAGAGTGTCTCTGTGTAGCTCTATACTAGATCTCACTCTGTAGACCAGGCTGGCCTCAAACTCACAGAGGTGCACCTGTCTCTGCCTCCTGAGGGCTGGACTAAAGCTGTGCACCACCACCTGGCTTAATATAGGTTCTTTTAACCAATTTTAATGACTAATATTACCTCTTACACTAGGTATTAATATGCACCACATGGTAAATATCTATATATATAATACATATCTTCATCCATATATAATATACAATCCAGATAGACAGATTGATTGATTGGTTGATTGATTGATAGATTACCAAATTGCTTCTAAGGACTAAAAGGTTACAAGAGAATTCTCGATGTTTCAGAGGTCTGAATGACAGGTAAACTGTTAACGGATGCAAAGAAAGTCTCTGTAGAAGTGTCATAGTGACCCAAGGGTGTGCTAGATGCAAAGGTGCTACTGTGGAATGCTAGCATGAGGTTATTGTGTAATTCAGATGTTGATTTCCGTGCCCCGCATATCTGGTTACAAGCCTTGTTCTGAGAATATCCTGTCTAAATGTTGTACAAATGCTGCTCCCCAATATGTCAATATTGTCAATAAAGCAGCTTACAGTTAACCTTGAGCAGGGGAGATAATAGGGCTGGATTTCCTGCCATCGAGGATAGGAGGAGTTAGAGGAGGAAGTAGGGGACTGTGCCACAAGCAGAGGTGCAGGTGAGATGAGGAAGATTCAGATGGAGCAGAGAGATAACTAAAAAGAAAGTTATTGGGGATTTTGGCAAAAATGGAGTCAGGATAGCATAGAGAGTTAAGAACAGACTTAAACTTCTCAAGATTGTGTTGTAAATCCTTATAAATAAATATGAGAGTCTCAATTATTTGTGTGATAGTCATCTTAAGCAAGAAACAAACAAACAAACAAAACAAAAACAAAAACCTAAGAGGAAACAGTCATAGTTTTATAAAAATATCTTAATTGTCAAGTCAGGCTGTTGCAGTTCACAGATGTGAGCAGCATTAAAGAGGTGAGACCAGCTGCAGAGGTGAGGCTTGAGATCACGGAGGCTCTAGGAGTAAGGGGCAGGATATGATCCACGTGAACAACTCACAGCGGTGCATAGTGACAAATGAGCTGAGTGGGCACAGCAGCAGCAAGCCCTGGGTTAGTCAGTTCTCTGCGTTCACCTTGGGGGCACAATTCAGGCAGTTAAATGCCCATCTTGTTCTGTGGGGAAGTTGTACCCTTTCTTTGGTCTGGCGAGCCCTCATGAATTCTTGGGAATGATTTTCCCAATATAATCTTAAAACACACATGTGCTTCTTTTGTCCCAGTTACCCTCAATACATGTATAATATGGCATCTTCTCTTCTTGCAGGAAAAAGCCATTTGTAACTCTGTGTTCCAGGTGTGGTGCCAGACAGATGGTGCTTTTCGTGTGTCCATCCAGTTGTAGAGTCATCTCTTATCCTCAGAAGGCTGTCAAAAGCTCGTTGTCACAACTACAAACCAGGCAGGAACCCCTCTGCTGGCTAGCTTTCATAGTTCTGAAAGGTGCTATGTAGCCTTCAGGTAAAGAAAAGACATCAGCGGTCCTACCCAGCAGTGGACACAGCATGGTAAAAAAACGAAAAATAAACAAACAAACAAAAAAACAAACAACAACAACAACAAAACTAAAAAAAAACCTTGGTCTTCCTGTGGGACTCCTAACAGTGGGAGCAGGAACTATCTCTAACTCTGTTGCCTGCTTTCGGGGACCCATTATTCCTACTGGGTTGCCTCTTTCACCTGTAATAGGAGAGAAAGCACCTAGTCTTACCTCAACTAGATGTGCCATGGCTGGTTGGTTTCCATGGGAGGCCTGCCCTTTTCTGGAGAGAAGCTGAGGTGGAGGTGGGGGGAGACGGTAAGTGAGGGGAGGAACTGGAAAATGACAAAGGAGGAGAAACTGCCGCTGGGATGTAAAATAAAATAAAATAGAAATAAATTAATTAGAATGGCCCCCATAAGCTCATATATTTGAGTGCTTAATCATCAGGGATTGAGAAGGATTAGGAGGTTTGCTTTTGTTGCAGTGGCTGTGGCCGTGGTGGAGGAAGTATACTATTGGGTGAGGGCTTTGGTGTTTCAAAAGCAAATCAAACCCAGGACTCCTCTCTTCCTGCTGCCTGTGGATCCAGATGTGGAACTCTCAGGGACTTCTTTTTGTTTTGTTCTTTTTGTTTTTGTTTTCATTTATTTTTTTCAAGACAGGGTCTCTCTGTGATGGGTGCTCACAGCTGCCCACTGCCCCTGCAGGTAAGTCAAGTATGCGTGGAGAGTGGCTGCCATTCTCTTTACCCTGTTACTATTTGGCAAATGCCTCAACGGCCTGGGCCTGTCCCTTCCCAGGTCTCTGAACCCCGGCTTCTACCATGTGAAGGTTGGAGGATTGACACTCTCCCTTCTGGAGCCCCACTGAAGCTTGGTGGCGGTGAGGAGCATCTTTGTCCGCCCCACCTACCTCTGGGAGGACACGTCTAGTGGAGACATTGCCCTGATCCAGCTGCGCACTTCTCTGCAGCCCTCTCAGTTCACTCCCGTCTGCCTCTCAGAAGCCCATGCTCCTCTCACCCCTGGAACTGTGTGCTGGGTAACAGGCTGGGGGTCCACCCAGGAAAGAGGTAAGGGGTGTGTTCACAGCCAGTCCCTGTGCTGTCTAGGGGATGGGCTGTCAAACTGTGGGCTTTGCATTGGCCAAGGAGCCCACTGCTGGTGGATTTGGGGAACCCCACCTGGTGTCGAGGATTCTGTCTATTGCAGAAGTGGGTAAGCTGAGTTACAGCAGCCATGGGATTATGGAAGCTTCTGGCACAGCTCACAGGGGGCAGGCTGGATGTGAACCCTGCTCCCTGATGCTGTTTTCTGGTTTGGGGACATGGGATGGAATAGAACAGAGAAATGGCAGGAGGTCTAGGCTGTCTGCATTGTGCAAGGGTTCCAGTGGGTCAGCAGTACTGAGGCCAAGCTTCATTTCCAGTGCCATATTCCACCCCACCCTCCATGGGCTACCCATCCACATCCTCTCCTGCCTACCTCATCCCCACCCATGCCCAACAACTCCTTACAGGAGGGAGGCAAACGCAGCCCAGAACATCCCAGTTTCTGCAGCCTGGTATGGAACTGCGAAAACTTGGGGCCCCTTTGTCTTCTCTTAGTCTGGCTTCCTACCCTAATGATATCACCAGAGGATTTTTAATGGGCATTTCTGCTTACAGAGAGCCCCCCACCTGGCTCTCAGCTTATGGCAGCAGGCAGGGAGGCGCTGGAGTTGGGCTGGGGGTCAAGGATATAATAGCTGGGAGAAGCTGGGAGCCCAGGGAGTAAGTTGGGCTTGTGTGGCACCACACCCAGTGGTAGTGGCTGCCAAGTAACTGTACTCACCTGTCTACACAGAGACACATAGCAGGCACCCCCTGCTGGCTCACTGTCTATATAATCTTTGTGGTCTCTTTGGGATGCTGATCCAGTGACAGGTTTATTCAAGGGCAGGTTGCGACAGAACTGTCCAGTTCCGTGTTGTGTAAGAGGAGGCAGCTCATGGCCAGCACAGACAACACACAGACGCTCCCATCCAGGGTCAAGCCAGAACAAGGATAAGGAAGTCGTTACAATTTCTTCAAACATTCAGGAAGACCCAAGAGCTGCTTTCTGTCCAAGGCCAAATCTGGGAACGACTGGCTGAAATGAGGAACTGAGCCAGGAGATAAGTGTAAGGCAGCAGGGCCTTCCCCAGCCGTAGCCCAGGGCTGAGCTTGCATGGGCTCCTCCTGAAGTTGGAGTGAGTTGGTGAGAAGTGATTCTCAGGGACAGGTGGCTGAGCCTGTGGCACCACATGTGGCTGGCTCCAGGTTTCCAAAGCAAGACAACTCCATGAAGTGGATGCTGAGGTCACTGCACACGGGTGCGGGAGGCTTCAGGATCCATTCCCCTCCTGATGGTGGGCTGGGCTGGTACCTGCACAGGAGGTGACAGTTGAACAGGATTTGGGTTTCTATGTCATACCTCTTGATAAAAATGACTTCCACTCTGTTGGCCTTGGCTTCCTCACCTGTAGAAATGGGATTACCCTCCCCACAGGGTGCTTAAGATCACTAAATGAGCAACAGTAGTGAAAACATGTACATCAGCAGTGTTTGGAAACTGACACGCAGTGAATGCTGGTCTGTTCTTGCATCCTTCCTTTCTTCCATCCACCCATCATCCAGCCGTCTGTCCATCTGTTCACTCATGTCCACCCTCCCACCTGTTTGTACGTCCATCGATGGAGGCATCTGTCCATCCGTGCATGTCACCCACTCACCTATCAACCTGTAAGTCTGCAGTCATCTGTCCATTTATTCCTCCTCACACTCATTTGTTTGTCCATCCATCTGTCCAGCCACCTACCCATCTATCTACCCACATCACTTACTCACCCACCCATCCATCACCTCATAAAGACAAACAAACAAACAAACAAACACTCAACCAGCTCATAGGATCCTGACGTGCACTGATCCCCAGACCCTTCAGCAGGAATCAGCCGTCCTGTGCTGCACCAGGAAAGCATTTCTGTCACCACAGATGTCCTCACCATTGTCTCAGCCTCCTTCCTCCTCACACCTCTTAGTGCTCCTGGCTCGTCTGTGGGTTCTCTAATGCAAATAGAGATAAAATCACAAAAAGGCCAACAGTAGAATGGGAAGGAGGCGTCACTGAGCAGGAGACAGGTCATGGGACACAGTCTGGGACTGTCCTCCAGGAAGCGTCTGCTGTGTGTCAGGTGGCTTGAGCCAGTGGTTGTGACTGTGCAATGAATGGCAGCAGGACAATGCACCACAGGGTGGCCTGCTCCTGCTCACAGTCTGTGTGTCTGTCCCTGCTCAGTCTGTGTGTCTGTCTGTGCTCACTCTGTGTGTCTGTCCCTGCTCAGTCTGTGTGTCTGTCCCTGCTCAGTCTGTGTGTCTGTCTGTGCTCCTGCTCACCGTCTGTTTGTCTGTCTTTGCTCAGTCTGTCTCTCTGTGCTCCTGCTGTCTGTCTGTCTGTCTGTGCCCCTGCTCACTGTCTGTCTGTGATCCTGCTCACTGTCTGTCTGTGCCCCTGCTCATTGTCTGTGTTTCTGCTCACTGTCTGTCTGTGTTTCTGCTCACTGTCTGTCTGTCTGTGTTTCTGCCCACTGTCTGTCTGTGTTCCTGCTCACTGTCTGTCTGTGTTCCTGCTCACTGTCTGTGTTTCTGCTGTCTGTCTGTCTGTGTTTCTGCTCACTATCTGTCTGACTGGGTTCCTGCTGTCTATCTGTCTGTGTTCCTGCTCACTGTCTGTCTGCACTGTGACTAATGTACTTTGATGTCCTACCAGGAAGGTCAGGTGACAGTCATAGCTATGCATTCTGAGCATGAGGCTGTAGGAAGCCCCTTTGCAGGCTTTGAAGGGAGCAGGTGACATAAATCTGCCAGCATATGATGCAGAGCCTGCTTCCTTATTAATGATGGGAACATGTTTTGAGAAGTCAAGCCTTCTTTTTCCCTCCCAGCCACAAGAGACACAGGTCTTGGCTTCTCCTGTTTCCTTCAAGTTCCAACAGTATCAGAGCTGAGACCTGTAACCTCAGCACTCAGGAGATCGAGGCAGGAGGATTGTCTTGTGTACAAGGCCAGCCTGAGCTACTAAGTGAGAGCCTGACTGAAAACAAAATGGGTGTTATGGAGACGGTTCAGTCAATAAAGTTCTTGCCTTGCAACCACAAGGACCTGAGGTCCATCCCCAACATCCGTGTTTTAAAAGAACAAAACAATACCAGTTCAAGGCCAGCTTGATCTACAAAGCAGGTCCAGGACAGCCAGGGCTATGCAGAGAAACCCTGTCTCAAGGAAACAAAACAAATCAAAACACACAACAAAACAAACAAACAAAAACAGACAGCCATGGCCTGCACTTGAAATCCCAGCTCAGGGAAGTCAGAAGCAGGAGGATCCTAGCAAGCCTAGCGGAACTGGCAAGCTCCGGCCAATGAGAAACAGATTCGAAGAGCAAGAGAGAGAGAGTTCTACAAGCCTTTATGGACATCGCATAAACACTCACTAACACACACACACACACACACACACACACACACACACACACACACACACAGAGGCACTCACACAACAGTGACTATGTGGCTAATGACACTAATTAATTAATTTTGAGACAGTGCCCCATCTGTAGCCCACTCATGCTTTAAACTTACGGCAATCCTCCTGTTGCAGCCTCCTGTTGCAATCCTGTAAACTGGGATTACAGGTATGAACTAGTAGTTCCTGTTGAATTTCTATCTGTCTGTCTGTGTGTCTATTTTTGATGAGATCGGGCCTTGTCTGTCTCACACAGGCCTTGAACTTGCCATTTAGGAAAGCATCTCTTGGACCCCCTGCCTCTACCTTCCAATCGCTGCAACTACAGGTGTTGATAACCACAGCTCCAGGGGCACAGTCAGTCAGTGCACAGAACTTAGACACTGTTTATAACCCGATCTGATTCGTGTAGGGTTAGAATTGGGACCCAAGGCTTCTTGCACGGGAGGCAAACCTGCCACCAACTGCACCTCATCCGCAGCCTTGACTGTCATAGAAGCTGATGCCCCAATTTCAATCCCCATTTACTCAATTCCAGAAAGTGTTTTTCTGTTTTTATGACTTTTCCTTTCGTTATGTCTTTGTTTACATATATACATTTTTTTTCTTTAGACAGAATCTATTTACTTAGACCTGAGTGTTCTGGAATGCACTTTGTAGACCAGGTTAGCCTCAAATTCATAAAAATCCACCTGCCTCTGCCTCCTGAGCACTGGGATCAAAGGTCTGTTCACCATGTCTGATTCTGATATGCATATTTCTATGTGTGCACATGTGTGTGCATGTGTATAGAGGCAGGTGGCTTTGCGTGTCTTTCTCAGTCACTGTCCACATCATTCTGTGTGAGAGAGTCTCTCACTGAATCCAGACTCTCTGATTTGGCTATTGGCTAACCCTCAAGCTCCAGGAATCTGTCTCTGCCTCCCAGCTCTTCAACTACAGGTATACCCTGCCATGCCTGGCTTTGTTTTTCGTTTTAACATAGGTGCATGCTTTGTGGCATTAAGCTCAAGGAATAGTTTTAATTTTCATTTGAAAAAGTGAAGCTCTTGAGTAAGGCAGGCTATCACTGCACCGGCCCATCCCTGCCATCCCTGTAAGAGCGCTGGGTAGAGGAAAGCAGAGCCTGGGAGGGAGAGGTCCTCCTTTTGTTCCCTCCTTTTTTCAGTATTCAAAATTCCTTATTTCTTTACTGTGTGTGTGCATGGGTGTGTTTGCTCACAAGTGGCCCACTGTGCATGGATGGAAGTCAGAGGAAGAGTTTTGGGAGCGGATTCTTTTCTTCTGACACTTGGGTCTGCAGATCTTTCCAGTCATCAGGCTTGGGGGCAAACGCTTTTCACCAGCTGAGCTTCTGAACTGAGAGCCAAAGAAATGCTCTCCTTGAAGATATTCTCTCACGTGATTTTTTTCTTTGTTTGTGACAGGGTTTTCTGTGTAGCCCTTGCTGTTCTGGAACTCACTCTGTAGACCAGGCTCATCTCTAACTCACAGAGATCCACCTGCTTCTGCCTCCCAAGTCTACCGTCACCTGGGCCCTCTCATGATTTTTAAAGATTTATTTAAAAATATTTTTAAAAATTAAATTATGTGTATGTGCATGTGGTGGGGGAGCACTGTGCAGCTGCCTGCAGAAACTAGAAGAGGGTGTTGGATTTATTTATGTCAATGAATATGTGGGAGTGTGCCTGAGCCACACCCATGACTGCAAGTCAGAGTGAGCGGTGGCTCTCTCTTCCCTTGTAGGTCGTAGGGATTGAACTTGGGTCATTCAGGCTTGTTAGCAGATGCCTTTACCTGCTGAGCCACCTTGCTGGCCCCTCTATCAGATGTTTCAACTGCAACTGTTTGAAACTGACTGGAAAGTCCATTTGAAAGGGACAAACACCATCAACTGTTAGCAAGGAGGGCGAGTGGGAAACTGCAGAGGTACTGCCACTGTGAGAGCTGGTTGGCAGCTTCTCTCCTCCGTTTGTTTTGGGGCTAGGGTGGGGTTTGAGACATGCTGTACCCACACTGACCCATGCAGTTGAGGTTGACCTATAACCTCTACCTCCAAAGTGCTGGGATTATAGGTATGCGTCATCACGCCCAGCTGGCAGTTTGTTCTAAACGTTTTCATGTACATTAGGAGGCATCAATTCCACTTCCAGAAGAATAAAAAACTTCTTCCCAACTTAACAGCACCAACATATAGCCCAAATGTTTATCACTTGGTAAATGAAAAAAAAAAAACATGAGTTTTAAATAAAAAGACAAAGACTTCCCGTGACAATTCATCTCTGTCAACAACTTGAGGATTCTGACATCACTAGAGATGGTCTTCATCATGTTAATTGATACAGTAAGTCCTGCCCACTGTGGGCGGGGCCATTTTCTGGGCAGGGGGTTTCCAGAGTATAAAGTATGGTAATAACATCATTTTATTTATTTATTTTTTGCTCTTGGCAAAAAAAGATACCTTTTCTATAAATCAGTTTTCCAACTCTTAAAAATAAAAATTGTCTCTGATTTCTTTTCAACTCTAAAAAAACCCTGTAAGATTGTTTACTGGGTATTCAATTGTTTATTGGGTACGATGTTTAGACTATTTAAAACTTAAACTCTATTTTTTCCTTTTAGATAAAAACAAAAAAACAGAACAAAAAGCAAACAAAACAAAACTAAACAAGAAAAAACCCCAAAAACCGTTTTAATGTACCCTTATTCTAAATGCTTGTTATTTCAAAGTTATAAAGAAAGGTCTATTCAAGTTAAGCAGATAAATGCTGTTCCTCCTGTCATCAGCTAACATGGATTCGACCATTCCTGGCTAATGGGTTTGATACGTTTTTTTAATGATCTACTGTATTAACATTTGTTTGTTTACAATGTTAAAATTTAAATCACTGCCTTAAAACATGTTTAGCCTAAAATTCTAAATGTAATGTTATTATCATACAAAACTTTTCTGCTCCTTTAGGGCTGTACTTGTGTTTTTAACGTTCCAACATAACAAAAATAAAACCTAAAGTCTTATTCTTTAAGTATTAAGATAAACTATGAACAAAGTTGTCTATTTAAATGTTCTTAAGATAGATAAGTCTGTGGTCTCATTGCAGTCTTAATGAAAGGGCTAAGGATGTGTCCTGAGCCCCCATATAGGAACTTATAAAATCTGTAAAACCTGAGAGGCCTTCCCGACAGGCTGAGTTACAACAAACTATTCTCTAGTGTGGAAGGATGCTGGCTTTGTCCCAGGTGAAAGCAGTCTTGGCAGGCTATGCCCCAGGCTTTGGCCCTTAGAGACACCACTGATACCCCACTGAGAAGGACAGTGGGATAGACTGAGAGGAGCCATCCTGGGTCTAGAATTTAGGAAACAGATCAGGGACTCCAGCGAGAGGAGGGAACCAGAAGAGAGACCAGGGATTGAGGACCTACAGAGAGGGAGAGCAGGCCAAGAGGTGAGAGAGAAGGCTGCAGGTTCAGACCACAAGGGTGCAGATCTCTTCTATCTGGGAGAGGATCATTGTGCAGACCCGGAAACGCCTAAGGATTAGTCCCGTGGAACTGATACCTGGAAGGTTAATCTTGTTTCCCTTAACCTCTTTTTCCTCCTGTATAGGATAGTGGGTTGTATAACAAAGTCTGATTGTTAAGAAACAGAGCCAACAAGTGGCACTCGATGTAGGGCACGATGGTTCTGTAATTTCTAATGGTATGAAGGAAGATTCAAATTTCAAAGATATAGAAAGGCTGTTTCAGTGTATCAGCAAAATCACAACTACCATTGCAAAAACTCGTTCCTCCTTTACAATTAGAGGGACTTTTCTGTTTCTTGTTTGTTTTTAAAATTGTATTTCATTCTTAGAAGAATTAGAAGAAAGGCTAGTAAGATAGAAAAACCAGAAGGGTCAGTAAAGTCTATCATTTTGGAAAAGATTGCAGATTTGAGTGAACAGATGGAAAGAATGAGGAAAGAAAATGAAGGGATGGGACAGCAAATAGCATTTTTGGTAAATGAGAATGAGGAAGGACAGAAACTAGAGAAACAGGAAAACAAGAAAAAACCAGAAGAGTCAATTAGTTCTACCCTTTTGGAAAGAATTATTGACTTGACTGAACAGATGGGGAAAATGGACAACAGACTTGCAGGACTGGAAAGGCAGAAAGCACCTTTGGTGGAAAAGGGTGAGGAAGGACAGAAAATAGAGAAACAAGAAGGCAAACAAAACGGTCTTTAGAGGAAAATGTCCCAATGGAGGACAGCTCCAGAGTTACTCAGACACCTTTAGCTGTTCCAGTCACTACAAGACATAGCCCTGGTCAAAATGGTGCTCAGGGTTATGATGAAATGGCATGGCATCCAGTAGACATGATGGATTTAAAATATTTTAAAGAATCTGTCACCAAATATGGTATGCACTCTGCCTTCATTAAACAAATGCTAAACAGCTGGGCCATGCAGAATAGACTTGTTCCCCATTATTGGAAAAATTTAGTTTCAGCGGTATTAGAAGTAGCCCAACAGTTACAGTGATTATCATGGTGGTTAACTGAGGCCATAAGAATAGAACAAGAAAATAGGACAAGGGAAATAAATATTAATAGAGATCAATTGCTTGGTGAAGGACAACCTACTAACTTTAGAGAACAAATTGAATTTGAAAAGACAGTGATTGAACAAGGTCATATTGCAGCCTTGAGACCTTGGGAGCTGGCAGAAGAGCCTGGTAAAACAACCATTCCATTCACTAAAGTATTTCAAGGACCTGGGGAAGCCTTCACAGAATTTTTGCAGAGATTAGGATCTGCCATGGATAGAGTGTTACCAGATTCTGAGATCAGACAGGTATTAGAACTTATGGCTTATGAGGATGCAAATACTGAATGTAAGAGGGTACTCAGACCATTAAAGGAAAGAGTGACGCGACCTCCTGCCTGCAGGAAAGATGCTCGACACCAGGATCCTTCCCAAACATGCTTTATTGGGAGCGCCCTTGAAACTGAAGCGAAGGATCTCAACCCCCCTAGAGCTTGAACTTAAATACCATCTAAAGCAGCCTGTTAACACCTCACAGGTTCAGGCAGAATGCCCAATTAACATATGAATGCAGATAGGTCAACAGCTTAGACAAGCATAATTACAATTAGCATAATCCCCTTACGGGAGGGGGGGACGAGAGATAGCTCTAGCAAACGCATGCGTACTGGCAATTGTTTACAGATAGCAGCACACAGACCAGCGCCATTATTGGGTGTGGCTGGCACAATCGTGGCTGGCTCCTTACAAAAGAGGAGCTCCATTAGATGACTGAGTAAAGGAGATAGTTTGTATTAACGCTCAGGAGTATCAAAGCAATATTGTAGGACAAGCTATAGCCTGAGGGCTCAGATATCATAATACCCAGGGCTTTAATTGTGGTAAAGTTGGTCATGTGCAAAGAAACTGTAGAGATAAAAATCCCAGACCTCAGAATAACCAGTACAATAACATGGAAGAAAACATAACTCATAGGAGAGAACAAGGAGGTTCTGGCCACAATGGTAATGAGATGCCAAAACTTCCATGGTACTGTAGTCACTGTGGGAAAGGAAAACATTGATCTAGGGATTGTCAATCTAAAAGAGATGTGCAAGGCAATATCTTGTCAACAGGAAACTGCAGACAGGGCTCAGTGGCTTGGGCCCTGCCAACAGTGCCAGCCGGATTCCCTTGGCCATTCCAGAAGTGACAGACCCACAGAAAAACAGAAACTGAGTATTAGTGATCTAATGCATGCTACTGAAGGCAGTGTAGCCTTGGATCCGGCTTAAAATATGTCTCTTACCCTATCTCCACAGGTTGAGTGTTACAAATTAAATACTGGTGGTTTCGGTCCTTTGCCTTCAGGCACAGTAGCAATAGTTCTGGGAAGAAGTGGGCTGATTTCTCATGGGGTTATGGTGCACCCCAGTGTTATAGTTGGAGATTGTAAGGAGGAAACAAAAATCATAGCGCGTGTAAAGATGAAAATTAATGCCAGAGATAGAATTGCTCAACTGTTACCCATAAATCTATGGGGAATAGATTTCTTACAACAGTGGGGTACTCAGATTAATATTCCTGCTATTACAGAGATAAACAATATAGAAACTAGGGGTGAAATGGTACACGCTTCTGGGGAAGATATTAATGTAAGTAATCATGAGTGACCACAAGCTATGCCCATTGTCCAATCCGAGACCTTCTCAGGTTTAGAGTATCCAAATTTATAAGTGGGGCCGCTGCTGAGATACCAACAGCCCTGTCCCTAGAATGGATTTCAAGCAGACCTGTATGGCAGGAGCAGTGGCCCTTAACAAGAGAAAAATTACAGGTGCTTCACTGCTTAGTGAAAGAGCAGCTGGAGGCTCAACACCTAGAAGAAGAGTCTTCCAGCCCCTGGAATCCCCCTGTGTGTGTGGGGTAAGAAATAAATCAGGCAGCTGGAGGATGATAATGGATTTGAGGGCAGTGAAACAAAATAATTCAACCAATGGGTCGGCTTCAGCCTGGAATTCCTTTGCCTTCCTTGTTACCTAAGTCTTGGCATATAATTGCAATTGATTTAAAAGATTGTTTTCTCAGACCTCTGCATGAGAAGGACAGGGAGAGGGGTTGTTTTCTCAGGACCTACTCTGAACAGTAATGCTCCAATGGACAGGTGCCATTGGAAGGTACTTCCACAAGGAATGATGAATAGCCCAACCTTATGCCAATATTTTGTGCCACAACCATTGGAAATAATTAGTAGGCAGGTTCCTAAAGCTATCATTTACCATCACATGGATCATATTCTGCTAGCCAATTCTAATCCTAATGTTTTAGAAGAAAAATGTTTACGGAAACACAAAGAATTCTGCCACGCCGGGGATTACAGCTTGCTGTAGAAAAAGCACAAAGAGGAGATTCACTTACTTATTTAGGCTGTAAAATAACTGAACAAAAAATTCGACCTCAAAAGGTACAGATGCATAGCGATCAATTGCAGACTCTTAATGGGAGATATTAACTGGTTGAGGCCTACAACTGGGCTAGCTGCCTGTGAGTTGAGTAACTTGTTTCAAACATTACGAGGGGATTCAGATGTAAACAGTCCAAGGTGTCTAAGAGCTGGTGCAGAAAAAGTGTTAATTCTGGTAGATCAAAAACTGCAAAAAGTATATGTGGATAGAACTGATCCTAAACTTGGTTGCATTCTGGTTATTATGCCTTCAAAACACTGTCTCATGGGCTTCTCATGGAAAGGGAAGAAAGAATCGTAGAATGGATATTCCTGGCAAATAAACAGAGCAAAAAATTGAAAACTTAAGATAGCAAAAATTTCTGAATTGGTTACAAAGGGAAGAATACGATTGCACCACCTAACAGGGATGGACCTGGAAGAAATCTTCACGCCTCTCACTAATTCTGACATTATGTCATTATGGGTAATTAATGAAGATTGGCAAAGAACTTGTAGTAACTATTTGGGAGACATTAATAATAAGTTCCCCAAAAGGAAACATATATAGTTTATAGAAAGAACTAATTGTATCCTTCCAAATACTGTAAAGAGGTCACTGATTCCAGGGGCACCCACCTTCTACTCTGATGCAAATAAGTGGGGTATGGCTGGTTATAAGTCTGATACAACGACCAAGGTGATTAAAAGCCATTTACCTGAGCTCAAAAATCAGAATTATATTCAATCCTTATGATATTTTTAGATTTTCCTGAATCTCTTAATAAAGTTACTGACTCTCCATATGCTGAAAGAGTTGTTTTGCATATAGAAACTGCTGAATTTACTCCCAATAACTCAGAATTAACTACATTATTTATAGAACTGCAACAGGTCATCAGAAGTAGAAACTATTCCTTGCACATTATTCAC
The DNA here is from genome assembly GCF_964271855.1 of Acomys minous. NCBI lineage: Eukaryota > Metazoa > Chordata > Mammalia > Rodentia > Muridae > Acomys > Acomys minous. The sequence goes on from NC_140498.1 coordinate 41,330,962, forward strand.
ATTCAGTTCCATACAGGTCTACCTGTTCCATTGGCACAAGGACATGAGGAAATCGACAAATTATTAATAAGAAGTTTATTCGAAGCCTCAAAATTTCATGAAAAACATCGTGTTAATGGTAAAGAAGTGAAGATTCCCTATCACTTGGCAACAAGCCAGAGAAATAATTAATAAGTGTCCTACATGTCCCTTGTATAACCAGATCTCATTACCTGCTGGAATTAACCCTAGAGGTACCAAGAGGAATGAATCTGGCAGATGGATGTGTTTCATTTTGCAGAATTTGCAAAGATGAGGTACGTGCATGGTACCATCGATACACCTTCAGGTTCCTGATAGGCAACTGCCTTAAGTTCCCAAAGTGCCTTAGGCACTGCCCCTGAGGGAAAAAAAATAGAAGTCTGCAATACCCCTTCTCGCCAGGGTCCAGCTTGAGCATGATCCATAGTACTGTTAACCGCATGGATGACTGCAATGCCGTCATAGAAGGGGGGCTGGGGGTGTAACATAGCCAGCAAGACTGAGTCAGATCCGGTCTGGAACTATCAAGGGTGATGAACGTATGCACAACCAGATCCAACAAGGTCTCCTCTGTGGTCTTTTGAGGGGGAACAGCAGCATCCCCCTGACCGGGGAGGGGAGTGCCTGGGGAAGGGACAACCTGAGCTTCTTGTTCCCTACCTGCTGGGACAAGAATCTTATTTGGTCCGAGTCCGACATTGGTTTGGACAGGACTTGCCCTCAGGACAATACTGAAGATGGATATTGGGTCATATTCAATGGGATGATATAGTCTAACACCCCACAATCTCAGAGTAATTGTCCAATCCTCACTTTTAGCATAATTTGTAAAAGAAATCTGTATTTGCGGGTATCTGGGGCAGCGCCCCTTGCATGTGTACCATGTGTTCCAAGGTGCATCTGAGGGCTGATTAATGATGCGAACCTTAATCCAATTGGTAGTGATGGGAGGGTTCCACCAGATATGACCAGTGGATTCACATCCCCATTTAGCACAAAATCTTGCTTCTGTATAACCACAACCTCTCACTGAGCTGCCATGATTAGGACAGATGTAGAAATTAATAGATTTTCCCCCATTGTCTACAATTGAACCAATATTTACCACTGAAAGTTAAATTGGGGAACCAGCTGCCAATGGGGCCTATCCTTGAGAGACTGACTGTGGTGGAGCCCTTACTGTCAGCAATCTGCCAAGTCAGGTTGGAGGGCAGATGTTGGCAGCTGGAGGGCGATCTTCATTTTCAGCATCAGAGTCAGGCTCAGGCAGGTTCTTGTGATGATCTGTAAGAGAGAGAGGGTTTTTCTCAGGGGGAAATTTCTCCCTGGAGCTTTGGTTATCTATCTGCTTAACCAGTCTCTCTGGCAGCCACGTAGCAGCGTCTGCTTCCTGAGAGTAGACGCAAACTGATCCTCTGCCCCATATGAGTACAGGGTCTGGTCCATTCCAGGACCCAGTCAATGGCTCTTTCCAGAGGACCCTGGCAAAATCTCTACGAGTCTCTGGATGGCAGAAGCGGTTGGCTGCTGGTTTTCCATCTTTATCCAATTTTAGAAAAGTTAAAATAAATAATGAATGATGAAGAATATTCTTGGGAGACCCCTTAGTAAGGTACCATTCCCCCTTTTTAATTTTTTTAAATGTGCGTTTTAGAGTGAGGTGTGCTCTTTCCACCATGTCCTTGCGGGTTGTATGGTATGCCAGTTTTATGAAGAATATTCAGCATCTCACAGAAACGTTGAGAGCTGGTACTTGTATATCCAGGGCCATTATCTGTCTTAATTTGTTTAGGGACTCCTGGGGTGGAAATGGCTGCAAGCATATGGGCGATGATGTGCCTTGTTGCTTCTCCTGTTTGCAGGGTAGCGAAAATAAGACCACTGGAGGTGTCAATGCAGACATGTATATATTTTAAGTTGCCAAATTCACTGTGATGCATCACATCCATTTGCCATATAGCCATTTGCAGTAAGCCCTTTCGGGTTAACTCCTAAATGTGGGAAGGCACATGGGATGCACATGCCTGACATTGCTTGACAATCAGGAGTGCTTGCTCTCGGGTGATCTTAAACATTAGCCTTAAGGTATGAGAATTAAGAGGATGTAACCTGTGAGGTTGTGTAGCTTGGCCGATACCAGTGGCAGGTTCAGCGGACAAGATCATTGCTTGGCGTGTAGCCAGATCCATTTTCTCATTTCCTTCAGATAAGGGGCCAGGAAGGCCTGAATGTGCCCTCAAATGGCTAACAAAAATTTTTTTTTCTGTGCATTTGCCAATAAGCTGCTGGCAAGTAAGAAATAAATGAGCTGGTTCAGAGGAATGTTTAATTATAGCAACTGTCCCCAAAAGGGGAACAGAATGTGCCAAATAAGCACTATCAGTAAAAATATTAAGGGGTTGCATAGGAAAAGCTTGGAGAGTGGCAATAATAGCATGGAGCTCTACCAACTGGGCCGAAAGCGAGGGGGTCTCAAAGGACGCCATCTGAGCTTGAAAAGTATATGCGGCCCATCCTGTGGAGGACCCATCCGTGAAGACTAGTAATGACTCGGGGATAGGTACCATGGAAACTCTAGTGGGGAAAACAAAAGCATGCAATCTGCAAAGCTGTATGAGTTAATTAGGAGGATAATGATTATCTATTTGTCCTGAAAAGGAAGCACAGGCATAGGCCAGGTTTCTGTGTTCTGTAGTCACCAGTTAACCTGCACCGCAGTATAAGGTTGAATCAAGGTATCAGGGTCTTTTCCAAAGTAAGCCTGACTTGTATTTCAGCCTAAAATGATCAAGTCAGCTATGGCAATAAAATAAGGCGATAAAACCTTTTTGGGTGAGGAGGGCAGATGAACCCACAGCAGAGGCGCTGTTTGCCAGAACACAGCAGCGGGTGTCGGTGTGGTGAGAGATGCAATGAAGGAAAGTGGCTTAGCGTAATCAGTCTGAGTGACAAACTGAGAAGCAGTCGCATCCTCTACCCATTTTAATGCCAATCTTCCCTCATCAGTAAGCACTCGAGGGCAGTTAGGGCTTGTGTGCCCTTTCAGGATATCAAATAAAGGCTTTAAATCACCAGTGGTGAGTTTTAGATATGGTCTTAGCCAATTAATGTCTCTGAGCAATTTTTGAAAATCATTAAGTGTCCTGAGCACATCCATCTTAAAGGTGGCCTTGCCATTAGTGATTTTTGGACCATTAATTTGGAATCCTAAATACGTATAATGATCTTTTAATTGCACCTTTTTGCAGGCAATAATTAATCCACCCCCTTCCAGGGCTGTTTTTAGGCAATCAAAGCATTGAAGAACCTGCTGGCCAATCTCTCCTGCAAGGAGGATATCATCCATATAATGTATCATATAAATCTGAGGCCAGGTCTGTCTCACACCTGCTATTGCCTTGGCTACAAATTTCTGGCACAGAGTGGGACTATTAGCCATACCTTGAGGCAAGACCTTCCGTTGATAGCTCTGCATGGGCTTTTTAAAGTTAATAGCAGGTAAACTAAAGGCACAGTGCTTCCTATCATCAGGGTATAAAGGAATAGTGAAAAAGCAATCTTGTAAATCAACTATAATTTTATAATATTTTAAAGGGGGCTGCGACAGGAGTGGGGAGGCCCGCTTGCAGAGCTCCCACCAATACCATGGTGGCGTTGACAGCTCTTAAATCCTGCAGCAACCTCCATTTTTCCTGATTTTTTTAAAAAAAAAATGACAGATATAGGAGTGTTCCAGGAGCGGATGATCGTCACATCAGCACCTGTGTCCTCTAAGGTTTCTCATCCACCCACAGGGTGAGCATGAGCTTTTGTTTGGACACAGGTTGTACCCAGTATGCATCAGAGGATCCAAACCCTTGAGCTCCCCTGTTCTCACTCTTAAAGGAATGATTGGCAGACAGTAATGGAAGAATTATTAATTGGGCGGTCCTTTTCCCAGCTGCTATAGTGACTATATTTTTTTATTGCCTGAACCATGATCTTGATTTCTCCTTTATAATCATTATCAACAATTCTGGGAAATACCTGAAAGCCTTGGATAGTACTACTGCTTCTACCTAGCAGAAGGCCAAAAAGTTTTGGGGCTTAAAGGGCCAGAGATCCCTGTAGGGAGTGCTTGAGGTCCCATCTCTGGAGTTAATACTGTGTGGGTGGTGGAGATGAGGTCCAATCCTGCACTTCCTGGGGTTGCTCTACAGAGGTTAGGAAAGGATTGCTGCTGTTGCTGGCTGGAACAAAGCTCACTGCCCCATAGGCTTGTTTGTGAGTCGGGGCCTGGGGCTGCCTGTTTCCCGTTTCCCTGGCGGGGAGGAAGCAGATTGCCCTGGGCATCCTTCTTGGATTTACACTCCTTTGCCCAGTGCCTTCCTCTTTTACATCTAGGAGGTAAACCTGAGGGCTGAGGTCTAGGTGTTCGGGAAGATGCCTGGCATTCCCTAAAGAAATGTCCAAGGCTTCCACATTGAAAGCATCCTCTATTGTCCTATTGATTAGAGGCCAAGAAGTCCTTCACTGTCTTTCCATGAAACATGGCAGCCATAGCTAAGCCTTGTGGTAAGAAGGGCTGATATCAGAGCATAGACAGATATAACCAGAGAGATCCATTACGATAGGGTCGGATCGCTGCCTGGCAGGCAGCATTAGCATTTTCATAGGCCAGCGGTCTTACATAGTCTATTCCTGCCTCTGGATTGCCAAATATCCTGCCTACAGTGGTCATGAGCCAATGTACAAAATCAGAGAAGGGCTCGTCAGGAGCCTGCTTCACTGTCATAAGGGAGGCTCCAGGGTCCCCTGTGATGGGCAATTTGCGCCAGGCCTTGCCAGCTGCAGTCTGGATTTGAGCATAAATCCCAGGTTTATATTGCATTTGTTTGTCAGGATCGCTATAAGGGCTTTCTCCTGCCAGAACCTTCAAAGTCCAGCCGTTGTTAGCTTGGGCATTTCATCAAGCTGTCTCCTTACAAGCCTCCTAGAATTTAGACTTCCAAACTAGGAAATCTCCCCCTGAGAGGGCAGGCCGAACAAGGGAATACCAATCATCAGGAGTGAGCCATTGATCAGTGACTGACTCAAGGATAGCCTGAGTATATGGAGCAGTGGGACCATATTGAGACATGGAATTCTTTTATGATTTCAAACTGGAAACCTGTCTTATGCCTCCATGGGAGGCCATCGGGGGCTATAGTTTCACTCACAGGGAAAGCTTCCTGAGAAAATGGATCAGAAAGCAGATTAGAAAGACTCGAGGGATTCCCTTGATTAGGTGGATGCCCGCGAGGGACCCCGTGAGGGACCCCACGAGGGAGATTGCGCAGTGATTGAGGGTCTTTCCCAATCTTTAGTTTTGGGAGTTTATTTATAAGTTCTTTTTCTTTTCTTTTTTTTTTTTTTGAGACAGGGTTTCTCTGTGTAGCCTTGGCTGTCCTGGACTCCCTCTGTAGACCAGGCTGGCCTCGAACTCACAGCAATCCGCCTGCCTCTGGCCTCCTGAGTGCTGGGATTAAAGGCGAGCGCCACCACCGCCCGGCTATTTATAAGTTCTTGGTGCTGCTCCTCAAGGCTAATTTGTTCCTCAAGACTCTTAATTTTCTCTTTTAAATCCTTAATAGAGTCAAGAGCAGCCACGCCAATGGTGGGGGCACTCGGTGGAGGAGCGTAGGGGGGAGGCCAGGGATCGGGGTTATATGCCGCGGCTTCCTCCTTTAACTCATCCCAATCAACTTCATCGGAATCGGGGTCATCCTGAAAATCATCCTGTAGGTCTCTAAGCAAGGGATAAATTTTGTGAATTACTTTTTGACCAGATTTTCTCTTATCCTTTTGAAATTCTTTTACATAAGAGTCGCCCGTCATTGTCCCCTGAGACTGCCTCTTTACTGATGTTAAGTCTGTCCTTCCTTTTTCAGCCTCGTTAATGCCATCATCACTGTCCAAGGAGATGAGAACGTTGGTTTCACTTTCCGGCCCCAACTTTGGATTTTTGAGTATATTTTCTCCCTCAGCAACGGCTGCGGCTACCATGGGATTGTCTTCTTTAATGTTTATTATTTCTCTTATGAGATTTCAATAGAAAAAGGCAGTAACAGGGTCCTTTTTCTGGCCTAAAAGTTCTATAAAAGTCTTTGAGGGCATCACCTACCCTGTTCCAGCGTTTCACATCGATGGTTCCCTCTTGGGGAAACCAAGGACATAGTTTTTAAAAATAAAATAAAAAATATAAATAGATGTTTGACTTTAACCTTTACTCCCCATGTCTTTAAAGCTTCATTCAATTGTTTAACATATAAGTCATGACTGCTTATTTCTTGTCCAATTATCACTACTTCTTACCATGTTTCCTGTAGCGCGGCAGGCTCCCGCAGTGATCCACCACACTTTCACTTTCCTTCTTCCGTTTTTCTCTCTCAGGACTGCTCCTCATGATGTCTCCCGTATCCAGGGCCCCACGTTGGGTGCCATGTGACCTGGCCAGCAGGTCAATAACCAGGAGTACCTGGAAGGGGGAGTGGGAATGAGTGGGACAAGGATGCGAGAAATGGAGACAAGACGGCAGTCCGATCAAATCTCCATTCATTGTGAGGCAGAGCAACAGCAGAAGGCGGGGGCGGAGGGGCGGGGAGGCAGGGAGGTGGAGCGAGGGAAGCAGGTGCTTCCGCAAGAACATTGGGTATATCTAAACAGAATATAGGAAAAAACACCAAATGTAACCAGTGGAAAGGTACGCTCAGTACAAACTCTGAGTGCAGGGCCTTAAGCAATCTTAGGAGAAACAACATGCCCGGGAAGGGCTCCCTACCCAAGGACGGCAAGTGGGGAGGGATTTCTGGTTCAGAAAGGCTCACGAAGGGTTGGAGGTCACTCTTCCAGATAGTTCTAGCGGCCTTATGGCCTCTTGGTAGTGATTGGAACTGCCGACCTGAGCTGAGAGATCTGCAGACCCCCGTGCACGCAGTCTCCATCTCTAGCGTCCTCTGCTACTCTGCCCCTTCACTCCACACAGGACAGGACAGCCAGTTCCTCAGGACGGGCCAGATCTGCACTGTCCTCACCAGTGCCTGCGTCCTGGCTCTGTCTTTCTCCTACAAAACCCTAAGGCTCTTGGGTTACTGCTGTCAAGTATGACAAACACAAGCACAGTCATGGTGGGCTAATCAGACTGGAGATAAACAATGAATAAACACTCTTTAAAGATGTCTCAGCCTGTTCACTATTTCATGTGTCCATATTCTTTACAAACTGAATATTAGGGCACTGGGGAGATAATTCACTGAGTAAGAAATGCTTGCTGTGTAAGCGTGAGGCCCAATGTGTGGATTCCGAGAACCCACACGAGAGATGGGCGCAGAGGTTACGCTCTGAACCCCAGCACTGTGGGAGCAGAGACAGGTAGGTGTTAGGAGTTTGAGGGCTAGATTCTAGCCCAAGGAGAAGGCTCCAGGTTCAGTGAGTTTATCTCAAAAAATGAAGTAGGCGAGCAGGAGCAATGGCCTCATGAGTGAGAGCATTTTTCTGCAGGAGCTTGAGGGACTGCGTTGGGATACCCAGCCCCCAGCTTAAAAGAACCCTGACTGGCTGTGAGTGTCTGTAACCTCAGTGTGGGGCCAGGGGACCAAGAGCTGAAAGCTCAGTGAGAGACTCATCTCCAGGCAATGAGGTGGTCAGAGATAAAAGGAGAGCCATTCAGTGCCCTGCTCTGACCTCTGCATGCTCACATGTGCAGGCACACACATACACTTCAGCGATGGCAACAGAGGTACATTTTACTTTGTGCTGTGCCTACAGCCTTTGGTTTTGTGAGACAGGGCCTTACTAGGTCACTCAGGCTGGCCGTAAGCTTGGAATTGTTCTGTCTCATCGTCTCAGTTGCAGGACCACAGGCCACTCAGCCAAGTTATAGTTTAAAATAAAATGCTTGGAGCCTGTCCTTGTAATCCCTGTCCAATCCTGTAATCCCAGGAGGCTTGGGCAAGAGGATCACAGAACATAACAGGTCTGGCCACAAAGTCACCTCAAGGTCAACCTGGACAATTTAGGAGAACTGTCTCAACATGAAAAGTAAAAGGATGATTAGACCCTGGCCTGGTGGCTCATGTCCATCATGGCCACCCACAGGAGGCTGACTTAGGATGCATCTTAGTGAGCAAGATCAAAACACCTGGGTTAAGAGTAATTTAGGAGGGTTGGAGAGATGGCTCAGAGGTTAAGAGCGCTAGCTGTTTTTCCAAAGGTCCTGAGTTCAATTCCCAGCAACCACATGGTGGCTCACAACCATATATAATGAGATCTGGTGCCCTCTTCTGGTCTGTTGGCTCACATGCAGCCCGAATATTGTATAAGTAATAAATAAAAAAAATTTTTTAAAAAGGATAGTCCAGGAGTATTGGAGAAGTGATTACTTCTTGGTGCTTGGAAGAGCTGAGCCAGGGCCCTCTGACTCTACCTGACACTACCAGGCTAAGTAGATCTGTCTTGCTGGTCCCAGAGAATGACCTGTCCATTTAGGTCAAAGCCTATCTCTGGTCTACCAGCCTTAGCAGGGGGTTCTCAGTGTGGCCACGGCCTCATTTGGGGCACATAAGGGATGAGGCTCCTGAGGAGACACTCTCATCTGGGCAGATCCTGCAAAGGATTCAAAGTCAGGATGGTGCCATGGTGAAGTTAGCCTGGGCCTAGACATTTTGTGGAGCTGGGGGAGGAGCCATGTGTCCCAGAGATGGGGGTAGACAGAGTCAGTCTGTGGGTCCCAAGGCCACATCAGGGATAAGCCACTAGGTATCTCATTGTCTTTGGCTATAAAACGGGTACTGGATCGATGCCAGCCTCAGAGCTGCCTGGAGGACTAAGGTGTATTGAGAATCTAGCAGCTCAGTTGATGGGGGCTGCTATGAGCAGTGTTTGGACCAGGCAAGCACAAAGCAGGTGTTTTACCTGAAGACTCTGAAGAGGTCTGAGGTGACAAGAAATGAAAGGAAGGGAGTGGGGACTGCGCCAGCATGTTCTTCAGGTCGGGACCTGGCCCATTCTTCTGTGTAAAGCCAGCTGCATCTTCTTGCCTACAGGTGTTCATGACACTGCACACTTCATTTGCTCAAGACAAATATGTATCTTGGCTTTTGGCTCCTGCTTAGCCTAAATTTATGGAAATTACCAAGTGTGACCACATTCTCCCTTTGAGCTCGGAAAACTTCCTGTGTCCTGGTGGGATTCAACAGGGTATTCCCTGCATTTGCAGAGGACAGCCTAGATTGTTGGGTTCATTTGTTCAAAGGCCGTGGAGAGGAACGCAAATAGTGTCCCAGGATGTCCTGGATATATCCCCGCATTCTTGTAGGAAACCCTGCCAACGGTGGGAACACGGAGGTCCCACAGTGGCTATGGCTGAGTGACATCATAGTATAAAGAGACAAGCCAAGGTGCTCAGGCCACACAGCACAGGTAAGGAAGGAGCAGACACCCAGCCTGGTGCAGGAGGAGAGGCCAGTGGGGGCCAGGGGCTGGGGAGGAAGAAAGTCTTGAGCCAGCTAGAGACCGAACCATGGAGGATGGACAGAAGGGATTGGAAGATAGGAATTCTCTAGGAGTAACTTTAGACTTTGAGGAGCCCAGTGTAATATGAGGACATGGAGTGTCATGATCAGAGCTTAGTCAGAAGGCTAGCACAGTGACATTGGTGGGTTGCAGTGTGGGCGTGTGTGTTAAACCATCCCAGGGCTCTTCTGAAGCCTTTTGAGCCTGTGGAGAAAGAGAGTTCCCAGATGTTCCCTTGTCTCATCTGGGCCATGTGGATCCCTTACACCTGATTTCTTTTCCTCAGAGCCTTGTTGAAGCCTTGACATCTCCCTGTGGCTCCCTCTAAGCTCCAGACTTGTGCCCCAAACCCTCAGGAGCCATGCTGCTGTTGATGACATTGGCTGTCCTTGCTGTTTCCACCTGCAGAGCCCAGGGTGAGTACCTGAGCCTCCTTTGTGGCCTCCACCTCCCTCCCGTGTCCTGTCTTAGCATAAGGGCCTCAGAGTGAGGGAGTGGTCCTGAATACTTTTATTCTGCATCCTTTTCCCAGATATCCTGGACGATTATCCCGGCCACTATTTCTATGTTCGTGGTGAGGATCAGGGAGAACTCAAGGGCATCCGGGTCTTTTTAGGTCATCTAGACATCATCGAAGGGTGAGTAGAACTCTGTTTCCTGAGCTTCCTTGCTCGTGCCAAGTGGTACGCGCCTCTCATGGCCTATGGATTGGAGCCCTGGATTAGTTGGTGTCACACCTCCAATATTACCCAGCATCCCCTTGGCCTCTGCTACTCCAGCTTGATCTAAGCTAGTCTACTGAGGGCTAGATTGCCCAGGCTTGGGTAAGACTGGACAGTCCTCAGGGAGGCAGGTGAAGAGGCACCTCTGATCTTCTAGTTCAGGAAGCATCATTGAGTCTTGAAGGTCCTCCTCCAGGTAGATCTGGAAGGCTTAGTGTCCCTTCATAGTAACAGAAACTGCTCACATGGTCTGAAAGATGTCCCTGTCTTCACAGGACATGAAACATGCAGTTCACTCTGCCACTCTGGACCTTTGCTTTGTTCCAGAAATGTCAACCATTCATTTGGAACAGGCAGGTCTTGACTCTCCACACTATCTGCCTGTTGACTCCTGTTGACTCCTGTTGCCCGCCCCCCAGAGTGCCACAGAGACCTTGTGTTTCTGTTGTCAAGCTTGGCAAAGGTATGCACATGGTCCAAGCTTAGTATAATTTAGGATGAACAATAAAAATAGTTTTAGGATGTGTCCTGTGCAATACTGAGGTTATCTTAGTTCTTAAAAATTTGATGTTGAGTGACTGGGGGCGAGGCCTGGAGGACAGAGTGTCAGCTATGAAAGTGTGAGGCCCTCAGGTTCGGTCCCAGCACCCATGTGCAATCTGAGAGCAGCAGCACAGGTCTCTGTTCCTACAGCTGTAGAAGCAATGACAGGGGGATCATGTCGGGCTTGATGACCAGAGTTTTACCCAAAGGGCAAATTCCAAGTTCACTTGGAGACTCTATCTGAGAAAATGAGGTGGCATGCCTGGGAAAATGGCAGGGAAAGTAAGAAAGAGCATTATCTGTGCAAACAGGAAGACCTGCATTAGATTCCCAGAAGCCATATAAAAGGAAAAATAGTCGAGGAGAATGGAGGTGTCTACTAGTTAAGACTGCAGGCAGCGACAGGAAGAACCCAGGAGCTTGGGCCAGCTGGTCTAGCTGCAACCCTGAGCTTCTGTTCAGTGAGAGACTCTGTCTCCAGGAAGTAAGGGAGACAGCCATAGAGGAAGACACTCAGTGCCCAGCTCTACCCTACCCTACACACACACACACACACACACACACACACACACACACACACACACACATACACACACACACACACACACAAACACTATGCCCCTAGGCAGGTGGAGTGCAATTGAAGAAGAAACACACAAGGACAAGCACACATGTACACATTACCTACATACACAATGCAATATTCACAATATAGATATGTTAGTTTTTATTTTTAGGGTCTGGGGTTTAACCCAAGACATGCCACTGTGTTTTGTCTATAGCCTTCAGTTTTGTTCTACCTTATTTTGGGCAGACATGGGGTGAGGTGCAGAGGGAGAACTGAGTTGGGCAGACCCCATAAGATCTAGGCTCAGGATGAGCAGGTAGAGCTGGTTGCACTGGTGCTTGACATGGAGCCAGTCTCTCTGATTATTCTTGGAGAGAGATGTGTCATATAGAGGTACAGGTGGGAAGGAACCAAAGTTTTGAGTCTGGGGAGACAAGTCAGAATACAATGTAACACATCTTCTGGGGAGTGAAGTGTAAGCTGGGAACCAGGACAGGGCACAACTTTGGGAATGGGCTGGTGCTCCTAAGGATGCAGAGCACTGACTGGGTCTCTCCCCAGCCTTCAGCTGCTGTTTGGTGAACAGTGGAGTCACATCTATGGAGCTCGGACACAACGTGCGCAGACGTTCCTGCTGAACAACAGTGAACATGTGATTGCAGTGGAGGTTAATGAGGGTGTCTGTGTGAAGTACCTGACACTGGTGACCAGTAATGGGCGTAAGGTCACTTTGGGATTCAAGAGAGGCAATCCCCACAAAGTCACTGGGGGTCATGGCCAGCATTTGCTGACTCTGGAGGGCAAGTACTTGCAAAACTTTTGCATCTTTGTGTTGAGGTTCAAGTGGGGACCTGGCCCAGAGGATTTAATCGCAGGGAAGCCAGAAGAGCCGATGGTCAGTTTGGACAATTCCAAAGAGGTAGACAAAGATGAAAAAGATGCAGGCAATGGTGAAGATGAAGATAAAGGCAGTGAGGAAGCTGGTCAGAACAACAAGGAAGATGATGACAGAGGTGATGATGACAACAGTGACAATGGTAAAGACAGTGAGGAAGCCTGTAGAGATGGCAGTGAGGACAGCAGTGACATAGGTAAAGACAGTGAGGAAGATAGCAGTGAGGACAGCAGTGACACAGGTAAAGACAGTGAGGAAGACAGCAGTGAGGCCAGCAGTGACACAGGTGAAGACAGGGAGGAAGCTGATAATGATGACAGCAAAGAATCTTGTAAATATGGCAGTGAGGACAACAGTAACTAAGGTAAAGTCAGGGAGGGTGCTCAGAGCTCAGTCCTGCATCTGAACACGGCAGCATCTCCTCTCCCCTGGGCTGGGAGGAGGCAAAGCCCAAATGGCCTGTATCTCTGTGTCCAATAAACTATGTGCATCTATGTGAGCCTGTGTGGTCCTTGTCATCAAATGGAATGGGCTGGGGATTCCCCAAGAACCTCCTTTACTTGCCTACATTGGGGTCCACACCTGTGTTGTGAGTTAGGTTTCACACTGAAAGACCCTGGTCAAGTCATCAGGACCGAGGTCCCCAGCATGAGGGCAGCATCCAGCCACTTCCTGTCTTAAAGTAGCGTGGGCCTGGAAGGAGAGCTCAGTGTGTGCTGCCCAAGCTGGCAGGGACTGGCTCTGCAGTGGTCCCGTTTAGCTATATGTGAGCAGGTGTCACTGCCTCCTGTTCCTCTCCAGATCCTTGTGCTGTCCAGTGTCCTCATCCTCTCCCTTCTCCTGTCCTGGTCACTATCCACCCTCACTAAGCGGGGCTGCCTGTGTAAGCACTGTGCACTGAGAGTTCCAGATAAACAGGTGGCAATGATGCCTCTCTCCCTAGCTGGCTGCAATTCGGCTGGAAAGTTCCAGGCAGTGTGCTAAGTGGCTGAGCCCAAGGATAGAATAGAGGCTATCTCAAGCCCCAAATTACTCATGAGCTAAGGGCTCTGAGTACCTATCTTGCTAAATGGCAAGTTCAAGGCCTGCCTGAGATAGATGAGACCCTATCTCATCAAAAATAGACACATAGACATATAGATAGATACAAATTCAACAGGGAATGATGGTTCATACTTGTAATCCCAGTATTACAGGATTGCAACAGGAGGCCACAACAGTGGGATTGCCATAATTTAAGGCCAGAGTGGGCTACAGATGGGGCACTGTCTAAAAATTAATTAACTAGTCTCATTATCCACATAATCACTGTTGTGTGTGTGTGTGTGTGTGTGTGTGTGTGTTTAATCGGTGTACATAAAGGCTTGTAGAACTATCTATCTTGCTCTTCAAATCTGTTTCTCATTGGCCTGGAGCTTGCCAGTTCTGCTAGGCTTGCTAGGATCCTCCTGCTTCTGCCTTCCCTGAGCTGGGATTTCAACTGCAGGCCATGGCTGTTTTTGTTTGTTTATTGTGTTGTGTTTTCTATTTTCTTTTGTTTCCTTGAGACAGGGTTTCTCTGCATAGCCCTGGCTGTTCTGGACCTGCTTTGTAGATCAAGCTGGCCTTGAACTCACATATTGTTTTGTCCTTTTAAAAGATGGATGTTGGGGATGGACCTCAGGTCTTTATGTATGCAAGGCAAGAACTTTATTGACTGAACCGTCTCCCTGACATCCATTTTGTTTTCAGTCAGGCTCTCACTTAGTAGACCAGACTGACCTTGTACACAAAACAATCCTCCTGCCTCTATCTCCTGGGTGTTGGGATTACAGGTCTCAGCTCTGATACTGGTGGAATTTGAAGGACACAGGAGAAGCCAAGATCTGTGTCTCTTGTGGCTGGGAGGGGAAAAAGAAGGCCAGACTCCCTAAAACACGTTCCCATCATTAATAAGGAAGCAGGCTCTGCATCATATGCTGGCAGATTTATGTCACCTGCTCCCTTCAAAGCCTGCAAAGGGGCTTCCTGCAGCCTCATGCTCAGAATGCATAGCTATGACTGTCACCTGACCTTCCGGGTAGGACATCAATGTACATTAGGCCAGTGCAGACAGACAGTGAGCAGGAACCCAGACAGACAGACAGTGAGCAGGAACATAGACAGATAGACAGACAGTGAGCAGATACAGAGAGACAGTAAGAAGGAGCACAGACAGACAGACAGAGAGCAGGGGCCGAGACAGACAGACAGTGAGCAGGATCCCAGACAGACAGTCATCAGGATCCCAGACAGACAGACAGTCATCAGGAGCTCACACAGACAGGATCCCAGACAGACAGACAGTCATCAGGAGCTCACACAGACAGACAGTCAGCAGGAGCACAGAGAGACAGACTGTGAGCAATAGCACACACAGATAGTGAGCAGGAGCACAGACAGACAGTGAGCAGGAGCACAGACAGACAGACTGTGAGCAGAGACAGACAAGCAGATGGCGAGCTGGAGCACAGACAGACAGACTGAGCAGAAACAGACAAATAGATGGCGAGCAGGAGCACAGACAGACACACAGACTGAGCACAGACAGACACACAGACTGTGAGCAGGAGCAGGCCACCCTGCCGTGCATTGTCCTGCTGCCATTCATCGCACTGTCACAACCACTGGCTCAAGCCACCTGACACACAGCAGACGCTTCCTGGAGGACAGTCCCAGACTGTGTCCCATGACCTGTCTCCTGCTCAGTGACGCCTCCGTCCTATGCTACTGTTGGCCTTTTTGTGATTTTATCTCTATTTGCGTTAGAGAACCCACAGACGAGCCAGGAGCACTAAGAGGTGAGAGGAGGAAGGAGGCTGAGACAATGGTGAGGACATCTGTGGTGACAGAAATGCTTTCCTGGTGCAGCTCAGGGCAGCTGATTCCTGCTGGAGGGTCTGGGGATCAGTGCACATCGGGATCCTATGAGCTGGTTCAGTGTTTGTTTGTTTGTTTGTTTGTTTTTAATGAGGTGATGGATGGGTGGGTGAGTAAGTGACGTGGGTAGATGGATGGGTAGGTGGATGGACAGATGAATGGACAAATGAGTGTGAGGAGGAATAAATGGACAGATGACTGCAGACTTACAGGTTGATAGGTGAGTGGGCGACATGCACGGATGGACAGATGCCTCCATCGATGGACGTACAAACAGGTGGGAGGGTGGACATGAGTGAACAGATGGACAGACGGCTGGATGATGGGTGGATGGAAGAAAGGAAGGATGCAAGAACAGACCAGCATTCACTGCGTGTCAGTTTTCAAACACTGCTGATGTACATGTTTTCACTACTGTTGCTCATTTAATGATCTTAAACACCATGTGGGGAGGGTAATCCCATTTCTACAGCTGAGGAAGCCAAGTTCAACAGTGGAAGTCATTTTTATCAAGAGGTATGACATGGAAACCCAAATCCTTTCCCCCGTCACCTCCTGCACACCATCAGGAGGGGAATGGTTCCTGAAGCCTTCGTGCCCCGAGTGCAGTGACCTCAGCATCCACTTCATAGAGGGTCTTGCTTTGGAAACCTGGAGGAAGCCACATGTGGTGCCACAGGCTCAGCCACCTGTCCCTGAGAATCACTTCTCACCAACTCACTCCAACTTCAGGAGGAGCCCATGCAAGCTCAGCCCTGGGCTAAGGCTGGGGAAGGCCGTGCTGTCTTACACTTGTCCCCTGGCTCAGTTCCTCATTTCAGCCAGTCGTTCCCAGATTTGGCCTTTGGACAGAATGCAACTCTTGGGTCTTCCTGAATGTTTGAGGAAATTGTAATGACTTCCTTATCCTTGTTCTGGCTCGAGCCTGAAGGTAGCGTTTGTGTGTTGTCTGTGCTGGCCATGAGCTGCCTCCTCTTGCACAATACAGAACTGGACAGTTTTGTCACAACCTCACCATGAATAAACCTGTCACTGGATCAGCATCCCAAAGAGACCACAAAGATTATATAGACAGTGAGCCAGCAGGGGGTGCCTGCTATGTGTCCCTGTGTAGATAGGTGAGTACAGTTACTTGGCAGCCACAACCTCTGGGTGTGGTGCCACACAAGCCCAACTTACTCCCTGGGCTCCCAGTTACCCCCAGCTATTATATCTTTGACCCCACCCCAACTCCAGCACCTCTTTGCCTGCTACCATAAGCTGAGAGCCAGGTGGGGGGCTCTCTGTAAGCAGAAATGCCCATTAAAAATCCTCTGGTGATATCATTAGGGTAGGAAGCCAAACTAAGAGAAGACAAAGGGGCCCAGTGTTTGCACAATTCAATACCAGGCTGCAGAAACTGGGATGTTCTGGGTTGCTTTTGCCTCCCTCCTGTAAGGAGTTGTTGGCCATGGGTGGGGATGAGGTAGGCAGGAGAGAATGTGGATGGGGTAGCCCTTGGAGGGTGGGGTGGAATATGGCACTGGAAATGAAGGTTGGTCTATAGACCTCATACACATGGAGACACACATGGGCACATGCACATGCAAGGAGAGACACGCACTTAGCCTGGGTAGAAGGGGCTTTGGAACCTGGCTTTGTGATCACCTGAAGAAGAGCTAGGGGCTCTTGTCTATGGAGGGCTCCTCTGTGGAGACCTCCCAGGGGTTGACTGGTGTCAGGGAGGTTTACCAGTTGTCATGGTTCAGCAGGAACGCATGTGGAAACCAGGCTTAGTGGCGCATCAATGTAATCCCAGCACTCCAGAGGTGAAAGTGGGGTGCTCTGGTGTTCAGAGTCTCATCAGCTGCACAGAAAGCCAGGACCAGGACGAATTATGTGAGAAAATAAATTGTGAACCAAAATGTGGAAGGCAAAACTTGGGCTTTTTCTTTGGTTCGACTCCACTGTTTCTGAATTCTGAATTTAGTTTCCAGAAGACAGAGAATTAACAAATACTTGACCCTTGTCATCAAGAGAAGATGAGGAGGCAAGGTGGACTCTGACAGGCCAAATCCTTCACCAAACTTGAGTTCGGAGAGGGCAGAGGAGGGTGCAGGAGCGGTAGTCATCAATAGCTGCCTGTGTTATGTGTGTGTGTGTGTGTGTGTGTGTGTGTGTGTGTGTGTGTTTGTATGGGTATGTGTGGTGTGTGTAGGCAGGACATCAGCCTTGAGTTAAATCCACTGTGAGTGTTATACTCCAGGTTCTAGCAGCCCTATTTTTTGAGACAGGATCCCTCTCTGCCTGGAGTTCCCCTCTTTTTATTTTTAAGATTTACTTATTTATTTACACATACAGTGTTCTGCCTACATGTATTCCTGCACACCAGATCTCATTATAGATGGTTCTGAGACACCATATATTTGCAGGGAATTGAACTCATGACCTCCAGAAGAGCAGCCTCCACCAGCTCCCACACTGTAACCAGCAAACCCACCATTTGAGGTTCACTTTCTCAGTGTCTACTTTAAGCCTCGGAGTCTCCAATCCCACAAGAAGAGGATTTGAGACTCTAGAGTTTGGGGTTCACAGAACCCATGGCAAGGCAAAGGCCAACAGCACTAGGAGCAGCATTTGGTGTGCCCCAGAGCCTCTGGAATGTTCACTGCCAGGGTTTTCTAAACCCAGTCTACATAGGCAGGCACCCGAGTGTAGACACCAGGCTTGTATGGCCGAGCACAGCCAAAACCCCAGCTGGTGATCCCGACCTGGGTCCAGGAACCATTGATGGCACAGACCAATGGTCCCCCTGAGTCACCCTGAGGGAGAAGCAAGAGAGCCCGGTCAAGAAAAACTTTTCTAGAACACCCTCTGCTAAGGGATATTGGGGTGGTGTGGGTGTGGAATACAGGTAGGGATGCCAGGGAGACCCAGAGGGCTGCTGTCACCTGACAGGAGTCTTTCTGGCCCTCTACAAAGCCTGCACAGAGCATGTCTGCCTGGATGATTCGCCTCCTGGACTGGCTGATCTCCGGGAGGTGGTACATCTTCTCACACTCCTCTGAGTCCAAGAGCAGCACAGCCAACTCCTGGAGGACACTGGCCAGGACAAAAGGAAAACGAAAACAAAAAGAACAAAACAAAAAGAAGTCCCTGAGAGTTCCACATCTGGATCCACAGACAGCAGGAAGAGAGGAGTCCTGGGTCTGACTTGCTTTTGAAACACCAAAGCCCTCACCCAATAGTATACTCCCTCCACCACGGCCACAACCACTGCAACAAAGGCAAACCTCCTAATCCTTCTCAATCCCTGATGATGAAGCACTCAAATATATGAGCTTATGGGGGCCATTCTAATTAGTTTATTTCTATTTTATTTTATTTTACATCCCAGCGGCAGTTTCTCCTCCTTTGTCATTTTCCAGTTCCTCCCCTCACTTACCGTCTCCCCCCACCTCCACCTCAGCTTCTCTCCAGAAAAAGGCAGGCCTCCCATGGAAACCAACCAGCCATGGCACATCTAGTTGAGGTAAGACTAGGTGCTTTCTCTCCTATTACAGGTGAAAGAGGCAACCCAGTAGGAATAAAGGGTCCCCGAAAGCAGGCAACAGAGTTAGAGATAGTTCCTGCTCCCACTGTTAGGAGTCCCACAAGAAGACCAAGCTGCACACCTGAAATGCATGTGTGGAGGACCTGGGTCAGTCCCATGCAGGTTCCCTGGTTGACGGTTCAGTCCCTGTGAGCCCCTATGGAGCCAGCTTAGTTGATTCTGTGGGTTTTCTTGTGATGTCCTTGGGGTTTTGTTGTTTTTTTTTTTTTAGCTTGCAGTGTCCACTGCTGGGTAGGACCGCTGATGTCTTTTCTTTACCTGAAGGCTACATAGCACCTTTCAGAACTATGAAAGCTAGCCAGCAGAGGGGTTCCTGCCTGGTTTGTAGTTGTGACAACGAGCTTTTGACAGCCTTCTGAGGATAAGAGATGACTCTACAACTGGATGGACACAGGAAAAGCACCATCTGTCTGGCACCACACCTGGAACACAGAGTTACAAATGGCTTTTTCCTGCAAGAAGAGAAGATGCCATATTATACATGTATTGAGGGTAACTGGGACAAAAGAAGCACATGTGTGTTTTAAGATTATATTGGGAAAATCATTCCTAAGATTTCATGAGGCTCACCAGACCAAGGAAAGGGTACAACTTCCCCACAGAACAAGATGGGCATTTAACTACCTGAATTGTGCCCCCAAGGTGGACACAGAGAACTGACTAACCCAGGGCTTGCTGCTGCTGTGCCCACTCAGCTCCCATCTGCTCATTTGTCTCTATGCACCGCTGTGAGTTGTTCACGTGGATCATGTCCTGCCCCTTACTCCTAGAGCCTCCGTGATCTCAGCCTCACCTCTGCAGCTGGTCTCACCTCATTAGCTCTGCTCACATTTGTGAACTGCAACAGCCTGACTCCACAATTAAGGTATTTTTATAAGACTATGACTGTTTCCTCTTAGGTTTTTTGTTTTTGTTTTTGTTTTTGTTTGTTTGTTTTTTGCTTAAGATGGCTATCACCCAAATAATTGAGACTCTCATATTTATTTATAAGGATTTACAACACAGTCTTGAGAAGTTTAAGTCAGTTCTTAACCCTCTATGCTATCCTGATTCTATTTTTGCCCAAAATCCCCAATAACTTTCTTTTTAGCTATTTCTTTGCTCCAGTTGAATCTTCCTCATCTCACCTGCACCTCTGCTTGTGGCACAGTCCCCTACTTCCTCCTCTAACTCCTCCTCCCCGGATGGCAGGAAATCCAGCTCTATTATCTCCCCTGCTCAAGGTTAACTGTAAGCTGCTTTATTGACAATATTGACATATTGGGGAGCAGCATTTGTACAACATTTAGACAGGATATTCTCAGAACAAGGCTTGTAACCAGATGTGCGGGGCACAGAAATCAACATCTGAATTACACAATAACCTCATGCTAGCATTCCACAGTAGCACCTTTGCATCTAGCACACCCTTGGGTCACTATGACACTTCTACAGAGACTTTCTTTGCATCTCTTAACAGTTTACCTGTCATTCAGACCTCTGAAACATCGAGAATTCTCTTGTAACCTTTTAGTCCTTAGAAGCAATGTGGTAATCTATCAATCAATCAACCAATCAATCTATCTATCTTTCTGGGTCGTATATTATATATGGATGAAGATATGTATTATATATAGATATTTACCATGTGGTGCATATTAATACCTAGTGTAGGAGGTAATATTAGGAATTAAATTGGTTAAAAGAACCTATATTAAGCCAGGTGGTGGTGCACAGCTTTAGTCCAGCCCTCAGGAGGCAGAGACAGGTGCACCTCTGTGAGTTTGAGGCCAGCCTGGTCTACAGAGTGAGTTCTAGTATAGGGCTACACAGACAAACTCTGTATTCAAGCAAGCAAACAAACAAACAAAACCAAAACACCTGAAGTGAAAGGTTTTGGTTTCTTTGAAGACTCAGTTGTGTCATATGAATGTGCTTTTGTTTTGGTCCCAGATGTGGGATGTTGGAGTGTTTTTCCACTGATGAAAAAAGACTGATTAAAGGGCATGTGATGTTTTGCTGGAAGCTGTCTCATGCAAGGTTGCTGGAAAAACATGCTTGTGTGGACTCTGAGATGGATAAATAGAAGGCCACAAGCAGGGAAGGCTCTTTTGCATTGCTGTGCTTTGCAATGGTTCACATCACTTTGCTGGTCTTTGCTTTTCTACTCTTCACTTTGCAGAGAAAAATGCTCCAAAGAACTTCTTGTGGCTCTCTGGCTCTGTCCTGCTACTGTGGTGGCACACACCATCTGAATGGTGCTGATTTGGCAGAGTCTTGTTTCTGCTGAGTGGTGCTGCCACTGCTGCTGTTTGTTGTATGCTGGGCTGCTCGTATCCTGATGACAAAGACTAGAATCTCTCCAAGGAGGTACATCAGAAGAGGTCCACAGCCCACATTTTCGACTTTCTTTCTCTATATCTTCTGATCGGTGGGTTGAAGGGAGGTAGAAGCATTTAAGAAAACTAAGTAAATTAGGTTTGTGAAAAATCTAAGCCTATCCAGCCCTGCCACACACCTTTAATCCAAGAACTTTCTGTACATGGGATTTAATAGGCTACAGAAAGATTTACAGGACAGATAAAGCTATACACAGAGAAACTCTGTCTCAAAAACCCAAAACAAATAAACAGACAACACCTTTATGGACTTGCACAGAATTATCAGGCTGGGTCTACCTGGCAAATTGCTGCCAATGAGACCACTGTACCATGTGGATTTTTTTGTTATTCAATAAATTCTGACAATGTGGAAACACAAATATATTGATGTTTATGACCTAGCATCCTTGTGACATCAGTGACCCCAATTCCATCTTCAGAGTACTGAGAAGACTTTTAGGTTAAATAGAGAAGAAACAAGGAACTGGTCAGTGCTTCAAAGTGCTTGCTATGCAGCCCTGAGGACATGAGTTCAGATCCTGGCACCCATACAACTTGCTGAACATGGTCTCACAGGTGTCAGTGAACCCTGGGGTGGCTGGGGCCGGATACAGGGGGATCACTGAAGCTTTGGGGCTGTCAGCTTAGCTGGAAAATAGGAGCTCCAGGTCTGGAGACGGACTCTGCATCAAAGGACTAAGAAGGAGAGTGATAGAGGAGGACACTTTGTCTGCCCTCCATAGACACACACACACACACACACACACACACACACACACACACACACATATGCATAGAACACACATATGCATAGAACACATACACAAATCACACACACACACATATGCATAGAACACATACACAAACCACACACACACACATATGCATAGAACATACACAAATCACACACACACATATGCATAGAACACACACACACATATGCATAGAACACATACACAAATCACACACACACACATATGCATAGAACACACACACAAATCACACACAGTCACATACACACACACACATATGCATAGAACACACACACAAATCACACACACACACACATATGCATAGAACACATACACAAATCACACACACACACATATGCATAGAACACATACACAAATCACACACACACACATGCATAGAACACACACACATATGCATAGAACACATACACAAATCACACACACACACATATGCATAGAACACACACACAAATCACACACACACACACTCACATATGCATAGAACACATACACAAATCACACACACACACACACACACACACACACACACACACACACACACACAAGAATTGAGGTACGCATAAGTAAGCCATCCTGGTCTAGCCATAGTCTGCTGTGTCCTGCAAGGTGCTGGGAAGAAGTTCTTATTGCTTGAAGGAACAAGATGGTTCTCAGGGGGATATTATGCTACAGGGTACATGCTCACCCTCATGGACCATTGCACTTATCCAAAAGTGATTTATCCTGTGATATTTTGCTCTTACTGGAATCCAAGGACATTACAAATTTATGACAATGACTAGAGCACTTGAGGTGCTCTGCAGGCAAGGGGTCACTGTCAAAACTGAGAAAGGCCCATTACTCTTGTGCCTGCATCCACGGGGGAAGCTAGGTGCCACAGGCTTCTAGATAGAAACTCACTGAGTGGTTCCTGTGCTGATGTGCAGAAGCAAAGGCAGCAGACATCAAACAAACAGAGATGCCAGACTTCCATCTTGCTTTTAGTCATTTTGTGGGCAGAAGTGAAGAGACAAGGCTTCTTAGTAAACACTTCTCAGTGCCTGTTCCCACAGGATGGGTGTGCAGACATCTGGATACCACAGCCATTGCATGCAAAGCCACACACATATCTCCCAGATGCAGAGTCACCCTGACTACTAAACCCTCCACCCTCACTCCAGCACAAGAGAGCCTTTCTTGTCTGCCACAGTCAGCCTGAGGCTTACGGGCTTTATGAGCACCACTTTCCATCTTCTCAGTCCTCTTCAAATAACATTGAGGTGGTGATGGATGGAGAGGAAGAAGAGACATAGCGGGCCATATTCATGCACAGTCAGCACCATGCTGGAAAATTTCTGGAGCATTCTTGGCTATGTCCAGCTTTTCCTGTAATCTCTCTGGTGGCAGAGGAAGGAGGTGAGTGAAGAATTGACTGCTGGAGGGTGAAACTAGTGTTTTGCCTTCTGCTGGGGAAATAGTGATGAACTCCAAGGAACTCACGTGAAAGAAACCTACAAGCCAAGCAGTGGTGGCGCACACCTTTAATTCCAAAACTCCAGAGGCAGAGGCAGGTAGATCTCTGACTTGAGGCCAGCCTGGTCTACAGAGTGAGTTCCAGGACAGCCAGGACTACACAGAGAAAAAAACTAGTTTTGAAACCTCCCTTTCCCCAATAAAGAGAAAGAGACCCACTTGTCGAGTACTAATTAATAAACCAATAGTTTTTTAAAACCAGTTTTAAAATTGACAAAAACTGTGTCAATGATTGACACAGAAGCTGTGATTTATTATTAAGCTGTATGCACTATGCTGGGCAGATTCTGAGCTACTCTAATATTATTACTCATAAAACCCACATAAGCCAATCACTTATCAATCTGATGGCTGTGGAGCGGCTTCTGCTCCATCAGTCTGTCCTCAGGGCTCATTGTCCATCTTGCCTCATGGCGACTCTTTTCTCTCTTGCTTCCTCTCTGCAAAGTTTAAGTCAGTTCTGGAGAAAATATCCTTTCCTGGTAAGGGACAAGGACATGAGGGAATGAGGAGAGGAATCCTGAAAGGAGCTGGTTAATGGAGAGGACTGGAGGGCTGAGTGTGTGTCCTGCCTGCAGGGGAGGGGAGGGGGAGGGGAGAAGAAGGGGGAGGAGGAGGGGAGGGGGAGGGGAGAGGAAAGAAATCTGAGACACCTTGTCATATACCTTAAATGACTTTCTCAGACCCAAAATGACTTTCCCAAACTTTTACAACTTACTTAAACTTTTATATCTTCAGACCTTAACACATTTTCTTGAACTGTCATAACTTCAGATCTATATATATTTCAAATTACTTTTTTGACCTGTATCACCTGTATTACTTATTTTTTCTTGACCTACATAACTTATTTGTCTGGTTCTCATAACTTTTAGAAACTCCAGATCTTTCTTAGCATGAAGGCTGTCAGCAAAGCAAGCCTGTCCCATGAAATGGCCTGATCAGGCAGTTGAGTGTTTGCTGTTGTTAAAGCTACAGTTAGCCATCAATGTCATCAGAGATTAGTAAATGTGAGTAGGAACTATAATTTAAATAGTTTTGGTATCAATTAAAATCTGAAACTTACTTGGGCTTTGTGGGGGTGTGAGCACAGAGTACCTGGCTGTCAGTATTCCTGCAGCTTGCCCAGGGTTAAATAGGCATGACATGGCACAGAGGCTGCAAGGCATGCAGAAAGGTTCAGAGGGTGTAAGAGTCACACAAAGGGCTTGGAGCAGACAGAAGAGAAAGCAGAGACACTTTCAGGTGCCAAAGTTATTGTTGGTGCTAAAGTGTCGCATTGACATGAGTGTTCAGAGGGAGGAAGCGTTTCCATCAGTACTGGAGGACAGTGAGGCAAGGTGGAGAGCAGGGGTCCCAATCTCTTTCCAGAGGCTAAGAACAGATGTCACTGGGACAGGGGGGTCACCACCCAGACTCTGTCACCAAGAGAAGGCCCCCAGTGGGGCCCAGAAATCCGGGACCTGTCGACAGGGTTTCCAGGTAGTCAAGAGCAGACACTGGATCCTGGCAGTGCAGCCACCAAAGGTGAAGAAAAAGCCTGCCAAGCACAGGGAGTGGAAAGGAGGGTGCTTGTCAGAAGTGCGGGAGGGCAGGGGGTTAGGGGACTCTCCTGTGAGCCTCTGCTGGATGGAGAAGGCAGGTGCCTGGAGATCTGAATGTGCGAGAACCAGGCTAAAGGGGGTGGGATGGGGTTGTTATCCAAGTTATGACATCATTGAAGGGATCTGTATCTGCACAGAACCTCTAAGCAAAGGAGATTTTATTTGTCCCAGAGGGACAGAGGGCAGGAAATAAGAGACACAGGGCAGACAGGGGATGAAGGAGAAGAGGAAGGGAACAAGGGAGAGCAGGGATGGGTATTTGTCCTGGGGGACAAAGGACTGACGCTGGACAGAGATGGGACAGATGTCACCCATAGGCAAATGGCAGTTTATCAAGGGAAAGGGGGAAACCCTGTGTTAGGATGAGGTGTGTAATTTAATTAATTTGTTCATTTATTTCTTTGCTTTTTCGAGACAGGTTCTCTCCGTGTTACCCTTCGCTCTGCCTCCTGAGTAATGGGATAAGAGGCATGCACTACCACACCCTGGGAGGTGTTTAATTTAAATTGAGAATGTTAATTAGCCAGGTCAAAGAGGGCTTTTGATTGCTGGACTTCAATACTTTGAGAGCTGGACCTCGGTAGTCAGACTGAGAAATAGGAGGAAGTGGCCAAATAAGGGAATAGGCCTTGGTGGCTGGCTTTAGGAATGTAATCTAATGGTTTTTAGCAAGGCAGAGGGAGTGGAGGGGAAGGGAAAGGCTTCCCAGAGCCATGTTTGCCATGCTTGGGCTGCCTTGAGTCTCCTCACTTATCAGCCAGCTAGCCTAGCTGATTCAATAAGTTAATGGTTTGGCTGGAGACCTCTCTCTGGCCCTCCCATATGCACATGTTCATGCACTCCTAGGAGCATTTCTCACTGAATAGTCTGTATTTTTTAGTTAACACATGAACTCATGTAGTCTAGGATGGATGCAAACTTGCTATCCAGCCCACAATGAACTACTTCCATCTCTCAAGTGCTAGGATTGCAGACTGAGAGACCATGTCCAGTCTGCATGAAGCTGGGGACCATACCAAGTACCTTGTAATTGTTAGGCATGTGCTCTACTAGCTGAGCAGCATCTTCAGGCGCTGAACTGTCTTTTTATGGTCTAAGCATGCAATCTAATGTTACTGTTAGTGAGTCATTTGTGTTTTCATAAATAATAATTGGATGATGGAGGCAGAAAACTAAGTGGCTGTACCATTAGTGCCAGCAGGAGAGACTAATGCTCCCTCTGCCCCACAGTGCATGGCTAGAGGCTTACTTGTGGTGTTGGTGGTGTCTACACATAGATAAAGCATTTTTGTGGCTGTCCGTGTCCTATGATAAAGCACCATGACCAAGGCAACTTAGAGAAGAAAGGGTTTATTTGGGTTAGAAGCCATGATGGTGGGGACAGTGTGGTAGCTGGTGGCAAGTCTGGCCCCTGCAGCAGCAAGCTCAGAGCTGACATATTCAGTTGCAAGCTCACAGCAGAAAGGATAAACTAGAAATGTTTTGATCTTTAAACTCTCAGAGCCCACACAAGTGATCAACTTCTCCCATCAAGGCTACAGCTCCTAAACTTCCCTAAACAGAACCAAATACCCGAGCCAATGAAGAACTTTCTCATTTAAGGAGCCACAGTGGTAAGTATTGCTATGTGATTGGATATTTTAAGATCTAATGTGTCATGCACGACATTGTAAAATTATCAAGATCATATGTTTTGCTAAGATAACTGCTTTAGACCTGGAGAAGCCACACAGTGGTTCAGGGAGCTTCCTGCCCTTCCAGAGGAACCGGATTTAGTTCTCAGCACCTGCGTCTGGAAGCTCACACAGCTGTGGCTACAGCTTCAAGGGATGTGACAGCCTTCTAGGACTCTGAGGACCCCTGCTCCCACCACATGTTTCCACATAATTAAAAATAAAATAAGTCTAAAAAAAAGATAGTTACTTCTGTTTTCTGATGGTTTTGTAAGAGAACTCAGAAAAGGTTCATTAAGTATTGTTTATGTTGAAATCTGTTAAAGGACATTTATAAATAATTATAAATTCAAAGTGATCCAAACACATTGAACACTCAGTGTCGGTGTGATTAAAAACGAATGCACACATCTAATAAAATAGTAATAAATTATAAGTTTATTTGTAGTAAATATTTGTAGCTTTATTTGTAGCTTTAAAATGTGTGTAGGGCCAACAGGATGGCTCAGCAAGTAAAGGTGACTGCTGCTAAGCCTGATGCCCTGCGTTCAGTCCCTGGGACTCACGTGGAGGAGGAGATGCTGGAGAACTGACTCCTGTCAATTGTTCTCTGACGTGCACACACGTACAGTGGCACATGTGCACCCTCACAGGATAAATAAATAAATTAAAACTGTATATAGCTATATGTCTAAACTTTACATAAATGCTGTATAACACTTTTAACTTAAAGGAACAGAAATCTTAGCTGGGAGTGGTGGTGCAGTCCTTTAATCCCAGCACTCAGGAGGCAGAGGCTGAGGCAGGTGAATCTCTGTGAGTTCAAGGCCAGCCTGATATACAGAGAGTTCCAGGACAGCCAGGATTATTGCACATGAGAAGTAATCTCTTTCATACAATACTCATTGTATCTGGATGGTCAACATGGAAATGGCAAGTAGAAAAAAGGTTGTTTACATCTCTATTATACTTTACCAATGCCATACAGATAAAACCATGCATGTGGGAAGCCATACTGGATAAGCCTGTTCTGTGGCTGTATGTCACGACGAAATAAGAATTGCGTCATTGTATGAGACACACTTGAAAGTGAGCGCTACAAGCTCTGTCTTCAGTTGATAAGAGGTCTGCAGCTTGGATTTCTGTCTGGGGAAGACGTGTGACCCTAGCAAGGTAAAGGTTCTGAATTGTGCTTTAGAAGAAAATTACACATACACACACATGCATACACACACACACACACACAAACACTCACACATACACATTCTCACACACATTTCTTATTCCATAATATGACAGAGAAAGAGAGCCACTGCCTTGTTAATGAGTTGAAGGAAAGGATGTTTAGAGGATGGATTTATAAGGCACAATAATTATTAATTCTTTCTATTAAATGCTATAAAACTTTTATTTACTACAATGAATTTATATAATCTAATCCCCTATATGTTGTAAAATGTTTGTGTAAATCTTTTAATGAACCCCACATGTAAGTTATTAGCTATTTAGAAAGATGTATGGAAAACTAAAAAAAAGTTTTTGAGCCTCATTTTATTTTATTTTATTTTATTTTATATGTATGAATGTTTTGCCTGAACATATGAGTACCATACTTGTGACTGGTGCCCACAGAGACCAGAAGCAGGCACTGGAGATAAGGGAACGGGTGTTACAGATGGTTGAGTCATCATGTGGGCCTGGGAACTGAACCCTGGTCCTCTCTGAGAGTAACACTTGCTGTTCACCTTTCTGCACCTCTCCAGCCGTTATGCAAAACCTAGGAAGGTTGCTACATTCCCAGAACTTGAGCAGCCCAACCCTTCCTGCTTTCCTTCATATCTTTAGCACCGGATTCTTTTAAAACTAACCAACCAAAAAACAAACGAATGAAACCACGAGGTCTTCCTCCCCCCACCCCCCAGCTAATAAAAGACAGCAGTGACATAACAACCTATGAACTTCCTGCTTGATTGGCTTTTGACAGTGGTACCTGCTTTGGACCGGAAGGAAGGTTTTGCCATGTTTAGGAGCTTCTGAATCCCTGAACTTATTTCTAACACAGTCATTTAAAGTGAGAGCAAACTAGACCTCATCTGGCCATTTCCTGATCAACAGAAGGTCACCTTCACTGCTTATTGAACAGCATATTGATCAAGGGGGTGAAAAATGTGCAATTTCTGTCTTAAGTGTGTTTTACCAGACATTTATTTTTACAAGGGAAGAAATGTCTTTACTGTTCCCTACTGACCTAGTACAGAATTAAAGAACAAACAAACAAACAGTTCAACGAACAGATGTTACCACCCTGGATCTGGATGTTGCTTCCAACATCTGTGATAGGCACTGTTATCTACAAGGCTGTCTTCAATTGGTTACACTCAGCAAATGAAGTCAGCGCTACAGGCAAACACATATTCACCATTTTGGGTCGGGGGATGAAAGGATCCTGAGGGAGAAAGGGGGAACAAAGTCCGAGATGAAAACTACTTGTTCAGTTCAGCTTGTAAAACCCGATGACATGGATGTCCAAGGAATAGTAAGGCTGGATCCATTGTTCTCTTAAAGGCAAGAGAAACTCAAACAAGATGAGTACACAGTAGGGAAACAGGTTGAGTACATAGTTTTAAATGGTCTCAAAGCAGATGTACATATTACTTTGCAGGTTGGGCACAAGTTCAGGCTCTGAAACTAGCGGATGGGGCATTTCCAGAAATCACACCCACAGTGTTTAGGGCTGAGTGGCACCAAGGTATAAAGAAACAATGGAAGGGGCTCAGGACACAGGGCATAGGTAGGGAAAGAACACAGACCCAGCCTGGTGCAGGAGGAGAGGCCAGAGCGGGAAAGGGAGAAAGGCTTGACATCTCCCCATGGCTCCCTCTAAGCTCCAGACTTGTGCCCCGAACCCTCAGGAGCCATGCTGCTGTTGATGACATTGGCTGTCCTTGCCAGTTCCACCTGCAGAGCCCAGGGTGAGTACCTGAGCCTCCTCTGTGGCCTCCACCTCCCTCCAGTGTCCTGTCCTTGGCGTAAGGGCCTCAGAGTGACGGAGTGGTCCTGAAAACTCTCCTTCTCCCTCCCTTTCCCAGATATGCAGGGCAAACTTGTCAGCACCTATTTCTACATTCATGGTGAGGATCAGGGAGAACTCAAGAGCATCCAGCCTACTTGTCACCAGCAAACAGCATCAAAGGGTGAGTAGGACACTGAATCCCAGGCTCCCCTGCCCTGCTCCCCATTGTGTCCACTCCTTGTTGCTTGTCTAGAGCCCTAACCTGAGCTAGCCTCTTCTGGCCTAGAATGCCTGGCCTTGGGCAGACTGGGATGCAGGTGGAGAGGAATCTCTGACTTCCATGTTCAGGAAGCATCACTGAGGCTTGCAGGTCCTCCTCCAGGTAGATCTGGAAGGCTTAGCGCCCCTTGATAGTGACAGAAACTGCTCACAGGGTCTGAGAGATAGATGTCCCTGTCTTCACAGGACATAAAACATGCAGTTCACTCTGCCACTCTGACCTTTGCTCTGCCCCAGAAAGGCCAGCCATTCCATCTAGACAGGCAGGTCTTGACTGTCCTCACCAGTGTCTGCATCTTCAGAACTTTTGCTCTCCTAGAGTGCCACAGAGACCTTGTGTTGCTGTTGCCAAGCTTGGTAAATGCAGGCACAGTCCCAAGGTTAACTGAACTTCAGATGAACAATCAATATGGTTTTAGTGTGTGTCCTGTGCAATACTGAGGTTGTCTGAGTCCTTAAAGTTCAATATTGAGTGACTAAGGGGAAAGCCTGGAGGATAGAGTGTCAGCTATGTAATTATGAGGCCCTCAGTTTGGACCCCAGCACCCATGTGAAATCTGAGAGCATCAGCACAGGTCTGTGGTCTTAAGGCTTTGGGATAGGGAGAACCCAGGAGCGCCTTTGGCCACCTAGACTAGCTGCAACAATTATCTTCTGTAAGTCAGTATGACATACAGCCTTAGAGAAGGACAGTCAGTGCCCAGCTCCAGCCTCTACATACTCATGCACAGACAGGTGGATAGAAACATGTATAGCGGGCGCAGGCGCGCGCGCGCGTGCGCACACGCACACACACACACACACACACACACACACACACACACACACACCGTATGGATTTAGTCAGTTGGAGTTTGATTGAGGAAGAATCACATGAGGGCAAGCACACATGCACACATCACCTACATACACAATTCAATACTTACAATACAGATATGCTGGTTTTTCATTTTTAGGGTGTTCAAGGTTTAAGAGAAGGCATACTATTGTGTTTTGTCTATAACATTCAGCCTTCAGCTTTGTGCGACAGGATCTCATTATGCACTGTAGGCTGGCCTCATGCTTGGAATCTTCCCACCTCATCCTAAGAACTCCTGAAGAGAGCATAGCTAAACTTTCCATATTGGAGCATTGTCTGGTGTCCCCATCCTGTGATCTCCACCACCCACATGGACAATGCCAGAAAATAGCAAATTTGAGGCCAGTTTGTGCTACTGAGTCACTTCAAGGTCAACCTGGACAACTTAGCAAAGCCCTGTCTCAGAATAGAAAGCAAAGAGGGGGTCGAGCCCAGCATGGTTATCAGAACCCAGGATGCTGAGGCAGGAGGATGTCCACCATCAAGAGTTCAAAGAAATCCTGGCTACAGAGTGAGACCCTGTGTCAAACAAAATAAAAAGAAACAAAAAAGGACACGCACACACACACACACAGAGAGAGAGAGAGAGAGAGAGAGAGAGAGAGAGAGAGAGAGAGAGAGAGAGACAGAGAGACAGAGAGACAGAGAGAGACAGAGAGAGAGAGAGAGAGAGAGAGAGAGAGAGAGAGAGATTATGTAGCCTAGTAGCTTGCCTAGAACATGCAGGAATGTAGGTTCACTTTCAGCACTGCTAAAGATGTAAAGTCAGTCAAGATGGCTCTGGCAGGAAAAGTGGCTTGCTAGCCAAACTGACCACCTTCGTTTCATCCATGGACCCACTAGTGGAAGGAGAGAAGGAAATCTAATGCTTCTCCTCACACCTCCAGTAAGGCCTTGGAACATGTATAGACATGCACAAATATATAAATGCACATATGTGCAGACAATAAAGAGTGAATCACTGTCAAGAACAGGTCAATAAACCATGTAACATGGGACATACTTGTACTGAAAATTACTCATGATGATCTGAGATTCTAATTATATTGGACATCCTTCCTACATTTTCAATGGGGTCTGATTTGGTACTACACATTTACCTCACAAGCAAAGAAAGAAGTTGGCTATAGGAATGGTCTAGAAGACTTGGACTGGTCATCTCGCTTCTTTCCTCAGTAGAACAGCTTCCAGGGCTCTCGTGTTCCTAACTGAAAATGCAGTGAGAACAGACCCTGTGTCTCTGGTCTCAGCCCATGAGGTCTCCAGACCTTAGCAGTGTGGCTGCTGCCTGGTTTGGGGCTGATAGGGGAGGAGGCTCCAGAGGGGAAGCTATGAGTTGGGTAGACCCTGCAAAAGATTCAGGCTCAGGAATGGATGGCACTGACAGATCTAGCTGACCAGGTGCCAATGCCTGACCTGCGCCAGCCTCTCTGAGGTCCAAGAGGAGGGAAGAGTCTGGAAGAGGCAGAAAGAGGAAGGACTCCAGGCAGGGCACTTCTGGAGACTGAACTGTGACCAGGACACTGGGGCAGGGTGCAGATGTGAGAAATAACTGGCATTCCTGAGGTTTTACTGACTTGATGTCTCCCCAGCATCCAGCTGCTGTTTGGCAACACATCGAGTGATGTCTATGGAACCCAGTCACTAAAGAATAAAGAGTTTCTTCTGGAGAATGGAGAGCATGTGATACAGGTGGATGGCAGCGAAGGGCTCTGCCTGACTTCCCTGAACTTCACTACTGACAAGGGGCATGTGGCTTCCTTTGGTATTAGAAAGGGCCTTACCTTTGGTGACACTGGAGGTTCAAACAAGTCCCTAGTGACTGTAAATTGTGTGCACTCACCAGGCCTCTGCATCGAAGGGATGGGCTTCAAATAGGGACCTGTCCCAGAGCCCATGGAGAGCTCTGATGATTCCAAAGAGAAGGATGACATGTCAGAGGAAAGTAGAGACAGTGAAAATGGTAAAGACAGAGATGATAATGATGATGATGATGATGATGACGAAGAAAAAGATGATATGATGATGATGG
Organism: Acomys minous; assembly: GCF_964271855.1. Classification (NCBI taxonomy): domain Eukaryota; kingdom Metazoa; phylum Chordata; class Mammalia; order Rodentia; family Muridae; genus Acomys; species Acomys minous. Next base: position 41,363,837 of record NC_140498.1, read on the forward strand.
TGACAATGATAAATATAAAGATGGAAATGTCAAAGATGATGATGATGACAGTGATGACGATATAATAATGATGATGATGATGATGATGATGATGATGATTATGACAATGATACCAAAGAAGAAAGTGAGTAAGAGGAGTAGCATGCTCAGGGCTCAGTCCTGCATCCCCACACTGCAGCATCTCCTCTCAGACAGGAGCACCCACCTGGAGGGATCAATATCTCAGGTGATTCTGAGCTGGAGGAGGCAAAGCCAAATGGTCTGTATCTCAGTGTCCAATAAACTATGTGCATCTATGTGAGCCTGTGTGGTCTTTGTCACCAAATGGAATGGGTTGGGGATTCCCCAAGAACCTCCTTTATTTGGCCACTTTAGGACCAGCACCTGTGTTGTGAGTCAGGGTTTACACAGAAGGAACCTGGTCAAGTCATCAGGACCGAGGTCCCCAGCATGAGGGCAGCATCCAGCCACTTTCTGTCTCAAAGCAGTATGGGCCTGGAAGGAGAGCTCAGTGTGTGCTGACCAAGCTGGCAGGGACTGGCTCTGCAGTGGTCCCGTTTAGCTATATTTGAGCAGGTGTCACTGCCTCCTGTTCCTCTCCAGATCCTTGTGCTGTCCAGTGTCCTCATCCTCTCTCTTCTCCTGTCCTAGTCACTATCTTCTCTTACAAGGTGGGGCTATCTGCAAGGCCTCTCCCATCCAATTGTGGATTAAACCTAGGTCACAATGCATGCTAGACAAGTACTCCAGCACTGAGCCCCATTCCTAGCTGGCAGGTATCTGTCTGTCTGTCTGTCTGTCTGTCTGTCTGTCTGTCTGTCTTTCATTCTATTTATTGATCTATCATCTAATTTCAATATGTCTATCATCTATTTATATACCTACCATCCATTTATATTTTGTCCATCTATCGATTGATCTATCTATTTATCTATCTATCCATCGATCTATCTATCTACTTATTCATGAGACAGAGTCTCACATGGCCATTGGCGGTCTTCAAGAAAGAATTTCAAGCCTGCTTAGCATAGACAATAAGTTCCATCTAGCCAGGCTCTAACAATGACCAAAAACAGAGCTAGTCAGCAGCTCAGTGGACAGCAAGGGGCAAGAGAGTCTCCAGCCAAATTCATGGCTTCCTTTCTCCCTGCACAGCAGCAAGTATTCACTGCAGAATTTTAGACTCATAGATCCTTCCATTTTTATTATATTATCTCTCATGGCAAGATAGTGGGAACCATGTATTTTGAGTCCATGAATGTATGCTTCAAGATGCCCATGCAGCTTGTGACAGATGTAGCAACCTCTCTGAGATGTGTACTATGATGCTACTGTCAAGGAAAGTTTGCAGAACAGGGTGATGCCAATGAGAGGACTTTTTCTCCATCCCTGTTAAGTGTATTCCCTGAGTTTTGTCCAGACTCCAAGGTACTGAATCCTCCAATCAGCATTTACAGTTAAATGAACTGGGCTACATGGCACAAGCCTCTAATCTAAGGTACTTGGGAGACTGAGGAAGGTGGATTCAGAGTTCATAACTTGGCTAAGAAACTTAGTGAGGCCTAGCCTCAAATATTATTTTGAAAATGTTTTTATCTTGGGTAGTTAAAAAAGTATTAATTTTTATTTTTATGGACATGTGAGTGCTGCCTGCATATGTGTCTGTTGGCCTCAAATTTCAGGTTTTTTTTTAAAACATGATACAAAGGGCGTGAGAGAGACAGAGAAAGGAAGGGAGAAGGAGACAGACAGAGGGAGGGAGGTGTGAGAATGGAAGGAAGGAAGGAAGGAGAAAAGGAAGAAAGGAAGGTAGGCAGGCAGGCCCTGGATGGTTGGCACTGGTTAAGAGAGCTCTGACTGCCCTTGCAGAAGAACTGGCTTGGTTGCCAGCACCACATGGGGCAGCTCACAACCCTCTGTAATTCCAGCTCTAGGGGATCTGATGCCCACTTCAGGCACAAAGCATGAACAAGTTATACACATACATATACACATGCAGACAACTGCTCACACACATTTTAAAACATAAAGAAAAGAGCCTTAGACATCTGGGCGTGTTCACCCATACTTGTGATGCTAGAATTTCACAGAGGTTAGGATGATCAAGAGTTCGAATTACTGTACAGGTCACAGATCGAAAAAAACCAAACAACCCAATGAGTGACAAGAGTCCAGCAGAGCAAAATCTTTACTGAATTATGCAGCAAAAATTGACCAGTCAGGAACAACAGTACAGGCATAGGAGTTGACTGCCATGTCATCTGGGTATTTAAGCAGATGACAACAATTTACTGTACTTGAGCTAAAGAACAGACTGAGGAGCTGAACTTGAGCCCTGAGCCACAATGCTACAGAGATTTTAAGTCTATAATCCACAGACAGCTGTGGCAAGGCACCCGACCAATCAGGATTTAGGGAGAGGAGACTTTCCTTAGGAACGTGTCCTGTGGTACATTTTTCCTGTTCGCAGTGGTTGGGGTATTCAATTGAGGCAAGGTGGCTTGCCTAGCACTCGTGTCTCAACTTGCCAAGCAGCATCTCAGGTACCCACATACATGTCTCTTTCTGCCAAACAGGATGTCAGGTACCCACATCCATGTCTCTTATTGGCAGGCAGAATGTCAGGTACCCACACCCATGTCTCTTATTGCCAAGCAGGATGTCAGTGTCCTAGGGAAGTCTTGGGAACTTAAATTTCATTTAAAACCATTCAAAAGGGAAGTTTTATTCAAAGTGGCTCCAAAGTGGCTCCTTCTTGTGGGATGTCCCGCAAGCAGGGCTGGTGGGGGACAGTGGGCAGGTGCGATGTGGAAGCCAGTCTCCATGTCACTCCAGGTCTGCCCTTGCTGTGTTTATCCTGCTGATTCAGCTGATGCTCCCTCATCCTTGAAGATGAGCTCAAATGTCCCATCCTCCAGGCAGCCTTTCTGGCATCCCTTCCCTCCTCCTTTTGTCTAACCTGGTGTCTGTGCACTCGACTAACATGCTTTTTCCCATCAGTTGCCTCTTTACTTGACCACTGGAGACAGACAGCCAAGGCAGCTGTTGGAACTGCCAGAGCATGGGCTTCCACCATAAAAACTGGTAACAGGAGGAAGAGGTGAGAAGACCTACAGTTAGAGTCAGGTTACCCACCATGCTCCAGGGATGTTTCTCCATTACTGCTTGCCTCTACTTACTATTGGAAGTAAAAGTAAGGTTCCTGTGTTGAATGAAAAATTATTCTTTCTTTGTTAAAAGACACAGTAAAATGTTAAGGCTGTAGTTCTTTAACCAGCTAGTTCCCCAGTGACAGACACAGACAGACTATGATTTATTTGTAAGCTGTAAGCGCTATGCTGGGCAGAATCTGGCAACTCTAATCCTAGCACCTTTAAAACACACTTAAAAGCCAACCACTTGCCAATCTGATGACTCTCAGGGCAGCTCCAACTCCATCAGTCTGTTTCTCCAGCCATGTGTCCTGCCATCCTCTTGGAGTCCCTGAATACACCTACCTCTCCACTAGGAAGTCCCGCCTTCCCTTTCCTGTCCTGCCCAGCTTTCTTCAAAACTCTCCTGGGACCAGGCTTTGATGAGCCACAGTGAGGCTGGAACATGCAGGATGCTGGAACAGCTGTGTCAGCACTCAGTATGCTGGAGATGAACTCTGTCAGCTCTGATCCAGTGTCACCAGTATCAGGTAATTTTGTTCTGTGAATATATAATTTCTCACAAGCATTGCACAGTCCTTAAATTATAAATATATGAGAGGTGCAGGATGCACAGATCAATTAAAGATGGTTTCTGCTCTTTGTGAGAACAGAACAACCTTTTCATATGGGTCTGTTTTATGTTGACCCTTCCCAAAGAGGATGTATAATATTACCATTACCAAAGAAGATACATCATTATCTAATTGGAATCAAAACAAATTGTATAGATAAATGGCCTTCTCCAGGCTCTATGGCACTGGCTGTGTAAGCCAGGCTACTACCTATCTCTGGAGAGAAAGCTTCCTATTTAAGAGAAAGGCCAGTTGTCTTTAGCAATTGAAAAGGCATTACATTTTAAAAACTAAAATCTTTATTTAAACTCCCATTTATCTTTAGGGTTTAATCATAGTCTAGGAATCTTGTACCAATGTTTTTATATTTGTTGCAGCAATTTTTTCTCACCCTTTCCATACATATGGGATGGATGCTTCTACCTTTAAAACATATTAATTGTAGCCTTTGAGTTTCTGGCATCTAACGAGACTGGCATGTACTTTGTCACCTCTCAGTCCCCTGTGTCTCTTTGCATCAGACATGTCTGCCACCTATCCCCCATGAAAATGTCTCATATTCAGAGGTATAAGCCAGCCATCAGTGCAGGGACACCTCAACTCAGGCAGCATACAAAGGCTTTTTGATGTGAGAGAAAAGCAGCTTGCATGGTTATCTCCACACCCATTTTGTGTCTTTACATTGACCAACAGAATGTTTCTCTTAGACAAAATTTCCTTTTGGCACAGTTTTCCTGTTGAAGCTCCTCTTTCAGGGAGATTGGCTGGCCTTCTCAGAGCTCTGTGACATCATTTCTCTTTACATAAGCCTAAGATTGATGGGTATCCATCCTTGAGATCAGTAAGGACATATCACCCAGTATTAAGAAAAAGGAACTTACATAGTAATTCTTAGGAAATTTTGGCACCTTGAATCCTAGATTGTCTTTGTAAGTAGTTATCAACAGGGGGGGGGACCACCATGACCTACTGTGTACCTAAGCTTGTCTAGAATTTACAGAGATCAGCCAGTCTCTGTGTCCATTGTGTTGGGATTAAGGACATATGCCACCACCATCCTGTTGAAATATTTCATCTCAATTTCAGTCATAATCTCCAAAAATGTCATCTTTTAGCAATTTCAAACAACAAAAGTATTCCATTTATTTCCCACTGTTGGCAACATTAAAAGATTTCAAGCCAAAATCAAGCAAGGAGACAAGAAAATTCTAAGTCTTTGGTCCATTGTTCCATTTTAGGCTCCAGCAAGTGAAGCCTCGCCCATCATTTCTTGGAGGTTACTCATTACTAAGTTGTATGGGTGGGCCCTTTCCAAAAGAGCTGACAAGCATCTTGTAGTAGCAGACCCTTGAGCTCTGGGTATCTGAGACTGAACTGTGGGCAGTGTAACTTCCAACTGGGGCTGCTAGCCCAGGAAAAACACAGGAAAACTGGTGTTGGAATGATCTGCAAGTCCTGAGAAAGCCTCACGGTCTGGAAATCACTGGAGCTTAGGCATGAAACCAAAACTCTGAGCCAAGGGTGTTTGCTTCAACTGCACTCTGTGTCCTTCTCTCTGACCACCTATGGGTCTGCTGTCCCAGGGAGAATGGAGAGCATATATCAGGTCTGCAGGCCCTCGGAGAGACCCAGAACCCACACAAGGTCTCAGGGAGCTGCAGTTATACCTCTGGCCACAGCTTTAAAGCTTTCCACTGCTGAGCAGGCATGCTTGTGGGTGTGTCACACCTGCCCACCCTCTGTCTCCCTCTCTGGATTCTCTGTGGACCTGTTGGCCCAGGCAGAACAGAGAGGGTGGATCAGGGCCCCAACCTCAGAGACAGCAAGATGACTAGAGGTCAACACAAAACCATAAACAACAAAACCCAAACAATTATGGCCACTCCAGATCCAACTATCCCAATGAAATCAACCCTGAGAACTCAAACACAATTGGAATACAAGAAATTGACCTCCAATCCATAGTAATGAAGATGATAACGGAGGAAACCAATAAGATCCGAAAACAAATGCAGAAAGATGCAGCCAAACAGATTGAAGACATTGAAGAGGCCTATAGAGAGGCACTGGAAAAAATCCAGGAAAAGGCAAACAACCAGGTGACAGAAATCAATAAAACAGTTCAAGATCTGAAGGCCCACAGAAAGTCACTGGAAGAAACTCAAGAAAACACAAACAACCAGATGAAGGAAATCGATAAAACATTTCAAGATCTGAAGACAAAAATGGAAATAATGATAAAAACACAAACAGAAGAAAGACAGGAACAAGTGAACTCAGAGAAGCATGCGAGTAATACAGACCTAAGCTTTTCTAACAGAATTCAAGAGATGGAGGAACGAATCTCGGCAGGAGAAGATACTGCGGTAGAACTTGAAACAACCATTAAAGAAAAGGATAAATCTAAAATATTCCTGACACAAAACATCCAAGAAATAAAGGAGGCCATGAGAAGACAAAATCTGAAGATAATAGTCATTGAGGAAAGAGAAGATGCCCAGCTGCAAGGACCGGACAATATCTTCAACAAAATCATAGAAGAAAATTTCCCCAAGCTAAGGAAGGAGGTGCAGATAAACATACTAGAAGCCTATAGAACACCAAATAGAATAGACCTGAAAAGAAAATCTTCCCTCCACATAATAATCAAAACACAAAATATACAGAACAAAGGAGAAATATTAAAAGTGGCAAGGGGAAAAGGCCAAGTAACATATAATGACAAACCTATCAGAATTACACCTGACTTCTCAGCAGAGACTGGAAAAGCTAGAAAGGTCTGGAAAGCAGTCCTGCAAACACTAAGAAACCACAGATGCCAGGCTAGAATACTACACCCAGTGAACCAACAATAACCATTGATGGAGAACACAAGATATTCCATGACAAAAACAAATTCAAACACTGCCTACCCACAAATCTGGCCTTACAGAAGTTACTAGACGCAAACCTCCAATCCAAAGGGACAAGCTATAACCAAAATTACATGGGAAAAAATAAATACACCATCGCAAATATATAACCATACAAACACTCTACTACAACCAACATCAAAATCACGGGACTTAACAGTCACTGGTCATTAATATTTCTCAACATCAGTGGTCTCAATTGTCCAATAAAAAGGCACAGACTAACTGAATGGATGCATAAACAGAAATCCATCAATGTAATACATCATATAAACAAACTGAAAGAAAAATGCACATGATCATCTCCTTAGATGCAGAAAAAACATTTGACAAAATCCAACACCTATTCATATTTAAAGTTTTGGAGAGATCAGGGATACAAGGCACATATCTAAACATAGAAAAGGCTATATACAGCAAGCTAATAGCCAACATCAAAGTAAATGGAGAGATACTCAAGAGAATTTCTCTAAATTGAGGGACCAGGCAAGGCACTTTCTCCATATATCTTCAATATAGTTCTTGAAGTTATAGCCAGAACAATAAGACAACAAAAGGAGATGAAGAGGATCCAAATGGGAATGGAGGAAGTAAAATTAACCCTATTTGCAGATGATATGACAGTGTACATAACTGACCCCCAAAATTCCACCAGAGAACTCCTATAGCTGACAAACAACTTCAGCATAATGGTTGGACAAAAAATTAACTAAAAAAGTCAGTATCCTTCCTATGCAAAATTGACTGTTTTGCAGAGGAAGAAATAAGGGCAGCTACACCATTCATGTTAGCCACAGGCAATATAAAATATCTAGGAGTAACTCTAATGAAGCAATTGAAGGACTTGTTTGAAAAAGAACTTTAAATATCTGAAGAAGGAGATTTAAAATGATATCAAAAGATAGAATGATCTCCTCTGTTCATGGATTGGGAGAATTAACATAGTAAAAATGGCCATCATATCAAAAGCAATCTACAGATTCAATGCAATCCCTATTGAAATACCTACACAATTTTGTAGACATTGAAAGACCAATTCTCAACACCATATGGGAAAACAAGAAACCCAGAATAGCTAAACCAATCCGTAGACTCAGAGGAGACAACTGCAATTGGGGGTGATATGGAAAGCTATTCCAGGTAAGATCCCTGGAGTCTACAAGGGTGACCCTAACAAAGACAGCTAGTAAAGGGGGTCACAGAGCATGAAGTGTCCATCTTCTGTGACCTGGCAAAGCTTCCAGTGGTGAGACAGGGACAACAACCCAGCCACAAACCCTTCCACCTACAATTTGTCCTGCTACAGGAACAATGGTGTTTAAGCCCTCCAATTGGCATGGTAAGGTTGCACATGCCTTTAATCCCAGCACTTGGGAGGCAGAGGCAAGAGGATCTCTGTGGGTTTTAGGCCAGCTTGGTCTACAAAGTGAGTCCAGGACAGCCGTGGCTGTAACATAGAGAAACCCTGTCTTGAAAAAGCAAATAAATAAATAGTCCTCCAATCCTGAGAAATCCCATCCTCTTCTTCCATTGGCTAGGGCTTGCCCCATTCCCAGCTTGCTATCCTGCTGGTTAAGGACTCAGAGTCCTTAGCTCATGAATAATTTGGGGCTTGAGATAGCCCCTTTTCTGACCCTGGGCTCAGTCACTTAGCACACTGCTGGAACTTTCCAGCAGACTTGCAGCCAGCTAGGGAGAGAGGGCCTCACTGCGACCTGTTTATCTGGAACTCTGAGGAATGCTAGTGCATAGAGCTTACACAGGCAGCCCCACTTTGTAAGGTTGGATAGTGACCAGGACAGGAGAAGGGAGAGGATGAGGACACTGGACAACACAAGGATCTGGAGAGGAACAGGAGGCAGTGACACTTGCTCAAATATAGCTAAACGGGACCACTGCAGAGCCAGTCCCTGCCAGCTTGGTCAGCACACACTGAGCTCTCCTTCCAGGCCCATGCTACTTTAAGACAGGAAGTGGCTGGATGCTGCCTTCCTGCTGGGGGCCTCGGTTCTGAAGACTTGGCCAGGTTCCTTCTGTGTAAACCCTGACTCACAACACATGTGTGGGTCCAAAAGTGAGCAAATAAAGGAGGTTCTTGGGGAGTCCCCAGCCCATTCCATTTAATGACAAGGACCACACAGGCTCACATAGATGCACATAGTTTATTGGACACAGAGATACAGGCTATTTGGGCTTTGCCTTCTCCAGACCAGGGTCACCTGGGATATTGATCCCTCCAGGTGGGTGCTCCTGTCTGAGAGGAGATGCTGCCATGTTCGGATGCAGGACTGAGCTCTGAGCACCATCCTTGACTTTACCTTAGTTACTGTTGTCCTCACTGCCATATTTATAGGCTTCTTTGCTGTCATCATTATCAGCCTCCTCCCTGTCTTCACCTGTGTCACTGCTGTCCTCACTGCTGTCTCTATAGGCTTCCTCACTGTCTTTACCTGTGTCACTCTTGTAGTCATTGTCTCTGTCATCATTTTCCTTGTTGTCATTGTGACCAGCTTCTTCACTGCCTTTATCTTCATCTTCACTATTGCCTGCATCTTTTTCATCTTTGTCCTCCACTTTGGAATTGTTCAACGAGAACTTTAGTGTCCCTGAGATCAAATCCTCTGGGCCAGTTCCCCACTTGAACTTCATGGCAGTGAAGCAGACGTTAGTTAAGTACTTGGTTTTCAGAGACAGCAGATGCCGGCCAGAATTTGCATAGAAAATTCGGGTAGGGCTTGTCTTGTATCCAAAAGTGACCTCACGTCGTTTATTGGTCAGCAGTCCTAGGTACCACAGACAGATGTTATCATTAACCTCCACTGCGATCACATGCTCACCGTTGTTCAGTAGGAATGTCTGCTCACGTAGTGTCCGAGCTCCATAGATGAGACTCCACTGTTCACCAAACAGCAGCTGAAGGCTGGGGAGAGACCCAGTCAGTGATCTGCATCCTTAGGAGCACCAGCCCATTCCCAAATTTGTGCCCTGTCCTGGTTCCCAGCTTACACTTCACTCCCCAGAAGATGTGTTACATTGTATTCTGACTTGTCTCCCAGCCTGCAACCCTTGGTCCCTTCCCACCTGTGCTCTTAGGACACATCTCTCCACAGGACTCATCAGAGAGACTGGCTCCAGGTCAGGCACCAGTGCAGCCAGATCTACCTGCTCATCCTGAGCCTGCATCCTATGGGGTCTACCCAACCCAGCTTTCCCTCTGGACCTCACCCCATGTCTGCCCAAAATGAGGTGGCACAAATCTGAACACTATAGACAAGATACAGTGGTATATCTTGGGTTAAACCCCAGAACCCTAAAATGTAAAACCAGCATATCTGTGTTGTAAATATTGAATTGTGTATGTAAGTGATGTGTACATGTGTGATTGCCCTTGTGTGTGTCTTTTTCAATCACACTCCACCTGGCTAGAGGCATGGTGTGTGTGTGTGTGTGTGTGTGTGTGTGTGTGTGTGTGTGTGTTGCATCTTTCTGTCTCCCTGTCTGTGTGTGAGTATGTAGAGGGTAGAGCTAGGCACTGAGTATCTTCCTCTATGACTGTCTGCCTTACTTCTTGGAGACGGAGTCTCTCACTGAATGGAAGCTCACAGTTGCATCTAGACCATCTGGCACAAGGAGCTCCTGGGTTCTACCTGTCGCTGCCTCCAATCTTAACTAACAGACACTCCCATCCTCACAGGCTATTTTTCTTTTTATATGGCATCAGGGACTCTGAACTCAGGTCTTCATGTTTGCACAGATAATGCTCTTTCTTACTTTCCTTGCCATTTTCCCAGGCATGCCACCTCATGTTCTCACAGTCTCCAAGTGAACCTGGGACTTGCCCTTTGTAAGATTCTGGCCATCTAGTCAAGCAGGCTGTCCTGTCTTTGCTCCCACAGCTGTAGAGTCACAGACCTCTGCTGCAGCTCTGAGATTTCACATGGGTGCTGGGGTCTAAACTGAGGGCCTCATACTTGCACAGCTGATACTCTATCCTCTAGGCTTTCTCCCCAGTCACCCAACATCAAAGTTCTAAGGCATAAGATAACCTCAGTATTGCACTGGACACACTAAAACCATATTCATTGTTCATCTGAAATTGTGTTAAACTTGGGGACTGTGCCTGCCTTTGCCAAGCTTGGCATCAGCAACACAAGGTCTCAGTGGCACTCTAGGAGAGCAAAGTTCTGAAGAGACAGACACTGATGAGGACAGTCAAGACCTGCCTGTCCCAGGGTATGATTGGCCTTCTGGAGTAGAGCAAATGCCCAGAGTGGTAGAGTAAACTGCACACTTCATATCCTGTGAAGACAGGGACATCTCTCAGACCCTGTGAGCAGTTTCTGTCACTAGGAAGGGGCACTAAACCTTCCAGATCTACCAGAAGGAGGACCTGAAAGCCTCAATTATGCTTCCGGAACTAGAAAGTCAGATGTCCCTCTCCACCCTGCCTCCCTGAGGACTGTCCTGTCTTACCCTAGCCCAGGCAATCCTGCCCTGAGTAGACTAGCTTAGATTAAGCTAGAGTAGCAGAGGCCAAGGGGATGCTGGGTAATATTGGAGGTGTGAAGCCAGCAATCTTCTAAGGGCCCCAGTCCATAAGCCATGGGAATTGGGTACCACTTGAGCATGAGCAAGGAAGCTCAGGAAACAGAGTTCTACTCACCCTATGATGAAGTCTTTATAACTAAAAAAAAGGCGGATGCCCTTGAGTTCTGCCTGATCCTCTCCGTGAATGAAGGAATCGGCTCCGAAACCACCGCCCTCTATTTCTGGGAAAGGGAGGCAGTAGGAGAGTGTTCAGGACCACTCCCTCACTCAGAGCCCCTTATGCCAAGGAGGGAGGTGGAGGCCACAAAGGAGGCTCAGGTACTCACCCTGGGCTCTGCAGGTGGAACTGGCAAGGACAGCCAATGTCATCAACAGCAGCATGGCTCCTGAGGGTTTGGGGCACAAGTCTGGAGCTTAGAGGGAGCCACGGGGAGATGTCAAGGCTTCAACAAGGCTCTGAGGAAAGGATATCAGGTGTAAGGGATCCCCGTGGCCAGATGAGACAAGGGAACATCTGGTAACTCTCTTTCTCCACTGGCTCAAAAGGCTCCAAAGAGCCCTGGGATGGTTTAATGCCCACACCCACACCCACACCCACACCCACACCCACACCCACACCCACACTGTGTCCCCCCAATGTTACTGTGCTAGCCTTCTGACTAAACTCTGAGTAAGACACTCCTTGTCTTCATGTTACACTGGGCTCCCCAAAATATGAAGGTGCTCCTGGAGGAAACTCATCTTCCAATCCCCTCCATCCATCCTCCATGGTTCGGTCTATAGCTAGCTCAAGCCTTTCTTCCTTCCCCCCTCCCGTGGCCCCCACTGGCCTCTCCTCCTGCACCAGGCTGGGTGTCTGCTCCTTCCTTCCCTGTGCTGTGTGGCCTGAGCACCTTCTCTTGTCCCTTTATACCACGATGCCACTCAGCCATAGCCACTGTGGGGCCTCCGTGTTCCCACCGTTGGCAGGGTTTCCTGCAAGAATGCGGGGATGTATCCAGGACATCCTGGGACACTATTTGCGTTCCTCTCCATGGCCTTTGAACAAATGAACCCAACAGTCTATGCTGTCCTCTGTAAATGCAGGGAATACTCTGTTAAATCCCACTGGGGCACAGAAAGTTTACTGAGCTCAAAGGGAAGATGTGGTCAAACCTGGTGATTTCCATAAATGCAGGAAAGCAGGTGCCAAAAGCCAAGAAACATGTGTGTCTCGAGCAAATGAAGTGTGCAGTGTCATGAGCACCTGTGAGAGGCAAGAAGATGCAGCTGGCCACGGCTTTTTTTTTTTCCTGACCACACTTTTCCCAGAAGAACGCACCAGGTCCCAACCTGTAGAATACACTGGCGCAGTCCCCACTCCCTTCCTTTCATTTCTTGTCACCTCAGACCTCTTCGGAGTCTTCAGGTAAAACATCTGCTTTGTCCTTGCCCAGTCCAAGCACTGCTCATAGCAGCTCCCATCAACTGAGCTGCTAGAATTCTCAATATAGCCTTAGCCCTCCAGGCAGCTCTGAGGCTGGCATCGATCCCATACCCATTTTATAGCCAAAGACAATGAGATACTGAGTGGCTTATCCCTGATGTGTTAGGCTGGCCTTGGGACCCACAGACTGACTCTGTCTACCCCCATCTCTGGGAAACATGGCTCCTCCCTGGCTCCCCAAAACATTTGGTCCCAGGCTGGGCAACTGTGCCAGGATGACCAACTCTGCCATGTCACCATCCTGACCTTGAATCCTTTGCAGGATCTGTACAGATTACGGTTTCCCTTCGGAAGCCTCATCCCTTATGTGCCCCAAATGAGGCCGTGGCCACACTGAGAACCTTCTGCTAAGGCTGGTAGACCAGAGATAGGCTTTGACCTAAATGGACAGGTCATTCTCTGGGGCCAGCAAGACAGACCCATTCAGCCTGGTGTTGTCAGGTGGGGTCAGAGGGCCCTGGCATCTGCTCTACCAAGCACCAAGAAGAAATCCCTTCTCCCAGACTCCTATTTTTTTTTTAAGATTTATTTATTTATTACTTATATAATATTCGGCCTGCATGTGTACCAACAGGCCAGAAGAGGGCACCAGATCTCATCGTTGATGGCTAGGAGCCACCATGTGGTTACTAGGAATTGAACTCAGGACCCCTGGGGAAAAAGCTAGTGTTCTCAAACTCTTGCCATCTCTCCAGCCCTCCTAGATTACTCTTAACCCAGGTGTTTTGATCTTGCTCACTAAGATGCATCCTAAGTCAGCCTGCTGCATGCTGCCATCGTGGGCATGAGCCACCAGGCCAAGGTCTGATCCTTTTTTTATTTTTTATGTTGAGACAGAGTTCCCCTAAGTTGTCCAGGTTGATTTTGAAGTGACTTTGTGGCCAGACCGGTCAGGTTCTGTGATCCCCTTGCACCAGCCTCCTGGGACTACAAGACTAGACTGGGATTATATGGCAGGCTCCAAAGTATTTTAAAGTGTAACTATAGCTGAGTGTGGTACTGCCTGCCTGTGCTCCAGCACCTGAGAGGATGAGACAGAACAATTCCAAGCTTACGGCCAGCCTGAGTGACCTACTAAGGCCCTGTCGAACAAAACCAAAAGCTGTGGGCACAGCAAGAAGTAAAATGCACCTCTGTTGCCATTACTGAAGTGTGTGTGTGTGTGTGTGTGTGTGTGTGTGTGTGTGTGTGTGTGTGTGTGTGCATGTCTGTGAGTGGGTTGCCTAAGCATGCATGTAAGTATGCAGAGGTCAGAGCAGGACACTGGGTGGCTCCATTTATCTCTGACCACCTCATTGCCAGGAGATGAGTCTCTCACTGAGCTTTCAGCTCTTGGTCGGTGCTGGTCAGTCAGGCATTCTGGGATCGGCCTGCCTTGCCCCATACTGAGGTTACAGACACTCACAGTAAGAGTTCTTTTAAGCTGGGGGCTGGGTGTCCCAAAGCAGTCCCTCAAGCTCCTGCAGAAAAATGCTCTCACTCATGAGGCCATCATACTTACTCCCCCTCTATTAATTTTTGAGGTAGGCTAACTGGACCTAGAGCCTTCTTCTTGGCCTAGAATCTAGCCCTCAAACTCATAAGACCTACCTGTCTCTGCTCTCACAGTGCTGGGGTTCAGAGAGTACCTCTGCACCCATCTCTTATGTGGGTGATGGGAATCCACACTTAGGGCCTCACGCTTACACAGCAGGCATTTCTTACTCAGTGAATTATCTCCCCAGTACCCTAATATTCAGTTTGTAAAGAATATGGACACACGAAACAGTGAACAGGCTAAGACACCTTTAAAGAGTGTTTGTTCATTGTTTATCTGCAGTTACCAGGGGGGGGGGTGCTGTGCTTGTGTTTGCCAAACTTGACAGCAGTAACTCAAGAGTCTTAGGGTGCTGTAGGAGAAAGACAGAGCCAGGACGCAGGCACTGGTGAGGACAGTGCAGATCTGGCCCGTCCTGAGGAACTGGCTGTCCTGTCCTGTGTGGAGTGAAGGGGCAGAGTGACAGAGGATGCTAGAGATGGAGACTGCGTGCACGGGGGTCTGCAGATCTCTCAGCTCGAGTCGGCAGTTTCAATCACTACCAAGAGGCCATAAGGCCACCAGAACTATCTGGAAGAGTGACCTCCAAGCCTTTGTGAGCCTTTCTGAACCAGAAGTCCCTCCCCACCTGCCTCCCTGCAGCCAGGCTTCACTCTTTCCCAAGCCCGGGCATGCAAGTCCTGAGTGGGTTAGCTAGGTCAGGCTGGAACAGCAAAGGCCTAGAGAACACTGGGTAAATTTGGGAGTGTGAGATCAGTGATGAGCCACAGGAGGTGGGCACCACCAGTGCATGCTGCAGAGAAGCCCAGGGACCCCAGCCCTGCTCACCCCTGATGATATTCTCGTAACCCAGAAAGACATGGATGTCCTGGACTTCCACCTCTCCTTCACCTCTGATTTTCCTGCATCTCTGAAGGGAAGGCATTAGGAGAGTGCTCAGAGACAGTTCTCAGCCACCAGAGGTCCTGTTGCCTAGGTCAGGACATGGGAAATGAGGGTTGTACCTGAGGGTGGGAGTTCCCTCTGGGTCCTGCAGATGACACCAGGAAGGACAGCCAAGAAAGGTCAGCAGCAGCAGCAGCATAGGTCCTGAGGATTCAGAGGCAGAGGGAGGTGATAGACTTCAAAGAGGCTCTGAAGAAGAGACATGGGGTGTCAGAGGCCCTAGATGGAGACAAGGGAACATCCGGGTACCCACACCCCCACACTGCGATCACCGCCCAAGTCAGTGTGCTAGCCTTCTGGCTAAGCTCTGAGCAACAAACCCCATGTTGTCATATTACACTGGGCTCCCAACATCTAAGGGTGCTCTGGAGAAACCCCATATTCCAATCCCCTCCATCTGTCCTCCGTTGTTCAGTCTCAGCTGGTTCAAGCCTTTTTCCCTTTCCCCCTCTGGCCTCCCCTCCTACACCAGGCTGGGTCTCTGCTTCTACCTTACCTGTGCCATGTGGCCTGAGCCCTTTGGCTTGTCCCTTTACATCCTGGTGACACCAGCCATATTTGTGTCTTGTGGGAATTTGCTTTCACCTTGGGAAGAATGTGAGGGTGTGTATCCAGGACATCGCGGACACAGCCTTTCTCTCCCATGGTCCCTGAAAAAAATGAGCCCCATATTCTGTGCTGTGCTCTGCCATAGAGAACCCAGGCTAGGAAGACCAGAGAGCTGCAGAAGTGGAGATGCGGTCACACTTTTATATTTAACAATTAAGGCAATGATAGATACAAGGTATCAGGCAGCAGATAGTATGTTGTAGAAGAGTTTATTAAATGAGCGTGGGGAGAGGAGGAAAGAGGGAAGGGTTGCCCCAAAGAGAGACTGAGAGAGAAACTGAGAGAAAGAGAGACTGAGAGAGAGAGAAACAGGTAGAGGAGAGAAGAAGAGAGAGGAAGAGGAAGAGGGGAAGAGAGGGAGCCTCACGGATGGTTTGTCCCTTTATATGGCCCTGGGTAGGGCCACATCCGTGTGGCAGGTAAGCAATGAATGACTTCACAGGTAGGCGGACTGAATGGGGATAGTAACATTCCTACCTTTTCCTATAATTAAAAAATGAGGAACGTTGGATTGTTTTTATATAAAGAAAGTTAGAGTATATATGTGTAGGTAAGAGAGGAAAGAGATAGAAAAAAAGCAAAAGCAACAAATATCCAAATTATATGGTGAAGGGGAGGGAAAATTTCTGCTCTGAAAGTTTATGTCAGCCATGTCCCGCAGCAGGTAGGGACCAAAGAGTGCTGGGGGAACCTGCAGCTGTTTGTCCTGGGCACAGAGCACATCATTTCAGCCTTTTGCAAATCGATAACGGGAGAAGTAATCATCTTAACTACTTCCTGCAGACAGTAGGGCGGTGACAGGGGCTTTAAAAGGCTGAAATGTTGGCCAGTTCTGGAAAAACAGGCTGTTTCTTCATTGTCCTGGGTCTCAGAACATCTGCAGCTGGGAAGGGCGATGCAGGTCCAGCTAGGAGGAACAATGCAGGTCCAGCTGGCACGAGTTTTGAGAGTGGACGGGAGCGCTTGTGGGTAGCTGCGTTGCCGATGTCTCAGATGTAGGCAGTCTGGCAGGATACTGGAATATATATGTGGGCAGAAGACAAAGTCAGTAGGTTAGGAAGAAAATTCCCTTTAGGTGTGCATTTGAAACTCTTGGGAGAGCAAAGAAAAGGCTTGAACAATGTTGACAATCCATGAAAAATTTGGGAAAGCAAATAAAAGTTTTAAACATGGGAAACTTCCTTCCATTTTACCCGATTGTTGGTAATAATTAAAACAGTTTACTTTTGGATTTGTCCAAGTTTGGTTGCGGAGGCATGTAAGCTTAGATGCCCTTACAGAGGCATAGGGATTTAAAATTCTCAGAAGGCATCCTAGAGGAGTCTGGAGGAACAGGCATAGGGATGTTTTCCATGTGGAGATGGGGTCAGTAACCCATCAGGGCATCCTCAAAAATGGAGAGTGACCCAGGAAAAACAGGTAGAGACTGGTCAGTGGCTCCTCAGTCCTGAACAGTGACCAAGAGTGCAGCTCAATGGTGGATTGAGCTGCCTGGAGGCATAGTTCCCCAGTGCGCCAGGATTTGGATAGCAGCAGTGGACGGTGAGGACAGCGGCTGCAGAAAACAAGGACAGCGATTTCAGATGCTGAGTACAACTCTAGGAAAGGAGCTACGTCTGAAAGCTCACCTGATGGGAGCAAATCTAGTTGTAGGTCAGCAAAGAGGTTTGGGGTTGGGTACCTCTACTCCCAGTGAACCAGAGAGGTGTCAACCAGTCTCTTGGACAAAGGGAAGCATTTATTCAGCTAGGAAAGGGGGATTTAGCTGGTGCTGGGTGCAGAAAGGTGGCAATCAGTTACTTAGGGGAGGGGAGTCCCAAAACCAGTGAAAAGGGGGTGGAATCCGACCCGCAGACACAGGCGGTATGTGAGAAATGTAGGCTTTGGATAGACAGTAATTATCTGGATCCCATTTGACCTGAGAGATGGATTTTGTAGCTTACAAGAATCCTTTTAAGTTCATAAAAGGAGATAAATTTAGACACCTTAGCATCGTCACAATGATCTGCAATGAAATACACATTATTAAAATGTACACATTGTAGGAAAAGGCAGTTGACATGTAGCATGGTAAAGACTAGGGAAGAGAGCTTCATGTTAAATCATGAATAGTAAAATGAGAGACATTTGAAGAAAAAGACAAAAGGAAATTTAAAATCTTGAGCTTGGAACTATGATAGGATTGTATAGTAGAATGTTTTCCCATAATTAAATTAATAAATCAGAGCTCCGTTGACCAGTGTCAGTACTTTGAACAGTTAATACAGCAACAGCATAGCAAGAAGATAGCAGCAGGATGAAATAGAGCATCCGTTAGACGTGTTGACCTTCACAACTTGCATTTACCAACTTAAAACCCATTCTTAAAACACCTTCTTGGAAGCTTTAAGACACAGGTGAAATTGCTGTGAGTAGTCACCGTCCTTTAGGTAAAATAACGGTAATGAGGTGGGTTGTCTCTACACCTGACAGTTGAAGTTAGTCTCCTGCAGATGAGGAGGGCTGGGAAGGTACCTGAAGTCTCCCATGGTAGAAGCTGGCAATGACTACGTAACCCGACTATGAGTTTAAAACAGACCTGTAGCGTTACTCCAGATTTGGGGAGGCTGCTGAATCTTTAGAGCCATCTGTTCCCTACAAGGTCAAGGAGTTGGAAGGCTGGAAATGCCTAAAGCTCTCGTGGTGCTTGAACCTCCAGTGGCTTGGACAGGGAACAAGCCCGCATGTGAGCATTCTGACATCATAGGCCAAATTTTCCAACAGGCTGGGCTGTGGGACCAGCGTCCCATCTTGGCTGTAGCAGCTGGGAGACCGATGTCTCCTTTTGGCTGCATCTGAAACAGGTCCCTGGCAGAGCTGGCTCAGGCTGGACCCCGGTGAGAAGGGGTATTTGAGAGACCCTCACTTTCCCCTTAGGGGCAGTGGCTAAGGCGCTTTCCGAACGTAAGGCAGTTGCCCATTGAAAACCTGATGTGACGATGCACGTACCTCATCTTTCAAAATTCTGCAAAGTGAAACACATCCATCTGCCAGATTTCATTCCTTTTGGTACCCTAGGGTTAATTTCAGCAGGTCATGGCATTTGATTATACAAGGAACATGTAAGACACTTATTAATTATTTCTCTGGCTTGTTGCCAAGTGACAGGGACTCTTTTCTTCACTCCTTTACCATTAACATGATTTTTCTCATGAAAATTTGAGGTTTCGAATACATTTCCTCTTAATAATTTGTCGATTTCTTTATTTCCTTGTGCCAATGGAACTGGTAGACCTGTATGGGACTGAATATGAGTAATATACAAGGGATAGTTTCTACTTCTGATGGTTGCAGTTCTATAAATAATGTAGTTAATTCTGAGTTATCAGGAGTAAATTCAGCAGTTTCTCCTATATGTTTTCTTTCAGGTTATTGCTCTGGTTATTCTGAGGTCTGGGATTTTGATCTCTACAGTTTCTTTGCATATGACCAACTTTACCACAATTAAAGCCCTGGGTATTATGATATCTGGGCTCTCTGGCTAGAGCTTGTCCTACAATATTGTTTTGATACTCCTGAGAGTTAATATTAACTGTCTCCTTCACTCAATCATCCAATGGAGTGCCTCTTTCCTTTAATGGTCTAAGTACCCTCTTACATTCAGTATTTGCATCCTCATAAGCCATGATCAGTTTTAATACCTGTTTGATCTCAGAATCTGGTAACCCTCTATCCATAGCAGATCCTAGTCTCTGCAAAAATTCTCTGAAAGCTTCCCCAGGTCCTTGAAATACTTTAGTAAATGGAACGGCTCTTTTACCAGGCTCTTCTGCCAGCTCCCAAGGTCTCAAGGCTGCAATATGACCTTGTTCAATCACTCTCTTTTCAAGTTCAATTTGTTCTCTTAAGTTAGTGGATTGTCCTTCACCACGCAATTGATCTCTATTAATATTTATTTCCCTTGTCCTATTTTCTTGTTCTATTCTTATGGCCTCAGTTCACCACCATGATAACCACTGTAACTGTTGGGCTACTTCTAATACCGCTGAAACTAAATTTTTCCAATCTTGGGGAACAAGTCTATTCTGGTTGGCCCAGCTGTTTAACATTTGTTTAACGAAGGCAGAGTGCATACCATATTTGGCGACAGATTCCTTAAAATGTCTTAAATCCATCATGTCTACTGGATGCCATGCCATTTCATCATAACCCTCAGCATCATTTTGAGCAGGGACATGTCTTATAGTGACTGGAAAAACTGAAGGTGTCTGAGTAACTCTGGAGGTTTCCTCCATCAAGACATTTTCCTCCAAAGACCTTTTTGTTTGCCTGCCTTCCTGTTTCTCTATTTTCTGTCCTTCTTTACCCTTTTCCATCAAAGGTGCTTTCTGCTTTTCCAGTCCTGCAAGTCTGTTGTCCATTTTCCCCATCTGTTCAGTCAAGTCAGTAATTCTTTCCAAAGGGTAGAATTTATTGCCTCTTCCAGGTTTTTCTGGCTTATCTGTCTCTCTAGTTTCTGTCCTTCCTCACTGTCATTGACCAACTATGCTATTTGCTGTCCCATCCCTTCATTTTCTTTCCTCATCCTCTCCATCTGTTCAGTCAAATCAACAATCTTTTCCAAAATTATAGAATTTATTGATCGTTCCTGGTTCTCTATCTTATTAGCCTTTCTTCTAGTCCTTCTGAAGGACAAAGAAAAAACAGAAAATTCCCTCTAAGTATAAAGCAGAAAAGAGTTTTGCAACAGTAGTTGCAATTTTGCTGATACATTGACACAGCATTTGTATATCTTCCACATTTGAATTTTTCTTCATATCATTAGAAGTTGCAGAAGCCATTGTGCCCCAAATTGAGCACCACATGTTGATTCTGTTTCTTAACAGTTCAACTTTTTTATACAGCCAACTATCCTATACAGGAAAGAAAAGAGGTTAAGGGAAACAAGATTAACCGTCCTGGTATCAGTAATCTTCCGGGTATGAGTAACTGATGTGGGTAGATAGATGGGTAGGTGGATGGACAGATGAATGGACAAACAAATGAGTGTGAGGAGGAATAAATGGACAGATGACTGCAGACTTACAGGTTGATAGGTGAGTGGGCGACATGCACGGATGGACAGATGCCTCCATCGATGGACGTACAAACAGGTGGGAGGGTGGACATGAGTGAACAGATGGACAGACGGCTGGATGATGGGTGGATGGAAGAAAGGAAGGATGCAAGAACAGACCAGCATTCACTGCGTGTCAGTTTCCAAACACTGCTGATGTACATGTTTTCACTACTGTTGCTCATTTAGTGATCTTAAACACCCTGTGGGGAGGTTAATCCCATTTCTACAGGTGAGGAAGCCAAGGCCAACAGAGAAGAAATCATTTTTGTGGAGAGAAATGACATCTAAACCCAAATCCTGTCCCCCTGTCACCTCCTGTGCAGGTACCAGCCCAGCGCACCATCAGGAGGGGAATGGTTCCTGAAGCCTCCCGCACTCCGTGTGCAGTGACCTCAGCATCCACTTCATAGAGTGTCTTGATTTGGAAACCTGGAGCCAGCACATGTGGTGCCACAGGCTCAGCCACCTGTCTCTGAGAATCACTTCTCACCCACTCACTCCAACTTCAGGAGGAGCCCATGCAAGCTCAGCCCTGGGCTACGGCTGGGGAAGGCCCTGCTGCCTTACACTTATCTCCTGGCTCAGTTCCTCATTTCAGCCAGTCGTTCCCAGATTTGGCCTTTGGACAGAAAGCAGCTCTTGGGTCTTCCTGAATGTTTGAAGAAATTGTAACGACTTCCTTATCCTTGTTCTGGTTTGACCCTGGATGGGAGCGTCTGTGTGTTGTCTGTGCTGGCCATGAGCTGCCTTCTCTTACACAACACGGAACTGGACAGTTCTGTCGCAACCTGCCCTTGACTAAACCTGTCACTGGATCAGCATCCCAAAGAGACCACAAAGATTATATAGACAGTGAGCCAGCAGGGGGTGCCTGCTATGTGTCCCTGTGTAGACAGGTGAGTACAGTTACTTGGCAGCCACTACCACTGGGTGTGGTGCCACACAAGCCCAACTTACTCCCTGGGCTCCCAGCTTCCCCCAGCTATTATATCCTTGACCCCCACCCCAACTCCAGCGCCTCCCTGCCTGCTACCATAAGCTGAGAGCCAGGTGGGGGGCTCTCTGTAAGCAGAAATGCCCATTAAAAATCCTCTGGTGATATCATTAGGGTAGGAAGCCAGACTAAGAGAAGACAAAGGGGCCCCAAGTTTTCACAGTTCCATACCAGGCTGCAGAAACTGGGATGTTCTGGGTTGCTTTTGCCTCCCTCCTGTAAGGAGTTGTTGGCCATGGGTGGGGATGAGGTAGGCAGGAGAGAATGTGGATGGGGTAGCCCATGGAGGGTGGGGTGGAAAATGGCACTGGAAATGAAGGTTGGTCTATAGACCTCATACACATGGAGACACACATGGGCACATGCACATGCAAGGACAGACACACACTTAGCCTGGGTAGAAGGGGCCTTGGAACCTGGCTTTGTGATCACCTGAAGAAGAGCTAAGGGCTCCTGTCTATGGAGGGCTCCTCTTTGGAGACCTCCCAGGGGTTGATTGGTACCAGGGAGGTTTACCAGTTGTTATGGTTCAGCAGGGCCGTATGTGGAAACCGGGCTTAGTGGCTGATCCCTGTAATCCCAGCACCTCAGAAGTGAAAGTGGGGTGCTCTGGTGTTCAGAGTCACATCAGTCATACAGAAAGCCAGGACCAGGATGAGTGACGTGACACCCTCCTTAGAAAATAAACTGTGAACCAAAATCTAGAAGGTAAAACTTGGGCTTTTCTTTGGTTCGACTCCACCATTGTTTCTGGATGCTGGCTTTAGTTGCAAGGAGACAGAGAATTAATTAACAAAACACTTAACCCTTGACATCAAGAGAAGGTGAGGGGGCAAGGCGGACTCTGAAAGGCCAAATCCTTCACTAAACTTGATTCGAAGTTCTGAGAGAGCGGAGGAGGGTGCATGTCTGGCAATCATCAATAGCTCTGTGTGTGTGTGTGTGTGTGTGTGTGTGTGTGTGTGTGTGTGTGTGTGTTTGTGTGTGTGTGGTTTGGTGTGTGTAGTGTGTGTGTGTGTCTGTGTGTTTGTGTGTGTGGTGTGGTGTGTGTGGTGTATATGGTGTGTGTGTGTGTGCGTGGTTTGGTGTGTGTAGTGTGTGTGTGTCTGTGTGTTTGTGTGTATCATGTGGTGTGTGTGGTGTATGTGGTGTGTGTGTGTGTGTGTGTGTGCGTGGTTTGGTGTGTGTACTGTGTGTGTGTGTCTGTGTGTTTGTGTGTGTGGTGTGGGGTGTATGTGGTGTGTGTGTGTGTGTGCGTGGTTTGGTGTGTGTATTGTGTGTGTGTCTGTGTGTTTGTGTGTGTGGTGTGTGTGGTGTGTGTGGTGTATGTGGTGTGTGTGTGTGTGTGTGTTTCCTGTGTGGTGTGGTGGTGTGTGTGGTGTTATACTCCAGGTCCTAGCAGCCTTATTTTTGGAGACAGGGTCCCTCTCTGGCCTTGAATTCCACTCTTTATATTTAATATTTATATATTTATTTAACATACAGTGTTCTGCTTACATATGTATACCAGATCTCGTTATAGATGATTTTGAGACACCATGTGGTTACTGGGAACTGAACTCAGGACCTCTGGAAGATCAATCAGTGCTCTTAAACGCTGAGCCATCTCTCCAGCCCCTGTAGTTCCCCTCTTAGGCTCCGCTGGCCAGGAAGCTCCCAAGGCCCTCATCTCCTCCTCCCCTACACTCGGATTGCCCGGGCTCACTGCTATACCTAGCACCTTCACATGGGTGCTGGGGTTCAAGCTGGGGTCCGATGCTTGTGCAGCCCACACTTTACCCACTAAGCCATTCTCCAGCCTCGCATGTGACTGTGAGCATGGACTGGCCTGACAGTTCTCTCTGTGGAGTGGTCCAGACAGCCACTCTAGAGTAGGCAATGTTTCAGGAAAGAGAGGGTTGACCATGAAGGGCCTTTAAATTAATAAAATACCATTGTGAGCTGCAGTGAGGGGGCTTTGAATCAAACCCTGGCCCACTAGAAGAGTTGACCTTCTCACAAGAAGGCAGTCATCCCCTCCATGACCTTTGCAGCCCAACCAGCTCATCTCACACAGATAGTGGGAGTTTCTTAAACTTCCAAGGGTTGAGTATGTTTTGCAAAGGTCTCTAATATTACCTGTTCTGTCTGGTGCCCTTTTGTGCTTCTGCTAAAGCCCAGGCAGGGGGCGCTCACCACCCACAGCTGTATGCACAGCACCTACAGTCCCCAGTGAGTTAGAAGTGTGTGGTAGATGTCCCTCTGCCCAGAGCTGGCAGAATGAAGACTCTTATTGGACACTTAGTGGCCATGACAACTACGTACTGAGTCTGGCACCAAAAGTGTTCAACAGAGAATAGGAGTTTTGCTAATAACCACAAAGAAGGGCTGGCAACAGGGATTCTAATGGATTCTAACTACAGGCAAAGTGCCCAGGGCTAGACTTCAAATGCATTCTGGGATGAAGGACTCTTTTCTTCTTTTTACTTTTTAAAGACTTTTATTTATTTTTATTTTATGAATAATGGTGTTTTGCCTGCATGTATATACGTACATGTAGTGCTCATGAAAGCCAGAAGGGGGCGTCAGATCCTCTGAAACTGTAAATACAGATCCCTGAGAGCTGCCCTGTGGGTTCTGGGAAGGGAACCCTGGGCCTCTGGAAGAGCAGCCAGTCCTCTAAACCGCTCTGCAGCCTATGAGGGACTCTGTGTGTGTGTGTGTGTGTGTGTGTGTGTGTGTGTGTGTGTGTGTGTGTGTGTGTGTGTGTCCCAAAGCAGCTTACTTATTATTTTTCAATTTTAGGTCTTCTGAAACAGAAAAATAATTCATTGAAAATTTAGGTAACATAAGATATATTTAGTATAACTATTTAGAAAGGGATAGTGGTATGTTCATATATTAATATAAATGTTCTTTATGAACATTCTCTTTAACAAAAGTCTCAATTTTTATTTCCAACCTAGAATCATTTACCTTTATAATCATAGAGGGACTATTTTTAAATCTCTGTAGTGTTCACTCTGATTTGGAGAATAATCTATGACAGACATGTTTTTAGGGTTTTTAAAATTATTTTATTCATATTACATCTCAATTGTTTCCCCCTCACTTGTATCCTCCCATTCCTCCCTCCCTCTTGTTTTCACTCTATTCCCCTCCCAAGGTCTGTGGCCAAAAGGGACCTCCTCCCACTCCATATAGTCACAGGACATCAAGTCTCATCTTGGTAGTCTGCTTATCCCTTCTCTGAGTAACCCCAGGTCTCCCCACCAAGAGGAAGTGGTCAAATATGGGGCACTAGAGTTCACATCAGAGTCAGCCCCTGCTCTCCACACAGTTGTGGAGAATGTGCTGTCCATTGGCTAGATCTGAGCAGGAGTTCAATGTTTACTGCATGTATTGTCCTTGGTTGGTGCAGTAACCTGAGCAGACCCACCCTGGGTCCAGATTCACCCATCATGATGTTCTTCTTGTAGGTTTCTAGGACCCCTGGATCCTTATATTTCACCATTGCCAATACTTATCTCACCAAGAGTCTCAATAGGAAGCCCTCACATCTATCCCAATCTCCTGAAGTGAAGACTTTCATGGGACATCCCGTTTCGCCTAGAGTCCAATTATAAGTGAGTATATACCATGTGGGTCTTTCTGAGTCTGAGTTAACTCACTCAAGATGATCATTTCTAGTTCCACCCATGTGCCCATAATTTTCAGGATTTCCTTGTTTTTAATAGCTGAGTAGTATTCCATAGTGTAAATGTACCACAGTGTCTTTATCCGTTCTTTGACTGAGGGACATTTAGATTGTTTCCAGGTTCTGGCTATTAAGAATAAAGCTGCTATGAACATGGCGAAGCATATGACCTTGTTGTGTGGTGGAGCATCTTCGGGGTATATTCCAAGGAGTGGAATAGCTGGGTCTTGAGGAAGCCCTATTCCCAGTTTTCTGAGAAAGCACCATATAGATTTCCAAGGTGGTTGTACAAGTTTGCATTCTCACCAACAATGAAAGAATGTTCCCCTTTCTCTACATGCTCGCCAGCATGTGCTGTCCCTTGAGTTTTTTATCTTAGCCATTTTGATGGATGTAACATGGATTCTCAGAGTTGTTTTGATTTGCATTTCTCTGATGACTAAGGCCATTGAACATTTCTTTAAGTGTTTCTTAGCCATTGGATATTCCTCTGTTGAGAAGTCTCAGATTAGTTCTGAGTCCCATTTATTAATTGGGTTATTTGGTTTGGTGGTGTTTAATTTCTTGAGTTCTTTATATATTTTGGATATTAACCCTTTGTCAGATGTAGGGTTGGTGAAGATCTTTTCCCAGTCTGTAGGCTGTCACTTTGTTCTATTGACAGTGTCTTCTGCCTTACAGAAGCTTCCCAGCCTCATGAGGTGCCATTTATTAACAGTTGACCTTAAGGCCTGGGCTGTTGGTGTTCTGTCCAGGAAGTTGTCTCCAGTGACAGTGTGTTCCAGGCCCTTCCCCAGTTTTTCTTCTAACAGAGTTAGTGTCTCTGGTTTTATGCTGAGGACTTTAATCCAACTGGACTTGAGTTTTGTGCATGGTGGTAAATACGGGTCCGCTTGCATTTTTCTACATGTAGACATCCAGTTAGATCAGCACCATTTGTTGAAGATGCTATCCTTTTTCCGTTGAATAGATTTGGCTTCTTTGTCAAAAATCAAGTGTCCATATGTGTGTGGATTCATTTCTGGGTCTTCAATTTGATTCTGTTGATCATCCAGCCTATTGCTGTGGTAGTACCATGCTGCTTAATTACTGTTGCTCTATAGGACAGCTTGAAATCAGGTCTGGAGATTCCTCTGGGGGATCTTTTATTGTGCAGGATTGTTTTAGCTATTCTGGGTTTCTTGTTTTTCCATATGATGTTGAGAATTGATCTTTCAATGTCTTTAAAGTTGTGTAGGTATTTCGATAGAGATTGCATTGAATCTGTAAATTGCTTTTGGTATGATGGCCATTTTTACTATGTTAATTCTCCCAATCCATAAACAGGGGAGACCTTTTGATCTTTTGATATCATTTTAAATCTCCTTCTTCAGAGTTTTAAAGTTTTTTCCAAACGAATCCTTCAATTACTTCATCAGAGTTACTCCTAGATATTTTATATTGCCTGTGTTTATCATGAATGATATAGTTTTCCTAATTTCTTCCTCTGCAAAATAGTCATTTGTATATAGGAAGGATACTGGCTTTTTAAGTTAAATTTGTGTCCAACCATTTTTCTGAAGGTGTTTCTCAGCTGTAGTAGTTCTCTGGTGGGATTTTGGTGTCACTTATTTACACTATCATATCATCTGCAAATAGGGTTAGTTTGACTTCTCTCATTCCCATTTGGATCCTCTTGATCTCCTTTTGTTGTCTTATTGTTCTGGTTAGAACTTCAAGAACTATATTGAAGAGATATGGAGAAAGTGCCTTGCCAGTCCCTCATTTTAGAGGAATTTTCTTGAGTATCTCTACATTTAATTTGATGTTGGCTATTGTATTGCTGTATATAGCCTTTATTATGTTTAGGTATGTGCCCTGTATCCCTGATCTCTCCAAAGCTTTAAACATGAATAGGTGTTGGATTTTGTCAAATGTTTTTTCTGAATCTAATGAGAAGATCATGTGGATTTTTCTTTCAGTTTGTTTATATAGTGGATTACATTGATGGATTTCTGTTTATGCATCCATTCAGTTAGTCTGTGCCTTTTTATTGGACAACTGAGACCATTGATGTTGAGAAATATTAATGACCAGGGACTGTTAAGTCCTGTGATTTGATGTTGGTTGCAGTAGAATGTTTGTATGGTTATATATTTGTGACAGTATAGTTATTTTTCCCATGTAATTTTGGTTGTAGCTTGTCCCTTTGGATTGGAGGTTTGCGTCTAGTAACTTCTGTAAGGCCAGATTTGTGGATAGGTGGTGTTTGAATTTGGTTTTCTCATGGAATATCTTGTGTTCTCCATAAATGGTTATTGTTGGTTCACTGAGTGTAGTAGTCTAGCTTGGCATCTGTGGTCTCTTACTGTTTCCAGGACTTCTGTCCACCCCTTCTGGCTTCTACAGTCTCTGCTGAGAAGTCAGGCATAATTCTGATAGGTTTGCCATTATATGTTACTTGGCCTTTTTCCCTTGCCACTTTTAATATTTCTTCCTTGTTCTGTATATTTTGTGTTTTGATTATTATGTGGAGGGAAGATTTTCCTTTCAGGTCTATTCTATTTGGTGTTCTGTAGGCCTCTTGTCTGTTTATATGCACCTCCTTCTTTAAATTGGGGAAGTTTTCTCCTATAATTTTGTTGAAGATATTTTCTGGGCCTTGGAGTAGGACATATTCCCTTTCCTCAATGCCTATTATCCTCATGTTTCCTCTTTTCATGGTGTCACTGATTTCTTGGATGTTTTTTGTCAGGAATTTTTCAGATTTAGCCTCTTCTTTGATGGTTGCTTCAAGATCTATGATTGTATCTTCTGGGCCTCAGATTCGTTCCTCTACCTCTTGGATTCTGTTAGAGAAGCTCAACTCTGTGTTGCTTGCCTTCCTCTCTAGGCTCTCTCACTCCCGTTTTTCTTCTGTCTGTGCCTTCATCATTGTTTCCATTTTTATCTTCAGAGCTTGAACTGTTTATTGATTTGCTTCATCTGATTGTTTGTATTTTCCTGACTTTCTTCCAGGGCCTCTCTATAGGCCTCTTTTATGTCTTCAACCTGTGTGGCTGCATCTTTCTGCATTTGTTTCAGATTTTATTCATTCTTCCATTATCATCTTCATTACTAGGGATTTGAGGTCATTTTCTTATATTTCGATTGTGTTTGAGTTCTCAAGGTTGCTTTCTTTGGGATAGCTGGGATGTGGAGATACCATAGTGTTTTGGTTTTTATTGTTTGTGTTCTTATGCTAGCCTTTAGTCATCTTGCTGTGTCTGGTGTTGGGAGTTAGCTTCTGGTGTTGTTCACTGGTCACTGAGAGTAGGTCGTTAGTGAGTGATTATAAGTTGAGGGCCCTTGCCTGTGGGGGTCAGAGAATTATTCCCTGGAACAGGCAGGTGATCTGGTTTTTGCTCCAGGAGACTTTGTTCCACACCTTAGGTTCCCCACTCGCAACTGAGGCAGTTCAGTCCCACTGTGTTTGAGGTCATTGTTTAGTTTTCTGTCCTGACTCCTCAGGGCTGTCAAGCCTCTCTCAAGGGCATGGGAGACCCTGCTGGGCTGTGGAGCCTGGTTAGGCCAGGTTCTATGTGCCCAATTGTGCAAGCATGGACTGCCGTGGCCCATATTTAGGTTCCTGTCCAGACCTGTTCAGACAGCACAACTATGGTGGTTCAGTCCAGCTGTGTTAGAGTCACTGTTTAGGTTTCTGTCCTGACTCCTCAGGGCTGTCTAGCCACTCCCAAGAGTGTGGGAGACCATGGCAGGCTGTGGAGCCTGGCTAGGATGGCTTCTATCTGCCCAATTATGCAGGCATGAACCACTGTGACCAGTAGTTAAGTTCCTTCCTGGACCTGTTCATATAGCACAACTGTGGCAATTCAGTCCAGCTGGGTTGGGGTCGCTGTTTAGTGTTCTGCCCTGACCCCTCAGGGCTGTCCAGCCTCTCCCAAGAGCTTGGGAGATCCTGCCGGGCTGTGAAGCCTGGCTAGGCTGGGTTCTTTGTGCCCAAATGTGCAGGCTCAGTCTGCTGTGGCTGGTAGCTAGATTCCTGTCTGGTTAAGTTCAGACTCTGCCGCTGTGGCTGGGTAATGTGTTCACAGCCACCTGGGCTTTCGTGTGATCCCTAGAGATTTCTGTGGACTGTCACAAGGGGGGACACGGATGGGGTCTGAGGACAGATCCACCCATTTCCCTGAGATACCCCCAGGCCACAATCTCACTGCACGGAGTTCGATCCCATTTACCGAGTTCCGGTTATAGAGCCTGGTTGGTGTTTACAGGTGCATTCCAGTACACAGTGTAAGGACTGGACTCCCATCCTTCCTGGGCCAATTTGTTGACCTGGGGCAAGGCACACCTGTGGTCTGCACTGTGTGGGTCCCCACTCACCTAGGGTTATGCAGTTCTTGTGGTCTGTGGCTCCCAGTCAGGTCCCTTTTACCTGGAAGAAGAGAGGATGCCATATTATACGTGTATTGACGTAAACTGGGACAATAGGAGCACATGTGTGTGTTAAAGTTATGTTGGAAAAGTCATTCCCAAGAATTCATGAGGCTCACCAGACCAAGGAAAGGATACAACTCCCTCACAGAACGAGATGAGCATCTCACACTGTGATGGTGATGTCCCCATGAACCTGCTATTTCACTACCTGAATTGTATACCCAAGGTGGAAGCAGAGAACTGACTAACCCAGGGCTTGTTGCTGATGTGCCTACTCAGCTTCCATCTGCTCGTTTGTCTCTATGCAACACTGTCAGTTGTTCATGTGGATCATGTCCTGCCCCTTACTCCTAGAGCCTCCGTGATCTCAAGCCTCACCTCTGCAGCTGGTCTCAACTCTTTTATGCTGCTTACATCTGTGAACTGCAGCAGCTGGACTCCACATATAAGGGGATTTTTTTTTTTATAAAACTATGACTGCTTCCTGTTAGTTTTTTTCTTAACATGGTTATCACATAAATACTTGAGACACTTATATTTGTTTATAAGGATTTACAACACGATCTTTAACATTTAAATCTGTTCTTAACCCTCTATCCTGGGTTTGCCAAAATCCCCAATAACTTTCTTTTTAGTTATCTCTTTGCTCCATCTGAATCTTCTTCATCTCTCCTGCACCTCTCCTTGTGGCACAGTCCCCTACTTCCTCCTCTAACTCCTCCTCCCCTGGATGGCAGGAAATCCAGCCATATTATGTCCCCTGCTCAATAATTGGCTATAAGCTGCTTTATTGACATATCAGGGGGATAATTGGGGAGCAGCATTTATACAACATTTAGACAGGAAATTCTCAGAACAAGGCTTGCAAACAGATATTGGGGGCACAGAAATCAACATCTGAATTACACAATAACCTCATGCCAGCACTCCACAGTAGCACCTTTGCAGCTAGGAGACCCTTGGATCATTATTTTACTTCTACAAAGACTTTCTTTGCATTTCTTAACAGTTCACCTGTCAGTCAGACCTCTGAAATATCGAGAATTCTCTTCTAACCTTTTAGTCTTTAGAAGCAATTTGGTAATCTATCTATCTATCTATTGGGATTTTATATTATATATGGATGAATGTATATATTCTATATAGAGAGATTTAACATGTGGTACATATTAATACATATTCTAAGAGGTAATATTAGTCATTATAGTAATTAAAATTGATTAAAAATAAAGAACCTGTATTGAGCCAGGTGGTGGTACATACCTTTAGTCCCAGCCCTCAGGAGGCAGAGATAGGTGCATCTCTGTGAGTTTGAGGTCAACCTGGTCTACAGAGTGAGTTCCAATATAGGGCTAAACAGAGAAAGTCTGTCATGAAACAAACAAACAACAAGCAAAACCAAAACACCACTTTTTCAGGATATTTGATCCCACTGTGAACCCTGAGACTGTGAACTGTAAAAATCTGATACTTGTTTGCTGTGGTTTGGTCCTAAAGTGAAAGTTTTTTGTTTCTTTGAAGACTCAGTTGTGTCATGTGAATGTGTTTTTATTTTGATCACAGATGTGGGGTGTTGGAGTGTTTTTCCACTGATGAAAACAGACTGGCTAAAGGGCATATGACATTTTGCAAGAAGATGTCTCCTGCAGCTGGAAAAACATGCTTGTGTGGACTCTGAGATGGATAAATAGAAGGCCACAGGCAGGGAAGGCTCTTTTGCATTGCTGTGCTTTGCAATGGTCCACATCACTTTGCTGGTCTTTGCTTTTCTACTCTTCACTTTGCAGAGAAAAATGCTCCAAAGAACTTTTTGTGGCTCTCTGGCTCTGTTTTATAGCTCCTGCTACTTTGATAGCACACACCATCTGAATGGTGCTGATTTGGCAGAGTCTTGTTTCTACTGAGTGGTGCTGCCATGGCTGCTGTTTGTTGTATGCTGGGCTGCTGGTATCCTGAGGACAAAGACTGGAATCCCTCCAAGGAGGTACATCTAAAGAGGTCCACAACCCACATTTCCTACTTTCTTCCTCCCCTACTTCTGGCTGGTAGGTAGGAAGGGAGGTAGAAGCATTTAAGAACACTAAATAAATTAGGTTTCCGAAAAATCTAAGCCTATACAGCCCTACCACACACCTTTAATCTAAGAACTTTCTGTACACAGGATTTAATAAAATTAACACCAGATCAAAGGCAGAGCAAGAAGCCAGGTGTCCGGGATTAAGTAGAAAGGAAGGACATTGATAGAAGAGTATTTAAGACAGCATGGAGAAGAAAGAAATGTTTGGCTCTTTGACTTTTGGCTTTTTCCTCCTGGCCTGTTGGTGAGCTAGCAAGCTTTAGGCCCTGAGCTTTTGGCTTTTTGGCTTTTTTCCTCTGTGACTTGACTGAGTAGGAAGGTAAACTGGGTGCTATCTCTGTATCTGTGAGCTAGCAAGTTTTCACCCCAGCATCTGGCCCCTGAATTTTTATTAGTAAAGTCGAATGATTTGGGAATTTCTATTTATAAAACAAACTAAACTAAACAAAAAAACTGTACTGAGCTGGTTGGTGATGACACACACCTTTAATCTCAGCACTTGGGACACAGAGGCAGGAGTATTTTTGAGTTTCAGACCAGCATAGGCTAAAGAGTGAGTTCCAAGACAGCCAAAGCTATACATAGAGAAACCCTGTCTCAAAAACCCAAAACAAACAGACAGACAACGCCTCTATTGACATGCACCAAATTACTGGGATAGGACTACCTGGCAAATTGCTGCCAATGAGGCCACTGTACCTTGTGAATTTTTTTTGTTACTCAATAAATTCTGACAATGGGGAACACAAACATATTGATGTTTATGACCTAGAATACTTGTAATAATATCAGTCACCCCAACTCTATCTTCAGAGTACTGAGAAGAGTTTTAGGTTTAAATAAAGAAGAAATTGGGAACTGGTCAGTGCTTCAAATTGCTTGCTATGCAGCCCTGAGGACATGAGTTCATATCCTAGCCCCCATGCAACTTGCTGAGCATGGTCTCACAGGTGTCAATGAACCCTGGGGTTGCTGGGGCCAGATACAGGGGGATCACTGAAGCTTTGGGGCTGTCAGCTTAGCTAGAAAACTGGGAGCTCCAGGTCTGGAGACGGACTCTGCATCAAAGGACTAAGAAGGAGAGTGATAGAGGAGGACACTTTGTCTGCCCTCCGTAGACACACACACACACACACACACACACACACACACACACACACATATGCATAGAACACACACACAAATCACACACACACACACATATGCATAGAACACATACACAAATCACACACACACACACACTCACACATATGCATAGAACACATACACAAATCACACACACACACACACACACACACACACACATACACACACACACAAGAATTGAGGCATGCATAAGTAAACAGTCTTGGTCTATCCATAGTCTTGCCTGTCATTAGCTCCACTGTGTCCTGCAAGGTGCTGGGAAGAAGTTCTTATTGCTTGAAGGAACAAGATGGTTCTCAGGGGGAAATTATGCTACAGGGTACATCCTCACTCTCATGTATCATTGCTCTTATCCAAGAGCAGTCTGTCCTGTGATGTTCTGCTCTTACTGGAAGCCAAGGACATTACAAATTTATGACAATGACTAGAGCACTTGAGGTGCTCTGCAGGGAATGGGGCACTGTCAAAACTGAGAAAGGCCCAATATTCTTGTGCCTGCATCCACAGGAAAGCTAGGTGCCACTGGCTTCTAGATAGAAACTCACTGAGTGATTCCTGTGGTGATTTGCAGAAGCAAAGGCAGCAGACATCAAACAAACAGAGATGCCAGATTTCCATCTTGCTTTTAGTAATTTTGTGAGCAGAAGTGAAGAGGCAAGGCTTCTTAGTAAATGCAACTTCTCAGTGCCTCTTCACACAGGATGGATGTGCAGACATCTGGCTACCACAGCCATTGCATGCAAAGCCACACACATCTCCCAGATGCAGAGTCACCCTGATTACTAGCCAGTCCACCCTCACTCCAGCACAAGAGAGCCTTTCTTGTCTGCCACAGTCAGCCTGGGGCTTACGGGCTTTATGAGCACCACTTTCCATCTTCTCAGTCCTCTTCAAATAACATTAGGGTGTTGGTGGATGGAGAGAAAGAAGAGATACATGGGGCCATATCATGCACAGTCAGCACCATGCTGGAAAATTTCTGGAGCATTCTTAGCTATTTCAGGCTTTTCCTGTAATCTCTCTGGTGGCAGAGGAAGGAGGTGAGTGAAGAATTGACTGCTGTAGGGTGAAGCCGAGTGTTTTGCCTTCTGCTGGGGAAATAGTGATGAACCCAAGGAACTCACGTAAAAGAAACTCACAAGCCTAGCAGTGGTGGTGCAAGCCTTTAATTCCAAAATTCTGGAGGCAGAGACAGCTGGATCTTTGTGGGTTCAAGGACAGCCTGGTATACAGAGAGTTCCAGGACAGCCAGGATTATTGCACATGAGAAGTAATCTCTTTCATACAATACTCATTGTATCTGGATGGTCAGCATGGAAATGGCAAGAGAAAAACAGGCTGTTTACATCTCTATTATATCTTACCGATGCCATCCAGATAAAACCATGCATGTGGGAAGCCATACTGGGTAAGCTTGTTCTGTGGCTGTATGTCATGACTAAATAAGAATTGTGTCATGGTATGAGACACACTTGAAAGTGAGCGCTACGAGCTCTGTCTTCAGTTGATAAGAGGTCTGCAGCTTGGATTTCTGTCTGTGGTAAGACATGTGACCCTAGCAAGGTAAAGGTTCTGAATTTTGCTTTAGAAGAAAATCACACACACACACACACACACACACACACACACACACACACACACACACACACATTTCTTACTCTATGATATGACAGAAAAAAAGCCAATGCCTTGTTAATGAGTTTGAAGGAAAGGATGCTTAGAGGATGGATTTATTAGGAACATTAAGTGCTAGTCTTTTCTATCAAATACTATAAAATTTTATTTACCACAATGAATTTATATTATCCAATCTCCTACATGTTACAAAATATTTGTGTAAACCTTCTAATGAACTCCACATTGTAAAATATTAACTAAAATTGTTAACCTTCACAATTTAGAAAGATGTTTGGAAAACTAAAAAAATTTTTTTGAGTTTTATTTTATTTTATATGTATGAGTGTTTTGCTGAATTTATGTATGTGTACCACACCTGTGACTGGTCCCCACAGAAACCAGAAGCAGGCACTGGAGATAAGGAAACAGGAGTTACAGATGGTTGAGTCATCATGTGGGCCTGGGAACTGAACCCTGGTCCTCTCTGAGAGTAACTCTTGCTGTTCACCTTTCTGCACCTCTCCAGCCTTTATGCAAAACCTAGGAAGGTTGCTACATTCCCAGAACTTGAGCAGCCCAACCCTTCCTGCTTTCCTTCATTTCTATGCACAGGACTCTTTTAAAACTAACCAACCAAAAAACCAAATGAATGAAACAGTGAGGCTTTCCCCAGCTAATAAAAGACAGCAGTGGAATAACAACCTACTGAACTTCCTGCTTGGTCAGGTTTGTCAGTGGCACCTGCTTTGGACCAGAAGGAAGGGTTTGCCATGCGTTGGAGCTTCTGAAAGCCTGAACTTATTTCTAACACAGTCATTTAAAGTGAGAGAAACCATACCTCATCTGGCCACTTCCTGATCAACAGAAGGTCACCTTCACTACTTATTGAGCAGCATATTGATGAAGGGGGTGAGAAAAATGTGCAATTTCTGTCTTAAGAATATTTCACCAGACTTCTATTTTCACAAGGGAAGAAATTTCTTTACTGTTCCCTACTGACCCAGTACAGAATTAAAAAACAAACAAATAAACAAGCAAGCAAACAAAAAGCTCAGCTAGCAAATGTTACCACCCTGGATCTGGATGTTGCTTCCAACATCTGTGATAGGCACTGTTATCTAAAAGGCTGTCTTCAATTTGCTACTCTCTGCAGATGAAGTCAGCGCTACAGGCAAACACATAGACATCATTCTGGGTCAGGGGATGAAAGGGTCCTGAGGGAGAAAGGGGGAACAAAGTCCGAGATGAAAACTACTTGTTCAGTTTAGCTTGTAAAACCTGATGACATGGAAGTCCAAGGAATAGTAAGGCTGGATCCATTGTTCTCTTAAAGGCAAGATAAACTCAAACAAGATGAGTACATAGTAGGGAAACAGATTGAGTCCATAGTTTTAAATTGCCTCAAAGCAGATGAACACATTGCTTTCAAGGTTGGGCCAAAGTTCAGATTCTAAAGGTCAGCTTGACTAGGCATTTCCAGAAGTCATGCCCACAATGGATATGGCTGAGTGGCACCAAGGTATAAAGAAACAAAGGAAGAGGCTCAGGCCACACAGCACAGGTAAGGATGGAGCACATATCTAGCCTGGTGCTGGAGGAGAGGCCAGAGGGGGAAAGGGAGAAAGGCTCGAGCCAGCAACTGTCTGACCATGGGGCATGGATAGAGAGGATTGGAAGATGGGGTTTCTCCAGGAGCATCTTTAGACATTGGGAAGCCCAGTATAATATGACAATGTGGAGTGTCCTGCTCAGCACTTAGTCAGAAGGCTAACACAGAAGTGACTTTGGGGGGGTCATAGTGTGGGTATGTATGTTAAACCATCCCAGGGCTCTTCTGAAGCCTCTTGAGCTGTGAAGAAAGAGAGTTCCTGGATGTTTCCTTGTCTCATCTGCCCATGTGGATCCCTTGTACCTGATGTCTTCTCCTCAGAGCCTTGTTGAAGCCTTGACTTCTCCCTGTGGCTCCCTCTAAGCTCCAGACTTGTGCCCCAAACCCTCAGGAGCCATGCTGCTGTTGATGACATTGGCTGTCCTTGCCAGTTCCACCTGCAGAGCCCAGGTTGAATGCCTGAGCCTCCTTTGTGGCCTCCACCTCCCACCCATGTCCTGTCTTTAGCATAGGGGCTCTGAGTGAGTGAGTGGTCTTGAACACTTTCCTACTGCCCCCCTTTCCCAGATATTCAGGGAAAATGTTTTGGCACCTATTTCTACATTCATGGTGAGGATCAGGGAGAACTCAAAAGCATCTGGGTCTACTTGTCACAAATAAACAGCATCAAGAGGTTAATAGGACACTTAATCCCAAGCTCCCCTGCACCACTCCCCATTGTGTCAACTCCTTGTAGCTTGTCTAGAGCCCTAACCTGAGGTGGCCTCCTCAGACATAGAATGCGTGGGCTTAGGGAAGACTAGGAGGCAGGTGGAGAAAGACATCTGACTTTCTACTTCAGAAACCATTATTGTGGCTTGATGGCCCCTCCTCCAGGTAGTTCTGGAAGGCTTAGTGCTTCTTGGAAGTAACAGAAACTGCTCACATAGTCTGAGAGATGTCCCTGTCCTCACAAGACATGAAATGTGCAGTTCACTCTGCCTCTCTGGACCTTTGCTCTACCCCCAGAAAGGCCAGCTATTCCCTGGGGAGAGGCAGGTCTTGGCTGTTCTCACCACTGTCTGCCTCTTGAGATCTGTTGCTCTTCTAGAGTGCCTCAAAGGCCTTGTGTTGTTGTTTCCAAGCTTGGCAAAGGCAGGCACAGTCCCCAAGTTTAAGAGAATTTCAGAATAGCAGTGAATATTGTTTTCTGCGTGTCCTGTGCAATACTGAAGTTGTCTCAGTCCTTAAAATTCAATGTTGTGGATGTTCCAAGATGGAGGCACCCAGCAAGCACTGTATCTGAGCTACTTCACAGAAACCAGGGACTTGAGTGGAGCCACAGACTGCTAAATCTAGAGAACTTTAGGTGAGTGGCATCTGGCATAAGGCAGACCACCAGCGGGCCTGGACCTGGGTCAAACAACAGACCATGGAGGTCCTGAACCCACTCTCTAGACACTCAAACAGAACCCACTTATGGGCTATAGCTGGCAGATAAAGCCCAAATTCAGTGTGTGAGTCAGTGCTGGAGTTTCTGGCCTGTGGAAGTCACAGGCAAACAGTGGAAGCTGCCCTTGGCCCCATCCACTTGCCCCACTCAAATTTGCTGAGGACCCCAGGCTGCATGAAAACAAGAGCAACTGGGTCCATCTAGCTCAGAGTGAGCAGCACACAGCCCATGGGGCAGAATGCTGCTCACTCTGTGCCTACATTGGAACCTGGCACAGAGGACAGAGCCTGCATACCCGAGCAGTTAGAACCCAGCTTGGACACTTCACACAGCCTTTGCAGGAATTCCCATGTGGCAGGGTCCACCTAGCTCAGTGAGAGCACACACAGTTCGTAGGGTGGAACAGTCCCAAATTGGGGCTGGAATCAGGGTACTAAGCCTACATATCTGAGCAGTTAGAACACAGCTTGGACATTTTACACAGCCCCAGCAGGAATTCCCACACTCTTGAGAGAGGCTGGACACCCCTGAGGTGTCTATATGCAGATCTAAAAAGTGCCATAGCTCAATGGGTCTGAACCAGGCAAGGTCTTGACTACGGGACCACAGGAAGTGCAGGTAACTGGGAGCAATTTGCCCAGCCAGAGCTTGCCAGCCTCGATCTGAGACCCTATAATAGCTGGTCTGAATTGCAGCAATAATTTGAAAGGGGCCAGTCAGAAGCCTACCTTTGCTGACCCAGCCTGGAGCCTAAGGTGTAGAGCAAAGTCTCTAGGAGTGGAAACTAGGTCACCTGCCTGTTCCAGGGAAAATCTCCCTGATTCCCACAGACAAGAGCATGCGACCTATAATCATTCACCAATTATCCACTCTCAACAACCAGTGAGGACACCAGAAGCCACATTCCATCCACAGAAAAGGCAAAATGACTAAAGGACAGAGTAAGAATGCAAACAACAAAATCCAAAACAGCTCAGCATCTCCAGATCCCAGCTATCCCAAAGAAAACAACCCTGAGAACCCAAACACAATCAAAATACAAGAAAACGACCTCAAGTCCTTAGTAAGGAAGATGATAATGAAAGAAATGAATGAAATCTGTAAACAAGTGCAGGAGGATGCAACCAAGCAGGTTGAAGACATAAAAGAGACATATAGAGAGGCACTGGAATAATTTCAGGAAAATACAAACAAACAAATGAAATCAATAAAACACTTCAAGATCTGAAGATGAAAATGGAGTCTATGATAAAGGAACACACAGAAGAAAAACGTGACCAAGAGGCCTTAGAGAAGAAAGCAACCAACAAAGAGATGACCTTCTCTAACAGAATCTAAGAAATGGAGGAACAAATTTCGGGACTTGATGGTACAATCATAGAACTCGAAACAACCATCAAAGAAAATGCTAAATCTGAAAAGTTCCTGGCACACAACATCCAAGAAATCAAAGACACCATGAAAAGATGAAACCTGAGAATAATAGACATTGAGGAAAGAAAAGACACCCGACTCCATGGCCCAGAAAATATATTCAACAAAATCATAGAAGAAAATTTCCCAATCAGAAGGAGATATATATGAACATACAAGAAGCTTATAGAACACCAAATAGAATAGACCAGAAAAGAAAATCTTCCCTCCACATAATAATAAAACCACAAAATACACAGAACAAAGAAAATGTTAAAAGCAGCAAGAGAAAAAAGGAAAGTAACATACGATGAAACCCGACTTTTCAGCAGAGACCATGAAAGCCAGAAGGGCCTGGACAGAGGTCCTGCAAACTGTAAAAGTCCAAAGATGCCAGACCAGACTACTATATACAGTGAAACTATCAATAACCATTGATGGAGAAAACAAAATAGTCCATGACAAAAACAAATTCAAACAGTACCTATCCACAAATCCAGCTTTATAGAAGTTACTAGAAGGAAAACATCACCCACACAGGGATGAGTTACAACCAAAACTACACAGGAAATTGATAACTATACCGTCGCAAAATCACAACCTCACAAACTCTCAACTGTAACAAACATAAAAATGAAGAGACTTAACAGTCACTGGTCAACATCAAATTACATGGAGAGATACTCAAGGAAATTCCTCTAAAATCAGGGACCAGACAAGGCTGCCCACTATCTCCATATATCTTCAATATAGTTCTTGAAGTTCTAGCCAGAGCAATAAGACAACACAAGGAGATCAAGGGGATCCAAATGGGAAAGGAAGAAGTTAAATTATCCCTATTTGCAGATGATATGATAGTGTACATAACTCCCAAAAATTCCACCAGAGAACTCCTATAGCTGATAAATACCTTCAGCAAACTGGCTGGACACAAAATTAACTTTTAAAAAATCAGTAGGTTTTCTATATACAAATGACAATCATGCAGAGGAAGAAATTAGGAAATCTACACCCTTCACATTAGCCACAAGCAATATAAAATATCTAGGAGTTATTCTAACCAAGCAAGTGAAAGACTTGTTTGAAAAAACTTTAAGTCCCTGAAGAAAGAGATGGACGATGACATGAGAAGATGAAGGAATCTTCCTTGTTCATGGATCGGGAGAATTAACATAGTAAAAATGGCCATCTTATCAAAAGCAATTTACATATTCAGTGCAATCTCTAAGAAAATACCTACACAATTTTTTTTCAGAAAATTGAGGTTTTTAATGAAGCACAGAATGACGCAGAAAAAGAATAAATGTCCACATAGTATTTACACATGTTACATTTTTTTCAGGGCTTGAAATCACTTGTAAGCTTCTGCAGAGGCACTGTAAACACACTGGAATAATATCCACATGCTTAAAAGTGATAAATTACATGATTATATTGTTTTGTATGGTTTATGGGCTTGTTTTCCTTAATACTAAGTCTATTTTTTTTTTAATTTTATTAAATGTTTATTGAACTTGGTAAAAAAAAATATGACTGAGCTATGACTTTCACTCAGAGGGTTCAGAATCTTTTTTTTTCCTTTATTAATTTATTCTTGTTACATCTCAATGGTTATCCCCTCCCTTGTATCCTCCCATTCTTCCCTCCCTCCCATTTTCCCCTTATTCCCCTCCCCTATGACTGTTCCTGAGGGGGATTACCTCCCCCTCTATATGTTCATGGGGTATCAAGTCTCCTCTTGGTAACTTGCTGTCCTTCCTCTGAGTGCCATCAGGTCTCCCCCTCCAGGGGACATGGTCAAAGGTGAGGCACGGCTTAGGCTGCAATTCAACAACAACAGAAATAACAAAAAGCCTACACGTATGTGGAAATTAAACAACTCTCTGCTAAATGACACCTGGGTCAGGGAAGAAATAAAGAAAGAAATCAAGGAGTTTCCAAAATTCAATGAAAATGAAGGAACAACATACCCAAATTTGTGGGATACGTTGAAAGCAGTGCTAAGAGGAAAATTCATAGCACTAAGTGCCTTTAAAAAGAAATTGGAAGCATCGCACATAAACACCTTAACGACACAACTGGAAGCCCTAGAAAAAAAAGAAGCAGAAACACCCAAAAGGAGTAGACGTCTGGAAATAATCAAACTCAGGGGTGAAATTAACAAAATAGAAACTAAAAAAACAGTCCAAAGAATCAACAAAACCTACACAATTTTTAAAGACATTGAAAGGTCAATTCTCAACTTCATATGGAAAGACATAAAAACCAGAATAGCTAAAACAATCTTATACAATAAAAGATCTAACACAGTCGCTTTTTCTATTATCCAGTGTTTCTCAACAGACGCTGTTTTTGTTCATTAGCATTCAAGAAATTCAAAGTCAATGAGGCCTTATGTAATCTATCTCTGGGGGTCCTTGATACCCCTCTCTGTTTCATAAACATGTCTTTTAAAGTATAATTGTAGCTTTCAATGACTGCTTGTCCTGTAGTATTATGTGGTATACCTGTAAAATGTTTTATATGCTAATATGTAAAATCTGTTTCATTTTATTAGAGCATATGATGGAGCACTGCTGGGCTTAATTTGTATAGGTATAACCATAATTTCCATAACTTCTAATAAATATGTAATAACAGAATCAACCTTTTCAGAATTTAAGGCTGTTGTCCGTTGAAATCCTGAATATGTGTCTATAGTATGGTGCACATATTACAGTTTACTAAACTCTGTAAAATGGAATTACACCCATTTGCCAAATTTCATATCCTTGGCAACCTTTATGGTTACTTCCTGTGTTAGGGTCTGGGTGAGCTGCTGAAGAAAGATCCCAGACTCAGGCAGCATGCAAAATCAAAGAGAGGTTGTTCTGCAGAGATTTTAGCATACAAGGATTGACACCTTTTTCAAAATGGCGGTCCTGAGGTGAGCAAGCAGACTCAATTAATAGACAGTCAGAAGGTCTTGTGATGGCGTTTAAACTGATTGGTTAGAAGTGAGTCAGAGTCTACGAGGGGATTCAGGATTGGCTACTGTGTAACGACTCTTCCTAGTTACTGGGGATTTTGTTGAGTCATTGATGTTTGGCTTCTTCTCATGAGTTGGCCTTTATCTTGATGATGTAGGGCCATCTGTGTTCTCTCTTGGGGACAGTAAGGCCATAAAGTAGAATAAACATAGTTTTTGGTCAACCTGATCTGTGAGCTGATTGACTGCCTGTGAGCTGTGGTTTTTTTTTCACAGATTGTTTTCTTGAATTCTGAGAAACAGAAACTCAAGCCTAATCAAGAAAAGTGGAAAACTGAAGCCTGTTATGGAGTCAGACTAGCTTGTAAAATTTTGTCCCCCTCATCTGCAGATAATAGAGTTTGTTAGAAAAAAGACAAGTAGGATATTTTCACATAATTTCCTTGGCTTGTTCACAGGTAGTAGAAATTTCTTTCTTTAACCTTTGCTCTTAACATGGTTTTTTGTTTTTTGTTTGTTTGTTTGTTTTTAAAGTTTTTAAAGCTACATTATTTGGGTTTCTTTAATGCTTATATCTCCCTTCTAACCCACCTCCCCTAGATAGGAGAGAAAAGAGGGTAATTGGAGCAGGAGAAGTAGACCTTTTTAGACTCACTTCCTTGGAGTGATTCAACTCTTCCTACTCAGGATTTCAGCAGATCCCATATAGCAAAACGGCAATTCATCAAAGGTGACTGCAACCACAGCACCCAGAAT
The DNA here is from genome assembly GCF_964271855.1 of Acomys minous. Classification (NCBI taxonomy): domain Eukaryota; kingdom Metazoa; phylum Chordata; class Mammalia; order Rodentia; family Muridae; genus Acomys; species Acomys minous. The sequence continues at coordinate 41,406,842 of NC_140498.1, forward strand.
TTGGAGCAGAAGCTGAAACCCAGAGCAGTAGCCGGAACCTTGAAGTGTTCTCTGGAGTGGTTCTCTCCTGGAGTGTCTCAAAGTGAAACAACGAATTGCCAAACAATAAGAAACAATGGCAAAACCAAAAAGCCAAAAAGCTAAGACTCTTGTTTGGGACACACACACACACACACACACACACACACACACATATCCCTTCAGAGACAGTACTAGGATATTTACCAGTTGGCAAAGACCATGTCCCACAAGAAGCAGTTTCTCTGTTAGTGGAAAAACATCACCTGTTCTCTCACAACTATTGTTTCCAGTGGAAAAGCACCACACACCACAACCTCACAAAGGTCTGGTCCACATGCCACACTTGACATCAAACAAAACCATATATGCACCTGCTGTAAGCTTCTAGCACACTTCTTATTAATAGCTGATCGATTTCATCATTACCTTGTGTTAGAGGGCCTAGTAGACCCATATGAGGTCTTGTATGTGTTTATATAATGGAAGGTTTCTATTTCTGCTCACTTGTTGGAATTGAATCAATAGTGAGGTTAAATTGGAATCATCCTTAATTAGATGACCAGTTTCTATATGTAAAACTACTCTTTCAGCATATTGACAATCAGTTACTATATTAAGAGATTCCTGAAAATCTGGTAACATCACCAGAATTGCCTATAATTCTGGTTTTTACACTGAACCATAGGCACTTATATTTTTTTGACTTACAACCTGCCCTTTTTCAATTATTGGCTTCAGTGTAAAATATAGGAGCACCATAAATTAAAATCATCTTTACTTTATGAGGAAGAATCCAATTAGATCTTTTTATGAATTGAAGTTGCTTGCTTTGGGGTATCTGTTGTTAATTTCTTCCAAAAAAAAAAAAAAAAGCTCTCTGTCAGTGGCCACTGCCTGCCCATAATGAATCAATCTCAGCATTAGTAAAAGGTACCATCATCTCAGCTGGATCTATTCCAGATACTTGGCGAAGTCTCATATTTTCCTTTATGATCAATTCAGAAACCTTTTCTATGTGGGTTTTCAATTTTTGCTTTGCTTGTATGGTGAAAATATCCATTCTAAGATACAATCTTCCATCTGCATAAGAATTCCTGTGAGAGAATGAGTGGAAGCCAAGATAAGCAAAATATAGGCCTTCATGGGACCAAGGCAGTCTGTATATGAATCTTGTGATTTCCTTTCTATGAGAGAAAACTCAGTTTCAGCTTTATCTGATAACTTTCTTGAGCTATTTAAGTCCTTATCACTTTGTAAGGTTTGAAATAAATTACTTGGCGCTTAGGCAGTGCAACCATTTGTAGGCTGCAGCAAGCTAATATCCCTCAGCAATTTTTGAAAATCATTAAAAGTCTTAATTGGGTTCTTCTGGTTGTGTGTGTGTGTGTGCATGTGTGTGTGTGTGTGTGTGTGTGTGTGTGTGTGTGTGTGTGTGTGATATAATTTTCTCTAAGCCTATTTTTATCCTAGATAATTAATAGTTTTTGGGGAGCACTCTGTAATACCCAACAAGGCACTTCAGCAAAAATCTGTTACAATATATACTCATATCTGAATCAGCCAATAAGATATCATCCCTATAATGGTAATTTATAGATTGAGGAAATTTCTTATAAATTATCTCCAATGGATGCTGCATTAAATATCGACACAAAATAAGCTGTTTAATACTCTTTTTGTAAAACTTTCCCATGTAATCTCTGTACTGGGCAGCTTCTATTAAAAGTAAATACCAAGAAGGCAAACCTCTCTCTGACAAGTTCATGTAAAGGACTGTGAAAAAGCAGTCCTTTGGATGAATCACTATAACAGGCCATTCTTTAGGTAACAAGGAGGACAATGGGATTCCAGACTGTAAAGTTCCATTGGCTGAATAATTTTATTATTTGCTCTCAGATCTGTGAATATCCTTCATTTGCCAGATTTCTTTTTGATGACAAATACAGGAGAATTCCAAGGGCTGTCAGATTCGTCCATATGTTGAGCCTCCATCTGTTCTTGGACTAGCTGTTATAGTGCCTGTAATTTTTCTTTAGTCATAGACCAGTGTCAATCCAAAAAAGTTGGTGAGTCAACCACTTTAGCTGCAGGGCTGTAGGTGTTTTATCAGCAGTGGTTTCCCAACATACAGTAAAAGAGTCAACTCCTGCTGTATCTTGTTTATGGGCAGCGTGGACAGACTGTAACTGTCTTTGATAACCCTTTCTCATCATCTTAATTTTTTTTATCAGGAGTATCACCTTTTTTCTGGCTTGTCTCTGAAACTGGAGGGATGTTAATCTGGGTGTTCCATTGTTGTAACAGATCTCTTCCTCATAATATTATGGCCATATCAGCCACAAATGGCCTTAATTTTTCTATTTGACCTGATGGCTCTATATATTTAAGCCATCTGCTACTTTAATTTATTTTACACAATGTTCCAATCTCTAGACACTGCGTAGATACCTTTTGAAGTGGCCAACCTAGATGCCAGGAATCTTGGGAAACTATTGTAACTTCTGCCTCAGTCTCTAGTAACTCCTCAATCTCTGTAATTTTACTTTTGCCTCTTTATCATTTATAGTAGTTTGGGTTTTTTTTTCTTTTATTTTTATCCCTATGAGCATCTCTATCTCCATTAAATAGGTGTTCTAAGTCTTCAGTAGCCCTGTTTGTCTTACCACACCTTGAATTTTCTTCTTGTCCTTTAGAATAATCCTTTTCTGGTGGATAGGAAATGAATGGCTCATGCTTTTTCCCGGGCCTTGAGCATAGCCCCTTTGTCAGTTTTCTGAAATTAAGGAATTGCCTTGGATATCTTTGGATGACCTACATTCATAAGCCACATAACTATTCCTTCCACATCTTTTGCATTTCATAGGAAATATTTTTTCTGAATTATTATCATTGTAGAATAATTTATCTTTAGGAACATTTTGTTCACCATACTTTAGGGAATGACATGAATTTTCATAGACACAGAAGTGAGTATTTTGTGTTTTTATGTCTCCTGTAGTTGTCTGTCCAACTACAACTGAATCATGAGCATTTGTTTTAATCCATTGATGAAGAGATGCAGATTGTGCCCTCAAGGGTCTAACAGCCCTTTTGCATTCACCATTAGCATTTTCAAAAGTTAGAGATAAAAGTAGAATTTCTCCAGCATTTAGAACTGCTATAGCTCTATTTAGAGCTTTCTTCTCTGTAAAAACTTAGTAAAAGATTCATTTGAACCTGGGTTATTTTTATAAAGGATTCAGTTTGTCAAACTCTTGGTCAACTTTGTCCTAAACATTCAAGGCTGTTGTTCAGCATTCTTCTAAGACAGCAATCAAGCCTAATCTGTCCTATTAATTCAGAATATGGGCCTTCACCTAGTAACTGATACTTGACAATATCAACACCTCTAGTCCCATTTCATTGCTGCATAAGTAAGGCCTCATCTTTCCACCACGCCAGCCATTGTAATAGGGAACCTGCCTCTTGTATGGCTGTCATCAAATCTTTCTAATCTTTTGGAATTATGCAATTCTGTGTAGTCTAGTTATCAAGTATCTATTGGGCATATGGTAAGTGTAAGTCATAACTCTTTTTCCCTTCCTTAAACTCTTTTAAATCTTGTTCTTCTATAGGTTGCCAATCATAAACCTGATATTTTTGTAGATTATCATATTTTCCTCATCTCCTGGTAGTTCCCTTATCAAGGCTGGGAAAATCATTTTAGTTTTGTAAACAAATATAGACTACCCTGGAGTCTTGTTACAAAGTGGTGTTGCATGTTCTGGCTCTTTTTCTCCTTGTTCTATCTTAGTATCATTATTCCTAGTTATAAGCCCTTCTAATTTGCCTTCTAAAGTTTGTTTCCAAATTTCATATTTTTCATTTTGCTTTGTCTGATACTCTAGCACTTTCCTCATTCCAATCTATAAATTTTGTAATTTTTTTCTCCAAAGCAATTCCTCTGAAGAAGTACAGAAAGCAAAAATTATTATTAAAGTAAAAACAGTTCTCACAATCTGCAATAGTATCTCTTTCCTATTTGTATCTTGGGATCATTTGAAACAGCATTTAACAAACTCCAAGATCTCTGCCTTATTTTGTCTTTCATTTTTATATGCTTATTTGCTTCTAATCTTAAATTTTTTTGTCTCTGACTATAAAATTTTAAATCCAATTCTCTCACCTTATAACATAAAAACAGAAATTTTTACCTCTTCTGGGGATTCATCATCAGAGCTCCTCCATGAGAGTTGAGCCTCACCTGTGGAGGCATGTGTGCCAGGCTAGCAGTATGCCTTTCGGACCACACAGGGTTATAGGAAAGAACCACCATTGCTAAGAAATTGTTCCTCCTCTCCGTCTTACCAATAGGTAGAGTTTGGGAAATGGCTTGTCTCCTGGCCATGTGACATGATCCTTAGAGGCATCAGCTCTGCTTTCCTTAATCCACTCATTTCCCATCTGCCTCTAGTAGGTTCTAAGCTTGCGCTATCTCATTGGGAGCTTATTCTCCCCATCAAACTAGGATAAATTGTGATTTTTAAGGTTGTGGATACATTAAATTCATTGGGTGCTAATACGATGAATTAAAATTATTTTTTCCATATTAATTAACACAGTAAATTATTAAGACATTAGTTTTCTTTTTTATTTAATGAATTTATTCAAATTACATGTCAATTGTTATCCCATCCCTTGTATCCTCCCGTTCCTCCCTCCCACTTTCACCCTATTCCCCCCTTCCCTATGTCTGTGACTGAGGGGGACCTCCTCCCCCACTATATGGTCATAGGCTATCAAGTCTCATCCTGGTAGCCTGCTTATTCTTTCTCTGAGTGCCATCAGGCCTCCCCACCATGGGGAAGTGGTCAAATATGGGGCACCAGAGTTCACATCCAAGTCAGCCCCTGCTCTCTACTCAACCATCTATTCCTGCTAATGCCCTCTTCTGACACTTAGGTGTACATCCAGATAGAGCATTCATATACATGAAATAAATAAAAATCCTTTTAAATATATAGTGGTTTATTATATATCCTTAGCTAGGCCAGGAACTAACTTTATAGACCAGGCTGTCCTTGAACTCATAGAGATCAGCCTATCTCTCATGCCCTATTGCAGGGGTTAAAGGTGAGAGCTACCATGCGCAGCACTAATTTGCTTTTGTGTGCCTGTGATGAATAACATGACCAGAAGCTACTTGGGATAGAAAGAGTTTATTTCATCTATATTTTCCAGAATTTTCAATAGGAACAGTGTGTGTGTATGTGTGTGTGTGTGTGTGTGTGTGTGTGTGTGTGTGTGTCTGCATGCATGCATGTGCATGTGTCTATATTAAGATGATTATAGATTGTGGTCTGGGTTGTCCAATAATAAAAGCTGTCTCCTGTTAAAAAGGCCAATAATCTGGAAGTTGTTCAGTCCATAAAACTGAAAGCCTCACAGTCTCAATCTGGAGCAGGAGTCCCAGAGGAGTCCTAGAGGCTGCTGGTCTTCAGTATATGTTGAAAGCCCAAAGAAGTAAGTTCTACTACCAGTGAAGTCATTCCTCAGCTGCAGGACAGATGAACTTACCAGCAAGAGTGAAGGCAAACAGGCAAAAGCAAAAGCTTCCTTCCTCATTGTCCTATTGTGTGGGCTGCTACCGGAAGGGTGTGGCCCAGATTCAGGCTGGGTCTCCCACCTCAAGTTATATCATCAAGAACCTCTCACAGAGGTGCCCTGCTGCTAGGGTCTTAGTTGATTCCGTATGTAGTCAATGACAGCCAAGGTTAGCCATCATGTTATATTGACTCTGATTCCTTAAAGAATCTACTCTATAAGGGATTTATAAAAGGCATGTACCTCCCTTACAGCCCAACAACCCTAAATAGGATGCATTCCATAACTGATGGCAGATTCCTTTAAATGTTTTAAATCCAACATATCTGTTGGATGCCATGTCATTTCATCATACTCCTCAGCACCATTATGAGTAGGCATGTGTCTCATAGTAACTGGAAAATCTGGTGGAGTCTTGTGACTTTGGAGAGTTCCTCTATTGGAACATTTCTCTCCAAAAGACCTTTCTGTTCCTCTGCTCCCCTGATCCTCTAGTTTCTGTTTTTCTTCACCTTCTTTTACCAAAGGTGCTTTTTGCTTTCCCAGCCCTTCACCTTCTTTCCACACTTTCTTCAGTTGTTCAGTCAAGTCTGCAATTGTTTCTAAAAGGATAGAATATACTGATACTTCCAGTTTTCCCATCTTATCAGCCTTTCTTACAATCCTTCTAAAAATGAAATATAATAAAAAGACAAAGAAAAAAACAGAAATTTTGCTCTAAGTATAATGCAGGAAAGAGTTTTGCACTAGCAGTTGTGATTTTGCTGATACCCTGAAACAGCATTTCTATATTCTCAATTTTTGAATCTTCCCTCATAGCTTTAGAAATTACAGACTCATCAGGCCCCATGTCCAGCGCCACTTGGTGGCTCCAATTCCTTAATGATTTTCCTTTATTAGGGATTTATTAAAGGAATATACCTCCCTTACAACCCAACTACCCTAAGTAAGAGGGAAAGGAGATTAAGGAGAACAAGAATGAAACCTTCTGCATATCAGTTGGAGGGGGGGGCAATTCCCCTGATGTAGTTCCTAGGAGTCTAGCAGATCAGCTATCTGACAGAAGAAGTTACACCATCCATGGACCAAACCTGGAGGGTTCCACCAAGCTCAGCCCTGCTGCCAAATCTTCAACTCCCCACGGCCCCCCTCCACTGTGGGACAGAAATTCCAGTTTCTATCTCAGGTTCCCCAATGTCCTTCCCCCCCTTGCTTCCTCCTCCTAATTGATGATCCTTTGGCAATACAATATCCCAGCCTGAATCTCAGGCCCCTGTCTTTTGTCCTGGGTTGATCCTTCCTCCCTCTCAGTCTATACTGAGATGTTTATCAGTTTGTAGAGACTAAGTCTCAATGGGGTCAAGCATCCCAAGATTGTGATCACCTTGGGCCCAGACTAAGGCAATATTACACTCTCATCACAATGTTACCTATCACTTCAAGAGGAGTTTACAGAGTGAGTTCCAGGACAGCCCAGGGCTATACAGAGAAACTCTGTATCAAAAATACAAAACAAAACACGAGAAACTAACAAGTGTAAAGAACAGAAAGTAAAAGAAAGGAAAAATACAATTAAGACATGCAAACTAAAGCCAAAAGTGATGGTGCACACCTTTAATCCCAGCACTCAGAAGGCAGAGGCAGTCTGATCTCTGTGAGTTCAAGACCAGCCTCCTCTACAAAGAGAGGCCAGGACAGGCAGGCCTCTGTGTAACAAAGAAACCCTCTCTGAAAAAAAAACAAAAAACAAAATAAAAACAACACACACATAAAAAAACAAGACATGTAAGCTAATAGTCACTTTATAAATGATCCAGTTCTTTAATGTGATCAGAACTACACTTGTCATCATGCTAAGTACTGATGTAATTAATTACAGGGGTAGCTTTACTTAGTCTCCTATATATGTCTTCACAGTTAAGCCTAAACCAAGCAACTAGAAACAAGCAAAGCTTGTCTAGTTTATACACATTTAATAGATAATGGTCCTCAATCTCCTCAGAGAGCTACTATATATGGCATTAAATGCTTAATTTTTAAAAATCTTTTTGTGATGAGAGACATGCCAGCTCCTTGAGAGGAGCACAAATTTTCATTGGCCAACCAGAGTCCATGACAGGCTCTGTTCTGCACTGTACCTGACTAGGCCTGAGTTTCTGTTTCTCAAAATTCATAAAACCACTTCCTGGACTAGCAACAGCTCAAGGGCAGACGATGAGCTCTGGGTGAGGTTGACCAGAAGCTCACTTTGGTCTCACTTTATGGTCTTGCTGTCCCAAGGAGAGAACACAGATGGCCCTAACCACACAAATTAAAGATCACCTCCTGAGTAGAAGCCAAACCTCAATGACTCAACAAAATCCCCAGTAACTAGGAAGAGTCCCCAAACAAGTAGCCAATCCTGAATCTCCTCATAGACTCTGACTCACTTCTAACCAATCAGTTTAAAAGTCATCACAAGACCCTCCAACCGTCTATAAATTAAGCCTGTGTGCTCACTTCGGTGTTGCCATTTTGTGAAGGTGGTAACCCCTGCATGCAGGAAATCTCTGCAGAATAAATGCTTGTTTTTTGTATACTGAATGAATCTGGGATTGACCCTGACAGAGAGAGACTTAAACACGGAGGATGGATGAAGGGGATTGATATATGGGGTTTCCCCAGGAGCACTTTTAGGCTTTGAGGAGCCCACTGTAATATGAGAACATAGGGAGTGTCTTGCTCTGAGCTTAGTCAGAAGGCTAGCACAGTGATATTGGGGGGTCACAGTGTGGGCAAGTGTGTTAAACCATCCCAGGGCTCTTCGGAAGCCTTTTGAGCCTGTGGAGAAAGAGAGATCCTAAAAGTTCTGTGTCTCATCTGGCCATGGGGATCCCTAACATGATATCTTTTCCTCAGAGACTTGGTGAAGCCTTGACATCTCCCTGTGGCTGCCTCTAAGCTCTGGACTTGTGGCCCAAACCCTCAGGAGCCATGCTGCTGTTGATGACATTGGCTGTCCTTGCCAGTTCCACCTGCAGATCCCAGGGTGAGTACCTGAGCTTCCTTTGTGGCCTCCACCTCCCACCAGGGTGAGTGAGAGAGTGGTCTTGAACACTCTCCTACTGCCTAGATTTACCAAAAATACATGGCAAACGTGTTGGCACCTATTTCTACATTACGAATGAAGAAGAGGAACAACTCAAGGGCATCCGAGTCTCCACATCAATACTGAATGAAATCAATGGGTGAGTAGGACATTGAATCCCAGGATCCCCTGCACCACTCCTCATTGTGCCCACTTCCTGTAGCTTGTGTAGAGCCCTAACCTGAGCTAGCCTCCTCAGGCCTAGAATGGCTGGGAGGCAGGTGGAGAGGGACCTCTGACTTTCTAGTTTAAGAGACATCACTGAAGCTTGAAGGTCCTCCTCTAGGTAGATCTGGAGACTTTAGCTCATCTTGGGAGTAACAGAAACTGCTCACAAGGTCTGAGATGTCCTTGTCTTCACAGGACATGAAATGTGGAATTCACTCTGCCACTCTGGACCTTTGCTCTGCCCCAGAAGTGCAGCCATTCCCTCTAGACAGGCAGGTCTTCACTGTCCTCATCAATGTCTGCCTCTTGAGATCTGTTGCTGTCCTAGAGTGCCACAGACACCTTGTGCTGCCAAGCTTTATAACAGCAGGCACAGTCTCCAAGGTTAACTGAATTTCAGGTGAACAATGCATATTGTTTTAGAGTTTGTACTGTGCAATATTGAGGTTATCTTAGTCCCTAAAATTTTTGACACTGGGTGACTGGGGAGGAAGCCTGGAGGATAGAGTGTCAGCATGCAAGTGTGAGGCCCTCAGTTTGGACCCCAGCACCCATATGAAATCTCAGAGCAGCAGCAGGGTCTGTACCCTAAATTTGTGGGACAGGGAGAACTGAGGGGCTAGCTGACCAGGTGCAGATGCCTGACCTGCACTCTCTGAGGTCCTATGATGAGGGAAGGGTCTGAAAGTGGCATAAAGAGGAAGGACTCTGGGCAGGGCACTTCTGGAGATTGAACTGTGACCAGGACACTGGGGCACAGTGCACATGTCAGAAAGAACTGGCATTCCTGAGGTTGTACTGACTTGATTTCTCCCCAGCATCCAGCTGCTGTTTGGCAACAAGGAGTTTGGTATTTATGGAAACTGGTCACTACATAATGAAGAGATTCTTCTGGAAGATGGAGAGCACGTGATACAGGTGGATGGCAGCACTGGTGACTGCCTGGCTACCCTGACCTTCATCACTAACAAGGGGCGTAGTGTTTCATGTGGTCTTAAAAAAGGAAAGAACGTGTTTAGTGACAATGGAGGTAAAAACAAGTATCTAGAAACTGTCTATGGTGTGAATTCACCAGGCCACTGCATTAAAGGGATAGGCTTCATATGGAAACCTGTTACAGAGCCCATGGAGAGCTCTTAATTTTTACAAAGAGAAGGAAGACCTGTCAGAAGAAGGCAAAGACAGTGAGGAAGACAACAGCAGAGATGATGATGATGATGATGACAAGGTTGCCAAGGAAGAAAGTAAGAGGAGTAGCATGCTCAGGGCTTAGTGCTGCATCCTCACAATACAGCATCTCTTCTCAAACACCTGGAGGGATCAATATCCTAGGTGTCCCTGTATCTCTGTGTCCAATAAACTATGTGCATCTATGTGAGCCTGTGTGGTCCTTGTCACCAAATGGAATGGGCTGGGGATTCCCCAAGAACCTCTTTACCTGCCCACTTTTGGACCCACACCTGTGCTGTGAGTCAGGGTTTACACAGAAGGAACCTGGCCAAGTCTTCAGAACCGAGGTCCCCAGCATGAGGGCAGCATCCAGCCACTTCCTGTCTCAAAGCAGCATGGGCCTGGAAGGAGAGCTCAGTGTGTGCTGACCAAGCTGGCAGGGACTGGCTCTGCAGTGGTCCCGTTTAGCTATATGTGAGCAGGTGTCACTGCCTCCTGTTCCTCTCCAGATCCTTGTGCTGTCCAGTGTCCTCATCCTCTCCCTTCTCCTGTCCTGGTCACTATCCAACCTTACTAAGCGGGGCTGTCTGCAAGGCCTCTCGCATCCCTTGGCTCTGATTCCTTAATGATTCCACTTTACTAGGGATTCATTAAAGGCATGTACCTACTTACAACCTGGCTACCCTAATTAGGAGGGAAAGGAGATTAAGGGGAACAAGAATATAACGTTCTGTGTATCAGTTCCATGAGACATTTCCCCTGGAGTATTTCTCGGGAGTTTAGCAGATCATCTATCCTACAGAAGGAGCAGCGCTGTCCCTGGACTGAACTTGAAATCCAGACACCATGAGTAGGGACCTCTGTCTCCCTCTCTGGTTCCCCAGTCTTCCTCTTCTCTCTCTCCCCTGATTCTTCCTCCAAATCAATGGTCATTTTTTGCAATACCATACCCTGGTGGGGAATTGTAGGCCCCTGTCTTTTGTTTTGAGCTAATACTTCCTTCCTTTGAGTCTATACTAAGATGTTAATCCGTTTGTAGAGACAAAGTCTCAATGGGATCAAGTATTCCAAGATTGCTTTCACCTTGGTCCCAGACTAGGGAAGATTACATTCCCTTCACACCTATCCAATTGCAGATTAAACCTAGGGCCTCATGCATGATAGACAAGGATTCCACCACTAGCCACATTCTTAGCTGGCACTTATCTGTCTGTCTATCTATCTATCTATCTATCTATCTATCTATCTATCTATCCATTCATGAGATAGAGTCTCACATAGCCTTAGTTGGTCTAGTTTGCTTTCCTGTTGCTGTGATGAATAACATAACCAGAAGGTACTTGGGATAGGAACGGTTTATTTCATCTTTATTTTCACGATGTTTTAAAGAAATAGTATAGGTCTCTCTCTCTCTCTCTCTCTCTCTCTCTCTCTCTCTCTCTCTCTCTCTCTCTCTGTGTGTGTGTGTGTGTGTGTGTGTGTGTGTGTGTGTGTGTGTGTGTGTGTATGTTAGGATGGTTACAGGTTGTGGTCTGAGTTGTCCTAGAGTAATAGCTATCTCCTGATTTTAAAAAAAAGGTCAATAAACTGGAAGTTGTTCCATCCATAAAACTGAAAGCCAGGTGCTGCAGAGATAGCTTAAAAGTTAAGAGCACTGGGTGCTCTTCCAAAGGTCTTGAGTTCAATTCCCAGCAACCACATGGCGGCTGACAACCACCTATAATGAGATCTGGTGCCCTCCTCTGTGTGCAAGCATATATGTAGGCAGAACACTGTGTACATAATAAATAAATACATCTTTTTAAAAAACTGAAAGCTTCACAGTCTCAATCTGAGGCAGGAGTCACAAAGGATTCTTAGAGGCTGCTGTTCTTCAGTTTATGTTGGAATCAAAAAGAAGTAACTTCTACTACCACTAAAGTCATGACTCAGCTACAGGACAGATGAACTAGCCAGCAAGAGTGAAGGCAAACAGGCAAAAAGCAAAAGCTTCCTTCTTCTAAGTCCTATTGTGTGGGTTGTTACCAGAAGGGTGTGGCCCAATTCAGCCTGTGTCTTTCACCTCAAATTATATAATCAAGAACCTCTCTCAGAGGTGCCCTGCTGCTAGGGTCTTAGTTGATTCCATATGTAGTCAATGACAGCCAAGCTTAGCCATCATATCACCTTCCATTTCCAGATTAAAAGCTCATACCTGAGGGACCAGGGCAGGAACCATGGAGAAACTCTGCTTATGGCTTGCTCTCTGCTTTACTCCTTGTAGCTTTTTTATAGTTTCAAGTCAGGAATTGTCTCCTGGAGGATGTGGTGAACATATTTAATCCCAGCACTCGGCAGGCAGAGTCAGGTGGTCTCTGAGTTTGAGGCCGGCCTGGTCTACAGATTGAGAATCTTCTGTGAGCTCTGGCTGTCCTTGGACTTGCTGTGTACACCAGGATGAGTGCAACCCAGAGGTCCACTTGCCTCTGTCTCCAGGTTGCTGGGATTTGAGGCAATTGGCCACCACATCTGACATATAGATAGCTTTTAAAAAGAACATCCAGGACTACCTGCCTGAGGAGTAGTTCCACCCACAGTGGGCTAGGCCCTCCCACATCAATCTATTATCAAGACAATGCTTCACAGATGTGCCTATAGACCAATCTGCTCTAGACAACTTCTCAATTGAGGCTCCTTCACAGGACTCTGGACCATGTGAAGTTGACAGTTAAAGCTAACTAACAAAGACATTCCATCCCTAGTCCACTTGAAACACAACACATCACTTTAAGCCATAACCTTTCATTTCTCATTCACTTGATTTCATGTTATTATCACAATATAGATGAGCACAATCCACATTCTAATCCCACTCTCTTTCAACTTTTTCAGTATTGTATGACTATAATATCTCTTTAAAAGGTCAAAGACTCTTAACAGTTGTCTCCTGAGAGATTAAAAAAAAAAACAACTTATGTATTGTTGGATAGATGCTTCAGGAATGAAGAACACTTGCTGCTCTTGCAGAAGACACAGACTTAGTTCCCAGAACTTACAAGATATCTCATAACCATCTGTAACTCCAGTTCTAGGGCAACTGACATATCCTCTGAGTTTGTCCAGCACCAGGAATGCACGTGGTGTACATACATACATGCTGGTGAAGCACTCATATATACATATATATTAAATAAGTCTAAAAATAAAAATAAAAATCTATGTACTTTTTATTCCACAAGGGAAGAACCACTTTATAGGAGTAATCATATTAAAAGAAAATTCAAAATCCAGTAGTGTAAATCCAAATTCTGTAGCTTGGTGTCCAACATCTGGAACTCACTCATGGTCTGCTGGGCTCCAAAGAGCCTGTGCCTTCCTGCTTCTTCTGCTCTGCCATCCACAGAAGACACAGCTTGTCTGTTTGCCCAGGCCAGCTCCACTCCACACCTGTTGCTGTGCTCAGCAGATGTCCCATGACCCTGTCATCTTCAGTATCCAGGGTTTGCACTGTACATCAGGTTGCACCTTCACCAGTGGCCTCGCTTGGCCTGTCTTCAGGAAGTCTGAACTCACTGTTAGAGTGAAGCAAAGGTTTTGCTTCCACAGATTCCAAATTGAGATACATTGTCCTCAGGAGAGTGTTTAAGGAGCTCTCAAACTTCTCTCTGAAATTTATAAGCCAGGCCTCCGTTGTCTGTATTTCTCTCAGTATTCTTATCTTCCAAGGCCCCCACCAACAGCCCTACTCAACCCTGAGCACTCAATGACTTTTACAGGTCAAAAGTTCCAAACACTTGTAAAATTCTCAGACACAACATGGTGAGGGTCATTACAGCTATAGCCCATTGCGAAGCAAGATATGTTCTAGTTTCATCTCTGTTTTAAGGGTTTCTGTCTTAGCTTCTCTTGGTGATGGAGAGTAACCTTAGGATGAGAAGGAAACCTCTTCTCTCCATGTCTCCATGGGAGACTGTGTTCACCACAGCAGCAGACCTGAGCGAAGGGTCTTGCTATGTAGCTCTGGCTGGTCTGGATCTGGCTGTGTAGATCAGGATGACCTTGAGGTCACAGAGATCCACCCTCTCTGCCTCCCAAGTGCTGGGATTTAAGGTGTGCACCACTACACTCAGCTAAAGTGTTGTTCTTAAGGCAGGATCTCAGGTCTCAGACTCCAAATCTTCCTGCTTCAGTCTTCTAAGCCCCCAAGATTGCAGGCATTTGCCATAATGAGTGGCATGCTTCCATTTCATTCCAGATCACTTTCCCCTGAATAACTTTCTCTGAAGATGTCACTCATTAGCTGCCTTGTGGCTATGGTTTTCAGTTGTCTCTCAGTGGGATGAGGCTGTCTCAGGAGATCTGATCCTGACAGTGCCAGAAGGGAAACTCAGCCCAGCACTGCTCCCAGCAGCCTGATTACATGTACATTTCAAAGGCTATACTTTACAACAAAGTATAAAGATTGAGGATAGCTTAATATTTGAAATTTAAAGGTAAAAGTGTAAAAGCTACTTTACTTTTCTTAAGAACTTCCTTATGTAAGTGAAACTGTGAGGTGACATAATCAGTGGGCTGTAGAGCACTTAGAAGAGAGGAGCGTTTGTTATGACATGCTCAAAACTGTGGCCCCTCTGTTAACGCCTGCTCGTCTTTAGCATAACAGAGGTCATTTTGTTTTTCTGTCTCCATTTTGATTATTAAGGTGAAATTAAGTTCAGGTTCTCAGGCTCTACCCGCCTGGCAGCCTGAAGAGCTTTTTACTTACAATTCAATACTTGCTGAGCATTCTGCTGGAATTAACGATATATGTTCTACTTAAACAAAACCACAGTACCCTACTATGTTCCCTTCTCCCGGAACAGTGGGGTGCTGGGAATTACCCAGGCCTATATCCTAGTCAATCAGCTTAAAATGCATGGTCTAGCTATCTTAATACCATGTACTCAAGCAAACTAGATTCTTCTTCTGTTTAGCTAATGATGTAATGCTGCCCTCTCCCTCGCTTCTCACCTGGTTACCTGGCTGTTACCGGGTTATGGTTTTTCTTATAAAAGGCCTGCCTTAGAAACAGGCTGGCATCACAGTTAGGCTCCCGAGTCCTTTCTGTGGCCCTGATTGCAGTCAGCCTCGCCGTGGGGTGTGCGTTCACTCAATAAACCATCCTTGTCTGACTGAGACTGGAGTCTGAGTGGTTTGTGCGATTATGCTTACACTACCACAGTGTCGATATGGCCACACCCAATGTTACCAGCGTTCTGGCCCTAGATGATCACAGTTCATTTGTTGCTTAAGCATCCTTGTTTGAGATGTGTGGAAAGCACACGTTATTATCTCCATAGGCCGCTTTGGCTTTATCAGTTGCATTAAAGGTTTCTTGACTCTCAATCAGCTGGAAAGGCAAACTAGATCCTACGATGAGAGACTTTCCTTTCACACATCCTCTAACTTTTTGCTTCTCTCTGTATTACCTCTGTTCACACTGGGTAAGACAAATGACCTCATCGTTCAATTCAAGCAGCTTGGAGGTGGAGAGCTTGTGAAGATGGGTGTCAGTAAGAGCTTGTACCCAGCAGCATTGTATATACTATCTGGGTTTGGTAGCACACACCTGTATACTTGGCACCGGAGATGGATACTGGAGGAACACTGGAGTATTCTGGCCACACAGTGTAGCCAAATGGGCAGACTCTGAATTCAGTGGGAGACCAAAGAATGTGGTAATGGAGGACACTTGACAGTGACTCCTGGCCTTAACATACACGGGCACACATGTGCATGTGAGTACACACAGTGGACACATAAGTATGTACATCTCACACACAGACACATGCACACACACATACATATAGACACACACACACACTGTGGGTGATGCCCTAGTATATCAAGCCTTGGCTGTTCTGGACTTGCTTTGTAGACCAGGCTGGTTTCAAATTTACAGAGTTCAGCCTGCCTCTCCCTCCCAAGTGCTGGGATTAAAGGTGTGTGCTGATATGCCTGGCACATTAAGGCTTTTTGAACGTGTGTGTGTGTGTGTGTGTGTGTGTGTGTGTGTGTGTGTGTTTCTATATTTGTGTGTGTATTAACTTGTTCTATTAAAATCTATATTTCTGAAGAACGCAAACAGATGGCAGTGTAAGGTTTTCCAGGAAAATATAGATAAGAGATAACTAATGAGTAAATATTCAAAGAAAAAACACTAGGAAAATAAGTATTTCTTGGAGTCATTTTCCAAGAGTGTGACTGTAAATGCTTTAGATAAGTCTCCACACTGTGGCTGTCAAGAGACTCTTAATTAGGCAGTTAGAATAACCGTCTACTTGTTTGGAACCAGCTGCTCCCCCAGCCTGCCTTCAGTGACTCATCACCCGCAGCCACGTCATCACCAATTACCAAATTCAACACATTTGCCACCAGTCACTTACCCTTAAAAAGTCCCTGCCTTCACCTCTCTCTCTCTCTCTCTCTCTCTCTCTCTCTCTCTCTCTCTCTCTCTCTCTGTCCTAGGTGGCCTTTCAACTCCTGCCCAATAAATCTATTGCATGAGATCTGTTGTGTGATTTGATCTTTGCAGCATTCCTTAGCTGTGATCTGCCAGGACACTCTCTGGGGGGGAAAAAAACCCTAACTTTGGTGCCAAGACTCAGTAGGATATCCTGGTGCCTGGCTGCCCCCCTCTCAGGGGTCCAAGCTGCACTAGAACCCTATCCCTCATCTCCTGGCCCACCCATCACTTGGCCTTCATCCATCCACCAAAAATAGTAACTTACCTCTCTCTATCGTAGTAAATGCTTCCTTACATCGTTGGTATTCTTGGAGGCAGAGGTCCCCACACTCCAGGCCCTTTCCCTTAGCTCCACCTTTGTGTTTTAGCTCGGTCTTCACCTTTGACTTCCCTCAAAAGCTCTGGTAGCAGGTGCCAAGTCTCATCCAGCTTTTAGTCCTTGATCCTCATGCAGTGAGGTGACCATGCACTGACTGGCCTGTGTCTTCCTTGTTCCATCCCTCTGAGTCCTGGGGACACCTTGGACTTCAGGCATCTCTTCCACACCTATGGGAACAGAGTCGTCCAGAGAAAACCTCCAGCCTCTTCACCTGGCACCCAGCCTGAAAGGCTTCGATTTATTCACCTTTGAAATAAAACCTGGGGCCCGTATCCCTTAGGTAATTAATTCAGGTGTGGCTGACTAGCAGCACCTAGATCCTAGTGTTATCTGGGAGCCATACAAATCCTGTGAGCAACTGAGGGAAACGGAAAAGGAATTCCCCATTCCCTATTTCTTCTCTCTCTGCCTCAAGCCCTGTTTGTTTTTGTCTGGCCTCCTCCACAGATGGAGTCAATGTCTTGTTGTTAAATGACAGTTGATAGATCGTAAGTTTGTTGCAAAGTGTGAGCTGCAGCTGGACCTAGCAGGAGCTGGAAAAAGCAAAGGAGAAGGCCAGCCCCAGCGAGAACACACCCGGACACACCTGTTCTCCCAGGCAGTGTCCTTTGTGAGCCAAGCTGCTGCTGCTGCTGACCTGGCTCTCCTAGGCTCTGTGTGCATCCTTCGTTCCTGGTGGCATCCAGAGCCTGCTCTTCAGCTGCAGAGGCCTACGGAAGGGAAGTAGGCAGAAGAGGGAGGGAGGGTGGGAATGGGAAGATAAGAGCTGGGGAACAACAACTGGGATGTAATGTGAATAAATTATAATAAAAAAAATTAGTTCCTAAGATCTACTCAGGTTCACAGTAATACTGGTCTAGCTTCTTTGTCTTTGCTCACATTAAGCTTTAGCTATTTTCATAAACCAAACCATACAAAAAGCTGCAGTATTCTATAATAGTGCTGTGGAGGAATGTCTTGAGTTGATGTAACAACTGTCAATAAAGTGCTGTTTAGCCAATCAGCTGGACAGAAGGACAGGAAGTGGAAGGCAGGAATTCCTAGAGAAAGGGAGAAACCAGAGTTGACAGTTGAAGGCTGAGAGTTGGAGGAAAGAAGCTGCCAGAGAAGGGACCAGATTGGTAAATGCTTAGGATATATGTAGGTTATGAGGATTAGGGTAGTTTGTTTTGGTTTACTGTTAGATTAGTAGCAGTTTAGGTTCTGCCCTGCATAGTGCTTGCAGCTTTGAATTACCTTTCAGTCTCTGTGTCAGTTATTGGCCTCCTAGGCTGAACAGATACAATTTATTGTAACAAATTGGCCCCCAATGAATTTAGTGTATCCACATCTATGAAAAGTCATACTTTGTTATAGTTTGGTGGAGGGAATAGCTCCCTAAGAGATAACCCAAATCTAAAAAAAAAAAAGACTGTTATGGATCCTTTTTGGCTTCTTTTTCTTTCTTTCTTTTGGCTTTTGGCTCTTGGCTTTTGTTGTTCAGGTAGAAAGGCAGAAAGCTGAGAGATGCCAGGCTAAGTTAACAACAATGAGAAGGAAAGAAGGTACCAAACTTTTTTCCATAGAGTTGATAGTGGCTGAAATTCAGAACTTATTAGCTGGAAGGTGTTTGTCAGCTCTCTCTAGAAAGGGTCCACCTATGTGAATTAGCAATAACTAACTTCAAAAGAATGATGTCAGGGTTTTGCTTATTGCAGCCTAAATTGGCTCAACTAACCCAGGACTTAGAATTTTTTGGTTAACTCTTGAATATTACTTGAGATTTCTGTAGATTCTGACTGGAATTTGTTCAAGGTTGTAGAAGCACATAACCTTAATGTTAACACAATAGAGAAAAAGACAGGTGGATCTCTGTGAATTCTATACCAGCCTGGTCTCCACAGGAGGGGGGGGGCCGGAGGAGGGATGGGGGGGCGGGAGAGACAGCCTGCTGATGAGTTACTTGCAAAAACAGCCTAGGATTTAAACCAACAATTTTTTTTCCTTAACAGACAGGCAAACTGCATGCCTCCCACGTAGAAAAGCCCTTGTATGTTCAGTTGAGGTGTCACTGCTCTGGCAGCTGGCTTATCCCTCTAAACATGAGCTAGTCACATGGGGGACAGGTGGCGGTCACACCAGATGCAAAAAGACACAGAGGACTTACAGGTGACAAAGTACACGTCAGCTTAATTAGGTCCCAAAAAAATCAAAGACTACAATTCATATACTTAAAAGGGAAGCTTAATGCCTTTTCTTTTGCTCAGGGCAACCGGCTTGTCTCATTTTCTCTGGAGAGAGGTAGCAGCCTTGCCTATACATCAGGCACCATAGAGCCTAGAGAAGGAGATTTAGTTTAAAAGGTGGACGTGTCCACCCCCTATAGAGAGAAGGGGTGAGACAAAACACTTGCAGCAAATGTAAAAACCCAAGTACAAGATGCCTGGGGTATGCATAAACTCTAAAATGAGAGCTTATATAAAGTTTAAAAGGTGGAAGCATACATTCCCAATGGAGAGAAGGAGTGAGACAAAAACACCTTCAATAAACGTAAAAACCCGGGTACAAGATGCCTAGGGTATGCATAAGTTTATTTAAAGCTTAATGCCTTTTCTTTTGCTCAGGGAAACAGGATTGTCTGTAAAATGGGATACATTTCTTGGGAGACAGGTAGTGGCCTGGCCTATACATCAGGCTCCATAGAGCCTAGAGAAGGGCATTTAGAACTATACCATCTTGTTTTGATTTCAATTAAATAATGATTGTATGTTCTTTAGTAACAGTATATTATACTTCCTCCTTGAAAGAGGTCAAAATGAAACAGACCTGGATGAAAGGGAGACTGCCAACTTAAGTCAGTCTATACATGCATGAATTCAAAATACAGAACCAGCTTCAATTGTTCTGTGCACCCTGCACATCTCATGCATTTATAGTTTTAGAACTATATAATGCTTGTGAGAAATTATATATTTTCAGAGCAAAACAACCAGACACTGATAATAGATCAGACCCAAAAGGATTCATCTGAGATGCTGGCATCCTGCATTCTTCGTGTTCTGGCCACAAATGCCTCAGTTGCTCTTCATCATCAGACCAGACCTGCTCCCAGGATAACTTCGATGAAAGCTCATGATTCCAATTGGTCCAGCATTTCAGACTGTCCCACGCAGGACTTTTATTAAGCCTAGAGTTTCTCAACATTTTGAGACTGGACCACAAATGCTATCTCTAGCTTGTTTAACCATTTCCCCATTTTTACTTGGGCTCCTACATAGGTATTATTCATCCCAAATCAACTGGAAGAAGCCTTAAAAAGAGAACGGCATCCTATTTCCCTTAAGGGGGGTTGGGTAAGGTTTTGGGCTATGAATGTTTATTTTCATTGGGAAGTGATTGTGTTATTATTAATCTTATTGAAAAAGAAAACAGTATTGGACTCAGGGATTTTTCTCTGAGAATATATAAGTATATAGGGGTGATAGGACAAAAGGTAGATTATTGAATCTCCTTTTCAACTTAAGGCCTTATTTGTTACTCACAAAGTTATTTTTAATTCATTGGTATAGAATTTGTATATTGATGTAAAATAAGTTTCATTTTATTTCATTGTACTACTCAATTTTATCACAAGAATATACATCCTAGGTTCAATAGATAGATAAAGTAAAATATTTAGATAGGTCATTAAAAACCTCAGAGACCTACAGAATATGGCATTTAAAGACTTTTTTAAAAATTGTTTTGAGGATTCTTTGAAAATGAGATAGGTTGACTCCTGGCAATACCCAGCCTGCCTCAAAGAAGGTAATGAGCATCGAGGAACCTCCTTATGGAGATGGCTTCAGATGTGGCAAACCAGTCACTGGGGAAAAATGTCCTTGTTTTCTGCCAGACAGAATTCTGCCAGAAATAGGCAAGCTTGGATACAAGTGGCGTTGACGGCCAAACTCCGCCAAGTAGGCAAGTCCTCAATAGTCCCTGCTTCACAAATATGTCTGTCAGATATACTGGACCAGAAGGCTGAAAATGATGGTCCAACATGTTAGAGAGTTTTGAGTGACTGGGCAGCAAAGTGTCCCTGTCGTTTTTTCATTTTGGAAGCTGTTAACTTGCACTTCCTGTTTACATGGATAATTAATTTTATTTCTTCTCAAGTCTCTAATGGGGTTGAAGACAGCAAAACATTATGAGTATAACATGAATATAGTGATTGTTTTGTGGGTTTTGTGTGTGTGTATTGTATATTGTTGAAATAATATAAATATATAGGTAAAAAGTTTTTATTATTAGACTAAAAAGGGGAATTGTGGAAGAATGTCTTGAGTGGATGCAACAATGGTCAATACGGCACTGTTTAGCCAGTCAGCTGGGCAGAAGGACAGGAAGTAGAAGGTGGGACTTCCTGAAGAGGGGGGAGAAGTCAGAGGTGAGAACTGACGGAGAGTTGGAAGAGAGAAGCCGGAGAAGGATCAGATTGGCAACTTCTTGGAATATATGTAGTTTATGAGGATTAGAGTAGTTTACTTTGGTTTATTGTTAGATTGTAGCAGTTTAGATTCTGCCCAGCATAGTGCTTGCAGCTTTGAATTATGTTTCAGTCTCTCTGTGTCAGTTACTGACTTCTTAGGCTGAACAGATACAATTTATTGTAACATGTGCACTATAAAGGGACAAGTAAACTTGCTAGTCTCCCTATGGACTGTATCTATGGTACATAAGTAGTTAGACAAACATGTTAAATCAGCTTTTGTCACTCTGGGTAGATCTTTTTAAACTGCTCCTGTACCATTAGGACAGCTTTCATGGCTATGATGTCATGGTCCATGTGGACCCATGGTGACTTCCTTCTTGCTGGCTTCCTGGTCTTCCTCTCCCTTCCTCCTGGCTGCATGGTCCTCTGAGACCCCAAGCCCTGGAACTTAAGCTGTGCCTACTTCTCTTCTGCCCCAGCTATAGGCTGTCAGCAACTTTATTAACCAGTCAGAGATAACGGGAGAGCAAAGTCTACACATCATTTGGTGCACATGAGGGCAGGACCAGATCTGCGGGGAGAGGAAGTAACTAGCATTAATAATACCAGACTAACCCCTAACAGGATTCGTTCCATTTGGAGTATTTTGTCTCCTCTAAAGAGGCAGCTATTTTTATCACTAGCACAGAAGACTGAAGTTTAACACATCAGTTAAACTCCGAGAGGGTTCCTTTAAGTCCAGACTTCATCCACAAAAGAGAAGAAAGCCAAGTCCCTCCTCCTGGAACTCATAGGCTCCCCACTAGGGTGACTCAACTCAACAGCAGGCTTCCGTAGGAAGCAAATGAAGAAGACCCTGGCTGCGCTTTGTGGTGAATGAGGTGGCACAAAACTGAAGGCTATAAACAAAATACAGTGGAATGTCTTGGGTTAAACCACAGCCCCTAAAGGAAAAAGCAGCATATCTGTGTTGTAAATATTGACTGTGTATGTAGGTGATGTCTGCATGTGTGCTTGCCCTTGTGTGTGTCTTCTTCAATCACATTCCACCTGGCTAGGGGCATGGTGTGTGTGTGTGTGTGTGTGTGTGTGTGTGTGTGTGTGTGTGTGTGTGTAGAGGGTAGAGCTGGCCATTGAGTGTCTTCCTCTATGACTATCTGCCTTATTTCCTGGAGACAGTCTCTCACTAAATGGAAGCTCAGGGTTGCACCTAGACCATCTGGCCCAAGGAGCTCCTGGGTTCTACCTGTCGCTCCCTCCAATCTTAACTAACAGATGCTCCTATGCTCCCAGGCTATTTTTCCTTTTATATGGCTTCTGGACTCTGAACTCAGGACTTCCTGTTTGCACAGATAATGCTCTTTCTTACTTTCCCTGCCATTTCCCAGGCAGTCCACCTTATTTTCTCAGATAGAGTCTCCAAGTGAACCTGGGACTTGCCCTTTGAGTAAAACTCTGATCATCCCATGTCCCCTTGATGGGGAGGCCTGGTGGCAC
The DNA here is from genome assembly GCF_964271855.1 of Acomys minous. Taxonomy (NCBI): domain Eukaryota; kingdom Metazoa; phylum Chordata; class Mammalia; order Rodentia; family Muridae; genus Acomys; species Acomys minous. Next base: position 41,429,724 of record NC_140498.1, read on the forward strand.
TCAGAGGAAGGATAGCAGGTTACCAAGAAGAGACTTGATACTCTATGAGCGTAGTACCAAGGGGGTACTACAGGGGGAGGAGGTGCCCCTCAGTCACAGTCATAGGGGAGCAGAGTAGGGGGAAAGCAGGAGGGAGGGAAGAATGGGAGGATACAAGGGATGGGATAACTATTGAGATGTAATATAAATGAATTTAAAAAACAAAACAAAAAACTCTGGTCAGCAAGCCCGGCAGGCTTTCCTGTCCTTGCTCCTACAGCTGTAGGGTCAGAAACCTGTGCTGCTACTCTTAAATTTCACATGAGTGCTGAGACCCAAACTGAGGACTGCACACTTGCACAGCTGACACACTGTCCACCAGGCCTCCTCCTCAGTTACCCAACATCGAATTCTTAAGGACTAAGATAACCTCAGTATTGCACAGGACACACACTAAAACAATATTTATTGTTCACCTGAAATTCTGTTAACCATGGGGACTGTTCCTGCCTGTGCCAAACTTGACAGCAACAACACAAGGTCTCTGTGGCACTCCAGGAGAGCAACAGATCTCAAGTGGCTGATGCTAGTGAAGACAGTGAAGACCTGCCTGTCCTGAGGGAATGGCGGCCTTTCTGGAACAGAGCAAAGGTGGCCTGAGTGGCAGAGTGAACTGCACATTTCATGTCCTGTGAAGACAGGGACATCTCTCAGACCACGTGAACAGTTTCTGTTACTTCCAAGGAGACTAAGGCTTCCAGATCTACCTGGAGGAGTGGCCGTCAAGCCCCAATGATGCTTCCTGAGGTAGAAAGTCAGATGTCCCTCTCCACCTGCTGCCCTGAGGACTGTCCTGTCTTACACAAGCCTGGGAAATCTAGCCCTGAGTAAACTAGCTTAGATTAAGCTGGAGTAGGAGAGGCCAAGGGGATGCTGGGTAATATTGGAGGTGTGAAGTCAGCAAATCTTCTCAGGGCTCCAGGCAGTAAGCTATTGGAGGAGGGTACCACTTGGGCATGACAAGGAAGTTCAGGAAACGGAGTTCTACTCACCCTTTGATAATGTCTAGATGACCTAAAAAGACCCGGATGCCCTTGAGTTCCCCCCTGATCCTCACCATGAATGTAATTCATGCCAACATGGTTGTGCTATAGATCTGGGAAAGGGAGGCAGAAGGAGAGTGCTCAGGACCACTCCGTCACTCTGAGTCCTTTACACCAAGGACAGGACATGGGACCAAGGGGGAGACCACAAAGGAGGCTCAGGTACTCACCCTGGGCTCTGCAGGTGGAACTGGCAAGGACAGCCAATGTCATCAACAGCAGCATGGCTCCTGAGGGTTTGGGGCACAAGTCTGGAGCTTAGAGGGAGCCACGGGGAGATGTCAAGGCTTCAACAAGGCTCTGAGGAAAGGACATCAGGTGTAAGGGATCCACATGCCAGATGAGACAGGGGAACATCTGGGAACTCTCTTTCTCCACAGGCTCAAAAGGCTTCCGAAGAGCCCTGGGATGGTTTAACACACACCCCCACACTGTGACACCCCTATGTCACTATGCTAGCCTTCTGACTAAGCTCTGGGTAAGACACTCCATGTTGTCATAATGCTCTGGGCTTCCCAAAGTCTAAAGGTTTCCATGTTCCAATCCTCTCCATCTTTCCTCTGCAGTTCGCTCTCTATTAGGGTCAAGCCCTGATTCAGACAAAAAAAAAAAAAAGAGCATTTATCCTGCAGAGATTTCCAGCATGTAGCGGTTACCACTTTCTCAAAATGGCAACACCAAAGTGAACACACAGGCTTAATTTATAGACAGTCGGAGGGGACTTTTAAACTGATTGGTTAGAAGTGAGTCAGAGTCTACGAGGGCATTCATGATTGACTACTTATTTGAGGACTCTTCCTAGTTACTGGGGATTATGTTGAGTCATTGAGATTTGGCTTCTACTCAGGACTTGGCCTTTAATTTGATTGCACTGGGCCATCTGTGTTCTCTCCTGGGAAGAACAAGGCTATAAAGTAAGATAAACATAGTTTCTCGTCAACCTCACCTGTGTGCTCATTGGCTGCCCTTAAACTGTGGCTACTCAAGAAAGTGATTTCCTTAATTCCGAGAAACAGAGACTCAGGCCTCATCAGGAAAAGTGGAAAACTGAAGCCTGCCATGGAGTCAGTCAGGCTTAGGAGAATTTGTGCTCCTCATCAGGATCCAGCATGTCTCTCAGCGCAAAGAGGGTTTTGTTTTAATTAAACATTTAATGCCATATTCAGGAGCTCTCTGGGGAGATTGAGGACCATTATCTATTAAGTATATATAAACTAGACAAGCTTTGCTTGTTTCTAGGTGCTTAGTTTAGGATTTTCTGTGAAAACTTATACAGGAGGCTAAGTAAAGCTACCCCTGTAATTAATTACGTCAGTACTTAGCATGACTATGAGTGTAGTTCTGAACACATTAAAGAAATGGATCAAAAAAAAAAAGACCTTGATCATTTATAAAGTGACTATTAGCTTACGTGTCTTGTTTTGTTCTGTTTTTGTGTTGTTGTTCTGTTGTTTTGTTTTTCCAGACATGATTTCTCTGTTACATAGAGCCCTGGCTGTCCTGGACTCTCATTGTAGACCAGGCTGGCCTAGAACTCACCGCAATCCGCCTACCTCTGCCTCCCGAGTGCTGGGATTAAAGGTGTACACCACCACACTTGGCTTTAACTTGCATGCCTTATTCGTATTTTTTTCCTTTCCTTTCTTTTCTGTTCTCTTTGCTTGTTAGTTTGTTTTGTTTTGTTTTTTGAGACAGGGTTTCTCTGTGTGGCCCTGGCTGCCCTGGAATCACTCTGTTAACTGGTCTGGTATCAAAATCACAGAAATCCATCTGCCTCCTGAGTGCTATGTTTGAAGATGTGCACAAGCACCATCAACAGATACCTTAATTATCTTTAACAGTTTACAATAAGTTAGTAGCTTTTATAAAATTAGTATTTTATTACTTGGTATTTATTTTACAGGAGCCCAAACTTAAGAGATTTTGAGCTTTTAAAGACATTGAGCCTATAAAATATTGAGAATTTTAAAAGATGGTATGATCTATATTGTGAAAGTAACATGAAATCAAGTGAATGCGAAATAGAAGGTTATGGCTTAAAGTGATATATTTGCAGCCAGGTGTGGTGGAGCACGCCTTTAATCCCAGCATTCAGGAAGCAGAGGTAGGCAGATCTCTGTAAGTTCGAGGCCAGCCTGGTCTGCAAAGCAAGCCCAGGACAGCTAAGGCTACACAGAGAAAACCTGTCTCAAAAAACCAAAAAGAAAAGTGATGGATTTGTGTGTCAAGGGATGGAATGTCCTTGTTAGTTAGCTTCGGCTGTCAAGTTGACACAGTCCAGAGTCATGTGACGGAGCCTCAGTTGAGAAGTCTAAAGGAGATTGGTCTACAGGCACACCTGTGAAATAAATTGTTTCTATCCCAAGTAGCTTCTGGTCATGTTATTCATCACAGCCACAGAAAAGCAAACTAGGGTTGGGCATGGTAGCTCTTGCCATTAACCCCTGCACTAGAGAGTAAGAGACAGGCAGATCTCTATGAGTTCAAGGACAGCCTGGTCTATAAAGATAGTTCCTGGCCCAGCAAAGTATACATACATATATATATATATATATATATATATATATATATATATATATATATATAATAGAAACTATATTTCTTAAAAGGATTTTTTACTTTATGTATATGAGCACTCAGAATGTACACCTGCAGGCCAGAAGAGGGCATTAGAGGGTATAGATGGTTGTGAGCCACCATGTGGTTGCTGGGAATTGAACTTAGGACCTCTGGAAGAGCAAACAGTGCACTTAATTGCTGAGCCATCTCTCCAGCCCCAATAAAACCATATTTAACAAAAACAAACAAAGAACAATGTGAAGGAATGTCTTGGATGGGTGTAGCAGTTGTCAATACAGAGCTGAGCAGATGGACAGGAATTGGAAGGTGGGACTTCCTGGTGGAGAGGGAGGAATGTTCTGGACACCAAGAGAATGGCCTTAACATTTTACTGTGTCTTTTAATAAAGAAAGAATAATTTTTCATTCAACACAGGAACCTTACTTTTACTTCCAATAGTAAGTAGAGCCAAGCAGTAATGGAGAAACATCCCTGGAGCATGGTGGGTAACCTGACCCTAACTGTAGGTCTTCTCACCTCTTCCTCCCATTACCAGTTTTTATGGTGGAGGCCTATGCTCTGGCAGCTCCAACAGCTGCCTTGACTGTCTGTCCCCAGTGGCCAAAAAAAGTGGCAACTGATGAGGAAAAGCATGTCAGTCGAGTGCACAGACACCAGGTTAGACAAAAGGAGGAGGGAAGGGATGTCAGAAAGGCTGCCTGGAGGATGGGACATTTGAGCTCGTCTTCAAGGATGAGGGAGCATCAGCTGAACCAGCAGGATAAACACAGCAAGGGCAGACCTGGAGTGACATGGAGACCAGCTTCCACATCGCACCTGCCCACTGTCCCCCACCAGCCCTGCTTGCGGGACATCCCACAAGAAGGAGCCGCTTTGGAGCCACTTTGAATAAAACTTTGCTTTTGAATGGTTTAAATGAAATTTAAGTTCCCAAGACTTCCCTAGGACACTGACATCCTGCTTGGCAATAAGAGACATGGATGTGGGTACCTGACATTCTGCAAGTTGAGACACGAATGCTAGGCAAGCCACCTTGCCTCAATTGAATACCCCAACCACTGCGAACAGGAAAAATGTACCACAGGACACGTTCCTAAGGAAAGTCTCCTCTCTCTAAATCCTGATTGGTGGGATGACTTGCCACAGCTGTCTGTGGATTATAGACTTAAAATCTCTGTAGCATTGTGGCTCAGGGTTCAAGTTCAGCTCCTCAGTCTGTTCTTTAGCTCAAGTACAGTAAATTGTTGTCATCTGCTTAAATACCCAGATGACATGGCAGTCAACTCCTATGCCTGTACTGTTGTTCCTGACTGGTCAATTTTTGCTGCATAATTCAGTAAAGATTTTGCTCTGCTGGACTCTTGTCACTCATTGGGTTGTTTGGTTTTTTTTGGATCTCTGACCTGTACAGTAATTCGAACTCTTGACTATTCTAACCTCTGTGAAATTCTAGCATCACAAGTATGGGTGAACACGCCCAGATGTCTAAGGCTCTTTTCTTTATGTTTTAAAATGTGTGTGAGCAGTTGTCTGCATGTGTTTATGTATGTGTATAACTTGTTCATGCTTTGTGCCTGAAGTGGGCATCAGATCCCCTAGAGCTGGAATTACAGAGGGTTGTGAGCTGCCCCATGTGGTGCTGGCAACCAAGCCAGTTCTTCTGCAAGGGCAGTCAGAGCTCTCTTAACCAGGGCCAACCATCCAGGGCCTGCCTGCCTACCTTCCTTCTTTTCTTTTCTCCTTCCTTCCTTCCTTCCTTCCGTTCTCACACCTCCCTCCCTCTGTCTGTCTCCTTCTCCCTTCCCGTCCCCCACCAGCCCTGCCTGCAGGACATCCCACAAGAAGGAACCGCTCTAGAGCCCCTTGGATAAAACTTCCCTTTTGAATGGTGTTAAATGAAGTTTAAGTTCCTAAGACCTTCCTGGGACACTGACATCCTGCTTGGCAATAAGAGACATGGATGTGGGCACCTGACATACTGGTTGGCAAGTTGAGACACGAATGCTAGTCAAGCCACCTTGCCTCAGTTGAATAACCCAACCACCGGGAAGAGGAAAAGTGCACCACAAGACAGGTTCCTAAGGAAAGTCCCCTCAGGCTGGAGAGATGGTCAGAGGTTAAGAGCACTGTCTGCTCTTCCAAAGGTCCTGAGTTCAATTCCGAGGAACCACATGGTGGCTCACTACCATCTACAATGAGATCTGGGTCCTCTTCTGACAGACAGGCTGACATGCAGGCAGAACACTGTATACATAATAAACAAATATTTTTTAAAAACAAAAGAAAAAAAAAGAAAGTCTCTCTCCCTAAATCCTGATTAATGGGAAGCTTGCCACAGCTGTTTGTGGATTATAGACTTACAATCTCCGTAGCATTCTGGCTCAGGGTCCAAGTTCAGCTCCCAAGTCTGTTCTTTGGCCTTAATACTGTAAATTGTTGTCATCTACTTAAGTACCCAGGTGACATGGCAGTCAGCTTCTACACCTGTGCTGTTGTCCCTGACTGGTCAGTTTTTGCTGCACAATTCAGTAAAGATCTTGCTCTGCTGGACTCTTGTGACTGACTGAGTTGTTTTGGTTTTTCGGACCCCAACAATTCACACGAACATCTTTCTCGTAGTTTCCTTGTTTCTCTTATAATTTTGGGATTTGAGGAGATGTCTTAGGTGTTAAGAGCAGTCACATCAAAGGACTCACATTTGCTTCTAATCAGTTCCAGGTGATCTGATGCCCTCCTGCCTCTAAGGACCCCATCTCCAATCAGTGCACAGACCCATCAGACACATATATATATACATAATTTTATAACCTGTTATAATTGTTATAAAAATCATTCTCAGTACGTGAGTAGTGAAGCCAGGGCCTTGTGAAGCTCTCTGTCACACCTTTGTTGTGTTTGTGTTGAGTCAGGGTCTCCTGTAACCTATTCTTACCTTCACACTTGCTGGCTGAGGTTAAATGTGGTGACTATTCTTGGTTGTCAGTTTGACTACATTTAGAATGATCTACAATCCAGAAATGGAGGATACACCTGTGAGAGGATTTCTCTTTCTTATTCCCCCCCCTCTTGGCTTTATTTGAAGTAGGTGGATCCAATTCTAGTCCGAATCTTTGAAGTAGAAAGACACACGCCTTTGATCTAGATCTCTGCTGCTGGAAAGCACAATGCCTTGGATCCAGATCTTTAGGCAGGAAGACACGCCTTAAGTCTGGACCACACCTTCTCTGGAAGCCTTACCTGTGGACATGCAGAAAGGAAGGTTTTTCTCTGAGGCTGTTTGTCTTCACCTTACTCAAGCCCATTTCTTCACTGGCATTACAGCCTACTTCTTTGGGATTCCAGTGTCTACTGAAAATCAACGGAGACATCCAGCCCTTGTGGTCTCAGTAATTTCCATCCCTAACCACTGTTGGATTAGTTTGACCATATCCTTTATGTCATCCTAATAAATGCCCTTTCTTTATTTATAGAAAGAGACACTCATTCTATAAGTTCTGCTACCCTAGAGATCCCTGACGTATACAATAAATTTGAACTCCTGACCGTCTTAACCTCTACCAAATTCTTGCATCACAAGCGTGGGGCAACATGCCCAGCTGTCTAAGCCTCTTTATGTTTTAAATTGTGTGTGAGCAGTTGTCTGCATGTGTATATGTATATGTATAACTTGTTCATGCTTGGTGCCTGAAAAGGGGTCAGATCCCCTGGAGCTGGAGTTACAGAGGGTTGTGAGCTGCCCCATGTGGTGCTGGCAACCCAGCCAGTTCTTCTGCAAGGGCAGTCAGAGCTCTCTTAACCAGTGCCAACCATCCAGGGCCTGCCTGCCTGCTTGCTTTCCTTCCTTGCCTCCTTCCTTCCCACCTTCCTTTTTTTCTTCCTCACTTTCTCTCTCTCTCTCTCTCTTCCTCTCTCTCTCTCTCCCCTCTCTCTCCCCTCTTCTGTTTCTCTCTCTGACATTAAAAAAAACTTAAAAATTGAAGCCAAAAGACACATACCCAGGCAACACTCATATGCCCATAATAAATAAAAATTAATAATATTTAAACTGTCCAAAATAAAAATGTTTTCAAAATAATTTTTGAGGCAAGGCCTCACTAAATTGCTTAGCCAGGTTATGAACTCTGAATCCTCCTTCCTCAGTCTCCCAAGTACCTTGGATTACAGGTCTGTGCCACAAAGCCCAGTTAATTTAACTTTAAATGTTGATTGGAGGTTTCAGTACCCTGGAGTCTGGAGTCAGAACAAAACTCAGGGAATACACTTAACAGGGATGGAGAAAAACATCTCATTTGCATCACCCTGTTCTGCAAGCTTCCCTTGACAGTAGGATCATAGTACACATCTCAGAGTGGTTGCCACATCTGTCACAAGCTGCATGGGCATCTTGAAGTGTACATTCATCGACTTACACTATATGGTTGCCATCAACATGCCATGAGAGATAATATAATCAAAATGGAAAGATCTATGAGTCTAAAATTCTGCAGTGGGTACTTGCTGCTGTGCAGGGAGAAAGGAAGCCATGAGAATTGGCTGGAGACTCTCCTGCCCGTTGCAGTCCACTGAACTGCTGACTAGCTAGCTCTGTTTTTTATCATTCCTTGAGCCTGGTGAGATGAAACTTATTTTCTATGCTAAGCAGGCTTGGCATTCTTGTAGACCACCAATGGCCATGTGAGACTCTATTTCATGAATAGATAGATAGATAGATAGATAGATAGATAGATAGATAGACAGATAGAAAGCAGATGGTAGATAAATACAGATTTGTGGATAGATAAACAGAGGGGTATGTCATACAATCTAAATGGGGCTCCTTGATGGAGTATTTGTCTAGCATACTTGGGGCCCTAGGTTTAATCTACAGTTGGATGCGAGAGGCATTCCAGACAGCCCCGCTTAGTGAGGTTGGATAGTGACCAGGACAGGAGAAGGGAGAGGATGAGGACACTGGACAGCACAAGGATCTGGAGAGGAACAGGAGGCAGTGACACCTGCTCACATATAGCTAAACGGGACCACTGCAGAGCCAGTCCCTGCCAGCTTGGGCAGCACACACTGAGCTCTCCTTCCAGGCCCATGCTACTTTAAGACAGGAAGTGGCTGGATGCTGCCCTCATGCTGGCGACCTCGGTCCTGATGACTTGACCAGGTTCCTTCTGTGTAAACCCTGACTCACAACACAGGTGTAGATCCAAATGTAGGCAAGTGAAGGAGGTCCTTGGGGAATCCCCAGCCCATTCCATTTGATGACAAGGACCACACAGGCTCACATAGATGCACATAGTTTATTGGACACAGAGATACAGGCTACTTGGTTTGCTTCCTCCAGCCCAGGGTCACCTGGGATACTGGTCCCTCCAGGTGGGTGCTCCTGTCTGAGAGGAGATGCTGCATTGTGAGGATGCAGGGCTGAGCCCTGAGCATGCTATTTCACTTACTCGTTTTCTTTCTTGGGATCTTTGTTGTCATCATCATTATCTTTGGCACTATCATCTTCATCTTCATCTTCGTCTTTGTCTTTTTCTTTTTCTTTTTCTTGATCATCTTCATTATCTTCATCATCATCATCATCATCATCTGCATCTTTATCTTTCTCACTGTCTTTGCCTTCTTCTGATACATCATCCTTCTCTTTGGAGTCTTCAGAGCTCCCCATGGGCTTTGGGACAGGTCCCCATTTGAAGCCCATCCCTTTGATGCAGAAGCCTGGTGAGTGCACACCATAGACAGTCACTAGATACTTTTTTGAACCTCCAGTGTCACCAAAGGTATGGCCCCTTCTAATACCAAAGGAAGCCACACGCCCCTTGTCAGTAATGAAGTTCAGGGAAGTCAGGCAGAGCCCTTCGCTGCCATCCACCTTTATCACATGCTCTCCATTCTCCAGAAGAAACTCTTTATTCTTTAGTGACTGGGTTCCATAGACATCACTCCACCTGTTGCCGAACAGCAGCTGGACGCTGGAGAGACATCAAATCAGTACAACCTCAGGAATGCCAGTTATTTCTCACATCTGCACCATGCCCCAGTGTCCTGGTCACAGTTCAGTCTCCAGAAGTGCCCTGCCTGGAGTCCTTCCTCTTTCTGCCTCTTCCAGACTCTTCCCTCCTCATAGGACCTCAGAAAGGCTGGCGCAGGTCAGGCGTCTGCACCTGGTCAGCTAGATCTGTCAGTGCCATCCATTCCTGAGCCTGAATCTTTTGCAGGGTCTACCCAACTCATAGCTTCCCCTCTGGAGCCTCCTCCCCTATCAGCCCCAAACTAGGCAGCAGCCACACTGCTAAGGTCTGGAGACCTCATGGGCTGAGACCAGAGACACAGGGTCTGTTCTCACTGCATTTTCAGTTGGGAACACGAGAGCCCTGGAAGCTGTTCTACTGAGGAAAGAAGCAAGATAACCAGTCCAAGTCTTCTAGACCATTCCTATAGCCAACTTCTTTCTTTGCTTGTGAGGTAAATCAGACCCCATAGAAAATACAGGAAGAATGTCCAATATAATTAGAATCTCAGATCATCGTGAGTAATTTTCAGTACAAGTATGTGTCCCATGTTACATGTTTTATTGGCTTGTTTTTGACAGTGATTCATTCTTTATTGTGTGCACATGTGTGCATTTATATATTTGTGCATGTCTATTCATGTGCCAAGGCTTTAGTGGAGGTGTGAGGAGAAACATTAGATTTCCTTCGCTTATTTCACTAAATGGGTCCAGGGATCAAACTCAGGTGGTCAGTTTGGCCACTTTCCTGACAGAGCCATCTTGCCAGGCCTTACTGCTTTATGAACCTAGGGTCCTGTATGTTCTAGGCAAGTCCTATGCTACATCCTCTCTCTCTCTCTCTCTCTCTCTCTCTCTCTCTCTCTCTCTCTCTCTCTCTCTCTCTCCTTTCCTTTAATTTGTTTGAGACAGGACCTCACTCTGAAGCCAGGATTTCCTTGAACTCTTGATCATGGACATCGTCCTGGCTCAGCCTCCTGGGTTCCGACATATAGGGCACCATGCTGGGCTCAACCCATTCTTTGCTTTCTATTCTGAGACAGGACTTTGCTAAATTGTCCAGGTGACTTTAAAGTGACTTAGTAGCACAAACTGGCCTCAAATTTGCTATTCTCTGGCATCAGCCATCTGGGTGGCTGAGATTACAGGACTGGACCACCAGGCTAGGTTCCAATGTGGAAAGTCCAGCTATGCTCTCTCTAGGAGTTCTGAGGATGAGGTGGAATATTCCAAGCTGAAGGCCAGCCTGCAGTGCATAATGAGATCCTGTCCCACAAAACTGAGGGCTGAAAACTATACAGAAAGCACAGTGGTATGCTTTTAGTTAAACCCTGATCACCTTAAAAAGGAAAAACAGTTTATCTGTGTTGTCAATATTGAATTGTGTGTGTGAGTGATGTGTGCATGTGTGCTTGCCCTTGTGTGTGTCTTCCTCAATCACACTCCAACTGGCTATATGCAAATGGAATGTGTTGTGTGTGTGTGTGTGTGTGTGTGTGTGTGTGTGTGTGTGTGTGTGTGTGTTTATGTGTGTGTTTTGCAATTTTCTGTATGCCTGTCTGTGCATGAGTATGTAGAGGAGAGAGCTGGCCACTGACTGTCCCTTCTATGGCTATCTAACTTACTGCCGTGTGGAAGCTCAGTGTTGTAACTAGTCTAGCTGGACTAAGGAGTTCCTTGGTTCTCCATGACCCACAGCTGTAGGGTCACAGGCCTGTGCTGATGCTCTCAGATTTCACATGGGTGCTGGGGTCCAAACTGACGGCCTCATGCTTGCATAGCTGACACTCTTTCCTCCAGGCCTTCTCTCCAGCAACACAACATAGAATTTTTAAGGACTAAGATAACCACAGTATTGCACAGGATACACACTAAAACCGTATTCATTGTTCATCTGAAATTCTATTAACCTTGGGGACTTTGCCTGCCTTTGCCAAGCTTGGCAACAGCAACATAAGGTCTCTGTGACGCTCTAGGACAGCAACAGGTCTCCAGAGGCAGACACTGGTGAGGACAGTCAAGACCTGCCTGTCTAGAGGGAATGGCTGGCTTTATGAGGCAGAGCGAAGGTCAGAGTGGCAGAGTGAGCTGCACATTTCATGTCCTGTGAAGACAGGGACACCTCTCAGACCATGTGAGCAGTTTCTGTCACTTCCAAGAGGCACTACGCCTTCCAGATCTACCTGGTGGAGGACCTTCAAGCCTCAGTGATGCTTCCTGAACTAGAAAGTCAGGGCCCCTCTCTACCTGTCTCCTAGTATTGCCCAAGCCCAAACATTCTAGGCCTGAGGAGGCTAGCTCAGCTTAGGGCTCTACACAAGCTACAGGCAGTGGGCACAACAGGGAACAGTGCAGGAGAGCCTGGGATTCAGTGTCCTACTCACCCCTTGATGCTGTTTATTAGTGTCAGGTAGACCCGGATGCCCTTGAGTTCTCCCTGGTCCTCACCACGAATGTAGAAATAGGTGCCAACACTGTTGCCATGTATTTCTGGGAAAGGGAGGGAGAAGGAGAGTGTTCAGGACCACTCCGTCACTCTGAGGCCCTTACGCCAAGGACAGGACACTGGAGGGAGGTGGAGGCAACAAAGGAGGCTCAGGTACTCACCCTGGGCTCTGCAGGTGGAACTGGCAAGGACAGCCAATGTCATCAACAGCAGCATGGCTCCTGAGGGTTTGGGGCACAAGTCTGGAGCTTAGAGGGAGCCACAGGGAGATGTCAAGGCTTCACCAAGTCTCTGAGGAAAGGACATCAGGTGTAAGGGATCCCCATGGCCAGATGAGACAAGGGAACATCCGGGAATTCTTTCTCCGCAGGCTCAAAAGGCTTCCGAAGAGCCCTGGGATGGTTTAACACACTCGCCCACAGTGTGACACCCCTATGTCACTGTGCTAGCCTTCTAAATACTGAGCAAGACACCCCGTGTTGCATATTATACTAGGCTCTCCAAAATCTAAGGGTGCTCCTGGAGAAACCTCATATTCCAATCCCCTCCATCCGTCCTCCGTGGTCAGACTGTAGCTGGCTCAAGCCTTTCTCCCTTTCCCTCTCTGGCCTCTCTTCCTGTACCAGGCTAGGTCTGTGCTTCATCCTTACCTGTGCTGTGTGGCCTGAGCCCCTTCTGCTGTTTCTTTATACCCTGGTGCCACTCAGCCATAGCCAGTGTGGGCGTGACTTCTGGAAATGCCTAGCCAGCTGACCTTCAGAATCTGAACGTGTGCCCAACCTTGCAAGCAATGTGTACATCTGCTTTAAGACCATTCAAAACTATGGACTCCACCTGTTTCCCTACTGTGTACTGATCTTGTTTGAGTTTATCTTGCCTTTAAGAGAACAATGGATCCAGCCTTACTATTCCTTGGTTTTCCATGTCATCGGGTTTTACAAGCTGAACTGAACAAGTAGTTTTCATCTCGGACTTTGTTCCTCCTTCTCCCTCAGGACCCTTTCATCCCCTGACCCAGAATGATGTACATGTGTTTGCCTGGAGCGCTGACTTCATCTGCAGAGAGTAGCAGATTGAAGACAGCCTTGAAGATGACAGTGCCTATCACAGATGTTGGAAGCAACATCCAGATCCAGGGTGGTAACATCTGTTTGTTGGGTTTTTTTGTTTGTTTGTTTGTTTGTTTCTCTGTGTGTTTGTTTGCTTGCTTGCTTCCTTTGTAATGCTGTACTGGTTCAGTAGGGAACAGTAGAGAAATTTCTTCCCTTGCGAAAATGAAAGTCTTGTAAAATATTCTTAAGACAGAAATTGCACATTTTTTCACCCCCTTGATCAATAAGTAGTTAAGGTGACCTTCTGTGGATCAGGAAGTGGCCAGATGAGGTATGGTTTGCTCTCACTTTAAATGACTGTGTTAGAAATAAGTTCAGGCTTTCAAAAGCTCCTAAGCATGGCAAAACCTTCCTTCTGGTCCAAAGCAGGTGCCACTGACAACAGCAGATCAAGCAGGAAATTCAATAGGTTGTTACTTCACTGCTCTCTTTTATTAGCTGGGGAGAAAGACCTCGCTGTTTCACTCTTTTGGTTTTGTTTGTTTGTTTTGTTGTTGTTGTTGTTGTTGTTTTGTTTTGTTTTTTGTTTTTTGTTTTTGTTTTTGTTTTTTTTTTGGTTGGTTTTAAAAGAGTCCTGTGCATAGAAATGAAGGAAAGCAGGAAGGACTGGGCTGCTCAAGTTCTGGGAATGTAGCAACCTTCCTAGGTTTTGCATAAAGGCTGGAGAGGTGCGGAAAGGTGAACAGCAAGTGTTACTCTCAAAGAGGTCCAGGGTTCAGTTCCCAGGCCCACATGATGACTCAACCATCTGTAACTCCTGTTCCCTTATCTCCAGTGCCTGCTTCTGATCTCTGTGGGGATCAGTCACAGGCGTGGTACACATACTTTTTTTTTTCTTGCCATTCCCATGTTGACCATCCAGATACAATGAGTATTGTATGAAAGAGATTACTTCTCATGTGCAATAATCCTGGCTGTCCTGGAACTCTCTGCAGACCAGCCTGGCCTTGAACCCACAGAGATCCAGCAGCCTCTGCCTCTGCCTCCTGAGTGTTGGGATAAAAGGAGTGCACCACCAAGCCCAGCTAAGTATTCTCTGCCTTTAAATTAAAAGTGTTATTATACAGCATTTATATAAAGTTTAGGCATATAGCTATATACATTTTAAATTTGTTTATTTATCCTGTGAGGGAGCACATGTGCCACTGTACGTGTGTGCACGTCAGAGAACAATTGACAGGAGTCAGTTCTCCAGCATCTCCTCCTCCATGTGAGTCCCAGGGACTGAACGCAGGGCATCAGGCTTAGCAGCAGTCAGCTTTACTTGCTGAGCCATCCTGTTGGCCCTACACACATTTTAAACCTATTTATAGTTTATTATTATTTTATTAAATGTGTGCATACATTTTTAATCACAGCTATACTGGGTGTTAAATGTACTTGGATCACTTTTGAATTTATAATTATTTATAAATGGTCCTTGAAAAGACTTCAACATAAATAGCAAATACTTAAATGAACTTTTTCTGAGTACCCATACAAAAATATCAGAAAACAGAAGCAACTATCTTTTTTTAATATTTATTTTATTTTTAATTATGTGGAAATTTGTGGTGGGAGCAGGGGTCCTCAGAGTCCTAGAAGGCTGTCACATCCCTTGAAGCTGTAGCCACAGCAGTGTGAGCTTCCAGACACAGGTGCTGAGAACTAAATCTGGATCCTCTGGAAGAGCAGGAAGCTCCCTGAACCACTGTGTGGCTTCTCTAGCTCTATAAGCAGTTATCTTAACAAAACATACGATCTTGATAATTTTGCAATGTCATGCATGCGACATTAGATCTTAAAATATCCAATCACATAGCAATACTTACCACTGCGGCTCCTTAAATGAGAAAGCCCTTCATTGACCTGGGTATTTGGTTCTGTTTAGGGAGGTTTAGGAGCTGTAGCCTTGATGGGAGACGTTGATCACTTGTGTGGGCTCTCAGAGTTTAAAGATCAAAACATTTCTAGTTTATCTTTTCTGCTGTGAGCTTGCAACTGAATGTGTCAGCTCTGAGCTTGCTGCTGCAGAGGTCAGACTTGCCACCGGCTACCACACTGTCCCCACCATCATGGCTTCTAACCCAAATAAACCCTTTCTCCTCTAAGTTGCCTTGGTCACGGTGCTTTATCATAGGACTCAGACAGCCACAAAAATATTTTATCTGTGAGTAGACACCACCAACACCCCATCCACTGTGGGGCAGAGGGAGCATATATCTGTCCTGCTGACACTAATGGTACAGCCACTTTATTTTCTGCCTCCATCAGCCAATTATCATAAATTAAAACACAAATGACACACATTAAATTGCACATTTAAACCATAAAAAGACAGTTCGGTGCCAGAGGATGTTGCTCAGCTGGTAGAGGACATGCCTAGCATGTACAAGGCACTTGGTTGGGTCCCCAGCATCATGCAGACTGGACATGGTCTCTCAACCTGCAATCCTAGCACTTGAGAGATGGAAGTAGTTCATTTTGGGCTGGATAGCAAGTTTGCGCCCATCCTAGATTACATGTGTTCCTAGAACACATGAGTTCATGTGTTTATTAAAAAATGAAGACTATTCAATGAGAAATGCTCTAGGGGTGCATGAACATGTGCATACGGGAGGAGTAGAGAGAGGTCTCTGGCCAAACCATTAGCTTTTTTAAATATTTATTTATTATTATGTATTCAGTGCTTTGCCTACATATACATCCACAGACCAGAATAGGGCATGAGATCACATTATAGATGGTTGTGAGCCACCATGTGGTTGCTGGGAATTGAACTCAGGACCTCTAGAAGAGAAGTCAGTGCTCTTAACCACTGAGCCATCTCACCAGCCCCCCAAACCATTAGCTTGTTGAATCAGCTAGGCTAGGTGGCTGATAAGTGAGGAGACTCGAGGCAGCCCAAGCATGGCAAACATGGCTCTGGGAGGCCTTGTCCTTCCCCTCCACTCCCTCTGCCTTGCTAAAAACCATTAGATTACATCCCTAAAGCCAGCCACCAAGGCCTATTCCCTTATTTGGCCACTTCCTCCTTCTTCTCAATCTGACTACCGAGGTCCAGCTATCAAAGTATTGAAGTCCAGCAATCAAAAGTCCCCTTTGGCCTAGCTAACTAACATTCCCAATTAAAATTAAACACCTCATCCTAACACAGACTTTCCCATTTTACCTTTATAAACTGCCATTTGCCTATGGGCGATATCTGTCCCATTTCTATCCAGCGTCAGTCCTTTGTCCTCCAGGACAAACACCCATCCCTGCTCTCCCTTGTTCCCTTCCTCTCCTCCTTCATCCCCTGTCTGCTGTGTCTCTTATTTCCTGCCCTCTGTCTCTCTGGGACAAATAAAATCTCCTTTGTCTTAAAGGTTCTGCACAGATATTACCATAACTTGGATACTGGCCTACAGGATGACCCCATCCCCCACCCCCCTTTAGCCTGGTTCTCACACATTCGGATCTCCAGGCACCTGCCTTCTCCATCCAGCAGAGGCTCACAGGAGAGTCCCCTAACCCCCTGCCCTCCTGCACTTCTGACAAGCACCTTCCTTTCCACTCCCTGTGCTTGGCAGGCTTTTTCTTCACCTTTGGTGGCTGCACTGCCAGGATCCAATGTCTGCTCTTGAAGGCTTGGAAACCCTGCCAGATAGGTCCCGGATTTCTGGGCCCCACTGGGGGCCTTCTCTTGGTGACAGAGTCTGGGTGATGACCCCCCTGTCCCAGAGACATCTATTCTTAGCCTTTGGAGAGAGATGGGGACCTCTGCTCTCCACCTTGGCTCACTGTCTTCCACTACTGATGGAAACGCTTCCTCAACCTGAACACTCATGTCAGTGCTGCACTTTAGCACCAACAAAAACTTTGGCGCCTGAAAGTGTCTCTGCTTTCTCTTCTGTCTGCTCCAAGCCCTCTGTGTGACTCTTACACCCTCTGAACCATGACATGCCTTGCAGCCTCTGTGCCATGTCATGCCTATTTAACCCTGGGCAAGCTGCAGGAATACTGACAGCCAGGTACTCTGTGCTCAAGTAAGCCCTCACATTTTAAATGATACCAAAACTATTTAAATTCTAATTCCTACTCACATTTACCAACCTCTGATGACATTGATGGCTAACTGTAGCTTTAACAACAACAACCACTCAGCTGCCTGATCAGGCCATTTCATGGGACAGGCTTGCTTTGCTGACAGCCTTCATGCTAAGAAAGATGTGGAGTTTCTAAAAGTTATGAGAAACAGACAAGTAAGTTATGTAGGTCAAGAAAAAAATAAAAAAAATACAGGTGATATAGGTCTGAAAAAGTTATTTAAAATACATATAGATCTGAAGTTACGACAATTCAAGAAAATGTGCTAAGGTCTGAAGATATAAAAGTTTAAGTAAGTTGTAAAAGTTTGGGAAAGTCATTTTGGGTCTGAGAAAGTCATTTAAGGTACATGACAAGTTGTCTCAGATTTCTTTCCTCTCCCCTCCCCCTCCCCTCCTCCTCCCCCTTCTTCTCCCCTCCCCCTCCCCTCCCCTCAGGCAGGACACACACTCAGCCCTCCAGTCCTCTCCATTAACTAGCTCCTTTCAGGATTCCTCTCCTCATTCCCTCATGTCCTTGTCCCTTACCAGGAAAGGATATTTTCTCCAGAACTGACTTAAACTTTGCAGAGAGAAATCAAGAGAGAAAAGAGTCACCGTGAGGCAAGATGGACGATGAGCCCTGAGGACAGACTGATGGAGCCGAAGCCGCTCCACAGCCATCAGATTGGCAAGTGATTGGCTTATGTGGGTTTTATGAGTAATAGGATTAGAGTAGCTCAGAATCTGCCCAGCATAGTGCCTACCGCTTAATAATAAATCACAGCTTCTGTGTCAATCATTGGGGAACTAGCTGGCTTTAAAAAAAAAAACTGTTGTGGGGGATTCCAAGATGGCAGCGCAGAACACACACTGTAACTGATCTACAGGAAGGAGACTAAGGACCCTACTGGGATCCACAGACCACAAGACCCTGGAGAACACTAGGTAAGAAGGGTCCTGACAGTGCAGACCACAAGCGGGCCTGGCCCCTGGTCATCCAATGGCCCATGGAGGATGGGAGCCCACTCCCCAGAATCTGGACTGGAACCCACCTATGAACTGGGAACTAACTCGGTATATGGAACTGAATTCCGGGCAGTGAAGCACCAGAGCTCCTGGCTGGGGTAAATCTCAGGGGAACGGGAGAATCTGTCCTCAGACCCACCCCCGCACCTCCACCACGCCAGTCCACGGAAAGCCCCAGATGCATACAGGGTCCCAACAGCTTTGGACACGTTATCCAGCCACAGCTGCATGCCAGGAACCTAGCTACTTGCCCCAGCGGACTGTCCCTGCACAATTGGGCAAAACTGATCCAGCCTAGCCGGGCTCCAGAGCCTAGCAGGGCCTCCCACACTCTTGGAAGAGGCTGGGCAGGACTAAGCGGATAAAGCAGAAAAATAACCAGCCGCCCTAACCCAGCAGGACTGAGACGCCTCAGTTGTGTAGTCTGAACAGGACCGAGCAGGAACCTAGCAACCTACCCCAGTGGACTTCCTGCACAATTGGGCAGAAATTACGTGGCCCAGCCAGGCTCCACAGCCTAGATGTGCCTCCCATGCTCTGTGGAGAGGCTGGGAAGGCCTAAGGGGATAGAGCAGAAATGTAGCCAAGCAACAACAATCAGAAGACAGTAGATGCTCTCTTCCTGATGGGCGGAGCCTAGGCCCTACTTCCTGGATGCGTTAGGCAGAAACCTAAACTACTAGAAGCCAGCAGGGGTTCAGGCACTGTAGGGTGATCTGAGCCTACGACCCAAAGTCCCAAGGACCGAGGTCAGGGTATTCAAAGTCAAGCCAAAGACAGGATAACCAGCTCAACAAACACTACCTCAAACTGATCTTGAAGTGGCAGAGCACCAGCACCTACCTCTGCTGACTGAGTGAGGAGCCCAGGGTGTGGAGCAAAGTCTCCTGGAGCCGAAACCAGGTCACCTGCCTGTCCCAGAGAAGAGTTCCCTAATCCCCACAGGCAAGGGCCCTTGACCTATAATCACTCACCAACTATCCATTCTCAACAACCAGTGAAGGAAACCAGAGCTACCTCCCAACATCAGAGACAGCAAGATGACTAAAGACCAGCATAAAAACAAAAAAACAAAGAAACAAAAAATGGCATCTCCAGATCCCAGCTATCCCAAAGAAAGTAACCCTGAGAACTCAAACACAATTGAAATACAAGAAAATTACCTCAAATCCTTAGTAATGAAGGTGACAATGAAGGAAACAAATAAAATCCATGAACAAATGCAGGAAGATGAAGCCAAGCAGGTTGAAGACATAAAAGAGGCCTAAAGAGAGGCACGGGAAGAAATTCAGGAAAATACACATAATCAGATGAAGGAAATCAATAAAACATTTCAAGATCTGAAGATGGAAATGGAAAGAATGATAAAGACACAAACAGAAAAAAAATGAGAACAAGAAACCTTAGAGAAGAAAGCAAGCAACACAGAGGTGAGCTGCTCTAACAGAATCCAAGAGATGGAGGAATGAATCTCAGGACTAGAAGATACAATCGTAGCTCTTGAAGCAACCATCAAAGAAAATGCTAAGTCTGAAAAATTCCTGATACAAAACATCCAAGAAATCAAGGACACCATGAAAAGGTGAAACCTGAGGATAATAGGCATTGAGAAAAGAGAAGACACCAGACTCCAAGGCCCAGAAAATATCTTCAACAGAATTATAGAAGAAAATTTCCCCAATTTAAAGAAAGAGATGCATATAAACAGACAAGAGGCCTACAGAACACCAAATACAATAGACCAGAAAAGAAAATCTTCCCGCCACATAATAATATACAGAAAAAAGAAAAACTATTAAAAGCAGCAAGGGGAAAAGGCCAAGTAACATATAATGGCAAATCTATCAGAATTACACCTGACTTCTCAGCAGAGACCATAAAAGCCAGAAGGGCCTGGACAGAGGTCCTGCAAACCCTAAGAGATCACAGATGCCAGACCAGACTACTATATCCAGTAAAACTATCAATAACTATTGATGGAGAAAACAAGATGTTCCATGACAAAAACAAAGCCTTATTGCAACTTGATGTGCCATGGTTGGTGGTATCTCTGGGAGGAGAGAGACAGGTTGGTGGGTCCTGGGAAATTGGAGAGATAGTGTGGGTGGGGTAAGATCAAAATACATTGTATAGAAGCGTATAATTCTTTAAAAAATATAAACTTCTCTTAAAGATTCTCTCTGGGTAAGGAACAGCCTGGAAAACAAAACAAAACATTGTTTCAGCCAGGCATGGTGGCACACGCCTTTAATCCCAGCACTTAGGTGGCAGAAGCAGGTGGATTTCTGTGAATTAGAGGCCTGCCTGGTCTACAAAAAGAGTTCCAGGACAGCCAGAGCTGTTACACAGAGAAACCTTCTCTGGAAAAGTCAAAAACAAAACAAAAACATTGTTTCATTCATTACGGGGTAACAGAGCAGGACATACCCTGACCTCACATTGGACCTCGTTACCTGCTGTTCTTCCCACTGTAGCAACAGGGACTGAACCCCTTTTCTCTGCTTCCACTCTTACTTGTCTCTTAGTCATACTGTGGGGGATGGGTGGCCCTTTGTCAGAAAAAAAAAAAACCCGTAACAATATCTCAGAGGCAACCCTGCTGGCTAAAGGTCTTAAAGAGCTAAATGTAGTAACACACATTTTTCATCCCCGCTCTTAACAAGCTAAGGCAACAACCACAAGTTCAAGACCATCAGCAGGTCCCAGGCACACACCCAGTACATAGACATATATGCAGATGAAACACCTATACATGTGAGATAAAATAATAATTTAAAGAAGTACTTGTGGTAAAAAAAAAAAAAAATTCAAGGCCAGTCTTGGCTGCACAGCAAGTGTCAGACCAGCCTAATGTCAGCAAAACCGTGTCTTAGAGAAACAAGCAAAATATGGGGAACACTGATGATCAGGGGCGTACTATTTTAAAAACACACACACACACATACTAGATAAATGCAATGCAATCATTACTTTTGAAAGGGAGAGAATTTAGTGACCCTGAGACATGACAAAAAGACAAACAAAATTAAGGAGACATATATGGGAGAGAAGCCTCTTGCCCTGGGATCTACGTGGCTTTTGTGGGGACACTGTCAAAAGAATGATGCATGAACAGTGCCTCAGGGAACTGTGACAGAGGCTCCAGGGGGAAAGGCCTTGTACCTCCGGTGCGTTTTGTTCTCTGGATTGTTCTTGGACTTGATTTCGTGCCTCCTGTGACAAACACTGACGTTCAATTTATAGACGTGTTTATCCTAGTTGGATGTAAGAATATAGCTATGGAACCCAATCCGGTCAGTGTACCCTGAACCTGGATATGGCCTTCTGCCTTGCTTTTGTGCTTTCCCAGACATAAATCATAGGACGTGCCAGGCAGTTGTGTTTAGGTTGGTCTGTCCTGAGGAAGTTCTAGGAAAGGGCTGCTCTGTTAATATTTAGTGTGTAGTTACTGGCATTTACTTAGATGTTTTTCCAAACTCAAACAACCTTCCCCGGATCATTGCTCTCTTTGCTACTTTCCTGTATAAAAGTACAGTAAAACTAGACTAAGGCTGTCTACAGCATCAGGTCTTTAGATCCCAGCTCTAGCAGACAAGATCCGCACAGGTCGGCAAAAGTTGACAAGTGGCACCCAGATCAGGGACCTGAATGAAAAGTTATAAGAGGACGCAAGGACTCCCGGACAACAAGGTACACAAGGGCTAATACGGGGCTAAAAGTAGGAAAACTTATACCCTATATAGGCTTGATATATCACTTCTTTAAAAAAAAAAAAAAAAAAAAGAGTGGTGCTGCCATGTCTAAAGTCCAGCTGCAAAAATGTTGGGATTTAATAACAGAATCTAATCCTTGGTTTCCTGGAAAGGACACTCTAGACCCCGAGTGTAGGATCAAGTCAAAGAAAATATAGTCAAAGCCCATAGACAAGGGATGTGATTCTGAGTGACTCGGGCATTGGTCTCTAATGTGATGCAAACAGTACGTGGTGATGAGCCAAAGGATGTAGAAAAGGCTCCCACACAGACTCTTTACACAAGTGTAGGCTAGATAATGAGACACTAGAAAAAAAAAATCTTACAAATGAAAAAAGAGGTTTTTTTCCAGTGCAAGGTCAGAAAGGACTGAGTAGACCAAAGTCAAAAGCGAAGGTGTCGGCTCCAGCCCAGGGTGAGCACCTGTGGCCATCCGCTCTCCTGCCTGAGATACTCTCTCCTCCTCTCCCTGAGGACTATAGCGATGACTGGAACAAATGGAACGAGGGGAAAGATGATATGCCGCGATTCCTGAGAGGAGAGCCTTTGTTTTCTGGGAGAAAAGACACACGGCCTTGAGTTACCAGATTCTTGGGGGGGGGGGGGAAGACAGAGGAACTTTCTAAAATTAGACAAGAACCTGGTAAGTCATATCGAGATTTTGTTTCTCATCTCTTCTTACAGGTGGTCAATTATCTTGTAGTTGATGGAGAGGCAGAAATCCTTCTTACCAACATATTAGAATGCTAACGCAGGGCCGGAGAGATGGCTCAGCGGTTGGGAGCAATGTCTGCTCTTCCAGAGGACCCAGGTTCAATTCCCAGCCACCCACATGGCAGCTCACAACTGTCTGTAACTCCAAAACCTGACGCCCACAGGCATACAATGCACATAAAATAAAAATAAATAAATTATTTTTTAAAAGAATGCTAATGCAGCGTGCCAGACTGCTACCATCCCTTTCAAAAGAAAGTCGATATTAGTAATTGCATCTACCTCTGGACTGATGTTGGACCTTTGTATGCTCAAGGGTTAACTCCTGCTATGGCCCTCTAAGGACAGACCTTTATTTACATGCTTTAATTTACTAGTTTAAATGATTAGTTAACCCCTCCCCCCTTTGGAATTTAAAAGTTTGTAAAGAGAGCCTGCCAGCTCACCTATGGTCACCATTGTATCTAAGTGGTAAACCCAGCATGCTAATGATTGCCTAACCACACACACCCCCTTGAAATGCCCCAAGGTGTCTTTTTTAAAGGCCTGCAAGCTCACCTTGGGGTCACCATGGTGCCTAAGCAGTGACCCGAGCACACTGGATTTCTGCAGAATAAACGCTCTTTGTTGCTTGTATACTTTTTGAGTCTGGGGTCTTTTCTTCAGCACATTCAGAACCCTAACAACATACACCTCTGAGATGATATTGGGCCATTGCATACCCGAGGGTTAACTTTGGCTATGGCCCTCCAAAGACAGACAATGCCTCAACTGTTGGCAGTCATTCAACAAGGAATAATTGACAAACAGTAGCCCAACTTTATGTCAAAAGTTTCTTCCTTCTATGGCTCAGCGGTTAAGAGCACTCACTGGCTGCTCTTCCAGGGGATCCGGGTTCAATTCCTAGCACCCACATGGCAGCTCACACTGTCTGTAACTCCAGTTACCCTCACACAGATAAATATGCAAGCAAAACATGAGTGTATATAAAATTAAATTAAATTAAATTAAAAGAATACAGTTCTTTGGCTGGGTGGTGGTTGTGCACACCTTTAACCTCAACATTTCATAGATAGAGGCAAGTAGGATTGTGGCAAGCCTGGTCTACATATCCAAGTTCCAGGATTATATAGGGCAACTCTGTCTTAAAAAACAAAAAAAAAAAAATAAATAAAGTTCTTCCAACTAGGCCCCTGTGATGCTTAGGTTTCCTTTAAGCCCAATGTTTTTGCTTTTCTATTTTTTTAAGCATTAAACTTGTAATAATTTCCTTTGAGAAATCCAAGTAAAGTTAAACACTATGAAAGTAAGTGTTCACTCGAGCATCCTTTGTTGTGGTTGAGGAGACAGTGTCTCTCACTGTGTACCGCTAGCTGTCCTGGAACTCACTAGCCCCAGGCTAGCCTCAAACTCACACAGATCTGCATGCCTTTGCCTCCCTAAAGGCATGAGCCATCCTGCCCAGCTATCCTATACACGTTAAGGATAGTCTAAGCCCCTATAAACAAATAATTGTACTTTAGTATACGTATAGCTGGCCGAATGTGTGTGAAGAGAGATTGACCTACTTGATTTTAAGAAATTGGTTAAAGGTAAAAGCTCATAGGCTACAAAGGGAAGAATTGCTGTTCCGGTGTGAAGGCTCTGGGAACTCTTTTCTCATAGGCCTGCAATGAATAGCTTCAGGTGCATCCACATTTATAGAGAGTGGTTGGTTTTACTCAGGGTATGCTGATTTAAGAGAAAATCCTATCTGAAATACCTCCACAGTCACATCTACATTAGTGTTTGGTCAAATATTTGCACATGATGGCTTACATAGCCAAGCTGACACATAAAATTAACTACCACGGGGAGTCTAATAGAAGTCACGTCTTTCAGAGAAAGGCAAACGACCACACCAAGTGACTGACAGTATAAGAGAGCAATGGACGTCTAGGCTGGACTCACTTTGTATGAAAATCTGTCTGATTTTAAAGCCCAAAACCTACTTTCATAATCAAATCTATACTAGTTTCACATATTAAAGCTCTTTGCTTTAAGACATAGTAGCGCACACCTTTGAGCCCAGCACTCAGGAAGCAGAGGCAGTTGTATCTTCGTAAGTTTGAGGCCAGCCTGGTCTACAAAGTGAGTCCAGGTAGCTAAGGCTGTTACACAGAGAAAACTCTGTCTCGGGGGGAAAAAAAAAGTGTGTCCCTTCTTCTTTAAAAAGAGCTAACTTAACCAGGTGTGGTGGCTCACGCCTTTAATCCCAGCACTCAGGAGGCAGAGGCAGAGGCAGGCGGATCCCTGTGAGCTTGAGGTCAGCCTGATCTACCAGGTGAGCCCAGGACAGCGAGAAACCCTGTCTCAAAAAATGAAAAAATAAATAAATAAATAAATAAAAATTTTAAAAGCTAATTTTTTTTCTTCCTGCTTTTATTATACATTATATGATTGAGGGCTGGAGAGATGGGTGATATTCTGTTCTCTTTAAAAAAAAAAAGTCGTAATAATAAAATGCTGAAAGATTTGTTTACAAAAGTAAAAATTGGATTAACTGTTTTAATTTGTATTTCTCATGAAAAAATTTTTTTAATTTTTTTTGTTAAATAACCTGGATGACTTAGCACTGGCTTTTGCTATTTTATACCCCTGTAAAATACTTAAAAACTTGCAGTGCTCTTGTATACATTGCCACACCTTTTTTTAAGGAATTTTGCCAATAGTTTGATATAACCCAATTCAAAGGCATGCCATATGATACGGTCAATCTTTTGTGGAAAGAGCTAATGGACGGACAAATTACACACTGTTTATAAATAAAGGAGGGAGAGTAGGGCAATATGATTGACTACTCCTCAAAGTATTTTATATTCTATTTGATAGTCTTAAAACTTTTTAAGGCTGGGCATGGTGGAGCACGCCTTTAATCCCAGCACTCAGGAGGCAAAGGCAGGCGGATCACTGAGTTCGAGGCCAGCCTGGTCTACGAAGCAAGTCTAGGACAGCCAAGGCTACACAGAGAAACCTTGTCTCAAACAAAACAAAACAAAACAAAACAAACTTTTAAAAACTTGGGCAAGGATGGCCTTACTGCTGCAGAGCATTCTTGGGCCCTTCCAAAAAATATTCAGGGTCCTCAGAGAGATGTTGTGTCTGGCCAATGGGGCTCCCATAATTCACTAGTGCCTCGGCTGCCTTTGTGGTTTTTCCTGGGGTGCTGACCAACCCTACAGAGGCTACATCTGAAGGAGCAAAAGAGAATGGAGCGACAGATCTGTCTAGTCAAGTGAATAAAGTCTCCATACCAATGATGACTCAGATGAGGAAGCTGGTGTCGGAGGGAAAAAGAGCTGACGAGTTCTCAGGGGAAGGGCCTGGCTGCAGAATGGATGTCTGTGCTGTGTCTTCCCCACTGACCTCACCTGTTCCTGCTGAGACACGTGTACCTGGGCTCGTGTACATTGCTGGGCTTACGTGCCTGATGCTCTCATGCCTCACCTGGTTAACTGGGAAGAGGATAGCGTTCCTGTTTACACCAATAGCTCTGACACCTGGGTGTCCTCACTATTCATCATATTGTTTCCCAAGAAAAGATGGTCACCTGACAACTTAAGCATTGATGGTGAAGCCTTACATGATAAGACATTAACTACTCAACATTCAAAGTTTGATAAATTGCCCTCCTCCAAAGCTCCTGTTTCCGCCTTATTACAGACATTTGGTATTATGCGTAATCCCACAGCTTTCACTAGCAAAGTTTTTTTTTAATCTGTTATAAATGATAAATTCAATATATCACTGGAATTACTTACAAACCAAAGGGTTAAGTGTTTGTAAAACATACACATTTAACCCTTAAAGTGCAACTTTTAAAAATTAAAAAGGGAGAACTATGCTCCATGATATTCTTATTATTACCTTATTTATTTAAATTTTTTTCTAATTTGCCTCAAGAGAAACCTATTACTCAAATGTCCTAGCATTTTCAGGATGCTCAGCACCATAGGCGGCCATTGTCCTGCCCCATATGAACTCTTTATATATATTGCGTATTAGCTCTTTGTCAGATGTAGGGTTGATAAAGATCTTTTCCAAGTCTGTAGGCTGTCATTTTGTTCTGTTGACAGTGTCCTTTGCATTACAGAAGCTTTTCAGTTTCATGAGGTCCAATTTATTAATTGTTGATCTTAGAGCCTGAGCTGTTGGTGTTCTGTTCAGGAAGTTGTCTCCTGTGCCAATGAGCTCAAGGCTCATCCCCACTTTTTCTCTTAACAGATTTAATGTGTTGGCGGGAGTGCAAACTTGTACAGCCACTTTGGAAATCAATCTGGTGCTTTCTCAGGAAATTGGGAATAATTCTACCTCAAGACCCAGCCATACCACTCCTGGGCATATACCGGAAAGATGCTCCACCATACAACAAAGACATTAGCTCAATTATGTTCGTAGCAGCTTTATTCATAACAGCCAGAATCTAGAAACGACCTAGATGTCCCTCAACCGAAGAATGGATAAAGAAACTGTGGTATGTTTACACAATGGAATACTACTCAGCTATGAAAAACAAGGAAATTGCCAGGTGGTTGTGGGGCATGCCTTTAATCCCAGCATTCCAAAGGCAGAGGCAGGTGGATCTCTGTGAATTTGAGGCCAGCCTGGTGTACAAAGGGAGTCCAGAACTGCCAAGGCTACACAGAGAAACCCTGTCTTGAAAAAACAAAATAAATAAATAAAACAAAAACCAATGGATGGAACCAGAAAAGATAATCCTAAGTGAGGTAACCCAGACCCAGAAAGACACACATGGTATATACTCACTTATTAACCGATATTAGCCATATAATGCAGGATAACCACACTACAGTACAGAGACTGATGCACCAACCAAGGCCCATGTATGATGTGGACCTAGGCCCTCTGCTCACATGTAGTACATAGACAGCACAGTCTCCTTGTGGATTCCACAATATGGGGAGTAGGGACTACTTCTGACATGGACTCTGGCCCCCTAACATTGATCACTTCCCCCTGGCAGGGCGGCCTTGCCAGGCCACAGAGAAAGAGGACACAGGTAGTACAGATGAGACTTGATAGGATGAGGTCAGATGTTAGGGGAGGAGGGCTCCCCTTTCTGAGGACTAGAGGGGGGAGGGAAGGGGGATCGGGAGGAGATGAGGGAGGAGGTTACAATTGGGATGTGAAGAATTCAAACTGCAGAACAAGCAGGTAACTTATATTGCTAATCCCACTACATAGGAATAGCTCTGAGGCTGGCTGAGACATGAATGTCTAGGCATAGACAAGGCTTCTTGCTGGCTACAGAGTCCCTGTGATTTAGGATTAGATGCCGCTCTTCATATGGCATGAATGAAGATTTACAGATGTCTGTCTTCTGCTCATACAAAGAGCAGAGAACCAGCCTTAATTGTTCTGTGCATCCCGCACACCTCATAATCTATAATTTTAGGGCTGTATAATGCGTGTGAGAAAATACGTTTTCAGAACAAAAGAACCAGATACTCACACCAGATTCCTTCCTCTCAGCATGCTAGATGCTGACACCCTGCATCCTTCATGTTCCAGCAACAAGTGCTTCAGTTTCTGTTCCTCATCAGAACAGAACAGCTCCCGGGACAGCTTCGAAGAAAGCATCCAATGCCAATTCATCCAGCAGTTCAGACTGTCCCACACAGGACTCTAATTAAGCCTGGAAATTCTCAACATTTAGAAACTGAACCACCAGCTAAGGCTACACAGAGAAACCCTGTCTCAAAAAACCAAAAAACAAATAAACAAAACCATAGCTGGGCATTGGTGGCGCACGTCTTTAATTCCAGCACTCAGGAGGCAGAGGCAGGTGGATCTCTGTGAGTACAGTGCTAGCCTGGTCTACAAAGTGAATCCAAGACAGAGAAGTCCTCTCTTGAAAAACCAAACAAACAAACAAACAAAAAAAAAACCAGAAACTGAAGCACAAATGCTATTCCTAGCATAGTTAACCATCTCCCCAATTTTATTTGGGCCCCTACATAGGTATTATTCATCCAAATCAGCCAGAAGAAACCTTACAAGAATGATGCCCTATTTCCCTTAAGAGTGGTTGGATAGGTTTTTGGTTACTTTCTTGGGCTATAGATGTTTATTTTCATTGAGAATTGGTTACAAGTCATTATTAGTCTTATTCAGGGAGTAAATGAGGTTGGACTCAGGGATGTCTCTCTTTCTCAGGTTTGGTGATAGGGGCTGAAAACAAAGAAGGGGAAAGCCAAACATGGTGGCCCACGCCTTCAATCCCAGGACTTGAGAGGCAGAGGCAGGTGGATCGCTGTGAGTTCGAGGCCAGCCTGGTCTACAAAGTGAGTCCAGGACAGCCAAGGCTACACAGA
The DNA here is from genome assembly GCF_964271855.1 of Acomys minous. Classification (NCBI taxonomy): domain Eukaryota; kingdom Metazoa; phylum Chordata; class Mammalia; order Rodentia; family Muridae; genus Acomys; species Acomys minous. The sequence continues at coordinate 41,458,860 of NC_140498.1, forward strand.
GAAACCCTGTCTCAAAAAACAAAAACAAAAAAAGAAGGAAAGAAAGAAAGAAAAGGAAGGAAGAAAGAAAGAAAAAAGAAGAAAAGAAAGAAGGGGATATAGAAATATATAGGGAAGATAGGACAAAAAGTAGATTATTGAATCTACTCCACAACTTAATGTCTTAGCTGTTACTCACAGGTTATTTTTAAATCACTGGTATAGAATTTTGCATATAGCTCAGTTTGGTGGTGCACGCCTTTAATCCCAGCACTCAGAGGCAGAGTCAAATGGATCTCTGTGAGTTCAAGGCCAGCCTGGTCTACAGAGTGAGTCCAGGACAGCCAGGGCTACACAGAGAAACCCTGTCTTGAAAACCAAAAGAAAAAATCTGCATATTGATGTAAAATAGGTTTAATTTTGATACAGTGGTATAGAATTCAAATTCAAGATTATTCTTCTCACACATTATATATATGTGTGTGTGTGTGTGTGTGTGTGTGTGTGTGTATGTGTGTATATATATATTTCTACTCTAATATGAGGTATTGTACCATACCACTCAACTATAATACAAGGTTTACTTCCAATACCTTGAAACTGCTATTGTAGGCTATTTAGGATAATTAAATTAAAGTTAATTGTTAGTTGATCAAATCATGGTCATATCAATTACTAGCCTAATTTTTTCATAAGAATATATATCTCAGGTTTAAGAGATATGATTCTATAAATAGATAAGATAAAATAGTTAGATAAAGTCTTCAAAAACTTCAGAGACCTACAAAATATGGCATTTAAAGATGCTTTTAGTATTTTAAAGATTCTTTGACAATAAGATGGGTTAAGTCCTGGCAACATCCAGCCTACCTCAAAGAAGATGATAAGCCGCAATGAACCTCCTTAGGGAGACGGCTTCAAATGTGGCAAACAAGCCACTGGATAAAATGTTCCCGTTTCATCCACAGACAGAATTCTGCCTAAACATCGGCAAGCTTGGAAGCAGGCAGAGTTGACGACCAAACTCTGCCATGACAGGGTAAGCAAATCATCGATAGTTCCTGCCTCAAAATATGTCTGTCAGATATATTGGTCCAGAAGGCTGAAGATGATGCTCCTGTGTTATAGAGGGCTTTGGGTGACTGACTGCTCAGCCAGCAAACTGTCTCTGTCATCTTCTCATTTTGGTTTTTCTTTTTTTCTTTTTTCTTTCTTTCTTTCTTTCTTTTTTTTTTCTTTTGTTTGTTTGTTTGTTTTGCTTTTCTGTGTAGCCTTGGCTGTCCTGGGCTTGCTCTGTAGACCAGGCTGGCTTCAAACTCACAGCGATCCACCTGCCTCTGCCTCCCAAGTGCTGGGATTACACAGGCATGTGCCACCACACCCAGTTCCATCTTCTCATTTTGGAAGCTGCTAACCTGCACTTCCTGTCTACTCAGATAAATAATTTTATTCCATCTCAAGTCTCTGATGGGGTTAAAGACCAGATAGCTTGGTTTTATAATTAAACTTAGTTGTTTTGGGATTAAGATGATTTTAGGTCTATATAGATGTTTTAAGTTGATAGAGAGAAGATATGATAGATATTGATTTACATTCAGAATTTTAGATGCACCAAGATAGGAAAGATTGCCAAATTCAAGGCTGCCAAATACAAATAGTTGGAACACTATGAATGTAACATTTATATAATTCCTGATTGTTTCATGGTTCTTTTTGCTGTAGGTAATTTATTGTATATATGTGTAATAATATAGATGTATAAGAAAAAAGTTAAATAAAATATACTAACAAAATAAGAAAGAAAGAAACAAGCAGACAGCCTGGTGGTAGTGACATACATCTTTAATCCCAAACTTGGGAGGCAGATCTCTGAGTTCAAGGCCAGCCTGGCCTACAAAGTGAGTCCAGAACAGCCAAGGCTATACTGAGGAGCCTTGTCTTGAAAAACTAGAGAGAGAGAGAGAGAGAGAGAGAGAGAGAGAGAGAGAGAGAGAGAGAGAGAGAGAGAGACTGAGAATGAGGAAACCTCAAAGAAAGTCATACTTGGAAAGAGTAAGACACACCCTTTCTGAGTCACACAGAGTTTCATAGACAGCCCTGGAGCATTTGCCCAGAGGAGGGAATTCTGGGAAGGAATTATTAAAGGAATAATTATTCCTCCTACCTCTTTTGTATAGCTTCAGGTGGACCAGCCTACTTGTGGAGTGGTCCTTAGCTAAGTGATTGACTTACTCAACTGGATTATGTCTTAAAGAGACAGACAGAAGCACGCCTCTATCTACACGTATATTCCATAATTTATTGTAACCAAAGTGGGGTTGTCTTCACCCTCCTAAAGAGAGAAATTAGCAGCCCACATCACTGAGCATGCCTACATTGTAGATGCTATCCTCTGAATGAGAATGTTTGTTCCATCAAGGCATCGGATCTCTGACAGTACTGTGTGGCATCAAGTAACGTGTGCAAACATTTTGTCACTGACAAAAGCAGTAAAGGCAGAAGGAGGAGTTCCCTTTAACCTTTTGGGGGCCTTGCTCAGGTAAAACCAGGTCCTAGGCTTCAATACAGAAAATAATTTCAGGATAAGCCAGTATGAAGCAGTGTTGGACTTTATTCAGAATAGAAAGCTGCCTGGGGGAAGAATAAGGCATCTCGAGAACTTCCTCAAACAGTCGCATTTAAACGACCTGACATCAGCTGCTAAGTCCAAAGGAAACTCCAGAAGGCAGTCCAGATATCCAGAAGGCTTGGCCTGTCCTGGGCAAGGATTCCTGGTGACTAGATAAAAACCAACATTCCTCGGGAGCTTGTGAAGCTGGCTCCCCTCTACAAAAAGGAGTCATTTCCCTCACCACAGGCAGAAGGGGCACGTGGCTACCCGTGGCGCCTATTAGCACACCAAAGCACATCTGGCCTCCAGGCTCCCTCAGCATCACAAGTACCTGTTGCCCATTTCAGAGTCCACGCTAGCATCTCTAATCCCTTCCTGCCCTGACCTAAACTCCTTCCAGCTCACGGGCTTCCCCCTCGGCAGCTACTCATCCTCCTTATAGCCCTGTTATGTCTGGACATTTACTCTTACGTTCTCTGTTCCCCCTCCCCTTTGTCTTTCCCCACTCTTACTCTCCTTCCGGTCTCTTATGCTCCTCTCTCTATGCCTCTCTCTATGCCTCTCTATGTCTCTCTCTCTCTCTCTCTCTCTCTCTCTCTGTGTGTGTGTGTGTGTGTGTGTGTGTGTGTGTGTGTGTGTTCTGCCCCTGCTTCTCTCTTGGCCATGTTCAGATCACGGCTCTCCTGTTCCTCTGGCTGTTCTCTCTCCTTCCCCTGAACCACACAGGAAGTGATCATGTCTCAGTTTATACATCAACCATGTGATCTGTTTCAGGGGCTCTCAAATGACATCTCAAAGGGTTGTAAAAAAAAAAAACACTTTCTTTTTTCTTCTTCTTTTTTTTTTTTTTTTGATAAATGAGGTTATGGAGTGACTTCAGAGACGCCTCAGATGAAATTACAATCAGATCAAATAAAACTAGGAAGTGTTTAAGGCATGTCCTCTTTTACTGTAAATGGAGTTTCTAAGGAAATTCCTAGGAAATTTCAGGTTATTTAGTTGATAAACTCTCCAAGTCCAGACCTCATCTTCTTTTGTGCTATTGGGGACAATTTACACATAAAGTTTATTTGAGAGGCTTGCTACTTTGAAGTCTGAATTGAGTTATAGGCCAAATGTTATTTGGATTATATGACAAGGAAGCTCAGGTCTTTTGGTGGGCGGAAGGGTTATTGTTGTTTTTCTTTATATATATTATTTATTTATTTTATTTATTTATTATGTATACAGTGCTCTGCCTGTATATACATCTGCAGGCCAGAAGAGGGCATCAGATCACATTATAGATGGTTGTGAGCCACCACGTGGTTGCTGGGAATTGAACGCATGACCTCTGGAAGAGCAGTCAGTGCTCTTAACCGCTGAGCCATCTCTCCAGCCCCTTGTTGTTGTTTTTCAAGACAGGGCTTCTCTGTGTAATGGCCCTGGCCGTCCTGGAACTGTCTTTGTAGACCAGGCTGGCCTCAAACTCACAGTGATCTGCCTGCCTTGCCTCTGGAGTGCTGGGATTAAAGGTGTGCACCACCACACCCAGGAGAAGCTCAGGTCTTGTTTGGCAATCTGTCTATGCTCCTTAACCTGGTTTGGTCTTTGTCTTTCATTCTGTTTAATAGTCATCTCTAAATTTGAGGTATAAAAGCCAAGTGAATTTCTCTTGGGCTATTATGCCACACAATTGATACAATTACCCGTTGCCTAAGGTTTGAACACCAGTAAGGTGCTGGCTTTGTTAGAAATAAAGACTGAAATTCCTAAATGGTTATGACACCAAACTCCTGTAATCCTAGCAGTGGGAAGTGGTGGGAGGAAGTGCTGTTGTTTAAGGTCATCTTCTACAATCAAGTTAAAGGCCAGTCCGTGCTATGTGGGGTCCTGTTTCAAAGCAGCCTAAACAGGCCAGGCATGGTGAACAACAACTTCTATTCCAGCACTCTAAGAGGCAGAGACAGATGGATGCCTGTAAGTCTAAGGCCAGCCAGAAGTACATAATTGAGATCCTGTCCCAAAATAACAACAACAAAAGAAGAAGAAGAAGAATGTTTGTTTGTTTGTTTGTTTACTGTTTTTGCTTTTTTGAAAAGATGTTGATGTGACTGTAACAGGACACCAGACCTTAGAACAACTGACTCTGGGCCCTAAGGTCACCAGAACTGCTCAAGTGAGCTGAGAGATGCCTGTAAGTGTGAAAAACCAGGTACAAGATGCCTAGGGTATACATAAGTTTATTTAAGGCTTAGTGCCTTCTCTTTTGCTCAGGGCAACCAGCTTGTCTCTAAAACGGGGTGCATTTCCCTGGGAGACAGGTAGCTGCTTAGCCGATCCATCAGGTGCCACAGAGCCTAGAGAAGGACATTAGTAACTATACAATCTTGTTTTGATTTCAATTAAATAATGATTGTATGGTCTGTGGTAATGGTATATTATACTTCCTTTTTGAAAGAGGTCAAAATAATACAGACCTGGATGAAAAGGAGACTATTGACTTAAGTCAGTCTATACATACATGAATTCAAACTACAGGACTAACCTCGATTGTATAATGCTTGTGCATCCTGCACACCTCAGATATTTATAGTTTTGGAATTGCATAATGCTTGTGAGAAATTATATGATTTCAGAATTAAAGTACCAGACACTGATGCTGGATCAGACCCGACAGGACTCATCCTCCAGCATGCTGAGATGCTGACATCCTGCCTTCCTCGTATTCCATACACAACTGCTTCGGTTGCTGTTGTCTTCAGAACATCTCCCAAGACATCTTTGGAGAAAGCTCCTGATTCCAATTGGTCCAGCATATCAGATCGTCCCACACAGGACTTTTATTAAGCTTGAATTTTCAAAAATTAGAGACTGGACCACAAATGCTATCTCTAGCTTGTTTAACCATTTTCCTAGTTTTATTTGGTCCCCTGTATAGATATTATTTGTCCCAAATCAGCCTGAGGAAGCTTTAAAAAGAGAATGCTATCCCATTTCCCTTAGGGGGGAGGGGGTTGAGTAAGGTTTTGGGCTATGGAGGTTTATCTTCATTGAGAATTGACTGTGTTATTATTTATTGGCTTTGTTCAGAGAAAGAATGAGGCTGAATTCAGGGAATTGTCTCTGAAAATTTAAAAATATATAGGAATGATAGAACAAAAGGTAGATTATTGAATTTATTCTTCAACTTGAGGCCTTAATTGTTAATCACAAGGCTAGTTTTAATTCATTGGTGTAGAATATTAGATATTGAGGTAAAATAGGTTTATTTTTAATTCATTGTACTGCTCAATTTTATCACAAGACTATACATCTTAGGTTTAATAGACAGATAAAGTAAAATATTTAGATTAAGTCTTCAAAAACCTCAGAGACCTACGGAATATGGCATTTAAAGAAATTTTATTTGCTTGAGGATTCTTTGAAAAGGAGACAGGTTGACTCCTGACAACAACCCAGCCTTCCTCAAAGAAGGTAATGAGCATCAAGGAACCTACATATGGAGATGGCTTCAGATGTGGCAAACCTGCCCCTGAGCAAAAAAAAAAAAAAAAAAAAAAAAAATGTCCTTATTGTCTGCCACTGACATGATTCTGCCTGAAATGGGCAAACTTAGAGGCAGGTGGAGGTGACGGCCTAACTCTGCCAAGACAGAGTAAGCAAGCCCTCAATAGTCCCTGCTTCACTAACATGTCTGTCAGATAAAGTGGGCCAGAAGGTTGAAGATGATGCTCCAACGTGTTAAAGAGTTCCGAGTGACTGTTCAGGTAGCAAAGTGTCTCTGTCATTTTTTTTTTTTTCCATTTTGGAAGCTGCTAACCTGCACTTCCTATTTACTCAGCTAATTGATTTTATTCCTTCTCAAGTCTCTGATGGGGTTGAAGACAGCAAAACATTATAACATAAATATAACGATTGTTTTGTGGTTCTTGTGTATATATGTTGTATATTGGAGTAATGGTGTAAATGTATAGGTAAAAGAATTTTTTTTATTAAACTAAAAGGAGGAATTGTGGAGGAATGCTAAGTGAATGTATCAACCATCAATAAAGAGCTGTTTAGCCAATCAGCTGGGCAGAAGGACAGGAAGTGGAAGGCAGGACTTCCTGGAGGGAGGAGAAAAGTTTGAAGGTTAGAGAGGGAGGAGAATTTTTTTTGGGGGGTGGGGGGAATGGTTGGAGGAGGACAGTGGGAACTGGACGCGGACCGGCCCAGGGGTCATAGTGGCAAGTGTTTGGAATATATGTATGTTATACGGTTTAGAGTAGTTTGTTTAGTTTACGAGTAGATTAGAATCAGTTCAGACTCTGCCCGGCGAAGCGCTGGCAGCTTTAAAGTACGTTTCAGTCTCCCTGTGTCAGTTATTTGCTTTGTAGGCTGAACGGATACAAAATACTGTAACAGATGCCCCTGCCTGTCTTCACAGGATGTGAAATGTGTAGTTCACTTCCTGTCTCTGGACCTTTGCTCTGCTCAAGAGAAGTGGATGAGTCCATCCTGACAGGCAGATCTCCACTATTGTCCGCACCAGGGTCTGCTTCATCGCTATTGCTCTCCTAAGGGGCCCTATGGGTCTTATTGCCAAATGAGTGAGGGGGGAAAAAAAACCAGTATTCTAGGAACGCACTTGATGCTTGTAGAGGAAAGCCAGGTGGAAGTGATGGCACATGACATCAATCCCTGCACTTGGAGGGCAGAGGCAGTGGGATCTCTGTGAGTTCAAGGCCAGCCTGATCTACAGAGAGAGTTCCAGGAAGCCAAGGCGACATAGAGAAACTGAAAGGCCTGGTTGAATAAGTCTAGCAACAGGCTTCAGTTTCTGTCCCGAGCAGGCCTAGCCCTCCACTCTTCAGCAGTGGCTTCAGCAGTCACTGGCAATGCTGCAAAGAGCAGGCGGCCAACCAGAGACGGCCATGACCTGGCCAGAGAAAGATAATTTTAAAAACGGTTTTTACTGTTAGCATAATTTGTTAAGGAAGATATAGTGCTGGTCTGGAAATCTTCTGTGTCATGATGAACTCATGACCTGGCCAGAGTAGCCCCTGTGTTAACTCAGTTTGCACAGGCTTTCTAGTTTAAATGATTACTTAACCGCCTTTTGGAATTTAAATGCTTGTAAAAAAAAAAAAAAAAAAAGAGCCTGCACAGGGGATAAAAGCTCTTTATTGTTTACATACTATTTGAGTCTGGGGTCTTTTCTTCAGCATGTTCTGGACCCTAACAAAACCCTGTCTCAAAAAAATGAAAATGAAAAAAAAATGAATTAATTAATAAAAAAAAAATTTAAAGCAAGGCTTTTAAAAAGAAAATTGGGGATATAGTTCAATAGAGTGCTTTCCTAGATCCAGCCTTGAAAACTCTGTGTAGATCACAGTTTTCCTCTTCATCACAGACTGGCAGAGACAGCTCAACTTGTAGACATCAAACGTAAAGGCATGTACATAGTGGGAAAAGAGGGGAAAAAACTCTCTAAAGCTGGTTTCTTTTTTTAAATATTTATTTATTTACTATGTATACAGTGCTCTGCCTGCATGCACACTTGCAGGCCAGAGACGGGCATCAGATCACATTATAGAAGGTTGTGACCCACCATGTGGTTTTTGGGAATTGAACTCAGGACCTCTGGAGGAGCAGTCAGTGCTCTTAACCGCTGAGCCATCTCTCCAGCCCCAAAAGCTGATTTCTGACGTCCACATTCTTACACACACACACACACACACACACACACACACACACACACACACACACACACACACACACACACACACTTTAAAAAATTGTTTTTCCAAGACAAGGTTTCACTGTGTAGCCCTAGTTGTCCTGTACTCGCTTTGTAGAGCAGGCTGGCCTCGAACTCACAGAGATTCACCTGCCTCTGCCTCCGGAGTGCTGAGATTACAGGCGTGCGCCACCACTGCCCGGCTTCACACTAAATTTAAAAGGCGTGATCGGCCAGATCTATAATACCAGCACTTAAAAGGTGGCGAGAGCACGACCACCTGCTGGCTCAAGGCGAGCTTTAGGGACACAAAATTGCCTTTAAAAAAAAAAATCCATCTTCTGGAAGCGGCGGGAGGGACGAGCCCTAAAAACGGCAGAGGAGGGAAGGAGCCACAGATCGCAGGTCAGGTTGACAGGTCTGAGAAGGGAATCTCTGGTGAAGTGTGCTCTGGGACCCGGGACAGGGCGCGGCTTTGGGAAGGGCGCTCTGCCGGGGACGAAGCGCGCTCCCGCGGAAGGGGGAGGGAAGGAGGTGCGCCTCGCCCCAGCATCCAGTTCGGCCGACACTGTAGCGCCCCCTACTGAGCACCTGGAGGCAGCGCGCGGGAGTTCCTGCTGCTGAATGGTGGGGACACCTAGCCTGAGTGCCCAGCCCCGCCCGCGAACCCACCTTTGGGACCTCCGGGAGCCCGCCCTTCAGCCTTGCGCGGGGGCCCGGGCCAGCAGCTGACGACGGCCAACGACGTGTACCGGCTTCTTAGAAGGTGAAGACGTAACTAGGCAGCTGCTCTGAATCCCTTCGTTGAATAAAGTTTCTGCACTTCTGCCTGCGTGGTCCATGTCACCAAGAACCTCCTTTCAGCTGCCCTCACACTGGGCCCAGGAGGCTCACTAAGCAGGGGATTGGACAGGAAGGACACTTTCAAGGCAGAAGGGACCCAAGGCTGGATGGACTCAAAATATCGCTTGGCCTGCAAGGTGTGCTTAGTGTAGAAACAGCCAAAGGTTGCCCTTGGTGGCAGGGACAGTTTTACAAAGATGGGCACAGCCTTTTCTGCCCCTTCTCCAACCACCTCCTACTATCTTCTTGGCCTAGTCTCCATCCTCCCTCGCAAAAGCCGAGGCTGCCTAGAAAGTCTATTTATTATTTTATTTTAATTGATTAATGTGTTTATTCTCTCATGCGGGACTGGAGCTTGAAGCCAGAGCTTCATGAGTGGCTAGGATTACAGGGGGCGAGGGGGGGAGGGTTGGGAACGGACCTGGAGAGATGACTCAGCAGTAAAGAGTACTTGAGGTCCCGAGTTCAATTCCCAGCGACTACATGGCAGCTTACGATCATCTGTAATGGGATCTGAATCCCTCTTCTGGTATGCATGAAAGCAGAGCACTCATACATAAAGTAAATGAATAAATAGACCATTCCCCTCGCCCCCCAAAGACTGGGTAAACTCAATTTACAAAAGAAGGAGGAGGAGGAAACCTTTAAGTCAGTATGCTCCCGTTTCTGACCCGGATGTCTCTCCAAAAGGAAAAGTGAGGCGCCTGCTTAGCACAGAAAATGAATTTCTTTTTTAGCCAGGAGATAAATAATAGAAGTCCAGTAAGATGGACCACCAAGGTCCTAAGGAGAGCCACTCTGCACAGCTACTGACATCTGCTTTCCAAAAGGTTTAATTCTTTCTGGCCTGACTCTCACTGTGTAGATGAGGCTGGTGTCAGACTCACAGAGACCTGCCGGCCCTTTCCTGGAGTGCTGGGATTAAAGGAGTTCACATCACATGCAGCAATAATTTAATTTTTTAATATAAAAGTTGTGTTTAAAGGTGGAGATATAGTTCAGTGGCAACTGCAGCGCGGTTGAGGTCCTGGGTTCAATGCCCAATACTACAAAAATAAATGAAATAACTAAATAAAAAGAGAAAAGTGCTAGTTCGCATCTCATGCAAAGATGAGGATTGTTTAATAACTTTTTCTTTTTTTGTGGCTTTTGAACTGAGGCTGCTCTTATACTCAGTATGCAGCAAAGGATGGCCTTGAATTCCCTGATCTTTCTGCCTCCACCTCTAAGAGGGATCACAGGCACAAAGCCTGGTTTTATGTGGTGCTAGGGACGGGACCAAGAGTTTGGGTTCAGGACTCAGACCTCCCAGCTGGCCCTCAATGCTGCTATTACTGCTGTGTAACCTTGTACCTCAATTTCCTCATGGGGGAGTGGAGTATCTATCTATGTCATCCAAGTTGGTCTTGAACTCACAGAGATCTGCCTCCAAAGTGCTGAGACTAACGGTGTGCGCCACCACGCCCACCCAAGTCTTCGCTTTGCAAGTGAGACTGTGAACGTGCAAACCACAGGCTGCGGCCAGAGGCCTGTGCTTTGCTCTATTGGATCCCGGGCCTGGAGCACCCTCCACCCTGGATCTACTTGGCTGCTTCTCTCTCCCTCTTCTCTAAAAGCCAAGTTCTGCTCCCATTGCCTCCAGGAAGAATCTCAGACGTCCTCTCCATCTGCCTCACCTCTTGGCAGGTGCCTTCTTGCATCCACCTGGACACATGCGCAGTGATGGGGGGGGGGGAGGCCGCAGCTTTGACCTCTATGAGCAACTGGCCCCTCAGCTGGATTCCTGGCCCCTTTGTGTGTGTGTGTGTGTATGTGTGTGTGTGTGTGTGTGTGTGTGTGTGTGTGTGTGTTTGTCTGTCTGTGTCTGTCTGCCTGTCTGTCTGCTTGTGTGGTATATATGTTTGTATGTGTGCCTGTGTCTGTGTGGTATATATGCTTGTGTGTGTGTGTGTGTGTGTGTGTGCGCACGCGCAAATGTGAGAGAATGCACATGCTTACATGTATGTATATTCATGTGGAGGCCAGGGATTTGCCTTGAATGTCTTCCTCTATTACTCATTTTGTAAGGCAATATCGCGTTCCTAAGCTAGAGCTTGCAGATTTGGCTAGACTAGCTGGCCAGTAAGCACTGAGAGTGGGTCAGCCTGTCTCCACCCCACGCCACGCCACCCTCACTTCTCCCAGTGCTGTGGTTAGAGATGTGCACTTTTGTGTAGGTACTGGGGACCCAAACTTAGCTTCTCGTTCTTGCACAGAGAGTACTTTATCCACTGAGCTAGCCTTCCAAATTCCTCCAACCCCTTTTTTGATCCCTTAGAGCTGGTGAGAATAAGCTGTTGGCAATTGTTTACTGGCCTCCTTGAGGCTCCTTGCACAGCCAGTGAAGCCTGACCCAGTGCAGAGCCAGCAGGTGACAGCTGCCCAGTGCAGAGCCAGCAGGTGACAGCTGCCCAGTGCAGAGGCAGCAAGTGACAGCTGCCCAGTGCAGAGCCAGCAGGTGACAGCTGCCCAGTGCAGAGCCAGCAGGTGACAGCTGCCCAGTACAGAGGCAGCAGTGACAGCTGCCCAGTGCAGAGCCAGCAGGTGACAGCTGCCCAGTACAGAGCCAGCAGGTGACAGCTGCCCAGTGCAGAGGCAGCAGGTGACAGCTGCCCAGTGCAGAGCCAGCAGGTGACAGCTGCCCAGTGCAGAGCTAGCAGGTGACAGCTGCCCAGTGCAGAGCCAGCAGGTGACAGCTGCCCAGTGCAGAGCCAGCAGGTGACAGCTGCCCAGTGCAGAGCCAGCAGGTGACAGCTGCCCAGTGCAGAGCCAGCAGGTGACAGCTGGGTGTGCACCTGGTACCAAGCACCCTCTGTGCAATGGTGGTCTCTGAGCTGACACCTCGGGGTTTATAGCTTAGGGTGTTTGCAGGCCCCAAATCCTTGGCAGATCTACTTTTACCCGTCCTTCATTTCGGCTCACAGAGCCCTCTCAGACACAAGGACTGCACACAGTTCATGCAGATGTTGTATTTATTAATGGGTTCAGTTTAGAAGTACCCAACACAGGCCACTTAAGCTTGAGCGGCCATGCGCCTTACTCTGTACATGTGCCGTTTACAGTCCCAAACACAGGAAGTATGGCCTTTAAGCCACCTGGCCCAAAATAGGCACAAAAACCCTTAAACACATGGTCTTCTTTTTTAGGGTATTCAAGGAACTCATGCGAACCTACATACGACCCAAACATTAACTGGCGTTGCCTATTAGTTGTAAGGACCACTTGAAAAATATATCCATCGTAGGTGCCGGAGACCGCAAGGATGTGTTCGTCAGGTTTCAGGATGGATATCACAGGGTTCTTTCCAGGAACGCCATATATTTTACCCCATATGTAATCATATTGCAACTGAATGCTAGGAAAGAGGAAAGGCAATGAATACTCCTCCAGACGCTGCCTGGTCCGCCTTCCTGAATCCTCGGTGCCCCTCCCCACTCTCCTTTGGCTTCTTGCGATGCGCTGGTCTCAGACCATGGCAAAGCCGCTCTCACATACTGTGACCATACTGTCATGACTCAGCCTGTTGGAGACTAGGTAAGACATCACAAAGCAGGCCAGAACTTGGAAGCATGCTCAATTGGACCTTCAAAAGGAGAAGCTACTGACACAGGGAAACTGACCCTGGCCTAGCTGGGACTTTAGCCTAGATCACTTATAAGACAGCAAATAACAGAAGACCAGGCACCATCCATAGCCCTAGGGGGCTTCACCAGCCCCACCCATGGAGTTCATTTGCAGCAGCATCCTTGGTGGTGTTCCAGAGCTTTCTCGAGCCTATTCACACACCGTCTTCAACCTTTCTGGCTTTCCCCTCTCCATTTCTTATGTATCTGGTGTCCTCTAAAGTACAACCTAGAGATTCACTCCAGGCCTCAGGCAGGATTGTCTTCTACTTCCAACATGGCTCACCACTACTATCCACTCCAACCCTTGCCTCCAAGACTCTAATCTGACAGCTTAGATTTTCTATCAAGTGTGGGGACTGCGGGCCTTTTGTGATCAACTTGAGTAGGGGGAAGCATCGCCAACGTTCCGTGGTCAACCCAAGAGGTAGCAGTAGGATTTTACAAATGGAGTCAGTAAGAATATGCCTGTGGGCACAGAAGAAGTGCTGGGGATAACAACAAGCCAAAGGTTTGGCAGGTGGCTCTGTGACTCTGAAAATCAAATGGCCTTAACAAGCCATTGGAAGCCAGGTCCCACCAGGTTCTGTGGGGTCCTGAAAGCACATGAAGAATTGGGGTACAGTGGGAGGCGCCAGGGCCCTGATCCTACTCACCTCCTAATCGCTCTACCCTGAAAAGTCATCTCCACACCCGTTAAGACTTCTCCTTCAGGGATGTAAGTGCAGAAATGGTTGTTGGGTTTTGTACCATGGTAATCTGTGTGGACGAAAACCCAGGAGGGAGAAAATGCTTTCAGCCATGTGGACCTGTCTTCCCACCCTTGAAGCCAGGAAGGACAGTCAGGTGGCAAAGGCTGCCAAGAGTCCCCATGTCTCCTGGGTTGAAAGAGATGAGGTGGCCACCAGGGAAAGAGGCAGACTCCAGGCTTGACTTACCTGATTCCGAAAAGGTGGGGGTCCCCAGGATGGCGAAGATCAGCAGTGACAGCATGGCTTCTAGCGGAAGCAGCGGAAGCTCTGAGGGAAGGAGCAAAGAGTGTCTAACTCCTAGTTCCTGGCCTAGGAGGACTTCACCGTGCCCACCCGTGGGAGCCCACGCACCTTACCCGGCTGGGAGAATTCACCCTGGGTGTCGCAGGACTGGACCTCCTTCTCGTGCCTTTATATGCTCCTGGAGTCTCTTGGGCCCTTGTCCAGAAGGAAGCAGGCACGGGCCACCAGAGGGACAGGAAGGAACTGTTGGGGGGCTCTTCCTCGGGGAGTTCTCAAAGCCGTCTGGGAGGCTCCCGGACACACTGTGTTTGCCGACTTGGCACTGCAGCCTACATCAACAGGGCTGGTGACAGTGGCAGGGCGTTTATTTCCATTGTCACCTCTAGGTTGTCTTTCATGAGCACCTGATCAGAACTTGACCTTAGAAGTGTGTGTGTGTGTGTGTGTGTGTGTGTGTGTGTGTGTGTGTGTGTGTGTGTGTGTTGTCAGGGTTGCTGAGAGCTCTTCCCCGGCTCTCAGCCTGGCAGATTTCAACCAGCTATGGGTGACAGAAGTACTGATGTCAGAAACTCTGCAGAGCAGGCCCAAGGCCTCAGTAAGCCTAGGCAGCCCCCTGGGCTGGCACACTCCCCAGAGCCCGTACAAGCTCCTTGCCAACATCAGAGCCAGAGGCAACAGACTTTCCCCTTCTACCCTGCTTAAGGAGCAAACAAGAGGCATTAGACAACAGTTGTTTGGCCTGTCATTCAGGTATCTGCGGTGGCCTCTCTCCTGTGCTGGATTTAGAACAGGTGGTAAGGGCCTCAGAGGTCTTGGCATAGAGCGACATAGCAGGTGCCATGATAAAAGGCACAGAGTAAAACCTCTCCCTAACCCACCTGGCAGCACCTGGGATCAGGCTAAGGTAGGCACTCGCGCGCGCGAGTGTGTGTGTGTGTGCATGCACGTGTGTGCGTGCGTGTGCGTGTGCGCGCGTGCGTGCGTGCATGTGTGTGTGTGTGGGTAGGTGTGGGTGTGGGTGTGCGTGGGGGCTGTTACTGAAAACTGAGGACCACCAACACATGCGGCAAGTGCTCTACCAAACACTCTGTAGAGCCTTTGAGGTCCATAGTGCCAGCTGCCGGAAGTTAGACAGCTCTACTGAGCTCTCTGAGGGCCTGCTCCTCTCTGTGACTGTGGAGGGGGCACATGAATGTGTGCGCATGTGTTGGTGGACATCAGGTAGCTTCTTTTTCTATCTCTCCTCCTCCCCTTTCCTTGATAGGGTCTCCCTGTATGACCCTGGCTGGCCAGGAACTCACTACACAGACTAGATTTACCTTGAATTCACAAAGATCAGACTCAGCCTCCCAAGTGATGAGATTAAAGACCGGTTTTCCACACCTGGAATTTTCCTCTTTTTTTAAATAAATATTTAAATTTTAAAAATTATGTAAATGGGTGTTTTTGCCTGCATGTATGTCTGTGCACCACTTTTTTTTTTTTTTTGAGGTTTTTAGGTTTGGATTTGGATTTGGTTTTGGTTTTTCAAGACAGGGTTTCTCTGTGTGGCCTTCGCTGTCCTGTAATTGCTTTGTAGACCAGGCTGGCCTGGAACTCACAGCGATCGGCCTGCCTCTGCCTCCCAAGCGCTCGGATTGAAAGTGTGCACCACCACTGCCCAGCAGTTGGCCCCTTCTTAAAGGAGGGACCCGTGAAAGGAACACACAGACCCCTGTTTGTTTTCTACTGTCGTTCCCAGACTTCGCCTCTGAGACTCAAGAGCATCCCGTTGGAATGGTCTGAGGAAGATGCAAGGGAGCAGGGTAATGATGGAGGAGATGCAGGACCTGGGGCAGAGAGCAACCTTAGTAAGGGATGCCCTCAAGGTCTCCAGAAGTAGCGTAAGATCGTGATTGTTGATAGGGTGTGAAAGCCAGATTTGATACGAAGCCCGGCTTCCTACTCACTGGGAAGGGTGGGCTTTGCTTTCTGCTGTGCTTCAAGCCTTTCATCTGCTATATGTGGAAAATCACAGAATCTACCCCTCAGTGTCGCTGTGAGGAGCCACGGAGACTGTCTACCTAAGTCCCAGATGCCTATGCTGTGCAAGTCAGGGTCATTCTCTGGAAGGGAAGGACAAAGGCCTAGAAATAGCAGATCCGTGTCTCTGGGGTGACCGAGGGCCAATACCATGGGCAGCTCTGGAGCACTGAAGAATCCTGAGGAGCACAAATCCTCCCTGGGCTGCCTGCCCTGCCTTGGTGAACGGATTGAGAACAAATCAATGCGCCATGATGCCCTCCTGTGTTTACCAACGGTTGCAAAGAACAGCCTTGTTTGTGCATGGACTGGCTCTTGCCTGGGACTAGACCACTGGCCTCATGGAGATGGCGTTGAGGCAGGGTTTGTAGACCCAGGAAGGACCTTTGTTATCTGAGCCAGGAGCTGTTGATACCTACACAGGGGGTGGGAACACTGCAGGCCCAAAGGCCAAACTGGCCTGTCAATGTGTTTCTGAGATAAGGATGCTTCTCATGTGTTACAATCATCAGAAAAGTTAAAAAGCAGAAAAATGTTTCGCGACTCATGAAAATTTTAAGGATTAGAGTGATGTTTCAGTGGTTAAGACTGTGGACTTAGCCGGGCGGTGGTGGCGCACGCCTTCAATCCCAGCAGAGGCAGGCGGATCGCTGTGAGTTTGAGGCCAGCCTAGTCTACAAAGCGAGTCAAGGACAGCCGAGGCTACACAGAGAAAGCCTATCTCAAAAAGCCAAAAAAAGGAAAAAGAAAAAGAGTGTGGACTTTCAGAGGACCCTAATTTAGATCCCAGCACCCACATAGGTGGCTCACGCCACTTACAACCCTAGCTCCAGCAGATGAAATGCCTTCCTCTGGCCTCCACAGGCCCTTATACTCACACGCACATACCTCCCGCATGGACACACAAACACATAATTAAAAATAAATCTTTCCTTTTCTGAAGACCGGCTCTTACTATGAAGCCATGGCTAGTCTAGAACTCACTAAGTAGACCAGGCTGGCCTCCTATTCCTAGAGATCTGGCTGCCTCTGAGTCCCCTGGGCTGGGATTTTTTTTTTTAAGCTGACTAGCATACCTACCAAAAGAAAAAAAGAAAAGGAATTTCTGTAATCTTTATGCCTTCCTTGTCCCCAAGGTCAAGAGTCAGTGTACTTGTCTGCTGTCTGCAGCTGCTTAGAGCTCACCAAGCACACAGCCGTGTTGTCTGGTCCTTCACACAGTCTGCTGACTCTGCACACACCCACTCTTTGCCCTAGAGCAATTACAGCCTTGTCCCTGGTTGTCTGGACAAAGTAGAGTGTAAGGGGCTCTCTTCAATAGCAACCTTTAATGGGGGGGGGGCTAGGAAGAGCCTCTCTTACCCCCATACCTGCCGTTGGTTCTGAGTACTGCACAGCCTCGCTAGGAAGGCTCATAGAGGTTCAAGCTCTGTCACTGATGGATGCTACAGAAGTGAGCACCTACCATCCTCATCCTCCCAGCCCTCCTTACCCTCAGCTCTACAGACACAGTGGAGGCTTGGTTGGGGACAGAGCAGCAGATTCCCTCCTGACGCCCTAGGAGGATGCTTGGGAGGTGGAGGCGGAAGGACCTAAGCTCTTGGCAGACACACTCTTGGAGCCAAAGGCCTGGAAGGGAACACAAAGGGGGCTTGTGTTCTGTCCAAACCCAGCCCAAGGGCACTTATGTGAATTTGCTGTCACTTCAAGTGCCAAAAGGAGGGTCTGGCTGACCAAGAGTCAGGGAAGTACCCCTTGAGTGGACGGTAGGGTGGAAGGAACAGACAGTGGCTAGCCTGACCAGAGGGAATTGTGGGATTTGCCCAGTTACGTAAGTAAGAAACATTTCCATAGCGTTGGCATGTAGCAATGGCTGCCACACATTCACACACCTAATCATGAAAATACACCCTCACCGTCTACACCCACACTGAGCAAGTACAGTCCTCACATACACAGGTGAGGGGTCCAGTCTCCAAAGGGTCTTTCTATGTAACCCCTCAGAGCTGGCCCTGAGCCTACAGTAAGAAGTGCTCGACACAGGCCTTTTGTCCCTCAGGATCAGGACTTCCCCCAAAGGGAGATTTACTGGGTATTTATCAACCACCCTGGGCACAACCCGGGCTGCACTGTGCCAGAGGCTGGAACAATGGAGCCTTCTCCTTCAACAGAGGCAGGCCTTGGGCTACTGAGCCCATGTGTGGCAGGAGGTAGTCCTAACACGTGGCTCTGCTGTCCCCCGTCTCCTGATGTAGAGCTAGCAAAGACCCCTCTGAACACTTGGGGTGACTGGGTCTCCCCATCTGCAGCCCACTCAGGGCCACAGCCACAGCCCCGTGCCAGTCAACTACAGGAAGCTTCTGTCCTCACTTGGAGGCTAGATCCTGGGTCCCTGGCTCTGGTCTTGGGACATTCTGGCCAGGGTGTGATTTCTGGGGCCGAGGAGGAAGTTGGCTCCTCCACATATCCCCAGCTGATCCCTGGGACCACAGGAACCAGAGGAGACTGATGGGAGGGGAAGACAAAGGATCAGAAGCCAAATGGCCTATCTGTACAAGAACGGGACAGAGGCTCTCCTTGTACGTAGACTTGGGTGGGTGCTGCCAGGAAAAGACATTAAGAAGCAGCCAGCACTGGGAAGACAAGTTATTTCTTTTTTTTTTTTTTTGACAAGTTATTTCTATACAACTGAAACACCCAGCAACCTTTGCCAAAATCCTCCAGAGTGCTTCTCTCTGTGCCGAGCCTTCTTGCTACACTCTGACCCAGAAAACTCAACACCAACAGAAAGCCAACAAGGTACCAGTCACATGCGTTGCCTCATCCTTACCATAATTGCAATTCCATCTGCAGGTCAGTGAGATGGCTCAGTGGGTACCAGCGCTTGCCACCAAGCTTGCCAACCTGAGTTTTATCCCTGGGGCCCATAGGATGAAAGGAAATCATTGATTCCTGCAGGTTTTCCTCTGGCCACTTCAAGATATGAAATAGATGAGTCCATTTGAACCAGAGCTGGGTTATAAGAGATGGGATGAGCCTGCCTCTGCCCTTGAGTGTGAGAGAATGTGCCCCTTTCTCTGGGTACTTGGTGTTGGATGCTCAGTTGAAGACAGGAGGAGTTAGGAGGATGCTGCCTCAGCAGCTTGGCAGGAGGTGATGGTCGGCTGTGAACGTGATTTTGCATTCTGACATTTTTGTTCTAATCAGTTTTCACCCCGACCCAGTCATACAACCCACTGGGTCTCCAATCCTCAGGACAAGTTCCTAGTCTCACCTCCTTTCTCCCGGCACCCGGAGGGGCCCAGGACCACGCACAGGCAACTGGGAGACAAAGGGACACATTCAAACGTCTAGCTCAAAGCTCATTAAACTGTGGGGTTGCATAACGGAATGTAAGTGTGCGGGGTGGTAACAGTAAAAGATTTCTGAAAGTGTTATGACTAAAAAAAAAAACTTATAAAGTTCATAACGAATCTGAGGTGTTTCTCGTGGGACTTGGCCATGTCGCATCCTGAGACTTCGCTGCAGCCTTGGTTCTAAAAACACAATGTACAGTGTGCCCTGTCTATGCTGCCGAGCCACAGAAGAGGCCAGCAAAAGCTGCCTGGAGTGCTTGGGCTCTGATTCAAGACACTTGTATGCCATTAACTGCAATGGATTTTACTATGCTTTCCAAGCGTTCTGCTCTAATAGAAACATAATAGCTTAATTACAGGAAACAAAGACTTAATTTTTTTCCCATGTCGCTCTTCAGCGTGTTAAGGACCCAGTTGTTGCCCCTTTGGACTATGGACAAGTGAGCATCTCACTAGCACACAGATTTGCATCCCTTAAAAAATGGCGAAAGGTCCAGGTGGTGGTGGCACACTCCTTTAATCCCAGCACTTGGGAAGCAGAGGCAGGTGGATCTCTGTGAGTTCAAGGCCAGCCTAGTGTACAAAGAGAGTCCAGGACAGCCAGGGCCACAGGGGAAGAAAAAATGGTGAAAGGGCTGGGGCAGATGGCTCAGTGGTTAAGAGGACTCTTCCAGAGGTCCTGAGTTCAATTCTCAGCCAACCACATGGTGGCTCATAGCCATCTGTAATGTGATCTGATACCTTCTTCTGGCATGCACGCATACATGCAAACAGAGCCCTCATATACAATAAAACACATAATACATAAATAAATAAATTTTAAATGGTGAGAGGGGTTTAGAGAAACAGCTCCGTGGTTAAGAGTTCTTGCTGCCCTTCCAGAGGATCAGAGTTCTGTCTCCTGCACCCACATCAGTGGCTCACAATCGCCTGTGACTCCAGCTGCAGAGGATTTGATACCCCCTTCCTGAGTCTCCCCAGGAACCCTCACAGACACACACACATATATACTCATGACTAAATATTTTTTAATTATTTTATTTTACTCATATTACATCTCAATGGTTATCTCATCCCTGTATCCTCCCATTCCTCCCTCCCTCCCATTTCCCCCCTACTCCCCTCCCCTATGACTGTGACTGAGGGGGACTTCCTCCCCCTGTGTATGCTCATAGGGTATCAAGTCTCTTCTTGGTAGCCTGCTATCCTTCCTCTGAGTGCCACCAGGTCTCCCCATCCAGGGGACATGGTCAAATATGGGGCACCAGAGTTCGTGTGAAAGTCAGACCCCACTCTCCACTCAACTTTGGAGAATGTCTTGTCCATTGGCTAGATCTGGGTAGGGGTTCAAAGTTTACTGCACGTATTGTCCTTGGCTGGTGCCATAGTTGAGCAGGACCCCTGGGCCCAGATCTACCCCAGCCTAAGTGTCCCTCAGTAGAAGAATGGATAAAGAAACTGTGGTACATTTACACTATGGAATACTACTCAGCTATTAAAAACAAGGAATTTCAAAATTTTTTGTAGACAAATGGATTGAACTACAAATGATCATAATGAGTGAGTTAACCCAGAAGCAGAAAGACTCAAATGGTATATACTCACTTAAGTCTGGACACTAGCCCAAGGGGCATGACCCATGAAAGTCTTCACTTACCAGGAAAGTGAGACAGAAGGGAGGACATTCTATTGGGACTCTAGGTGCGAGAAGCATGAGAGAATGGGGAAATAGAAGGATCCAGAGGGTCCTAGAAACCTACAAGACTAAATATTTTTAAATGGTAAAACTTGTATATACCAAAGATTTGTTTTAAAATAAGATTCTTTGAGATTTATTATCAATAAATTTATATACCTATTTTATAAACTTATATGCTGGGGTCCCATAAAAAGTTCTCCAGTGGGGGACTGGAGAGAAAGCCCAGTAATTAAGAGCACTGTTATTCTGACAAAGTTCAGTTCCCAGCACCCACATCAGAGGGTAGTACCTTAAAACTGCCTGTGACTTCAGGTCTTCTTCTGGCCTGTGCATGCAGTTGTCCTCCTATGTACCCAGCCCCACACAGAGACATATGCATATGCATAATTAAAAATTAAGGAATAAGCCAGGCAAGGTGGTGCATGCTTTTAATCCCAGCACTCTGGAGGCAGAGGGAGGTGAACCGCTGTGAGTTCGAGGCCAGCCTCCTCTACAAAGTAAGTCCAGGACAGCCAAGTCTATGCAGAGAAATCCCTTCTTGGAAAAAAAAAAAAAGAAAAGAAAAGAAAAGAAGAAAAATTAAAGAATAAATAGATCTCTTCTAAAACTTAAACAAAACCGTCCAATGAAAACGAATCAAAAGTGCAGAAAGTTATGAAGTCCTGCTCTAGTTAGCGTATGTAATTAGCCCACTCCCAGCTCCTCCCCAACGCTCACGTCTGCTGAGGCTCCCTGAGACACCTGCCCGCGTCCGGACCACCATTCTCTCCGTCATGGGGCTCACACTCTCAATCCCATCCCTAGCCTCCAGCTCTCCTTCCCATCGACTTCTCTAATTAGGAAAACCGCTTCTCGCGCCGGGACAGCGGTGGCGCACGCCTTTAATCCCAGCATTTAGGAGGCAGAGGCAGGCCGATCACTGTGAGTTCGAGGCCAGCCTGGTCTACAAAATCAAGTCCAGGATAGTCAAGGCTACACAGAGAAAGCCTGTCTCGAAAAACCAAAAAACGGGAAGGAAAGAAAGAAAGAAAGAAAAAGAAAAACTCCTTCCCAGTATTTCAGCAGCATGCGTCCTTGGTCCCTGCTGTGAACTGCCTTTTGTCTTTGCTACTTTCCACTTAAACAGCCCCTGTGCCCACAGTCGTCACCAGATAAGATTTCAGGTTCAGTGGTGCCTTTGGGATTCTGGAGAGCCGGCAAGCTCCTCAGAGATAATGCTCCCTTGAAAGCTCTTAGCCCAGAGACTAAGTGGAAGATAGCCAACAGAACAAAGATGCATGAGGAGTTAGAAACAAACACCACAGGAGCCCGGCTGTCCTGCACCAGGTCAACGCTGGCAAGGCCTCCCTCTGACTGCCTCTGAGCCAAAAAGCCAGGCCCATGGCTGCCCCCTGGTGGGCAGTGATGGACATGCAGACGCCTACTCCGGTTGCACAGCAGGGACTTTGACTTTTCCTGTGACCTGGGGGGGTGGGGGGGGCTGTAAATGGTTGATGGAGCAGAGTGAGGTCTGCCTAGCCAGAGCACCTCCTAGAATGTCCTGCAGACTTCAATTCATGTCCACCTTGCTCCCTTCCTTTCATCTCCTGGGGTTCCACGACACTGCAATACAGGAAAGGTAGAATTCTTCAGCTTTACCCCTATGAGGCTTGACCACATCCTTTACCCCAGGGTCTCAGTCCCGGTGCTGGGAGGTAAGGAGCCTGAGGGTACGTCCTGTAGTTGGCGCAGTGCCAGGCATGCCATGCACGGGTCCCATACCAATGAGTGATGAGGTTTGTGGGTGCTGTGATTCTTGGACCAGGAGGGGGAGGGAACCCGAGAACCTCAGAACATGTCTCAAAAAGAAAACAAAGACTCCTTGGGAGGCAGAGGTAAGTGGATCACTGTGAGTTCGAGGCCAGCCTGGTGTACAAAGTGAGTCCAGAACAGCCAAGGCTACACAGAGAAACCCTGTCTCACAAAAACAAAGCAAAACAAAACAAAACAAAACAAACAAGAAAACAGACTCAGGCTGGGCAGTGGTGGTGCACGTCTTTTAATCCCAGCACTCCGGAGGCAGAGGCAGGCGGATCGCTGCAAGTTCAGGAGCAGCCTGGTCTACAAAATGAGTCTAGGACAGCCAAGGCTACACAGAGAAACCCTGTGCCGGGGGTGGGGGGTTGGAAGAAGAAAGAAAACAAAGACTCAGGAAGAAGGAGAGCTCCCACTGGGTGGGTGTACTGAGGGAACCCATCCTGCGCTGTTGGGAGAATGGACCACAGCCATGCTTAGACTCACTGTCCTGGGTGCTAATCTTGGCAGACCATGATCCTCCAGCCTCGGTCTCCCATGTCCTGGAGTAACGGGTGCGTGCCACCACACTCCACACTCAGAAACAACTCGTGGTTTCTGTAATTGCACACTAAATGGAGAGGACCCTACTGTTTGCAACCAAAACCTGGGTGATGCCAAGTGGGCCGAGCAAGGTTGCGGTCGGGGTTAGACACAGAGCTTGGGCTGAGAGAAAAAAGTGGTGTCTGAACAGGAAGCCATCCAAGTTCAAGGAAAAATATGAAAACATCCTCATGTTTTATTAGCAAACGAGACACAAAAGAAGTGCACCCTGACCCCCACAGGTGACCTCCTCGTTCCCAGGCGGCCTCAGGCAGGCCTCAGCAGAGAGAGAGCCCACGGCAGAATAAGAACCAGCGGCAGCGGGGCCGGGCCAGGCCTCAGCATCCCGTTGTGGATCATGGTCGACTGGATCCAGTTGTAGTGGTGGCTAATGTTGGTATAGACTCCAGGCCGATTGGGCCGACCACAGCCTATGCCCCAGCTCACAACTCCAACCTGGTACCACACCGAATCCTTGTCGCAGACCAAGGGTCCTCCTGAGTCGCCCTGAGGAACAGCACAAGTAAGCCTGGCCTGGAGGGTGACAAGCGGGACTAAGAGAGAGGGGCCAGGGGATAAAAGGGGGTTGCAGTGGAGCTGGAACACTGGCTGAGCATCCTCCTCCTTGCCCTGACAGCAGTGGGGCCTCAGCTTCTTCATCCAGCACAGTGGGGCCACAGTCTATTTCCTGGGCTTGGCCTGAGATGGACCAAGGTTACCATGGGAAACCTCAGTTGGGTGGAAGTTGGGGCTAGGAATGGTACTGGGGCCCAGAGGAGCATGGCGAGGTGAGGCGACACTTACAAAGCAGGCGTCCTTGCCACCTGAAGGATTCCCAGCGCAAACCATGTCTCCCCAGATGTTCACTCGGAAGTCTGACTGTTGGTACATGTGGTTGCACATGCTGTTGTTGATGATGGCTACTTGTACTTCCTGAAGATTGTAGGGTGCTGGCAGACCTGTGCAGGGGGGGATGGAAGACAGAGAGACAGACCCCTGGATCCTCTGCTCCCAGAAGGAATGGCATAGAATGGAGGGACAGGGTGGTCCTGGGCACCTACTGTGCTTGGGACATCACTATCAATGGCTCCCAGCTGCAGCCCCACACTAATGTCACGGGCGGCCACTCGAGGGAGGGGCCGGAGCGGATGCAGCAGGCCAAGTCCTGCAGAGGCATCCAGGGACCAGGGCTAGCAGGGCTATGATGCTCTTTCATCCTTGGCTTTACTTAGGCCCTGAAACCGCTCTAGACTACAGCAGTATCAGGATATGTTAATTTAAAAAAACAGTTCTGGAGAAGAGCCCATTACTGAAATGCACTAGGGAAGTGTCAGGTGAGAACTCACATCTGTGACCCCTGAGTTCCAGGCACTGTCAAGTCTGCAGACAGTGACAAGAGCTACAGAGGGCGTTTCCTGTTTGCTCTAGGATGCCAGGGCTACCATTATGCTGTTTGTCAGAAGGGGAGACTGAGGCATGGTCCAGTCAGGTGTCTTGTGGTCCCCAGCCAGCACACAGCAAAGGAAAAAATTCCTCCCATTCCAGAGTGAACAGAGAGGTATATTCACACCTGAGGTACGGGCAACTTGCCTCGTGTGCACTTGAGTGAAGGGCCGGGGCTCAAGAAGAACAAGCCAGTGCCACCAAGCCCAGCTGTTCTGCATAGGGAAAGAGGCCTGCAAAGTGGGCCTGGACTGGGTTCCTGGGCTCACAAGCACCCCTGTAGGAGAAGGAAATGGTCTCCTACCTAACAGGCAGAGTGAGCACTGAGTTCTCTATTCCTGCAGCCGATCCCAGCTGTATTGGCCTTGGGGAAATCCCTTTTGCTGGCTGAGCCATGGAACCTGGCCTTACCTCCTTTCACTAGTTCTGGGCTCCTGGACATTTTCCACAACGCTCTCAATTTCCTCGACTATAAAGTGTGTGTGGAAAATACACAGTGGCACAGGCAAAATGGCCCAGTGGGTAACGGTCCTTGCCATCAAGTCTGGTTTTGATCCCCAAAACCCGCATGGTAAAAGGAGAGGACAGTTCTCACATGTGGGCCATTGCATGAACTTACACCCCCATCACATACAAAACAACTAGGGCTGGAGGGAAGGCTCAGCAGTAAAGAGCACTTACAGCTCTTTCAGGGAACCTGGGTTCAGTTCCCAACACCCACAGGCAGCTCCAGTTCCAGGGGAGCCAATGGCTTCTTCTGGGCTCAGCAGGTATTTCATGCATGTGGCATACATACATACATACAACATACATACATACATACATACATACATACATACATACATACACTCAAGCACACAAATACACATTTTATATATATATATATAGTGTGTGTGTGTGTGTGTGTCTGTGTCTGTGTGTGTGTGTGTGTGTGTGTCTGTATTAGGTTTTTCAAGAGAGGATTTCTCTGCTTCTCCCTGGCTGTCCTGGAACTCACTCTGTTGACCTGGCTGGCCTCAAACTCACAGAGCTCCACCTGCCTCTGCCTCCTGAGTGCTGAGATTGAAGGGGTGTACCACCATGCCTGCTCCCCCCTTTTCAAATAAATGTTTCAAAAACCAAAATTAATATAGGTAACCCCTCTAAATGAGACAGGAGAGATGGCTCGGTAGTTTAGAGCAGTTTCTCAATCGAGAGGACAGAAGTTGGGGGTCCCAGCGTTGCTGAGAGGTTCACAAACACCTATAGCTTCTGCTCCTAGAGATCCCAAACCCTCTTCCATCCTCTGTGGGCACCCGCACACACAGACACACTCGCACACATACAAATTAAATAAAAGAGTTTAAATGCACTTTTAAAAATTATATCCTTGGGCTTGAGAACTGGTTCCAAAGGACCCAGGCTCAATTTCTAGCACCCACGTCATGGCAGCTCACATCTGTCTATAAGCCCACGTAGCAGCTCACATCTGTCTGTAAGCCCAGCTCCAGGCCACACACATGCAGAGACAATACACATGCAGGCTGATCATCCATATACATTTTAAAAAAAAACAATAAAATCATTTCTCCCCCCGAAACAGAGTTTCTCTGTGTAGCCTTGGCTGTCCTGGAGTCGCTTTGTAGACCAGGCTGGCCTCGAACTCACAACAATCCACCTGCCTCTGCTTCCAGAATGCTGGGATTAAAGGCGTGCACCACCACACCCAGCTATAAAAGAAATTTTTTTTTTTTTAAATACACTGCTGCCTTGATTCACCAGGGTCTCCAAGCCTGCAACAGCGCCAAGCACATGGCATGCAGGGAAGGAGACGAATCTGTAGGGGGCGCTGCAGAGATGGCCGGGAGCTTTGAGCTGGGTCACTTCAGGCTTAGGTGCTGTAAGCCCCAGGGCAAGTAGGGGGAAACTGTTATCAGTGCTTCTGTGGAGCTGCGGCCGGGCCCTAAGATCACGGACCACCAAGGAAATCTTGGTGCATGAAGAAAACGGCTTGGGAATTGTGAGAGTGCCCAGTCAGAATTGGGGTGGATGGAGCAGATATGGAGGAGCACACTTAACTGACACTCCCTGGTGACTGTTGGCTGCAGAAGTGGGAAGGTTATAAATGCAATGTTGTAAAAACTCTCCGATAGGCCCCGTGAGATTCCCCACCTCTACAGGCCACCTATGGCACCTCTGACTTCCAACCCGCACCCTGTCTGGAAGAAAAAGACTGTCTCCTGTCCTCCTTTCGAGCAGAAGTAAGAAAAATAGACGAAGGCGGGTATGGTGGCATACACCTTTAAGCCCAGCACTCGGGAGGCAGAGACAAGCCTGCCTCTGTGAGTTCGAGGCCAGCCTGGTCTACCAAGTAAGTCCAGGCCAGCCAAGGCTCTGATACACAGAGAAGCCCTGTCTCAAAAAAATCAAATTAAGCTAGACGTGGTGGGGCACGCCTTTAATCCCACAATCGGGAGGCAGAGGCAGGTGGATCACTGTGAGTTCAAGGCCAGCCTGGTCTACAAAGGGAGCCCAGGACAGCCAAGGCTACACAGAGAAACCCTGTCTCAAAAAACCAAAACAAACAAACAAACAAAAAATCAAATTAGAAAGAAAGAAAGGAGCCAGGCGGCGGTGGTGGTGGTGGTGGTGGTGGTGTGCACCTTTAATCCCAGTACTTGGGAGGCAGAGGCAGGCAGATCTATGTGAGT
Organism: Acomys minous; assembly: GCF_964271855.1. Taxonomy (NCBI): domain Eukaryota; kingdom Metazoa; phylum Chordata; class Mammalia; order Rodentia; family Muridae; genus Acomys; species Acomys minous. The sequence goes on from NC_140498.1 coordinate 41,486,237, forward strand.
TCCAGGCCAGCCTGGTCTACAGAGCAAGTTCCAGGACAGTTAGAGCTATTACACAGAGAAACCCTGTCTCAAACCTGAGAGAGAGAGAGAGAGAGAGAGAGAGAGAGACAGACAGACAGACAGACAGAGAGAGACAGAGAGAGACAGAGAGAGAGAGACAGAGAGAGACAGAGAGAGAGAGACAGAGAGAGACAGACAGAGAGAGAGACAGACAGACAGACAGAGAGAGAGAGACAGAGAGAGACAGAGAGAGAGAGACAGAGAGAGACAGAGAGAGAGAGAGAGACAGAGAGAGAGAGACAGAGAGAGAGAGAGAGACAGAGAGAGACAGAGAGAGAGAGAGACAGAGAGAGAGAGACAGAGAGAGACAGAGAGACAGAGAGAGACAGAGAGAGAGAGAGAGGGGGGGGGGAAGTGTTGAGTAAGTGAGAGGGGGGCTTCGGAGTTCAGGGCGGAAGTGCTAGTGTGCCCCTCCCCCCAGCCCGGCGGTGCCCAGGCTCACTCTCATCCTCTCCAATGTCCCCCCAGCCGGTCACCCAGCAGTCAGATCGGTTCTCAAACTTGAACGTGGAGTTGAGGAGGCAGACCGGTTGGATGTAGTTGTTGTAGCTGACGGGAGTGGACAGCTTCAGCAAGGCTATGTCGTGGGGATAGGACTCGGTGTACTTGGGGCTCAGGAAGATGTCTTCTATTTGGTAACGGTTGGAGTAGGCCTGCAGGTTCCACAGAGACGGCCTGGAAGTCAGTTCACCAAACTGGACGGTCCAATCAAAGGGGTCGTTGTTCCTGCCAGAGAAGGAGAGGTCACCGGAGCTCAGCTAGGCCTCTCTCTGAGGGGACACTGTAGGGTTGTTACCACTTCCTCATCTTTAGCAGTTACCTAGTCCTTCCTTCTTACAGGCAAAAAAAAAAAAAAAAAAAAAAAAAAAACCACCAAAAAAATCAGAACTCAGACAGGCTGGAAGCCATCTTTGGTCCTGGACACTGTTGAGCGGAGGAGCAAAAAAGTGGTCATCCCAGCGATTTTGTCCTAAAGACAGAAGGTGAGCCTTGGGAAAACCCTCATGCAGCCCCCCCAAAGAGGCTTGAGCAAATGTGGAAACCAGTGTGGGACTATTTGGGAAGGGAAGGAGAAAGAGCAGTCAATACTCTCAAAGGGAATGAGAATGTCCTGAAAGAACATTCTAGAAGAACTGGAAGAGAGCTCCCTCCAGCGACATTAATGTAAAAACCCGCCACAGTTTCTCCTGAGGCTACACTAAAATGCTTACCCAGGTGCGAAATTCAGGACCAAAGTTACTGACCTTCCCACCCCACCCCCGCAACTGCCCCGGCCTGACTTCAGACTCACTTTTGGAAGCAGTGGGCAGCTGTGAGCACCCAGCGGCGGTTGAGCAAGGTCGCGCCACATAAGTGGATACCCCATACTCGCAGGCTCCCTTGCCACGGCCAGCGGCCAAGCTCGGCATCATCACCACCCACTACACGGGAAGGGATGGTCCTGTGACCACAGGGCCCTGTGAGGAGGGTCAGTCTGAGCAGAGAGTTCCCATCCCCATGCCCATCCCTTTCCCCACACTGACACTTCGTTGTAGCCTTAGGGCACGGGGAGGGACAGACTTCCCACGTGAACTGTGTGCACCCCCCCAAACCCCCACCCACCCACCCTTAGGGTGGCGGGGCTGGTGGCTTGAGTTCTTGATCCTGGGGCAAAGGAGAGGAGCAGTTGAAGTGCACCCCGCAGCAGGGCCACCCCGCAGGAAGGACGTTCTGAGTACCTTACCTGACAATAGGTCCACTTCCTGCAATTCTGGGGGAAAGTGAGAGACTTGAGTAACACACCCCCTTGAGTTCCCTATCTACGCGCCGCCGCCCCCAGTCCCACAACAGTACCCCCAGAGCAGCTCACCGGGTCTCTCGGGTTCCACCTCCAAATGGGTTGACAGTGAGGCTGCCACCACCACCGCCACCACACCCAGCAGTGGTACCAACGTCTTGCCCCGCGCGCCCATGGCCACCTCCCTAGCCTCCTGGCACCCCCTCTTACTTCCTGCTGCATCAGGCCCGCGCCCACTGGAGAAAAGGCAGATCCCTAGGCCCAAGGGATGTTTGGGGGCCATGGTGCCCTAACACTGTCTTCCAGGACATCCATTAAAGCTGTTGACATGGCGCAGCTCCCAGTGAACCAGAGCAGTCCTTGTGTCTGCCATCTGAGCTCAGGGGTGCCGGTTAGCTCCCCTGTCGCCCTCTGTCCTCCGCTCACGACTTCTTCCAGGACCAAACTTAGTCAATGTTCCCCAGGAAGGTCTATGAGCCCTTCTGAGGCCTACCCCTTTGGGGATCAAGCAAGAACGTGTTCCTTCCCAAGACTTTCTTGGCGATAGAGAAGTGCCGGGCTTTCTCCCTTTGCGGGCAATCGGCTGAGCCCCGCCGGCTTAGGCTGCCCCCTGGCGGCAAGCTCATCTTTAATAGCCTTCCTCCTTGCTGAATCTTTTTTTAAGTGTATTTAAGTGTTTTTGTTTCTTGGGTTTCTGTAATTTTTTTTCTTTTCTTCTTCTTCTTTTTCTTCTCTATTTTCTTTGTTTTTGTCGTTGTTTTTAGTTTGTTTGTTTGTTTGTTTTTCTTTTTGATACAGTGATTCATTTTGTATCCACTCTGGACTCAAGTTTATGAAACCCCAGTATTGGGTTTACGGACATGTGCCTCTTACACTTTCTGTACACACACACACACACACACACACACACACACACACACACACACACACACACACACACAAAGATAAAAACTACCAAAAGATTTTAAAAACACCCAGAGAGATATTATTTAGTCTTGTTTTTCAAGACAGGGTTTCTCTGTATAGCTCTAGGTGTCCAGAAACTCACTCTGTAGACCAGGCTAGCCTCCAACTCTTCCTGCCTCTGTGTCTTGAGTGCTGAGACTAAAGGCCTGTGCCACCATGTCCAGTTTATTTTCTCTTTTAAAAAAATGTTTGTAAGTAAGTGAGTGTGTGTGTGTGTGTGTGTGTGTGTGTGTGTGTGTGTGTGTGTGCGCGCACGCGCACCATTCACGTGTCAGTATTAGAGAGGCAAGAACAGGGATTAAAGGCATTATAGTACCATGCCTGGCTAGCATGGTATTTCAGTACATATCAGATTAGGATAAATGGCAATTCCATACCATTAAACATTCACCTCCAGCTCCCCCACCTCTACCTTCAGCTCCCCCACCTCTACCTTCAGCTCCCCCCACCTCTACCTTCAGCTCCCCCACCTCTACCTCCAGCTCCCCCCACCTCTACCTCCAGCTCCCCCCACCTCTACCTCCAGCTCCCCCACCTCTACCTTCAGCTCCCCCCACCTCTACCTTCAGCTCCCCCATCTCTACCTCCAGCTCCCCCACCTCTACCTCCAGCTCCCCCACCTCTACCTCCAGCTCCCCCACCTCTACCTTCAGCTCCCCCCACCTCTACCTTCAGCTCCCCCCACCTCTACCTTCAGCTCCCCCACCTCTACCTTCAGCTCCCCCCACCTCTACCTTCAGCTCCCCCACCTCTACCTCCAGCTCCCCCCACCTCTACCTCCAGCTCCCCCCACCTCTACCTCCAGCTCCCCCATCTCTACCTCCAGCTCCCCCCACCTCTACCTCCAGCTCCCCCACCTCTACCTCCAGCTCCCCCACCTCTACCTCCAGCTCCCCCACCTCTACCTCCAGCTCCCCCACCTCTACCTCCAGCTCCCCCACCTCTACCTCCAGCTCCCCCACCTCTACCTCCAGCTCCCCCATCTCTACCTCCAGCTCCCCCACCTCTACCTCCAGCTCCCCCATCTCTACCTCCAGCTCCCCCCACCTCTACCTCCAGCTCCCCCACCTCTACCTCCAGCTCCCCCACCTCTACCTCCAGCTCCCCCACCTCTACCTTCAGCTCCCCCACCTCTACCTCCAGCTCCCCCATCTCTACCTCCAGCTCCCCCCACCTCTACCTCCAGCTCCCCCACCTCTACCTCCAGCTCCCCCACCTCTACCTCCAGCTCCCCCACCTCTACCTTCAGCTCCCCCACCTCTACCTCCAGCTCCCCCACCTCTACCTCCAGCTCCCCCCACCTCTACCTCCAGCTCCCCCACCTCTACCTCCAGCTCCCCCCACCTCTACCTCCAGCTCCCCCCACCTCTACCTCCAGCTCCCCCACCTCTACCTCCAGCTCCCCCCACCTCTACCTCCAGCTCCCCCACCTCTACCTCCAGCTCCCCCCACCTCTACCTCCAGCTCCCCCACCTCTACCTCCAGCTCTCCCACCTCTACCTCCAGCTCCCCCCACCTCTACCTCCAGCTCCCCCACCTCTACCTCCAGCTCCCCCATCTCTACCTCCAGCTCCCCCATCTCTACCTCCAGCTCCCCCCACCTCTACCTCCAGCTCCCCCACCTCTACCTCCAGCTCTCCCACCTCTACCTTCAGCTCCCCCCACCTCTACCTTCAGCTCCCCCATCTCTACCTCCAGCTCCCCCACCTCTACCTCCAGCTCCCCCATCTCTACCTCCAGCTCCCCCCACCTCTACCTCCAGCTCCCCCCACCTCTACCTCCAGCTCCCCCCACCTCTACCTCCAGCTCCCCCATCTCTACCTCCAGCTCCCCCCACCTCTACCTCCAGCTCCCCCCACCTCTACCTCCAGCTCCCCCATCTCTACCTCCAGCTCCCCCCACCTCTACCTCCAGCTCCCCCATCTCTACCTCCAGCTCCCCCATCTCTACCTCCAGCTCCCCCCACCTCTACCTCCAGCTCCCCCATCTCTACCTCCAGCTCCCCCATCTCTACCTCCAGCTCCCCCCACCTCTACCTCCAGCTCCCCCACCTCTACCTCCAGCTCCCCCATCTCTACCTCCAGCTCCCCCCACCTCTACCTTCAGCTCCCCCCACCTCTACCTTCAGCTCCCCCATCTCTACCTCCAGCTCCCCCCACCTCTACCTTCAGCTCCCCCCACCTCTACCTCCAGCTCCCCCATCTCTACCTCCAGCTCCCCCCACCTCTACCTCCAGCTCCCCCACCTCTACCTCCAGCTCCCCCATCTCTACCTCCAGCTCCCCCATCTCTACCTCCAGCTCCCCCCACCTCTACCTTCAGCTCCCCCCACCTCTACCTCCAGCTCCCCCATCTCTACCTCCAGCTCCCCCCACCTCTACCTCCAGCTCCCCCACCTCTACCTCCAGCTCCCCCATCTCTACCTCCAGCTCCCCCCACCTCTACCTTCAGCTCCCCCCACCTCTACCTTCAGCTCCCCCCACCTCTACCTCCAGCTCTCCCACCTCTACCTCCAGCTCCCCCACCTCTACCTCCAGCTCCCCCCACCTCTACCTCCAGCTCCCCCATCTCTACCTCCAGCTCCCCCCACCTCTACCTCCAGCTCCCCCACCTCTACCTCCAGCTCCCCCACCTCTACCTCCAGCTCCCCCACCTCTACCTCCAGCTCCCCCATCTCTACCTCCAGCTCCCCCCACCTCTACCTTCAGCTCCCCCCACCTCTACCTTCAGCTCCCCCCACCTCTACCTCCAGCTCTCCCACCTCTACCTCCAGCTCCCCCACCTCTACCTCCAGCTCCCCCCACCTCTACCTCCAGCTCCCCCATCTCTACCTCCAGCTCCCCCCACCTCTACCTTCAGCTCCCCCCACCTCTACCTTCAGCTCCCCCCACCTCTACCTCCAGCTCTCCCACCTCTACCTCCAGCTCCCCCCACCTCTACCTCCAGCTCCCCCACCTCTACCTCCAGCTCCCCCATCTCTACCTCCAGCTCCCCCATCTCTACCTCCAGCTCTCCCACCTCTACCTCCAGCTCCCCCCACCTCTACCTCCAGCTCCCCCCACCTCTACCTCCAGCTCTCCCACCTCTACCTTCAGCTCTCCCACCTCTACCTTCAGCTCCCCCCACCTCTACCTCCAGCTCCCCCCACCTCTACCTCCAGCTCTCCCACCTCTACCTTCAGCTCCCCCCACCTCTACCTTCAGCTCCCCCCACCTCTACCTTCAGCTCCCCCCACCTCTACCTCCAGCTCTCCCACCTCTACCTCCAGCTCCCCCCACCTCTACCTCCAGCTCCCCCACCTCTACCTTCAGCTCCCCCATCTCTACCTCCAGCTCCCCCCACCTCTACCTCCAGCTCCCCCACCTCTACCTCCAGCTCCCCCATCTCTACCTCCAGCTCCCCCCACCTCTACCTTCAGCTCCCCCACCTCTACCTCCAGCTCCCCCCACCTCTACCTTCAGCTCCCCCCACCTCTACCTTCAGCTCCCCCCACCTCTACCTCCAGCTCCCCCCACCTCTACCTCCAGCTCCCCCACCTCTACCTTCAGCTCCCCCCACCTCTACCTCCAGCTCCCCCACCTCTACCTCCAGCTCCCCCCACCTCTACCTCCAGCTCCCCCACCTCTACCTCCAGCTCCCCCCACCTCTACCCTCAGCTCCCCCCACCTCTACCTTCAGCTCCCCCCACCTCTACCTTCAGCTCCCCCCACCTCTACCTCCAGCTCCCCCACCTCTACCTCCAGCTCCCCCACCTCTACCTTCAGCTCCCCCACCTCTACCTCCAGCTCCCCCACCTCTACCTTCAGCTCCCCCACCTCTACCTTCAGCTCCCCCCACCTCTACCTTCAGCTCCCCCCACCTCTACCTCCAGCTCCCCCATCTCTACCTCCAGCTCCCCCACCTCTACCTTCAGCTCCCCCACCTCTACCTCCAGCTCCCCCACCTCTACCTCCAGCTCCCCCACCTCTACCTTCAGCTCCCCCACCTCTACCTTCAGCTCCCCCCACCTCTACCTCCAGCTCCCCCACCTCTACCTTCAGCTCCCCCCACCTCTACCTCCAGCTCCCCCACCTCTACCTCCAGCTCCCCCACCTCTACCTCCAGCTCCCCCACCTCTACCTTCAGCTCCCCCACCTCTACCTTCAGCTCCCCCCACCTCTACCTTCAGCTTCCCCCACCTCTACCTTCAGCTCCCCCCACCTCTACCTCCAGCTCCCCCATCTCTACCTTCAGCTCCCCCCACCTCTACCTCCAGCTCCCCCACCTCTACCTTCAGCTCCCCCCACCTCTACCTTCAGCTCCCCCCACCTCTACCTCCAGCTCCCCCATCTCTACCTTCAGCTCCCCCATCTCTACCTCCAGCTCCCCCCACCTCTACCTCCAGCTCCCCCACCTCTACCTTCAGCTCCCCCACCTCTACCTCCAGCTCCCCCCACCTCTACCTCCAGCTCCCCCACCTCTACCTCCAGCTCCCCCACCTCTACCTTCAGCTCCCCCACCTCTACCTTCAGCTCCCCCACCTCTACCTCCAGCTCCCCCACCTCTACCTCCAGCTCCCCCACCTCTACCTTCAGCTCCCCCCACCTCTACCTCCAGCTCCCCCACCTCTACCTTCAGCTCCCCCACCTCTACCTTCAGCTCCCCCCACCTCTACCTTCAGCTCCCCCCACCTCTACCTCCAGCTCCCCCATCTCTACCTCCAGCTCCCCCACCTCTACCTTCAGCTCCCCCACCTCTACCTTCAGCTCCCCCCACCTCTACCTTCAGCTCCCCCACCTCTACCTCCAGCTCCCCCACCTCTACCTTCAGCTCCCCCCACCTCTACCTCCAGCTCCCCCACCTCTACCTTCAGCTCCCCCACCTCTACCTTCAGCTCCCCCCACCTCTACCTTCAGCTCCCCCCACCTCTACCTCCAGCTCCCCCATCTCTACCTCCAGCTCCCCCACCTCTACCTTCAGCTCCCCCACCTCTACCTTCAGCTCCCCCCACCTCTACCTCCAGCTCCCCCACCTCTACCTCCAGCTCCCCCCACCTCTACCCTCAGCTCCCCCCACCTCTACCTTCAGCTCCCCCCACCTCTACCTCCAGCTCCCCCACCTCTACCTCCAGCTCCCCCATCTCTACCTCCAGCTCCCCCCACCTCTACCTTCAGCTCCCCCCACCTCTACCTTCAGCTCCCCCATCTCTACCTCCAGCTCCCCCACCTCTACCTCCAGCTCCCCCATCTCTACCTCCAGCTCCCCCCACCTCTACCTCCAGCTCCCCCCACCTCTACCTCCAGCTCCCCCCACCTCTACCTCCAGCTCCCCCATCTCTACCTCCAGCTCCCCCCACCTCTACCTCCAGCTCCCCCCACCTCTACCTCCAGCTCCCCCATCTCTACCTCCAGCTCCCCCCACCTCTACCTCCAGCTCCCCCATCTCTACCTCCAGCTCCCCCATCTCTACCTCCAGCTCCCCCCACCTCTACCTCCAGCTCCCCCATCTCTACCTCCAGCTCCCCCATCTCTACCTCCAGCTCCCCCCACCTCTACCTCCAGCTCCCCCATCTCTACCTCCAGCTCCCCCATCTCTACCTCCAGCTCCCCCCACCTCTACCTCCAGCTCCCCCATCTCTACCTCCAGCTCCCCCCACCTCTACCTCCAGCTCCCCCATCTCTACCTCCAGCTCCCCCATCTCTACCTCCAGCTCCCCCCACCTCTACCTCCAGCTCCCCCATCTCTACCTCCAGCTCCCCCATCTCTACCTCCAGCTCCCCCCACCTCTACCTCCAGCTCCCCCATCTCTACCTCCAGCTCCCCCATCTCTACCTCCAGCTCCCCCCACCTCTACCTCCAGCTCCCCCCACCTCTACCTCCAGCTCCCCCACCTCTACCTCCAGCTCCCCCATCTCTACCTCCAGCTCCCCCCACCTCTACCTTCAGCTCCCCCCACCTCTACCTTCAGCTCCCCCATCTCTACCTCCAGCTCCCCCCACCTCTACCTTCAGCTCCCCCCACCTCTACCTCCAGCTCCCCCATCTCTACCTCCAGCTCCCCCCACCTCTACCTCCAGCTCCCCCACCTCTACCTCCAGCTCCCCCATCTCTACCTCCAGCTCCCCCCACCTCTACCTCCAGCTCCCCCACCTCTACCTCCAGCTCCCCCCACCTCTACCTTCAGCTCCCCCCACCTCTACCTCCAGCTCCCCCACCTCTACCTCCAGCTCCCCCCACCTCTACCTCCAGCTCCCCCACCTCTACCTCCAGCTCCCCCACCTCTACCTTCAGCTCCCCCCACCTCTACCTCCAGCTCCCCCACCTCTACCTTCAGCTCCCCCCACCTCTACCTCCAGCTCCCCCACCTCTACCTCCAGCTCCCCCACCTCTACCTTCAGCTCCCCCACCTCTACCTTCAGCTCCCCCCACCTCTACCTTCAGCTCCCCCCACCTCTACCTCCAGCTCCCTCACCTCTACCTTCAGCTCCCCCCACCTCTACCTTCAGCTCCCCCCACCTCTACCTTCAGCTCCCCCCACCTCTACCTCCAGCTCCCCCCACCTCTACCTCCAGCTCCCCCATCTCTACCTCCAGCTCCCCCCACCTCTACCTCCAGCTCCCCCATCTCTACCTCCAGCTCCCCCCACCTCTACCTCCAGCTCCCCCCACCTCTACCTTCAGCTCCCCCCACCTCTACCTCCAGCTCCCCCACCTCTACCTCCAGCTCCCACACCTCTACCTTCAGCTCCCCCACCTCTACCTCCAGCTCCCCCACCTCTACCTCCAGCTCCCCCCACCTCTACCTCCAGCTCCCCCCACCTCTACCTCCAGCTCCCCCCCCCTTACCTCCAGCTCCCCCCACCTCTACCTCCAGCTCCCCCACCTCTACCTCCAGCTCCCCCCACCTCTACCTCCAGCTCCCCACCTCTACCTTCAGCTCCCCCCACCTCTACCTCCAGCTCCCCACCTCTACCTCCAGCTCCCCCACCTCTACCTCCAGCTCCCCCCACCTCTACCTCCAGCTCCCCACCTCTACCTTCAGCTCCCCCACCTCTGACCCCCATCCTGAGCTATGGCATATGTATATCCTCAACACATCATGATGATAAATAAGCAATAATAACTAAATTAATAATTAATAACTTTGTTGTCTGGGGGTCAATATAAGTATAAAAGGGATATAGACACTACTAAGCGGTCCATCCCATGGTTCCAGGGACCCGTGACCACTGGAGGAGGTCCGTATTGGTTTCTGGTTACAATCAAAATACCCAACATAACCTTTGTGTCAACTCACAGTTTGAGAGGTGTCAGGACATCATGACAGGCAAAGCACAACACTTCACATAATGGAGGGCAGGAAGCAGGAAAAAAGGCAGGGGACAATGTCGAGGCTAGATACAGCCCACAAGGGGCAATGACCCAGTAGCCTCCTGCTAGACCTTACCTATTGTCTCAGTGACTTCTCTGTTACTGTCGTTAGACACCCTGGCCCAGGCACTTTACAGGAAAAAGGGCTTATTTGGGGCTTTCGGTTTCCGAGGATTAGAGTCCATGGCCATTGTGGCAGGAGGATGGCAGCAGGCAGACAGACATGGTGCCTCAGTAGCAGCTAGGAAATCACATCAGAGCACAAAGGCAGAGAGAGCCAACCGGGAATTGTGGAGTCCTTTTGAAACCTCAAAGCCAGGGACACACCTCTCCGAGAAAGCCACACCTCCTAATCCTTCCCAGACTTTTCTACCAAATGGGGACCAGGTGTTCCAATACACGAGCCTATGGGGGCCACTGTTCGGATGGCCACACCTCTTCCTACCTTCTCCTGATAATGCCGTCCTGTTACAGATCCAGCAGGGATTGGTTCCTTCCTTAGACCAGAACCCAGAAAGTATTTGCTGTCTATAATCTAGATGCTTCTCAAGGCTGTCCAGATAAATGTTAACATGAACCGTCACTGCGAGGATGTGGTGGCACACCCTTTTAATTACCAGAGGTGGAACTCTGTGAGTTCAACACCACCTTGGTCTACATAGGGAGTTCCAGGACATCCAGAGCTACATAATAGAGAAAACTTGTCTCAAAAGATAAAAAGACTAATGATCACGGGCTGTGCCTGCGTGACGTCCCTCTGGTGTGTCTTGGAGCCCCACTTCCTTCAGGACATAGTGGAGTTGGGCAAGTGCTGCAATTCCCCAGCACTACCTCCTCCCGGGCAAGCCACTTCTGCTGTCACGGGTGTCCACTTCTTGGGAGTTCCCAGCCTCAAGCCTGGTGGCAAGGTAGGAGCGATCAGGCAGGGGCCCCACCACGAGGTGCTTCAGGGAGCATTCCCAAATGGTGTCCTTGAGAGGTGCTGGTGTGGCAACACCAGCCAAGGATCTCTCTAACTTTACATGCTACGGTTAGCCCCTCTGCCAAAAACGGCCCAGTGGGAATGGGAGCTGGCCAAGACACTCGAGGGCAGAATGGGTCCCAAGGGATCTGGTTAAAGGGACAAGGTCCATGGGATGGTAAAAGACTAAGGTTTGGGCTGGAGAGATGGCTCAGAGGTTAAGAGCACTGGCTGCTCTTCCAGAGGTCCTGAGTTCAATTCCTAGCAACCACATGGTGGCTCACAACCATCTATGATGAGATCTGGTGCCCTCTTCTGGTGGGCAGGCACACATGCAGGCAGAGCACTGTAACATAATAAATAAATATTTTAATTAAAAAAAAAAAAGACTAAGGTTTTCCCAAGAGCCCTTTTGTTCTTGGGAACCCTAGCATTTGCATCCCAGCCCTCTGTGTACTCCCTGCTGCCATCACCAAGCCCAGCTCACTACAGAGGCACAGTGGCCAGCTACCCACTTGGGACACTGGGACACAATCCTGGGTGCAGCCCAAGGGGTTGCTCAGGCCACAGGTCCCTACTTGACCTCTCACCTGCCTCAGCTCAGGCAGGCACAGACCCAACCTATCACCAGCCCTGCCCAGAGCCCAGGGACTGGGCCTCACACCTGCCAGTAAGGCTGAGGCTCACTTCAGTCGTGTCGATGATTTACCGTGAGCCTGGAAGTGACCCCACGCCTTACTTGTGATGTTGCCCCAGTCCTACCAATGGCCCCAGAATGTTCAGGAAATCCTCCGATATCGCTAGAAACAGGGAAACTGAGCCGAGGACATTTTCCTGCTTCTGATCGATGGAGCTGAGAGCGCTGTATACACAGGAGTGTCAAAAACCTGGTGCCATTATATGGGTGACATCTGCATACATGAGAGGCATATAGGGGGCGTCCTCTGGGTGCCTGTGGAGGCTGAAGCTCATAGTAGCCATAGGAGGAACCACACAGTGGGAAAATGTGTCCCGCTGGATCCAGCCTTTATTGCTTCAGATACAGACACACTAGAGGGAGACCAACCCAGTCACAGAAGCCACCAAAGGACACTCTAGAAGCTGGGCTCCACACTGGAATGAGAGGCATGGAAGACTCTTGTCCCTCTGCCCCCTGGAAACCAGCAGGCCCCCAGGGAGTGACCGGCGGCAGCTTCAGGGCCCGTGGGGACTAGAAAGAGACCAGGGCTTAGCTAACAGTCCCAAGGGTCTTAATGATGTGGGAGTCAGGAAGCTTCCATGGGGTGAGGGGAGGGTCCTAGGGGGACAGAGTACGGATGGGGTACTTGTCTGCTGGTAGCTATGCAAGGAAGGCACAGGAAAGGGGGTCCCTGAGAGAAGCCACCCTAGCCTTGGGAGCAGATTGAGCGTAACAGGTCCGAATACAGGTAGGGAGATGGTGAGGGTGCAGGTTAGGGCCCCAGGAAGAGGAAAGCCAGAAACGGTAGCAGGCCAGGAAGCAGGGTCCCCGAAAGGCTGGGAGAGAAACTTTTTCCTTCTGTGGCTAAATTCCTCATGGTGTTCTCAATCCATGAGGTGTAGAAGCTGACGTTGGTGTAAACACCTGGCCTCTTGGGCAGAGCACAGTCGGATCCCCAGCTCACCACCCCTGCCTGGATCCAGATGCCATTAACTTCACAGACCAGGGGACCTCCAGAATCACCCTGAGGAGAAAGAAAGGATCCAGAGGTGTTGGGTTTGCCTGAGCCCGCTGCCTTCATTCCACAAATAGGAAGCTGAAGTTCTCCAGCCCAGGCCCACAGAACTCTCCTCATCGTAGCAGACAGGATCGATGAACTGGAAGCTTCTAGAAGGTTGCAGGGGGGTGGGCGATCTGAGAACTGAAGGAGAAGGGGATTCCTAGCAGATGGGACACACAACCAACCGTCTAAATGAAATCCGAACTTCCGCCACAGCCATGTGTTCAGCGCCAAGGGCAGACGGCCGTTTCAGAGCTGCTGATAGCGCTTCTTGCTCTAGCTTGTTTGGTTTTATCTAAAACATCTCTTTGAAGTAAGAATCAAGAGGTATTTGGTAGGAAGGGTGTGTAGAAGATCAAACGAGGAAAGATAAAATCAACGAAGCTTGAAGGTGGCCTGATCCTCCTGAAAACGCAGTCAAAGGCTCTGTTTGGGGGCTGGGGGTGTAATCTGGCCCCAGAAGAAAACTCTCAGGGTAGAGGCAAGGTCACAGCGGTTTCTTTCTCCCTCCCCTTCCCTGCCAACTCTGCTGAGGGTGGAGCCCAAGGCCTTTCCAGCCTTAAGTACAAACTCCACCCCTGACTCGCACCCCCAGCACTGTGATCATACTTATTTTATTTTATTTGTCAGAGGTGAGGCATGTGGGGGGAGGGGTGTACCCGCCTCTGTGTGCACAAAGATGCCGGAAGTCAACATTGGATGTCTTCCTTTATCACTCTCCGTCTTTTTTTTTTTTTTTAATACAGAATCTCTGACTAAACTTGGGAACCTGTATTTTGATTAGACTGTCTGGTCCACAAGCCCCTGGAACCTGCCTGTCTTTGATACTCCCAGCCCCACCCCACCCCACCCCACCCCCTACCTTAGTGATGGGGTTATAGACTTGTGCCATTGTACAAGTCTTTGTTTTGTTTTGTTTTGTTTTGAGACAGGGTTTCTCTGTGTAGCCCTGGCTGTCCTGCACTCACTTTGTAGACTAGGCTGGCCTCGAACTCACAGTGATCCACCTGCCTCTGCTTCCTGAGTGCTGGGATTAAAGGCGTGCACCACCACGCCCAGTCTCTCTCTCTCTCTCTTTTTTTAATTATCTTTAACAACTCTCATGCTCATGAGATTTATTGGGAGGCTCAGGATGTAGAGGGAGGGATCCAGATCTGGCTGCCCCTGCTCCCAAGAGAGGACATTCCTTTTTTTTTTTTTTTTTTTTTTTTTTTTTTGAGACAGGGTTTCTCTGTGTGGCCCTGGCTGTCCTGGACTTGCTTTGTAGACCAGAGACCTGCCTGCCTCTGCCTCCTGGGAGCTGGGATTAAAAGGATGCTCCACCACCTGACCGAACCTAGATTTTTATCTTTTTTTAAAATACATGAGTGCTTAGGACTCAAATTCCTCCTGCTCATGATTCAGGGAATGAACCATCTTCCCAGCCTCTCATTATGTTTATATTTATATGGTATTTGGAAGGGAGACAATGTCTGGGATTCTTTTTATTTTTTTAAGTGTGTATGTGTGCGTGTGCGTGTGCGTGTGCGTGTGCGTGTGTGTGTGTGTGTGTGTGTGTGTGTGTGTGCTGTTTTTAAGACACCCAGCCCTCCTGGAAGGTTCTCGATGTGATCAGGAGTGGAACACCCTGCACCCTGGGGTTGCTGTGAGGTGGTGCTGTCTGGGTATGGCTCACTCACGTTACATGCATCCTTCTTGCCTTCCTCGAAGCCAGCACACAGCATGTCTTCAAAGATGACGGGCCCCACGCTGGAAATGGAGTTCTCCTCATAGTAGGCATTGCAGGTCTGGGCATCAATAAGTGGTACCTGCAACTCCTTCAGGGTGAAGGGTGGTGGGAGTTCTGGCATTGGGAGAGAGCAGAGTTAGGGGAAGGGGACCATCCGTGTCCTCCCAGATCCACGTGGTTGACTTAACCCTGTGGCCAGCGTCATGTCTCCTACTTCTTTAAGCAGGGCTTTGTTTCCCCACATCAAACCCTGAAAGCCTTTCAAAGGTGGTATCCAGGTGTGAGGACATAGATTTGGGGGATGTATGATATTCCTCCCCCAGCTGGGCACACACAGATGTCTGATGGCTCTGTGGGTCTCAGCCTCTCTCAGTCAAGACAGTAGAATGGGACGGACACGGGGTGGGTGGGCACAGGACAAAAGCCAGGAGCCTACACCTGGCCTGCTGGACCCTGGCCAGTGGTCAAGTCGCATCCGTCGCATGACCCTACTATTTCCAGCATTCCAAACAGCAAGTCAAAGGTGATTTAAGGGCCGAGTGGGTTAAATAATGTGGCCCCAGATCCATGTCTACCCAAAACCTCAGGATGTAACCTTATCAATGAACAGGAAACCTGCGGATGTGATTGGCTAAGATGGGTAGATCAGAATGAAGGGCTCTTAACAGACACAGTAGGAGACCTGGGGAGACACATGGCAGCGGAGGTCTGTGTGAACCCCAAGGCCAAGGCTGGAATGATGCACCTTAAGAAGCAAGGATCCCCCAGCCCTCCCTGGAGCCCCGAAAGGTTTGAAGCCCTTCTGGTCTCCTGAACGGAGAGTGAGCACCTATCTGATTTAACCATCAGCCTCAGGACACTAAGGCGAGATAAGATCACAAGTACAAAGACAGTGGTGAGGGCCATGCTGATGACGGTGGAAAACGGAAATGCCTCAGAAAGCGTCGTCATGCCGTGTACCTCTGTCCTGAACCCCACCAGGTCAGCACTCCGGAGAGCTCACCGACCAGAGGAAGAACCCGGGCCCCATTAGATAGTGAAGGCTGCCCAGTCAAAAGCGATCCCTTGGCAAACTGGGCATGGGGGTGCACACCTTTAATCCCAACACTCTGGAGGCAGAGGCAGGCAGATTGATGTGATTTCAAGGCCAGCCTGGTCTCTACAAAGTGAGTCCAGGGCAGCCAAGGCTACACAGAGAGACCCTGTCTCAGAAAACCAAAACCAAAATAAAACAAACAAAGTGAGTCTGGGACAACCAAGGCTACACAGAGAAACCCTGTCTGGGGGAGGAGGGCAGGGAATCCCTTGGCAAACACTGTCCACAAGGGCCTTGGTAGTGAAGATGGCCAGAAGTTTGTAATACAGGCTGGGTTGGCAATTCCTTAGCCCATTGCTGCATGTAACACTATCTTTCTGGTTATTGGATACTAGGAGGACAAGCGAGTGTGGCAATGTTTTAACGCACCCTCTGTGGTGGACATTCTTTGCATAGACTTTATATAAGTCCTGTCTGAGCGTTGGGGCTGGCCCTAGGGAAGACCAGCCCTTCCACTCTCCCACTGCCCTAACATCCTTACTTTGATTTGTGCCAATATGCCCCCAGCCAGTGACCCAGCACAAGGTGTCAGGCTCCAGGGATTCTCCAGGTTTCGGGAGGCAGACCGGAAGGATGTAGTTGTTGAAGGAGACGGACGAAGCCAACTGTACAAGGGCAATGTCTCCACTAGTATGCTCGTCTGCTGAATAGCTCGGGTGCTTGATACACTGGGCCACAGCTCTCAGCTCCTTTGGCTCGTTGATCCCAGGGTAGGAAGAGATGGTACCCAACAGTACTGTGTAGGCAGACAGGGGCTGGTCCCTGGAAAGGATGGGAAGGTCAGAGGGTGAAAATGAAAGACAACCTCTATAAAGAGGTCTAAGATTGCTCCTGGGCTTTTCTGGGAGCTAAGCACGCAGAGGCACCCCTTTAAATGGCCACCATTAATGATTATTGTAACCTATAAGGCTACCGTCATTTCCTCCGTTTTCCAGGACAACTAGGAAAGTCAAGTCACTCATGCAAAGGCTACCTGGCTGGTGAGCACGGTAGTCAAGACCCTGGATCTGGGGAGATGGGTCAGTGTGTGAGAACACTCGCAGTACAAGCAATGAAGACCAACCAACCCGGTATACACAACAGAGGACACTCAAAAAGCAAAGGGAAAAGTAAAGACTGATGCCTAAAGTTGTCCTCAGACCCTCACACACTCACTGTGGCATGTCTGTGCCCACACTCATACACAGTCATGAACACATACTTTATATACGCACACATACTTACACAAAGACCTTGGGTGTTCAAGGGCTGTTTTGGGAACTCTGTGTGTGTGTGTGTGTGTCTGTGTATGTCTGTGTGTGTGTGTGTGTGTGTCTATATCTGTGTGTGTGTGTGTCTGTGTCTATGTGTGTGCCTATGTCTGTGTCTGTGTGTCTGTGTGTGTATCTGTGTGTGTGTCAGTGTCTGTGTGTGTATGTTTGTGTGTCTGTGTCTGTGTGTGTGCATGTGTGTCTGTGTGTGTATGTGTGTGGCTGTGGCTGTGTTTGTGTCTGTGTGTGTGTCTGTGTCTATGTGTCTATGTGTGTGTGTGTCTATGTGTGTGTGTGTCTGTGTCTGTGTCTGCGTCTATGTGTCTATGTGTGTGTGTATGTGGCTGTGGCTGTGTTTGTGGCTATGGCTGTGTGTGTGTCTGTGGCTGTGCGTGTGTGTCTGTGTCTGTGTATGTGTGTGTGTCTGTGTCTATGTGTCTATGTGTGTGTCTGTGTCTATGTGTGTGTGGCTGTGGCTGTGTTTGTGGCTGTGACTGTGTGTGTGGCTGTGGCTGTGCGTGTGTGTCTGTGTCTGTGTATGTGTCTGTGTCTATGTATCTATGTGTGTGGCTGTGGCTGTGTGTGGCTGTGTCTGTGTGTGTGTGTGTGTGTGTCTGTGTGTGTATGTCTGTGTGTCTGTATCTGTGTGTATGTGTGTGGCTGTGGCTGTGTTTTTATCTGTGTGTGTGGCTGTGTCTATGTGTCTATGTGTGTGGCTGTGGCTGTGGCTGTGTGTGTGGCTATGTATGGCTGTGTGTGTGTGTGTGTGTGTGTGTGTGTGTGTGTGTGTGTGTCTGTGTATAGCTGTGTCTGTGTGTATGGCTGTGTCTGTGTGTGTGTGTGTGTGTGTGTGTGTCTGTGTATGGCTGTGTCTGTGTGTGTGTGTGTGCGTGTGTGTGTGTGTGGCTGTGTCTGCCATGCTCCTGTGCCTGTACAGAAAATATAGTATAATGTCAGATGTCCTGCTCTATTTCGCTTGTCCTTGAGACAGGGTTTCTCACAGAAGCTAGAGCTATGCTAGAGGTCAGCAGCCTCCAGCCATCTTCCTATTTCCACACACACCCCCAGTACTGGCCACACCTAGCTTTTTACACGAACTTAGGCAGAGGGTTTGAACCCAGGTCCCCACGCTTGTATAACAAGCCCTCTGACCTTCTGAACCATCCCCACCACCCAAGACTTGATTCTTGGGAATAAGAAGACTGGGTGATTGACCCACCAGAGACAGGTAAACAACCTGCATGGGTTAACTGGGAGATATAAAAAGACATAGCCTTGTGGCATCTCCTGCCATAGCAGGCAGAGGCTGTGGTTCAAATGGAGAAATAAGGGCTTCTGGAAAGAATGTAGGGGTGACAGTACAGCTGTCCCCAGGCCACATGACCCTTGGGGAGACACTCACTGGCTGAAGCAGTGGGCAGCGGTCAGCACCCAGTCCTCGGCAATCAGGGAGCCCCCACACACGTGCTCCTGATGTTCCCTCACGCTGACCTGCCAAGGCCACTGGCCCAGCTGAGCATCCTGCCCTGACACGATGCGGCCCGATGGCCTGGGACGTCCACATACTGCAAGGAATCGGGAGAACTGGTTGACACGTGGCTACTCCGCCCTCCCCTAAACCCTCAAACCGGGCTCATTTGTCACAAGCCCCTGAGAATCTGACCAGTGTGGGCCAGAGGATGTTCCCCCAGTGCCTGACTCCTAACAGCACCTGCCTGAAATAAGGCCAGAAGGTACCGGGATCAGACAGTTCTCTGGCTCTGCCTCCTGTAATCTCAGCCCTTGAAGACTGAGGCAGGAGGATCAGGAGTTCAAAATCAGCTTTGACTGTGCAATAAAGTGGAGGCCAGTCTGGGGCTACAGTGAGACCCAGGCTCAAAGCTAAAAGAAACAGAATAAAACTAAAGCAAAACAAAACCAAAACCAGCAACAGCAACAAAACCTACATTCTGTGTCTCTTCTGAAGCACCTGTTCCCTATCCCCAACCCCTTACCTAAATCCAGGTTAATTCCACTCCTGTCTGTCCTAGGAGATGGACTGTAGAAGTCGGCTGTGCTGTTCTCGCTCCCCAAAAGGGCTCCAGGAAAGAGGATAAATAGGATGGCGGGCAAGGCCAGCTCCATGATGCACCTGCTGGGGTCCAGACACTCCAGGAAGGAGGAAGGTGACTGCAGGCAGCTCTGGCGTGGCTGCTGCTGGACTTGCCCTGGGGTGGGGCTCAGCCTCCACACCTGCCCTGCAGCCTTGGGAGAGGCCCAGCACCGCCACAGTTCCTGGACACAGAGGCCCTGGCTTCCCTATATGTTGCATGCTCTGGAGTCCTTTGGTCCTCCTCTTTCAAATCCAAGAGCCACAGTACCTACAACCCACATCTTTTATCGATGCAGGGCCATTGATTGTATAGTGTGCCTGGCACTGTACCAACGACATGTGGCACCCTCACTGTCCACCAGAGGGCAGTGTGGGCCTGGCTCTTTGGCTCCATGGGGGCTTCTAAGAGCTTGTGCAGTCAGAAGAGCTTGACAGCGTTGGCCTGGTGCAGGAGGTATGCAGGCATCCTTTCAGACGCCTGTGGTATTTGTCTTCTCCAGAAGCTCCTATTCTGTTCTCTACCCTCCACTCCGTCTCTAGGCAACTGCTTCCAAGAAGGCGTTGTCTGAAGGGCTCACCGGCCAACCGAACACCCCAAGGACCCCACTGAAATAGAAATCGTGTGCAGCGATTAGTACGTCACCAGCTGTAGTGTGACTCTAGTCAGTGTAAAATAGCCCTTGTGCTTCAGAACACTAGCCTTGGATCCTGTCTTGTCAGATTTTAAAATCGCAACATACATTTTTTTTTTATCCCGTGTGCAATGTGTTCACCAATATATTTATAATTTAAAAGAAAAACTAAAATAAAGGTAGAGTGCCTGCTTAGCATGCGTGAAGCTCGGTACTGGGGCACCCCTAGAGCAGGTGTAGACAGTACAGGACATCCCTACAGTTCCAGTGCAGGAGGGAGAGAAAAGTGAATCAAAAGTTCAGAGTCAGTGGGGGGGGGGGGGAGTTGGGGGTGGAGAGTTGGGGGCGGTGCACGCCTTTAATCCCAGCACTCGGGAGACAGAGCCTGGAGGATCTCTGAGTTCCAGGCCAGCCTGGTCTACAGAGCGAGTCCAGGACAGCCAGGGCTGTTACACAGAGAAACCTTGTCTTGAAAAACAAACAAACAAACGTTTAGAGTCATCCTAGGCCACAACAGTGAGTTTGAGGCTGTGGCGGTTTGAAGACGGGTCCCCATAGGCTCTTATATCTGAATGCTTGGTCTCCAGTTGGTGCAACTATTTGAGGAGAATAAAGGGTTGTGGCCATGTTAGAGGGGGTATGTCACTGGGGGGGGGTGTTGGGTTTGGTTGTTTTCTTTTTAAGATTTTATTTATTTATTTACATATTTGTTTATTTATTATGTATCCAGTGTTCTACCTGCATATAATGTCTGCAGGCCAGAAGGGGGCACCAGATCTCATTATGGATGGTTGTGAGCCACCATCTGGTTTCTGGGAATTGAACTCAGAACCTCTGGAAGAGCAGCCAGTGAGTGCTCTTAACCTCTGACCCATCTCTCCAGCCCCGGGTATTGAGGTTTCAGTAGTCTACTCTAGGCCAGTGTTCTCTTGGCCTGCTGTCTGTGGATCAGGATGTAAAGCTGTCACCTACTGCCCACCACTATGCCTGCCCACTGTCACCAGGATGACCATATACTGATCCTCTGAAACTGGAAGGCAGCCCCCCCCCAAACGCTTTTGTGCTGGCTAGCCAGAATGACAGCACACACCTGTAATCTTAGTGTTGGGGAGGCAGCGACAGATCACTCACTGGAGCTTGCTGGCCAGCTGCTGTCAGCAAAAGCCAAGGCTCCACAGAGAGGTTCTGTCTCAACACAAACAAACCAGGGTAGAGAGATGGAGAGCCGGCTCAGTAGTTAAGCGGCTTGGCGTGGTGCCAATTGCAGACAACCAAGCTCGGGTTCCTCATCTGTAACTTTAGTTCCAGGGGATCCAGAAGGTTCTGGCTTCTGTGGGTGCTGCCTGTATGTGGTAAACATAGGCATGCAGGCAAAACACTCAAGCATATAAAATAAAAATAAATAAATCTTTTTTTTTTCTTTTCCTGAGACAGGGTTTCTCTGTGTGGCCTTGGCTGTCCTGGAACTCGCTCTGTAGACCAGGCTGGCCTCGAACTCACAGCGATCCACCTGCTTCTGCCTCCCGAGTGCTGGGATTAAAGGCGTGCGCCACCACCACCCGGCTAATAAATCTGGAATGAAAGAAGGAAATAAACAAGGTAAGACAGCTCCTGATAAATGACACCTGAAGTTGATTTCTAGCCTCTACATGCACCTGTGCACACACACACACACACACACACACACACACACACACACACACACCTGGTAGGGAGCCCTTCCCTTGGGTTATACAAGCAGTTAGAAATTGCCGCAAGGAGGAAGTACATAGCTGGCAGAGCTGCCTGTGAGTTGAGTCATGCACATCGAGTGTGTCCCGCTGGTGACGCAGCTGCATCTGAGTGACCTGTGTTCTGAGTGACCCCAGTGAACTCACTATGTCACTGAGCTACACTGAGGCTGAATCTTTTCTCTGGCCTGTCATTGGCATCCTGTCCGGATGCAGAGAGAGAGCTGTTATTTTCTTTCCCAGGAAAAGTCACACAATACTCCCCAAGAAAGGGAAAGGAAGGGGAAGGGAGGGCAGGGGGAGGGGGCAGGAGGGGAGGGGAGGGAAGAATTGGGAGTAGGAAAAAGCAGTTGTGTTGGGGAATTCATCCAATACCAGAGGCAATGCCTACACTCTTCATCTTGGTCCTTAGCCCACACACCGCTGTTTCCAGGTACCTGGTTACCCGCTGAGTGTGGTACTGGTAAATATCACTGGCTCTGTGGAAGACTTTACCAGGACATCGAGGAACCGTCAGATCCCTGCTTTCCAAACGTGTCCATATGTTCCTTATTTCAGCAAATGTTACTCAGTTCATCCAGCAAAAGGCCGGCCATCAGGACTGACAACATGTAACACATTGCTAGGTTCCAAGCCAGTGTACCCTCAGGCCTGTCCATGAGCTTTCCTAGGGGTGCTGGCTCAGGGCTGGTGCCTTGGTCCTAGAGAAAGCTGTCAGTACACAAGAGGAGGGTGCATCTAGCACCTGGGCTCTGACAATAAAAGGATGATTGTTGATACACCACATAAAAGAGCGTGCGCTATGAGACCCCGTCAGAAGTCAAGGCTCCCACTCTGCCGCTTCTCCCCTAGGGGGCGCCACCGAGCCTGTAGCGCCAGCTGGCGAAGCTGGAAGGCAGGCTGTAGAGAGGCCGCCATGGCCATGGGTGTACACATCCCGATGCTGCTCCTGGCGTGGCTGCTGGTGTTGGTGGTGCTGGGGGAGCCTGGTGAGCTAAAGAGATTCATTCACCGGCCTGGGGGTGATGGGGGAGTGCGGGGACCTCAGAGGTCCGCTAACGCTCACTTTCTCACCTCCACCCAGGGTCGCATGAAGAAAGCCGGACGTCAGGTGAGGAACCGTGGTCCCCGTGAGCACTAACACATACAGAGGCCGGGCATAAAGAGGTTGCCTCAACTTTTCTGCTCCTCCTCCACAGGTCTTAAGAACACCACGAGCATCAGACTCCTCTCAAGTGACTGACGGGCTCTGTGGAGGGCGGGGTGGACCACGTGGGAAGGGTTCTTGCCTTCAACAAGGCCTCAGGATACCGGAGGAAGCGGGTGGATGGTTACATGGTTCTCCCCAGCCCCTCCCACACACTTGTACCCTAAGGATGCTTCGGGCCTGCCTCCGCTGCTCAGCCAGGTGTCTTCTTTGTCTGTCCCAGTGCCATGTGGCCACCGGAATGAAATTCGGTCACTCATAGTAGGCGGGACAGAATCCGTGCGAGGGCGCTGGCCGTGGCAGGCCAGCCTGCGCCTGAGGAAGTCCCACCACTGCGGAGGAAGCCTTCTCAGCCACCGATGGGTGCTCACGGCTGCACACTGCTTTGGAAAGTGAGTCTGGGATGGCAGAAGTCTGGTAGAGCCACGTGATCTTAAACTGAACCTCCTGACACCCTGCTGAGCGGCAGCTGGCCCCACTCCAATAAGCTTCCCCGTTGCCGCCCATCCCACCCCACCCCGGGTAGGGAACACTGTTCTGATTCTCCCAGGGTGTTTTATTGGAACAAGCCCCATGAGGTTTGGGGTATATTCATTTGTGCCCGGCTTCCCCCCAACCAACCGGATGGAATCAGGAAGGCAGGGGAAGAAGAGGTGGCAGATGTGAGGACCACACCAAGGTTGGTTGGTTTTGAGGTGGTAGAGCCCAAGTTGGCCTTGGACTTTATACCTAGCTGAGGATGACCTTGAACTTCTGAACCTCTTGCCTCTACCTCCTGGCAGGCTGGGATTACAGGCATGCACCGCCATGACTGGTCTATACAATGCTGGAGACCAAACCCAGGGATTCACTCACGCTAAGCAAGCACTCCGTCAACTGAGTTACACACACACACACACACACACACACACACACACACACACACACCGCCCAATGACAAGATGTTTATTCTGTTCTTTCAGGGCCCACAGTAGCCTCTCCGGCGTCTGAGTCCTCTTTGGGTTGCACAGGCATTTCCTTAGTGTCCTTAGGAAGTGGGCCAGGGGTCTTCCTGTTTCTCTCCTCAGAGTGCCAGGAGCAGGGAATCTGGTTATGGCCTGTCTAGGCTTCATTCCTACTGGGGAGTCCTTCGACCCAAGAGAAAGATTCAGTTGCTGGGCAGTGGTGGCGCACGCCTTTAATCCCAGCACTTGGGAGGCAGAGGCAGGTGGATCTCTGTGAATTCGAGGCCAGACTGGTCTACACAGCGAGTCCAAGACAGCCAAGGCTACACAGAGAAACCCTGACTCAAAAAACTTAAAATAATAATAATAATAATAATAATAATAATAATAACAACAACAACAACAATAATAATAATAACAACAACAACAACAATAATAATAATAACAACAACAACAACAACAACAACAACAATAATAATAATAATAATAATAATAATAATAATAATAAAAGAAAGATTCAGTAATGACTGAGGCTCAGCAAATGAGAAGTGTTGGCCCCATGGTGTCACCTCACGGGGATCCGGCCGCCTCACACAGCCTGCATCCTCCCGAGGGTCCTGACAATTCTCTTCATCCTTGCCAGGTTCCTTGATCCAGCAAAGTGGACAGTCCAGCTTGGGCAGCTTACTTCCAAGCCATCTCTCTGGGACAGGAAGGCCTACTCTGGCCGGTACAGGGTAAAAGACATCATCATAAACTCCGAAAACACAAAGAAGTTCCACGACCTCGCCCTGCTGAGGCTGGCCTCCTCGGTCACCTACAACAAGTACATCCAGCCCGTCTGTGTGCGGTCCTCTACCTCCACAGTCCAGCAGCAGCAGCCCAGCTGCTGGGTGACGGGCTGGGGCGTCCTTCAGGAGGACTTAAGTGAGATTAGGGCCAGAGGGGTGGGCGTGAGGGTGGGCTATCTTCGTTGCCTGGTTTAGCCACAGCTAGCTCCCCAAAGCCCTTCTCTGGCCTCCTGCCTGCCTCATTGCTTCTCTCCTTGTTCCCACCTGCAAGGAACTCCCCAATCTTCTGGACAAGGTGTGCATCCAGTGGCCAGGCACACAAGAGAGGGACACTTAGCCGGGCTTGCATTCCCCAGCTAACCGGGACGGGTGCTCAAGGTCTTTCTGACCAGTGTAGTCACAAAGCTGTGAAACTGTCACCATTGTCGCTCAAGTCCTTAACTAGGTGACACTTTAGCTCCCCAGATCAGGCATGTTCAGAGGGCTGAGGCCATGGGCTGTCAGCACTGTCGAATTACAACATTTTCACCGTTACAAAAAGAAAGCCTGTCAACCTGGTCTACCAAGCTAGCTTCAGGCCAGCCAAGGCTACACGAAGAAGCCCCTGTCTGGAAAAACAAGCCAAACCCTCAGTAGACATGGTGGCATAATCCCAGCACTTGGGAAGCGAAGGCCGCAAAGGCAGGGGTTCAAGACTGTTCTAGAACTTCATATCCTGGACTCCATCGCAAGTTTGAGATCAGCCTGGACTACATGTGGGCTTGCCAAAAAAAAAAAAAAAAAAATGAGCTCACCCCACTCCCCACTCTGTCGTTTCTTTCAGCCTCCTCATTCCTCTTGACTCTGTCCCCATTGCTGCCCAGACCTGCTTTGCTTTCTGTCTCCTCCCTAGCTCTGGTTATTCTACACAAATACAACCAGAGAAAATGGCCTTTTCTCTGTTGGGATTCTTTCGCAAGTGGTGTCTTCCATGTTGCCCCCCTGTGGCAGTTTCGGGTACTGCTTCTCTCTCTTTTTAAATTCTAAATTACACACCATTGAGGAACCACCTAAAGAATATACTTTTAATCCCAGCACTCGGGAGGCAGAGACAAGCAGATCTCTGTGAGTTCGAGGCCAGCCTGGTCTACTGAGAGAGGCTAGGACAGTCAAGGCTCCACAGAGAAACCCTATCTCGGAAAAAAAAAAACATTCATGGAGATTCTGCCCATAAATGGAATACAGTTTGTGGTCCTATGGCTTTTTAAAAATACTATCCCATCTTTAAGGTTCATCCTTTTTTCTTTCAAGCTAGACTGCCTTTATTTCTTTCTTTTAAAAAAATTATATTCATTTACTCTGTGTGCAGAGGCCTGCCTCTGCCTCCTGAGTGCTAGGATTAAAGTATGCCTAACCAGCCAGGTGTGTGTGTGTGTGTGTGTGTGTGTGTGTGTGTGTGTGTGTGTGTGTGTGTGTTGTATTGTGTATTGTGTGTACTGTTTGTGTGTTTGTATATGTAGGTTGTGGGTGGTATGAGTGTATATTTAGTGTTTGTGTGTGTGTGTATGTATATGTTATATGTGCTACATATGAGTGTGTTGTAAAGGAATGTTAATTCAGAAAGAGATCACATCCAAAGATCTTCTAGGTCTGTGTGATCTGGCTGGAATACAGACACGCCTTTAATCCAGGAGACAGAGGTAAACAGATTTGAGTTCAAGGCCAGCCTGGTATAGAGCAAGTATCAGGTAAAGAAAAGCTTAGGTCCAGGCATGGTGTTTCGTGCCTTTAATCCCAAACGGAGGTAAAGTTAGTTTGTAGAAGGAAGCACCCATGTTTGAAAGTGATGTCTAATTGAGTGGCAGAAAAGGTGACGAATCAGAGAAGATTTGACAGAACAGGATACACCCAACTCTCATGAGAAGAGAGAGGAAAGGGAAGCTACTTAAGAGGCAATTTTACATAGAGAGGAGGCGGTTTTACCAGGACCGTAACAGAGAGATGGGTATGTGTATGTACCTGTGTTTGTGTGTGTGTGTGTGCCTGAGTATGGATATGTGTGTGCCCGAGAGAGAGAGTGCACCATATGCATGCATGACCTCCGCCCACAGAGGTCAGAAGAGGCAGCAGATCCCCTGGTAATAGTCACAGGCAACTGTGGGTCTCCGTGTGGATCCTGGGAACTAAACCTTGGTCCTCTGCAAAAACACTAAGAGCTCTTAAAACAGCTTTCCAGCCCAGCCCAAGAACAGTTTAAAGACAATGTTTTGCTTTGTAGCCTAGGCTGGCCTCAAACTCACAATCCTGTCACCTCGGTGCTGAGGTCCTGGGCATGCACCACCAAGTCTTGTGAATTTGGGAATTCCCGTCTTGGGTCCTGTGTTGCCAAACTGTCTCAGCATCCCTAGCCTGTCTCCACCTGTGCTGCTGGCACACTCAGGGGCCAGCCCTTCCAGGGCAGAGATAGAGGAAAGGGGGGGGGGGGGGCTCAGGGGAGCTTCAGCATTTATCTACCCATTGTCCTACTGTCCTTCTGTCCTTCTGTCCTTCTGTCATACTGGATTGTCCATGGTGTGGGGTGACAGTAGAGGTGACCATAATGCTGTGCCCTGTCTCTGTCCTACCCCCAGAACCTCTGCCACCACCCTACCACCTCCGAGAAGTGCAGGTCACCGTCCTGAACAACAGCAGGTGCTATGAACTGTTCAGGAGGGTTTTTTTCCACCTCTTCATCAGCAGTGATGTGGTCTGCGCCGGCGCTGAGGATGGAAGCGCGGACACCTGCAGGGTGAGTATGCCCGCCCCTCTGAGGAAGCCTGCTCTCCCTCACCGCAGGCCTGAGAGCTCCCTTCACGACTGCCACCAGCCTGTCCTCAGGGTTCACCCATGGGAAGTCACATGCAGCCGTTAGTTACCCAGCCCGTAAACACACCTCTCATCTTCCATTTGTGATATTTTCCCGTCATCCCTGAGGGTCCCGCCTCCCCCAGAGGTAGGAACCATGGCCCTACTTTTCTGATGATGAAGCGAGGCCAAGGCTGTGCGGTTGCCTTGGAGGAGAAGTAGGATTCTGCTTCTCCCCAACAGTGTTCCCTGCCCTCCCCACCCCCCTTCTCCTGCCCCACCTACCGCACCCTCAGGCTCACCCATGCTGCCCCTCAGGGTGACTCAGGAGGTCCTCTGGTCTGCAACATGGATGGACTCTGGTATCAGATTGGGGTCGTGAGCTGGGGAGTAGGCTGTGGGCGGCCCAGCCTGCCTGGCGTCTACACCAATGTGACTCGGCACTACAACTGGATCGAGAGCACCATGACCCTCGGTGGCGCCGTCAGGCGTGAGCTGGCCCCGCCCCTGCTGTTTCTCACTCTGCACTGGGCTCACTGGCTTTTGAGGCCCACCTGAACCTATGAAGCTGCAGCTTTGGGCCCAGAGCATCACTGCACCTCCCCGGGCTCAGGACATTCAGTATAGGGTAGCAGCTGTTGTCCATCTCCTTTGCCAATAAACTCTTACGCATATCTGAGTCGGCACTTTTCAGGACATTATGGGGACCTTGTGCCTTCCTGGACACTTCCCAGTGTTCACCATGAGTGGTCCAGGCCAGGACCCATGATAGCTTGTCTAGGCTTTGGCTGCAGACAGCGGATCTGTCAGTGACTGTAGAGTGGAGAGTGGAGCCCCAGCCCACCCCCTGACCCCCACAGCACCCTGAAAAGCTCCCCCGGCCACCCACCCCAGAGCTCTGCTCATGTGAAGCTGAGATTCCTGACTATAAGCAGTGTAGAATCTCAGAAGAAACCAGTGTCCACTTAGAGCTGTTGTGGCTGTGATAAAACACCAGGGCTGGAGAGACGGCTCAACAATGAAGAGCACTGGCAGCTCTTCCAGAGGTCCTGAGTTCAGTTCCCAGCAACCACATGGTGGCTCACAGCCATCTATAATGAGATTTGACGCCCTCTTCTGGCCTGCAGGTGTACATACAGGCAGAACATTCATATACATAAATAAA
The DNA here is from genome assembly GCF_964271855.1 of Acomys minous. Taxonomy (NCBI): domain Eukaryota; kingdom Metazoa; phylum Chordata; class Mammalia; order Rodentia; family Muridae; genus Acomys; species Acomys minous. The sequence continues at coordinate 41,514,546 of NC_140498.1, forward strand.
TAATTTTTTAAAAAAAACACCAGGGCCAAGCCAAGCAGGGGTCAAAACCACCCTTCTCCCACCACCACCACCACCAAAAAAAACCCACTACAACCAAAACCAACTTGGGGAGGAAAGGATTTATTTCAGCTTACAACTCTCAGGTCACACTCCATCACCGAGGGAAGTCAGGGTAGGAGGCAGAAAGTGAAGCAGAGACCATGGAGGAAGCTTGTTTCTTGTGGCTTGCTCAGCCTGCTTTCTTATAAAATCCAGATCATAAATAATAAAAATAAAAAAATTTTAAAAACCTGATCACCCACCCAGGGATGGCACTGCCAACAGTGAGCTGTACCCTCCACATCAATCATTAATCCACACAATACCCCCAGACATATGTACAAGCAAGTTGTTGTTGTTGTTGTTGTTGTTGTTGTTGTTGTTGTAAGACAAGGTGCCCTGTCTGTCCTGGAACTCACTTCGTAGACCACATTGGCCCCCATCTCAGAGATCTGCCTGCCTCTACCTCCTAAGTGCTGGGATTAAAGTATGCCTAATCAACCAAGCTTGGTGGCACACACCATTAATCCCAGCACTCAGGAGGCAGAGGCAGGTGGATCTATATAAGTTCAAGGCCACCCTGGTCTACAGAGTGGGTTCCAGGACAGCCAAGACTACACAGAGGAACCCCACCTAAAAAAAAAAAAAAAAGGTTAAAGTACAGGGCTGGAGAGATGGCTCAGAGGTTAAGGGCACTGACTGCTCCTCCAGAGGTCCTGAGTTCAATTCCCAGCAACTACATGGTGGCTCACAACCATCTATAATGTAGCCTGATGCCCTCTTCTGGCTTTCAGGTGTATGTGTAGGCAGAGCACTGTATGCATAGTAATAAATATATCTTTTTAAAAAAAAGAATAAAGTATACCTAGTCAAATCTTAATTTTCCTTCTTACTACACATGTTCAGGTTTGTGTCACCTTGACAAAAGCCACCAGCCTGCTGAGCAGAAAGCAGAATGGGAGTTTGTTTGTTTGTTTTCTTTGTTTGTTTTTGGAGGTGGGTGTGGCTGGTTGGTTTGGGGTTTTTTGTTGTTTTTGGTTTTTCGAGACAGGGTTTCTCTGGGTAGCCCTGGCTGTCCTCAACTCACTTTGTAGACCAGGCTGGCCTCGAACTCACAGCGATCTGCCTGCCTCTGCCTCCCGAGTGCTGGGATTAAAGGTGTGCGCCCCCAAGCCTGACAGCCTTCCTTTCAAAAACTAAAAATAAATAAAGGGTGAAAGAGATGACTCAGCAGTTAAGAACACCGAAGGCATTTCCAGAGTACTTGGATTCAATTCCCAGCCCCCACATGCCGGCTCACAGCTGTCTGTAACTACAGGCCTTCAGCATTTCTTCTGTTTTATCAGTCTTGTTTTAAATATCTTTATATAAAAGGATTATTGGCCAAAAGTGATGGCTCAAGACCTTTAACCTTGGCACTCCAGAGGCAGAAGCAGGTAGATCTTATGAGTTCAACGCCAGCCTGATCTCCATAGTGAGTTGGGCCAGGCAGGATTACCCAATGAGACCTGGTCGAAAGGCAAAAACAAAAAACACCGTTGTGTCTAAATAGACATCCTTTGCACAGACTTTGTCAGTTGGCACCATTCTTCTGTTGTTTTGTTCTTGTTTCCAGTGACAGGATTTCTCTGTGTGACCATGGCTGGAACTCACTCTGTAGACTAGCCTGGCCGCAAACTCAAGAGATCCCCCTGCCTCTGCCTCCCTAGTGCGGGGACTAAAAGGCGTGTGCCGCCACCACCCAGCTAATCGGTGGCATTCTTGACCTCTGGCAGACCAGAGATGTGAACCAGGCTTCAGGGACAGGACCACCATGTCCTTACCTTGTCCCTTTAATTTTCTCTGTTTCTCTGCCCTGCCGCAGACCCTCTCTCCTGTTAGTGCAACACGAACGATACTATAGACTGATGATGCCTCCAGACTGCTCTAAGACTGCCGAGCCTGGGGCCGGGGAGTGACGGGCAGAACTCCTAACCACAGCCCACACCTGAGTGTTCGCCGTCACACCAGCACCACGTGCTCCTGGTCTCACCGTGGCCCACGTGCCTCACCGTGGGATCAGGCCTTAGCTGCATGTGGCTTGTTGAGGACATGCGGTGCTGTTTCTCAGCGCAGTGGTAACCGGAAGACTGAGTTGGACAGGGAGACGGGCTCAGCACACCGTCTGCGCCTCCACTTGGGTAGGGTTTGAGGGTATGCGCTTCCTTCTCTGAGGTTCAGACGTCCAACATTCAAACAGCTGGAGGCTTTTCCCTCAACTGAACCAAATTCTCAGAGAGAGAGAACTCATCTCCTTGCTCGGTGTATCTCACGTCTCGGTGTCCTCCAGTTTTGCCCCGTCACTCCAGGCTGCAGCTTTCAGGCCCTGTGCCAGATGGCACGCCCACCTAACTTGCAAAGTTTGGTCCATGACCCCATAGGTGACCGTATGCTCTCAGGTCGCTCCCAACCCTACTAGTCCTTATTAACCTTTTTAAGAGCCCCGGACACCGCTTCACCGTCTAGGGGCAGCCAGACCTGGAGCCACAGAAGATCCCAGAGGCTGGAGGAGGATGGGCACACTCGTCTTCCGCTCCTCCTGCACTTTTATAGGATTTGCCACATGCCTGGCCCTGCTCCAGGCTCTGCACGGTTCACCCAGCTAATCTTCATAACAGCCAAGTGGCCGGCTTTATAGATGAGAAAAGTGGGGTGTGCAGGAAGTTGAGTAACTCCACTGAGGGCTCAGCATTGGAGGGAGGATACGCCAAAGCCAAACTCCAGAGAGGTGAGCCAGTGGATCGGTACCACCATCACCACCCCGCCCTCCCTCCCTCCCTCCTCCCTCCCTTCTCTTCTCTTCTCTTCTCTTTTCTTCTCTCTCTCTCTCTCTCTCTCTCTCTCTCTCTCTCTCTCTCTCGTGCTGGGGGTCAAATCTAGGGCCTCAAATAAGAGAGCGCTCTACCGCTGAGTTATCCACCCCCAGCAAATACGAGGGTTTTGTTTTTTGGAGACAAGGTCTCATGTATCCCAGGCTGACGTCAGACCTGCTATGTGGCCAAGGATTATCTTGATCTTGTGATCCTCCTGACTCCGTCGCTGAAAGTGCTGGACTATGGGTGTGTGCCACCACACTCAGTTCATGTCACCCCGGGTTAAAATGCTAAAATGCGTGGTCTTGTGCATGTATGGAGGGAAGCGCTCTGTCATCTTAGTCACATTTTATTTGTTTGCTTTCTCGAGACAGGGTTTTCTGTGTAGCCTTGGCTGCCCTGGGCTCACTTTGTAGACCAGGCTGGCCTTGAAATCACAGCAATCCACCTGCCTCTGCCTACCGAGTGCTGGCTTTCCTGGCTCTCCTGGCTCTCAAATGTGGGTTTTAAATTTGGTCTTTGAGCAGAAGCCAAGGCTGAAGGCTGGCTTCCCCCACACACTCAAGCACTGAGCTACAACAGTGTCCTTTTCTCTATATCTCCGCCTTGCCTTCAGCCTGTGGTCTTGCTCACCCTTTTCCTCTTACTCCCAGTTCTTTAGTGCCAGCTCTGTATTAAGCCCGGTTCTACTCAATGGAAACTGTCTTAGAATGAATGTACTCCCTCCTTTATTGGCTTTTCATGACTATAACAAAATACCAGAAACAGGTTAACTTTATAAATAAGAGAGGTTTCTTATCTCATAGTTTTACAGATCCAAAGGCAAGGCATAGGCATCAGGTCAGTACTGTGTTCTTTGCTCTATCCTGGCTACCCCCAAACCAAAGAGCACACTGTTCCCCAGTGTAGTGCAGAGTGCTGCTGTGGCCAAAGGGTTGTAGCAGCTTGAAACTGGCTGTTCTCTACTCCAAGCTCATACAGGCTGGGATTTAGAAGGGACTGGCCAGGTTGGGCTCTGTGTGCAGTCGGCTGCAGGCCTGAGGTCTAGGGTGTGGGTCCGGGGTCTGAGCCTCCTTGTGGGGCCAGTTAGCCTGGTTGAGCTGGAATTACTGATCAGAACAATAAAGCTCGGAAGCTCCAGCGAGCAGATTTCACAAGGCAGCAGGATCGGGTTTAGAGATGAGCTGCCAGGCATCTTCTGGAGCTTCCTGGCCTAACCGCAGCTCCCCCGAGGCCCGCCCCATGCCCCTTCTCAGCACCTGGTATCCTTTTCCTGCACCTCTTAAGTTCTGCTCAAAGCATCTTTGTTTGAGGCTGTTCAGGTGAGGCCACGGCTCCGCCTTGGCCTTGTTAATTACTGGGGCCTCCACCCCCCTCTGTCTTTTAAGCCCCCAGGCTCTCCCCTGGCCCCAGTCATCAGAGAGAAGACCCAGGCTTCAAGGGTGAGAGCTGGGCCCAAGGGCTGCTAAGAATCACTGTTGGGGACCAGAGGGTGAGGCTCCAGGGTTTCCTACTGAGGCCTAAGGTGCCCAGATCTCAGAAGTTAGGCATGTTTGGTCAGGTTGGTTACATGGAGTCTAAGGCAGAGGTAGAGGGGTAGAGTCTGGGCTGCAGGAATAGCTCCAGGACCACGCAGAAAGTAATGGCAGACAAAACAGCCATGGAGGTACAGGGCTGGTTGGGACGGGCTCCTCTCTGCCCCTTGCCGCCTCCAGACCAGAGACCAAGACCTGAGAAGTGCTACCTGCACCCAGGCCAGACCTGAAGGGAGAATGAAAGATGCTGCTCGCCTCCAGCTCCTGCTCCTCTTAGTGCTGGGTGAGTGAGCGTCAGGGCCAGGGTGCTTCCATGGAGCTGCCTACCTCGCCTCTCCCAGAGCACCACGGGGCATCTGATCTTTACTCCAAGGCACGGAGTCTCTCTGGCACCGACCTTGAAAGACTCTCCAAATCTGAGTATGCTGTAGGTAGGTAGTGCCTAAATTCCACTCCCTCCTCCCAGCGCTCTGGGGGAGGGTGATGGAGGCTGCCAATGGCATGCAAGCTTGGCATGAGGTCAGTGTAACAAATATGTCCTACCTCCTACCTAATCTCTGACCCAGGCTCTGTTACCTGGCACCAAATCCCTAATCTAGCGCCTTGCCTGTTTCCTCCTGCAGGAGCCGGGATGCAGGAGTGTGCAGGTAAGGAAGCCTGAAAACCCGCTTCCTCCTCAGGTTGGCCCTGTCCCCCCTTCCTAGACCCCAAGTCGCAGCCAACCCTCACTGCCAACTTTTCCCATCATAGCCTGTGGGCAGCCCCGCATGTCCAGTCGGATCGTTGGGGGCCGGGATGCTCGGGATGGAGAGTGGCCATGGCAAGCAAGCATCCAGCACCGTAGAGCCCACATCTGTGGAGGGTCGCTCATTGCACCCCAGTGGGTGTTGACAGCAGCTCACTGCTTCCCTAGGTCAGTGCTCACTCCAGCTCCAGGAAAAACAAGGCCTGAGGGAAAGCGCAGGTGCTGCCTGGGGGGTGTGGGCGGTGCCGGCTTCTGGAGGCCCCACGGTCCAGGTATTGCCAGCGGCCCGTATGTTTACTCTACAGACGGGTAGTGCCATCAGAGTACAGTGTGCTCCTGGGAGCATTGAGTCTGGGCATGACATCATCCCACGAGCTCTTGGTTCCCGTGCGGCGGGTGCTGCTGCCGCCTGACTACTCTGAGGATGAGGCCCGCGGTGATCTGGCACTGCTGCAGCTGCGTCACCCAGTGTCCCTGAGTGCCCGCATCCAGCCTGTCTGCCTGCCTGCACCAGGCTCCCATCCACCACCAGGGTCTCCATGCTGGGTCACTGGCTGGGGTAGCCTCAGCCCAGGCGGTAAAACATATAGTCAGACTGTGGGTACATCGGGGCACCCCTTTTTCCTCCATCTGACTGCGAGTCCTGGCCTATCACAGTCCCAGTATGGGACCCAGCACCATGGAAGCCCAAACCTCCCATCTACTCAGATTCAAGGAGTCCTGGTTTACAAGTCAGACCCTCCCACTCGCCTTTTCCCACTGAGCCCCACTTCAAACTGTCCACTCACCTGATTCTCAGATCTCTTCCTCTTCCCTCAGTACCACTCCCAGAGGGGCGACCCTTGCAAGGAGTGAGGGTGCCACTGATGGACTCTCGAGCCTGTGACCGCCTCTACCACCTGGGTGCCAATGTGCCCCAGGATGAGCGCATAGTACTACCAGGGAACGTCTGTGCTGGCTACCGCAGGGGCCACAAGGATGCCTGCCAGGTGTGTCTCGCTAACCCACAGCCTCTGGAATTGGTTCCCTAGCTGCCTAACCGCCCTAGAACCCAGGACCCGGGAGGTTGCAGACCTCTAACCTAAAGCCGCTACCCCGGGGAACTGGAACTAGGAAAGTGGCCTCGAAAGAAGGCCTAAGCTCACCTTTTTTCCTGCAGGGAGACTCTGGAGGGCCCCTGACCTGTATGGAGTCCGGCCGCTGGGTCCTGGTGGGGGTAGTGAGCTGGGGCAAGGGCTGTGCCCTGCCCAACCGTCCAGGTGTCTATACCAACGTGGCCAAGTATAGTCCTTGGATCCAGGCCCGCCTGAACCTCTGATGTTGGTGGGGTTTGAGAAGACGAATCCAGAGCTTCCTGGCCCATCTTGAACTCTTCTGCTTTCTTACATGAAGCTGAAAAGCTAAGAGTCCACCACACACACACACACCACACCCCCCACACCCCTGACACCCCCGCCTCCTCTCCTCCTTTGAGGCTCATATTCTGTCACTGAGGGATTTTTCTGTGAGTCCCACGCATTTACACTTCTGCCCCCTCCTTTTGGCTAGAATTTACTTCCTTCACCTTTAAAGATGGGCAGGCCTGCTGGTGGCTCATCTGGCCGGCGTGCCCTTTGTTTGCTGGAGGAAGTCAGACAGATTGAAAGCCTAAGAAGGACTAAACAGCCGCGACATCTCCTTTGCTGGTTTTGAATGTCTAGGGGCCAGGCATCGTGAGGACCGCAAGGCACCCACAGCCAGCCGTGAACACCAGGTCTGCCGTGACGTCACCCCCATCTTCTAATCTCTTGCCTTCATGCTGGTTAAGCACCCAACAGAGGACCCAACTGCGCCACCCAAGCTTTTGATCCACAGAGTTTCAATAAATTTATGTTGTTTTAAGCTGCTACCTCGGTGGCGATTTGTTACATGGTCATAAAATCTAGTATATATAGATTTTGCCCAATTGTGATGGAGGCATGCCAGAGGGAAAATAGGCTCGCCTTCTGTGTGTGACATCCCAGGTTCAGGAAGCCTAAGACTACTAACCTCAGTCGATGGAGGTCAGCTCCTACAGTGTCAGGCTGCCAGAGAATTTCTTTTTTTGTTTGTTTGTTTGGGGGTTTTTTTGTTTTCGTTTTTGTTTTTTCAAACAGGGTTTCTCTGTGTTGCCTTGACTGTCCTGGACTCGCTTTGTAGACCAGGCTGGCCTCAAACTCACAGCAATCCACCTGCCTCTGCCTCCCAAGTGCTGGGATTAAAGGTGTGCACCATCATGCCCGGCTGAGAGTCAGAGAATTTCAAAGCCATCTCTTAGGAGTTAACAACGAGGAGACGGGAAATGTGGTGGAAGATGAGCAAAGGCCTGGGTGCGTCTGCTCCCTCCCCACCTTCCTCCTTTCCCCTGGCTTATCTGATGTGCTGTGGATCCACGGAGCTGCACTAGATGACCCCTGGCCCCATGAAAGAGGCTGTGTGGAAGAAGAGCTCAAGGTGGCTTTTCCTGCCCGGGGAGGCTGAGCACAGTCATCTATATAGAGAGCTGGCGTACCTTTGGTGGGGTGGTAAGGGATGAGGGTGCTTGGGATGCTGCATAATTATTGCAGGGCCACCTACAAATAGCCATGTGCACATCAGTGACCGGACCCTGGAGCTCCTGCTGAGAAAACACTGACTGCGCTCAGGATGTACCATGAGTACGTCAGTCCCCACCTCTCTCCACTGCCTCCATCATCCTTGCCCAGGTCAGGCCAGCAATCCTCCAGGAAGCCTACGCGCGTAGTGCATGAGGAAACGCTGAAAGAGAGTGAACAGCCCCAGGGCCTTGGGATGGCCTTGATACAAACCGTAGATCCCAGTCCGGAGAGCCTGGGATTTCTTAGTTATGACCAGGCAGCCAAGGAGAGACTCTAGAAGCAGAGAGCAGGGGTCAGTCAGCTCCTGGCTCCACTACACCCTGTGATACGCAGCTGAGTAAGGGGAGGGAGGAGGCTCTCTGCACCGCTTCATCAAAGACTTGGTTTTCCTATTTGCCAAGTGAGAAAAAATGGTGCCCAAAGTCACAGCTGAGACCCAGTCACAACTGGCAGGGTGGTAGACCAGTGCTTTTCAGGTGTCTTCCGACTTTCTCAGCCTTGCCTGGCCTCTCAGGCCATCCCTGGACTGTCGGTGCATGCTGCTAGCAAGGCACAGATCTCAGGTCTGTGCAGTCTGTGGCACCTTGTCTGACTGACAGCAAGACCAGATGCAGGGTGTGACGCTCCTGCTGAAGCTATCAGAAGCTCTGAGCTGCAGCCTACCCACACCTACCGGCCTCACCACAGGCCTCATCTGCTACTTGACAGGATGGGAGCGTTAGGGGCCAGTGAAGGAAGGGATTTCAGAGGGTTCCTGGCAAGCCAGAGGCTACTAGCTCAAATAACAAATTTTTTTTAAGCTTTTTGGTTTTTCTGTTTTGTTTTGGTGACACCATGCCCAGCTTATTTTTTTGATTTTTCGAGACAGGGTTTCTCTGTGCATGCAGCCTTGGCTGTCCCGGATTCAATTCGTAGACCAGGCTCGAACTCACAGAAACCCACCTGCCTCTGCCTCCTGAGTGCTGGGACTAAAGGCGTTCCCCACTACCGACAGGCTCAAATAACAATGACTAGCCATACCTTAGGAGATGGAAAATGAGGGCTAACACTTGGAGAGGCTCTACAGTACTACTTCAGAAGGCTGAGTTCGGTTGCTAGAGTGCTTTCCTGGCATACATAAAGGCTTAGATTAGATTTTCAGTATCCCATAAAACTGGGCATTACAATGCTACACTTCTATAATCCCAGAACTTCGGAGGTGGATCAGGCTGACCTCGAACTCACAGCATCCGCCTGCCTCTGCCTGCCGAGTGCTGGGCACCACGCCCGGCTACTATTAACACTTTTTAATTGATATACTGGGACTAGGTAGGCAAGCCTACCTAGCTGGTGTTGACAAGACCCAGGCATTGACCCTAATAACTACAGCCCCAGTCTCTAAAAACAATAGCTTCTCTAGCTCCTAAGAGGCCACATAAGCATGCCTGAATTGGACTTAACAAACCAACAGACCCAACCCTGAAGCGAGATGAGGGCAACACCCAGTGGCGATAAAATCCAAAATTATACAACTCCTCAAAATGGCTTTTAAGTTACCCGCTCGCAACCCTATGTGAGCTTGCCCTTTAAATAAGGGTGGGCTGGAGAGATGTCTCAGTGATTATGAGGACTGGCTGCTCTCGCAGGAGCTCTAGCTAGGTTCCATTTAACATCCACATGGGGGCTCACAACCGCCTGTAGTCGCAGTTCCAGAGTACCTGACGCCCTCTTCTGGCCACCCCAAGCACTGCATGCAACTGGTGCATAGTCGTACATCCAGATAAAACACTCATTATAAAAAAAAAAATGGCAGATATGCTTGAATCGCTCTTTCTGATTCTCTCTCTCTCTCTCTCTCTACGTTCCAATTCAAACGTCGCTTGTGCCACAGACCCGTGAGGGCCTCAGCTTTTGCCCATCTACAGCAAAGACACCGAGATGGCGGCCAAGCACATCTAGCCGCTTCCGGATCGCTTAAGATGGCGGCGACGGTGTGGGCGGGGCTGAGAAGACAAGGGGGGCGGGGCCGGGCGGGGCCGCGCGGAGCACGCCGGGCCGCGCTTTGACTGCCGGGAAGGGGCGGAGCGCGGCCGCGCCGGCGCGTCGAGCCAGAAGCAGCCGCCGGGATGGTGAGCGGGCGCGGGGGGGAGGGGCGCGGGGCCGGGGGCGGCGGGGGCTCCGGGGCCGGCCCGGGGGCCGCGGGCTAGCATTGACGCGGGCTCGCCATCCTCAGGACGTGTTTCTCATGATCCGGCGCCACAAGACCACCATCTTCACGGACGCCAAGGAGTCGAGCACCGTGTTCGAGCTGAAGCGCATCGTCGAGGGCATCCTCAAGCGGCCGCCGGACGAGCAGCGGCTGTACAAGGTGCGACGAGCGGGCGTGGCGGTTGCTCGCGTGGGGGGCCAAGCAGGACTCTTTTAAGTAAGGGGTCTCAGATCGTGCGGAGGGGCGAGCGGCGTCGGGTCCCGAGCCGGCCGCCCCGCCCCGCCCTGCCAGGCGGCCTTGCTCAACGGTTGGGGAAACCGAGGCCTCGGTAATTTTATGCAGCCGAAGGTCGTGCCAGAGCCAGAGTTTGTTTCTGGCTAAGCCACCACCATGTGCCTAGCCTTCGGCCTGCCGGGAGCCCACCGGAATCCCACTGCCAGAGGGTGGGGTGGAACCCGATGAATGCGAGTGCTGTCTACAAGATAGGTCAAGATTCATCCAACCACAGTGTTTATCCTTGCAAGTCTGCTGATGTTCTAAAACCACCTAGCATTCACGCACACTTTTTACTTGAGAAGCCAGTTCCAGTTTTCAATAAGCCAGGCTGTGGAGTTGGATTCTCGTGCCTCAAATTCGACTCAGGTTTCCCAGAAGCATAAGGTCAGCCACCTAAGCACATTGCGCTAATTCCAGCCGTAAACAGGAGCTTCTTTTGCGCTAGTTAGAGGCTGGCTCCAAAGAGCTTTTCTCTGATACCCACTGAGCTTTTCCTGTACTGCATTCTATGCCTCTATGGGTTATTAAAACTCCTGACTTTCCTGTGAGTTGGGAATTCCAGTAATTTCCATTTTAAGGTTAAGGTTGGTTTAAAAAGAAAACACAGTCAGGCGTGGTGGCAGCAGTCGGGAGGTAGAGGCAGGTGGATCGCTGTGAGTTCGAGGCCAGCCAGGTCTACAAAGCAAGTCCAGGACAGCCAAGGCTACACAGAGAAACCAAAAGAAAAGAAAACACAAAACTTAAAAGAAGTGAGGGCTGCAGCTCTATTAAGTGGTAGCATAGTCTGTCTGCATGGAGCCCTAGGTTAGATCATCCGGCTGGGAAAACTCGGCAGAAATCACAGTTGGGAGGTAGAGGCAGGAGGATCAGAAATTCAAGAACAAAATAATGTGTAGAAAAATTCAGCTACCTCTTTGAGTTAGATTTACCTAGAGAACTTAGAAAAGGCAAAAAAGAGCCCTTTTGAGCTGTTTGTGTGTGACATCTTCTCTACACACACACACACACACACACACACACACACACACACACACACAAACACACACAGTCCAGATGTTTGTGGAGGCATCAGATCCATCCTATGGAAAGGGACCTGGGAGCCAATCTATATGAGCACTAGAAAATACACTTGGGATTCTCAGCCAGAGCTTTTAACTGCTGGGAGTCATCGCTCCAGCCTGTTTTGTTTTGTTTTGTTATTTGGTTTTTCAAGACAAGGTTTCTCTGTGTAGCCTTGGCTGTCTTGGACTCACTTGGTAGACCTCCAACTTACAGAGATCCACCTGCCTCTGCCTCCTGAGTGCTGGGATTAAAGGAGTGCACCACCACCACCACCTGGCATCAGATTTGGAAATTCTTGGCTATAGTTCTGGAATGTGTGTTTGTACTTCGGGACATCTCTCCCCAGTAGAGTTACTGAGCAGCAGGGCTCTCTTTGGGACCTGCCCTTTAGGACCTTTCCCCAAACCCTGCTTCTCTCTTCAGGACGACCAGCTCCTTGATGACGGGAAAACTCTGGGCGAGTGTGGCTTTACTAGCCAGACAGCACGGCCACAGGCCCCTGCCACAGTGGGCCTGGCCTTCCGAGCAGGTAAGATGGCTAACCTGGATGGCAGCTGCCGTCTAGTAACACCCAAAGAGTTCCTCCAAGCTTTCCCAGTCCACAAAGAGCATGAGGTATTTGTTTCCTTATTAAAAAGCAAAGCATAGGGCCTGGAGACATAGTCCAGTAATTTAAGGCACTCACTGGCTGCTCTCCCAGAGGACTTGGTTTCCATTCCTAGCACCCCCATGACAGCTCAGAACTTTAATTCCAGGTTCAGGGCCCTTGAAGCCCTGGTTTCCATGCACATGAAAAATAATTGTTAAAAATTGAGACACAGATGGTAGATATTAAAGATGACTTGCAGGTTCCTGATATCAGCCACGTTTATAGGATTTATTGAGTACTTCACCCTGTCCCACCTCATCTTTTTTGTTTGTTTGGGTTTATTTCTTTTGAGATAGGCTTTCTCTGTATAGCCCTGTAACTCACTCTGTAGACCACGCTGGCCTTGAACTCAGATTTCCAGCTGCCTCTGCCTAGGATCAAAGGCATGCTTGGGCTGTTTGGTTTTCCTTGTTCTTGTTGTTTTTAGAGACAGAGTTTCTCTGTGTAGCCTTGGCTGGATTCACTTTGTAGACCAGGCTGGCCGTGAACTCAGTGATCCGCCTGCCTCTGCCTCCAAGTGCTGGGATTAGAGGCATGTGACACCATGCCCACCTGGCTTTTGTTTTTGTTTGTTTGGGTTTTGTTTCTGTTTTTCGAGGCAGGGTTTCTCTGTGTAGTCTTGGTTGTCCTGGACTCCTTTATAGACGAGGCTGGCCTTAAATTCACAGCGATCCATCTGCCTCTGCCTTGAGGGCTGGGATTAAAGGCGTGCATCACCATGCCTGTTTCTGGCTGTTTGTTTTTTGGACAGGTTTCATCTATGTAGTCCTGGCTGTCCTGGAATTTATTTGTTCTGCCTCTCAAGTGTTGGGATTAAAAAAATTTAACCACTGCACCCAGCTCCACCTAATCTTTTCACAGTTGTCCTGGCAGGGCATTGCCTTCACGTTGAAGACGGGAAAGCCAAGACATGGGCTGCTATGGATGAGAGGCAGGCTATAAGGAACTTACTTGCTAGAGCAAGATACCATGCCAGAGGTGTACAGAGGGAGTTCCAGGACAGCCAAAGATACACAGAAACCCTGTCTCAAAACAAATCCAAAAAAGAGATGCCTTTGGGAACTTCCCGGCCCCCCCTGCCCCTGCCCCCCCACCCCCACCCCACCCCCGGGACAGGGTTTCTGTGTATCCTTGGCTGTCCTGGACTCGCTTTGTAGACCAGGCTGGCCTTGAACTCACAGTGATCCACCTGCCTCTGCCTCCCGAGTGCTGGGATTAAAGGCGTGTGCCACCATGCCCGGCTTGCCTTTGGGAACTTAAACAGGAGCCATAGGCTTTTTTTTCCCCAGCTATGGACTCAGGGACTGTATATATGATGGGCAAGAAAATGTGGAGGAATGTTCAGCAATTAAGAATACTGGCTTGAGCTAGAGAGATGGCTTAGCGGTTAAGAGCACTTTCTGCTCTTCCAAAGGTCCTGAGTTCAATTCCCAGCAACCACATGGTGGCTCACAGCCACCTATCATGAAATCTGGTTCCTTCTTCCTGTATGCAGATGTACGTGCAGGCAGAACACTATGTGTAATAAATAAATCTTTTAAAAAACACACACACAAACCACTGGCTCTTGCAGAAGACCTGGGTTCAGTTCCTGTTACCCAAATAGCAGCTTAAAAACCATTCATTAAAAACAAACAAAAAAACCGTTTATAACTCTAGTTCCAGAAAATCCAATGCCTTTGACCTTCATAGGCACAAGCCACATAACACAGATGGTACACATAGACACATAAAACATTTTAAGATGACAATGATAGAAAAGTGCCCCGGTTGTTGGGTTTTTTTTGGGGGCGGGGGGGTTAATGCATATAGTGCTCTGCCTGCATGTATACCTCCAGACCAGAAGAGGGCATCAGGTCACATAGATGGTTGTGAGCCTCTGTGTGGTTGCTGGGAATTGAACTCAGGACCTTAGGAAGACTATCCAGTGCCCTTAACCTCTGCAGAGGCATCTCTCCTGCCCAGAAAAGCATCTTTTCTGTCTTGAAAGAAAACATAAGCAAAGCCAGTTTTGGTGACACATGCCTTTAATCCCAGCACTCAGGAGGTAGAGGCAGGTGGATTAGCTTTGAGTCTAAGGCCAGCCTGGTCTACAAAGTTAAGTCCAGGACAGCCAAGGCTAACACAGTGACCCTGTCCCGAAAAACATAAGGGTAGTTTTTATAAAGTAAATCTCAATTCAGCAAGGTATATCTTTAAGTGTAGCCAGTTGTCTCTCTTGCCCCTATCCGGCCCAGAATTCCCATCTCCACAGGGCATTCCAAGGAGGGCCTGCTGCAAATGCCGATACGAGAATCTGCCCCAAGGTAACATTGAGGGCTGGTGAAGATAAGAGGGGCAGACAGATTACCCTCTGCTTGAGCTGGAAGCTGAAAACAAAATTTATCTCAAGGAAAGGTTGTGTTGTCTTCAAAAGTCAGCCCTTTTCTCCTGAGCAGAATCTAGAACACTGGAAGCTAACATTACTTTTAGTTGTACCAAAGCTAAAGGCAGAGACTTGTGTTTTCATGATTCCTGGAATGGCATTGGATATGGAGGTGACATATCCCTCTGGCAGACGAAATGTGTTGTGACAGGATTTGCAGGTGCACTTTTGGAAGCATCTGACAGCACTAGGTTTCTGGACCTAATTAGAAGCCTTCCCTTCCCTCCCTCTCCCACTCAACATCCAGCCTAGTAACTGGAATGAGGGAAATAATAAGCAAGAAATCTATTACTGTAGATTTGTACCTTTTGGTTTTTCGAGACAGGGTTTCTTTGTGTAGTCCTGGAACTCACTCTGTATACCAGGCTGTCCTCAAACTCAGAGATCTGCCTGCCTCTGTCTCCAAAGTACAAGATTAAAGATGTACACCACTACTTGGTCAGTTCAGCTTCAGCACCACTGGCATTTGTGACCAGAATGGCTAATTGTGCATGCTGCTCTTACAAAGCACCTGAGTCCAAGCACTTACATGGCAGCTTGCCAGCATCCTGGACTTCCTGGAAGCCGTCTCAACTCTTCCCCTCCTCGTTCCCTACTTATATGAATAAATAGTATTGAGAGCCATGTCAGGAATTTCTGGGTGGGTGCAAACACCTGAGAAAGATTGGTGGTGGTAATAGCGCGGGTTGTTTGCTTTGTACTGAGTCAATGGTGGGTGCTAAAAACAAAATGGATTTTGAGTTGGTAAAGCATCACTTGCCTGACAGACCTGAAGCGCTGAAGGTGTGATTCCTGGCATGCATTTTAAAAATCTAGATATATGCCTGTAATCCCAGCACGTGGGTAGGTAGGGACACGTTATTCTGGGGTACATGAGCCTGCCTTGGAAAAAAAAAAGGCAGTATCTTACTTTCCCAAAGCAGGGCTAGGCTGTGAGTTGAATTTGGCTGTGAGTACCTAGCAGCAACTAGCTTTAGAACCCAAAAATGCAAAGGATGCCTTGAAGCAGAGAATGGTTTGGTACTGAACAACAATCACAGACTAACTGAAACAAAAGATGACAACCTTCCCCGAAGTGGTTTTGCTTGCATTTATGTATTCATAATGCCTACCTGATGCTTTTAGACTGTTTCAAAGAGAATTAAACTAATCTTGGTGTTTGGTGTCAAGGGAATTCAGATCTTGGTGGAGTGTGACAGAAAAGCCAGGTGGCCACACTGGTTGATGCTGAACCCTAGAGTATCTAATGGAATGGGTGGTAAAGTTAGGCCTCTGGGGGCTGAAGATAAAATGTCATTGCCAAGTCAGTCAACAGAGTTTCTCTGTGTATCCTTGGCTGTCCTAGCTTTGTAGACCAGCTGGCCTCGAACTCACAGAAATCAGCCTGCCTCTGCCTCCCCAGTGTTGGGATTAAAGGCGTGTACCAGCATGCCTGGCCCATGGCCTTAAGGGTGCTTACAGAAAAAACACCCTTCCAAGTAAAGGAAACATTGGGAATCTTCTACTGTTCTGTTCCCTTCCACAGATGATGCCTTTGAAGCCCTGCGCATTGAGCCCTTCTCCAGCCCTCCAGAGCTTCCAGATGTGATGAAGCCACAGGATTCTGGAGGCAGTGCCAACGAACAAGCTGTGCAGTGAGGGCCCCAGGCCCACCCCCTAGAGGCCCATTCCCCCCAATAAAAAAAAAAAAGATTTGGCTGTCTATCTGGCTCATTTTTCTCTTGCTCACTTTTCAGAAAGCTTACTTTTCAGAAAGTTTGGCCATCCTGTTCTCTGGCCAAACTGAACACTAGGACTGAAAACCCAGCCTAGGCCGGTCTGTTGGCCAAGAGACTCCAGAGTTTCTCTGTACAGCTTTGGCTGCCCTACAACTCAACTCTGTAGAAGCTCTGCTTCCATCCACCCATGTGCTGAGATAAAAGGTGTGTGCCACCATCGCCTGGCTTTTCCAACTGGCCGTATGAGTAAAAAGTCTACAGACCAATTATTGCATTTCTCATTTTTTATTTGACAGAAAAGTTGCTTTTACTGTACAGATTTAAAAAACCAAAATGCCTTAAGAAACAATTGGGGGGAGGGTGTCACTTTGTCAAGGGGGTGCAGCAGGGCTAACCAACTTCAACTCCTTCCTCTTCCAAGAACATATGACTTACCAAGTCCCAAACCAGTCACCCCCAAAACCTCGGGGACTAGCTCCCTGGATTATTACAATTCCAGGGCTTAGATGTCCTGAACTGTGCCCTCCCTCCCCTAAACTCACATTCCCTCCCACTCCAACCCCCCAAACACATGAACCAGGGAAAAACTCACAGAGATCAACATTTCACAGGAACCAAAAAAAAAAAAAAAGGGAGGGGAATTAGCCCTCCCTTCAAGATGCTGCCAAGGTTCAAGGGAAGGCAGACAAAGACTCCTCCCATGATTCTTCTGACAAAATGAGGAATACTCATGTCTCCAGAGTATGAGGTGTGGTGGAATCCAGATTATGGGGACCTGAAACAGAGAAGACTGATTAGTGCTGGTGTCACCCAGGTTTCGCTTTTTGTGCCACTCTACAAATATCCCTAATCCAACTACTACTAGCTCTCAGAAGGGTCAGACTTCCACACAGACACACCTGGAGGAGCGGTGGCGATTAGGCCGGGGACTAGGTGTCTCCTTCCTACGCTTGTGGCCAGGAGAATGGCTGTCCCCACGCTGGCCTCTCCAGGAAGCTCGCTCACTGCTACAAGAGAATAGAGATTAGGCACCAGAGTAGTTATATATATATATATATATATATATCCCTTAGTTTTGCTTACAAATTAATGGTAGCTAATTGAGCTAGGTTACTAGCACCTGCTTTGTATGGGCCCTACCTCTGTTGATCCCTTGGTGAGGGCTGGGGCGAGGGCTGCCGACGCTCAACAGGTGAGTAGCTGAGGGATCGGGAATCCCGAAGGGAGTCTATTGGCTTTCGAGGGCTGCGTGACCTAGGGAGCAGCAGAGTAGGCCTCTATAGCACCACATCCTCCCAAACCCACCAGCCAAGCATTCAGGACCACCCACCCAGGTCCTGACCACCAAACCTCACACCACACAGGGCCAGCCTCAGACCCACCTTTGTCCGCACTCACCCATCCGCCCGCACACCATCCACCGAGTGCCCCAGTGGACAGGGTGCAGCGGGGGATGCAAAGATAAAAGAGTCCCTGCCCTTGGAGGAATTTTGTTTGGTAGTAAAGGAGGTCAACAATGAAGGCGCACACGCCCCCTACATAGGAAACAGCCCAGCAGGGATGGATTTGCATGGGCCTGGGGATCCAGAGCAAGGATGGGGACCTGGGCAGGACAGGGAAATGGCAGGGCAGTCTTCACGGAGGTGCTGGTTTGAGTGCAGTCTTGCAGAACGAGTTCACCAGGCAGACAAGGAAATCCCAGGCAGAAGGAACAGCATTCCAAAGGCATGGGGCTCTCCTTAGACTGCAAGGCGCTGGGTATGGCCGGAGCACAGGGCATGTGTGGGGGCGGGCAGGAGGAGCACAGGGCGGGCAAGGGCAGCTGGTGAAGAGCCTCACACGCCATTCCCGCAGAGGTGGCACTTTATCCTGCAGGCCACAGGGCGTCCCGGAAGGAATTGTGGAGTGAAGGGAAGTAACCAGATGTGCGTTTTAGAAAGATCCCTCTGGCTACGTGTGGAAGAGAATGGCGTGGAGGCAGGGAGACAGGGAGGAGGCTGTGGACAGAGTCGGGAGAAGATGACGGTGGCCAGACCAGAGCCCTGCAGCAGCAATGGGGAGACTTAGAGCTAGGATCTCTGGGACCAGGCTGCTTGTCAGGGGAGGGGAAAGGGAGGAAGAACCCTAAAACTTCCCAGTTCAGGCCTGGGCCCTCAGCTGGATAGTGCAGCCCTTCACCAGAACACAACACTGTGGGAGGATGGGAGGAGTACCGGACTCCTCCCGTACAACCAGACACAGACGTCCACACGAGGCACCCTAGCAGGAACCTCACCCAGGGTCCCTTTTCTGGAAAACTCCCCCAAGCCCCCTTCCACAATAGGCAAGAAAGCACTCACCTCCTCTCGCCAGGGGGTGGCTTCTTGGGGCTTGCAGGTTTGGGCAAGGCCTGAGGGCCAGGCTTAGCAGGGGAGGGGGAGGAGGAAGAGGAGGAAGAAGAAGAGGAAGAAGAGGAAGAAGAGGAGGAGGAGGAGGAGGAAGAAGAGGAAGAGGAGGAGGAGGAAGAGGAAGAGGAGGAGGAGCTGGAACTGGAGCTGCTAGAGCGTCTCTTCCGTTTGGCTGGGGTTGGCTCCTGAGGGCGTCCCTCTCGAACAGCCTCCTTTGGGGCTGGGGTGGGGCTGGGAACCCTGTGAGAGAAAAAGGTGTCACAAGGAGACAAGATGCCCCAGCCCCAACCCTACCTTCCTTGGCCTGGAGGAACGGCAGTGGGGGAGGGGTGCCTGAGAAAGGCCCTGGGAGCACAAGAAGGCAGGCCAGTGAGCACTTCTCTTGAGCAGTGGAACGGAACTGACCAAAGTTCTGCTAACACAAGCAACAGGCTGGGGCCCGAAGCACAAGGGATCAAGGTTAAATCTCAAGAATGTCCCTGATGAAGGAATAAGGCCCCTGGACTCAGATGTGGAAGCTGAGGCTGAGTAGTCTCCCTCCTTGGAGAGCCGCAGCTTGGGGAGGCCCCTGTGCGTGCAGGTTGGCTGGGGAGGGGCCGTCCTGCCTGGAGGCAGGGAGAGGGATGGGATGACCTCTGAAGATCCTTCCAGCCCAGGGAGTTCCTCTTGAGGTCTAACTGCCATTCCCTCCTGCTGTAAAATTAAGTCCATTTCCTCTAGTTCTGTCCTCTGTAGAGATGGAAAACTTATCATTATCCTCTGGAGAATTAACCTTTGGAGACTTTTATCTGTCCCATTCCTCCCCACAAAGCCCCCACCCAGCATTATTTCTACTCCCAGCTTGAAGGCCAAGGTACCCCAGACTTTCTCAAATCCAAGTATTTTTGACAAGATTTCTCCCTCCCCGATACTCCCACCCATTGTAAATCCCTTCTCCCTAGATTCCTTAATGCTCTTACCTTTTCAGTGCCACCTCAGGTTGAGCAGGAAGGCTGGAACCCTCAGAGTCACTAGAACTGGAGCCAGAGGAAGAGGATGATGACGACGACGATGACGATGATGATGATGAGCTAGATGATGATGAAGAGGAGGAAGAGCTCCGACGTTCCTTAGCTGGTTGCAGAACAGCCAGTGCAGAAGGCTGCTGGGCCCCAGTAGAGGCAGGTGGTTCCCCACTTTCAGCATGGGACACCCCAGGGGCAGGGCCAGAAAACATGCCATTGTGGTCACTAGCAGAGGATGTGGACTTTGCTACGGTACCAGATGAAAGGGACTGAGACCCTGCTACAGGAGTGGTCTGGGCAACTGAACGAGATGGGTCTGACAAAGCAGATGGCACAGGGGACCGAGGCCGATCCTGTGCTGGAGGGAGAAGAGATTGTGAAGAAGCCTGGACCATTCTTGAAGCAGGGGAAGGAGCCCGCTCAGAGGTCATTCTAGATTGGCTTGGGGCAGATGGTGGTGTTCTGGACCTGGCTCGGTCAAGCAATAAAGGTGAGGTTCTGCCACTGACACGATCATAAGCAGAAAGGGGCACCCTGGGACTAGTAAGATTTGCACCAGACAACGCTGGAGCCATCCTGGCACTAGAGAGATTTGCGGGAGCCAAGGCTGCAGGGGTTCTAGAACCAGCAATATTCACAGGAGCTGTGCCATGTGCAGATCGAGGACCCACCAGGTTTGCTGGGGTAGGCGCCTGGGGCGTTCTGGAACTAGAGGGATAATTTGCAGCAGTTGGGGGTGTCCCAGAGCCAGTGAGGCTCAAAGCTGCCAACGCAGCTGGTGTTCTAGCTCCTGCTAGGTTCACAGCTGTGGCTGTAGGGGTTCGAGGATCAGCAAGGTTCACAGCTGAAGGAGCCACTGCTGTTCTAGGGCTGGCTAAGTTCATGGCTGCAGCTGCAGCTGGTGTTCGTGAGTCAGCAAGGTTTACTGATGTTGGAATAGCAGATGTCCTCGCACTAGCAAGGTTCATGGCTGCTGCAGATGCTGCTGGAATCCTGCTGGCAAGGTTGGCAGCTGGGGCTGTTCTGAGACTCATGAGAGGTACAGGAGCTGGAACCTGTGACATTCTTGCAGCAAGGCCAGCAGCAGACATGGAGGGAGGTGGCCGAGCAGTGCCAAGACTGATGGCTGTCAGGGCAAGTGCAATTCTAGACTGAGCATGGTTTTCTGGAACAGATGTTCTCGGATGATCAGGTATCCGGGGACCTGGACCATCCATCATTGAGCCACCAGTTTGCTGTAGTACAGACATGGGTGTTCTAGCACTTCCAAGAGGTTCAAGCATTCCAGGCGATCTACATCGGTCAAGAGGCGTTGGTGACATGCTAGGACGACTGAAACAGCTCATTCTTGAACTACTGAGTGCTACAGGAGGTGTCCGAGATCCAGAATGATTCCTTGTTGCTGGAGGAGTAGCAGAACGTGACCGATCAGAGCTGCTTCCAGATGCAGACCGCCTACGGATGGCTGGAGGAGATCTTGTTAAGGACCGTTTGCCCCGAGCTGCTCTAGGAGTACGAGACCTAGAACGGCGACGGATAGCAAGTGGTGAGCGACTTCGAGAGCGCTTGCGTGGCAACAGTGGTGTCCGAGACCTAGAGCGTCTCCGAATAGCTGGCGGAGTTCGGGACCTGGAACGGCGGCGTGCCACTGGAGAGGTTCGAGAACGGGACCGCCTCCGAGTGACTGGGGATGTGCGAGATCTCGATCTTCTCCGAGTGACTGGGGATGTCCTGGATCTTGATCTTCTTCGAGTAATAGGTGAAGTTCTGCTTCTAGATCTCCTCCTGGTTACTGGTGGAGTCCTAGATCTGGACCTTCTCCGAGTCACTGGAGGAGTCCTAGAACGAGAGCGACGACGTGTGGTTGGTGTTCTGGACCTTGAGCGACGACGAGTTACTGGTGGTGTTCTGGACCTGGATCGCCTTCGACTCACTGGGGATGCTCTTGATCGAGACCTACGCCTATTCACTGACCTTGACCGTCTCCTACTCACAGGTGAGGTCCGAGACCTGGACCGACGTCGGCTGATCAGGGGTGTTCTGGACCTGGATCGCCGATGAGTAGCTGGTGAGGCTCGAGATCTAGAGCGCTTCCATGGAGCTGGCGATGTTCGAGATCTAGAGCGCTTCCGACTGGTCAAGGGTGTCCGAGAGCGGCCTCTTCTGCGTCGAGAAGAGGTTCGAGAACTCTCCTGCCTGGTAGGTGATCTTGAATGGTAACCAGAGCCACCCCGCCGTCTACGAGTAACCCGGGACCTAGACCGGCTCCTCTGTCTTCTCCGTGATGTTGACTGAGATGAACCAGACCTATCTCGGCGACGGGTTGTTCTGGTTTTTTCTCTACGTGAGCGGGATCGGGATCTTTGGAGTCCACGAGGTTTTGGTGAAGGAGACCGGCCTCTCCTTGAAGTTGTCTTGGTACGGGGAGATGAAGCTGAGCGCCGCCGCCGTGAAGACCTTGATTTTTCAGTTGGCTCTGGTGAAGACACTGAAGGACTTCTTCGGCGTCTTGGTGGAGTTCTGGAGCGGGTTTCCGGTGATGAGGAGGCAGACCGGCTTCTACGAGAGACTCTAGCCTTTCTGGTTAATTCAGGAGATGACCGAGAACTCCGTCGTCTAGGCGGTGTGCGAGACTTTGTCTTTGGCTCTATTGAGGACCTGGAGCCTCTTCGAGCAGTTCTGGATTTGGGTGGGTGTTCTGGAGAGGACTCAGAACTACTGCTTCCTTCAGGTGAAGGGCCTCTGTCTTTGCTTGAAGAACCTGACCTACTACGTCTAGGCAGGGCCCGAGGGGCAGGTATTTTGTGTTCAGGGGAAGAATCAGTACCACTCTGAGCCCTCTGTAGCACTCTTGGCTTATCCTTCATTTCAGGAGATGAACCAGACCTACTGAGCTGGGGAGAGTGTCGCGATTTGCTGTCAACTTCTGGAGATGATCCAGAGTGACTCCTCTGTCTAAGAGGAGTTCGAGTCTTGGGTTTAGACTCTGGAGATGAGTCTGATTCACTTCTTTCCTGTGGGGATGCACTGGGTTTCCCGTCAAGCTCTTGGGAAGACCCAGATCGACTTCTTTGTCCAGGAGAGGTCCTAGTCACAGTTTTCTCTTCTATCGATGATTCTGACCCACTTCTCTCTCTCTGAGGGGTGACACTCTTGTGTTCTGGGGATGATGGAGAATGACTTCGTGCCCTGGGAGTATGAGGCAATGCTTTTGATTCAGGGGAAGAGTCACATTCACTTCGTCCCCTGGATGGGGTTTGAGGTGTATCTTTGACCCCAGGAGAGGATCCAGATAGGCTATGTCTAGAAGGAGTCCCAGACCCATCTCTAAGTCCTGGAGAAGAACCAGATCGGCTTCTCCTAGATGGAGATCTGGGTAAACCATCTTTCAGCTCAGGAGAAGATGCAGAACTACTTCTTTCTCTTGAAGGTGTTCTTTGTACAGTCTCAAGCACAGGAGAAGATACACTCTGAGATGAAAACATTCCTACCTTTTCCACTACTTCTGGGGATAACTCTGAACTGCTACGCCTGGAGGACCTTGTTGACTGTTCTTTCACGTCCACAGATGGATCTGTCTCTGTTTGATTAAGGAATGGTCCATTTAATTCTTCTTTAACTTCAGGTGAAAATACAGTACTTACTTCTGAAACAGGGCCTGAGTTTCTAAACTCCAAAACTGACTCAAAGCTATTCTCCCTAGGGGGAGAATGAGATAGTTCTTTAAGTTCTGGAGAAATTTGTGGCCCACTCCAACTGGGAGCCACCACAGGGACATCCACTGCTTTTGAAGGAGGTTGTGACTGGCTTTGGTCAAGAGCAGACAATACAGCAGCAGGCCTATCTTCTATTTCAGGAAATGTCTCAAAGTTACCTGAAGGCATTTCTTTATGTTCTGGAGATAACCTAGGTAAAACTTGGCTTAAAGGTTGCTCCGATTTTTCTACTTCCATTAATTCATCTTGGCTTGAATTAAGTAACGAACTATTTTGGCCTCTTGTGTCTGGAGGTGACCCAGCTCCACTTCTTTCTTTTAACAGTACTCTAGGTATGTCTCTCAGTACTGTAGAGGACTCAGGCCTATCCTGTATAGGACTGTATTTGTCTCTTGGTATAGAAGGTGAGGTGGCAACATCCTCTTGAATTAAACCTAGTTTCTCTTTTAACTCAGAAGACTCTAACCTGCTCTGTACTAGAGATTTAGCGTCTACAAAAGAATATAGGTTAGAGTCAGTTTTAGTCTTACTCTGCTCAGGAGACATTCTTGATTTCAGCTTTGGATCTGTTGATAACTCACTTTTATCTTGCTTTACTGGTGATCTGGGTGCCAGCTCAGTGACTGGAGATGAAGGTCTGGAAAGGCCACCCTTAGGAGATGTTTGAGATTTGCTCTGCAGCAATGGAGATTCCAAGTGAATCTGCCTCACTTCTGGACTTGAAGTATCTGGCCAAGTTTGAGATTGTCCTTTCTGTTGCACAAATGTGGCAGCAAAATAGCTCTCTCCTGGTAACGTACTAGGTGTTATACCTGGACAGAGGAGAAAGGATCCAGAACTTTCTGTTGGTGAATCCCTAGGCTTCTGGGGACATGGTGACTTTGATCCAGGAAGATTTTGCTCTGGTGGAGTCTGGAGCATGCCTTTTGGGTATGGCGATGTAGACCCTGAGTGACTCTGTCTCACAGGTGTCCCCAGTTCCGCTTTAGTATCTGGTGAGGAGGATCTAGAACGGCTATGTCTTGACAACAATCTAGAGTCCACCTTGGAGCAGGGAGATGCTGATCTGCTTTGCCTCTGAGGTGTTCTAGATGCCACTCTACCAGGACTTGGAGAAGAGGAGCCAGAATGGCTTCTTTGCCTTGGTGATATTACAGTCTTCACTTTGGGTTGTGGAGATGACGATCTAGATGGGCTCTGTCTTGGAGGTGTGCTAGATTTTACTCGAGGAGAAGACCCAGAGCAGCTTTGTCTTGATGGGGTCCTCGATTTCACCTCACCATCAGGTGATGATTCAGAACGGCTCTGTCTCTGTGGTGTTGCTGACTGTTCATCAGCCTGCATGTTTGTTACAGACCCTGGTCTTGGTGGTGTTCCAGATTTTACTTTAGGCTGAGGAGATAAACTTGTATAACTCTGTCTTGGTGGTGTTTTCGACTTCTGTTTAGGTGGTGAAGAACCAGAACGACTTCGCCTTGGTGGAGTCTGTGATTTTTGTTTAGGACACGGAGAGGAACCTGAAAGGCTTCGTCTCAGAGATTTTGCTTTAGATCTTGGTGAAGAAAGAGACCTGCTCCGTCTTGAGGAAACATGAGATTTTTTCATTTCTGGGCTTGAGTTAGATCTGCTCCTCCTCTGAGATGTTCTGGATTTGTTCTTCCTCTCTGATGAGGAGCCAGATCGCCCTCTTCTTTGTGGTGTTCTAGAGTGAGATCTTCCACGTCTAACAAGACTTCTACTGCGGGATCGTCTTCGTGCTGGTGTTCTAGATCGAGATCTCCCCCTCCTGGCTGGTGTTCTAGACCGAGACCGGCCACTTCTTCTAGCTGGTGTTCTAGAGCGTGACCTCCCTCTCCTAGCTGGTGTTCTAGACCTTGATCTGCCACTTCTCCTGGCTGGTGTTCTAGACCTTGATCTGCCACTTCTCCTGGCTGGAGATCTACTTCGAGACCGCCTCCGCACTGGTGATCGTGTCCTAGACCTTCGCCTAGCAGGAGTTCTTGATCGAGACCTGCCTCTCCGAGCTGGTGTTTTAGACCGAGACCTACGCCTAGCAGGTGTTCTAGATCGTGATCTGCGCCTAGCAGGTGTTCTAGACCGAGACCTACCCCTTCTAGCTGGTGTCCTAGAACGGGATCTGCCCCTAGTGGCTGGAGATCTAGAGTGTGACCTGCCTCTCCTTGCTGACCTAGACCTGCCTCTTCTCTGATTATTTCTACTCCTGGACCAGCCTGGCCTCTGAGGAGACCTAGACCGGCCACGCCTCTGGGGACTTCTGGATTTTCCCCACCTCTGTGCAGATCGTGACCTTCGCCACTGAGGAGACCGAGATCTAGAATGACCTCTTTTTGTAGGGGTTCTAGATCGAGATCGTCCCCTCTTAGTGGCAGGACTACGAGACCTCCCTGCTCTATGAGATGGGGTATGAGAATGAGATTTATCCCGCTTTGCTCTGCCATGTGAGCGATTCTTAGATGTAGGTGAAGAAGAAATTTCTCGACGGGCCCCAGCAGCTGGTGTGGGTTTAAGACTTTCAGGAGAGGAGCTGGCATGCCGAGAAACTTTGGTAGGCTGAGGGGATGGTGGGCAGCTCTCTGAGGAAGACGATTGGGGAGGTTTCTCAGGAGACTTAGGTGGTGAACAGCCCCTGGAAGGGGAGGCCTCAGATGAGGGGTTAACTGGCTCCTGACTGGACGGGATTGCTGGAAGGGGTCGCGGGGAGTCGACATGTTGCTCAACAAGGAGCGGAGCGGGGGCAGGTAGTTCTGGCCCTGTGCTGCTCCTTTCCGGAGAGGGACTAGGTCGAACTGCAGATTTCTAAGAGTGAAAAAGAAAGTAGGAATAGTGATAAACACCAAAACTTCATTATCACCCATAAGAACCCAACAGTTTCTAATAAAATGTTCCTCTATATATCGCTTATACCAACTGACCCTTTCCTTATGCTTAGTCACACTCAGTAATACAACATCATGTAATGCTTAATGGGGAGCCAGCAAGGTAGCTTAGTGGGCTATAAACCATTGGACTCATGTGGTGGAAAGAAAAAAACCCTATTCCTCAAATGTTGCTCTCTGACCTGCACATGTGCACACATACAAAATAAATGCTTTTTTTGTTGTTTTTTCAGAAAAGGTTTCCCTCTGTAGCCATGGCTATGCTGGACTCACTTTGTAGACCAGGCTGGCCTGGAACTCAGAAATCTGCCTGTTTCTGACTCCCCCAGTCCTGGGATTAAAGGCATGTGCCAATAAATGCATTTCTTAAATTGAGAAAATAAACCAGTAGGGGAAATTTCTGACAATATGGACAGTATCTGACCTCAAGTAATAATTCAGAAAAAAACACAAAATAAAGATTACCATTACCAACAAAATACCATCAGAATCCTGGGAATAAATTTTTTTCTTTTTAAGGGAATCTAGTAGTATGTGTGGGATACATAAGAACACTAATATCCCCCCAAAAAGGTATAAATAAATGGAAAACAGTTTGTGCGACAATAACTTTACCCTTGAATATGGACTAAGCTAAGTTAAAATATCATGAAATTGCTTAAGATTTTCAGAGTGTGATTTGTGTTAAAAAACCAACCAACAGCCGGGTGTGGTGGCACATGCCTTTAATCCCAGCACTCGGGAGGCAGAGGCAGGCGGATGACTGAGTTTGAGGCCAGCCTGGTCTACAAAGAGAGTCCAGGACAGTCAAGGCTACACAGAGAAACCCTGTCTCGGAAAAAAAAACAAAAAAACAAAAACAAAAAAATATTTAAAAGCCAACCAACAGTGACCTAGCATGGCAGCACATGCCTTTAATCCTAGCACTAGGGAGGCAGAGGCAGGCAGAACTCATTGAGTTCAAAGCCAGGCTGCACTGTGTAGTGAGATGCAGAACAGCCAGGGTCTATGTTAAAAATAATTAATTAGTTAGTTAGTTAGTTATTGGCCAACAACTAGAGATGGCACTTGCCACATAAGCCTGGTCACCAGAATTCAATCCCCAGAACCCATACATAGGTAGAAATAGAGAACTGACTCACAAGTTGTCCTCTGATATCCAAACACACATAACACCCCTGCCTTCCCTCCATCACATACAAAAATTAATTCACCATGGTCTTGCAGAAATAGGGCAAAAGAGGAGGCTAAGTCATAAACATCTTAAATATAACTTAAAAAAAAAAAAAGCGGAGGCTAGAGAGATGGCTCAGTGGTTGAGAGCACTGACTGCTCTTCCAGAGGTCCTGAGTTCATTTCCCAGCAACCACATGGTGGCTCACAACCATCTATAATGTGATATAATGTGCACTGTATATATAATAAATAATTTTTTAAAAAAGCATACACAGCAGGCAAATTTTCTAAGATGAACTTAAGCTTAAGTTAGCTCGAAATGAGAGGCAAAATATGGGCGTTATTAAGTTAAACCAATTACTGGAATCAATAGAAACAATCAGCCATTGAGCAAGAAGATATGAAACTGGAATTACTAAAAAGACCATTCCCTTAATGTTTTCAGATTGGCGACACCAAATCAAAGGGCTGAAAATTTAGTAGTCATGAAAAAAGCACACAATAAAAAAGAAAACAGAGATACTTGAAATAGTAAACATAATTTTAAAAAAAGAACCTTTTGCTCCACCTTATGGAAATAAACCAAGTTACTAACATAAAAGCTACTAATATTCACTGAGGTTTCATTGTGAAGACTCACAATTTAGTGGGTCACAACTCTTAAATATTCGCAGGTGTATAAAATGACTTGGTAACTGAAAAAGGAATGTAGAGAAATAGAAACACAAATATTTCTCAACAGTTGCTTATAGAATGCCATCGTGCAGCACTTGCCAACTTTTCTGAGTTGTAACTCATTGAATTCTTCCTTTCTCATTCTGTATCTTCTCTGAATACTGTCCAAAAATCTTCATACTTGTTCTTACACTATTGGTCATTCTGTTTCTCAGATTCCACCCTCCAACCCCCCAACACACACACTTATTTAATGCTTCCTACAGGTGCTGGCCACCCTCCATTAATGAACCTGACTATAACTCAAAAAGTAAATGTTCTATTAATAAGTTATCTTACCATATTTGTCCCTTAAGGCAGATCCCTATGTAAAACCCAATGAACACCTACCAACTCAGAACATACCTCCTTCTTGTCTTTGTCTTCATAAGGACTGCTAGACTGCTTTGTAGAGGGGTCTGGGCTACTAGGCTGTTGTATGTTGGTGGCACCTGGTTCACTAGAAGGTGCATCTCCCTCCCCTTGATGGCCTGAAGCAAGGGGAGGACTTTGCCCAGTCAAGGCTGTTGTATGAATTTTAGCAGCAGCACTTCGAGACCTGTGAGTTAATGGGGGGCAGGGGAGAGTAGGGAAATCAGCTCAAGGGAGAACAGAAAACCCCCTCCACCCCCAGCTGGCAATCTACTTTCCTGTATGTAAAACCCTTTTCAAAAACAAAACAGAACAAAACGTATTGGTCACACGACTGAAATTACTTTCAAAAATGCAAATACAAGTCCCCTTTTTTTTGTTCCATCTCTTCCCAACATAATCCCAAATCATATATGCCCTTCTATCCCTTTATTCAACCACCCTCCAACCTACCCAAACCTTCCACCCCAGGCCCTTCCCTACCCACTTTATTCACAACTCACCTCTGAGCCCACCTCCTTCAGGAAGCCTTCCCCGATTAAGGAAGCCAGGGTAAGGACTCCTTCCTCCCCAAGACACCACCAAACCACCCCCGCCCTATTCTGGCAGTCCATATACATCATAACAAACGAAAAATAAAATAAAAACAACAACAACAAAAAAAAAAAGACAAGGGGAAATGTATATGTCTGTCCATCCTGTTGCTTTAGCCTGTCAGCTCCTAGAGGGCAGGGACCGTGTCTTCGGAATGGTCTGTGCAGCGCCTAGCACACCGTGGGCGCTCAATAAATATTAAATTGATTAACCCATCACTCCCTCTCCCTCCATTCCTCCTGGACTACCCCTTACCGACTACGAGATGTATCAGAGGAAGAAGCAGAATCAGCAGAAGATGATCGATGAGCTCGGCGGCTCTTAGGAGCTGGTGTTGTACTTCGAGACCTAAAGGAAATCCACAAGGCTCAGGAGACTGCCCTAACTATTATGAATTCTCCAAACTCATTTAAAAAACAAACAAAATTGGCTAGGCATGGTGGAGCCTGCCTTCAATCCCAGGATTTGGAAGGCAGAGGCAAGCCAATCTCCATGAGTTGAGGCCAGCCTTATCCAGAGTGAGTTCTAGGATAGTCAGGGATAAAAAGACCCTGTTCTCAAAAAGATCTTAAAAGTTAAGAAACAAAAAACAATTACACTTAGTTTGAGTGTATAAATATGCAGAAGGAAGTTAGAAGACAAATTATAGGAGTTGATTCTCTCCTGCTATATCAGTCCCAGAGATAAAACTCTGGTGTTTAGGTTTAGTGGAAGGGCCTTCACCTGCTGAGCCTCAGCAGGCACTCAGTTCTAGTTTCTGGGTTTCCCCTTTACACAATCCTCCTCAATCCTTAACTACCAGTCAGTCAAATGGCACAACTAATTTCAATCCCCTCCCCACAAAGGGGACTTTTTCTATTTCCTCCAGATACACTTACCGCTTCCTCTTCTTATCCTTTGATTTACGTTTGCTCTTTGGAGTAGGAGACCTAGAAAAGAAGGAAATGTTGTCTAAAAAGAATTTTGAAAATAGTAATAAAATATGAAACTAAGGTGAAATGGAAATAACTGGCCAAGTATTGGTAACAGGCAGGTAAAGGATTGAGCCCTACTAAAAAACAAAAGGTGACACCTACAGACCAAATATAGTGAACAGCCTTCAAACATAATTCACAACTCCCACATGCCATTATATGCTATCCCCCAACAACCAGTAAGTTCTTTCTTACCTGTGCTTCCGTTTCTTGGACTCAGATTCTGACCTATTAGTAAAAATAAATAAGTAAATAAATAAAGAGAAAATTATTAAGCCACCCCTACTTTTCAGCAAGACTCCCAAGAATGTCCACCTTAGCCAGAGGTGGTGGTTCATGCCTTTAATCTCAGCAAAGGTAGACAGATTTCTGCAAGTTAGAGGGGCCAGCCTGGTCTGTGTAGATACTCTCTCTTTTTAATAAACAAAAAATAACAACAAAAACAACTTTCTACCTCATACCTGTGCTTCTTTTTCTTTGAGCTCTTCTTTCTCTCCCGGCGAGGAGAACTGCTCTCTGACCTGCTAAAATGGATTAAGAAGGACGTCATTTTACTTGGCTCTCTCTGGCCCCCTTACCTATACAATTATCAAAAATGCTCCAACACCATCAATGAACATACTTTACTTACTTCTATATTCAATCAACAAACATAAAACTCAAATTCAAAATGCTGCTGGGTTAGCTTTTTCCAGCTAGGGCTAGAGTCAATCATTTCCCACTAAGCACACACATTTCTTCTCAGCTGAGACCCTTCAACTGTCTTTGCAATCTGAGTCTCTGCTATCTGAAAGCAAATTCATTTAGAAGTTCAACAGGCAAGCCCCTCTGAAGAGTAGAGTTTCCTTGCCAAAGAACTTACCGTCCTCTATCTTTCTTCTTTTTCTTCTTCTTTTGCTTTGGAGTTGGTGAACGAGAACTGCTGGTCTCTCGAACAAGGCTGGGAAAAGGCAGAGATACTAAGTGCCAAGACAAACTCCCTTACATTTCACCCTATGGGCTGGATGGAGATGTTCTGAGTTCAATTCCCAGCACCGACATAGTGACTCACATCTATCTATGAGACCTGATCCCCTCTTCTGGCATGCCGGCTCTATATGCAGATATAGCACTAATATACATATAAACAAAAGAATTCCACCCTAATGAATATATTTGCAACAGTTCACTGAAAACTGCTTCACCATAGGACAACTACTACATATCATTTTGTGTGAAAACTTTAAGTTTGCCAGACAGTGGTGGTAAACACCTTTGATCCCAACACATGGGAGGCAGACAGACAGATCTCTGAGTTCGTGGCCAGGGTGGTCTACAAAACGAGTTCCAGGACAGCTAGGACTACACAGAGAAACCCTGTCTCAGGCAGATGTAAATTTAAAAGAGGTTGTATTTCTAATAAGTCCTAGACTGCATGTGTGTTTGTGTGCACGCGCGTGCGTGCGTTTTAGGCAGGTCTCATTATATAGCCTTGACTATCCTGGAACTACCTATTACAGAGCAAGGTGGACTCAACTCGGAGATCCTCCTGCCTCTGCCTCCCAAGTGTTGAGATCAAAGGCCATGTGTCACCTGGTTTTATCAAATAATTTTTTGGCCGGGCAGTAGTGATGCACATCTTTTTTTTTTTTTTTTTTTTTTTTTTGGTTTTTCAAGACAGGGTCTCTCTGTGTAGCCTTGGCTATACTGGACTCGCTTTGTAGACCAGGCTGGCCTCGAACTCACAGGGATCCGCCTGCCTCTGCCTCCCAAGTGCTGGGATTAAAGGCATGCACCACCATGCCCGGCTCAGTGGTGCACACCTTTAATCCCAGCACTTGGGAGGCAGAGGAAGGAGGATCTCCGTGAGTTTGAGGCCAGCCTAGTCTACAGAACGAGTTCCAGGACAGCCAGAGCTGTTACACCGAGAAACTCTGTCTCAAAAAAATGAGTAAGTAAATAATGACAATAATAATTGTTTGTTTTAAAACAGGATCCCCACCCCATCCCACCGGATTTCTCTGTGTAGCCTTGGCTTTCCTGGACTCGCTTTGTAGACCAGGCTGCCCTCAAACTCACATCCATCCTCCTGCCTCTGCCTCCCTAGAGCTGGGACTAAAGGTGTGCACCACCACATCCTGCCCAGACAGATTCTTAATATGTAGCTCAGGCTGTCCTCGAACTTTATATAAACTGGCTAGAGGTGGCACGTGCTTCTAATCCCAGCACTGGGGAGGTAAAGGCAGGTGGATCTCTGTGAGTTTAAGGCCAGCCTGGTGGACAGAATTGAGTTCCAGGTTAGCCAGAGCTACACAAAGAAACCTTGTCTTGGGGAAAAAAAAGACAAAATAAAAATAGGGGCTAACAATAGGAATCAACAGTTAAGAGCACCATCTACTCTCCAGAGAACCTGGGGGTCCATTCCCAGCACTAAGACATCTCTCAATCATCTGTAACTCTAACAGAGGGTCCAATGCCCTCTTCTGGTTTCCAGGGGCACCAGACACATGGCACAAAAATATACATATAAGCAAGACACTCATACACGTAAAAATAAATTAAAATTTGACCCAAATACAATAAAAATCTAAAAAGTTTGAAAGCAAGTTAGGTATAATGGTGAGTGCTGTTAATCCCAGTACTTGGGAGGCAGAAGCAGGTGGATCTCTTTTGAGTTCGAGGCCAGCCTGTTGTACATAGTGAGTTCCAGGACAGCCTAGTGAAACCATATCTCAATAAAATAAATTTAAAGGTTTGGAAATAGCCAGGTATAGTGGCACATAATTTTAAGCCCAGAACTCAGGAGGCAGAGGCAGGCGGATCTCTGTGAGTTTGAGGCCAGCCTGATCTACAAAGTGAGTCCAGGACAGCCAGGGCTATTACAGAGAAACCTTATCTAGAAAACCAAAACAAGTAAGAGTTTGGAAACAATCTACTAGTAATAACAATATAACAGTATTTTTAACCAGGAAGCTTATGGAGGCTTCTCTTCTTGAGTACCTGTATGGCTTGGGAGGCTCAGGAGCTGTTTGTTTAGCTTCTCGAGCACGTCTCTGAGGATCAAAAGAACTTCCATCCACATAGGAATCACTGATGCCAAAGGCAGCACGGAGTCGCTCATTCTTCTTTTCGTTTAGTTCTGCTAGCTGATGGGTCTCAGTAACCCTGAAGGGGGAAAAAGGCCACAATCGGATGGATACAGAGAGCAAAGCCCTAATTCAGAACACAAGTTATAAGGAAGGAGTCAAAAAGCTAAGAAGGATGAAGGCAAAACCAAGTCCCAGGTAAAGAGAAAAGATAACAGTAGCTGTAATGGCGTAGACCCCAAAGAACTGATCCTAACACTCACGCTGGTCTCTGTCCTGGGGTTTCCTCCTTGCCCCCAGCGTTCACATCCTTCTCCAGCAACATGAGTCGAAAGGTCGCCACTTTTTCCTGAATTTGCTGTTCTTCGTACCTGAAGGATAAAGCCCTTCAAGGTTAGAGCTTGGCAACGGCTTTCCCAAGTCCCAATTTTTAATTGCTTCCTTTTCCAAGAGGGTCCTCTTTTCCTTCTCCATGCACACAATACTTTTCACTCACTATCACTCAAGTAATTCCCTAAGTTGCTCTGATCTTTTCCCATGACCCTCCTTTTCCTTTTCTACACTATACTCTAGAACAGTGGATTTTAAACATGCTACAATTTGGGGGCCAAGAGAGGACAGTATGCTTGCTGGCAGAGTGCCCAGTGCTCCTTACTAACTTCAACAAGAATAAATCTTTTATTTCCTGGGACTTCAAAGAAAACAATGTATAAAGGACACCATTGCTCAAGTGTGAAAACCACTGCTCTAAACGGTTTACTACCTGAATGTGCTCCTTTTCCAAAATTTCACCTGTCTGCCAACTCATGATATCCTCTAGTCAAATACTCTTTCAATTCCGATCTTCTCTCTTTCCACAGCCGAAATCCTTAAGTCCACCTACCTTTCTCTTCCTACCAATAACAACAGCTGTCAGGTACCTGGCTCTTCTGCCTCATACTACTTTCTTATACAGCACATTCTTGTTCCTTGATGGGCCCATTATCCTTCATAAATTCAGCTAAATAATTCAGATCCCCTTAGGCTGCTATTAATTCTCCAGACAGTTTCCTTGACTTCTCAATTTTTCAAGCTCATTTTCTCTCCCTTAAAACTCCTTTTTAGGACTCTTTCAACCAGCTCCAATTTCTTTCCACACATCCCACACCTAACACCCAACTAAGCACTCACTCAGTGCTTAGCTTCTCCCCACCCATTCCCTCACCCCTGCTCTTCCATCATTTCCTCCAGCTCGAGGCATCGCAGCTCCACGCGCCGCTTGCGCTCGTGGTCCAGGATGTCAGGATTAGGCCGCTTCACCAGGGCAGCCTCCAGGCGCCGCAGTTCCTCCTCTCCCTTGTAGTCAGGCCGCTCACCACGGCGACCCCGCACCAGGGACAGGTTGCGCTGGACGTAGCCGTTGGTGCCGCTGCCCCGAGGCGTCGGCAGCCCGATCCCGTTGTACATGGCCCTGTGCCCAGGGGGGCACCACCGCTCCTGAGGGGTAGCGGGGAGACACCAGTCAGGCTCCTGACCCCAACCTAACTACTTACCACATCTCCCACATCCCTGGCTCTCTTAGCCCTTAGTTCAACACTTAAGTCTCACACTGAAACAAAATGCCTCATTCCACTACTCTGCAAACCCCTCCAATTCATCCTCCCCACTGAATCACCACCTACTTTTAACTCTTTTCTCACAATATACTTTCACCAAATCCTAGCCAGTTTTCTTTGTACTTATATTTCCCTTTCTTTACTCGAGGCAAGCAAGAATCCAGTTTCTCTCCAATCTCTCCACACTATTCCTTTACACTTCTTTGGCCACAACACACACAAATGGTATCCTTCACCAATCACTCAGAATGTAACTACTGGTAACCAAGTCCTCCAAATACAACAAACACCACAGATGAGAAACACCTTAAAGCCTACAACCCATTTTCAAAGACTCCTCCAAGAAATATTGAGGCTAACTTTAACAAACATGAAATGGATTAAACAGTCCTAGGTATCTATACAGATAAACTGGCCAATTACCATAAACCTAGTGTCTATGCAGCCTCACAACCAAACTACAGGCAAGCAAGAACCATGGACAAGTAAGCTTATACTTCATATGGGGAAGGGGAGCCATCTCTTTGATTCCAGATATTCATAGTTCCTATCAACTACACTGATTTTATTATTTTAGCTAACTTCCTAGTAAGGCTTATCACATGGCTTGCAGCTCCTCCGAGTCTGGCTATCTCTTGTTAAATATTGCCTATTTCCAACTCAGATAATCTAAACACATCACTTTCCCTCTTCCAACTGTTCCCATACTTTCTCTACAAGTATCTAGAAACCTTCAAACTCCATACCTACTTTAATGTAAAATTGTTACTGTCCTATCTTTGTACTGGCACTCCATTTTTTTTCTTCTAGTCCTGCTTTACCCTCCAATTTAACCCTATGTTTTCCTGTCATATTATACCTTTTCCTGTTATTTCAACCTCAGCATTACTAAGAACTCCCAAGCTCTAGTTTTTTTGGACTATTGCTCATTCTCTATTCCCTTCTCATGATATACGCTTTACTTTTTCCCCCAAAAAAATCTTTTTCTCCCAGATAAATTCTCAGAACATATGAAAGAAAGCTAACACACACACACACACACACACACACACACACACACACACACACAAAAGCAGGTTAGTAAAAGCAGATGGAAGAGATGGAGCTGGATAAAAGGTTACATTCATGAAATTCCAGTAGTATCATCATACCAATGCCTGAATGTGGGGGAAAAAAAGAAAAATACAGGCAAATATTGAATGTAAAGCAAACACCCAGATGTACTTTTGCCATGTTTTTCAAGCCTAGCCTAAATCCTACTCAATCACAACAGCTAACACAAGAGAATATAAAAAGATTGAGTTTAACAGGGTCAAGACTAACAAATAAGGCTAAATCTAAGAAATATAAGTGTAAATTCAGGAAGAAAGGGGAAAACCTTTGCCAAAAAAAAGTTTCTGTACCACCTTCCAACAATCACTCTTAATAGTCTTTT
Organism: Acomys minous; assembly: GCF_964271855.1. NCBI lineage: Eukaryota > Metazoa > Chordata > Mammalia > Rodentia > Muridae > Acomys > Acomys minous. Next base: position 41,550,579 of record NC_140498.1, read on the forward strand.
TTTAAATCCTTCATTCCTTATTCTAAATCTAGGGCCTCCATTTCTCTCTCACCTGTGTCCTTTCCAAAGGCTGTAGCAATCCCTCAACCTAACCACGCACTCCTACTTCCACCGTTTCACACTGAAACCCTCCCACACCCTACCTGGAGAACGGGAGCTAAGCAACAGGTATTAAAATCACCGATTTTGGTGAACTTTATGGGCGTTGCAACCCAGCATGCCAAGCAGGGCTCAGAGCACTGAAAGGGAAACCACAACTACCAAAACTAGGACGCTCTTAAAACAGGAGCTCCAAGTATGTGAGCTTCCCAAAGAACACAAACAGCAAATTGGCAAGGGGGAAAATTACCAGAATGCCAAACTAGAAAAAAGTAGAAATTTCGAACCAAGATATTCAAGAAAATAAACGGCAACCGGGAGCACAGCAACGATCCAAGATGGAGGTTAATAGGCAGAGAACTCAGCGCTGAGACACTAACTGCGTAGGCACCATGGAACACACAAACTACAGGATTAATCCAGGAAGAGACCTAACCTAAGCCCACTCCAAAAGGGTAAAAACCAATAATTTCCTTCTGAATCTTTAGTTCAGAAGCATCTTTAAAGAAATGTAAAATTTAAAAAAAAAAAAAGAAATGTAAAATAAAAACAGGTTAAGAAATTTTTTCATGCCAAGTAATAGCTGACACAAGCCAGGCAGTTAAATCCAGAATTTCCTTCCCACCGAAAAGCTCCAAAGGCATACCTAGCTTTTAACATTTTGACATGTTTAAAAAGCAGGCTAGAAGCCGGACATGGTGGCGCAGGACGCCTTTAACCCCGCAGAGGCGGGCAGGATCTCTTGGATTCGAGGCTAGCCTGATATACATAGTGATTTCCAGGGCAGCCAAAGCCATGTAGACAGACATCCTATCTCATAAAGCCAAAAAGCAGAAAAAATAAAATAAATAAAAAAGCAGAGTAGAAAGGAGCACATGGCCTTCCTTATACATGCAGACTGCATGAACACCTTCGGGTTCTTGGGTTTTGTGTTTTTAACGTGTAAGATTTGGGGATTCCACCCCCCCCCGACCCCCACCACGTCCTGTAATACTCATAACCCGAGGACTGATACGAGTTCGGACTGTTTAAATTCGGGCCTTCTAAAGTTCAAGACCTCCGGCACTCACTGAGCCTTCGAGCCTATTTTCGGCCTTGAGGAGGATGGGGGAGGGAGCCACCCGGCGCCCCGCAGTCTGTGAGGCTCTGGCCGTTTCTCCGGCCCCGAGCAAGGTCCGAGGGACCCACGCCGGTGTCAATCCGGTAGAAACAAACAGCAGGTCCGCCGCACAGACCGGGGAGAAGCGCCCGGCTGCCGGCTCCGCGCCCGGCCCCCGCCACTTAAAAAGGCAAAAAAAAAAAAAAGGGGGGGGGCGACCGCAAAAAAATGAGGAGGGGCTCAGACCCAGGTCTAGCAAAGGCGAGAAACCAGGAGCCTCGCGCACTGCTAGCCCGTCGGGGGCGCGCGGACAACGAGAGCAGGCGGCGGCGCGCGCCGTTGTCATGTGGGGGAGGGGCGGAGGAGTCGAAGGCCGCGCGCCGACGGAAACCGCGGGGAGGGGTGGGGGGGAGGGGAAGGAAGGCAAGAGACGGCGTCCGCGCTAGCCGCGACGACGAGCACGCGTGCGCGGGGCGGCCGGGGCCGTTCTCCCCGCGCTTCGGCCTCCGGCCGAGCCCGCCGCCCCTCCCCCACCCGGGCAGCGCGCTCCCTTTCTCTCACCCGCCGCGGCCGCCGCCGCCGCCGCCTCCGGCCGCCGCCTCCGGCCGCCGCCTCCGAAAAGAAGAGGTCCTGCCGCAGCTGCTGCTTGAGTTTTCGAATCCCCTTGGGGCCTGGAGCCGCCGCCTCCGCCGGTCCGCCCGCCTCAGCTGCCGCCGCCGCCTCCTCGCTCGCTCGCTCGCTTCCTCAGGGGCCGCAGCGGGCTTCGACTGCGCCACTCTCACCCCGCCTGGGCAGCGTTGCACGTCAGCACGCCCAAGTGCGTCAGCACGCAATCACGTGAGCCGCTGGGCCCTCTGGGAGCCGTAGTGCGTTGTGCGCAGGCGTTGAAGCCGCACGGGGAAGTACAGTTCTTTTTAGGCTCAAGGGACGTTCGACTGCGAAGTCGAAAAACCCCGAGTCCCGTCGGGCACTGCGGGGAAAGGCGTGGCGCCACTCGGAAGCTGCAACGTCTGCTGGAAATCTTCTTCTGGAGCGGGGGGAGGGGTATGGGGGGGGCCGCAACCCACGACGCTGGAGGGAGCACGCCTTTCTCGCAGAGAATTCTGGGAGTTGTAGTTCAGTTTCAGAAACACGAACAGCACATCCACCGGACAGGGTCGCCATTTTGTCTGCCTGTGTAGGGCGGCAATGGCTCAGCAGCTTTACTTCTTCCCTGTGACCGCGGGTTTCCTGAGGCCCCATAGCACCGCTCTCAGGAGGAGGTGCTTCAGAGTTGAGCCGCCTGATACCCCTGGAAGCACTGGAACCCGGCTTCTGAAGCAAAAGCCAAACCAGTCTCCGTTGGTGTCCAGTTTTCACCTCCAATAGACCTAGCTGAAATGGGGCCATCAGGCCACTAAGAAAATACTTTCTCTTACCTTTGGGGAAAGACACTAGATAAGTGATTTCTTTTTGCCTATGGAATCTTTACACGAAGGAATGTGTCAGGAATAACCATTGTACTTTTCTATACCATTTCCTGTGCCGTGTAGTGTGGTGCTTTGAATTGGTCCCTTGGTAGCACGGGCTCTACCACTGAGCTACACTCCCAGCCCATTTCCTTCTCTCTCTCTCTCTCTTTTTTTTTTTCAGTTTATTGTGTTAAAAATTATATGTATGCATGTTTGTCTGTTGAGAGTGCGCATGAGTACAGTTCCTGTAGGGGTCAGAGGCATTGGATCCCAGAGATGTAGTCACAGGCCTTGTGGTTGTGCTGGAACCGAATTTAGTTCCTCCCCATGAACAATGCTAAGGTCTTACTGAGCTGTCTCTCTAGCGTATTCCCATTAGTAGTCCCCGCCGCCAGACAGGGTCTCTCTGTGTAGCCTTGGCTGTCCTGGACTCACCTGTAGACCAGGCTGGCCTCAAACTCACAGTGATCCGCCTGCCTCTGCCTCCCGACCATTAGTTTTTAAAAGCCCTTTTTCCCAGGTGGTCTCCCAGGAAGCAGAGCTGAAGGAAGCTGGCCTTGTAGCCTTCAAGCTAAATCAAGTGGCCTCACCATACATAGTACCAAGCTGTCTGCAGTCTTGCGCATAAGAGTTAATCTGATATAGTATTTCTTTTTAATTTACCAATAAAAGGATTTGCTCAGGTACTAGAATCCCAAGATTGTGAGAGCCACCATTTTGTGTAGGAATCTGAGCTCACATTCCTGTTCTATAGAGTGGTGCCAATCCTGTTCCATGGAAGTCTCCAACACTTCTAGACTTCCATAAGCTGGGCACACCTTTGGAGTTAAGGTATTTGAGGATGAAAGGAAAAGGTGGTGGTTTCTTTAAAGATCATATCCAATCTAGTGAGAACTTTCCTGTAAGCTAAATTCCCACCTACATTACTCTTCTTTTGTGCCCAATTTTGTATCTGCATTAGTGCATATAAAGGTTTATGACAACCCCATGAGTAAATGTTCTGTCTCCATGACAACAGTGAATTCCTTTACCTGTCAACAGTGCAACTTTCAAAATCAAAGACTGAAAGCTGAGCATGCTGGCACATGTGTGAAAAGTAATGCCCTGACTCAAGCATTTGAGATAGGGAGCCCCTGGGAGTTCGAGGCCAGTCTGGGCTCTACAACATGACATTAACAACAGAAGGTAGGGATACTAAGATTGGATTGGCTGGAAAAGGAACTTAACCTAACCTGTATGGTGGGAGACCAAAACTAACTTCTGCAAATTGTTCTCTGACTTCTGACTGTGTGGCGTGACTCCAACCCCAGGCCCCCAAACCCAGACACAAAATAAATGAATACAAGATGAAGGTAACATAGAAACAATGCTATGATCTACAGACCTTATTGAGACTTTATTTGTTCTGATGACATTTTTTTAATACCAAAAAACAGTTTTGAACCACTTGGCTGTTTAACTATTTCTTCTGAGTTGAAATATCCTCTCCTGGTGGGAGATGCTTATGACTCAAGGCATAACAGAAGCACAAAGTCCTAAGGCCTCTCAGAGGGACATAGGGAGAAAACAGTTGCTGGGCAAGAGGAACATCTCTGATGGAGTTGCCTTGGCTGCCCTAGACTCACTTTGCAAACCAGGCTGGCCTCGAACTCACAGAGATCCACTTGCCTCTGCCTCCCTGAGTGCTGCGATTACAGGCATGTGCCACCACACCTGGCTCTCTAGCATTTATGTCTCTGGAACCTATATGGTGGAAGAAAAGAACTGACTCTACAAGTTTTTCTCTGACCTCCACACATACCCTGTGGCAAATATATATGTATGAATAGAATAAAATTATTACTTTGAATGGTGTTTGTTTGGTTTGTTTGTTTGTTTGTTTGTTTTGGTTTGGTTTTCCGAGACAGGGTCTCATTATAGCTTTTGTTGGCCTGGAACTCCCTGTATAGAATAGACCAGGCTGGCTTTGAACTCATACAGATTTGCCTGTCATTGCCTTTCTAGTGCAGGGATTAAAGACATCAGCCATCACACTCAGCCTCTAAGGAAACAACGGAAAGCATGAGAAGGCGAGAAGGCGTTTAAATATCTGTGTGCAGCTTGCTATGGTGCTACACACCTCTGCTCCCATGGAGCAGATTTCAAATACAGTATTTTGAGAGTATGTCATCAGCCTTAAGAAAGGAAAAAACAGCTGGTGTGGTGGTACATGCCTTTAATCCCAGCACTAGGTAGGCAGAGGCAGGCCTGTGAATTCAAGGCCAGCCTGGTCTACAAAGTGAGTCTAGAATAGCCAGACAGAAATCCTGTCTCGAAAAACCAAAAAAATAAATATAAATACAAATTTTTGTTTTGTTTTTGATGCTAGTTCTCCCTGTATAGACCAGGCTGACCTGGAACTCATAAATCCACCTGCCTCTGCCTCCTGAGTGCTGGGACTAAATGCATAAACCACCATTCCCACTCTACATACAAGTTTTTATCAGGTTATATTTCTCTTTTATCAACTTAGTTTTTGGGGGAAGGATGTTTTTGTTTGTTTGGTTTTGGTTTTGGTTTGGTTCGGTTTTTTGAGACTGAGTTTCTCTGTGTAGCCTTGGCTGTCCTAGACTCACTTTGCAAACAAGGTTGGCCTTGATCTCACAGTGATCCGCTTGCCTCTGCCTCCCGAGTGCTGGGAATAAAGGTGTGCCTCACCACGCCTGGCTATTTTTTTTATAGTAGCCATTCCAGCAGGTGTAAATAACATAACTCAGCCCCCCACCCCTGCCACACCCCATCCTATATGAGCAACAGTTAGCTACCTACCCACTAGCTACTAAGATAGTTGACACAGAGAGATATATTCTAAGCCAATCATTGCCAATCTGATGACTCTAGGCAGCTTCTGCTCCATCAGTCTGTCGTCATGGCCGTGTGCCCATTGTCCATCAGTCTGTCCTCATGGCCATGTGCCCATTGTCCATCAGTCTGTCCTCATGACCATGTGCCCATTGTCCATCAGTCTGTCCTCATGGCCGTGTGCCCATTGTCCATCACTCTGTCTTCGTGGCCATGTGCCCATTGTCCAGTTAAATGCTATGGTGACTCCCTTTCTGTCTCATCTTCTCCTACTCCCTCTCTTCCCATCTTCATGGTCTCTTGACCTCCCCAGCCCAGAAACCTAAACCCCGCCTACCTCTCATCTGCCAAGTCCCAGGCTTCAGCATTTTTCTTAACCAATCAACTTTAAGTTAGGTAGAGCAAGGTTTACACAGCAAAGACAGGTGTACCAGAGAATGTGCTCCCTTGAGCAGCACCCAGCTCTTAGGTTCCAGTGATTAGCATTAGAATACATAGAACCAAACCTACCACCTTATCCCCTCCTCAGATTAAGCATCAAGCTCAGGACCATGTGTACACTGGGCACTAGAGAGCTCTTCTCCTGAGCCACCTCCTGGCCTGTGATCAACTATCAGGTTTTGTTTTGTTTTGATTTTGGTTGGTTGGTTGGTTTTTGGTTTTTTTGAGACGGGATTTCTCTGTGTGGACCTGACTGTCCTGGAACTCGAACTGTAGACCAGGCTGGCCTCAGAACTCCCAGAGATCCACCTGCATCTGCCTCCCAGAGTGCTGGGATTAAAGGCACACGCTGCCGCCACCCGGCTTTGTTTTGATTTTAAGATGCATTTATTTTATGAGTGTTTTGCCTACATGTCTGTCTGTTTACCACATATGTGCCTGGTGCCCTTGGTGGCCATAAGAAGGCATTGAATCCTAACATCTGAGAACCAAATGCGGGTGATGGGGGGAACCTGGGTCCCTCTGGGAAAGCAAGTATTCTCAACTGCTGAACCGTCTCTTCAGTCCCTACCATAATAGTTTTGGTTAGCAGTCCCCGACAGCTAATGAAATTGGACATGCTATGGGTGGTAGTTGAAGATTTTCTTTTTTGTTTGTTTGGGTTTAGTTTTGTTTCAGAGAGAGGGTTTATTTGTGGACTTGCTCTGTAGACCAGGCTGGCCTTGAACTCACAGAGAGCTGCTTGCCTCTGCCTCCACTGCACCCATTGAAGATTTTACACCTGTCAAAGGTTTTCTTATCCTCTTTGAAGAAAACCTAGTCAAGTCCTTTGTCCTTCCTTGTGGGGAAGAGTATGCCGGAGATTGAGGCCAGGGCTTTGTGCATGCAAGGTGCTCGGTGACTGAGCTACATCCCAGGACCTCTTAGTCATTTTTCTTTTTTCTTTCTACAAAGAAAGAGGAGGGATTGGTGGGATGGTCTGCTTTGTTTCCAAGCCTGACCACCTGAGCTTGATCCTTAGGACCCATATGGTGGATGGAGAGCGACAACTCAAAAAGACTGCCCTCTGGCATCCACACAGGCACTGTAGCACATGCACTCCCACACCCACACCATACAATAGTAACAATAAATAAAACTTATTTTAAATATGATGCATAAGCTTCTCCTCAAACATTTTCCTTCCTGTCAGTCCCACTTGGATGGGTCATAACATCACAGAGGTCAAAAGATTGGCAGCTGCCGCTCAGCCTGCTTCTCTGTGGCTCTCACCTGCCACCACCCACACCCATACTGGCCCCAAGCGATGGCTGGCTTCATCTCCAGCCTTCCTACAGCCTCCAAAATAGTTTTTCAATTTTCATTTGAAAAATTTGTGTCGGGAGCTAGAGAGATGGCTCAGTGGTTAAGAGCACCTCTTCCAGAGGTACTGAGTTCAATTCCCAGCAACCACATGGTGGCTCACAACCATCTATAATGTGATCTGATGCCCTCTTCTGCAGATAAATCACTCATATGCAATAAATAAGATAAATAAATCTTTAAAAAAAAAAAAGAAAGAAAAATTTGTGTCATGCAATACAGCAATTTGAACAGTCTTGCTCAAAATGTCATGTCCACCCAGACATGCAGTCTGGTCTGAGATAATAGGCTTTGCAGATATAATTAAGAAAAAAAATATATATATACGTATATAAACATATATAATTAAGGGTCTTGAGAAGACATCATGAATTTAGGTCAGACCTTAAATCCAGTGACTAATGTCTTTACAAAAAGTAGGAGAACCTGGGGAGACAGTAAAGTGCTTGCTGGGCATACATGAGGACCCAAGTTCAATCCTCAAAACCCATGTCAAAAGCCAGACATGCTGGGGCCCACTTGCAATGTCAGCAGCTGAGAAAGTCGAGACAGTGGATCCCGGGGGCTTAATAACCAGCCAGTCTAGCCTGATCAGCAAGCTTCAGATCCCAGTGAGAGACCTGTCTCAAAAGGCAAGGCGAGCAGGCAGCATGGCTCAGTGGGGTAGGCATGTGCTAACAAACCTGGCAGCCCAAGTTCATTCTCAGGGACCCACATAGGAAGGGAAGAGCTGACTCCTACAAACTGTCCTCTGACCTCCACATGCTTATACACAAAGAAATAAGTGTAAAACATTAAAAAAAAAAAAGAGCAAAAACACAAAGTGGATGGCACCTAAGGAATGGTACCCAAGGTTGACCTCCAGCATGCCTCTCCATGTGCTCGCACATGTATGTGCACAAATGTACAAACGCCTCAATAATGCCTAAGAACAAAAACATTTGAGAGAGGAAGACATGGCAGCACACACCTGTCTACTGCCCGCCTGGTGGGCCCTGCGCTCCCCTCTTTTTCTTTGTTTATAGGCCCAAGTCACACTATAGCGTTTTGGGAGGACAATGGTCTGAGACAGGGAGCGTCGCATGAACTTTCTGGAGGAAACAAAAACAAGGTTTACTTGCCCCAAATAGGCACCAATCACAGGCCAAGGAAACAATTCTACCAAAGTCCAGTAACTCTGTGAACCAGTTGACTGAGCTTAGCTACAGAGTATGGATGTGGGGTTACTTATGGGAGCATGGGTGACCCCAAAACAGCTTCACTACAAAAATACCTCACCCCAAAATACATGAAGCTCTCATCTCAAATAACCTACCTTCTGAGACAAAGAGACCCACATGCAGCTTGGGACAGAATTGTAAACAGGTGACAGATGCCAGGCAGTGGTTCCAGGGCAGCTAGGACTACATGGAGAAACCCTGCCTCAGGAAACAAAACAAGAGCCGGGCATGGTGGCGCACGCCTTTAATCCCAGCGCTCGGGAGGCAGAGGCAGGCGGATCGCTGTGAGTTCGAAGCCAGCCTGGTCTACAAAGGGAGTCCAGGACAGCCAAGGCTACACAGAGAAACACTGTCTCAAAAAACCAAAAAAAAAAAAAAAAACCAAAAAAAAAAAAAAAAAGAATGAAAGAAAAAGAAAGAAACAAAACAAACAAACAAACAAATAGGTGGTGGTGGTGCACACCTTTAATCCCAGCACTTGGGAGGAAGAGTCTGGTCTACAGAGTTCCAGGTCAGCCAGGACCACAAAGAGAAACCCTGTCTCAAAAATCCAAAGCAAGCAAGCAAGCAAGCAAGCAAAACCAGCTGACAGGAAAGTACAGAGGGAAAGACTCAGACTTTAGCTTGAGGGTCTCTGGGGAAGTGTTACAGTTGCTCTGATCAAGATGGCAATACTGCCAGGCATAGCAATGTATGCCTTTAACCCTAGCACTTGACGGGCAGAGGTCTCTATGAATTCAAGGCCAGCCTGGTCTGCATGGTGAGTCCCAAGCCAGTGAACGCTGTACAGTGAGACCCCATCTCAAAACACCAAACTGCGGCTGGAAGAAGGGTTTAGCTGTTAAGAACATGTACTGCTGGACCAGAGTTGGATCCCGGGTAACAACTTCCTGTAACAATAGCTCCTGGGGGATCCAACTCCTCTGACCTCGGTGGGCATCTGCACTCGTGTGCACATAGAAGCTGATAAAAGTAAACGTTTTTAAGATTTACTTATCTGCCGGGCGGTGGTGGCGCGCGCCTTTAATCCCAGCACTCAGGAGGCAGAGGCAGGTGGATCTCTGTAAATTCAAGGCCAGCCTGGTCTACAGAGCAAGTCCAGGACAGCCAAGGCTAACACCAAGGCTAACACAGAGAAACCCTGTCTTGGGGGAAAAAAAGTATTTACTATGTACAGTTTCCACCTGTATGTACACCTGCAGGCCAGAAGAGGGCGTCAGACCCCATTATACATGGTTGTGAGCCACCATGTGGTTGTTGGGAAATGAACTCAGGACCTCTGGAAGAACATACAGTGTTCTTAACCACTCAGCCATCTCTCCAGCCCGTAAATCTCTAAAAGATGACAATGAAGCCAGGCACAGTGTTGCATGGCCAGCACTCGGGAGGCAGACAGAGGCAGGAGGATCACTGTGAGCTCAAGGCCAGCCTGGTCTACAAAGTGAGCTCCAGGACAGCCAGAGCTGTTACACAGCGAAACCCTATTTCGAACCCCCCCCCCCAAAAAAAAAATCCCCAATGTGGCTACCTTGGAGGAGGGGGCTCTCAGCAGTGCAAATGAAGGAGACAGTGGAGACTCCATCCACTCTGACACTTTCTTGAGCCTTGGGGATGACCGCTGTTATCCCTTTCTGCCCACAGGGAAGTAACAAGCCCACTCCAGGTACCTAGTGTGCGAGCCTGCTCTTTCTCAGTAGACTCAACTGGTGACAACATTGCAGCAGAATGTGCAAATGCGAGATTTCCTGCTCCAGGTAGCTGGATGACACAATGACATTTGTAACCCGTACCAGAGACACTTTCCCATACCCAGCCTCCCAGGGCCTACCTCCAGGAAGTATCCTCTTGCCTTCCCAGCATACCCAAGCTTCCTCTCCCCGCAAATCTTCCTGACCTAATGGATTCTCACTGAGAACAGTGCGGCGTGCCGCTGCGGCTCCTCCAGCGCCTAGCGGAAGCCCAGCCCCCCCCCCCCCCACGCAGCCGCCTCCCGGGCGCCCAAAGGAGGACGCAGGGACCCAGGGCGCCCGCCTGAGCAGCGTGGCCCGAGGCTCCCAAACTGTGAACAAAGACACAGCTACTCCAGCTGCCTATGCGCCGCCATGCGAGCGGGAACACCAAGCTGCGGGTTCCGGAGCCCCTCGCAGTCGCTTGTTTTGTTTTTTTTTTGAGACTGTGTCCAGGTGCTTGACAAGAGGGCAGCCTGGCCTCCCAAGTGTTAGGATTAAAGGCGTGAGCCACCATGCTAGAATAACACTGTGACGGGCCATATTGGAAAAAAAAAAAAAAGAAATAGAAATAAAAATGGAGTAGAGGAGAAGGATAAAATGCTGTAGCCTTGATTTTTTTCCCCACACAAACATATTGCTAATGTTACTTCCTTTTTTATTTTTGCTTTTTGAATTTTGTTTTTAGACAGGGTCCCATGAAGCAAAGGGTAAGTTTTATGTTTAATAAGATATAAGATACCAGAGAATACGAAGACTCCAGGCAACAGAAATGGTATTTGATAATATTAGATGAGGAGTTTATTAAATGAGCGGGGGGGGGGGGGACACGTAAGGGGAGGTACCCCAGAGAGAGACAGAGACTGAGAAAAAAAAGAAGGGAGAGAGGAAGTAAGAGAGAGCCACGAGGTGGGCCAGTGTCAGGGCCACGCCCCCATGGCAGGTAGGCAATGACATCACAGGTAGGCAGACTAGGGCAGATTCCTAACAGTAAGTGTTAAATTAAAAACAACAAAAAACCCACTGTGCTGTTATTTATTTATTTTAGCACAGAATTTCATGTCGCCTAAACTGGCCTCCAACTTGCTTTCTCGCGGAAGCTGGCGGTGACATCTTCCCTCAACCGGCTAAATCCTGGGATTACAGGACAAAAGGCAAACTGAGGTGCCTATTAACATAACAAAGGGGACGCTTGCTGTCAGGCTCTCCTAGCTCAGCACAAACCAGGTTCAGAGTCCCGGCTCCGCTCAGCACTTCCCACTCCTATCCCGTACCCTAACTTCTAGAGCCCCTAAGCTTCCTTCCTTCCCTTCCCCACCTCCTCATCCCTGTGTAGCTCAGCCGTTTGGGCCACGAGCTTCCTAGGTGCCCTTGGTCCCCCTCCTCCAAGCCTCTGGGTCCTCCTCCTTCCCCTAGTTTCCTCTCCTGTCCACCCCACCCCACCCCGGCAAGGGCAGGTTCAGTCTGGACCCTTCCAGATGCCTCTGGCTCTTCTTTCCCTCACATCTACAGTAAAAACCTCCCCAGCCATACCTAGGAGTGCTCAGGTCCTTGTTTTCTTTTTTAAAAACACTTTATTATTTATGCGACATTCTGCCCAGATGTGAGCAAGCCAGCAGATGGTTATGAGCCACCATGTAGTTGCTGGGAATTGAACTCAGCACCTGTGGAAAACCAGCCAGTGCTCTTAACCTCACCACACTTAGCCTTTTGTTATTTTATTTTTAAAAATATATTTATTTATTTATACAGTATTCTGCCTGCATGTACTGCATTCCAGAAGAGGGCACCAGATCTCATTGTGGATGGTTGTGAGCCACCATGTGGTTGCTGGGAATTGAACTCATGCCTCTGGAAGAGCAGTCTGTGCTCTTAACTGCTGAGCCATCTCTCCAGCCCCTATTTTTTTTTATTTTTTGAGACAAGATTTCTCTGTGTAGCCCTGGCTGTCCTGGAAGTCACTCTATAGACCAGGCTGGGCTGGCACTCAGAGATCCACCTGCCTCTGCCTTGTCCTTTGCTTCATGAGACCCTGTCTAAAAACAAAATCCAAAACCTAAAAATAAAAAGTAATATTAACCATATATTTGGGTGGAAAAATCAAGGCGATGGTATTTTACATCCCCCCCCCAAACACCCACCGGAGGCAGGTGGGTCTCTTGAGCCTGAGGCCAGCCTAGACTGTGTAGAGTTGTAGGCTAGTTTAGGCAACAGAGTGAGACAGGGTGCCTCCCCAAAAAGGGTCTACAAGATGGCTTAGTAAATAATTGATAAACCCAACAACCTGAGTTTGATCCTCTGGACCCATGTAGTGGGAAAAAAGTGACTCCAGCTCTCAAAAAGCTGTCTTCTGGGGCTGGAGAGATGGCTCAGAGGTTAAGCACATGGACTGCACTTCTGGAGGTCCTGAGTTCAATTCCCAGCAACCACATGGTGGCTCACACCCGTCTGTAATGGGGTCTGATGCCCTCTTCTGGCCTGCAGGTGTACATGCAGGCAGAACACTATATACAAAACAATCAATTAATCAATCAATCAATAAATAAATAAATCTTTAAAAAAAAAAGCTGTCTTCTGTTCTGTACACACAGGCCTTGGTATTCAGGAACACACACACACTATATTTTTTTTTCTTTTTTTGGTTTTTTGAGATAGGGTTTCTCTGTGTAGCCTTGGCTGTCCTGGACTCGCTTTGTAGACCAGGCTGGCCTCGAACTCACAGCGATCCACCTGCCTCTGCCTCCCAAGTGCTGGGATTAAAGGCGTGCGCCACCACGCCTGGCTTCACACTATATTTTAAAAAGAAAACATGCTATGGTTGGCAACCCTAATTTATTTGTATGTGTGTGTGTTTTTTTAATGCTAACTTACAAAGAGAATAAGTAAATAATTGCAAAAAAAAATAATAAAGTCAGTGAGTTAAACTCTTAATTTTCATCTGAATTGAATGGCACAAGACTGTACTCCCAGTTACTCAGGAAGTTGAGGCAAAAGAAAACAAGTTCCTAGCCAAACAGGAGATATTTAGTGATATGCTGTGTCAAAATAAAAACTTTTTTTTTTTTTAAGCTAGAGAGCTGGGCATGGTGGCACATGCCTTTAATCCCAGCACTCAGGAGGCAGAGGCAGGTAGAACGCTGTGAGTTCGAGGCCAGCCTGGTCTACAAAGCTAGTCTAGGACAGCCAAGGCTAACACAGAGAAACCCTGTCTCAAAACCTCCCCCCTTCCAAAAAAAAAAAAAAAAAAAAGATAAAAGAATGATTGCATGATAGAGTTCTTGCCTACCACACATAGATCCTGTGTTTAATTCCTACACACACACACACACACACACACACACACACACACACACACACGTGTTTGTGGTGGTTTGAATGAGAAAGGCCCCCCCCATAGGCTCATATATTTAAATGCTGAGTTATGGAGGAGGAACTCTTTGAAAGGATTAGAAGGATTGGGAGTTATGGGCTTGATAGAGGAAGTGTGTTACTGGGGGTGGGCTTTTTTCAAAAGCTCATATAAGGCATAGTCTGTGTCTGTCTGTCTGTCTGTCTGTCTGTCTCCTGTGCCAGGCAGGCTTCTTTGTCATTGGAGGCCCAGGGAGGGACGGTACCATGCTACTCATTCCAAGCAGGCTCAGTTGACCCATGCTTTGACCTGAACTCCATAGCAGCTCCCCACCTCCGCTGAGCACAGCTTCAAGGCTGTTGGAATTTTCTATGGCCTTTGTTCCTGGGCAAGGTTAGGCTCCTCTTTTCCTGGGCACCAACAGCATGTGCTGCTCTGCCCAGAGAGCTCAACGCTCCTCTGACTGTCAGTGTTGAGGAAGCATCAGGCTTAGCTCCCCACAGGGAGATTTTCCTTATTCTGTCTCCAGTCAGAACTGAAGGCCCCAAATCCTTTCCTGCAGGCCAGGCCGTGGTGGTGCACGCCTTTAATCCCAGCACTCGGGAGGCAGAGGCAGGTGGATCACTGTGAGTTCGAGGCCAGCCTGATCTACAAAAGTGAGTCCAGGACAGCCAAGGCTACACAGAGAAACCCTGTCTCGAAAAAGCAAACAAAACAAAACAAATCTTTTACTGCGTGTTTATCAATAAAGACTCAGGGATGGAAAACAATAGCAACTTAGGAGGTGGAGGCAGGAAAATCACAAGTTCAAGACCAGTATAGGTAGCTTAGGGAGACCCTATTAAAACAACAAAGAAAAAACTAAAAGACAACAAAACCATTGAGGGTGTAGCTCAGTAATAGAATGCTTGCCTGACATGCATACCTCACCCTCTTGCCCTTGGAGACCCAGCTTACCCAGATGAATGTGTTGTTCTAGGCATCTGGGAGCCCAAGGCAGGTGTAGCCACAGAGGACAACAGCCGAGAGCAATATGGTCCTGCATAGTGTGCCTTGCCATGGACACAGGAGTGAATGTGGTTGAACCCTGGTCTCCGAGATGGCAGAATCCCTGTAGTACTCTCCATCTGTGGTCTTCCGGCTTACAAGTTATCTGTCTTCTCTAGCGTCCTTGTCATCCAGTCCTATAGAGGGGGGCTTTCTGTAGCCTGTGGTTTTCACCCACGCCCTTATTCCTAGAAATAATGAGTCTGAGACTTAAGTATATTTACAAACGCCTAGGCCAATGTAGCTAGGCATCTTCCCTGACTTGCTCATAACTAATATCCCATTTATTCTATCCTAAGTTCTGTCACATGGCTGGTTACCTCTATTCAGGTTTCATGCGTCTGTCCTCCTCAGTGTCCAGGAGTGAGTTCCTCATGGTTCACTGTATCCCAGCATTCACTCCTCCCTCCTATTTCCTGCCTCAGCTGTAGGCCAATCTGCTGTTTGCTGACAGGTAAGGAATCCACGCAGTTCACAAGAGATTATACCACACAGTCCAAAGCAGATCTTTGGGCCTCCTAGAATCCTCACCCTGCAAGGGACAGGATAAGGTCCCTCCCTCATCCGCTTAACAGCCGGCCTTCACGGCAATGACCTACTGTGTCTCCGGTGTGCACCTTGACACTGATGTCCAGGCCCAACTCTCTTCTTCTTCTTCTTCTTCTTCTTCTTCTTCTTCTTCTTCTTCTTCTTCTTTGGTTTTTCAAGATAAGGTTTCTCTGTATAGCCTTCGCTGCCCTGGACTCACTTGTAGACCAGGCTGGCCTCGAACTCACAAAGATCCACCTGCCTCTGCCTCCCAAGTGCCGGGATTAAAGGCGTGCGCCATCATGCCCAGCCAACTCTTACTTCTTTTAGGGAGCCTTCCAGGTTTTGCAGCTTTGAACTTTGAGCTCTGAGCTCCAAGGCCATGACTTTTCTGAAAACAAACAAACAAACAAACAAACACAAAACAAAAAACAAAAAGTGGCTCCAGGGGTTATCTTGAGCACCAGGCAGTGCTTTGGCGCTCCTTGTGTCCAGGACCATTTACAGAATCAACCCAAGGGCCTCTGAAATCCTCTGTGGTGAAGGTGATATCTTCAGGTTCCTTACCTTTGCCCTGGCCGGTCGTGGCACTAAGCCTGTGCGCCCTGGGCCTTTGTCTTCTGTTTGTGTCTAATGCCATGCTAGGCCTGAAGGAGGCTCCTTGGGGAGTTAGTATGTTACCCAGAAGCCACGAGCACTTGGTTGAACATTTACTTCAGAATCAGGGAAAAACAAAAGCTACACTTCAGAGGCAAGCCTGTGTCACGTGTCTTCAGAGAAAGCCCTTTGCTTTACTAAACCATTTCTGGGAAAGGGTAATAGGCAGGGCAAGAAGCCATTGGGATTTTCTTCTCAGCTGCTAATAACAGTAGTCAGTGTGCTGAGCAGAGCTTGCCTCTGGTCAAAGTGAGAGCAGGATGCCCAAAAGGGGCCAGCCAGAAGGAGTCATCCCCAGGGTGGGTCCCACTGGTGCTGCCTTACCAAGAGAGAGCAGGCAGGGAGATTAGACCTCCTAGGTGGACTCCCATGGGATAGCTCGTTGTCAGGAGGACGAGGGGGTTGGGACAGGCAGTTGGGAGAAGGTTCTCCATCAATGGGAGGCCCAGAGACAGAGGGTAAAAGCCACATTTGCTGTAACCAGACCTTTCGGCTACCCTCTCAAGAGCCCCCAGGATTCCAAACCTAAACTGTCTTCAGCGGGCAGAATCACACCCCTGCCAGGGCATGAGGCAAATCATAGTCAGCTGCTGTGGGCAGTCTGAAGCAGCCCGGTATCCCACACCTGACATTTAAAAACAAAGAAACGAAAATACATATCCACAAAACATAATTGGTTTTTTTGGGGGCTGGGGGTTGTTTTGGGTTTTGTTTTTGTTTTTGTTTTTGTTTTTGTTTTTTCAAGACAGGGTTTCTTTGTGTAGCCTTGGCTGCCCTGGACTCACTTTATAGACCAGGCTGGCCTCAAACTTACAAACCTGCCTCTGCCTGCTGAGTGCTGGGATTAAGTCAGCCTACTCAGTCTTTCCTTAAAGACCCCTATTAAGGCCAAAGCATGTACATTTTTAGGGGATCTAGCTTGAACCAAGGACAGACAGATATCAGATCACTGTATGTGTGTGGCAGGGACAAGAAAAACCTTGAAGAGTCCAATTTGACTCAAGGTCTCAGTCTGTGCTCAGAGTCCAGCTGGACTCAAGGACAACCAGCTGTGTTTAAAATTTCCACTACCCCTCCCCAACTAAAAAAGTTCCTAAACGCCCCCTGTGACTCCTTCAACCAATCTTTCCCATAGGTCAGCTTGCCCCTCCACCCATTATCCAACCACCAAACGCCAAGACTTGTAACTCCCTGCTTGCAGCTTTTCTGCCCAAATGCCAACCAACCACATACTGTAAAACTCATTTCTTTGTCTAAAACCTATAAAAGGCCCATGCCTCTTGCTTCTCGGGGTCTGCAGCTTGAAAGAGCTGGACAGACCCCATTGTGATGGCTCAATAAATTTCTGCTCCTATGCATTTGCATCGGCAATGGACTCCGTCTCTTAGTGGGGACTCGGGGAATAGACTAGAGATCTCTCTAGAGGTCTCAGTCTTACATTGGAGGCCCCAGCGAGATCACCAAGTCCCCTCCAAGACCCGGACTCCAGTAGAGGAATTAGGTAAGGTGGCCAAGGTTTTTTTGGGACAGGGTTTCTTGTGTAACAGCCCTGGCTGCCGTAGACCAGCTTTGGAGAATAGACCAGGCTGACCTTGAACTCAAAGAGATCCACCTGCCTTTGCCTCTGGAGTGCTGGGATTAAAGGTGTGAGCCACCATGTCGGCTGTGTTAATTAAGTAAAAAACAAAAAAACAACCGTTTATTAGGTCTATGTTTTGAAAATAGCTTCCACAGTATTTATTTCATATTTGTTTGTTTGTTTGTGTGTTTTGAGACAAAGTTTCTCTGTGTAGCCTTGGCTGTCCTGGACTCCCTTTGTAGACCAGGCTGGCCTCGAACTCACAGAGATCCACCTGCCTCTGCCTCTCTAGGGCTGGGATTACAGGCGTGCACCACCACGCCTGGCTGTGTTTATTTTTCTGTGTTGGGTGTTTTGCTTGGATGCATGTCTGTGCACCATCTGCCTGGTGCTCATGGATGCCCGAAGAGGGCATCAGATCCCCCAACACTGGAGTTACAGGTCATGTGAGCTGCAATATGGGTGCTGGAAGGGCAGCCACTGGTCTTAACCACTGAACCATCTCTCCAGCCCCTAATTATTTTTGTATGTGGTCATGGGCTTGTATGTGCATATCAGAAGACAACCTTATGGAGCCATTTCTCTCCCTCCTCCTTTATGGGTCCCTAGGCATTAAACTTGGGTAGGCCAGGCTTGGCAGCAAGTGCATTATAGAGTGAGCCTTCTGGTTGATCCCCCCCCCCCCAATCTAAAGAAGCCACCTATTGTGCCTGTGTTTTGTTCTTTTGAGACAAAGGCTGACATCAGTGATTTATATATGAAGATATTTATAACAATGAATTTAGAAAAACCAAGACTCTGATTGATTGCAAATGATGTAACTCATGAAGGCTCTTAAATTACTAGTGAATGCCCAGGAAATGACGTTGACTCAGGAGAAAGGACGGGACCAAGGAGGTAAAGGAACCAGAAAGGAGGATGGGACTCCAGCATCTGCGGAGTCAGGGTCATATGGGAGCCAAGGTGGTGAGCCTTCTGCAGGTGAGTGAGGGATAGACTACCCCAGGATGCCAGGATTCGCGAGCAGGCAAAGTACAAAAAGAAAGCAGCGCCCTAAGGCATCGGGTTTCCACCCCCACAGGGCAAGGCTGCTGGGACAAAGTGCTAAGGAATAAATAGCCAAGGCGGAGACTACAATGGGCGAGGGCTGAACTAATGATAAAGGCTGGACCAATGGGCGAGGGTTGGATCAATTGGTGAGGGCTGGGCTAACGACAAAGGATGCTGCAGAGTTAGGGATGTTTGCGTAATCCAGTTAGCTTTAATGAAGAGAAAAGCATTTCCTGTCCCTTAATGGCACAGATAAAAACCTTTAAATAAATGTCCGGACTTCTTCCTAAGGGAGTCAGAGTCAAATACTGCGTGAAATGAGTGGAAAGACGTCAGTAAACCATACCCGGGCTCCCAAATCCAGGTTGCTTCATCCTAAATGCTCCATCCCTACTGGCTCCGCCCCCTTCGCGGATAATGGACCCGCCCCTCCTGCTGATTGATGGCGCGTTCAACTAGCCTCTGCGAAGGTAATATACGGATAGGCGGAATTCGTCAAAGGAATGGGTCTCCTCGCGGCCCTATTGCGCATGCTCGCCCCGTGACCCTAGCCTGAGGTGACGGCGGGAGCCGAGGCGGGGGCCCCAAAGCACTGAGGCTGAGGGACCCGCCACGGCTCCGTCGTCCGCGAGGCAGGGAGGGCCTGCTGCCGTCGGTGAGGACGGGCCCCCTGCGGGCGGGAGGGTCCCGGCTAGTGAAGCGACCCCTGGCCTGGCAGTCTCCCGGTGCTGGGGAAGGGTCCCCGGCTGTGCCCCCCTCAGATTCAGACTGCCTTCTTGTCTGCCATCCGCCAGGCGCGTTCTTTCTCCATGCTTCCCTTTCACAAACCCACCCTACCCCTGAACACCCTGGACACCCCTAACTTGGGGACCGCCCCCCCCCACGCCTACTGGGGACACCTACCCTAGTCAGTGTCCACTCTGTTCGGTACACACCCATCTTTAACTTCTGCAGTCTTGTTACATATGTCCTGGGAGTCCTTGTCCCTGGGGCAGAGTTTGAGGGCTGGGAGCTGGGGCGATGCTCCAGAGACTAGGGTGGCGGACATGGTTAGAGGGGAGCAGGGAGCCAGGGCGTTTTTAACCTCAAGACCAGACCCTTTGGGCAAGGATGGTGGAAGAGACCATTCTGAGTCGTGCTGACTAGAAAATGGAGGTGCGGGTACTGGGGAAGCTTTGCTATGTTGTGCATATGTCATGCACACCCCAGTGTCATCTAGTTCATGACAGTGACTGTGGGAACGGCTGTCGGGTGACCTGAGTTCAAAGACCTTGTCCTTCACCTGATGCTAGCAATTCCCAGTACACAGCTCAAAACAGCCCAGAGAGGGTAAGAGATCCGTCCTAACAGTTAGGACGTTGCTGTGTCACACTCATCTTTATGAAGGTAATTCTATTGCTCTACCCCGAGATAACAAGTGAAGTCCCAAGCCTCCAGAGCCTGGCCACGCTGACAACAGTCACCGCCAAGTCAGTGACTTAAAATAACACAACTTTATTCTCGTATCTTTTAGGGGCCATAAGAAGTCTGATGTGGGTGTTATTCCTGTTAGCGGGGCAGTATTCCTTCCTGAGGCATTAGGAAAGAAACAGCTTGCCTCTTGCTGCTTCTAAAACAATGTGCTTTGTTTGGCTGGCGTGTCCTTTCTCAGTCTTCAAAGCCCCGTGCCAACCAACGAACCCTGCGTCGTTCCTACTCTTTGCTTCCCGCCTTCACTTCTTTCTTTCTTTCTTCTTTTTTCTCGAGACAGGGTTTCTCTGTGTAGCCCTGGCTGTCCTGGACTCACTTTGTAGACCAGGCTGGCCTCGAACTCACAGTGATGCGCCTGCCTCTGCCTCACCAAGTGCTGGGATTACAGGTGTGAGCCACCAAGCTGGGCTTTCCCCCCCTTTTTTTTTAAAAAACAAAAACAAAAACATTGTTTTTAATTTATGTACCTGTGTACCACATGTGTGCAGTGCCTGTGAAGGCCAGAAGGGGGCATCAGATCCTCTGAGCTGTGCAGGTGTTGTGAGCCACCCGATTTGGGTGCTGGGAACCGCACTCCTGTCCTCTAGAAGAGCAGGAAGCTCGTGACCGCTGAGCCATCTACCCTGCCCTCTTTCTTTTGTTTGACTTTTGTCAGTTGGTTTTGTTTTGTTTTGGGAACGGGAGTGTGGGCACGCTCTGTGGCGGTCAGAGCAGATCGTGGGATGGAAGTCAGGTCTTGAGGTTTGGTGGACAGCACCGTCATCTGCTGAGCCACCTTGATAACCCTTGCTTTGGAGACAGGCTTTCGATGAGTAGATTTTACTTGAGCTCCCAATCCTCCTGCTGAGTCAGCCTTCCAACGGCTGGGATTATAGGTGTGTGCAGGTGTGTGCCACCTCGCCAGCTTCTAGATACTAGGCCCTGGACATCTCAGGAGTCTCCCTTTTGCCTCTCACAGGCCTGATAATGTGTGAACAACTCCCGCTCACCCTGTGCTCCTGGGTCTTGAGCCATTATTATTATTATTATTTTTTCTCTTCTAAGTATCCTTGGTCATGACCAAGATCGTGAGAGCTGCCTCATATTGTAGGGCTGGGGACTGAATGTGGGCAAGCTCCCGACTGGGCTACACCAACCCTTGCGTCACTTTTTTGGGGGAGGGGTAACTTGGAACACTTCACGGATACGCGTGTCATCCTGGAGCAGGAGCCACGCTAATCTTCTCTGTATCGTTCCAGTTTTAGTATATGTGCTGCCGAAGCGAGCATGGGAGGGGTAATGTGTGTGTGTGTGTGTGTGCGCGCGCGCGCGCATGTGTGTGGGTGTACAGTGCCTCTGCGCACATACGTGTTTGTGGTATGCGCACATACGTGTTTGTGTGTGGTATGCACATGAGGGTGGACGCCTCTGTGTACATGAGGGGCCAGAGGAGGGTATTGGATGTGCAACCTTCCACACCCTCCCCTCCATCTTACTCCCTTGAGACAAAGTGTCTCACTTGAACCGGAAGCTCACCATTTGGGCTAGGCAGATCAGTCAACTAGCAAGCTCGAGCGATCTGAATGGCTCTACTGGCCATTGCTGGGTTTCAGACAAGTTTGGCCAGGCCTGGCTTTTACATGTGCAGCTCCGGCCCACGGAATCATCTCCTCACATGCCCCCTTTTGTTTCTAGGAAGTCAGATTGCATGACAGTCTTCCTGCCTCGCTCTCCTGTGTGCTGGGATTACAGGTGTGAGCCACCACACTTGGCTCTATTTATTTATTTATTTATTTATTTATTTATTTATTTCCTTATTTGTTGACAGGGTCTCATGTAGCCCAGGCTGGTCTTGAACTCCTGATCCTTCTGCCTCTGCCTCATATGTGAGAAATCTAGTCTGAGACCATTTTTATCTGAGCAGTAGACTCATTTTGAAAAAATAAATTATCAAAACAATTTTACCTCGTTGAGTAAACGTACCTTATCTTTTAAAATGTTAAATATGTGGCTACTGCAATTTTTTTCAAAAAAGTGAGTTCATGGACAGTACAATGTGAGAAAATGGGTCTGGACTGACGCCTCGGCAGTTAAGAGACTTGCTGCTCTTCCGGAAGCCCAAAGTTGCATTCTCAGCACCCGTGTTGGGGACCCCACAACTACATGTAACTTCGGCTCCAAGGGATCTGACACCCTCATCTAAACTCAGGGGGCGTCTGTACGGGTGGCATTCACTCACACAGACACACAGACATATAGATAAAAATAATAGAAATAAATCTTTAAAAAAATTAAAAAACAATCGGGGATGATAGTGAAAGGGGAAGCCGTTCATTCCCAACCCCTCCCCCAAGTTCATCCTGGGTGGCAGGCACCTCAATTCCATGTGGCACAACATAGATAGTGATGACTTTCGTCACCTGGCACAGGTGACATATGCCAGTCAGCTCTGCTGCAGTACTGTCCTTACCATTCCATTCCGTTTCCTGGGGACTTAAGGTCCACCTTAGCAGACTTTTTTTTAAGATTTATTATTTATTTATTATGTATACAGTATTCTGGCCTGCAAGCCAGAAGAGGGCACCAGCTCTCATCATAGGTGGTCGTGAGCCACCATGTGGGTGCTGGGAATTGAACTCAGGACCTTTGGAAGAGCAAGCAGTGCTCTTAACCTCTGAGCCATCTCTCCAGCCCAGGAACATACACTTTAGAATTCAGTTGGCTTGAGTTCTTTTAGCCCAGCCTGGCCTTGAGCTCTGTAGGTGGCCAAGGATGTGACCTTGAACCCCTAATTCTCCTGCCTCTACTTCCCAAGTGATGAAATTATGGGCTCGTGTGCTCCTGAAAAAGGCTTCTGTGGTGCTGGGACTCTACCCCATGGGTTTGTGCATGCTATACAGACACTCTCCTAACTGTATCCCCAGAGATATTTCCAGCCCTGGAATCCATGAGGAAGACTTGGGCCCTCTCTATTATATATTCCGTTGTTTATGTCACTGTGGGCTATGGGCATTTCTATTATTCTTAGGTTTATAACCCTGACCTTAAGGTAGGATCCCACTCTGGAGCAGTTTTCTCTTTCATTCATTCATTCATTCACTCATTTATTTTTGAGACAGGGTTTCTCTGTGTAGCCTTGTCTTCCTAGACTCACTTTGTAGACCAGGCTGGCCTTGAACTCACAGAGATCTGCCTGCCTCTGCCTCCTGAGTGCTGGGATTAAAAGCGTGGGCCACCATGCCCAGCAGTTAGAGCAGTTTTCTTCATAGCTGGCTTTTCTTATTGGAATTGGCCTTTGGCTGGTGAGCCCGGGTTCCAGTCATGAGTCTCACCAGCTCTGTGGTACTGGGCCACTCCACTAAGTGCCCAGGGTCACCTCCCTGGGGGCGGATGGGATGATGGTAATACTTGGGAGGGAGGTCATTGGGTTCCAGTGAAGAAGGTCAAGATTGGCCTTAGATCTCACTCCTGACTCATCCAGTGAGCAGGGTGCCTGACCTCTTCCTCATTCCATTTCATGCAAGAGGCTTCTGGGTCCCTGTGTTGTGTGTGCGCTTGTGTGGTGTAGTGTGTGTATACATGCGACCTGCAGTGTGCGTATGTGTTTCAGGTGTGATCTCCTGTGCATGTGCACGTCTCAGTTTCCTACTGGGGAATCTTCCTCTCTCTCCACGTGGTGGTTCCTGAGGCAGGGACTCTCCCTGGACCTGGAGCTCACTGTTTTGGCTAGATGGTCATGCACACTATCCCCTGGGCTCGACCTGACTCTGTTCCCCATCCTCCGAGTGCTAGGGTGTCACAGAGGCTAGCACACTGGGCTTTCTACGTGAATGCTGGGTATCCAAACTCCTTATGTTTACACAGCAAGACTTTGCTCACTGAGCCATATCCCCAGCTCTCAGGGTCACTTCTTTCTTTGTCACCTTGTGCTGTGTCTGTAAGTATGAAACAAGATCTCCTCTCCCTGCACTCCCATGTTGAGGATTGACCACTCAAATGCTAGGCAAGTGCTGTACCCCTGAGCTGCAGTCTTTTTTTTTTTTACAGGTCTTATATAGTCCGGGCTGGCCTCAAACTCAGATATCTGCCTGCCTCTGTTTCCTAAACCCTGGGCTTGAAGGCATGTACCACCGTGCCTCGTCCTAAATTTTAACATGCTTGGTTTTATTCTAGTGGTTTGTATTAATCTTATTTGCTCACTGCTTAACTTACTTTGAAGTTCTGGGGATCTGACTCAGGGCCTTGTCGCAGTCTAAACCCATGTGTATTTTCTTTTCTGACACTTGCCTTGCAAAGGGGACGCTTTCTTTTGAGTAATGGACTAATGGGGAAATTACCTTTTGAATGAATACGTCTTTTTTTTTTTTAATTTTAATTTTATTTTATTTTATTTTTTTGGTTTTTCGAGACAGGGTTTCTCTATGTAGCCTTGGCTGTCCTGGACTCACTTTGTAGACCAGGCTGGCCTCGAACTCACAGTGATCTGCCTGCCTCTGCCTCCCGAGTGCTGGGATTAAAGGCGTGCGCCACCACGCCCGGCACGTCTTTTTTTTTTTAAAGGATATTAAATATATTGCCACTGGGGTGGGGGTGGGGGGATGAGTTTGTGGATACCCAAGATAGTAAATTAAAGAGTGAACCCCAAGCTGCGTCGCAGATTCCTTTGGTGGCACCCCATTCTCCTCCACTGACTGCTTTGCCTCCTGCCTTAGGACAGAGCCCTGAACTCCCAGGTTCCTGGCCAGGGAGAAGGAGGAAAAGGAGAGACCTATCTGCCAGGGCTGAGGGTGGCCCGAGGGCCAGGCTATTGGTCCTGGAATGCCCCAGCCCAAGCCCAGTGAGCAGGAGGGTGAGAGCATGAAGGCCGACCAGGAGCCAGCTCCCCAGCCTGGCACAGATGTGGTCCCAGCAGCCCCCAAGAAGCCCAGAAAATTCTCCAAACTGGTCCTGCTGACAGCCTCCAAAGACAGCGCCAAAGTGGCTGGGGCCAAGCGCAAAGGAGTGCATTGCATCATGTCCCTGGGAGTGCCAGGCCCTGCCACCTTGGCCAAGGCCCTCCTCAAGACTCATCCTGAGGCTCAACGGGCCATTGAAGCAGCCCCCCAGGAGCCTGAGCAGAAGCGCAGCAAGCCAGACCCGGGTGAGGCTCCTGTAGGTGGCGCTGCCCCCTCAAAGATACCTGGTCCCTTTCAGAAAGCTACAGGCTACCTTCTCCAGCTCTAAGAGCAGCTAGCTCCCTTTACCTTCCTGGTCCCTGACGCTCTCCTTGCTCTGAGCACAGGTGGGAGATGGGGGCACAGGGGCCATAGGTGCTGGCTGGGCACTCCTTGAAGAGCCTGGGACCCTGACTTAGCCCTTCCTAGTTTTTCCAAGTCCCCTCTGCATGGTGTGCTTGTCTCGTTTCATCCCAGGGGTGTGGGAGGTTGAGGTGGGCCTGCTGCCATGCACTGCGTCCCAGAGGCTACTGACTACTCTCAAGGTCTTGACTTCATAGGGGTGTTTCCAAAGGCCTGGGCTTCTTGGTGCACCATCCACACGGTCCACAAGCATTTCATAGCCAGTGCCTGCATTTCCTCACTCAGCCAGTTGACCCATGTTTGTAAACTTGCAGCTGTGTGCTTCCTGGACACTGGGACAATAGGAGCTGTAAGGACACCCTTCTCTGTCGCTTCTGCCCCAGCCTCACACATACTGAAGTCTCCACAAAGGACAGGACAGGCTTAAGGGAAAGTTCAGCCCCCTCTCCTCTCGTTTTACAGTGACGGGATGGTGGGAGACAGTGGGCTAGCCTCACTCCCTTGCTCAACACTCTACCACCTTGGCTGGGCTCCTTCCTCCAATGTGAGTGGATGGGCGGTGGCCGGTGGCTGGTGACAACAAACTGTCCCTTGCTCTACGCCCAGCTTAGGCTGGCCCTATGTCAAGTTCCTGGGACCCGTGGTGACCTCAGGCCTCCTCGGGGAGCAGTGAGGTGGCAGTTAGCAGGGGGGACAGGCTGGAGAGAAAAGCAAAGAAGGCTGGCAGGTGTCCTCTGAGCACTCAAGAAAATAGAGGAAAACAGCGACTGGCCAAGCTTGGGGTACTCAGTGTCAGGACACTGTGGGTGGGGCTGAGGTGGGGAAAGAGAGCAGGGCTGATGGCCACAGGATGTGCTGAACAAAGGGCAGGGACCTGAGACTTGATTGAAGCTCTGATCCACATGCCACAGAGATCCCAAGGTCGCTAGAGCTGGGAGGGGAGTCCTAGGCCAACAGCACCCGGAGGCCCAGGGAGGGTGACAAGACACTTTCCTGAATGAAACTAGAGGCTCCCTAACCTGGGTGTCGTGTGTGTGTGTGTGTGTGTGTGTGTGTGTGTGTGTGTGTGTGTGTGTTTGCTGTCTGTGTGAGTATCTCTGTCATTGTTTCTCTTGTCCCCTTGTGTGACTTTTACCGATGAGGGTTAAGTGTGTAGCAATCCGAAGCAGTTCCCCCTCCCCGTTAGACTTAACGCAGGAGACACTGCAACACAAGTGCACCTTTAGGGATGCCCGATGGCAGCGGCAGGAAGACGATAAATGAGCTGAGCTCTTCCCAACAGAAGGAGCAGCTGTCAGGCCCTGAGATGGTGGGGGTGAGAAAAAGCTATAGTGTCGGCCCCCCATTTTCTGCCTTTGCACAGGTGGCCCCTTGGGACCTGCCATTGTACTCAATCAGAAAGAGGAAAGAGAAGCTCCTTTCTGTGTTACTGTCAGTTAGAGCCGGGTGTGTGTGTGGGGGGGGGGGGGTCCTGCCTCACTGGTAGAAATGTAATGGGATGGCCTAAGGTCATAAAGTTTCACAGCCTCACTGCCCACCCACACCACCCCAGCGCCTAAAATATCTCATGAAAACCAAGATGGAGTGTCCATGGCTACAAGCTGAGAGTTCTGTGGGGACCATGAGGATCCCCAGGCTCCCGTCCACAGCTGGAGCAGTTCTGAGGAGTTATGCTAGCATTCTCTGTGAGTGCTTCCACTAGTCAGTCTAGCTCTGGGCAGCTCCCTATCCACCCACCTGGTTCTAGAAGGGTAGAGGATGTGGGGTCTCCACGACCCAGGGGAGGCTGATCTTGGGGCCACTCCCCTGAGGCAACCACCACAGGAGGAATTAGGTGGCCTGTGGCTGGGAACCTATTTGTCCCACAAAAGTTGGGCACAGAGACATCACGTGGTCCCTTCCAACCACGGGAGGCCTAGTATCGTTTCTTGCGTAGCTTCAGGCCCCGAAGCACCGTGGCTTCTGTGAGAATTAGAACAAAACTCACTTATCCAGATGAAATCCACAGGACCAACGGCACCCCTCAGGGCTATGTTGGGCGGGTGCTCTTGGTCAGTGGACAGCCCCCTGTCCCTGTTCCCACACGCAGACCTCCTTGTCTTGGTCCCACACTTGGCCAGGTGGTGGCGATTCAGCCACTTTCCTACTCAGCTGCTTCCTAGAAAGGACTTAGGAAATGTTTGTGACCCTGAACTTGTGGCTTTTTTGGAACAGCATCCCCAGTGTGGCAATCCTCTTAAGTCAGTTAATGAAGCCGTTCCGGCCCTTTACTGACTCCTAAGAAGCTAGGGTGAAAATGGCTCTCAGCTTACAGTAGGGCAGAGGGAGCTCAGGGGCAGCCTTTCCCAGCCTTCCTCTGTTTTTTTTTTGGGGGGGGGGTTGGTTTTTTGGTTTTTTGAGACAGGGTTTCTCTGTGGATCCCTGGCTGTCCTGGACTCACTTTGTAGACCAGGCTGGCCTCGAACTCACAGTGATCCATCCGCCTGCCTCTGCCTCCTGAGTGCTAGGATCAAAGGCGTGCGCCACCACGCCTGGCCTCCTCCTCTGTTCTTAACCACCTGACCTATCTGCCTTTCTTCCAGATGCAGATGGCTCAGAAGACGAAGACTCATCAGGGGTGTCTTCTTCAAGTTCTGAAGAGGACACCACTGGGCTCCCCAAGGCACCTAGCACTTCCCCATAATCTTGGCAGCTGCTGCAGCGAGAGCTGCTGGCTCTATAGGTTACTTTTGTAAGCAAGAAATAAAAGAAGAGAGAGAAAATAAAAGAAGCTGTATGCTATTTCCTACCATGGGTAGGTTTTCTTTTTCTTTTCTTTTTTTACTTTTTACTTTTTAAAAATTTTCTGAGACAAGGTTTCTCTGTGTAGCCCTGCCTGTCCTGGACTCCCAGACTGGTCTCAAACTCACAGAGATCCATCTGCCTCTGCCTCCTGAGTGCTGGGATTACAGATGTGCACTTCCGAGTATGAAAAACTATCTTTTTCAATTTAGGATGTAGAAGCCTTACGTTCCAAATACGTTTTCAAAACTGACTGCCTCTGAAACACTTCTCTCCTGCCATTTTGCTGTATTGCTTTTACAGGGCTTTTAAAAATATTTTAGCACCCGGGAGGCAGATCGCTGTAAGTTCGAGGCCAGCCTGGTCTACAAAGCGAGTCTAGGACAGCCAAGGCTACACAGAGAAACCCTGTCTAAAAACAAAATCAACCAACCAACACAATTTTATTAGTTTTGCCTGCACGTATGTCTGTGCAGTATGTGCATGCAGAGCCTTTGGAGGTGAAAAGGTGTTGTGTCCCCTGATACCACAGTCACAGACCCTTGTGAGCTGCCGTGTGGGTGCTGGGAATTGAATCTGGGTCCTCTGGAAGAGCAGTTAGTTTCTCTTTTGCTGTGTGCTTTTAGTTATCTAGTTTAGTCAGGTCATAAGAGGACCCGGACAGGGTGTGGTAATCATCCCTTTAATCCCAGCGTTTAGGAGACAGGACCTGAGTTTAGGGAGGCGGCTCAGTTGGTAAATGATGCTGTGGTGTGGCCCTATAACCCCAGGACTGGGGAGACAGGGACAGAAGGATCCCTGAAACGTGTTGGCCATCCCATCGAGCGAGTCAGCAAGCTCCAGGTTCAGTGAGAGGCCCGGCTTCAAAAGCTAAGAGGGAGCGCAATTGAGGAAGGCACACAATGTTGACTTCCGGCTCCCCCCTCCCCCATGCGCGGCGGGGGCGGGGGGAGGGCAGGAGGAGGCGGGGGGGGGGGGAGGGGCGGAGGGCTGTCTGAGAACAGAGCTGGGAAGAACAGCTAGAGGGAAGCAAGGGAGAAGAGGGGTCAGTCGGAAGGGAGCGGGGCTCCCCTAACCTTTGTGTGCAAACTTCTGTTTTCCTCCAACCTATGTATACTCACCTGGGTTGGCGTGGTCAGCTCTGTTCAGTACTCCTATTTCTCCACAGCAGAGACTCTGCCTCACGGTTGCTCCTGGAGACCAGATAGATGGGGGCAGGCACAGTCCTCGCTGCTCTGCTAACTCCAAGGTACCTGGTTTGTGAGCACCTCTGAGTGCAGTCCTGGATTACCAATCTCAGTCAGTCCTGCACTGCAGACTGCCTGAAGCAAAGGCTCCTTAAGGACCAGGCATAAAATGCTCCTTGCACTGTATGGTGTATTAGCTTTATTGCCCCCCACTTCCTGCCCCATCCCCAGACCACATAAACGAACAATACCAGGGAAGGGATCTCTGTCTACTTGGGCTCCTGAGGTTCCCAGTGTGGATACCATAAGGAGAGGAGCCTGCAGGGTCATCGGATGTACACAGCATGAGGAGAGCTGAGGGCAGAGATCTGAGACTACCAAATAGCAAAAGGCTTATAGGTCCTGCCCATGTGTGAATCACATCTGTGAATCATGTGTGTGGATCACATGTGTGGATCAGAGTAGGTCTGAGGGAGGGCGGTGCTACATGAAGCTGTGTCACACCAACTCTGAAGTGAAGGGACAGTAAGGCAAATGTGGGAGCCTGCTAGCCCTAGGCCCCTTCAGCTTGTTAAAAGCAAGAAAGATGGCCGCCTTTTATCCCAGCACTCGGAAGGCAGAGGCAGGCAGATCGCTGTGAGTTCGAGGCCAGCCTGGTCTACAAAGCGAGTCCAGGACAGCCAAGATAACACGAAAACCCTGTCTCGAAAAACCAAAGAAGAGGAGCCGGGTGTGGTGGCGCACGCCTTTAATCCCAGCACTCGGGAGGCAGAGGTAGGCGGATTGCTGTGAGTTCGAGGACAGCCTGGTCTACAAAGTGAGTCCAGGACGGCCAAGGCTACACAGAGAGACCCTGTCTCAAAAAAAAAGAAAAAGAAGAAAAACCAAAGAAGAAAAAAAGAAAGAAAGAAAGAAAGAAAGAAAAAGAAAAAAAGAAAAAAAACCCAGAAAAACCAAAAACAAAAGCAAAAAACCCAAAATATGTCAGAAGTATGTTTAAAAACCAAAACCAAAACCAAAAAACGCTTGGCGGTGGTGGAGGTAGAGGCAGGCCGATCTCTGAGTCCGAGGTCAGTGTGGTCTACAGAGAGCATTCCAGGACGGCCAGGGCTACACAGAGAATCCCTGTCTCAGGGTGGGGGTGGGTGGTAATAAACAAACAAAAGAAATTTCAGGAAGGTCACCAGCCTAAAGATACATTTAAGCCAACATTACAGCTTTCTAATAATCCAGTAGAATCCTATACAAGGTCCCGTTGTCTGAGGATGCCCCGCCTGCATCCCTGCAACAAATTCACCTGCCGCCCCGCCCTGCCCTCTGATGCAGTAGCTGGACCTCGGGCTGTCCCGCCTCCTTCGCCTTAGTAGACCCGCCCCTGTATGCTGATTGGCTAGGGTCTCGGTTGGCACTGCGCAGAGAAGACCCGGAGAATAAATACGGGAACGGCTCTGCACCTCTGCCGCGCATGCTCCCTAGTAGTTAGGCTTTCCAAGCCGGCTCCTCGCGGCGGCGCGCCCGCGGGCACGGGCTCGCTCGCCTAGGGGCAGTTGGCGGCGGGAGCCGGCGCCGGGGTCGTGGTTCCTAGAGCAGCCCCGGGTGCTAGGCCGACGCCTCCGTTGGCGGAGACCCACACGAAGGACCGCGTGGCTCGGCCGCCGCAGAGGCAGGGCCCGTTGCCGTCGGTGAGGACGGGCCCCTACGGGCGGGAGGGTCCGGCCAGCGGAGCGATGCCGGGTCCGGCTGTCCCGGGGTCCGGCCCGGTGCTGGGGAGGGGCCCCAGCCCGCCTCCTTGTCGGTCATCCGCGGTGCACCTCCTTTCTCCCAGATCTCTCCACCAACCCACCCGACCCCTCTACCGCTCTCAACACCCCTAAATCCGGCACCACACATTTGCCCATCCTTCTCGGACCGTGTCCACCCTGCCTAGTGCGTGTCCACCTGGCTCTGTCGTCCGTCGCGGCCCATCCTTGGCGGCCGCAGGTCCCAGTGACCTTGCACTTTTTGCCGGTTGCTACCCCTCCTAGTTCAGACTGTAGATTGCCCGTTATGGCTTTCAAACTTTTTGACTTCATTCTAGACTGAGAAATATGTTTTATGAGTACATTCTGTGCCAGAAGATAGATTCGTGAATCACAAGTTTAAAGGGAGCCGCTTACCCGGCTCACATGACGCAGATCTATTCGGGTTCCGTTCTGATTCATTTCGTTCCATTCCGTTCCGTTCCATTCCATTCCAAATGACTGGCTTCCTAACCCATTGATTTAAGACCTAGTTTATGTACCAGCTCACAACCTTACACAATCAGATAAGCATTCCGAAGAAAGATCTTTTTGTTGTGGTGGTGGTTTTGTTTTGTTTGTTTGTTTGTTTGAATTCTTCCCCCCTGCTTTTCAGGGTCTATACCATTGCTCGGGCTTGATATAGCTTTTGTGGTATGATTCAGGTATGCTTAACTCAATGTTCTTCCAAATGCCGCTAGTCTGACTTGTGGGGAAAAAAACAGTGTATGAAGTTGTGGCTGAGGGAGCCCCTTAAGGGAGGGCTGGTGATCTGGTGGCCTATGCAGATGGAGGTGGCTTTTGCTGGAGTGGCGGGTGGTGAGGGAACTTAATTAGAGGAAGAGTAACTTGTCAGAATGTCAGGGAGAATTGCGGTGGCCAGAGCTGAAGACAATCAGCATTCCCGGATTTTTGTTAGGCTGAAGAGGAGGCAGTGAGGAAGGAAGGCCTTGATGATGGAAAAGCAGATAGAAGATGGGTGTGATCACACACACACACACACACACACACACACACACACACACACACACAGTGAGATATGAACGTACATCAGGCTAGGTAAAGGAGTACATCACCCAAACCTATGTTTTCTGTGGATTTTCATTCTCTCTCTCTCTCTCTCTCTCTCTCTCTCTCTCTCTCTCTCTCTCTCTCTCTCGTGTGTGTGTGTGTGTGTGTGTGTGTGTGTGTGTGTGTGTAGGCATGGAGAGGCCTGTTCTATCACTCTCCTGCCTTATTCCTTTTTTTTGTTTTGTTTTGTTTTGTTTTTCTGTGTAGCCCTGACCGTCCTGGACTCCCTTTGTAGACCAGGCTGGCCTCACACTCAGAAATCTGCCTGTCTCTGCCTCCTGGGTGCTGGCATTAAAGGCGTGAGCCACCACTTCCCCGGCTTGCCTTAGTCCTTTGAGACACGGTCTCACTGGTCCTGGAAGGCACATCTCTGCCTCCTACAGCACTGGCGTTGCAGTGCTGATACAGTCAGACCTAGCATTGACCATGAATTCTGGTCTTCGTGTTTATGCAGCAAGTGCTGTGATCTGCTGAGCCAACTCCACCCCACCCCACCCCACCCCACCCCCAGCTTTTCATGTCTATGACAAAATACTTAAGTGTTGGTGTGTGCCCCTCAAGGGGGCACAGAATGAGAACACGATCATTTTGTTTGGTTTTGGAGATTCTTATCCAAGGTCAGGCAGATGCATTTCTTAGTGATGGGTGGGCTGTGTGGTGACAGCCAGGAGCATGTAATGGAGCAAGCTGTTCACCTCATAGTCAGTAGGCAAGAGTGGGAAGGTCTGGGGTTCCCATAGGTTTCTTGAGGGCATACCCCAATGACCTAAGGACCTTTGCTAAACCTTTTATTGCCTCCCAGTGGTGCTGCTGTGGGGACATTCATGATCCAAATTATAGCAAGGGCTATGGGGAGTAGGCTCCCATTGGCTGGTAGCTCTACAATGTCAATATTTAAGAAAGAAAATAAGACAGAGTCTCTCTATGTAAGCCTGGCTTTCCTAGACCTCAATATGTTGACCAGGCTGGCCTTGAACTCACAGAGCTCCTCCTGCCCCTGCCTTCTGAGTGCTGGAATTAAAGGCCTGTGCCACCACGTCCAGCTGTAGTGTCTGCATTGCTAAATTGTTTTGGAACAGTGCTCTCAGTTTCTTATCCCCTTCACCAGAAGACACCCAGCAGTATTGGTTCAACAGTAAGTTGGAAAAGGAGAGGATAGTGGCTTTTATTTAGTATGTAGAGGCTGGAGGTGCCGATAAACACCCTGCCCTGATCAGGCCTAGAATGCCACCAATGCTGGGGCTGTGAAACTCCACTTTAGAGTGATAATTTGCAGTCTTTCTGGGGATTGTTAACCATCTTCATTCTGAGTATGTGTGATGCTTGCACATCCGAGTATGTATGTAGTCCCAGGAAACTGAACAGTGCTGTGTAGTGTGTGTGTGTGTGTGTGTGTGTGTGTGTGTGTGTGTGTGAAGTCACAGGGTTATTAACCAAGTAAAGTGATCCTTTTATTCATGACTTAAAAAGAGGCTGTTAGGAGAGGAGTCATTGAAATCATGTAGAGCATTTCTTGCCTTTTAAAATTTATTATTTGTTTATTTAAATTTTGTTTTTTTGAGACAGGCTTTCTCTGTGTAGCCTTGGCTGTCCTGGACTCGCTTTGTAGACCAGGCTGGCCTTGAACTCACAGTGATCCCCCTGCCTCTGTCTCCCGAGTGCTGGGATTACAGGCGTGCACCACCATGCTCGTCTCTAAAATAATTTTTAATTAAAGCCAGGCATGGTGGTGCACACCTTTAATCCCAGTACTCGGGAGGCAGAGGCAGGTGGATCTCTGTGAGTTTGAGGCCAGCCTGGTCTACAAAGCAAGAGCAGGACAGCCAAGGCTACACAGAGAAACCCTGCCTTGAAAAACAAAAACAAAACAAAATTATTATCATTATTTTTGTTTTGTTTTGTTTTTGAGGCAAGCTCCGGGGCTCAAGTAACCTCAGACTCTGAGCAGAGGTTATAGGTGTGAACTATCATGCCTAGCTCAGGAGAATTTTGTTGTTTGAGTTGTTTGTTTGCACTCAAGGACATGTTGTTGTTGTTGTTGTTGTTGTTGTTGTTGTTGTTGGCTTGGTTGTGGCAGGGTCTCACTATGCTGTCCTGACAGGCCTGGACTCACTGCATAAACCAGGCTATCCTCTAACTAACTGAGATCCTCCTGCCTCTGCTTCCAGATTGCTGGGATGAAAGGGTTATGCTGCTATGCGGCCCCAGGACTTTGTTTTTGTTTTTGACAACACAGCCATCTCTCCTCTCTGTTCCTTTGCTGAGGGCCCTGCTGACCCTAGTAAAGAACTCCTGGTCTTGTGAAATGATTTGTGTTTATGGATGAATTTCACTTATAGTACCTCAGTGCTGCTTGGGGGGAGGGGGTCAGAGGAAGAGGCCAGGAATAGCTCTCCATCTTATTTTTTGAGACAGAATCTCACACTGAACCTGAAGCTCACAGTTTCAGTGCGGCTGGGTAGCAGCAAGTTCCTGAGCTCTGCCTGGCTCTGCACCCATCTCTGGAGCTACAGGTAGGCATGGGATTGTATTTTACACCCAGCTCTGGAGCTACGGGTAGGCATGGGATTGTATTTTACATAGGTGCTGGGGAGTTGAACTTGGTCCTCACTCTTCTGCAGCAAGTGCCCTTCCCTGCTGAGCCATCGCCCCTCACCCTCACAGTCACCAGCAGGTCAGGGTAGCCAGGAAAGAGGCAGGGTTTGGCCCAGGGCCCCACCCAGCAAGGGGCCTGGCAATATGGTTTATGTCCCACCGAGAGGTAACTGTTGGTCTGCTGTTAGCTGCCAAAATCTGGCTTTCATGATTTTAGTCAGTCCTTAGGGATTGGACCCAGTTATGTCTGAAAGGCATTGGATAATTAACACTACAGCAGGGCCGCATGTCAGAGCAAGCAAGGGGGTTGCCGTAGCCACCCGGCTCTGTGACCTCTGTAAGGGAGGAGAGGATGGAAGAGTAAACCTCAAACCTGAGCCTCTTGACTGACCTGCTCACATCTGTCTAACCTGAAAACACTGTTCTCTCCATAGGCTCGTATCGAGTGAGAAACAGATTACAAAATGAAAGCGTTAAAGCCCAGGTCAGTGGGCAAAGTAAAAAATACAAGGTGGCCATGGTGACACGCACCTGCAGTCTTAGTACTTGGAGGTAGAGAAAGGAGGATCAGGCATTCAAGACCAGCCACAGCTACACACTGAATTTGATGCCAGCCTGGGCAGGGGTAGGTTGATCTCCTTGAGTTCCAGGCCAGCCTGTTCTACATAGTGAAACCTGTTCTCAAAATAAACAAGTAGGTGCTGGAGAGATGGCTCAGAGGGTAAGAGCACCGGCTCCTCTTCCAAAGGTCCTGAGTTCAATTCCCACCAACCACATGGTGGCTCACAACCGTCTATAATGAGATCTGCTGCCCTCTTCTGGCCTGCAGGCATATATTCGGGCAGAATACTGTATACATACATCTTTAAAAAAAAAAAAAACGCAAGTAGAAAACAAATTCCTCAAACAAACAAATCCTGATGGGGCTGGATAGATGTCCTAGCAGGGACCGCCTTGCTGTCCAGCCGAGGACCTGGTTAAATAGCCAGAACCCACCTGGCTGTAGAGAACGGACTGCAGCATATCTTTGACCCATGTGCTGTGCCATCACATGTAAGCGAATGCAGGCATACATGCACATAGACAATAAATGAAATGCAATTTAGGCTTGTTTTGTTTTTTTCTTTTGATTTTTCAAGAGAAGCCTGTCCTGGACTCGCTTCATAGACCAGGCTGGCTTTGAACTTACAGAGAATCACCTGCCGCTGCCTCCCAAGTTTGTTTTGTTTTTTAAAAGCAGAAATAGAATTGGGGACAGGGCTCAGATGGTGTTCTTGTTGCAAAGCGTGAGGCCTGGGGTTTGGATCCCAGTGTCCACATAAGACCAGGTACGGTGTGGACCCAGCATCTGTGATCCCAGCACTGTCGGGAGATGAGCGGCAGGAGAAGTCCAGGACTCTCCTAAAGTAGCTAGCCTGGCATTTCCTTCACTACAGCGAGTCAGAGACCCTGCCTCAAATGAGGTGACACCAAAGGTTGTCATTTGACCTCTGCGTGCACACTATGGTGCACCTGCCCATATTTTGCTTTTTGTTTTTTTTCGAGACAGGGTGTCTCTGTGTAGCCTTGGCTGTCCTAGACTCACTTTGTAGACCAGGCTGGCCTCAAACTCACAGAGATCCGCCTGCCTCCGCCTCCTGAGTGCTGGGATTAAAGGCGTGCGCCCTTTAAACTCCCCTAATGTTTTTTTGCTTTCACATGTGTGTGATTGGCACCCCAGGGTTTTAGGATTTGCTAGGCTTGGTCAC
Source organism: Acomys minous (assembly GCF_964271855.1). NCBI lineage: Eukaryota > Metazoa > Chordata > Mammalia > Rodentia > Muridae > Acomys > Acomys minous. The sequence goes on from NC_140498.1 coordinate 41,586,935, forward strand.
TCTGGTGTGACTCACCTCACCTGGCTGCCTGCACACCTGAATGGAGGGACTTGGGCTCCTCACACAGGCTGGTACCCCAGGTCCTGTCATGGATGAGAGTGGGCACAGTCCCTCACCTCTAGATCTAGACAGTTGCAGAGACCAGCCTTCCACGGACCTTCTATTTTAGGGGAGCTTCTGGATATCTTTTGGGGTGATTAGCCCTGGGTGCCTGATGAACTGAAGCGTTTGTTGGAAGGTTCGTCTTGCCTGCTCCCAGACTCAGGCTGCAGCCCCTGGGGAAGGCGGGGTTTTCCTGTCATGTCAGCCTTGACTAAGGAGAAGGCCACCAGTCTGGAGGAGGCCAGGGGACCCAGAGGATCTGCCTCTCAGTAAGGCATGCTGGCACAGAGTCTGAAAGGCCTCTGTGTGGGTGGAGGTTGGAGCACGGCCCTGAGTGGGTGGCCTGGCCTGAGTGTAGAGGGCAAAGACACAAGCTGAATGCAAATGAGGCTAGGATCCTCAGGCTCCAAGGTTGAAGTCAGTTCAGTCCTGGACCTGAGCACCAGGGGAACTGAAGGGTGTTGTGTCTGGTGGGCAAGACATCCACCTTTCCTGTCCTGGCGGTACCCAAGGGGGCTTTTTTTATTTTTATTTTTAAGATTGATTTATTTATTATTTATACAGTGCTCTGCCTGCATGTACACCTTCAGGCCACAAGAGAGCATCAGATCCCATTATAGATGGTGGTAAGCCATCTATAATGCTGGGAAGTGAACTCAGGACCTGTGGAGGAGCAGCCAGTGCCCTTAACCTCTGAGCCATCTGTCCAGCCGCCAAGGGGTCTTAACATTAGATCCCAGGTGTTGCTAGGTCCCCAGCAACTCACGGGAGGAGCAGGCATTGGCATCTCTGGGCCTGGACTGGGCTTTCCGCCTAGGACCTTCCCCTCCTGATGTGGCCACTGCTGCACTGGGTGTCCCCTACAGGTGACACCAGCTGGAAAAGGCTATTAACAACTCTGTGCTAGGCCACCTTGTCCTGTTGGACACCAGAGATGACCCCACCTAGGGCCCCTAGACCAGGGAGCCATGAGACAGAAATATGGGACCAGGAGGAACTGGACCCAGAGAACTGGTGTTGGGTGATAGTTCCCCAGTAAAGAGGCTAAAACTGGGTCTGGAGAGATGCTGAGTGATGAGGTGCACACGCTGCTCATGCAGAGGACCCGAGGTCTGCCAGACTCTCCTGAGCCCTGCAGGTATGGAGTACAGACACGCACAGATAGACTTAAAAACAGTAAGAGCCAGGCATGGTGGTGCACGCCTTTAATTCCAGCACTAGGGAGGCAGAGGCAGATGGATCGCTGTGAGTTCGAGGCCAGCCTGGTCTACAAAGTGAGCTCCAGAATAGTCAGAGAAGTCCTGCCAATCAATCAATAAAAGTGGCTGGAGAAGGCTCAGTGGTTAAGAATATTGTAATGCTCTTAAGAGAACAGGGGTTTGACTCCCAGCACCCATGTCAGGCGGGTCACAAGCACCTGCAGCTAGAGTTCCAGGGGATCTGATGGCACAATACACATAATTAAACCTAAATCTGCTGGCCATAGTGGCGCACCTCTTTAATCCTAACACTAGGGAGGCAGAGGCAGGTCAGTCTCTGAGTTCAAGGCCAGCCTGGTCTGCATAGTTTCATGACAGCCAGAAATACATAGTGAGAACTGTCTCAAAAACAAAACAAAACAAAACAAAAAAACCCCCACTAAATACGGGTTGGAGAGATGGCTCAGTGGCTACGAGCACTTGTTGCTGTTGCAGAGGCCTGTGTTCAGCCAGGACACGTGGTGGTTCACAGCCCTCTGTAACTCCAGGTCCAGGGGAGCCAAAGGCACCTGACAGCACTGCAGACATGTATGGAGACAAAACACACACAGTAAAATGAGCAAATCTAAGAAAATATTTTAAAAACTAAAATTTAATACATATTATTTTAATAAAATAAATATTTATTTTTAAAAAATCATGGGGGCTGGAGAGATGGCTCAGTGGTTAAGAGCACCATCTGCTTTTCCAGAGGTCCTGAGTTCAATTCCCAGCAACCACATGGTGGCTCATAACCATCTGTACCCTGTAATGCTCTCCTCTGGCATGTATACAGATACAACGCTCATATACATAATATATAAATATAATACACATTATATATATATATATATATATATATATATATATATACACATAAAAAATCTTTTTAAAAATATCACAATGTAGCCTTAATATCCTAAAACTCAGAGAGTTGCATCCCTCTGCCTCCTGAGTACTGGAATTACATTCATTCATGTACCATTAAACGTAGAAAATAACTATATATATATATTTTTTTTGGTTTGTTTGTTTGTTTGTTTGTTGTTTGTTTGTTTTTCCAGACAGGGTTTTTGTGTAGCCTTGACTGTCCTGGACTCACTTTGTAGACCAGGCTGGCCTCCAGCTCACAGCAATCCGCCTGCCTCTGCCTCATGAGTGTGGGATTGAAGGTGTGCACCACCAGCGCCCAGCTTAAAACAATTTTAAAAGAAGCTAAAAATGTCTAGAGTGCTTCAGTCTTGCTTAATGGCTCTTCCTGAGAGGTGGGAGACACTTTGCTAACTGCATATTACTCACTTTCTGACAGGATGGTCAGCCCACCCTGGGGGTGGCAGGCACCCTATATCTGACCATCTTTGTCCAGACTGGAGGCCTGGACCCCTGCTCCTGCCCCACCAAGGCAGCACCAAGAACAGTTGCAGTGTCACTGCAAAGGGCCTCAGAGGACTGGGCTTAGCTGACGCCTCCAGAGTAGGTCAGAGGATGGGCTGTGTGAGCCCAGAGTCCATTTCCCAAGCGAGGCTCCAGCTTCTACCATGCGGAGTACCAGTACTCACTGGCCTGGCTGTAGGCACCCAGCGCTGAGGTAATGTGTACAAGGCCAGAGTCAGCCCAGGTAGGCGCCCAGCATCTGAGCAGGCACAGTGGGATTTTGGCTTTTTCATTCTCAGGCATGTCAGGTTCCGGTGCCTCTGTCCTTACCTAACCTATTAGATGGTCACCATGTGACATTGGTGCTGGACACTGATGAGGCTTCTGAGGTAGAAACTCGCTAACTAGCACATTAGACACCAGCAGCCCTGGAGGCACTTACTGTGCAGCAAGTTTCCTGATGTACAGGGGAGCCTTGAGTGGGCCTGCCGAGGAAGATACTACTGGTAGTGCATCTGCCCAGGGTTCCTGCTTATATCAGGTCCCTTCTCTCTGCAGCATCTTGACCCCAGAGTACCATGGGAAGTCCCATCTTCCCCCAAGCTCCATCCCAGGTCCATTTGCTAGAGCCCCAGGCCTAAGGGCATCCTCCACTAACTGCTTTGGCTCTTCTCATAGGGCAGAGCCTCTGAGCTCCCAGGTTCTGGCCTGGGACAAAGAAGAAGAGAGGCCTCTCTGTCAGAAGGCTGAAGGTGGCCTGAGGGCCAGGCTGTGAGTCCCAGGATGCCCCTGCCTGAGCCCAGTGAGCAGGAGGGTGAGAGTGTGAAAGCTGGCCAAGAACCATCTCTTGGAGCCAGGAAGCCTCAGGAATCCTCCAATCTGGTCCCGGCCAGGGATAAAGGGAGACCCAAGCCGAAAGGCGTCATGTCCCTGGAGATGTCAGGCCCTGCCACCCTATCCAGCAACACCCAGAGCTTGCCAGCCAAGAAGCAGGGACGGATAATTCACCGGAAACGTAGTCGAGTAGATGCAGGTGAGACCCCTAGCCTGGCTGGTCCTGGCTCTGACAAGTCTGTTGTCCTGCACACTCCCATTTCCATCAGGAGGACCTTGGATACCTCATTCTTCCTTTCAGTTAAGCCTCTTAAGTCTCTAAACACCAGGCACAGGCCCTTTCCCGCAAGCTCACAGAACTGCAGCCATATACAGAATTCTCTAAACTCCTTAAATCCCTTCCCTTACCACAAAAGCATCTTGTAGAACCTGGGCTTGCCTGGCAACAGGGGGCCTGCGAAAACACCCTGCTCACAGGACCCTGCCCTAGTCCAAGCCCCACTCCCTAAGGCCCCTGACCTTGAGCCTTACCCTAGGGAAGCTAACCCAGCCTTTTCATGCCCCCAGTTGCCCCCCAGCCCCTGGAGTTCCTGAAGACGCCATTTGGGGGTCGCCTTCTGGTACACAAGTCATTCCTGTACAAGCAGGAGAAGGCTGTGGGGGACAAGGTCTACTGGAAATGCCGTCAGCACTCAGAGCTAGGCTGCCGGGGACGGGCCATCACCCGTGGCCTTCGAGTCACAGTGATGCGCGACCACTGTCACCCACCTGATGAGGAAGGCCTGGAGGTCCGGCGCCAGAAGGAGAAGCTGCCCAGCTCAGACCTGCCTGAGGGCTCTGAAGGCCAAGAAGATGGGGTAAGCCTGTGGCTGTACCCCGTGGAGCCAGAGCCCACCCCTCAGCAAACCGCTGAACCCCCAGAGGAGGAGCAGGGGTACCGATCCCTGGCACTGCAGAGCCTGCCTCCCAAGAAACGCCCCACTCCAGGAGTGGGTAAGTACACATCCTCCTTCACTTGGGCAGGAAAGAACCCTCAGATCTTTCATGCCCAAATAAAAATGGGGGGCTTGGTGTAGGTTCTCAGAATGTACTCAGAGTCAGAAGTACAAATGCATCCCAGCCATCACTGAGGCCATAGGTCACACAGCACTGGGCTCTGGGATCCCAGGGCCTGTGAAATGTTTCCAATGCAGCAGGCCTGGTCTGGGGCCCTGAAATCTGCAAACCCACGGGCAGGCTTTCCTGATTCTGGCATCGTTTGGCCAGGGTTCCCAGGAGTAAGGTTTGGCTTTGAGTCCCAGGTTCAAATTCCAGCCCCATGGATGAAGGCCTGTAGCCTCAGAAGAGTCACATGAATTCTGGGGTCTTAGGAGCTTGTGCCTGATGCAGGTTGCGGCCACTCCACTGTTGTGGAGCTTTGGGGGGGGCCATGTTCTGCATTTTTAGCTGGGTGAGAGGTGCATTCTTAGAGTCGGGAGGCGAGGCTTTGCGGGGGGCCAAATGTCTCCCAACCCACAAGACTCTGAGCATCTGAGGCTGCGTGGTGGCAGGGGACCTTCTTGTCAGTGTGGTTCTGTTAAGACTATTTGAGTATGCGCCTTTATTACCCAAAGAAGGGCTAAGAACGCTGCTCGGTGAGAGAGCAGTTGCCTCACATGTTGGAGGCTTAGGCTTAAATCTATACCTTGTAAAAACAAAAACTAGACGAGAGCTTTTAAACAAACCCTAGAAAAATACAGCCAAGGGTAGCCCAGAACATAACCCAATGAATCAGAGCCCAGCTCGGCCCCTCCTGCTGTGCCATGGACTGTGAGCTGATGGGCACTGACTTGCAGAAGGGACCCTTGTTCCTCTTGGGTGGTGCAGTGTGAAAGGACCGGGCTTCACACGTGCCCAGCTCAGGGAAGGGAGCAGGTGGACGCTGGGAGAAAGGTACATGGCGCTTCCTCCTGGGCCCCCTGGCCTCGGGCCCTTGCTGGTGACTTTTCCTGGGTTCTTGTTCCAGTACGATACCGGCCCCTTGAGTTTCTGAAGACATGTTATGGCGGCACCTTCCTGGTACACCAGTCCTTCCTCTACAAGCGGGAGAAGACTGTGGGAAGCAAGGTGTACTGGACCTGTCGGGACCACGCTGTCCATGGCTGCCGCAGCCGGGCCATCACTCAGGGCCAGCGAGTGACGGTGATGCGCAGCCACTGCCACTCCCCCGACATGGAAGGCCTGCAGGCCCGGCGACAGCAGGAGAAGACCATAAAGAAGATACAGGCACGGCGGATTGGTGCTGGGGACTTGGAGGACTGCGATGACATCGAGGACACGCTGCTCCAAGGGGTGGACAGCCTGTTCTACCGCAGGGGCCAGGGCACACTGACGCTCAGTAGGGCCAGGTCCAGAAAGCGAGCAAAGGAGCATCAAGAATCCTTGCAGGAGCCCCCCGAGGAGGAGGACCAGGATGTGGACCCCAGTGAGTCTTAATGTTTGGGGACTTCCTGGGCAGAGGTGGTGGCCTCAGTTTGGGAGGGGTGTGGCCAGCCTTCTCAACCTACCTTTGCCTTCTTACTCTACACCCTCTGCTCCCAGCCCCTAACTGCCTTTCCTGTGCCCTGCAGGAGGCCCAGAGTTCCTGAGGACCCCTCTAGGAGGAAGCTTCCTGGTGTATGAGTCCTTCCTCTATAGGAGGGAGAAAGCGGCTGGTGAGAAGGTGTACTGGACTTGCCGGGATCAGGCTCGCATGGGCTGCCGCAGCCGAGCCATCACTCAGGGCAGGCAGGTGACCGTGATGAGAGGCCACTGTCATCCACCTGACCTGTTAGGATTGGAGACTCTGAGGCAGCGGGAGAAGCGCCCCGGCCCCACCCAGTGGGATGGCCCAGGTACCTGGGGGACACCCTACCCCCTTTTCTATTGGCTATACGTGTCCTGCCTATTCTGGATGTCACAGTGTCTCTTCTTTACTCCTCCCGCCCCTTCTGCCTGGGCTCAGTCCATTTGGGCTTTGTTCTACCAGGTTCCTCCTCACCTGCCTACTTAGTCTTCAGGCCCCAAACCTGATAAACCCAATCTCCTCTCCTCTGCTATGGTAGGAGTTACCAGTAGGGGCTACAGAGCGAGTCAGGTCAGGTCCTCGTTCCTACAGTGTGGACAGAGCTGCAGGTCAGAGTCTGGGAGCTGAAAGGGCCAAACCTCTCTGCAGCTTTGTCTATTGAATACTTGCATTCTGGGTCCTGGCTCTGCTGGTTCAGCTGCCTGGCAGAGCCTGGTGTCTGCCTAAGGAAAGTGACTGCAGCCAGCCTTCTCACCAGGCCAGCGCTCAGTTCCTCAGTCCACACTTACCAGTCTCCCAGGCCGGTAGTTTTTGGAGTCCTAGTTACTTTGGTCCTGAACTTATTCCAAATATAGGAGGCGTTTTATCATCCTTATTTCCTTTTTGTTCCATTTCTCTGACATCTCTATGAACAGGGGGATGGTACCAGGACAATGTAATGCCCAGCCTTGCCTTTCCTCCTAGTCCCATGCAGCCTACTCTATGCATTTGCTTACCGGGCTCTTTTTTTCCTCCTCCTCTTCCTCCTCCTCCTCCTTTTTTTTTTTTTTGTTTGTTTGTTTGGTTGGTTGGTTGGTTGGTTTGGTTTGGTTTGGTTTTTTTGAGACACGATTTTTCTGTGTAGTAGCTTTCGATGTCCTAGACTTACTTTGTAGACCAGGCTGGCCTTGAACTCACAGTGATCCACCTGCCTCTGCCTTCAAGTGCTGGGATTAAAGGCGTGTGCCACCACACCTAGCACTGAAAATAAATTTTTTTAATGTTCAGATGTATAGCTGTTTTGCTTGCGTGCATATTTATATGCCATCTGGGTGCCTGGTGTCCACAGAGTCGGTGCCGGGTACCTGTGGAGGCCAGAAGAGGGCAGCAGACTGTCGTGAGTGTGGGTGCTGGGAATCGAACCTGGGTCCACCAGAAGAGCAGCCTTTGCTCTTAACTGCTTAACTTCCATCTCTCCAGCCCTCCTGTGGGCTGGAGGTGGCCCATTCCCCACAGCCACGAGCCTTCCTCTCCTCAGTCTGATGTCTCCTTCTCTCTCCTCCTCCCCCACCTTTCCAGGAGCTCCAGAGTCAGATGCCTTTGCCCAAAACCCTCAGCCTCTCAGGCTCCCCAGCTGCTTCTGTCATCTGACGACTCCCTAGGTGGTCGCTGTCTTCCATGGTCTACTAGTTTGGCCCATTAAGCCTTGTTTAATGCGTTCAACTGCTTTCCTAATCCAAAGCCCCGAAGTCCATGTTCTGCCAACAAGCAGCATGGCCAGGCCTGTCACAGCAGCAGCCCACTCCTGGTACCGACTTCTGTCTTAGCCAGTGTTCTGTTGCTGTGAGGAGACGCCATGACCAAGACAACCCTTACAAAAGAACACATGTAATCGGGGCTTGCTCACATTACTGTCATGGCTGGGAACAAGGGTGCGCACAGGCAGACACGGTGCTGGAGAAGAAGTTGAGAGTTCGGCATCTAGATCTGCAGGCAGCAGGGAGAGAGAGACACGCACACTGAGCCTAGCTTGGGCTTCTGGAACCTCAAAGTCCACCCCAGTGACATTCTTCCTCCAACAAGGCCACACCCACTCCAACATGTTGGTGCCTCCCAATCTTTTCGAATAGTGCTGCTCCCTGGTGATCAAGCATTCGAATCTATGAGCCTATGGGGCCATTTCTGTTCAAACCACCACAGCAGCCCTTGTGCCTGGTCAAAGTGAGGGCAAGAGAGGGGACACAAGAGGGTGCCCTGCCCTGAGCGAGGCCAAGCTGTTCTTCAGGTTCCTCCTACCTTCACCGCTCAAGCCGAAGCTCAGCCTACACTACACACACACACACACACACACACACACACACACACACACACACACACACGGCCCTGGGGCTCATGAATCAAACTCCCCTCTTTAGCTCTGAGCTGCTTTGACTCCCGCTCTGGAGGGCACCCAGAATAAAAGAGCAAACACACCCACCTCTTCCTGAAATATTGTGATGGAAGCCTGGCCTGGCCAGTGTCCCGCCGCAGCACAGGCAGACCCTGGCCCCTGGAGGCACGGGGGATTTGAAGACACAGGGCTATCTCACTGTGAGCAGGGAGAAGGCATGAAGTGGGTGCTAGGGTCTCTCCAGGGTATATGCTGACCTTGGCCATGAAAGTCGGAACGTTCCCCAATCCCTCCCAAGGCCAAGGTCAGCTTCCATACCCCTTCCCTCATTGCTTCTTTTGTCTCTTTGCAGAAGGGCCTGAGTTCCTGAAGACCCCTCTGGGGGGCAGCTTCCTGGTGTACGAGTCCTTCCTGTACAGGCGGGAGAAAGCGACCGGTGATAAGGTGTACTGGACTTGCCGGGACCAGGCGCGTATGGGCTGTCGTAGCCGTGCCATCACACAGGGTCAACGGGTGATGGTCATGCGCAGGCACTGCCACCCACCCGACATGGGTGGCCTGGAAGCCCTGCGGCAACGGGAGAACTTTCCTAACCTGACGCACTGGGAAGGCCCAGGTATGTGGAGGCAGAGGGGCCTCTCCCAGTTGCCATGTAGCTCCTCAGTCCCTTGCCAGGATCTGTGCTTCAGGTACCAATTTTAGCACCCGATTGATTACTATTGCTGAGAGCACTAGCTCTAGAACAAGGGGGTGAGGGGTGGGGTGGCATGGCTGGCAGTCACCAGAAGTGCACATACACATGACTGGGCAGTGTGCTGAGCCCTAGCGGCCCTCCTTCTCATCTGGACCGCTCATCTTTTCATCTTTTTCCTGTCTCCTCCCTGGGCCTGTTCTGCTCCAGCCTCTGTTTTAACGTGCTCTTTCTGGCCATAGCCCCAGCGTCACATGGCCTTTGACTTCAGCTTCTTTTGTTGTTGTTGTTGTTTGTTTTGTTTTTTTGTTTTTCGAGACAGGGTTTCTCTGTATAGCCCTGGCTGTCCTGGACTCGCTTTGTAGCCCAGGCTGGCCTCGAACTCACAGCGATCTGCCTGTCTCTGCCTCCCGAGTGCTGGGATTAAAGTTGTGCGCCACTACGCCCAGTGACTTCAGCTTCTTAAGTTTGAGCATGGCTTTGTGGCCAGCTGGTGGCAGGGACATGACAGGCTCCCAACACACAGACCAGATGACCCATAAGACACCCACTTGTGTCTGGTGAGACCTCCAGTCGAGCACTGGGGAAGGCTCGGGCAGCACTGGAACCCCTGCAAAGCAAAGATAATGTCAGGACCATGCCTGACCATTAGTTCCCAGAGCCCTGAGCAGGCAGCAAAGGGATAGGGACAGGGACCAAAGCGGATGCTCCTGGGACTGCAGTGGTCAGAGGGAGACCCAGGCCCCCTCTGTGGTCCCTCACAGCACGACTCTGCCTTACAGAGCCCATGCAGCCTCTGGAGTTCCTGCGGACATCTCTTGGAGGCCGGTTCCTGGTTTATGAGTCCTTCCTATACAGGAAGGAGAAGGCTGCTGGTGAGAAGGTTTACTGGATGTGTCGGGACCAGGCTCGGCTAGGCTGCCGCAGTCGGGCCATCACCCAGGGCCGGCGAGTCATGGTGATGCGGAGCCACTGCCATCCACCTGACCTGGCTGGGCTGGAGGCCCTGCGGCAGCGGGAGCGGCTCCCTGGTGCAGCCAAGAGGAAGAAGAAAGGTATACACTGAGTGCCCAGAGGCTTTGTGCCTGACTTCTGCATTTCTAGAACCTTTGCCTCTCATTGCTACTGGTCCCTTCCCGTTGCCATGAAACTATATCTGCTTCTCTCTGGAACTTGCACCAGCTCCCATCCCAAACCTACCTTCCAAGACAGCTCAGTACTTATGGGTTGTTGTCTCTTGAAAAACCTGAATGAAAAATATAGATTAGTCCAGAAGGATGTGAGTAATGTTACCCATTTGAATACCTGTACCACACACATAAGGTTTGCAGATAATTAGTTTTACTTCATTGAAAATTAGTTGACAGCTGAGTGTGGTGGTACAAGCCTTTAATCCCAGCACTTCTGGAGGCAAGCGGATCTCTGTGAGTTCGAGGCCAGCCTGGTCTACAAAGGAAGTCCAGAACAGCCAGGGCTACACAGAGAAACCCTATTGGGGGGATTAGTTCCCATCTGGAGGTGCTGGCTCTCGCCATAATATATCTTAGGATAATCTTTTTTCTTTTTTCTTTTTCTTTTTTTTATGACAGGGTTTCTTTGTGTAGTCTTGGCTTTCCTGGAACTGGCTTGGTAGACCTGTCTCCTAAGAGGTGGGATTAAAGGTGTATGTCACCACTGCCCAGATATATACACACACACACACACACACACATATATATGCATATATTTTAAAGATTGTTTTTTTCTAGACAGGGTTTCTCTGTGTCTCCTTGGCTGTCCTGGACTTACTTTGTAGACCAGGCTGGCCTCGAACTCACAGCCTGCCTCTGTCTCCCAAGTCCTGGGATTATAGGCATGTGCCACCACACCTGGCTAAAGATTTACTTTTATTCTATGAGTGTTTGCCTGCCTATATGTGTGTGTATCACATGTGTACCTGGCACCTGTGGAGCCCAGAAGAGGGAGTTGGATCCCCTGGAACAGAAGGTGGTTAGCTCCCATGTGGGTGGTGAGAACTGAACCCAGCTGTTGCTCTGGAAGAGCAGCAGGTGATCTTAACTCTCCAGTGTCCGTAGGACATACTTGATTTCTGATTCTCCTGTCTCCACAAGTGCTAGAATTATAGATGTGTGTGCTTTTACTGCTGTGGCTCGGGTTTGAGTCCCGGTCAGGAAAGCATTGGGCTGGAGAGATGGCTCAAGGGTTAAGAGCACTTGATGCTCTTGCAGAGAACCCTAATTCAGTTCCCAACACCCACATGATGGCTCACAACCATCTGCAACTCCGGCTCAGGAGCCTTGACAGCCTCTTCTGGGAAGTAAACATGTGGTAAGTAGGCAGACTACCCATACATATAAGGTAAAACAAACATTTTTTTTTAAAGATTTATTTATTATTATGCATACAGTGCTCTGCCTACATGTACATCTGCAGGCCAGAGGAGGTCACAGATCACATTAGAGATGGTTATGAGCCACCATTTGGTTGCTGGGAATTGAACTCAGGACCTCTGGAAGAGCAGTCAGTGCTCTTAACTGCTGAGCCATCTCTCCAGCCCAACAAACATTTTTTTAAAGTAAAGGAAGAGAGGGAAGAAAGAGGCTGGAGAGATGGCAAAGTAGTTAGAGTGCTTGCTGCTCTAATGGAGGACTCAGCTGTGGGTCCCAGCTCCCTTGTCAGGCCTTCACAAGAGTCTGTAACTCCCGTTGCTGACGATCCGTCACCCTCTTTAGGCCTCTGAGGGTACATGCGACATGCAGACACACACATAAATGAAAAATAAAACAGTAAGTCAGGTGTCAGGTCCCAGGGAGGGAGAGGCGGGTAGATTTCTGAGTTTGAGGCCAGCCTGGCCTACATAGAAAGACCTTGTCTCAAAAATAAATAAATAAAATGATGAATAAAATAATCATTGGCTATTACAGATAACATTTATTGGTATGCCAACAACTTTGATGGGTTATTTAATGGATTACTAAGGGGAGGAACTGGAGATAGGGCTCAGTGGTAGAACACCTGCCTGCAACATGTGAGGCCTTGCATTTAGCGCCCAGAACCACAGAAGTGCTCAGAGAGAGATAAGAGCTACAAAAAACTGATTTAAGAGGAGATTAGAGCAGGAGTCATGTGGGAGTGGCTCCTCCGGCCCTTAAGCCTTAAGATGACTGAGGTCCTCGTGACACCTTTCCTTGCCTCACGGTGAGTCAGAGTTACCCAGCCCAGGCACTCTCAGCACTTTGACCTTAAAAGCTGTTTTGGAGTGATTTGTGGCTGTACATTAGATAATTAAGACAGTTACCTCCAAGTCTGCTGGCTCTCAAGACAGCCTCCAGGCAGTGAACTTGAGGCGCTGGTTTTATCTTTGCTGAGGAAAAAGCTAGAGCATGCCTGCAGTCCCGGCACCTGGGAGGCTGAGACAGGAAGAACACCACAGTGTTCAAGGCCGGCCTGGTCTACAGGGTCAGTTCCATGCCTGCCTCAGCTATAGAGGGAGATATGTATGGTTAGCAAACTAACAAATGGTCTAGAGAGGTGGTTCAGAGGTTAACAGCACTGGCTGCTCTTCCAAAGATCCTGAGTTCAGTTCCCAGCAACCATCTATAATTAGATCTGGTGCCCTCTTATGGCGGGAAGGCATATATATATAGGCAGAACATATATATATATATATATATATATATATATATATATATATATATGTAAATCTTAAAAAACAACAAGAAACAAAACCAAAAAATAAATCAAATTCAGACCACAATTAAACCTTTAGTAGTTTGCTTGTTCTTGTTTGTTTTTGGATACAGGGTCTCTGTATAGCTCTGGCTGTCCTGGAACTCATGAGGTAGACCAGCCTGGTTATGAACTCACAGATCCTCCTGCCTCTGCCTCATAAGTGCTGGGATTAAAGGTGTACGCCACCATGCCTGGGTTAAGTAAACCTTTGTAATGATACCCATTTCTCTGTCATCAGGAACATCAAAGAGCAAAAACTGAACAGTCAGTCCTAATGAGCCGAGTCTTCTCTGAAGAACAGAGGACACCCCAAATGCTTCCTGTCCACGCAGGCATTTCCCACCCACTCAGACTCGCTTGACAACAGCTCCTTTCACTCTTCCAAAGCATCGACGACTTCACATTTCCTCAGAGGTCTCCCAGGAGGAGTGCTTGGACCTTGGGTGGTATCTTGTGTTGGAAAAAAAAAATAGTGCCAAGACCTGATGGGTGGCCTGCAGACCTGACCAATGCTGCTGTCACCTCTATGACCTTAGACGGCTGTGGAGAAGTGTGTCTGGACTGATATACCTCGATCCCGCCCTGCTGTCCAGGCCTCAGCACCATCTGCTGTGAGAGCATGCAGCCTTCCAAGGAGCTTTGCAGTGGGGAATGGCCCTTTGCGAGCTCCGAGAAGTTCAGCAAAATGAGGTGGTCCTGAGCCAGGATATGTACGGGAACCCTCTGCCACTCTCTGAAGACAGTGCACGTTACAGCAGCGGGTGGTTGGGTTATTTTGGAGGTGGGTGGAGGGGGGAGGTGCTGGGGACTTCCTGGCCTTTGGTCACTTGCTGCTTGCTAGGACACAGCCAGCCCCAACCAAGGCAGAGCAGGCCAGGCTCAGGGCTTCACTGTACCCTCTGTTGGACTTGCATCTTACATCCTTTCCCAACTTAAATTAAACCTCTGTCCACAGTTCTTGTGGCAGCTGAAGTTTCTAGAGCCAGCCCAGGTGTCAGTCGGGAGGCAGTAACACCAGGTATGTCCTGGTGGCAGCTGCATCACTGAGAATTGCCCACATGGTGTCACATGATGCACAAGTTGACTTAGCCTCAAAGCACGCCTCCCATAGAAGAGTCTAGCAGAACTAAGTGAGCCATGCTAGAAGTGGCACTGTAACATCCCCGGGAACTGCAGAGCTTCCTGTGTGCTCCACCCTGGACAGAGCCATCTCCATCCTGTCATAGAGCTGCATGCTCCTCTACCTTAGCAAGCTGTGGAGCAGCCACCCCTGTGGGATAGTGATGCCTTGGTGCCTGCCACTGGCTTCTGCTCATCTGCTTCCCTCAATAAACCCTATGTGGCCTCACGGTACAGAACTTCTGTGTGTTAATGCCCCCTTTTCAACAATAGTCTGCACTGCCACAGAGCCACACACCGTCTCTGCCAAGTGCTGGGGACATAATGGGTTTGGTTGGCAACTCCTGGGAGATGGTGTTTGCTTGGCTCAGACTAAGACTTGGAGGGACCTGCTGAGGATCTGTTCCCAGCCACAGGGGAGGCTTGAAGAGTGGGTCATGTGCTGCCCCTCAGCCCGAGTCCTTCATGAGTTCATTTGAATGAGTTGCAGTAAGCCTAAAATGGAAGTGGCACCCCATGCAAAGGCCAAGTTTGCCTCTTCAGACCCTGGATACCTCCTGGGCAGGTAACCCCTGTGCCCCCCCCCCCCTTTTCATCTTAGCTCATTACCTGGGCCTGACTGCCAGCCACCCTAGGCCTCCCCCCTGAGATTTGCCTCCAGGCAAAACCATGGTCTGAGGATGGGGGAGATGGCTCAGTCAGGGCTGGCCACATGACCATGAGAACCTCAGTCAGCTTCCCAGTGCCCTGTGAGGAGCTGGGCCTAGTGGCACACACTGTAATCTCTGTGCTGCATAAGTAGAGACAAGAGGATTTCAAGCAAAACCTCAGCAGTGGGGTGTGAGTTTGGTTTTTCGAGGCAGCGTTTCTCTGTGTAGCTGTCCTGGAACTCATCCTGTAAAGCAGTCTGGCCTTAAACTCAGACCTCCACCTGCCTCTGCTTCCCAAATGCTGGCGTTAAATGCGTGTGCTACCACCACCACCCAGGAACAGTGAGATTAAATCCCAGCTCACCTCGGGCCCCAGCAGCTTCCACACCCACTTCTGCCTCCAGGCACCTCCTCAACAACCTGCCAATGCAGCCCCCCAGCACCTGCCAGAGCCCTCTCCGTGCTTTAAGGACAAGACTTAGGGTGCCACGGCCTTTAGGCCTTTTCCCACTTGCCTCATCCTGCAGCCTCTTTCTCTGGAAGGCCAAAAGAAGCTGCCCAGTTCTCTGGGGAGACTGATCTTCTGTTCTCACTCTGGAGGATTCTAATAGGCCCTGTGTGACCTGACTGGCCACAGCAGGGGCTCCTTCCAAAAAGGAGGGCATTAGAAGCTAGGCAGCCTCTCCTGGCAGCTAGGTGCTTGTACCCTGCCCACTGTTGGTTCGCTCCCCACTGCCCTCATACCAGCTGTGCTGTCCAGCGCACATTATCGCTTCGGAATAAATTGCCAGGACCAGCTGCCAAAAGCTGTTTATTTCAGAATTTTGGTAAAGTTGAACAGTGCTTTGCCTGAGGTCACACACGGCTGCAGTCCCCAGCGCAGCCTCTGACACTAGAGGCTCATCCTCTCCTGTGCAGCTCTGGGCAGAATCTAGATTCTTCGACAATTCACTGACCAAATCGGGCCATCCAGGTTTGGTTTTGTTTTGAGAATCAAAAGTTTCAAATTGCTTGTGCCTGTTGTAGTCCCCAATACTCAGGGAGTCAAAGTAGGAGGACCTCAAATCAAATTTGAGGCCAGCAGGGGGGCTGCATAACCAGTTCCAGGCCAGCCTGAGCTACATAGCAGAGCCTGCTGAGAGGTGAGATAGGACCCTGCCCCCATCTCTTACTTAACCCAGAGACAACTTAATTAATGAGAAACTATAATGAGCCTGCATCTGTCCCTCCACTGTCAGCACAGAGAGGGACTGCTGTATGCATGGTCACATCCACACTCCAGAGGGTTAGCTCACGAGCGTGTGGAACTCCAGGGGCCTGGATCTCAGGGGCACTTTCAAATTCTACCTGCCATAAGCTAACTAACCCTTACTAACTCATGCCTCCCTGCCCACGCAGGGTAGCCCAGGAAAAAAAAATGAAAAAGTGCTTCTGGATCTGGGCAAGTGAGCATGGAGGAGTGGGCTTACAGCAGTGTCCTTAGGCAGAAAGCCCACTGGCTTAGTGCTCAGAAGCCAGGGACCCCAGATGAGCTGCAGTAGGCCCTGACTCCTCTGGTGCCTGGGCTGAGCCAGGAAAGCTCAGGGGCTACAAGAGGTGAGCTTGCTGTGGCCCCGGGAAGGAGGCAGCCTGGACCTTGGATGGAGAGCACTGCTTGAGCTCTCGGGAATGGAGGTCAAGTGCCTGCTGGGCCATTCCTTGGTCACTCTTGAGGGCTCAGGGCCTTTGCTTGCAGCTCATGGCTCTCTTTTGGGTCTTGCTGTCACCCCATGGGAAGAAGCTACTGTTAAGGATGGAGTGGGCAGAACCTTGCCTTCTTCAGGGTAGATTTGGGGGAATAAAACTTTGATGCCATAAGCCAGAGAGGAGAGACACACTGCTGGGCGTCTCCCCTCCCTCATCCCTGAAGGCTGTGAGACAAGGACCCACCCACCAACCCACATACCCTCCTCTCGTGGATTCTGTCCTTCATCCACTCAAATGGTTTGTACATACATGCAGGGTGCTTGGCAGATACTACAGCTTCCTCTAAAGCACGGGGTGGGAGCGGGGCAGACCTCCTTTTTATACTCAAAGCCGAGCATCAGTCCTGGTGCCAGTAGGGTCTTCAGAGGGACAGTGGAGAAGGCAGCTGTGGGCCCTGGGGCTCTGAAGAGAGGCTTCCCAGCTGGCCCTGATCCGGGCTGTGGAGGAAGATACGCTGCAAGCTCTTTCCAGTTGGAGGGCACCTCCAGCCCCCGTTGCAAAGCCTCCATCTGGACTTCCAGGCCTGGGCACAGAGAGAGCCATGAGGGAGGGGAGCAGGTTCTGAGGCAAAGGCTGTGGGCTGAGGGATGAAGTCAGGAGAAGAGAGGTACCTCCTTGAGACAATGGGAAGCCAGAGCCAGGAGAGCGAGGAGAGCTAGGACTCCAGCAGCAATTGGGACCCCCAAGGGCATCTGTAGCTCCCAGCTGGTACCATAATTTCCCTGAGGAAAGAGGAGACAAGAGTCAGGGGTCCCGGGAAGCCTGAAGGGAGGCTGGGCGGGGTCCAGTTCTCACCGTTCTGCTCCAAACCAGCGGATTCTGAAACCAAGTCATGGTTGGTTCCTCACTGTTGGGCCTCCAGGCTCTCAGTACTCCTCCCAGAGGTCCCCCCACACACCCATGTCCCCTCAAGACAATCTCTGTAGCACCACCAGCCTAGCCTAATTGTAAGTGACCAAACAGTCTTTCTGTTTAGCCATCTCATTCTTCGAAAGTGAAACCTTTCCTTCCCAGGCCTCCTGTGAGGGAGGGGCAATGAAGAACCAGCAGAACCCATAGCCCCAGGTCAGTAGCCGCCCTTCCTGAGGCCAACTCAAGAAGAATTTCATGGGCGGAGCAGACAAGCTGACTCCACCTCTCAGAATCGCCAACCAATGACGGCAAATTCGAATACATCATGAGCGGTCTCTAGAAACAGAGTCTCCAGCGCCCCCTGCAGGCTGGTGGCAGATATAACTAGCAAAGGTTGCCACCCTCTGTGCCTCCCAGAGGGACAACCCTGTGGCAAGACGGCTGGACACCTATTTCTCCAGCTGTGGTACCTCAGTAGTGAATTTGGTAGCATCTCGATAGGGAAACTGAGGCAGGGGAAGCTTAAGAAACGTGTTGATCTCACAATAGATGGACACAGTCAAGTGGGCGTTCAACAGCTGAGTGTCTCTCAGCCCTGCACAGGCTGTGTGACCAGATCACCCAGGACAAGCCAGCAGCATATATTATCACGAGGTGAATGTGCTCTGGAGTTTTGGGCCTCAGAAATGATTACACATCCTCCCAATACAGTGAGGCACATGCTATGCCCTGCCCTCTCCCGGCTGGCCGGGTAGTCATGCAGCCAGAGGAGCTGGGTTCAGGAAATTGTGACGGAGGGTCATGGTAGGCTTCTGAAATCCACAGCCACAAACAGCACCCTCACTAGGTCTTACTTATGACTGGGGCCAAGTAAAGGAAGACGCACGGAAGGTCAGAGAGGGAGGGGCAGTTACCCGGAAGTGAAAGAGACAAGAACAGACTCTGGGGTGGGGGCGAGGTGGTGAGGGAAAGCATGAACGCAGGCATGCACGCGGAATACCGTGTGCCAACACGGATAGCTCAGAGTGGGGCTTGTACAGGTAGTATCATTGTAGAGGGCCGGAGATGGCAGACTGGGGATTTGGGGGTTCCTTTTATTCTGAGCCCACACTGGGGTCTACCTTTACTTGGATTCCCAAGAAGAAACAAAACAGGATTCAAATGCACCCTGGGAAACTTCCTGGGATAACACCACTCACTCAGTGTCTCCACCTGTTCACACTGCTCCCCCCATGGGGTAAATTTGATATCATATACTTCAAAGGAAAGATGAGCAAAGGCCACCTACCCTTATGTCCACGTTTTCTGTTCTTTCCTCTCTACTGTCCCCACATGTCAGGTCTGTGCATGCAAACCTATATATGGAAGTAACAGGCCAAGGCACTTCTACGTCCACCAGGGTCACGGTCTTAGGCACTAATTCCTATTCTAAGTCTTTGAATACCTCAGTCCCCCCATCTGTGAAAAGGCACTACTGAGGAGACTGCCTAAGGATAGCAGCTCTCACTGGAGGGCCCCAAAGTAATGGGACTTCTGGACAAGGAAAAAAAGAACTAGTCGCTGGGCATGGTGCCCATGCTTTTCGTCCCAGCATGCAGGGGCAGAGGCAGGTGGATCTCTATGTCTTCCAGCAGTCCAGCCAGGGCTACAAGTGAGACTCTGTTTAAAAAACACAACAGGAGCCGGGCATGGTGGCGCACGCTTTTAATCCCAGCACTTGGGAGGCAGAGGCAGGCGGATCACTGTGAGTTCGAGGCCAGCCTGGTCTACAAAGTGAGTCCAGGACAGCCAAGGCTACACAGAGAAACCCTGTCTCGAAAAACCAAAAGAGAGAGAGAGAGAGAGAGAGAGAGAAAGAGAGAGAGAGAGGAGAGAGAGAGAGATCTAGTACCCCTCTATAGCCACATGGTCCTGTAGAGTCAGAGAACCCCAAAGATGTAGGGTAGGAACAAAGGTGCCCAGCACCTAGCTAATACTCGGCTGGAAATCAGGCTCCTAGTGAGCCCATCGTTGCCAAGGGCCTCTGAGCCCCAGTCCATGGATCTGCAGAATGGGGAGGTGCAAATGTTCCCCTAGGGCCTTGGGAATGCTGACAGGCTGCTGCCTGTACATCGCAGAGTGTGGAATGCTGGGGAAGTGTGTGTTGAGGGGTGCAGGGCATGAGGCCTTTCTTACTTCTCAAAGGTTGCACAAGCCACAAGCTTGTGGGCAGGGACACTCTTCCTCTTTCCCCCCAGTTCCACCTCAGTGTCCCCGGCCTGGTAACTGAGCACCACTCCCCTCCCTTGTGCGTTTGCGAGAGACAGGACTGGGCTGATCCCTCCCAAACTGTGGAGCTTGTTCTAAGGCCCACCGTTCCGCGGCCAACCCTGCCATGATTCCGGCCTGCATGAACGCTCGCTCATTCCTCTATCCGACTTCACTTCCTCCTCCACAGGACTGACCCTCTCATTTTCTGTGAGGGGTGGGGACCACAGAGGCCCCAGCTTCTTTTTGTCCTCGGGTGGAAAGGGAAGGAAAACCCAAGACAGACAGGTCTTCTTGGGGCGTCCTTGTTAGGCGGCTGGAGTGCTGGAGGGGGGTTGTGCAAGGGAGGGGGGACTTCCAGCTGATCGCGCTGCCAGAGGAGGCGCCCCTCACTACCAGCCTACAACCTCAGCAAGTTCATCTCCTTGGAATACCCTACCCCTACCACACTCACTCTACCCATTCTTGGCGCTTGTCGTGGCCCCAAGAATCTTCCGGTGAGGTGAGGTGCCACCTACAGAAGTGCAGGAGTCCCTAAGCGTGGATGTCTGCCGCACACACTCTGGCCTCTCAGAACCCTCTCAATGAATCTTCCTTCTCCATCTGCTCCAGGACTTGCATGCGGTGCGTTAGGTGGAGGAAGCCCAGGACTGTCAGAGCTGGGCCAGGTCAGCCTGGGCCCAGGGTATACAGGGGCTCGTGAGGGATGAGCAGGCTGGTCTGATTGACAAGGGGTCTGAACAGGGTATGGCTACGCAGAGTCCCCGTTCCCCCCATCATCTCCCTCCCTGGGCCCCCGCCCCCGCCCTCCCACGCACCTGTGCTGGCCTCCCCCCAAGCCCTGGGGCAGCACTGAGAGATCAGAGGACTCGGAGGAGTCGGGCTCAGGGGGAGGGGGCGGGGAATTTCCCCCCACGCCTGCCTGGGCCTGCTCCCCTCCCCTTCCCCTGCCAGGTGGGGGGCACCGCTTGGGGAATTCCACCACAGGCAAGGCTCCGGAGAGCCTGGGCTGGGGTCCTAGGGAGTGGAAGAAATGGTAGCGGGAGAGGGGGCGGGCCGGAGCCAGGGGCGCAGCTGCCTTCCTCCCCAGACACCAGCTGCCCCTGCCTGTCGCGAACTGAGCGTCCACGATTCCTGCCTGACTCCCGCGATCAGGGGCAGGGAGTGGTGCTTTCTTATTCAAGCCAGCCGCGATGGCATCCGGGGAGAGAGGAACGTGAGGTCTCCGAAAAGATGAGCGTGTGAGCGTCCTACAATGAATGAGTAGATTGAATGGGAGTGCGCTCGCGCACTTGAATCTGGGTGCCCGTGTCGGTTTGACTTGGTGCCGCCGCGGGAGGGAGTCCTGTAACTCCCCTTTGGGGTCCTCTAGAGCTCTGCTAACCTGGCCAGTCCTCCTCTATACCCTCCCAATAGAACCCACATCGACCCTGAAGGAAGAGAAGAAAGGGTGGGAAAGGCATGTGTTGGGGCGGTGGGGGTCGGGGGGACAGGCGTGGGAGGCGTCTGGACCTGCTGCCTGCGCTCCAATCGCGGGCGGGGCTTCCAGTCTTCCCTAGGGGTGTGGGACAAGAGGGGAGGGACCTGTAGGGACACAAGGGGGCCAGGAGGCAGTGCTTCAGAGACCTAAGTGAGGGAGACCCAGGCTGCAAGGCATAGTTCGATGAGGTGGGTGTTGGGGCCCAGGTACGACCCAGAGCTAGAAAGCCGAGCCTGAGATCATCCTCCGGCCAGAAACCTTCTCTAGAGACCCCTGAAGAGCCACAGCCCGGTAAAGATCTCGGGCCGGTTCCAGACCCGCAGCGTCAAGCAAAGTAAGAACAGGACAGACGACCAGAGAGCAACGCCCCCTGCACCCCCAGGACACCTGGGAGACCCTAGAGCGACCCCGTAGGCTTCCCAGGCCCGGTGTTCTGGCCAAGGCAACAACTCTGGTTAGGAAAGATGGGGACACCGGCTCTGCAGGGACTCCTCCTCCTCTTCCCGCTACTGCTGCCTCCGCAGCGCTGGGCCTCAGCAGGGAGCCTGCACAGTCCAGGTGAGTTAGGCACAGTGACCAGGCCAAAGTCACTACTATGCTCGCTCCTGCGCGTTTGCGCCCAGGGATGGGACCCCAAAGTTGGGGAGGCGGAGGAGCAGATGGGTGGGTCAGCTGAGCAGCTCGAAGGCCCCTTGGGGGATGGGGAGTGGGGAGTACTGCCTGGGACTAGGCAGGAGTCGGGTGAGGGGTGAGGAGGCCCCGTGAGCTTCCAGACTTCCTCAGATCCCGCGGTTGCCGGGCAGGCCTGTCCGAATGCTTCCAGGTGAATGGCGCCGATTACCGCGGCCACCAGAACTACACTGGCCCGCGCGGGGCCGGACGCCCTTGTCTTTTCTGGGACCAGACGCAGCAGCACAGCTACAGCAGCGCCAGCGATCCTCAGGGCCGCTGGGGGCTGGGTGCGCACAACTTCTGCAGGTAAGGAGCGGCGGTGTGTGGCAGGGGTGCGTTCCAGCAAGGCTGGCCCAGTGGTGGCAGGAGGCGGGGCAGACAGGAGGTCAGCTCTGGCCTGGTACAGTAGTACCCTCAGGAAGATTTAGGGGCGGGGCCCATCTCATACTAGGTCCTCAAGGTTCGCAAACAAAAACAAAAACACCCCTCTCAAAAAAACAAAAACAAAAACACAACGACTTTAAAGATGTGTAGGACTTAGGTGACAGTTTTCTGCAAGGCCTCCATTCAGGGACAAACAGTCTACACCCTCAAGGGGCCCTTGGATACCGGATCTGGTTGGACGCGGCCCTTGGAATAATTGGACTGGCTCTGCACTACTTACTTGAGCTGCATCTACAATTCGTAGTAATAGGTGTTCAAAGCCACAGCCACTTTTCTGCTGAGCCACAAAGCTTAGGGCTTACCGTTTGCACACCTTTAAAGTATTATGGAAGAGAGGGGTGGTGAAGACCCACTGAAGCCAGGGGAAGTTCTGTCAATGAGGGCAACTCTAACCCTTAGAAAGGGCTCTACAGGCTCTTCCCTTGGGAAATCAACGTTCAGGAGGCGGTAGGGGAAACTAGAAAGTGTAACTGACAGAGGGAAGCTGGCCTCTAAAACACGCAGAAGCGGGGTGGTGGTCATACTGCATAGGTCCCGGGCAGGACAGTGGGTTCCACACCATCTCCCTCCCAACCACAGAAACCCCGATGGTGATGTGCAGCCCTGGTGCTACGTGGCAGAGACCGAAGAGGGCATCTACTGGCGCTATTGTGATATCCCCACCTGTCACAGTGAGTGCACTCAAGAGCCTAGCCAGAGGGTCTCTTTCAAAGGTGAGACTCTGACTCTGCTCCCTCCACAGTGCCTGGGTACCTGGGCTGCTTCGTGGACTCTGGGGCACCCCCTGCTCTCAGTGGTCCTAGTGGCACTTCCACAAAGCTTACAGTCCAGGTGTGCCTTCGATTCTGCCGCATGAAGGGCTACCAGGTACTGTCCTTGGGCCCAGACCAGTGACCCCTGACCTTGACCTCAGGACCCCACCCAGCTCCCAACACCCGATACCAAAATTTGATACTAGCTTCTGAGCCTCACCAATCACCCGACCCCACTACTCCGCCCATATCCGCCATCTTTGCCTTTGGGGTCACCCAGTCTGTGCTCCCAGCTGGCTGGTGTGGAGGCTGGTTATGCCTGCTTCTGTGGCTCTGAAAGTGACCTGGCCCGGGGACGTCCGGCCCCTGCCACCGACTGTGACCAGATCTGTTTCGGCCACCCAGGCCAGCTGTGTGGAGGCGATGGTCGACTGGGCATCTATGAAGGTGAGATGTAGACCAGATTGAAGAAGAGTGGAGCCTAATGTGCCAGTCCCCTACTAGGAGTGGAATCGGGGAAGCCTTCTGTTGGATTGCGGCAAGATAGGGAGACTAAGATTGAAGGCAGGATTTGTAATGGGCATGAGACTGAACCTGACGGCGGGCAAAGCAGCACTTGATAGGAATTGGTACGAAGGCAGGGCCTATTTAAAGAAACTGGGCGGAGTAAGGCCTAGTTGGAAAGGGGAGTCTTTCTGCAGAGATCTCTGCGCTAGAAAGACAGAGCCAGACTAGCCTCAGTTTCTTGACCGCCTGCCCTGCCCGCAGTGTCTGTGGGCTCCTGCCAGGGAAACTGGACGGCGCCTCAGGGTGTCATCTACTCCCCGGATTTTCCGGATGAGTATGGGCCAGACCGGAACTGCAGCTGGGTAGTGGGCCAATTGGGCCCTGTGCTAGAGCTCACCTTCCGCCTCTTCGAGTTGGCCGATTCTCGAGACCGGCTGGAGCTCCGCGACGCCTCGTCCGGCAACCTGCTCCGTGCCTTCGACGGCGCCCATCCGCCGCCGCCAGGGCCGCTGCACCTGCGTACTACTGCGCTGCTGCTCACCTTCCGCAGCGACGCACGAGGCCATGCTCAAGGCTTCGCGCTTACCTATCGCGGTGAGCCACGGGCCGGCCCTCCTGCCCGCCCCACCCCCACCCCCGCCTACACAACCACACTCCTGTCCACCTCACCTCACACCTCTCTCCGCAGGGCTACAGGACACAGTGGAGGACAGAGCGTCTTCCGAGGATTCGGCCGAGACTCCCGCAGGGGATCCCGATGGGACTAACGTGAGCTGCAGCCCCAAGCCTGGAGCTGCACAGGCTTCGATAGGGGGTGAGGCTGGCTTTGCAAGGTGGGGGCTAAACAAGGATTGGTCCCTCGGAGGCCTCCACTCATCGCACCCTTGTGCCCGCAGCCCGAGTTTTCTCCACCGTGACCGCCATCTCCGTGCTGCTGCTGTTGCTCCTGTCTCTACTGCGTTTGCTGCGTCGACGGTGCGGGCGCTGGGGCAGGGCCTGAGGGCAGACCTCGCACTTGGGCGCCTGATGCCTCGTGCCTCGGGTGTGGGGGCTCTGGTGGGGAGCTGGGACCAGGGAACAAAGCTAGGAAGGTCCTGGGTTCTTGAGTGGGCGAGGCCTTGGGAGAATTGCGCACAGGTTCGCAGGCAGAGCAGGATGTTAGAGGCAGGACTGGGTGTGGGTCCAGCTGACGTCTGCTCCCTCTCTAGGAGCTGTCTGCTGGCTCCAGGAAAAGGGTCTCTGGCCTTGGGACCTTCCCGGGGCCCCGGGAGAAGCTGGGCTGTGTGGTACCGCCGGCCCCGAGGGGTGGCCCTGTCCTGTCCCCCAGGGGACTCTCAGGTTGAGGGTCCTGCCGCAGGCTACCGGCCTCTGAGTGCTTCCAGCCAGAGTTCCTTGCGCTCGCTCGTCTCTGCTCTCTGACCCCAGACCTACGGGGGTCCGTCCACAACTTCTGCCAGCAAGATGGACGCCGGAGATATTATGCAGCACCCTACCTCGATCTTGTGCCCTTTTAAAGGCAGCTCAGTCTCTGGCCATCTCGGGGAGACCAGAAAACCAGACAGGAAGCATCCGGTGCTGTTTGGGAACTTGGCCTGACCCTTGGGGTCCAAGTGGCCAAAGCCAAAGTGCAAAAGGAATCCACGGCCCTAATCCATGGACCTTGATGTAAGGGATGGTGTCTGGTTTCAGGGTTCTTTGCGCCTCTTTTAGGGGATGGTCCTGGACTGCTGCCCTTGATGAAAAGTTAGGGGCCAACAAAAGTGACCTAAAGACTCACTATAGACTTAAAATAAAGGACCTATTTTGGTAGAGGCTTCAGCAAGTTCTTTGCCCGAGGGAGGGGCTATGCTAATAAGGGTGTAGGGCAGGAGAGATGCAGGTGAGATGCTGGGCATTTCTCAGCGTTGTGAGAGAGGATGTGGAAGCTGGTTAGGGGTGGTTTGTTTGTTTGTTTTTTTAAATAAGGAAGAAGCGCCTTCCTGGTCCTGGCCAGAGAAGAAGGGAGCTGACAGTTCTTTCCTGGCCTCCTACCTTCGCTTGTTCCTTGCTTGTACAGGGCAGGGCCAAGGGTGTGCCTTGTGGGTGATAATAGGGAACAAATTGGGTGGAACCCAAGCTCGAAGAAACCTGGCCGGAAGGGCTGGGCCTCGCCAAGGACTCCAGGTGTGTCACACATCTTAGACGCTGAGGTACCCGGCCAATGGGTACCTCCAAAGTGAGGCGCTGCGCTGGACTCATCTAAAGGGGGGGGGGGGGGAGGCATAGCCAGCAGCACCTTGGACAGGGTCTGACTGTGGGCTTAGGGCTGGGTAGGCAGGTCGTGTACTGGAGGTGGGTGCCCAAAGGTGTGGTAACCTGGAGGTCACTAAGAAAGCTGGGGTGTGAAATGCTGATAGACGCAAGGTGCCAGGGCACTCCAGTGGAGGAGCCCGACCCAGAACATCACGTCCCAAGCCAACAGCCATCCCATGCAAAGAAGGCTGGAACCGCATATGTTAAAAAGAGAAGGCCTGGGCGGTCTAGGGGGAGGAGCATCTTCGCCTGCTGCGCCCATTGGTCCTTGCCACATGAACGTCAGGAATTCAGCGCGCGAAACACAGGCAGGGTGGCTGGGCTGAGGAGCCGGGGTGGAGCCTGGCGTCCCCTCCGGCGTCCGGCCGCACCCGTCCTCCCGGCTGCGGCGAGAAGCCTGGCTGCCTTTGCGGCCAACGGGAGCTCTCCCTGCGCTGTTCTGCCACGGTGGAGCTGGACGCACTGAGCTCCCGCAGCCGGGTCGCTAGCTTCCTCTCCTCCTGCGGGGGCGTTGAGCTCACGCGTGCGCAGCTCGTGAGCAAAGCGGGCCGGGACCCCAGGCTGACCCAGTGCAAGGCGACCGGACAGCCCGGAGGTGAATAAGGATGAGCTTCCCAGCGCTGCAGCTCCACTGAGGAGGAAGCCCAGGGGTAGAGGGTCGCCAGTCGGCCGCAGTGCGTGAGGCCATGGCGTTCCTGACCGGGCCGCGCCTTCTGGACTGGGCTAGCTCGCCGCCACACCTGCAGTTCAATAAGTTCGTATTGACCGGCTACCGGCCGGCCAGCAGTGGCTCGGGCTGCCTGCGCAGCCTCTTCTACCTGCACAACGAGCTGGGCAATATCTACACACACGGTAGGTGAGCTGCCTCCCGCTTCATGCTTCCCGCACTCACGGCAGGCTTGCCTGAGAGCAAAGCAGCCCCCCAAGCCCAGATCCTGGGCTGTCACTGCCCTGCTTGGGCCAGGCGCCGCGGTGACAAAGCTGTCATTGTCCCAAGCTTCCTTGCCAGCTTCTGCTTCCCCAGTCGTGCCCCAAAGCAGGAGAGGGGGAGCAGAGTAGGAGCCAGTTTAATCCCGCTGAGCCCAGGGGTAAGAATCCCGGTGTCCCCTTGGTAATCCTGCGCCCTGAGCACCCTCCCCCTCCAGCGCTCGTCCTGGAGATGGGCGTTCACTGCCTAGGAGGAGTCAGAAAGAAGACCGCCCCTGCCCAGCCCAAGCCCCTCCTCACGATGGCCTAGTGTCCCCTCTACTGTATCACGGGGCTCCGCCTGGTGGCCCGTCCTCGTACCCCCTCCCTCCCCTTCTTGCGGCCCCTAGAGCTCTGCTGACACAGCCCTGGTCTGTCCTTGAGCCGCCCCAGCTGGGAGAGGGGACTCGAGCCAGCTAGATTTAGACTTGGCTTTTCTCTAAAGGAGCGGGAGAGCGCTATTGTTTAGCGAGACCCCCACCAAGAGTGGGGCTGAAGCCTGCATTTGTCCTCTATTAAGGCCATGCCAACTGCCTGTGGGGAAGGGTGGGAATGGCCAAGAGAGGCCGGCGCTGGAAGGAACAGCTCCTGAAAGCAACCCCCAATGGAGAAGGGCAGGCTTCTTTTGGCCCCTTCCCCTCGGTCTGGCCTTTCCTGGCCTTCTTTCTTTAAGGAAAACAAAAAGACCCAAGGCCTCCATCTGCCTGGACATTTGACAGTGTTAAGTAACCCTGAGGCTGGTGTGTCCTTCCTGTCCTAACCAGAACTCAGGCTGAGGTCATGCTTCCCCAGGCGTCTGCAGGCACTCTGGGACAGGCAGGCAGACCTGGTCTGGCCTCCTGTGTGGCGGGGAGGAGTTGTCTGCTCTGTTCATCATCCTTGACCCTTTGCCTACTTGCTGGGCTCAGCTGGGACAGGTTACTCCAAGCCTGTTTCTACACCTGCAAAGTAGGTCTCATTGTCTCTACTTCCGAGACCTGCAGGGAGCCCTGACAATAACGCTTCTGAAAGCCCACAAGACCTGCTTCTGTGTGGGCTGGCAGCAGCACTAAACTCTGCCTTGCTCTCTTTCCTGCGTTTTCACTAGTCAGGCCACTTTATTTTTTTACATGTATATATTAACTTAGCGTATGGGTGAGCATCTGCCAAGGAATGTGGAGGGGACAAGACAACTTGTGAGAACTAATCTCTCCTACCACGTGCAGTCCAGGATCAAGCTGAGGTTGTCAGGGTAGCCTGTACTAAGCTATCTTCCTGGGTCTGATTGATACCTTTTTTTTTTTTTTTTTTTTTTTGGATGTGACTGTTCCTTTACGCTGACTGTCTGATGGGTAACTATTCTTCTCTCTAGGGCTAGCCCTGCTGGGCTTCCTGGTGCTGGTGCCGATGACCATGCCCTGGAGTCAGTTGGGCAAGGATGGCTGGCTAGGAGGTACACATTGTGTGGCCTGCTTGGTTCCCCCTGCAGCCTCTGTGCTGTATCACCTCTTCATGTGCCACCAAGGAGGCAGTCCTGTGTACACCCGGCTTCTTGCCCTGGATATGTGTGGAGTCTGCCTTGTCAACACCCTTGGTGAGCCAGGGCCCCAAGAAGGTGGAGGCAAGGGCCACTGGTGGGAGCCCTGGGGTGGGAAGATCAGCTAGCTTGGACTTAAACCTTTCTCTGCTTTCTCTCTGCAGGGGCCCTGCCCATCATTCACTGCACTCTGGCTTGCAGACCCTGGCTTCGTCCAGCTGCCTTGATGGGTTATACTGCACTGTCAGGTGTATCCGGCTGGAGAGCCCTCACTGCCCCCTCCACCAGTGCCCGGCTTCGAGCCTTTGGATGGCAAGCTGGGGCCCGCCTGCTGGTGTTTGGGGCCCGTGGAGTGGGGCTGGGCTCAGGGGCTCCAGGATCCCTGCCCTGCTACCTGCGCATGGATGCACTGGCACTGCTTGGTGGGCTGGTGAATGTGGCACGTCTGCCAGAGCGCTGGGGGCCTGGCCGCTTTGACTACTGGGGCAACTCTCACCAGATCATGCACCTGCTCAGCGTGGGTTCCATTCTCCAGCTGCATGCTGGTGTTGTGCCTGACCTGCTCTGGGCTGCGCACCACGCCTGTCCCCCAGACTGAGCTGCCGCCTAGCTGCCAAGCCAGCCTACCCACAGCTTCCTGGGATAAATAACACCACCTTTCCTCCTTCTGCTGGTCTGCAAGGGGCTGGCTCCCTGGAGGAAGCACATATGGGACTTCCTAGCTGGGAGAGCACTCTTCATTCTTCCCTGTGGATTAACCTCTTCTTGACCCAGGCCTTCAAATTCAAGCTGCCCCTCTCCCTGCCATCTTCCCTCCAGGGTACTATTTCACTGTCAGCTAGAAGGACACCATTCTTTCTTTGAGCCTCAAATTTTCCCTGTTTGACCTGTGAGTTCATGTCTGACAGTTGAGCCCAGAACCACTACCCCATCTTGCTGCTCCCATAAGACACCTCCTGGATTCTTGAACTAGCCTCGCTGCCCCTGCTTCCTGACCTCCATCTACCTGCCCTGCATGCCAGACCTCTCAGCAGCCACAACTTTACCATTCCTGTCATTCCTGCAGTCAGGATGCAGGGTAGTGGGACCAGGATCTTCTCTCAGGACCAAGCAGTATTGGTCCTGCCTGTATTATCTGGCCAAGAGACAGGAGGGGAGCTGCTGCTTTTCCTAGGCAACAGGCACAGATGTGGAATGGAGGCTTTGGACTCAGGCTCCACTGGACCAAGGACTCATCGCTTCAGTGCCATGGTCTGACTGGTTGACCTGCCCACCAGAGAGGTGTCTACTCAGGAAATCTCTATATAGTGGGTGGCTCCAGCCTTCTGGCCCAAGGGCACCCTATAGCAGGGTACCGCCTCACAGCCAGATTTTCCTGGAGGCCTAAGACCCTGGACAACATCAATAAAGGGACAGAAAGCGCTGTGTTGCCATATGAGCAACCTTGGATGCTCCCAAGACTCATTACTTTTTATTAGATACAGAAGTTTCTGGGGGAGAGGTGGGCAAGAAGGTCAGAGGGTTAAAAGCACCAAGGCTGGGCCTGTGGCTCAGGCTGGGTCTAGCGAGTCCTCAAACAGGCTGAGGAGGTTCTTTGGCTCAAAGGTGGGGCAGGGACCTCTAGGAGGCTCTGAGTCCATGTCAGTTAGGTCCAGGATATTCCTTGGGAGAGAGGGGGAAAAAGGAATAAGACTTTGGATCCCAAGGTTAACTGTGCTCAACAGGGCCCTGGGCTTGCTCAACTCCTCACCTTCGTATGCACCTGCCCCGAGGGGTGGAGGTTCTCCTAGTGATCCGGGACAGGATGGTCTCTGGGGAGAGTGAGGGACTACAAGAAAGGACAGGACAAGCAGAGAGTTGAGAGCTGGGGAACGTACAAGGCCATAACAGAAACCATAAAGACTGACCGCTGCCAAGTGCTCCCATCCGACCATGTTCAGGGGTCACCTCTGTCCCTTGTTAGGGTCATCTGAGCTGGATGTCAAGTTTTGGTAAATGGAGCTTTTCTGGCCTTTTGCTATGTTACAAAGAGTCTTCAGAGTGATGGAAACGGTACTATAAAGGGAGGGAGTCCTGAGTGTATGGCTCTTTCTTGCAGCAGTTTCTTAATTATACACTTGTGCCCTTGGCTGGCAGACACCTGGGACTAAACGGATGCTCTCAGAACAGAGGCTTACCAGGTTCTGAGAGCCTCCACCCAGGGGAGGGCAGCACTATCCCTGAATGGGGGGGGGGGGGTTCTACAGAGGTAGGGGCTGCAATCCCGCACTAATGACTAGTATAAAGTTGTACTGAATGTCACAGCTGCCTACACAGACCAAAAGGCACATCTATACTGCCAGTCTTTGTGTGACAGAGGCCCATCCACCCTCCTCTCCGTGGTCCCTGGGACTCCTTCCATGTGGCATTGACTGTAGTGATGTATACACATATGCACGCACGCACACACACACACACCCCTATGTCCTAGACTGTCACCCACCCTATGCTGTCATCATCCCAGCTGCTGGAGAGGCTGCTGTCCAGGAGGGGGCTGCAAGGTGGAGAGCCAGGTGGTGTGGCTGGTGGGCCTGGAGGCTGCAGCCAACTGGCAGGATGAGCCAAGCCATGCCAGAGCCAGCACAGCAGAGTGATCAGGGCCTAAGGGAAAAGTGAGCCTCAGAACCCAAGCCTTGTGACAAAAATCACAGCACTTAGGAGGCTGAGGTAGGAAAATGATGAGTCAAGGACAACCTGGTCTA
Source organism: Acomys minous (assembly GCF_964271855.1). Classification (NCBI taxonomy): domain Eukaryota; kingdom Metazoa; phylum Chordata; class Mammalia; order Rodentia; family Muridae; genus Acomys; species Acomys minous. The sequence goes on from NC_140498.1 coordinate 41,617,803, forward strand.
TACAGTAAGCACAAGGGAGCCTCAGGTGACGAGGTAGGTCCCTGGGGAAAAGGACAGATCGGGTAGCCCAGGACCATAAAGCCTTACCTGCCACAGGGCCCAACCTCGACTCAGGGCTTCAGCAGCCATATACCACAAAACATTCCAGGGACGCGGCTGCCTCAGCATGGGCAGGGCCAGCAGAGCCGCAGCTGTGGCTCGCAGCTGGGGGTCAGGCTCCAACATCATGGTGAGGACAGAACGCAGCTCAGAAGACAGACCTGGCCACGAAGCGGGGCCATGTTACTGACTGGGCCCCCAATCCAGTGGTGGCCCTACTACTAGCCACCTTGCCACAGAAGCTGATGGTAGCTGGCTCTGTTTCTGAGCCTCCACTCACCAGCAGTGAACTCAGGGGGCAAGTATCCCTGGCGCAGCTGCTGCCAGCCCTCCCCGCCATGGGGCAGTTCCATGTTGCAGGCCACTTCCAAGATGGTAAGTCCCAGACTAGGAAGGACAGGGTATAAAGACAAAAAGGCCGAATAAGTTTTGCCACATAGGTCCCAGTACCACGCAGAATCTTGGTGGGAAAGAGCTGCTCTCTTCCACCATAAACCATAAAGTTAGTAGGAGAAGGGTAAGGAGCTGTAAGGGGACCCCTGGAGAGCCAGTGAGCACCAGTCAGGAAGGACCTTGTTGTGAACTATGGACCCCACTCTTAAGCAGCTAACACTTTGCAGTGGAGGTCCATCAGAACCCATTGACATGCAAATTGGTTTCCATGGTTATTAGGGTTGGCAGGGCAGCAGGAGCCAGTGTGGACTCAGAACCCTGGGCCTGGGTACAGTCCCAGATATTAACTGTGCACTCCACCTCATTACTCTGCCTGTGCTGAGGCACAGCCATAGAGCTGCGAGGAGATGCTAGCCTGTAATGTAAAGGGGCCTCTGGTGGGGTTATTGCTTTCTCTTGAGACCTTTTCGCTAGTGGGCAGGGTCAGCACCCCCCAGGCTTGAATGCTCTCCTATCCTAGTGCACCAGGAAAGAGCTCCTCTGTTGGGCAGTCCCTCCCTTTCTGCTGACCAGCCCCCGGTAAGGGACTTTTGCAGTCCTTCATGACGTCTCCACGTCCCAGGCTCACCTGAACACATCTGCCGCTGTCCCGTAGGAGCCCTGCAGCAGTTCTGGGGCCATGTAGCGAGGGTCTCCCTCCTGAGCCTCACCAGCGCCAGTTGAACCCAGCTCCACCAGTAGTCCAAAGTCACCCAGCTTGCAGCGGCCCCGGGGCCCCAAGAAGATGTTGGCAGGCTTGACATCAAGGTGAACTAGGCCTTGACTATGTAGATGGTCCAGAGCCAGAAGAGTGTCCCGCAAGTAGCCCCAGACCTGGGCCTCTGGCAGGCTGGCCCCCCAGGCTTCACAGTGTTGCTGCAGGCTGGGCCCACAGAGCTCTGTCTGCAGGTATAGGATGCCGCCCTCCTCCCAGGCCCTCTCCAGTCTCACACAGTGTGGGTGCTGCCCCACCTTCTCGTGGCCGCCTACCTCAGCTAGCTTACGAGTCCGGTCTTTGGGGCCTCGGAAGGGAGACATGGAGCGCTTAACAGCATAGAGCCGGCCATCTTCCTTGGAGCGCACCTGGAAGGGAGATGTTGCCCAGAGGCAGCATGGGGGACAATCAGATTTCACAATGTAGGGGAATACATGTCAGTGTTGGGCCTCTGCTGCAGTGATGACCAACTAGACACCTGTCTACCGCAGGATGGTACACCAGAGACCCAGCAACAGAGGGGATGGGACAGACCTCTGCCCTCTGCCCAGGGCCCAGGCCTAAGAGAAAGATTTAGTCCCAAAACAACAGGGACAGTGTGTTCTGTTGTGTCCAAGCTTTCCTCTGGAGAGGAGAGCTGATCCAAGGGCCTGTGCTGCTTGTATTTTGAATAACATTGCCTTTAAGTAATGTTTGTGTAAAGGAAAGCTACTATTTTAGAAAATATATGAACAATTGGAAAATTAATACCATATTAAAGAAAACGAAATTGTAATGGGTGCAGGAAAGGTACAGCTTTTGAGCCTGCTAGCTTAGGGTGCAGGGTGGACAGCGGGGTCAGCTCCAGGCCAGACAGAACCAGCCATGGGCACCAGCACAGCCACCTCCAGGCAGAGAGGTGGCAGGAGAAAACTACTGCAGGCTATGTCAGGCCCTGGACAAGGGGCCAGCATGAGGCAGATCACGTCAGTGCATGACCCAGGGATGGGGAGGTGGCTGTAAGCCCGAAAGAGGCAGGGTGTAGGGGCTGGGGAGACGGCTCAGATGTTAAGAGCACTGTCTGCTCTAACAGAGGTCCTGAGTTCAACTCCCAGCAACCACATGGTGGCTCACAGCCATCTATAATGAGGTCTGATGCCCTTTTCTGGCCTGCAGGTATATATGCAGACAGAACACTCATAACATAAAATAAATAAACCTAAAAAAAAAAAAAAGGCTGTCAGAGAATAAAGGCAGCAGAATGCCCAGGACACTTACACCGAGGGAGGGGAACCCAAGGCAAAGAGGCTCCCCAGAGAAGCTAGGAAACCACCTTCATTTACCTTGAAGACCTCTCCATAGGAGCCATGACCCAGGCGGCTGAGCCTCTGGAAGTTCTGCTGAAAGAAGGACTCTGGCCGGCTCGGGTCATACCCGGGACTCTGCAGGGTCTCTGAGGTATCACCCAGGAATGACACCCTCCGCGGCCGGGGCTGGTGCCAGCCTGGGGTCCGAGGAGGGAACAGCCGGCTGATAGGGATGCTGCCCTTGGCAGGAGGCCGCGGTGGAAGGCTCCGGCTGAGGCCCCCAGGCCTTTTGAGGGAAAAACCAGGCTCTGCATGTCGGAAGTAAGCTGGAACTGGGATGGGGGTACCACTTAGGGGTGGTGGGGTGCCCTCAGTGGGCATGGACATGGCCAGTGCTAGAGGGTGAGAGCACAGAGCAATGTGTCCACTCAGACAGCGCTGGATCCTGTGGCCCACAAGAGAGCCACTTCTTTGCCACACACACGTTCTACTTTCCACATGAAGGTTGTGTGGGCCACAAGCACCTGTGGAGGAGGGAGAGAAGCGGCATCACACGCCTGCGCACAGCGCCCCTGAAGCCTACAAGTGGCACACATATGAAGTCAGGTCTCACAGGAGAGTGTAAGCCAGGCAGCTGGAGTTGCCCCTCGGCCTTCCTCTCTCATCACCAGAGCCACAGAAAAACAACTTCCAAGTTCCCAAACGTCCTTTCTTCCATTTCAGCGTTACTGCAGCAGAACTGCTTCTCGTTTAGACTATCCGTATAAAATGTGAAGAGACCTGGGACTTCTCTCCAGAAAGAGACAGAATAGAGGAAAACTATTCATCACCATCTTAAGCCTCTGGGTGTGGCACTAAAGACAGAGAAAAGGAAACGTTTACAGAAGAAACTCCAGCAAATCTTGGTAGTACATGGAGGAACAGTAACCTCCAGCACTGTGGGCACACGGCCAGAGGTGAGGCTCGCTGCTCAGCTTCCAGTCAGAGGTAAAGTGCCTGCCTCAGAAGAGCAGGCTCCCACCAACTCCACAGGGCTGCGTCTCTGCTGACTGGTAGACTAGCCAGGCCCTTTCTTCTCTCTCCCCACTGCTGCATTGGCAGACAAGATGGAGGCTCTACATTAGGCCTGGCAGGCTGAGAAGGCCATGGTCCACGCTCCAGCTCATTCAAAGGAAGGGAACTAACTCCACATGGAAGAGGCAGCCAGGGAAAGCCTCTGTCTTGTCCCGCCTCCTGAGGCAGCAGGGCCAGCCAGGGGAGAGGGCACCACTGTCCACAGCACAGCTTAGATACACTGCCCTGGGACAGAGGCAGGCTGTAAACAGAGTCGTAAGGCTGTCCCCAGGAAGAGGTGACGTTGAAACACTGTGAAGTTCATATCTGACAATGCTGTCAGAAAAGCCAGTGGGGAGTGAATGGAGAAGGGCACAGTGACCGTCACCTACAGTTCCAGCACCTGGGCACAAGAGACGAGAAGATACGTAGTTCAAAGCTGTTCTTGGCTTCATATAGAATTCAAGGCCAGCAGGAGTTTTATGAGACTCTTGCTAAAAGAAAAAAAAAAAAAAAAAAGGGAGGGGGACCTGAAAGATGACTGAGCAGGTAAAAACGCTTGCCTTGCAAGCCTGACAACCTCAGTTCAAGCCCCAGAACCTACATAAAGGCGAGCGAAGAGAACAACTCTACCATATATAATATTATTATTATTATAATATAATATAATATAATATAATATAATAATATTATCCACCCTGATAATATTTTTTAGCAAATGAGAGCTTTAGGTCTTAGTTGTGGGGTTGGGCATGGTGGTGTATCCCTGTAATTTTAATAGTGAGACTGAGGCAAGAAGCTCACAAATTAGAGCTCAGCTTGGGCCACATATCCAGACCCTGTCTCAAAAGGAGGAAGCAGGGGCTAGAGAGATGGCTCAGTGCTAATAGGACTGACTGCGCTTCCAGGAGACTGAGCTTCATTCCCAGCACCCACATGGCTGCCAGGGAAACCTGACACCCTTTTTTGGCCTCCATGGGCACTGCCCACATGTAGAACATAGGCATATTCAGGAAAAATACTCATACACATTAATAAATCTCAAAAAATATTAAGAGGTCTGGAGGGATGTCTCAGCAGCTAAGAACACTGGCTGCTCTTTCAGAGGACCAGGGTTCAACTCCCAGCACCCACATGGCAGCTCACAATGTCTGTAACTCCAGTTCCAGGGGATCTGCACTCTGACGCATACATACATGCATACAAAATACCAAATACACATAAAAGTAATAAATAGCGGGGTGTGTTGGCGTATACCTTTAATCCCAGCACTCGGGAGGCAGAGGTAGGCAAATCGCTGTGAGTTCGAGGCCAGCTTGGTCTCCAAAGTGAGTCCAGTACAGCCAAGGCTAACACAGAGAAACCCTGTCTTGAAAAAACAAACAACAAAAAAAGTAATAAATAAATTATTAAGAACTTTTTTTTTTCTTGAGACAGGGTTTCTCTGTGTAGCCTTGGCTGTCCTGGACTAACTCTGTAGACTAGGCTGGCCTCGAACTCACAGGGATCCCCCTGCTTCTGTCTCCCGAGTGCTGGGATTAAAGGCGTGCACCACCAACTCCCGGCCCTAAAAAATATTTTAAAGCCAGACCCAGTACAAATTGTACCTGTAATCCCAGCAGTCGGGAGGCAGAGGCAGGCTGATCTCTGTAAGTTTGAGGCCAGCCTGGTCTACAAAATGAGTCCAGGACAAGCAAGGATACACAGAGAAAGCCTGTCTCAAGAAAACAAAGAAACAAAACACACACACACACACACACACACACACACACACACACACACACTTAAAGAACTAGGAGAAATGCTGGGCCTGATAGTGTATGCCTTTAATCGCAGCACTCAGGAGGCAGAGGATTTCTATGAGACTAATCTACAGTACAACAAGAGTAGGATGGCATGTATAGTGAGATTCTGACATCCCCCACCCCCCAAAAAAGGAAAGGAAGAAATGTAGCTCAATGGTTCAACGGTAGAGCACTTCCCTGGCATGTGCTAGGCCCTGTGACAGATCCCTACTACCAAAAGAAAAACGAGCGGCCATATGTTAGAAGCACAAATGTCCCTGCACTCACAGAGACCACTAGGGAAGTCCAGAATGTTAAACACATGGTTTTCAAAGGAAAAGATGTATAACCTCTTCCACCCAAAAGGCTGGGAATGCAGGTGGCTAACAGCCTAGGTGACCCCTGTGCTATATATAGAGCCAGGCTATACCGGGGTCCCCCAGGCTCCCCCAAGCAGGACCCGTGGTGGCTATAAAAGAGCCCAGATGACCACTGCACTATCTGTATAACCAGGACCAGACCCTCCACGAGGCCTTGAGATAACACACGCAGCCTATCTATAGAACCGAGGCACCCTTTGATCTAATTATGCTTCCTTGTGCACAAGAGATTGTGTTATGCCAGGAAATCTTCTTCCATATTGTCCTGTACTTAAATATGCCTTCAATAAACTGCCCAGTGTCAGGTTCTAGAAGTTTGAACCAACACTAGCTACTGAGTTATGCTGAATTGGATTTCCTTCTTGCCTCACACAGATGAACCCTTGCCAGGCCCTGGTGTTTGCAGAGGTGTGGTGTATACACACACACACACACACACACACACACACACACACAAACAACTCAAGGCCTAAAGAAAGGGAAACCATGTTCATAGCAATGGTCTTGAAGCTGTGAACTGGGTCATATCATATAGTTTACAGTACAGCGTTTGCCTAAAACACTGAACCTTGAGAGGCCTGCAGCTCAGTCTCTAGCACAGAAAACAAATCCCTGCTAACCTCTCCAAATAGGTCTGCAGACTTAGCACAATCCTTGTCAGAATTCCTGCTGTTTTGTTATTGAAAACAATAAGCATGCTGGGAGGTATGCTCAGGAGGTAGAGGCAGGTGGATCTCTGTAAGTTTGGGAACAGATCTATATGGCAAGTTCCAGGACAGCCAAGGATACATGGAGTAAGCATGTCTCAAAAACAAACAAACAAAAAAAACAGGGGGGAGAGGGCGGTTTTTTTGGATTTTTGAGACAGGGTTTCTCTGTGTAGTCTTAGCTGTCCTGGACTTGCTTTGTAGATCAGGCTGTCCTCAAACTCATAGCAATCCACCTGCCTCTGCCTCCCGAGTGCTGGGATTAACGGCGTGAGCCACCACACCCGACAAAAAAAAATTTTTTTTTTCTTCATCTTGTTTTGTGTCCTCATCCCCTACCACCACCACCACCACCCCCAGAAAAAACTCATTACATAACTCAGGTTGGCTCTGAACAGCCTCCTGTGTCAGCTTCCAGAGAGCTGGAATTACTTGTTTTCAAAAAGGGTGCTAAATGACTGAAAAAGAAAGAAGAGTCTTTTCAACAGAGACAACTGGGTAGCTACATGAGAAAGTAATTTAGGAAGAAATTTGGTTTATCTATTTTTCTCACTCATTGTATTTATAGTTTTGTTTTGAGAAAAGTCTATGTAACCTGCACTGATCTTGATCTTGAAATAATCTTCCTGTCCTAGTCTTCCAAGTGCTAGGATTATAGGCAATGAGGACCACAGCTGACATCCATTGACAGAAATATTAGTGTGTGATCTCGGAATGGATGCCCCAGGCTCACTAATGGTCTGCATATACATATATGCTTTCTTAGGACGCTTTTTTTTTTAATTTAAGATTTTTCGATGCAGGTTTCTCTGTGTATTCTTGCCGGACCTGGACTCACTTTGTAAACCAGGCTGGCCTCGAACTCACAGAAATCCATCTGCCTCTGCCTCCCAAGTGCTGGGATTAAAGACGAGCACCACTATGCCCGGCTTTAGGATGCCTTTTAAAAAGCTATTATTCATTTATGTTACTAAGGATCAAACCACGGGCCTAATGCATGCTGGGCAAGCATTCTACTAGAGCACATCCTCAGCCCTACAGATCTGTGCCTCCTAAATATGACACCGTGTTAGCTCCCTAAACCTGAGGTGTAGTTCTGTTTGATTTTTAAGACAGGGTCTCTAGTTTAGGCTGTCTTCAAACTCACTGTGGGGCCAAGGATAGCTGTGAGGTTTTGGTCCTCTTGCTTCCATCTCCAGAGTGCTAGGATCACAGGCACGTACCACTACACCCAGCTTATGAGGTTCTGGGTATCAAACTGAGGGCATCATTCATGTTAGGCAAATGCCATACCAACTGGCTTATTAATATAACCCAGGCCCTAAATCTGGGGTATTTTGAATTATGAAGGGCCCCTGGCACCAGGAGTTTGTGGACCTGCAGTTTTGCGCTGACATACAGAGCTGAAGGACTCAAGACCAGTGTCTAACGTAAGTGCTAACTGCTATCTTTTTTTTTTTTTTTCAAGACAGAGTTTCTCTGTGTAGCCTTGGCTATCCTGGACTCCCTTTGTAGACCAGGTTGGCCTCAAACTCACAGCAATTCGCCTGCCTCTGCCTCCCAAGTGCTCTTCGTCAGTGTTTTAGGTAGTAGTTGAAATGACTCAAGTGCCATGGGTTTGCTACAATGTTATAATTGAAACAAAAATAAGAAAGCAATAGAGTCCATTTTAGGGGAAGCCACAATGTATCAAAAGATGCCACTCCTAGCCTCCGGAGGTGGCTAGATCAAATTACTTGGAAAATGGTCAGCCTACTGAGGTTAGGGACTTAAATTAAGAGGTTTGGCTGCAAGGCTCTCTTGTTACTTCAAGAATCTCATCCCAGAGGTGGCCTTTAGCCTAGTGATAAAGTACCTGCCTGTACAGTCAGGGCCCTGTATTTGACGCCCATCCTAAAAAAGAAACGGAGGGGGGAAAAAAAAAGCCCATCCCAGGTCTTCTTGGAGAAAGGAAAGCGTCAGGATCCATGGTCACACACCCTTTGAAGGAAGGGGGACACGGCTCGCAGGTTAAGAGTACTTGCTGCCTTTCCAGAGGCCTAGATTTGATTCCCAGCACAAAGTTACTGTAACTCCAATCCCAAGGGGATCTGACACTATTTTCTGGCCTACGTGGGCACCAGGCACAGGCACACCTGCAGATGAAAATACCTGTACATGTTTAAAGAAAAAAAATATTTTTTTTTCTTTAAAGGACGAAGAAATACAGTCTCCGTGCCTAGCACCTGGGGAATCCCCTTCTGTTTTTAACCAGGAAGATGGTCCACCCTCAGGGTCATTTTCGTTTTAACATCACTGGTCATTTACATCCTAATACCTCTGGCCTGGCCAAACAACCTTCCTTTAGGGGGTAAGAGGGGTTGGTAGTGGAGTCCTGAGCGGCCCTGAGCCACCGACCAGGCAGGGTGACATCCGCGGTTTCCAGGGGCCTCACCCTCTCACTGAGCTTGGACACATCTGTTGACCACCATCTAGCGCTAGACTGTGAGTTCCTCCCAGGCAGGGCCGCCGCTGAATTCGCTCCGTGGGCGAGGGGGAGACCCTGACAAACAATTGCGTAAGGCCGGCTGTCACCCGGGAAGGGCTCGTCCCAGAGAGCGGAGGGGGGAAAAGAGAGGCAATGCTGGGAAAGGGACTCCCGGTGGGGAGGGACAGGCGGCCCGCGGGAATAGGCGGGGTGTGGGCGACAGCGCTGACCCGGAGTCACCCGAGGGCCGGCGCCGGCCCGTGACAGGCAGGGAGGGGTGGGGCTGCTTGCAAGGGGCGACCGGGCACAGAGGGAGGAGGCCGGAGACCGTCACGGGGCGCAGCGCGGCGGGAGCGCGGGGCAGGGCGCCGGGCGGAAGGAAGAGCGGCGCGGCCCGGAGCCCGGCTCACCTGGGGAGGCTGGGCGGGGCGCGGCGCAGCGCAGCAGCGAGGTCCGAGGTTCCGGGTCGGCGGAGGCCGCTGAGGACCTCACAGAGGCCAGGCAGGCCGGGGTCCCGCAGAGGCGCCTCTGGACCCCGGGGCGAAGCACTCTCTCAGAAGGGGAACGGCCCGTGAACGCGCGCGGAGTCGGCTCGCGCCAAAAATTCCAAACCGGCCTCGAGGCCCCGCCCAGGCTCGCCCGTGGCCCCGCCCCCCGCCTGCCGCAGCCGGTCAGGCGCCGGCGGCATTGGCTCCGCCTCCCGTCCTGCGTGCGCACCGGGGACCGCCCCCGTCCCAGAGGCCTGGCGGAGCGCTGTCATTGCGCAGGCGCACCTCTTCTCGGCCTATTGCTGCCTGGGTAGTTAAATTCGTAGTCCTGAACGCCTTCTCTGGGACGCCTTAATTCTCCTGTCCGTAAAAGGGGCAGGCAGGGCTTTTCCGCTGGGGCCAGTACAATCAACCCAGTGCCCCCTACACATCATCTACACATTGAGGCACCGATCTCCGTCACACCAGGATAGCGATGAGGAGCGCCACTTCTCCGAAGGCGGAGTCCCCTTGTGAATAGGCTTCAGCTGCTTCTGAGGCTGATTTCCTCATCCTTCAGTTCTGAACCTTGTGTTCAACCCCTATCAGCCTCGTCCTGGTCTCACGACCTCTACCTCGGGTACATGCTGGGCTGGGCTTCAGATTGTCACCTCTTTGTCAAAGTGGAGCCGAGGAATCTAGAAAAACCAAAAAAAAAAAAAAAAAAAAAAAAGAAAGAAAAAAAGAAAAGAAAAGAAAAAAAACAAACAGCCCCTCAAAAAATAAAATAAACAAACAAACCCAACAAAACCCAAAACCACTGCAGTGATACATGCCTGTACTCCAAGCACAGAGGCTTCTGAGGCAGAAAGGTCACGTGAGCCCAGGAATTGGAGGCCAGTTGGGCACTATAACAAGACATCATCTTAAAAACAAACAGATGGGCTGGAGAGATGGCTCGGCGGTTAAGAGCACCGACTGTTCTTCCAGAGGTCCTGAGTTCAATTCCCAGCAACCACATGGTGGCTCACAACCATCTGTAATGTGATCTGATGTGCATGGCATATATAATAAACAAAAAATATTAAAAAACAAAAAACAAACAGACAAGTAAGTAAAAGTTAGGCAAAGTGGTATATGTCTGTAAAGCCAGCACTGGGGAACTGGGGAGAGTGAGGCAGGGGTATCTCTTGAGTTTGAGGCCACCCTGGGCTATACAGGAAGTTCCAGGCCAGCCAGGGTTACACAGTGAGACCCTTTTTTTTTTTTTTTTTTTGATTTTTCGAGACAGGGTTTCTCTGTGTAGCCTTGGCCATCCTGGACTCACTTTGTAGACCAGGCTGGCCTCGAACTCACAGCGATCCACCTGCCTCTGCCTCCTGAGTGCTGGGATTAAAGGCGTGCGCCACCATGCCCAGCAGAGACCCTGTCTTAAAGGTGAGGGGGTTGCGTGTGTGGTTTTAGCAATTTGAATGCAGACTCATAAAGGAAATGGGGAAAGAAGTGAAAAGGCTGGGCTGTCAGCTCAGTGGTAGAAAGAACTCTTGTCTAGCATGTGTGAAGCCCTAGCTTGGGTCCCAGCATTACAGGGATAAATAAAAACATTTCGGGTCAGCAGCATACGTCAATGAACACTTCACTCTGCAGGGAAAGGTTGTACTACACATGCAGTAGATGTACAATAGTAGAGGTCACAGGTGAGTGTGCAGAGGTCGTGCAGAAATAAAGGCTGGGGCTAGAGAGATGGCTCGGCGGCTAGGAGCACCGTCTGCTCTTCCAGAGGTCCTGAGTTTAATTCCCAGCAACCACATGGTGGCTCACAGCCATCTGTAATGTGATCTAATGATCTCTTCTGGCCAACAGGTGTATATGCAGGCAGAACACTATGTACATAAAAATATATAAATAAATCTGAGAGAGAGATTTGAAGAAGAAGAAGAAGAAGAAGAAGAAGAAGAAGAAGAAGAAGAAGAAGAAGAAGAAGAAATAAAGGCTGGAGTGCTGCTCTGCCCGCCTCCACATGCATAACATGAATCATAGTTCCTTCCAACCTGAAGAAAGGAGCACAAGCTGAAGAAAGGATGTGAACTGCTTTGGTCGTAGGAGGTCTGACCAGAGAGGTCAAGCCCTCTTCTGTTCAGGTTCGTGGTCTCATTGATTTAAAAAAAAAAAAAAGAATGGAAACAGCAGGCCAGCGAACAAAAGTTTAATTTAGAAAGTATACACTGAGGGGGCTGGAGAGATGGCTCAGAGGTTAAGGGCACTGACTGCTCTTCCAGAGGTCCTGAGTTCAATTCCCAGCAACCACATGGTGGCTCATAACCATCTATAATGTGACCCAATGCCCTCTTCTGGCTTGCAGGTGTACATGAAGCCAGAGCACTGTATGTATAATAATAAATAAACCTTTTAAAGCCGGGCGTGGTGGCGCACGCCTTTAATCCCAGCACTCGGGAGGCAGAGGCAGGTGGATCACTGTAAGTTCGAGGCCAGCCTGGTCTACAAAGTGAGTCCAAGATGGCCAAGGCTACACAGAGAAACCCTCTCTCAAAAAAAAAAAAAATAGAAAGTATACACTGAGTAGCAGCAGAGGACCCCCTAGGGATTGTTGATGTAACACTTTTTATCACAGAAATGGTAGAGCTGCTAGTGGCTCTCAACCTGTGGGTCATGACCCCGTTGGAGCAATCTAATGATCCTCTCACAGAGGCTGCTGCAGGAAACAGACATTTACATTATGATTCACAACAGTAGCAAAATTACAGTTATGAAATGGCAATGAAAACAATTTTATGGGAGCCGGGCATGGTGGCACACGCCTTTAATACCATCACTCAGGAGGCAGAGGTAGGCGGATTGCTGGGAGTTCGAGGCCAGCCTAATCTCCAAAGGGAGTCCTGGACAGCCAAGGCTACACAGAGAAACCCTGTCTCAAAAAACCAAAACAAGAAGAAAAAAAAAAAAAAAGAAAAAGAAAAAGAAAACAATTTTATGGTTGGGGTCACCGCACCAGAGGAGTTGTACAAAAGGGTTACAGCATTAGGAGGGTTGAGAACCCCTACTTTAGTGCAAGCGTCTTCTCTCCCTTTGATGAAAAATGGGTCCACAGGCTGCATCTGTCAAAACCAAGAGCAGCTGCTGGTTGAGTCAGGAGTCACCCCTATCCACACTGCAATGACACAGACAGAGGCATGTTCCCCAAAGGGATCAAACGCAGCACTCTCAGTGGAGTATGCACCATTAATCCCAGCACTCAAAGGTAGAGGCAGGCAGCCGAGAAAACATACGGAGACTTTGTCTCAACCACAACAAAAACAAACAGATGAGACAAAATACTAGGACTCTCAACACTGGAATACCCCAAACCTCCCCCCAGGCGCTGGATTCCACAGGCCCCACACCCACACCCAGGGGCAAGCTCCAAACACGCCAGCAGGACATTTCACCACAACAGTACCACAGAACTGTACACACCTCCCAGACTGTAGTGGGTTCTCTCACCCAGATGGGATCACAAAAGGGATGAGATGACAAGAAAGGGAAGAAATGATGACCTCAAATGCAACCACTGGGGGCCCGAAGGAAACTGTGACTCGCACTGCTGAGAGCTGGCTGCGTTCTATGTCAGTGGCGTAGTGTTTGTTAAACCATGCATTTCTGTCTGGTGTAAGCTTCTCTATGCCTATTGTATTTCATAGTTGTGAACATTCTAATAATTGACAGGCGGGTGGGAGAATGGCTTAACGGAGGAGGTCAGCTTGGCCCATTTGTGAGTGCCTGGGTAATGTCTGGAAAGATGTCTCAAAGGCAGCCAAGAGAACTCGGAAGCTCAGATCTGGCCTAAAGAGCTGCCGACACTGGGTGGGGTCGGGGGAGGTATTGTAGCTGAGGGGCAGCTGCACAGCTGCTGGTACAGGAGGTGTCTGGCCACAGGCGCCTGGCTGTGTCTCCAGCTGTCCCTTCAAATTCCCTCCCTTCACAGGTGCTGCTGGGGGTGGGGGTAGGGGTCAAGCAACCGTCAGGGAATCCTTGGACACTGATTGCCATTTTAGGGAACACGTGTCCTGGGCGTCAGTCCTGCGCTGTCTCCTTGCCCTTGCACTGTTCCAGCAGCTATCTCTTTGCCCCTGGTCCCTGGCAAACCTCCTCTTCTGTCTAAGTACCAGGCCATGGTCCCTTCAGCTCAGGGTGTTCAGCAGCCCAGACTAATGCCCTAACAGGGGGCTCTTTGAGCTCCCAACTCTGTTCTTAGACTACCTGGATGGAGTTGGGTGTGGTGGTGATCCTGCAGAGCTTGAGCCCACATCAGGCTGGTCCAAGGACTCAGGTTGGGCTGGTATTTTCCACAGGCCTGTGCCAGCTCCCAGGCAGCCTGGCACTGGCCAAGCAGGCAATCAGAATGTACCTCCCGTGCAGCCCTTTGGAATCTCTCCTCCTACCTCCCTGGCCCCTGCAATGAGTCTAGTGTGTCTGTATGTCTGGCTCTGCTGGGGGGGGGGGGCAGGGGGGTGTGCTCAGCTGTCCCAGCTCTGAAGCATACTGACGTAACTGGGTCTGTGCCTGCTCAGGGGCACAGGGATAGCTAAGAGCAAGGGAAAGGGCTCAGAACCCCTTAGATTGCTTGGGACCAGACTCTAACCCAACTTAGGAGTTGTACCATTTGGGCCAAGGGCCTTTCCTTCTCTGCCTCTGTTTCCCCATCTACAAAACAAGAAGTCTCAATAGCCCTGACCCAATGGGCTTTTACTGTCATCACTTTGAAGGAAAACTACCCAGCCTCAGAAAGGCCAGATGACTGCCAAGGGTCCAAGGTCAACTCATCGCCCTGCCCTATAACCCACTCAGCTGGCCTCTGTGAAATCAGGGAACCAGTGCCCAAGGCCTTGGGGCAAAGCAGGCAGCATGGCAGAAAAGTTCTCTATCCTATTATCCTGGGCTCTTAGGGAATGGCTGGGGCCAGACCACCCCTGTGTCCTTCCCAGTGACTGGTAGACTTGGAGTCCTGTCTGATTCCTGCATCCACTTGACTCCAAGCAGGGTGGAGGTAGGCATGTTGGGTGCTGCTATACTAAGGTGCTGGGCTGAGGGGCCCTGCAGTCAGCTTTGCGCAAAAGGCAGATCTTTTGGGGAAGGCAGAGAGATATTACAGGACTGGTCAGGTGGTAGGGCTGGCCTGAGTGAAGAGTGCTGGGCACTAGTCGGCTGGCTGCCAAACTGGGCTTCCAAGTGTGGTGGGCTCAGAGGCCTCATGTCAAGAAGGCCGCATTGTCTCCTCCTTGCTGCACTCCAGACCTCCACCCTGTCTGGAAACCAGCCCTGGCAAAGCAGCCTCATCTAGCAGCTCCAGGAGGGCCTGGCTAGGTTTGTGAAGAGCCAACAGACAGACAGGATGTGGGGCTTTCTGGACTTGAGTCCAGGGGCTAGGGGCTGAGTCACTGCCTGTTCTCAGCCAGCTCAGTGGGGTCCACACAATCACTTTGCTAGGCGTGGAAGCACTTAATGGCCAGACCCCACCCCTGCTTATCCCAGGCTTTGCCTTTCCTAAGCATCCCCTGCCGGGCCCCTGCCCCAAGCCCAGCTCCAGGTTCAGATGCCCAGGCCCCAGGAATGAAAGGAGCTCCTAGTCCTCAAACCTCCTGCACAGCTGCCCCGTCCATACTGAGCAGCAGATCCTGACTTTACCCTTAATATCAGCAGCAACAGAGGAGACAGCAGAGCAATGGGTGCCCTGGGTGCCACTGTCCCCCACAGAATGAGGAAGGGCGCAGGATGAGGATTGGAGCCTGGAGTACCCCTCTAACAAGCTGGTCCTCAGCTGGGGGAGAAAGATCTGTTTCTAGTGATCCTAGAGGAATCAGACAAAACAATAGCTTGTAGCCAGGTGTGGTGGCCCACCCCTTTAATCCCAGCACTCAGGAGGCAGAGGCAGGCGGATCGCTGTGAGTTCGAGGCCAGCCTGGTCTACAAAGTGAGTCCAAGACAGCCAAGGCTACACAGAGAAACCCTGTCTCCAGAAACCAAAAACAAACAAACAAACAAACAAACAACAACAACAATAGCTTGTATCTGTCGGATACAATCTGAGAGTTGACAGCTTCTGATACACTGTTGCATCTGCCACTTGCCTTTCTAGTAACAGCATTTTCCTAGGGCTCTGTGCCAGTCATGCACAAATCTCTGGCTCTGCTCCCACCTTTTCCACAGCTGTGTTTGGGCTGGACCTAGAGTGCCAGCCTGCTCCTCCCCAGCTGCTGGGGGCACGGGGGTGGGGGATGGGGGGGGTGACGGGGACATCTGAACCCTTCCAGCTTAGTGCCAGGGCCAGAATTACTGACAGGGTGGAGGAGCCCCAGGGTGGCCTATTCCAGCTGTCAACACCAATGATGGATGAGGGGGTACATTATAGGGAGACCCAGAGGACCAGGCGCCTGTTCTGCTCCAGGGGGAGTCCCTGGATCGGCCTCCTGGGGTCTACAAGCAGAGCCTTCACCTTTCACAGCTGGGGGCCTGAGTGAAGGAACCTCCCAGTGACACTGTTTAAAGGTCCAAAGGGTGCTGAGCCCTCCCACTCCCAGGGCACCATGGGCGTCCGGGCTGTTCCCGTTGTCCTCTTTCTTCTCTGCCTGACTTCTGAGAGCCTGCAAGGCGGTAAGGGTGGGCTTCTGGGGAGGGGCTGGGAAGCTGGGACCCAGGCTGAAGTTTGACCAGATAATGGGCTAGGTGTCTGAATTGGGGGGCTGGGGATGGAGTGGGGACGGTGATGTTTGCAGTATAATCAGACGTTCGGGGTCATTCTTGGACTCGTGGAGATATGGCTACACATCGTGTTTGAGGCTACTCTGGGGTACATAAGCCCCAATCAAAACAAACAAACAAAGGTGGCCGGGTGTGGTGGCGCACACCTTTAGTCCCAGCACTGGGGAGGTAGAGGTAGGTGGGTCTCTGTGAGTTCGAGGCCAGCCTGGTCTACAAAGTGAGTCTAGGACAGCCAAGGCTACACAGAGAAACCCTGTCTTGAAAAACCAAAGGGGGGGGGGCGCGAGAGTTCCAGAGTGATCAGGGTGGGGTGGGCATTGGGGCTAGGGGAGCCTAGGCAGGCAGAGAATTCCAGCGAGGGGGATTTTAGGGCCATTGGAGGTAGATGTCTGGGTCTTGCCTCCTTTCGGTTTCTGATCCTAGCCCTTACTGGCACCTTTCACTTCCCTAGGACTGCCCAGACTCCCTCCCAACCTGGGGAAAGGTAAGTGGCCCTCTAGACCCTTTTGACCTCAGGGACCTTTGTAGCTGTCTATGAACTCCCCTAGATGTCCCCCAGCTCTGGGACTCCAGATATGAAGGCCAAGAAAGCATGGCGTCTCCTCCCAGCAGGCAACACTAGCAAGGTCTAGTGAGGGTAGGAAGCATAGCCCCTGAGAAAACGGGACCCTTGGAAGAGGGGCCTGGAGCTGGCCTAGAATGGAGAACAGGCTGTGACAGAAGGGAAGAAGGAGGTTTCTGGCCCCCCCAAAAGGCAGAGTGCTAAGGTGGGACAAGATTGGGGGGCTAGTGAGTTGGAGGCCTGAGAGGCTTCAAGGCTTTGGTAGGGGGACTGAGTGTCATGAGGGGGCCTGGGGGGGGGGGCTCTCAGGTAGGAGGAGACTGGATGAAAAGAGGAGGTGACATGTCCAAAGATGAGGGTCTCTGGACTGGAGGGGAGGGCTGTAGACACAAGTGGAGAGGGGTGCAAGGGAAGCTCTGGCCCTCAGCTACCTAGGGGTATAGCTTGGACACCTTCATCCATGCCAGGAACCCAACTACAGTCTCCTCATCCCAGACTGCACCCCCCCCCCCCGTTCTGTCCTTACACTTCCTGTGACCAGAGGGGAAACTGAGGCTCAGAAACAGAGATGTGGTGCCCACCTTTAGCCCTCCTGAATTTCCCCCAACTCAACAGGCTTTGGCAGTCCAAGTGGCTACATCCGAGGTTAAATTGTCAGAGGCATAGGCAGAGTGGCCCAGAGGCTCCCGACCTTCTGCCAAGCCCCAAACTAAACTTCCCATTTCTCCTCCAGGCTACAGCCCCTCCAGCGGACTGGGAGCAGGTGAGGTGAAGTGAGAGCTGAGGGTCAAGTCCAGGACACTCTAGCCTCTCTCCCCAACAAAGGAGGACAAGACAGCAGCAGGGAGAAAGGAGACAGGCAAACAGTTATCTCAGAATTGTGGGAAGCTGGGTGTGGTGGTCCATGCAAGTAAAACTCAAACCCAGAGCTGGAGGCAGGGAGGAAGGTAGGGATAGACACTGGGAACTGGGTAGATGGGAGAAAGGAGGGACGTTTTATGCTACGCCCCTTCTTCTTCTTCTTCTTCTTCTTCTTCTTCTTCTTCTTCTTCTTCTTCTTCTTCTTCTTCTCCTCCTCCTCCTCCTCCTCCTCCTCCTCCTCCTCCTCTTCCTCCTCCTCCTCCTCCTTCTTCTTCACATCTTTTGATTTGAGCATAATCCCAGAAGGTGGGAAGACCCACTGATGAGACTGACTATGTGAGTAATGGGTAGTTCTGGGGAGACCCTCAGCCCGGTGTCCCTAGGAACCCACCTGCTTTCTTTCTCTCCCAGCCTTCGGAGGAGAAGCTAAACCTCAAAAACCAGGTGAGCTCTACCAGCCTTCCTCTCTGTGTTTCTGTCTCTCCTTTGCGCACCCTCCCCTCTACCTATCTAAGCAGACTAAAGGAACACCCAGAAAGGTAAGCATCACGGGACTGGGAGGATGTCAGCATCCAGGCAGTCTTCTCTTGCCTCTGAGGCAAACTGGTGAATGGTTGGAGTTGAGCAGGCATTTAGGATTGTTTGTTTCTAGCTTGATCTCAGGGAAGAAGTTCAAGGCTCTGGATATCCCCCACTTCAGCTGGGGCCCCACACTTCCTCCACTCAGCTCTTTCTCTCCTCACAGGCTCTCCAGCTCAAAATGGCTATGGAACAGGTAGAGAGGTGGGGCTGCCTTTGGGGAGACTGGAACCAAGGGCCTGTCCCTAGGAAGGAGGAATCCAGTGACCTTCAGTTGACTGTCACCTCTTTTTCAGGCATTGGAGGGGGTATGGAACCCGCAAAGCCAGGTGAGCCCTCCTCAGATGCTGCCTGTTCCCCCACCCCACCCGACCCCTGTACCTCCCTGACACAAAGCCAGAGGTCTAAAAGCAGGGGCTTTCCCAAGTATAGCATCCTGGGGAAGTGGAGGAAAACGGGGATGTTCCTGTTTGAGAGTACAGTGCCACTGGGTTAGTTCCTCTGGACCTCAAGGACACAGAACTGGTGGTATAGGAAAGGCAGGCAAGAGAGATCGTGGCAGCCTCTGGTGTCAGGTGTCGGGGAGGAGAGAACAGGACCCCTGCCCCAGGCATCTCACCACTACTTCAGCTGGGCTCCGGACACCGCCTTAGGCCCCTCAGTTCAGAGTGGGTACGGAACAGAGAACCCACGAGGGAGGCTTGGTCCCTGGGGTCCCATCATTTGCTGCATCTCTCTTCTCAGGCTTTGGAGGGGCTGTGAAATCCCAGAAACCAGGTGAGCACCCGCTCCATGCCTGTTCTGCTGTTAGCCTCGTGTCTTTATCTCTTCTTTACTCTTCTTTCTGGCTCTTTCACCCCAGGATACGGCCCTGGGCTGGGAGCTGGAGCCTTTCCAGGAGTGGGAGCTCAGCCAGGTAAGGACCCTGGGACCTAAAGCAGAGAGGTTGGTTCTGAGTCAAGGGCAGGGCTCAGCTTTCCATCTAACCCAGGCCTGGGAGGGGAGAAGACTCCAAGCTAGGTGCTTGGAGCTCCTGCCCTGCCTGTGTCTTAGCTCTGACTCTGCCCAGGGCTCCCTGTATCCCCCACACATCCCCGCCCATGGCCTACCACCTGCTCCCTAGTATTATGGCAGAAATGTCTTGGGCACCAATACATTCCCTGAGGCAGGAAGCTTGCAAGGTGAGAGTAACTGGGGCAGGGACTGAGGGGGTATGGGTGGTGAAGAGGGCTCAGGGCTCAGTTTAATCTGAGGATCGGGGACATCAACCTTGTTTTGTCTCTCTCTGGCTTAGGAGTGGGCATGAAGCCTCAGAAACCAGGTAAGGGAAAGGCTTGCTCCTTGCTTTATTCTGTGCTGGGTGTTTTTGTTTGTTTGTTTTGTTTTGTTTTGTTTTTCCTTTTTTCTCCCTGTGGTACTGTATCCCCGGCTCAGCTCTGTCATCTCTCCCTGTTCAGCTCTCCTTGTCCCCAGCTCTGTCACCTCTCAAGAACAGGTCCCTTCACTTGCTTGCCAGGCCTACTGCTTCAGAAGTGGTCTCCATCCTAGGGAGGGTCTTCTAGGCTGTTCCTTGGACATGTCCCCTAAGGGAACTGCTGGGGTCCTGGGGCACACACATCAGGGGTACGGATGCCATGAGAGTGGTCCAGATCACCTCAGTCTAACCTCACACTGGCCTAGCCTCTGCCTCTCTCTCCCAACAGCTCCTGGCCCTCACAATGGCCATGGACCAGGTAAAGGAGGGATGGGAGGAGTTGGGGTATGTGTTAAGGTTGGGGTTCTAAGGAGCTCTTAGTTCTCACCTGGTCCCTATTTCTTCCTCAGGCACCGGGGGGAGCATGAAACCTCCAAAGCCAGGTGAGGTCTGCCTGTCCCAATGTCCCTGCGCACCGCACTCACCTCTGCATAGCCTGCCCCCCCCCTTACTCTTTTCTGCTGTCTCCCAGGGTTTGGCAATGGGAACGGAATGGGAGCTGGGGCCTTCCCAGGAGTTGGAGCCCAGCCAGGTGAGGGTACCTGGGAGAAACTGAGGACCTGGGGATGAGGGTGAGGGAGAACCATGGGGAGGTCATAGACTGGGGGAGCAAAAGCTGCTTTCTGAGGCCTGGTGGGGCACACGCCTTTACTTGTACTGCTCAGAAGGCAGAGGCAGGAAGCGCCCTGCGTTCTGGGCCAGCCAAGGCTGCATTAAAGAAAGGAAGAAGGAAGAGGAGTAGAAAGAAGAAGAGGAGAAAAATGAGAAAGAGGAGGAAGAGAAAGGGGAGGAAGCAGAGGAGGATGAGAAGGAAGCTGTTTCTGGAATCAAGCACTGAAGCACAGACCTATCACTGCAGCTAGGGAGGCCGAGACAGAGTGATTGAAAGGTTAAGGACTGCCTGGGCTGACAAGAGAATTCGAGGCCAGTGTGGAAAATTTAGGGAACCCCTGTCTCACAAATAAAAAGTAGAGGCTAGCGATGCATCTCAGCTGTGCAGCACTTGTGTAGCCCATGTGAACGTCTGGGCTTGATTCTCAGAACCATAGACACTGGCTTTAATGGTATGAACCTGTAATCCCAGCATTTGAGAAGCCGAGGCAGGAAGACTAGAAGTTCAAGGTCATCCTCGGTTACGTAGACAACTCCAGGCCAATTTGGCCTATATGAGACCCTGTCTCAAAAAATAAATCAAGCGGACAATGATGGTGCTCGCCTTTATTCCCAGCATTGAGGAAGCAGAGGCAGATAGATGGCTGTGAGTTTGGGGCAAGCCTACTATATGTATATATAGAGCGTTCCGGGCCAGGTATTTACTGATACTTTCTCAATTAATACATACATAAAAGTAAATTGGTGCTGCATGCCTTTAATCTCAGCACTTGTGAGTCAGCAGGAAGTCTGAGGCCAGCCTGGTCTACAGAGTGAGTTCCAGGACAGCCAGGGCTACATAGAAAAACACCGTGTGTCCCAAAAACAGTGGGAGGAGGCTGGGAAGGGGATAAGAGAAGGTAGTGTGTGTGTGTGTGTGTGTGTGTGAGAGAGAGAGAGAGAGAGAGAGAGAGAGAGAGAGAGAGAGAGAGAGAGAATAACCCACATCAATTAAGTACATGACTAAAATTATCAAAGAATTTAAAAGTACATTTAAAATAAATAAAATTGTGGGATATAATTTAGTGGTAAGGGCAGGTCTTCAGTGTGCACAAGGCCTCAAATTTAATTTCTACTAAGAAAGAAAGAAAGAAAGAAAGAAAGAAAGAAAGAAAGAAAAAGAAAAGAAACAAGGAATCCGGGCGTGGTGGCACACGCCTTTAATCCCAGCACTCGGGAGGCAGAGGCAGGCGGATTGCTGTGAGTTCGAGGCCAGCCTGGTCTACAAAGTAAGTCCAGGATGGCCAAGGCTACACAGAGAAACCCTGTCTCGAAAAACAAAACAAAAACAAAAACAAACAAACAAAAAAAGAAACAAGGAAGTTGGTTCCTGGGACAACAGGAGTGGTGGGGGATCTGCGCATGGCTCAGTCTCCCGGGGTCTTTCCCCAGGCTTGGGAGCTGGCATGAAGCCCCAGAAGGCAGGTGAGTGTGCCACTGTCCTCTTGCTCTGTCCCTACCCACCTGTGACCCTCTTTTTCTCCCAAGCCCTCCTCAAACCCTCAGCTCACAGCCACTTTTCCCTTTAGGATTTGGCAATGGAGCAGACCTGGGGACCCAGCCAGGTAAGTGCGCTGGTGGAGGCAAGTCCACAGCCCCCACCCCTACCCCCGGGGGCCTGAGGCCACAGTTTTTAGGAGCTCACTCATTTAACCAATCTCCCAAGTGCATCCCTGAGCCAGACCTGGGGTTGGACACCATGTAGCTCAAGTTTAACTTATGCACAGGCTGGTGAGTTCACTTCATGGACCAAGAGCCAAAACTCCTGCTGGGCATGGTGGCTCACACCTGTAATCTCAGAGCTCAGGAGGCCAGGGCAAAAGAGTCAGGAGTTGTAGGACAGTTTGGATAGTCAAGGTGAATTCCAGGCTAGTCTGAGCTACAAAGCAGGGCATGGTGGCACATGTCCATAATCTTTGCACTTGGGAGGTAGAGACCCTTTATCAAGGTCATCCTAGGTTAATAGTAAGTTAGGGGCAAGCCTCAGCTATAAGAAACATTGCCTCGCCGGGCAGTGGTGGCACACGACTTTAATCCCAGCACTTGGGAGGCAGAGGCAGGCGGATCGTTGTGAGTTCGGGGCCAGCCTGGTCTACAAAGCAAATCCAGGACAGCCAAGGCCACACAGAGAGACCCTGTCTCGAAAAATCAAAAAACAAAAAACAAATAAACAAACAAACAAAAAAGAAACATTGTCTCAAAAACAAAACAGCTGAGCATAGTGATCAGCATCTTTAATCCCAGCACTCAGGAGGTAGGGACAGGTTTATGTCTGTTGATTTCTAGGACAGCCTACTTTCCATAGAGAGCTGCAGCTACATGTAGTGAGGCCCTGTCTCAAAACAAACATCCAACTGGGAAGGACTGTAAAGACCGAGGAACGGGTTCCACAGCAAGGCAGACAGAGCCAGGAGCTGAGCAGCTGCCTTACTCCTGTTCAAGTGCACCCACAGCTCCAGTGCCGGCCCCCCTTGTCCCCTATCTAGGTCCCGCAGTTCAGAACGGCTTTGGAGCAGGTAAAGAGGGGACAGGACAGGAACAGGGGCGGATGCAAAGTATCCTGGGCGGAGCTTCTGGAAGGAAGCCAGCCCAGAGATGAGGGCACCTCACCTACAACGCATCTCTTCCAGGCTTTGGAGGAGCTGGAAAACCCCAGAAACCAGGTGAGACGCTTGCTGTGCCCCCCCCCCGCGCTTTTTTTTTTTTTTTTGTCTGCATTTCTCTCAGACTCCAATCGCATTTCCTTTCGCTGTCTTCCCAGGACGTGGGAATGGAAACGGGCTGGGAGCTGGGGCCTTCCCAGCGACTGGAGCCCAGCCAGGTGAAGTCCTGTGATTTTTTTTTTCAAGCATCCTCGGGTGGGAAGGCTAATGTGGTGGCCTGAAAGTCCTTCTTTTCCCCCAGGCCTTGGAGGAGGACTGAGGCCCCGGAAGCCAGGTGAGACCCACCTGCTTACTCTCCAGCGTTACCCCTCACGCAGCAGACACGCGTTCAACAAACCACGCCCATTCTGGGCTAGCCCAAGGCATGATGGGAAGGCAGCCAAGACAACAGCATGGTACTAAGGCTGTCAGAAGAGCCACTCTGAGCATTCTAGCGGAGAGGAAGTAGAAGTTGGAGAGGAGGCTATGGCCCACTAAACACTGGTTGGAGGTGTGAGGAGCATTGAAGGGAGGCCCATAGAAAGAGGTCGCAGGGGCCAACAAGGCAGGTGATTGTGTTGATGAAGGAGGAGAGTTTTCTGGCTGGTTGCGATACCCAAAGAAGGACCCAGGCAACTGGATATGGTAGGCAGAGCTTTAGAGAGGCAAGATCCAAGACGGTCAAAGCCCATCACGGACCCATCACCTTCTAAAACATGAGCAGAAGAAATGAATCCAGGAAAGAGACCGAGAAGCAACAGAGGACAGAAGAGGGGACAGAAAGGGAGGGATTGCCAGAGCCAGACCTGCGGGGTGGGGGTGGGGGATGGGGTGGGGGCAGAGGAGGCGGGACAAGTCCAGGCAGGGCTGCCATATGCACTGGGCGTCTGAATACTCAGAGGCCACTAGGAACATAGCAAGAAGATTCTAGAACTCGATGCTTCAGGAAGGGGCAAGGAAAGTAGGAAAGGTCTAAGGAGAGCACACAGGATGACAGTCCCTAAGGCCCACGCACGGCAGTCTGTGGGTGGATGGAGATGGAGCTCCAGACCTTGGGGCCTGACATTTGGAGTCTCTTTCTTTTCCCCTGCTAGGCCCTGTACCTCAGGATGGCTATGGACCAGGCAGGAGCAGGGCTGGGTTCCTTGGGAGGCCCCTAAATGAGAATCCAGGTCCCTCACCTTGATATCTGTCTCTCCTCTAGACTACAAAGGTGTGAAACCCTGGAAAGCGGGTGAGCCATGTCCTGACCTGTTTCTCTGCCCACCTCTCCCCAAGCCCTGAGGCCCCCTCCCTTCGGTTACACCCTTCTGTGCCCCCAGGACTCGGGAACGGGAATGGATTTGGCCTGGGAGCCCAGCCAGGTGATGTTGATGATGGTGATGATGGTGGTGGTGGTGATGGTGATGGTGGTGATGGTGATGGTGGTGGGGTGGAGTTTACATGCCCAAAGCCCATCTTCCCCTCTCAGGCTTTGGAGGACAGGGCCAGTCAATGAGGGAGAGTTGGGGGACGTCCTCAGGAACCACACTCGCTTTGTGGACCAAGCTGGCCTCAAACTCACAGAGATCCACCTGGCTCTGCCTCCCGAGTGCTGGGATTATAGGCATGCGCCACTACGCTCAGCCCAGAACCCCAGTGTTTTTTTTTTTTTCCTGGCCATGAAGTGGGGACTTACTGTGGGCCTTGAGCCCTTCCTTCATCCCTCCCTCCCCCACAGGTTCTCCAGCCCAGAATGGCCATGGACCAGGTAAAGGAGGGATGGGAGGAGTTGGGGTATATGTTAAGGTTGGGGTTCTAAGGAGTTCTTAGTTCTCACCTGGTCCCTATTTCTTCCTCAGGCACCGGGGGGAGCATGAAACCTCCAAAGCCAGGTGAGGTCTGCCTGTCCCAATGTCCCTGCGCACCGCACTCACCTCTGCATAGCCTGCTCCCCCTTACTCTTTTCTGCTGTCTCCCAGGGTTTGGCAATGGGAACGGAATGGGAGCTGGGGCCTTCCCAGGAGTTGGATCCCAGCCCGGTAAGATGGGGACCCTGGGGACACACATCTAGGGTGCCCTTCTGTGATCTCCTCCAGGTCTCAGAGGGGGCAGATTTGGTAAAAATAAATAAATAAATAAATAAAATAAAATAAAACAAAAAAATTTGAGGGGCTACTAAGAGCAAGCCTCCAGGATTCTAGGGTTCTAGTTTTTGACCAAGAGAGGAAACCTTCACCTCTACCTCTACTGAACCCCATACTTTCCCCTCCACATAGGTCTGGCTGCCCAGAATGGATTTGGAGCAGGTAGGGGTGAGGACCAGGAAAAGCTAGACTTTCGTGTGGGGTATGTGTATGAGGACTGGGGTGCGTGTGAGCAAGTAGGGTTCACCGTCTGTGCATGTCTCCTGCAGGTTTTGGAGGGGGTGGGAAACCCCAGAAGGCAGGTGAGTCTTGTCTACTTTGGGTCTGTGCCTGCCTTGGTTTGGGTTTCTATTACTGTGATAAAACACCATGACGAAAACAATGTGGGGAGGAAAGGGTTTATTTAGGCTTAAATGTCCTGGTCACAGTCCATCATAAAGGAAAGGCAGGGCAAGGAAGAGGCAGGCACTGATGCAGAGGCCGTGGGGGCATGCTGCTTATTGGCTTGCTTCTCCTGGACTGCTTGGCCTGTTTTCTTACAGAACCCAGGACCAGAAGCACCGCCCACAGTGAGCTAGACCCTCCCACATCACATCAATCATTAATCAAGAAAATGCCCCGTAGGCCAATCTGATGGAGGCATTTTCTCAACTCAGAGCCCCTCTTCCCAGAAACTCTAGGCCATGTCAAGTTGACAAAGACCAACCAGCTTAGTGCCCCACCATATAGTCCTGAATCAATAAATACCCCCACCACCTCCCCTGACCCTGGCTCTCTTCATGGTAATGAGCTGGGAATTGGGGCCTTTCCTGGAACAGGATCCCAGCCAAGTGAAAACCTTAAGGCAAAGATTGGCCTCCCAGAGGGCTGGGGCTGGGATCACAGAGGTAGAGAGAGCCTCACTGAGTGGTGGACAGATGGGTGGTCTAACCTGAGGCTCGGATTCTGCGTCTTTCTTCACAGACCTGGGAGGGTCTGAAGCCTCCTAGTGGGGACCTGGAAGTCCAAGGGAGGGGACGGCCTCCTCCTTCCCCTGTCTACTTCAGAGATTGCCTCCTCTTGGGGCGCTACCCCACCCCATCCCCGCATCTCACCTCACCCCCTTTTCTCCCCAGGATACGGCAATGGAAATGGACTGGATGCCCGGCCAGGTGTGGTCTTCTGGGCATGAGTCTTGCAGTGGTGTTGAGACGATGGGCCCGATGGGGGAAAGGGCTGGGGACAGACATCAGAAGGACAGAGGGTTGAGGGGGGTCCCCTGCCTGACACCACTCCAGCCAGCCCCTCTCTGTCTCTTGCCAGAGGTGGGAGTAGGCAGAAAGCTTTGGAAGCCAGAAAAAGATAGCCTGTCTTTCTCTCTCTGTCCTCACCACCCCTAGTCCTTATGCTCAGTGTGTGTGTGTGTGTGTGTGTGTGTGTGTGTGTGTGTACGTGTTCCTGTGTTTGACTCCAAGGAGAAGCTGGCCTTAGTTCCTAAGTGGAGGGAAGTATGTAAATCAGTAGGAATAGTGGGGGGATCTTGGAGCTGCGGAGGGAGATGAGGGACACTAAGGGACCCCTTACCCTGCCTTCTTCTTCTATGCCTCACTGATAGCATTTTCCCCTGTCCTCCCACAGGCCCTGTTGCTCAAAATGGCTATAGACAAGGTAGGAGCAGGGCCCGGCCCATGAGGCTGAGAGGCAGGGGACCCAGCAGCTGTCACCTGACCCCTCTATCTCTTTCAGGTTATGGAGCAGGCGTGAAGGCCCAGAAGCCAGGTGAGTCCTGTCTTTCTGCCAGTCCCCAAGCCCTGAACTCTCCTCCCCTCTTTAACATCCTCCATCTGCATCCCCAGGGTTTCTGACCGGCCATGGGCTTGGGATCCAGCTGGGTAAGGGAGTTTGTATCTGGCTGTCCTGTCACTGTCCCCTATCGGGTCTGCAGGGCAGGTCCAAGGGAGTCTCTAGTTTGGGGCCTGCGTCTAAAGGGGAGGTCAAAGTCCTCTCTTCCCTAACTGTAGTTCCTCCCTCTGCTCACTTCTCCCTCCTCCTCCCAGTTCAGAAAGGCGATAAATAGGCAGGTCCTGGGCATTAGGGTGGGGGGCTGGGAAAGTGAGAAAAGGGAGCAAGTGGGTACTCAATCGAACTCTGTCTGAGGGTCCCCCTGGCTTCTGCAAAACCAGGAGAGGAGTCCTCTCTCTCTCTCTCTCTCTCTCTCTCTCTCTCTCTCTCTTTCTTTCTCTCTCTCTCTCTCTGTCCTCTGCAGTCCCCATCAACCATGGACTAGGAAGGGGAGGGGAGGTGCTGTAGGCCCGATCCATGAGATGAGAGGAAAGGTCTTCAGAGGAGGGGTAACCCCACTTTGTCTCCATAGGGTACAGAAATGGGCTGGGACCTAGAGCCTTCCAAGGCCAGGGACCACGACCAGGTAAGGGGCCCAGAAAGGGAAACAAGGCACCTTAGGCACAGATGGTCCTGGGAAGGGGGGCAGGAGCGAGGTGGGATACCCATACCTTGCTCATCTCAACTCAGGCCTGGGAGGGGCTGGAGAACTTCTGAAACCAGGTCAAGTCCTTTCCCATCCATCTTCCTGCCTGCTTTGGTATTCCCAGCCCTACTGTCTGCCCTGCCATCATAGCCCTCCCAGGGCGCATGCCAGGGAACGGGCTGGGGATCCTGCCTGGGGATTCACTCCTGGGGATGGGTGCATCTGTGATCAGTTCTCTCTGTCTCTACCAGGCCTAGGAGTGGGTATGAAATCTCCAAAGACAGGCAAGTGAGAGGCCCTTCACCTCTGCCTTCTGTCCCCCCTGCCTCTCCTGCAGGGCCGCCCATTATGCCCCTCACTTACCACCTCTCTTTTCCAGGATATAACAATGGAAACGGAATGGCAGCCCAGCCAGGTAAGTACTCCAGCCAGGTTGCGAGAGGGCTCAGATGGCATGCTGGGAGGTGGAGGGGCCTGGGTGCACTGACACCGAGAACCTATTGCCTGTTTGAGCTACCTTGTTGCTCTGGATCTGAGCAATATGGCCCACAGGAGCTGGGCTGTCTCTCACCTGGTAGATGTCTCCTGGGAAGGCTGTGAATGTCCTGGAAGCCACTGTAAATCATGGCTTGTCCTGTCTCAGGTGTCCCAAGTGGCGCAGTTTCTTCTTCTTCTTCTTCTTCTCCTCCTCCTCCTGCTCCTGCTCCTGCTCCTCCTCCTCCTCCTCCTCCTCCTCCTCCTCCTTATACAGTGTTCTGCCTGCACGTACACCTGCAGGCCAGAAGAGGGCACCAGATCTCATTACAGGTGGTTGTGAGTCACCATGCGGTTGCTGGGAATTGAACTCAGGACCTCAGGATGAGCAGGCAGTGCTCTGAACCTCTGAGCCATCCCTCCAGCCCGTGAAGCAGCTTCTTATCCTTTGTCCCCCTCCCTCCCTAATCTAGGTCCCTGCAGTGGTGGGATTGCTCCACCGCAGCTCCTCCCCAGGCCGCCCACTCCAGTCCCCTCAGATGGAGGAGGTGGCTGGGGCCAGAAATCTCAGCTCCTACCCCCGGTGCAGAATGGTAAACTCCCAGGTCAGTGTGGAGCTTGGTGGTAGGAAGACTCGGGGAGGCCTGTGGCTGTGGGTGTGGCTGTGGGTGGGGGTGGGGCTGGGCTGCACGCTCTGATGGCTTGTCTTCTGAGCGGAAGCTCAGAGAGGCCCACGCTGGGCGGACTTCTGTGTGCCCCGTTCTAGCACTAACGCCGCCGGCCATCCAGTGGGGGCGGAAGCCTCAGAAAGCAGGTGAGTGTCTGTCTGCCTTCAAGTCCTGTGTCTCAGAGGGACAAACCTTCAACCTCTCTCTCCCTGTCTCTGGGTATCAGGGCCTCTGTTCTCAAGCTGCCTCAGATACCCTAAAGCCAGGAAGGCCCTCCCACAGTCTACCCTCAAAGGCTCTTGTTGCTTTCTGAGTTCTTCCCTTGGTTCTATTCCGTGGACTTAGCGCCAGCTCCTACTTCCTCCTCGAGGGTCCCTGCCTGGCCCCTAAGGAGATCCGCAATGTCTCTATCCGGCATCACCGACCTCCACCCCTTTCACAGGTTACCAGCCCTCCAACGGCTATGGAGCTGAAGCAGAACTGGGTGAGAAGGCTGTTTCCTCTCCCCTTTCCCTTCCTCCGGCTCGTCTCTTTGTTCCACCTCCAGAAGAGGGGAGGGAGAGACTGGGGACATGTCTGACCCAGTCTTCTCTCCCTCAGGCTTGCGTGGTAGCCTCAAGCTGCAGAAAGTTGGTGAGCCCTTCTACTTAGTCTGAGCCCATCTGGCCTCAAAGAATCTATGTTATGGTCAGACCCTTTCTATTTATTCCTGCCTTTCCTGTCTTTGTCTCCTTTCTCTTTCTTCCTTCCTTCCTTTCTTTCTTCCTCCTCCTCCCCTCTCCTTTAAAAAAAATATTATTTTTATGTCTACGGTGCTCTACCTGCATGTACACCTGCAGGCCAGAGGAGGGCACCAGATCTCATTATAGATGGTTGGGAACCACCATGTGGTTGCTGGGAATTGAACTCAGGACCTTTGGAAGAGCAGTCAGTGCTC
This sequence comes from Acomys minous, assembly GCF_964271855.1. Taxonomy (NCBI): domain Eukaryota; kingdom Metazoa; phylum Chordata; class Mammalia; order Rodentia; family Muridae; genus Acomys; species Acomys minous. Next base: position 41,647,390 of record NC_140498.1, read on the forward strand.
TTTAACCTCTGAGCCATCTCTCCAGCATCCCCCCCCCTTTGAAAAGACAGAATCTCACCATCCAGACTTGTTTGACCTGGAACTCACTAAGTAGACAAGGCTGGAATGAAATTTGTAGAGGTCTGCCTACCTCTGTCCCTCTCTGTCCAGAGCACTGTGGGATTACAGGCATGTGCCACAACTGTTCTGTTCCCTATTTGCCCAACACCCACTCTTCTACGGTGGTGGCCAAGTGGTGACCCTGTCTGAGGTGAAGGTTCAGTGACAGTCAGAAGGAAGTTGCTTTAGAAGGTGCCCAGCTGAGTGGTGGTAGCACACGCCTTTAATCCCAGCACTCGGGAGGCAGAGGCAGGCGGATCTCTGTGAGTTCGAGGCCAACCTGGTTTACAAAGCAAGTTTTGGACAGCCAGAGAAACCCTGTCTCAGAAAAGAAAGAAAACAAAAACCAACAACAACAACAAAGCAATAACAACAAAAAAGGAGTTTCCCAGAAGGAAAGGGAAGGCTTCCTGGAAGTGGCGGCGGGGAGCCGAGCTGGGTGAGTTGGATGAGAAGAATGATCTGGGTGGGCGTGGCCACCAACTACCTCAGCCTTCTTTTTACTTCCTACTTTTGTATCAATATCGTTATTATCATTTTTTTCTTTTTTCTTTTTTCAGTTTTTAAAGACAGGGATTTCTCTGTGTAGCCTTGGCTGTCCTAGATTCACTTTGTAGACCAGGCTGGCCTTGAACTCACAGCGATCCGCCTGCCTCTGCCTCTCCAGTGCTGGAATTAAAGGCGTGCGCCACCACGCCTGGCCTATTATTTTGATGATAATGTTTTGTTTTGGGTCTTTTGAGATAGACAGCCCTGGCTGTCCTGGAACTCACTCCTGTAGATCAGGCTGTCCTAGAACTCACAGAGGTCCACCTGCCTCTGTCTCCTGAGTGCTAAAATTAAAGGCGTGCAATAACACACCGGGCCTTTTTTACTTCCTGTTTTCAAAAATGTACCATTATGAGGGGCATGGGGAATGTGCCATGACATACATATGGAGCCAGAGGACAACTTTATGGAATCATCTCTCTCCAGCTTTATGTGGCTTCTAGAAATCAAACTCAGGCTTTCACATTCAGGCTGTTTTACTTTGCTGGCTGAGCATCTCTGCAGACTTGTCCTTTCCACTCTGAGACTCCGTCTTGCATAGCCCAAGCCGACATTGAGAGTTTCAATCACTTGCTTCAGCCTCCCAAGTAGCTGAAATTACATGCCTGCACCACCAGGGGGTGCTCTGCTTCCGCAATCTGAATCGGTCTTTCTGCTTTGCCCTGCTGAGCACTGGCTAGCTGGCTTGCCCTGCCCTGCCTGGCCCTCCCTGCTTCAGTCTCTCTCCTGCAGGTTTCCACTATGGGAATGGAGCTTTGGAAACTAGAATTTTGCCAGAGACCCTGCAGTCAGGTGCCTGGGGAGGGGGTGAGGCTGGGGACAGGGATGGGGCTTAGCACCACCCCCACTAAAACCTTCTCTTTGATCCTCCAGGGTTCCCCATAGCCAACGGCTTTAGGAATGGTAAGTTGGACCCAGGGTACCAGATACAATGAGGAAGAGGATGGGCCATAGCCAGGAGGTGGGTGGGGCTAACTAACCAATCCTTTGCAGGACTCAGGGAAGAGACTCTTCGCTACCCTAAAGCAACAGTGCCAACCCTTGAGAGAAATGGTAAAAATAACTAACTAACTAAATAACAACAACAACCACCCAGCGGGAGTGGTGGGGGTGGGGGTGTCAAGAGAGTTCCAAAGTCCAGAGGGACTGGGGCCTCCTGAATCCCCAGTTCTGGGGGATAGTGTACACTAGTTTTCTTCCTGCAGGTCATGCTCGAGCCCTGCAGGGCTCCCCCTGGCCAGCCTTCCAGGCCTGGGGGGCTGGGATGAAGCCAGGTTATGGAGATGCAGGCCATGGGAACCCAGCAGGTAAATGGAGTGTGTGAACGAGGGGTGGGTGGGCCCTGAATCCAGACCTAACCCACAGTGTGTGTGGTGTGTGTGTGTGTGTGTGTGTGTGTGTGTGTGTGTGGTGTGTGTGGTGTGTGTGGTGTGTGTGTGTGTGTGGTGTGTGTGTGTGTGTGTGTGGTGTGTGTGTGTGGTGTGTGTGTGTGTGTGTGTGGTGTGTGTGTGTGTGTGTGTGTGTGGTGTGTGTGTGTGTGTGTGTGTGTGTGGTGTGTGTGTGTGTGTGTGGTGTGTGTGTGTGTGTGTGTGTGGTGTGTGTGTGTGTGTGGTGTGTGTGGTGTGTGTGTGTGTGGTGTGTGTGTGTGTGTGTGTGTGTGTGTGTGTGTGTGTGGTGTGTGTGTGTGTGTGTGTGTGTGTGTGTGTGGTGTGTGTGTGTGTGTGTGTGTGTGGTGTGTGTGGTGTGTGTGTGTGTGGTGTGTGTGTGTGTGTGTGTGGTGTGTGTGGTGTGTGGGGTGTGTGTGTGTGTGTGTGTGGTGTGTGTGGTGTGTGTGTGTGTGTGTGGTGTGTGGGGTGTGTGTGTGTGTGTGTATGTGTGTGTGTGTGTGTGTGTGTGTGTGTGTGTGTGGTGTGTGTGTGTGTGGTGTGTGTGGTGTGTGTGTGTGTGTATGTGTGTGTGTGTGTGTGTGTGTGTGTGTGGTGTGTGTGTGTGTGTGGTGTGGTGTGTGTGTGTGTAGCATTCCCATGGCTGAGGGTATGGCATCAGGGGCCAGGAGGGACTGAAAAGGAAGACTAAAGCTAAGGGGAGGCCCTGAGCCCAGCCGGAATACTATAATGAGATTTGGAGGAAAAGGCTGGAGCCAGGGTGATGTTAGTTAGCCATCCTAACCCCTCCCTTCTCCCTTGCAGGGCCCTATGGGCAGCCTGGGCCAGACCTGGGTCTGGAGCATTTTGGTGAGTGAGCATCTCTGTGATCCTGGGGTGAAAGAGCTGGGTAGGCAGGAGTCCCCTGGTGTCCCACGGGCCCCTGCCTTATGGTCTGTGCTGTAGGAGGTCCTGAAGCAAAGGCATATACCAACAGCCAGCTGGGAAACGGTTACAGAGGTAAGATGACCTGGGGGCCACCACTGTCATCCCTGCAAGGGTCCTCAGACCTTGGCAGGGATCGTAGGCTCCAAGGCCCATAGACTGTTGAGCGGTGACGTCAGACACGTCACCAATGCCCTAGACCCTGTTCTGCCTCTCCACAGGACACTGTCCATCTGGGAAATGCTGAGCCCGTCTCCTGCCCACCGGAGGGTCTCTGCATTAGAGCCTGGTTGGAGGAGCACAGCAAGAGGATCTCAAGGCTTGCCAAAGGCACTGCCCTGCCAGGGGTCTCCTCTGGGCTGAAGTATTAATAAAAGCCATGTGATTTCCCCGTTTGTCTCTGTGTGCCATGGAGGAGTGCTAGCAAAACACCCATGCACATAAAATAATAATTAAAGTAAAAATGTTTTCTAGCTTAAGACGACGACGATGATGATGATAATTTTGGATATGTATGACTTTTGTATCATAGTGGGTACCTGCATATCACTGCTCAAGAGACAGGGCTTCTCTGTGTAGCCTTGGCTGTCCTGGACTCTCTTTGTAGACCAGGCTGGCCTCGAACTCACAGAGATCCACCTGCCTCTGCCTCCCGAGTGCTGGGATTAAAGGTGTGTGCCACCACCGCTCAGCTTAGAGGACAACTTTTGAGTCAATTCTCTCCTATTGTGGGTTCTAGGCCTTTAAGCTGGGTTGCGTGTCAAGCCAGGCGTGGCGGTGCACACCTTTAATGCCAGCACTTGGGAGGCAGAGGCAGTTGGATCTCTGAGAGTTTGAAGCCAACCTGGTCTACAGAATAAGTTCTAGGAGAGCCAGGGCTTTTACACAGAGAAACCCTGTCTCGAAAAAACAAAACAAAACAAAGTGGGTTGCATGTCAGGCTCCGTGGCAAGCACTTGGACCTGTCAACCTGTTTCACCGGCCCCCTCTCTGTGTTTTGGAAACAGGATCTCATGTAAGCGAGTTACATAAGTTAGAGGCTAGCTCTAATATAGCCGAGGCTAGCTCTAATATAGCTGAGGCTTGATTTGAACTCCTGATCCTCCCGCTTCCATTTCCCAAGTGCTGGGATTACAGGCATGAGCCACGGCACCAGGATCAAAAATATTTTTTTTCCTTGAGATTTATAGTTATGGTCTGGTATCACTGAATTAATAATTTAGATATAAAATTTACTTTCACATGCTTTGGCTAATGTTCAACTAAATTATAAATTAGGTATTTAAGATAGCCTACAAACTTGATGGACTAAATTATCTATTTCAAACAATTATGAACACCAGGGACCTGGATGTAGCTCAGTCACAGAGAACAAGTCTGTGGAGTTAGGCTCCAGAACCAAAAACCAAGTAAACAAGAGAATTCCCTGGATTAAAACTACCCTCTTCTTGATTCTATTGGTCAATAACTGGTGAAGGGCACAGACCCCACAAACAATACTTTCACAAGCACTTAAGACTCCTCCACCCCTTAGCCGGGTATGGTGGCGCACGCCTTTAATCCCAGCACTCGGGAGGCAGAGGCAGGCAAATCTCTGTGAGTTCGAGGCCAGCCTGGACTACAAAGTGAGTCCAGGACAGTCAAGGCTACACAGAGAAACCCTGTCTCGAAAAACAAAAACAAAACAAAACAAAAGACTCCCCAACCCCCAAACTATGTTTCTAGACCACGCTGGTCTTGAACTCACAGTGATCCACACCCAGCCCACTTAAGGCTCCTTACAGTACCAGATTATAGAATACTTCCATTAACAAAAAAAGATTTATACCAGGCGGTGGTGGCACATGACTTTAATCCCAGCACCCAGGAGGCAGAGGCAGGCATATCACTATGAGTTCGAGGCTAGTTCGAGGCTAGCCTGGTCTACAAAGTGAGTCCAAGACAGCCAAGGATACACAGAGAAACCCTGTCTCAAAAAAACAAAAACCAACCAACCAAATAAAGATTTCTTTTTGTTCTGTCTGCATGTGTGCCTGCCCGCCAGAAGAGGGCACCAGATCTCGTTATAGATGGTTGTGAGCCACCATGTAGGTGCTGGGAACTGAACTCAGGACCTCTGGAAGAACAGTTGGTGCTCTTAACCACTGAGCCACCTCTCCAGCCCCCAGATGCTTCCATTTTTAAAGCCAGCCACTTTTCCTCGTCCTGTGTTAGCTCATGACACATGATGTCTTCGTCTCTTCCTCTTGAAGCTGCACACGCGGATACACGGTCCTTGAAGGAAGGGTTCCAGCTGAAGGTTATGAAATGAAGCCCTGGCCTCAAATAATTATCTCCTTACTGGAGAATATGGTTTGAGGCAAAGCCACCTCTTCACAGTGGCAGCTCTCGGTAAGGTCACTGGATGGTAGCCCGGTGTCCCCATGATGGAGGTGGAGTCCAGGGCTTCCAGCATGGTGTCCCCATGATGGAGGTGGAGTCCAGGGCTTCCGGCATGGTAGAGGGCACAGCCACACTTCCAGGCCTATCAGTATTACTAGCCCTAGAGGGGTTCTGATGACGATGAGGGCGATGATGATTTCATTAGTCTTTTGAGACAGGGTTTGTTACTACTACTATTAATAATAATAATGATGATGATGATATTGTTGTTATTATTATTGTTGTTACTATTGGTTTTTTGAGACAGGGTTTCTCTGTGTAGCCCTGGTTGTCCTGAAATTTCGCTCTGTAGACCAGGCCGGCCTCAAACTCAGACATCCATCTGCCTCTGCCTCCCAAGCGCTAGGATTAAAAGCATGTGCCACCATCACCCTGTGCTACTAATTATTCTAATAAAAACTCCTATATTCCAGCCTGGCATGGTGTCACATACCTGTGATCCCAGCACTCTGGAAGGCAGAGGCAGATAGATCTCTGAGTTAGAGGCCAGCCTGGTCTATGAAGCAAGTCCAGGACAGCCAAGGCTACACAGAGAAACCTTGTCTCAAAAATAAATTAATTAATTAAGTCCTATATTACAATTTTAAAAAATTATTTATTATGTATACAGCGCTCTGTCTGCATGTACACCTGCAGTCCAGAAGAGGGCATCAGATCACATTATAGATGGTTGTGAGCTACCATGTAGTTGCTGGGAATTGAACTCAGGACCTCTGGAAGAGCAGCCAGTGCTCCTAACCTCTGAGCCATCTCTCCAGCCCCCTATATTCCAAATTTTTCTTAATTTTTTAAAGATATGTAATATCGAATTTGAGTACCATCATTTTAATTAGTGACTTAATTTTTTATGTACATTGGTGCTTTGTCTGAATTTATGTCTGTGTGAGGTTGTTGGATCCCCTGGAACAGGAGCTTCAGACAGTTGTGAACAGTCATGTGGGTGCTGAGAATTGAACCTGGGTCATCTGCAAGAGCAGCCAGTGCTCTTAACCACTGAGCCATCTATCTATCCTGTGCCCTCCAGTTCCACCCTTGAAGAGATTGGCCTTTTTTCTTTTTTTTTTTTCTTTCTTTCTTTCTTTCATTGTTTCATTTCATTTTTGAGGCCAAGCCTCAGGAAGTCTGACGTAGCCTCCAACCTCCTGTGTAGCTGAGGCTGGTCTTGGTCTCCTGATCCTCCTGCCTCTATCTCGCAAGTGCTAGGATTACAGGCTTGAGTCTCCTTGTTTGTTTGTTTGTTTCTCGAGATAGGGTTTCTCTGTGTAGCCTTGCCTGTCCTGGACTTGCTTTGTAGACCAGGCTGGCCCCGAACTCACAGCGATCCGCCTGCCTCTGCCTCCCAAGTGCTGGGATTAAAGGCGTGCGCCACCACCGCTCGGCTTGAGTCTCCATTTCTTTCTTTGTTTCTTTACCAGAATCCCACCCCTTTGCTACTCACAGGTATTGGAAACTTCAACATATGCGTTGCATGCTGCCCCCAGTCTCCCCCACTCCCTTCCCAGGATCTCTTCTGACTCACAGTAGCCTCGACCCTACGTGGCTGAGCTTCATCTGGTCCTCCTGCCTCCATCACCGCTGAGTCCCGGAATTACAAACATCACATCCGGTTTATGCGGGGCCGAGGACTGGACTCGGGGCCTCGGGCAGCTAGGGAAGCACTTCAACTGAGCTGCGTACTCAATCCAAAGCGTTGCGCTTGAATGCTTTCCTTTACAGTTTATTTATTTTGTGTGCCGTCGTATATGATGATTGTGTAGGTGTGTTCATGCCTTGGATTTGGGGGGTCAGGGGACCACAAATAGGAGTTGGTTCTCTCCTTCCACTACGTGGGTCTCCGGATTGAAAGTCAGCCGTCAGGCTTGGCGGCAAGCAGCTTCAGCCGAGTCACTTCAGCGGCCCAATAGTTGTTTCAATTATGATAGTCCTGGGCTGGAGAGATGGCTCAGTGGTTAAGAGCACCACCTGCTCTTCCAGAGGTCCTGCGTTCAATTCCCAGCAACCACATAGTGGCTCACAACCACCTATAATGTGATCTGATGCCCTCTTCTGCAGATACAGCACTCATATGCAATAAATAAAATAAGTAAATCTTTTTAAAAAATTATGATAGTCCTTCTTCTGTAAGTGGAATGGGTGGGTCGTGGTGGTCTGCAAGACCAGACTCAAGAGGTGGGAAGTAGGAGGACCACGAGTGGGGCACCATCCTGGACTTCGTATTGACAGCTTGTCTCAAAAAAGAAAACGGAGTCAAAATATGCATCCTTCCAGAGTCACCATTGATAAATAGCAACAATTGCTAAGCTGTGGCACCTCCTGGTAGCACAAGGCCTGGAGATTGCAGCCGCTCAGAGCACCGTTGGACCAGGAGGGGGCGCCCAGGGCGCGTACGCACCACCAAGGATAGCGGGAGACGACTAGGACATGGGGGGACACGGTGATTGGTTGGGGTGCCGAGGAGGCAAGCGCACCAACTTGTGTTTGGCTGGAACGCGTTGCAGGCGACTCCAATTGGCCGGGCGGACTTAGCGGGCTCGTGGCCCTCGCTCCCAGGCTGCAGCGGGCAGCGTGCACAGGGCCCCTAGGGTGGCAGCGGCGGCCAAGCTGGCGGCACGGTGGCCTCGCTCCCGCTCGCACCCGCGGCGCGACCGCGGCCGCTTGCACTCGCGGCTCAGCCGGGGTCGCGCATCGCTGGCGTCCACCCCGCCGCCCGCATCGTCCCTGCCGCACCCGCCGCTGCCCGGGCTACCGCCCGGCTTGAACTCCGGACCGCCGCCGCCCTCGGCGCTCGCCCTAGCGGAGCTGCCGCCGCTGCCCGCACTCCCGCTGCGCCCTGAGCTGCTGGCGCCCTGGGGCCCCGGGGTCTACCAGGCCCTGCCGGAGCTGCCGCCGGAGGTCTGCGCGCCCCCGCCGCCCGCCGCCGCGCTCGCCCTGCAGGAACTGCCGCGTCTGCCTGCGCCCGCGCCGCCACCTGCGCACCTACCGCTGCCCCCGCTGCCCGAGGCCGCGATCGCCGCCACCCCGGGGCCAGTGGGCGCTCGCGGCCGGCCCCCGCTGCTCGCCGAACCTCCCCCGCAGCCGCTGCCGCCGCTGCCCGCGCGGCCCTCGCCCTTCACCCTGCTGGCGCCGCCGCTGCCCCGCGAGCCCTGGCCGCTCCCCGCCTTTCCCCCGCCGCTGCCGCTGCCGCCCCCGCCGCCCCCGCCGCCCTACTTCTTCCTGTCGCCGCCCTGCTGACCGCCTGGCTCCGCAGGGCTACGGGTGAGTCCGAACCTGGACACCCGCAGGTTCCGAAGGTAGGGCCAGAGCTCGGTTAGGGACGAGAGTAGATTGCCAGGACTGCACCGGGAGAAGGAAGTAAAGCTGACATTCAGTTTAAAATGAGGGACAGTCAGCTAGGGCTGGCAACACACGCCTTTAATCCCAACATTAGGGATACCCCAACGTTAGGAGTACTTAAGCAGGGGATCGCGATTTAAATGCCTTATGTTACTTAGTGAGACCCTGTCTCAAAACCATAAAACAATAATAGTAGTACAAGAAAAAAGACTAAGGACTTTTGCCGCCTCTCTTGTCCTGCAGCATCTCCCTAGGTTAGAGAACACTGATAAAACTTCCTGTTGCTTATAACTGCAGAGCTTCCCAGAGCACCTGCACTCACAAAAGAAACCCGGGGCAAGAGGATGAAAACAAAGTTGGATTCTTTTTTGTTTTTGCGACAGACCTCATTTTGTTGTTGCGGGTGGTGGTGGGTTTTTGTTTGTTTCTTTGGGTTTTTGTTGTTGTTGTTGTTTTCTTTTGTTTTTGTGAGTTGTTTTTGTTTTTGAAGCTAAGGTTTTTCTGTGTAACAGCTCTAGTTGTCCTGGATTTGCTCTGTAGACCAGGCTCAGCTCAAACCCACAAAGACCCTCCTGCCTCTGATTCCTGGAGGAGACAAGAGCTTTTTTGCTAAGTACTGGCCAACCTGGAACTCAGCAATCCCACTATCCCGTCAGCCTTCTGAGTGCTGTGTTTAATAGTCAGGAGCCGGTGGGCATGTGTCGCTCCCCTTTAATGCCAGCACTTGGGAGGCAGAGGCAGGAGGATTGATGTGAGTTCAAGGGCAGCCTGGTCTGCAAAGCAAGCCTAAAACTGCCAAGATAACACAGAGGAACCCTGTCTTGAAAAACTGTTTTTTAAAAAAAGAAAGAAAGTTTAGTCGGGAGCCATCTAGCTGGGCTTTGAAAAAACATTTCAAATGCTTCAGCCAGTGTCCCGAGTGGCACATTGTCCCTTATCCAGGGTGTGGGTGTACGGCTAAGGGCCTCTCTAAACGCCCAAGTCTTATGAGTCCAATTTGCCAGTGAAATAGATCCCGGGGTCCCCCCTGCCCCCAAAGTGGTGTTGATGGACAATTGATACTGGGGCCAGGGCTATGAAGTCATGCCAGCGGGAGAGAAGAGAGCTCCAGTCAGTCCTGAGGAGAAACTCCTCTCTCCTGCCTTACAGCCTCCTCACCCCCACAGCCGGTTTCTGTGCAGCCAGTACAACTTAATATAAAGTTCTCTTTGTTCCACAGGTAGCCTGGGCTCAGGTAACCAAGTGGATGGCAGACCTCTTCAGCACTCAGGAGTATCAGGAAGCCAGCCTTGACCTTGAGGGACCTCTGAGAGCCCAGGGCCCATCAGCAAGATCAATTAGTTTATTAAGGTTCTTGTGACTGCAGTAAGAGATGGTGCAAGATGAATGGCCTGGGATAACAGGCATGTGTTCTCTTAACAGTGCTGGCGGCCAGAGGGCTGGAAAACGACCTGCAGTTTCCACAGCAGGCAGAGACCTGGTGTGCCTTTTTGCTGCCTTGCTTGGGTGGGACCTTGCTTCTTCCTTTGGTGCTAGGAAAGGATTTCCTTTGTCCCAGTGGGTGAGGACATGGCTCATCGCCTTTCTTGAATCCAATTGAGTTCAGATTGAGATCCTTCGTTGAATCCTGTCTGCAAAAGATACTTTTATCAGCTAGATGCCGCGCCGCACGCACGCCGCCGTTAGTCCCAGCACTCGGGAGGCAGAGGCGAACGGATCTCTAAGTTTAAGGCCAGCCTGGTCTACAAAGTGAGTTCCAGGCTACCCAGAGTATATAGTGAGACCTTTCAAACAAACAAACAAACAAACAAACAAACAAAAAAACCAACCAGAGCCGGGCGTGGTGGCTCACCCCTTCAGCATTCAGGAGGCAGAGACAGGTGGATCTCTGTGAGTTTGAGGCCAGCCTGGTCTACAAAGAGAGTCCAGGACAGCCAAGGCTACACAGAGAAACCCTGTCTCGAAAAAAAACAAAAAAAAGAAAGAAAAAAAGAAAAACCAAAAACCAAAACAAACAAACAGAAGATGCTTATCACATGAGGTCTCACTCCTGAGTTCCGTCAGCATCCCATTCACACAGGCTCAGCCTTTTCTGTAGCCCAGGCTACCTTTGAACTTAAGTCTGAATGCTTCTGCTACCCAAGTGCTGGGTTACAGGATTGTGCTACAAGCCCGGCCTAGGCATGTCTTTCCCCGACCCTGTCCCACCTTTCCTACCCGTCTCTCCAAAGCTTCACTGTTTTCTAGGCCATGTCCTTCACTGAGCCAGGGCCTTGAGTGGTCTGAGAGATAGTGGGCAGTGGCTGTCACACTAACAAGGGTACAGGAAGATGCCCCGGCCTGCTGGGTTTGACTAAAACTCAGGAGGAAGTTCACCTATTAAATACAAGACACAAAGAAGGAGAGCAAGTCTGATTGATCAAATTCTCAAACTTTATTAGTCAGGCAGCAGCTTTTATAAGTCAGAAGGCAGGGGAGCATGTTGCTATAGCAACTCAGCTGCAGGCTTTTCTCAAAACACAGGGAATTCCAGGCAGGGTCATGACGTCCTGCCACACAGGGTATCTGGCTCCATCTTTGTCTAGTCTAACTGCTAAACCTTAACAGGATTGCTTCATCTCTATCTGTCTTTAGTCTAACTGCTGACTCACAACAGAGTCAGCTAGTTCCTGGTGATAAGGCAAGCTCTGGGGAAAACAGAGACTTAAAGGTGCAGGCTCTGACAAGATGGCTGAACACTGGCCATATGGCCTATTGTCCCCAACGGGAAGACAGTGATGTGCCTGTCTTCCCGGGTGACTGTCTTTCTGCTTCATTGTCCTTCCTGCAGCTTCATCTCCACCCTGGTCCCCACCCTATCGGCTTACCGCGCCTTCCGCTCTCCTCACGTGTTATAGAGCTCTCCTGTCCCTGCTGAGAAGCAGACCATATCAGGAGGGTCAGTGAATGTATCTTTTAAAGACAACTTTGACAGAAGCCCAGCTCTCCAAGGCCTGAGAGCCATAACTACTGCAGGGGGTTGAACGCTGATCAAACCTGATAATAAAGTTAATTGTTACCCAGTCCGTGGTTGTGACCTCTCCAGGTGTACAAGTGAGACTACCTTTATGCTCTTGACAGAATGCCTTTGTCTGAGACCTCACAGGGGGGCGGGAGGGGGGCTTGGGGCATCACCTGGGAAAGTGCTCACCGGGGCCCTGTGTGAGGTCCCCTTTCCCTCTACAATCCAGAGGTGCACTGTAAATTAAACAAGTGTGACTTTACCCAGAGAGGCTCTGCTGCTGCTTGCGAAAGCTTCCCACACTAGGGATAAAGGCACTGGGAATAAGCTGGGCGGGCAGTGGTGGCCCATGCATTTAATCCCAGCACTCGGGAGGCAGAGGCAGGTGGATCGCTGTGAGTTCAGGACAGCCAAGGCTACCCAGAGAAACCTTGTCTCCAAAAACCAAAAAAAAAAAAAGCACTGGGAATGAACCCAAGATGGGAATTGGTGCGTACACACACACATACACACACACACACACACACACACACACACACACACGTGTCTTAGGGACATTCCCAGGGAGTGTAAGGGAGACTCCAAAGGGGAAGCTGCCTTACTGTCCGCCCTGCTGCTGATGGGTGGGTACTGAGAGGCTCGTCTGCCTGACCTACTGAGAGAGCAACAGATTTGGAAAGCAGGGTCTAAGGTCTTTGCTTCCTCCCCTACTGCCCCACCCCACCCCCACCCCGCCTGTGTGTATACACAGCCTAGGGTCTTTGCTCCATGCCCCTCCCATTGCCTGTACGTAAACACAGTGTAGCCTTTTCAGCGCTCTGGCCTTGTTTCCTACCTAGCCCGGTAGTAGGTGGCTAGTCAGCTGCTGAGAATTACAGGGGCTTCAGTCTTTACCTCCCAGTCATTGAAGGTTCAGGAGCTAAGGAACTGGCTCCTCTACCGGTAAAGCCAGGTGGGCTCTCAGGCTCTTCTAGAGGCTGCCCGGGATGTAGCCTGGGGGCTCTAACCTTCCCCCTGTCATTAAGCCAATTTCCTCTCTGAGGAAGCCCACTTAGGCCCCATTCATGTAAGGTGAAGCCTAGTTTGTACCGCCCTCCAGAGCCTACTGGCCCTGGATATACTCAGCTGGGAGGAAGAATGTTGTCTAAGTACTCTTGATCGGGCTGGGGGTAGGGCACACCTGTTTCCTTCGGCAATTAGAGCTTTGGAGGAAAATTTTCATATCCTTCCCAGCCTACCGAGATGGGGGGTGGGGGTGGGGGGGTCTGAAGGACTTGTTAAAGTCCCACTGAGGTGATAACTGCTCAGAGAGGGCCCCGCCTCTCCATATCAATGGCACTGCATTCCAATCAGTAAGTCCAAACTCGGTTAATTAACCCTTTATTTCCCAGGGCCCAGCTGAGCTGAGATAGACTGGGAAGGAGATAATCCTAGGACCACCCAGGTAGCCCCAAGGAAAGAAAAGGGACCCATCAGGTAGAGTAAGCTGACTTTCGTTACCAGGCCTAGAGAGTCCTCCAAGGGACAGTGCCCACGCCTTCAGGCTTCTGGAATGTGGCATTCCTCCCCACATTTGCTCTCCCTGAGAACTGAATGGAGTTTTGTTAGAAAGGAGCAGCACTCAGGAGGCGGACACAGGTGGATGGATTTTGAGACCAGCCCGGTCTATATATAGAGAGCGCATGCTGGAACAGTTAGAGAGGTACACAGAGAATCCTTGTCTCAAACAAGGAAAGAAAGGGAGGGAGGGAGGGAGGGACAGTGGGAGACTTGCTATTGAGACACTTGACAGCCAGTCCAACCAAAACTGGCCACTGGTGATGATGGACACACAAACTTCCCTGTGGTTGGCGAGTCTCTGGCAGCGTGGGTGCCTCCCTATGGGCTTTCAGATAGAGGACAGCACCCCACACCTTGGGGCTACAGAAGAATCAGAGGCGGGGGTGGGGGGGGCCTGATTCCTGAGAACTCTTGCTCTGACTGGGTTGTGTCCTCCATACTCCGCTCTGCCAAGCGGTCTAGAGTTATCTGTAGAACTGGTGAGTTCCTTGGCAAAGCCTTTCGTAGGCTAACCGACTCTCCTAATCTTGGATGCAGAAGACCCAAGGCCAGAGGACTTTCTCCGTGCTTGGGGAAGACTCTCCAGGCTTGGGGCGGCTGAGGGTGGAGTTGGCGGCCCCTAGACCCAGGCTGGCCTCGGCTTCAGACACCTAACCAAACCTGCGCGACCAGATTCCGGGAGGCCCCTGGGAGCCTTCAGAAGAAGCCTCCAGGCAGATTGGACTCTATTGGCCCCTGCTTCACAGCCACTCCTCACGACATCCCGTGAAATCCATGCCCCAGGAGGCAGCTGAGCCAGACAAGTCTGACCGTCACCAGAGGGCTAGAAACTTGCCACTGGTCTGAAGAGCCTCTTGGTCCTGACTAAGCCACTGCGAAAACGAGATCCCCACCGTCCATCAAATGGCTCAGTGTGTAAAAATACACCTTGCTATCAAGCCTGACGTTCTGAGTTTAATTTCTGGGCCCCATGTCTTCTTGAAAGGAGAGCTTCACCAACTACTGCAAGATGTTCTCTGAACTAACTCCTCACACACGCAGTGACACCTGGGTGCCACACACACACACCACACACACATAAGTAAAATGTAGTAAGGCCGTATTAGCTTAGAGGCTGGAAAGATGGCTCAGCAGTTCTGAGTGCACCCAGCTCTTCCAGAGAACCAGAGGGCAGTTCCCAGCACTGACTTCCTCGATTGGCTCACAACCACCTGTAACCCCAGCTCCAGGAGGATCGGACTCCTCTGCCCTCCACAGGTATCAGCACATACACATGCTCCTCCCCCCAGAATTAAGAAAAAAAATTAATGAAATGACATATTAACTTCAAAAAAAAAAAAAAAAAAGAAAGAAAGAAAGGAAGGAAGCCAGGAGTGGAGATGCATGCCTTTAATCCCAGCTCTCAGGGAGACAGAGGCTGGCAGATCGCTGTGAGTTCGAGGCCAGCCTGGTCTGCAAAGTGAGTCCAGAGGCCAGGACAGCCAGGGCTACACAGAGAATTGGTGTCTAGAAAAACAAAAAACAAAAAACAAACAAACAAAAAGGAGACTTTCTACTTTTTTGTTTTTGTTTTTGGAGACATGGTTTCTCTGTAGCCCTGGTTGTCCTAGAACTCCCTTTGCAGACCAGGCTAAACTCAAATTAAGAGAGCTCCGTCCCTCTGCCTTTGTGCTGCAATTAAAGGGGCACACCACCATGTGGGGCCAGAAAGGAGAGACTTCTAATACTCTGGGGTCTAGGAAGGCCCCCTCAGCAGGGAGAGGTAGGTGGGTGGTCCCAGCCTACCTTTCAGACCAGGTGACCAGCACTGGACTATTCATTTGGTGGGGAAGTTTAATGATTTTAAAAAATAGGATGTTGCCGTGCATGGTGGCGCACGCCTGTAATCCCAGCACTCGGGAGGCAGAGGCAGGTGGATCACTGTGAGTTCGAGGCCAGCCTGGTCTACAAAGTGAGTCCAGGACAGCCAAGGCTAACACAGAGAGACCTTGTCTCGGGGAAAAAAAAAAAATAGGATGCCAGGCAACAGATATTAGAAGAGGAAGTTTATTAAGTGAGCATGGGGAGAGAAGGAAAGGGGAGAGGGTGCCCCAGGGAGAGACAGAGACAGAGGAAGAGAGGAGGAGGCAGGGGGGGAGAGAGAGAGAGAGAGGAAGAGCGACAGCCCTGGGTGAGTTTTTCCTTTTATATAGCCCTAGGTAGGGCCACACCCTGTGGCAAGTAGGCAGACAAAAGCAGAATCCTAACAGAGAGGCTCTCAGACTTTTGGGGTTACAGATCTCTTTGTAATCGGATGATGATAAACTTCTTTTCCAGAAATTACTGAGACCTACACCTAGAAGCGATGAATGCACCATTCCCTGGGTTCCAGCACCCAACGGCATAAATACAAAGCCTCAAGACGGCTCAGCTGTTACAAGGTGCTTGCTGCCAAGCAACACTGCTTGAATTCTAGCTCCATGTCCCAGATGATGAAAAGAGAACTGACTCCAGCAGGCTACACACACAAACACACACATACACACACAAACAAACAAAAAACAAACCAGTGGTTTGTGTATACATAATAAAAGTTTTTTTAAACGTTGTAAAGGTGTAAAACATAAGAGTAATTAGTAAAACCTTAAGTGTGTGTGTGTGTGTGTGTGTGTGTGTGTGTGTGTGTGTCTCCCAGCCCTGTCCCATCAGAGTTTTCTCTAAAATGAGAGATTGCTCTACTGTATATCTTCAAGAAGCCTCTCTCATGAAAGAAGAAGATGAAGCTGAAGACACAGAAGAAGAAGAAGAGGAGTGCCCACGCCCTTTTCTTTTTGTCTTTTTTTGGTGTTGGGAAGGGTGCTTTGGCACTGGTGTTCGCCAAGGTTTCCGTCCCTGACTCACACGTCTAGCACCTCCTTTTTTATTACTGTTTAGTATTTATTGTCCAAATTACAGGTATCAAGACGGCCTTTTCATAATGTATATCATGTGCTTTACTAACACCCACTTCCATTCCCTCTCTCTCTCTCTCTCTCTCTCTCTCTGAGACAGGGTCTTTGTATGTATCCCTGGCTGCCCTGTAACTAACTCACTACCAGGCTGACCTCAGACTTACAGAGATAAGCCTGCCTCTGCCACCTGAGTGCTGGAGTTAAAGACATGTGCGACCATGCCCAGTTCCTTCCTTCCTTCCTTTCTTTCTTTTTTAAGATTTATTTAATTTCAAGTTGGTCTTTGGTGGTGCATGCCTTCAATCCCATCACTCAGGAGGCAGAGACAGGCAGATCTCTGAGTTCAAGCCAGCTGGTCTACAGAGTGAGTTCCAAGACAGTCGGGTTATACAGAGAAACCTGTCTTTGGAAAAAAATGAAAAAAAAAAAAAAAGACTTATTTAATTTCATGTGTAACTGTATGTGTGTGTGGGTGCCCACAGAAGCTAGAAGTCCTCTGGGCCTCGCTCCCTTGCCCACCTCTGTGTCATCACAGGCTGGCTAGCTATTCCTGTGACTATCAGAAAGAGCACCTTTGCTTAGCGTCCCGCTGGTCCCTTCTTGTCACAGGCTTCTTTCTGCCCTTCCCCTTCTCCACAACAGGCTCTTTATCATCACCAGGCCACTAGAGACCTTCAGCGACTCAGCTCAGCCCCCTGGTTTCGGCTGCAGGGGTGGGGTGGGAACACCTGAGCTGAGGTAGAAGTGTGTGTGTGTGTGTGTGTGTGTGTGTGTGTGTGTGTATCTGTATTGAGGGGGGGTGTAATTTTCTAGGCCGTTGCCTTGGTAATGCCACCTGAGCTGGGCGCCAGGCACCTGTTGTCTGGGAAACTGTGGGCGGGGCCTCTCCCCAAGGAACTGCCAGGGTTATTGAGCTGAGACTGGAGACAGATCAGATTCCAGAGAGTCCCTAAAGGATGGGGGGTGGGGATGGGGGGGGGGGAGGGCATACGATGATGCATAGTGGGAGCCAGCGTATTGGCCCCGCCATAACAGTGAATTAGAGAGGTGGCAAAGGGGGTGCAGGGTCGGGCTGAGAGCTCACCTGCTCGTTTCTCTGCTCCAAGCCAATTAACTGACTGCTCTCTTTCCTTTTCTGTTTGTCCTGTCTTCCCGGAATTCCTTTGTTCCTGAGTTTCCACTTGGTCTTGGCACCGGACCCTAACTCCGAAGGCCCATTCCACCCCCTTTCACCATTGCTCTAGTTCTGCCACCCAATGGCAGCGTCCAGGTCCCTAGCAGGGCTCCTCCCCTGCCTAGGCCTTAAAAACCCGCCTGCAGCCAGCGCCCTCAGATGCCCCAGGTGGCACCTCTGTTTTGCGACAAGCTGAGAGAGGACGTCAAAAGTCAACCAAGAAATTACGTGAGCAGCCAGCAGAGAGGAGCACGGCTGTTCCTAGGTCAAGGCAGATCTGGAGGGGCTGTGATGGGCCCAGGGCTTCCAAGGAGACTCAAGCAATCCAGCTGAAAGAGCAGGACCCCAGGACTTCTCTGTACTCAGTGAGTATCTGATGTGTGAGAGCCCACAGAGGTGAGGTCTACCTGGGCCTGAGATCAACAGATCCCCTCCCGAGTACTGAGACCCACCCGAAACTCCAACGCGGGGTGTTCTCAACCCTGTTGAGTGACTCCAGACTGAGAGCTGAGAAGACCCTAGGAGCAGATGGCTTCCACCGGCCTTGAACTCCTTGGCATGACGCTGGCTGTGCTAGGCTGGCTAGGGACCTTGGTATCTTGTGCCCTGCCGCTGTGGAAAGTGACCGCCTTCATCGGCAACAGCATCGTTGTGGCCCAGGTGGTGTGGGAGGGGCTGTGGATGTCCTGCGTGGTCCAGAGCACTGGGCAGATGCAGTGCAAAGTATACGATTCGTTGTTGGCCCTACCCCAGGACCTGCAGGCTGCCAGAGCCCTCTGTGTTGTCGCCCTCCTGCTGGCTTTGCTGGGCCTGCTGGTGGCTATCACGGGTGCCCAGTGCACCACATGTGTGGAGGACGAAGGTGCCAAGGCTCGCATTGTACTCACCGCAGGGGTCCTGCTCCTCCTCTCGGGCATCCTGGTTCTCATCCCCGTCTGCTGGACAGCCCACGCCATCATCCAAGATTTCTATAACCCACTGGTGGCCGAAGCCCTCAAGAGAGAGCTGGGAGCCTCCCTCTACCTGGGCTGGGCAGCCGCCGCGCTGCTTATGCTGGGTGGAGGGCTTCTCTGCTGCACGTGTCCCCCGGCCCATTTCGAGAGGCCCCGTGGACCCAGGCTGGGTTACTCCATCCCTTCCCGTTCAGGTGCTTCGGGATTGGATAAGAGGGACTATGTGTGATGCTGAAGCTTCCTCCGGAAACTCCCACCTTGCGGCCTTATGTCCGGCACTGAGCTGCACCCTCGTATCTCATCACTTTCATCACCCTCGTGTACCCGGGGAAGTTCACTTCATTTGGCCCGGACTTGGCTCTAGGGCTGTCTCAGCTAGCCTGCCTTGAGCCAGCCCTCTGCCGTGGTTGCAACCTTAGAAAGCTCCACATACTGGGTACCCAGGCCCATACCTGCCTCCCAGGTCATTGCTGTGGGTTGCTCTCCTGACTTTCCTCTCTCGTGGAGCTCTGCCTTACCCCCCAGGAACCCGGACCTCAGCCTCCTTGCCTTCAAAATAAGACATGGACTGTGACCTAACAGCCTTCAGCTGGTCAAATCTAGCCGGACTGCTACCTGAACTGCTCGGTGCCCCCCACCCCACCCCCACCCCCAGAGCTAGGAATAAAAAGCGCATTGTAACTGAACTTCCTCTGATCTGTGAGGGGCGCATGGGTGGGCTGCTCCAGTTCAAGGAGCAGATTGCTTAGACCATGGGGTCTGAGTCAGCAAGGCTTGGGCATCAAGTGTATGTAACTGCCACTTAACTCTAGCTAGGCTCGAACTGAACAGCAAGCGACGCTGGAAGCACATTATTTTTTTTGAAAAAAAAAATCATCTTTTATTTAGTACAACATTGTGGGCAGGGAAGTGTGCAAGGTTAGAGGTGTGGGGGCGGAGTCTACAGCACAGCTGGGACCTTATTTGGGGAAGAGTACATAGTAACTTTGGTGATGGGATTCAGGGGCCAAAGGTTGGAGGACTGGGCAGCAAATTCTTTGGTAACTTATCACCTGTCCTTCAAGGACTGAGAAAGTCTGATTAGGAGGGGGGTTGTGCTTGTCCTTTGAGCACAGCAGGAACTCTTGGGAGAGGCCATCTTGAGGACCAAAAAGGCCCCACTGAAGATCCTCAGGAGTGAATAAAGGCGCAGAGATACAAATGTCACACACTCCAGCTACACTGTGGGAGAGGGGAGAACGCCAGCAGTGGAGCTAGGTGGGGTCCAGAGGCGGGTGGAGGCAGGAAAACTAGAGCTCCAGGGCCATGGTGAGAGCCTGTGTCAAAAGCAGATGGGACCAACCCTAGCGGCAGGGTACCACACCGCTCACAGGTAGAGCGCTTGCCTACCAAACACATGGGGCCCCCAGGCTCAATACCAAGTACTGCAACACACACACACACACACACACACACACACACACACACACACAGCAAAACAACCCCCAAAACTACCAGGCACCATTTCTTGATGGCTCAGCTTAGCCTCCTAGGGTTCCCTGGCTAATAGAGCCACACTCCCCAGTGGGCGTCAGACGTAATTCTTAGTGGGGTACTCAGAGGGTCCCCGAGAAACTGAATGTGGGGCGGATGTAGAATAGCGGGCCATGTAGTGGCTGGGTCCCCGGGTCCCTCGAGGAGAGCAGGCACAGCACAGCAGCCCCCCACCCAGCAGTAGAAGTCCTGAGGCTGCCCAGCCCAGGTAGAGGGAGGCCCCCAGCTCCCGCTTTTGAGCATCGGCCACCAAGGGGTTGTAGAAGTCCTGGATGATGGAGTGGGCCGTCCAGCAGACAGGAATGAGGGTCAGGATCCCGGAGATGACAAAGATAATCCCAGAGGTGAGCACCAGATGGGACTTGGAATTCTTATCTTCCACACAGGTAGTGCACTTGGCTCCAGCAAGGTACACCAGCAGGCCAAGCAAGACAAGGAGGAGGGTGATGACACAGAGGGCTCGTGCGGCTTGGAGGTCCTGGGGTAGGGCCAGCAGTGAGTCATACACCTTACACTGCATCTGCCCGGTGCTCTGGACCACGCAGGACATCCACAGCCCCTCCCACACCATCTGGGCCACAACGATGCTGTTGCCGATGAAGGCGGTCACCTTCCACATGGGCAGGGCGCAGGACACCAGGGCGTTGACCCAGCCAAGCAGGGTCATGACGATCCCCAGGATTTGCAGACCAGCAGAGGCCATGATGAACTTGAGGAGGCTGTGTAGGGTGGTGAGAAAGAAGCAGAGGAGTGTGAAAGAGTGGCAGGCCTGGACGCCCTCTCTAGTTAGCTGGTGATACCAGCATCAGGTACCCCCTGAGTGTTGCTACAAGGTCCTGCAGTGTGAGTTAGATATACTCCATGGGCCAATCAAGAGCAAGATTAGCATTCGCTAAATCCTGTTGTACTGCATGCAGGTGACAGGGTTTTCCCACCAGAGGCATGTAACAGCACACCTAGTTCATGCAGTGCTGGTGACTGAACTCGGGGCTTTGTGAATGCCAGGCAAGCACTCTGGACGGAACCACATCCTCAAGGTGCTGTCTTATCAAAACAAAAAGAGTGACGTGTGTGTGTGTGTGTGTGTGTGTGTGTGTGTGTGTGTGGTGTAATTTCAGAATAGTCGGGTCTAGCCACAAATTCCAGCATTCAGATGAGATCCCACCACCCCAAGCTTCAAATGGACACCCCCACTCCCCCAGCTCTGTTTCAGGTGGATCCAATGCCTTGAAATCCCAGGCATATCCCCACCCCCTTCCCTAGGCAGGACACTCATCTCCCAAACCCTGGGAGTTGCTTGCTGGAAGCCCTTCCTGGCCAAGTCAGGTTCAGCCCACCCTGGAGGGCAAGAGAGATGAGGAAAAACAAACCCTTTCACCCAAAAGCAGAGTTTTCTAGGCTACCAGCCTCCACCTCTAAGGGTCAAGCAAGGTGCATGCCCTCAAGGCACGGGGAATGCCTTGGGAGGGGGGTTTAGACCAAAGGTGGTACTGCTGTTCCTCCCTCGACGCAGCTTCTTAAGAAGTTATAAAGACTCAAGACCCCAGTGCCTTATGTGACAGGCTGCACCTGTGTCCTCAAGTCGCACTTCCCATAGTTGGCACAAAGGGAATCAACCCTACTAGGCGCCATGCTGTGGCTCCCCACTTACCCTCGGTTCTAAATGTGCACCTTGCCCCTAAGAATGGCATAGGCCACTTTCGACTCCTCTCTCACTTGCAGTCTTACGCTGGGGACGTGGGTCAATTCCTGGAGGGACATTCGCTCTTTCTCATCCCTGTCCCTTTCCACTTACCGTGTGTTCACTTAGCTTTGTCTGACGGCGTCCCGTCCCGCTCAGTGACCCCGGACAGGTTGGCTATCCAAGCCTAGGAATGAGCAACAAGGAGGGGCTTAATGGCGGCGCCCGCAGCTAGGTCCGCGCCTGCAGGTGAGGGGGAAGGGAGTTCCGCCCCAAAGAGCTAAGAAGGTGGAGGAGGGGCGTCCCGGGTTTCGGTGCCTTTGTCCTAGGGGAGGGGGAGGGGCGCTTACCGCAGGGACCCGATCAACTCGCGGGGCTCGAAGTAACCCTCTCCTGCCTAGGGACATGCTGACCCAGGTGGCCGCAACAAGGACCCAGAGCTTCAGCTCTGTACTCAACGCCCGCACGCACCCTGCCACATTCCCTGCCTGCGTATCTCCACACCCGCAAATCACATACTTACCCCCAGGAACACCTGCAAAAGAGAATGCAAAGATTCCCAGGTCGGAAAGTAGGGAGGGGAGCGGAGGCAAGGGGTCTTAAAGTCGCCATGACGTCACTGGACCACCTCCCTCTGGGAGGGGCAGAGACACCACCACCCCCTCCCCGACGGTAGCCAGAGTGTTTCTCAGCTTGGTCCCTTAGTTGCTGGTGACTCCCGCGGCAGCGGCTGCTATCCGCTGAGTTCCAGACCCTGACCTGTGCCTCGAGAATTCACTCAACCTTCCCCAGGCCCAGTTTATTACTTTACGAATGGAAACAACTCTGCACGTTACCTAAAGACACATTACCTTTGTGGTGTTGTTGTTGATGTTGTTATTTTGAGGGGGGACCTGTCACACTGCATACCTGTGGTCAGAGGGCTGCTTGTGAGAGTCTTCAGCTTCTGTTGGCCCCGGGGATCAAACTCTCTGATTGCCAGGTCGGGCAGCAAGAATCCTTACCTGCTGAGCCATCCAGCCCAGCCCTTTCATTTTTGTTTTTGGTATGCCCCTGAGGCCATTAAGAGAGCAGCATGGGACCTTTTTTGTTTTGTTTTGTTTGTTTTTCGAGACAAGGTTTCTCTGTGTAGCCTTGGATGTCCTAGACTCGCTTTGTAGACCAGGTTGGTCTCACACTCACTGCTATCCGCTTGCCTCTGCCTCCCGAGTGCTGGGACTAAAGGTGTGTGCCACCACCACGCTCAGCCTGTGACCTTTACTCTCAGCAATGGGCAGAGACGGGCGGAGCACTGTGAGTTCGAGGCCAGCCTGGTCTACAAAGTAAGTCCAGGACAGCCAGGGTGACACAGGGAAACCCTGTCTCGAAAAAAAAAAGTGTTATATATAAAAATTAAAGAAAAAAGGCAGATGTTAGGATACAAGATACCAGGCAGATATTATGTTATACGGAGTTTATTAGATGAACATGGGAGGGGGAGAAGGGGGGAATGGGGTACCTGAGAGAGAGAGAGAGAGAGAGCATAGAAAGAGGGTAAGAGTAGAAAGAGGTAAAAAGGGGGAGAGAGGGAGAGAGGGAGAGAGGGAGAGAAAGAGAGAAAGAGAGAAAGAGAGAAAGAGAGAGAGAGAGAGAGAGAGAGAGAAGAGAGAGAGAGAGAGAGAGAGAGAGAGAGAGAGAGAGAGAGAGAGAGCGCGCGTGTGCAGGCGACACGTGGAGGGTGTCTTTTATATGGCCCGGGGCAGGGCCACGCCCCCCGTGGCAGATAAGCAGTGACATCACAGGTAGGCAGGCTGAAGCAGAATCCTAACAAAAAGCAAGCAAGCAAGCAGCATGTGGGTCTGGAAAGATGGCTCATGGCTTTTGTTTGTTTGCTTGTTTGTTTTAAGATTTATTTATTTATCTATTTTATAATTTACTTAACTTTATTCTAAGAACATTGGTCTGAAGGTGTCAGAACTCCTGGAACTGGAATTACAAACACTGTAAGCTGCCCTGTGGGGGCTGGGAACTGAACCCGGGTCCTTTGGAAAAGCAGACAGTGCTCTCAACCGCTGAGCCATCTTACTAGGTGACCAAGCTTTTATTTATTTATTTTTACTCATCTGTAATTCTATCTCCAGGAGACCTGTCGCCCTCTTCTGGACTCCAGGGACACCCACACACATGTGGCAGACACACACACACACAAATAAAATAAATCTTTAAGAAAATAAAATAGGGGGTGGGGCTGGAGAGATGGCTCAGAGGTTAAGAGCACTGTACTCTTCCAGAGGTCCTGAGTTCAATTCCCAGCAACCACATGGCGGTGCACAGCCATCTATAATGTGATATGAAGCCCTCTTCTGGCCTGCAGGTGTATATGTAAGCAGAGCATTGTATACATAATAATAAATAAATAAGTCTTTTTTTCTTTCTTTCTTTCTTTTTTTGGTTTTTTGAGACAGGGTTTCTCTGTGTAGCCTTGGCTGTCCTGGACTCACTTTGTAGACCAGGCCTGCCTCTGCCTCCAAGTGCTGGGATTAAAGGCATGCACCACCACGCCTGGCCATAAATAAATAAATCTTAAGAAAAGAGAGAGAAGTTAAGAGCACTGTCTGCTCTTCCAGAGGGCCTTAGTTCAGTTCCCAGCAACTACAGTGATCTGATGCCCTCTTCTGGCCTGCAAATGTACATGCAGGTAGAGCACTGTATACATAACAATAAATAAATTTTAAAAAGAAAGAAAGAAAAGGAAGTAGCAGGTGTATGCTTGCAGTACTGTTTACTGATACTGGAGAATGGCGAGATTGAAACCAGCCTGAGCTATACAGCAAGATTGTCTCACAACCCCTCCACCTTAAAAGAAAGAAAGAAAGAAAAAAAACCCAAAAAACCTCAAAGCAAAGAAAATCTGGTTGTGGTGGCTCCAGTCTAGAATCCTAGCACTTGGGAGGCTGAGATAGAAGTGTTTTGAGGGCACTGGAGAGATGGCTCAGAGGTTAAAGCACCGCCTGCCTGCTCTTCCAAAGGTCCTGAGTTCAATTACCACCAACCACATGGCGGCTCACGGCCATCTATGTGATTTGATGGCCCCTTCTGTCCTGCAGGTGTACATTGAGGCCTGTATAAATAATAATAAATATTTATAAAATAAATTAAAAATAAATAAAAATTTATTACTGTATAAATAATAATAAATAAACAAATCTTCAAAAAAAAAAGTGTTTCGAGTTCGAGGCTAGTCTGGGATAAAATATGAGAGCCTATCTCAGAAACCCAAAACCAAACAAAGCAAGCAAACATAAAGGCGGTGAGGCTCAGTGCTTGCCTAGTACGTCCGACCCTCTGTTCTCCACACCAGATTGCAAAATAATAGATAACCAAACAAAGAAAATTTATTTGGACTTAAAAAAGGAGAAAAACCCAAGTGTGCAGTTAGGTCTTTTCCCCGCTCCACACCATAGGGACTGAAACTCGCAGAGGGCGGAGCAGAACCTACTGGCAGCGTTTGAGACTTTTGGAGGGACGGTGTTGAATGAATGGCTTAATTTAGCCGACTGCTTGCTCTCGTGGGGCGGGCAGAGGCAAGGGCTCCGCCCCGGAAGGCGGGGGCGGGGGCGGGGCCCCAGGCCCGAGTCTTGGCCCGCGGGTGGTGAGAGCAGACCGCTGTTGCCTCGGGACCGGCAGTCATGTCTCCGCCTTGGCCGCGGCCTCTGCCGCAGATCCTCGTGTTGGGATTCGGGTTGGTGCTGATGCGTGCCGCGGCTGGGGAACAAGCACCAGGTACACGTGGCTCAGGGGACGGTGAACCTTGAACTTGGGGGTGGCCAGAAACGGAGTTTGGGGGTCTGGAGAACTGAGTGAAACCGGGGAAACCGGTAGACGTGAGGATCTGTGATCCGTGGTCTGCAGGAGGTGTGTTCCAAGTGGGGGAGGTCTCACCCCAAGCTTTATCCAGGTCCAAGCCTCAGTTTCGCTACCTGTCCAACTGAGGTGTGGGGTCTTCTGTGTCACAAGTGAGAGCCAGAGTAGAGAGAGAAAATAAACTCCAGGGCTGGAGGTTTGTTTTGGGAAGGGAGCACACGCTCACCCTGGTCTGTAACGGGGTCTGCCCAGTGCGGGTATCTAAGAATCGCGAAGGGGCACTGGGGACTTTGCCCTCTATACCATGTGGGGGTGCCCCTTCCATCCGGTGACTTCAATGCCCAGTTATGCGGGGGGGAGGGACTGGGGTCGGGCCCGGTGCCCAGGAGTGAGTCACACTCTGTCGCGGGGGGTGGGAGGAACCTGTCCCCCCCCTCCCAAGTCCCGCGCTACCCGGCCCCCTCCCGCACTGCCGTGTCTGGGTCAGGCGGTGCGGTCACCTGTGAGGAATGCGGGGGTGAGGGGGGCGATGGTGACTCACGTTATTTGAGCCGACTGACCCTGACCTCAGCCCCCAGAATAGCCGCGCCCAGCCGCCAGCTTCTGACCTGCAGCCCCCTCCCCAGGCACCGCCCCATGCTCTAGCGGCAGCTCCTGGAGCGCGGATCTCGACAAGTGCATGGACTGCGCTTCGTGTCCAGCGCGACCGCACAGCGACTTCTGCCTGGGCTGTGAGTGGGGGCGGAGCCGGTGGCTAGTGGATTCTAGACCTGGGGCGGGGAGGAGGGTCGTGGACTTATAAGGATATAGGGAATCAGGGAAGGATTGACTGAGGAAGGGGCGTCTATCAGGGTGGGGGATACAGCTTGAGATCCCCCTTGAGGGCGGATTGGCGTCCCAAGGGCGAGATCTGATTTGAGCCTTGGCCACTAGGTGCTGCAGCACCTCCTGCCCCCTTCAGACTGCTCTGGCCCATTCTGGGAGGCGCTCTTAGTCTGGCCCTGGTTTTGGCGCTTTCTGCTTTCCTGGTCTGGAGACGGTGCCGCAGGAGAGAAAAGTTTACCAGTAAGTGAACTCCCGACCCTCACTCCTCCCACCTCCCTCATCACACCCCTAATTGTCCCCTAATCATGACAACCCCACTTCTTATCTTCCAGCCCCTATAGAGGAGACAGGTGGAGAGGGCTGCCCAGGTGTGGCGCTGATCCAGTGAGGAGCACCCGCGCTGGTGCCCACTCATCGTCCATGTCCATTCATTCCTTCTGGTGCCAGCCTGGCCTTCTAGACACCGCGCGAGCCAGACTCTTCCAACCACAAGGGGGTGGGGTGAGGTGGTGATTCACCTCCAAGGACTGGGCTTAGGGTTCAGCAGAGTCTTCCAGGGTGTCTGATTGCCCTGTCTCTGGTTCCGGGACAGAGAGCCTCAAACTAGGTTACAAGAGAGGGATGCCCAAGGATCTGCAGCATTTGCACAAGAGAGTCTCTTTCTCCCCCAAGTCCTGGAAGCCCGGCTGTCTTGAGGGGCAGACACAATGCTAGGTCCCACCCACTCAGAGGGACTGAGATTCAACAACGCTGGTTCAGCCCTGGGAGTGGGTCAGACTTAGGGACCTGTTTTTAACACTAAGGGGGCTGGCCCTCTGGGAGGGCTGGCCCTAATCACACACACACACACACACCCATCCCCCAAGGCTGGGGGTGATATTTATTTTGGGGATAAAGTTTGGAGGGGAGGGAGACTTATTAATAAAAGAATCTTTAACTTTAAATGGTTTGGAGTATGGCCTGATCTTGACTCTCCAGAACTGGAGGAAGGGAGGGAGGGAGTCAGTCAGTCAGTCGGCCACTGCGGGGGCGGGGGTGAGGCTCTGACTCACACATTCTCAATGCCTGGAGCCCAGTCTGCCAGGACCTGGCTTGTCCTCACCGTTTTCCGGGGAAGATTTTTGAGGAGAAAACCCCAGCATCCAGCACTCCACCCTTCCCAAAGGCTGCAGAGAAACCTTCAACTGCTCACAAATCTTTATTCACCAATGGGGCGATACCTCCCTTCCCCCCACCCCCCCACCCCCGTTACTGCCCCTCCCAATGAGGGTTCCACTGAGCTCAGTGTCATGGCAGGGGAAGGTCCTGGTGCCCAGGCACCTGGTTTGGAGAAGGACTTCATCCTTCTCTTGGGGTTGCTGGTTTTTGTTGTCTGGAACAAGGCGGGGAGGAGGGACCACTGGCCATCAGCACTCAGAGCTCCATGATGTCCCCGGATGGGGATGCTGGATAGTAGGGACTTGGGGTATCCCCCAGCCTCAGCAGCCTGAGGGCCTCAGGGATCAGGCTACCAGGATAGCGCCAGAGAAGCAGCTCTGGGCAAGGGCTCCTGAAAGAAGAAGAAAGGCAGTGAAAGTGTAGAGCAGAAGGCTGCTGTGGCCGAGCCACCTCCTACCAGGTCCAGGCCCCCTGGAGCCAAAGATGGAAACCAGCACAGAAGTTGGCTAGAAGCTAAAAATAGCTTGATGAGGAGATGACGGGGAGGGGCTCTGAGGACCAAATGTGTTCCTCTAGAAAGCCCTGTAAGGGGCGGTGCCTACCTGAGTGGTGGCAGGGCGTGGGGAAAAGTCACGGGGGGACTGCAGTAGGGGTGGTCATTATGTAGGCTGAGTCGGGAGAAGTGGGTGGCCATGTTCTCCTCAGACAGGAACTGCTTGTGCAAGGGTTCCCTGCAGGGAAAGACCAGAGGGGGGAATAGAGGCAGGGGTGTTCAAAGTGGAGGCAAACCGATGAGGGCCGAAGGTAATATCTTGGGAGTCCCATCTGCCCCCAAACTTAGTAGCTCCTCCAGGGGTCTCCATACTCATGGGCACAAGCTCCTCAGAGAGGGGAGCTGGGAAACACAACCAGGTTGTTTGTAGCCCACCCTTGTTGCCTCTTCCCAAAGATCTGCTCACCTGAGCCTGCAGGGTAAGCCCGTATTCCAGAATCAGTCCTGTCTTGTGTGGCCTAAGCTAGCTTCTTCTCCCAGGCCATCCACCAGGCTACCTCGCTGATTCTGACCTTGGCTTCTCAGCTTCAACCCAAGCTCACGCACCACGGTTTCCTACAGCGCCTTTCCTCACTTCCCAGGTTCACCCTGCTGAACGGCCCTCAGTCCGCCAGCCAAAGCTCCTGCCCTCCCTTAGTCCGGCCCATCGCTTACGCACCTGGCGTCCAGGCCGCGAGTCACCCCAGTGGTGGCCCGTGGGTCCCGACTTGGGGGGCCTCGCTCCAGGGGCTGTTGCAGGATCATTATGGTTCGGGGTCCTGCAGATAGAGGGGTGGGATCCAGGCGGCAGAGGCGGAGCCTTCGAGGGCGTGGCACAGCGCGAGGGGCGGGGCCTCAGGCGTGCGCACTGGAGACGTTCTACGCAGGCGCGGAAGACGAGCGGCGCGAGGTTAGAAGGCGGGACAGGTCGGCGGGGGTGGGGGAGGGGGTCCGGTGTAGCTGGACAGCTCGGGGGCCCTGCTTAGTATAAGGGTGCTTCGCGGAGCCCTCCTAGGTTTCTGTGGTTCGAGACTGCACGAACCTGCCGCCTTAGTTGTTGAGCGGCAGATAGTGCCGGGTCCTTGGGCGCAACGGGAAGAGCCACTCTCAGGCACGTCGGGAGTCGAGAGGTTGTGTCACGCGTAGAGCCCTCTGGGACTTGTAGTTCTGAAGATGGAGCACGCCGCACCGCTAGCGGTTCCTCTGGGTCAGGTGAGTGTGCACACAGTGCCTTCTGGGCTTTGTAGTCTTGCTCTGACCGGCTGGCTAAGGAGTGTTCCAGTATACCCGGTGTTCCTAGGTGGTTTGTGGGATTCAGACTCTGACCCCCCCCACACACACACAAAGTGACCCCGAACTTTGGGATCTAATCGTGACAGAAGGATTAGCAGTACATTTTACTCTGTAGGATAATAAAGCCACTTAAACATTTTTTGGCACCCGTTGGATGTGGTACCACACTTAAATTCTAGCATTGAGGAGAAAGAGGCAGGCATGTGTCTGTGAGTTAGAAACTAGCCTGCTAAATAAAGAATTCCAGGTCAGCCAGGGACACATAGTCAGACCCTGACTCAAAATGTTAATGGTAATTGTACACAAGCTCTGCCCCCCCCCCCCAGCCCAAGTCTTGGGTGTAGTAAGAACGTGCTTTATCACTTAGTTCCACCCCAGCCCCAGAACTGCTTATTGTTTGTGAGACAGTCTAATATATCTTGCGTTCTCTTTGAACTTTGTTATACAATGGAGAATGACCTGGCACTTCCGTTCCTCCTCGACTTTACCACCCTTTTGAGTGTTACAGGCTATTGGGTGTGCCCCAATGCCCAATATGTACAGTGTTGGTGCTCAAACACAGGGCTTTGGGTAAGAATAAGTTTTAGGGGTTGGAGAGAGAGCAGAGGACCTGAGTTTCGTTCCCAGCACTCAAGTTCCATTGCCTGTTAACTCCAGCTCCTGAGGATCTTAAACTTCTGGTCTCTGTGGACACCTGTCCTCAGCCACTTGCACAGACTCCCCTCACACACATACACACATAATTAAAAGCAATAAAAATAAATTAACGAAAAAAGAGCAAGGGGGCTGGAGAGATGGCTCAGCAGTTAAGGTCACTGGCTGCTCTTCCAGAGGTCATGAGTTCAATCCCCAGCAACCACATGGCGGCTCACAACCATCTGTAATGGGATCTGATGCCCTCTTCTGGTGTGTGTGAAGACAGAAAACTCATATACATTAAATAAATAATTAAAAAAAAAAAGAGCATGGTCTACAAATCAGCCCTAAGACCCATTTTAATATATATATATATATATATATATATATATATATATATATATATATATATATATATATATTAACATATATATATATTTGATTTATTTATTATTTTATTTTTATGTATGTGAGTGCTCTCTGCATGTATACCTGAATACCAGAAGAGGGCATCAGATCCCATTATAGATGGTTGTGAGCCACCATGTGGTGGTTAGGAATTTTGAATTCAGAGCCTCTGGAGGAGCAGACAGTGAGTGCTCTTAACCACTGAGCTATCTTTCCAGCCTAATATATATTTTATATAGAAACAAGGACTCACAATGTACATCAGGCTGGCCCATAAGTCACAGAGATCCTCCTGCCTTTGTCTCTCAGATGTTGGGATGAATTAAAGGCGTGCCACCACACTCGGCCCATTTATTTTCTTGTAAGATGTATTCATTGCTTTGTGTATATAAGTGTTTTGCCTACATGTTATATGTGTGCTGTGTGTGTTTATGGTACCGTCAGAGCCAGAAGAGCCGTCAAGGGGCTGGAGAGATGGCTCACTGGTTACTCTTTGCTGCTTTTTATTTTTTTGTTTTTGTTTTTCAAGACAAGGTTTCTGGCTGTCCTGGAACTCACTCTGTAGACCAGGGTGGCCTTGAACTCACAGAAATCCACCTGCCTCTGCCTCCCAGAGTGCTGGGATTACAGTCATGCTCCATTGTGTCTGGCGATTTGCTACCCTTAAGAGGAACCAAGTTCACTTCCCAATATCCATATGGGGTGGGCTCACAGCTGGCTGCAGTCCAGTTCCAGGAGACCCACACCCTCTTCCAGTATTCATGGGCACAAACGTACAGATCTTTAGGGGGGGAAATGGCCTGATGCCTTAATGCCTTTAATCCTAGGACTTGCAAGGCAGAAGCAGGCAGATCTCTAGGAGGCCAACCTGTTCTACAGAGAGTTCTAAGCCAGAGAGGGCTTTGTTGTTGTTGTTGTTGTTGTTGTTGTTTTTCCAGACAGGGTTCCTCTGTGTAGCCTTGGCTGTCCTGGAACTCGCTTTGTAGACCAGGCTGGCCTCAAACACAGAGATCCGCCTGCCTCTGCCTCCCGAGTGCTAGGATTAAAGGCGTGCGCCACCACACCCGGCCAGAGAGGGCTTCTTATGAGACCATTTCCAGGAGAGGGGCTGGGCATCGGGTCCCCTGGAATTGGAGTTACAGGTGGCTTTGGGATCTGCCACACGGGCGCTGAGGGTCCTCTGCAGGAGAGTGCAGCTTCACCTGCTGTCCATCTGTCCAGACCTCCTCCTCCTGTCTGTCTCTCCCCCACCCCCCAGCTAAGACATCTGACCAGAACTTTCCCCCCAATATGATTTAAAGATTGATTTATTATTGAGAGCCACTTATTTTTTTCAGGGCCAAAGATAGTTCAAACTGGCCTGGGGTTTGTTATGTGGTGGAGGGTGTCCTCCTGCACCTTCCCAGGTGCGGGAATCCCAGGCTACAGGTGTGTGCCCGCTTTCTGTGACGGTGTGCAATGCTGGGGATTGACCCTAAGGCTTGGTGCATGCTAATCAAACACTCGACCAATCCAGCTACATCCTCGGGTGTGTGTGTGTATGTGTGTGTGTGTGTGTGTGTGAGAGAGAGGGGGGGGCGACAGACAGACAGACTATCTCATGTAGCCCAGGCTACCCTCGAATTCACTCTATAGCTGAGGATAACCTTGAATTACCACTGGTCCTCCTGCCCCCAACTATCAAATGATGAGATCACATTGTACACTACACTACCGCACCCAGCTACAGCACTCTTTTTTGTTTGTTTGTTTTGTTTTTTGAGATAAGGTCTCTCTGTGTAGCCTTGGCTGTCCTGGAGTCACTTTATAGACCAGGCTGGCCTCGAACTCACAGCAATCCACCTGCCTCTGCCTCCCAAGTGCTGGGATTCCAGGCATGCGCCACCATGCCCGGCTAGCTACAGCACTCTTAATATTTATTAGTTCATATATCCATGGTAGAAGTGCCTGTGAGTGCATCTGTCTGTTAACCTGATAGGAGAGGCTTGGTTCCCCAGTGCTGCTTCCTGGAGCCACTCCTGTATGGGGCGACCTGTGGCTGTAGCTGAGAAGTCTGAGCAGGAGAGGCAGGCAGAAGCCTGTAGGAAGAGGCCTCAGACTCTTTGTCCGCCCCCTCCCACAGGCTGAGGTCTTTCAGGCCCTGCAGCGGCTGCACATGACCATCTTCTCCCAGAGCGTGTCTCCCTGTGGGAAGTTTCTGGCAGCTGGCAACAATTACGGGCAGATCGCCATCTTCAGGTACCCTCTGCACTGATATTCTTCCCACACATGAGCGCTAGCACTTGTGCCGACTGCGGTCAGTGCCCCTGCTTCTGACTCTCAGTGCCTCCCCACCTCTCTTCCAGTCTGTCCGCTGCCTTGAGTTCAGAGGCCAAAGAAGAGAGCAAAAAACCCGTGGTGACCTTCCATGGTGGGTGTAACTGTTAAGTCTGGTTCAGGAGACCTCATCGGGATAGAGAAGGGACCACGGGGGCTTCATTAGAGTTCTCTCTGCCTTTTTAGCCCATGACGGGCCCGTGTACAGCATGGTCTCCACAGATCGCCATCTCCTCAGTGCCGGGGATGGGGAAGTGAAGGGCTGGCTCTGGGCAGAAATCCTCAAGAAGGTAAGGAGTGTGGGGCCCGGGGAGGAGCTGGGCACCCCCACCCGGAGAGGTGTGGGGATCGCTCAGGGTTTCCGCCCGTGTTTCTTTATGAAGGGCTCTAAGGAACTGTGGCGTCGTCAGCCTCCATACAGGTGAGCAGGACCACGCTGTGGGAGGTCATGTGAGGTCACAGCCTCCATACAAGCGAGCCAGGACCACGCTGTGGGAGGGCATGCGAGGTCACAGCCACCACCTCTGTGACTCTGACCCTTCGCATCCTCCGCCTAGGACCAGCCTGGAAATACCTGAAATCAATGCCTTGCTGCTTGTCCCCAAGGTCTGAGTTCTTCGTGATTATTCTAGGCTAAACATTGATCCTTCCCCTACCCTGACTGGCACTGACGCTGAACTCTGTCCTGCCGCCCTCCATAGGAGAACTCACTAGTCCTGGCTGGGGGAGACTGTCAGCTGCACACGATGGACCTGGAGACTGGCACCTTCACAGTGAGTAGGGGTCTGGAGACAGGGCAAGTCTGGGCCAAGGGTAGTGCTTGCTGGATCTCCTCCTGAGCATTGTCTTTCCTGCAGCGGGCCCTCCGGGGCCACACAGACTACATCCATTGCCTGGCACTGAGGGACCGCAGCCCTGAGGTGCTGTCTGGTGGAGAGGATGGAGCAGTGCGGCTTTGGGGTAAAGCAAAGTCCCAGCACTTGGGGACTCTGTGAGTTCAAGGCTAGCCTAGTCTACAGAGGGAGTTTCTGGACAGCCAGGGTTACACAAAGAAACCCTGTCTTGGAAAAAAACAAAGAAAACCAGGGGCTCAGAAGTTAAGAACACTGTCTGTTCTTCCAAAGGTCCTGAGTTCAATTCCCAGCAACCACATGGTGCCTCACAACCATCTGTAATGTGATCTCATGACTGTTTCTGGCATGGAGGTGTACATGCAGGCAGAACACTGCATACACAATAAATGAATCATTAAAAAGAAAAAACAGGAACAAAACTAAACAAAACCTGAGAAGGTGGGGCTCAGGAGATCCCTGAGAGTCTTATCTCCCCACAGATCTCCGTGTAGCCAAAGAGGTCCAGACCATTGAAGTGTATAAGCATGAGGTGAGGAGAGCCCTACGTTCTTGTGCCCTTACCTGTCCATCCTCAGATTCCTCACACCTTCTCTCCTTCCCAGGAGTGCTCCAGGCCGCACAACGGGCGCTGGATTGGCTGTTTGGCTACTGACTCAGATTGGATGGTGAGCTGGGCAGGGTGTGGGATGCAGTGCTCACTGGAGTCCACAGCTCACAGTGACCGGGGCCTGCCTCCTTTCTGCCCAGGTCTGTGGAGGGGGCCCAGCCCTCACCCTGTGGCACCTCAGGTCTTCCACACCTACCACTGTCTTTCCCATTCGGGCACCACAGAAGCATGTCACCTTCTACCAGGACCTGGTGAGGCCCTCTGTCTTGGTTCTGTCCCCTTGTCCAGTGCCCCTGTCTAGACCTGACCCCTGTACCCACTCCTTGTCCTCCACAGATCCTGTCTGCTGGCCAGGGCTGCTGTGTCAACCACTGGCAACTGAGCGGGGAGCTTAAGGCCCAGGTGCCTGGCTCCTCCTCAGGGCTGCTCAGCCTAAGTCTCAACCAGCAGCCAGCAGCCCCAGAGTGCAAGGTGCGTCTTGGAAGTGATTTGGGATCTCCTGGGGCCATGGGATGGGTGGGTCAGCCATGCATGTCTTCTTGGCCTCCAGGTCCTGACCGCATCGGGCAACAGCTGCCGAGTGGATGTCTTCACTAACCTAGGCTACCGAGCCTTCTCCATGTCTTTCTGACGTCATGATCCTCCACTTCAGGAGCCAGAGTGATGTTTGCGTTTTGGGACGGAGGGTCTTATACTTTAAGCCCAGGCTCGCCTGGAACTCACTCTGCCTCAGCTTGGTCTCAAACTCCAAAGATTTGAGATTTATACCTGTAAACTATTACACTCAGCTTTTTTTTTCCTGTTGAAATAAAGTTTTAGGCTTTTCATGTTTGCACTTTCTACCCCAAAATCGCGAGTGAGTAAGTATAGTGTTTTATATATTGCTCTGACTTATCCTTACACATAAATACCCATCCCCACTGCTCTCCCAAAATAGGGCAGGGCCTGGTGCTTAGAAAACATAGACCTATACAGATTTGAAAAAATAAACAGTTCTGCCCCGCCACCCACCGGGGGCTCCTGCCCCAAAGCTGGCCCCTGCTCCCAAATTGCCTCTGCCCACCTCTTGGGCACAGAAGACAATGGCTTCCCTTGGAAGTCATTCAGGCCCTGTGGTTCCATCCACTGTTAGGAAAGCAGCTCCAGAGTGAGAAAAGATAGCCTTGCTGTCCAGCCCTCAGGTCCTTCGGAAAAGGTTGCTTAGAAAGCCTCCATTTTGCCCGGATCCCAGGCGCAGTGAAAAGCGGGTCTTCGCCCGTCGTGGGGCCGCTGCAGCCTCACTGAGCTCCTTCTGGCGCTGGGACCGCACCTGCTGTCCAATCACCACCTGCATATCGTCCTGCGGGAGGCGGAGCGGGGGTGTGGATATCAGGGTGGGGTCAGGTCAGGATGCCTGTCCACCAGTCCTGCACAGGAAGGCCTTACCCTACCCCCTCACCTGCCAAGCCTCGAGCTCCTGCGTCAGCGCCACCTTCTGGCGGATGGCGCGCAGCAGCTCCCGGGACAGAGAATCCCGCTCTTGGGAGACACGGCTGAGCTCCAGCGACAGCTTCAAGGCTCTACAAATGAAAGGGGTGGAGAATTTGGTGGGGGAGGGGGCAAGGGAGGCACTGGGGCCTCTTGGACTCTGATAAAAGCGGGCGGGGCGGGGGGGGGGCTATTAACACCGAGATTAAGGAAGGCTGAAGTTCCTGATTTCAACATGAAGGTTTTGTCAAGGTGATGGAGATCGGGGTCCCAGAAGGACCAGAGTCCAAACCCCTCTGCGGCAGTGTGTGACAATGCCAGGCTCACTTGTTCACTGCTTCGTCCCGGTCAGAGAGCGCACAGCTCAGGGCTTCCTCAGGATTGTCCTGCTCCCTCAGCTCCTTCTGTCGCTGCAGCTCATCCCTCAAGGACTGTATCTCTGTACGGTGCAGCGCCATCTAGAGGCCGGGGAAGAAAGTAGGACTAACTAGCACAAGAGCCCTGCAGGACAACCTGCACTCCCCAAACCCGCGCCTGCTCCATAAACCCTGCAGGCGACGCAGCCAGTATTCGGACTCAGAAGTCAGTTAGAATGGTGGGGGTGGATTAGAGCTAGTAATGGAGAGGTGGGGTAAGCCATCAACAGGAAGGATACAGGGAGAAGTTTCAGGAGGGCAATAGAGCCCCAGAAGGCTTTCTGGAGGTACAGGCCACCCCAGGAAGCAAGACTACACGCTCATGGAGGAGGCGCTTGACAGTGGAGATGGAAAAGGATTGGGCATCTGCCGGCTTTGTGTGCAGCACCGTGCCCTCTCCCACCTCATCCTGCAGCCTGGCCACTTCTGCCTCCTTCTCCTCCAGTATCTCCCCTGGGCTCAGAGATGCTCGCTTCTTGGGCGGCTCCAAGTTCTCTTCCTGGATTGAAGTCTGGGGACTGGATTCGTCTTCAGTCTCCGGGGACATGATGGTCTGTAGGTCAAAGGAACTGGTCAGTGCTGCGTGGACCCTTTGGGAAAATGCCGGAGGGGCGGAGCTTACATCCCTCATTAGTTATTCCAATTTGGGGCTGGTAGGCCACAAGCTCACCTGGGCGCCGTTGAAGTGCTGATCTTGGGCCTGGTCGCTGTCAAGGCTGTGGGCAAGCTCGGTCTGCAGGGAGGCACCGGACACTTCGGCGTCCTGGAGTCGCGACTCCTCCTCCAGTTCCGAGACCCGCCGCTGCAGCCTCCGCAGCGTGCTCAGTGCCTCTCCAGCTTCGAAGCGAGCGCGTTCCAGCTGCAGGTCATACAGATCATTCCAGCAGTCAGCAGGAAGCCTGCGTTACTGCGGTGGGCCCACAGGGGGCGCCCGAGGGCAAGGCAAGGGTCCGTACCCTAGTGGACTAGACCTGCTGCTCCACCTCCCTTCTGCAGGCACCAATTTCCTCTCCTATAAAGCAGGGCGTGCCTGGCATCGTCCTCCGCCCCAAGCCTGACCCCATCAGGTCATCTCACCGAGTGGGT
This sequence comes from Acomys minous, assembly GCF_964271855.1. Taxonomy (NCBI): domain Eukaryota; kingdom Metazoa; phylum Chordata; class Mammalia; order Rodentia; family Muridae; genus Acomys; species Acomys minous. Next base: position 41,684,395 of record NC_140498.1, read on the forward strand.
GCCCTCCCCTACACAAGCTTCCTTCTAATTCACTAATTGCTTTGATCTAGCATTTATTGATCTCTCTGAGTCTCATACCCTCACCACAGTCCTTTGAGGTGTATAATACCACCCCATTTCACAAATGGGGAAACTGAGTCAGGGTGGGGCTAAGAAGCCACACCATCTGAACTCAGACTTTCTTCTCTTTTTCACCGTGTCCACAGCCCCAGACCATCCGGGTCAGGTATTTCTGGCCTCAGTTCTGGCCTCAGCCCTTTCTCTTCCCAGCCTTCCAGCTCTGATGCATTTTAAGAGTACACTTCTCTTGCTCAATACTCCTTCTTGGCTTCCACTTGGCCACACGGCCTCTTCCCCTTGGTGGTTTAACTGGCCACATCTCCCAGAAAGTCCGGAGGTCCTTGCCAAGGGGCCCAGCTGGCTCCCCCCATCCCTCCCCCCACCCCACCCCCACTTCCCCCCCTCCCCGCCAGCCCCTCTGCTCACCTCCAGCTTGTGCTCTTTTCTCTCTCTCCGAAGCAGCAGCAGCTCCTCATGTGTGGCCTGTAGCCTGCCTTGGCCTTTGTCCACTTCTTCACGAAGGCCTCGGATCTGGGCCTCTAGGTCGTGCCGGCGATCCTGAAGCATCTGGTTCTGGGGACATGTGTCATGGATGAGGCAGAGGCTGGGGTGTGGGGCTGCCTCGGCCAGCCTCAGGGAGGCCCGGCTGCTCCTCACTCACCTCTGCCTGCAGACTCTCCAGCCGGGCTCTCAGCTCCGCCCCTGCGAGGGCCTGAGTTTGACACTGTCCCCGAAGGGTATCAAGCTCTCGCTGCAGTTCCTGCTCCGTCCTGGAGGCCTGGGAAAGGGGAAGCTGCTAGTGGTGCCATCTGACGGTCTGGGGTTTTAACACCAACCCAGACTGTCCACTGACCTGCCCCCCACCCCAGGACCTGGGCGTCAGCCCCCCCCCTCGCCCCCCCCCACGTCTCCAGGAACCGGGGCCTTCCCACCTGGGCCAGCTGCTGGCTGAGCCTGAGGTTTTGCTCGCTGAGTTCACTCAGGGCCTTTGCTCGCTCTCGCCCGCTGTCCTGATGCTCCGACCGCTGTTCCCCGAGCTGTGCTCGCAGAGATTCCACGTCTCCCTCCAGCTCCACAGCTCTGGCCTCCCACTCGGCACCCCGGGCTGCCAGTCCGCGGCGGAGCTCATGGTTCTCCTGCTGCAGCCTCTGTGGGGAGGAGAAAGACAGGGAGGAGAAGCCGCCTGAGATTGGAGCAGTCTTAGAGACTGGGTGGAGGGGCACCCAGACGCATCTGTGAAAGAGTCAGCAAAGAGGGCAAGTCAGGAAGAAGCAGGAAGAGTGAGTGAAACAAAATCCAGAGAGAGCTAGAAAGAAGGTTCCAGGCCAAACAGGTGAGCTGACACCGGATAGGCTTGAGAGTCATAGCCCTGGTGCCCACTCACCTCCTGCGGCCGCCTGGGCTTCTGGACCCGAAGTCGTAAGCGCCGTTTTTGGCGCCTGAGTCGGGTAGAATTTAAGCCCCGGCCCATGGCCTTACACGCCGTCGCAGTCTCCTGGAACTTCTGTGCGCCAGCTTGGCCCAGCCCCTCTCCCCATCTCCCTCTAATTAAACCTGGGCTGTCCCGCCCAGAGCCCCACCCCTCCATCTGCCCTCCTCCAAACCTGTTGGACCAGGGAGAGGGGGGGTGGGGTGGGCACACACACTTGAGGCACTAAGGTACCCCGCATGGGAAGACAGACATGTCTGGAGTCCCACTGTCTCTGAGTCCCCAAAGCAGGAAGGGATGGGCCAGGTGACTTTGACCACAGTTGCTACCATCATTAGCAGGTGTTCCTGCCAGGTGCTTTGCTGGCTCTCTACCTGCGTTACTTCATTTTGTCCACTAGAGGGAGAACATCAACATCCTCAAATGAGGAACCCGGCAGAAACTAGAGGCACAAGGATGGCAATCTAGGTAGGCAAACTCTAACTCCATGTTGCTAGGGCAACGAAACCCAGGACAGGTTGGGGCCCAGTTGTCCTGGCTGGTGCTGAAGTATGCTGCTGCTGTGTGGTTTTGACAAGCCCTTTTAATATCTGCAGGTTCCTCTAACACCTCCAAGTTCTTTGTCCTTCAACACCCACAAAGAGACACCGTCCCTATTCAATATTTCCTGCCTCTGCCTCCCGAGTGCTGGGCTTAAAGGCCTGCGCTACCACACCCGGTTTAGGGTCTGGCTTTTAAGTAGGGAGACCTTCACTGCCAGAGGGTCACAAGCAAATGGGTGCGTGGCTGAATCAGGCAATTCCAGAGAGAGAGGGAGGGCTGTGGAGGAACTCAGGAATTGAGGAGGAGAAGCCAAGCTGGGGGCTCATGGAAGGAGGGCTTATGTTTGCGTTGGCCCCTGAAAAGCAAGGGAAGCCAACCAGAAAAAGGGCAGCAAGCAGAAGAGCAGGTGCAAAGCAGGAGCAAAGGCACACAGCTGTGCACACATCTGTAATCTCATTTGGGAGACTAAGATTGGAGGGCGATGAGTTTTAAGCCAGTCCTGGGCTGCATAGCAAACCTGACTCACAAGTGGGGCAGGCAGGCAAATGTACAGACCCTAAGGGAAGCAGGCCTAAGTCACTGGAGGAACTGAAAAAGACCCTGTCAGAAGACGGATGGTGAGCGGGGCAGTGGTGGCGCACGCCTTTAGTCCCAGCACTCGGGAGGCAGAGGCAGGCGGATCGTTGTGAGTTTGAGGCCAGCCTGGTCTACAAAGTGAGTCTAGGACAGCCAGGGTTTTTACATAGAGAAACCTTGTCTAAAAAAGAAGAAGAAGAAGAAGAAGAAGAAGAAGAAGAAGAAGAAGAAGGGGATAGTGTCACTGATACTAGAGGCCAGGAGTCCCCTGGAGTTTTAGGACATAGTGAGTGCTTTCAGTTTCATTCTAATTGTGATGGGAGCTGCTGGTACAGAAATAAAATGATCTGATTTCTGTTTGTTTGTTTTTCGAGACAGGGTTTTTCTGCGTAGCCTTGGCTGTCCTGGACTAACTTTATAGACCAGGCTAGCCTCGAACCCACAGCGATCCTCCTGCTTCTGCCTCCTGAGTGCTGGGATTAAAGGTGTGAGCCACCATGTCCCACTTGATTGCACTTTTGATGTTCCTTGGCTACCAGAGTCCAGGAACGCTGGGGTCAGTGTGGGGATGCTGCAGAGCCTGAGGCAGAGGCCCGGGCCTGCCATCAGTGCTGAAGTGCCAGAGACCCAAGGCTTACAGGTGGACGCAGAACACCATTTGTGTGCAAATGCTGATGGGTGGCCTGGTGGGGGAGGGGGCAGGGTAGTTGGCTATCAGCTGAGATCAGGGATCCAGGTCTACATGAGGGTGTGTACAAATAGAGATGGGGACCCAGGGTGAGAGTGAGGCTAACAGCAGACTGGGCAGAGGGAAGCCCTGATCCTACATCCCAGGATTGGACAAGAGCAAAAACAGAAGAAGATACATGGAGACCATTTAGCTGGGGACAGGCTGGGCGTGGCTCCCAAGGACTGGGCTTCCTGTTTATGGGATAGCCCTTAGATTTAGAGAGGGCCACCAGTGTGCCCAGGGCCACACAGCCAGACAGCAATCTGAACGCAGATCTTGTTTGTCCTTAAATTTTTTCATTTGTTGTTGAGTCAGAGTCTCACTACGTAGCCGTAGCTGGTCTAGAACTCATATAGATCAGCTTGGCTTCATATATCTGCTTGTCCCTGTCTCCTGGGGTGCTGTGATTAAAGGTGTGTGCTACCACTCCCAGTCTGAGATTATTCATTTATATATATTCTTAAAGATTTATTTATTTATTTATTATGTATACAGTGCTCTGTATGCATGTACAACTGTCCGCCAGAAGAGGGCATCAGATTCCAGTATAGATGGTTGGTGAGCTACCATGTGGTTATTGGGAATTGAACTCAGGACCTCTGGAAGAACATTCAGTGCTCTTAACCTCTGAGCCATCTTTCCAGCCCCAGATTATTCATTTATTATTTATTGCTGTGCTAGGGACTGAACCCAAGGCCTTCGATGTGTTACAAAAATGCCTTACTACTGAGCTACACCTCCAGGCTAGAGTTCTTGCTGGATTTCTTTCTTGCTTTTTTAGGGTCATAGATAGGTCAAGATAGACTCAAAGTCAATGTGTAGCCAAGGATAGCCTTGAATGCTTCTGAACTTCCTGCTTCTGCTTCCCGAGGGCTGGGTAACTGGCCCCACCACGCCAGCTTTATGTGGGGCCGGACACCAAACTCGAGGCTTTGTTTTTGTTTTGTTTTTTGTTTTTTGTTTTTCAAGACAGGGTTTTTCTATGTAGCCCTGGATGTCTTGGAACTCGCTCTGTAGTCCAGGCTGGCCTCGAACTCAGAAATCCACCTGCCTCTGCCTCCCAAGCACTGGCATTAAAGGAGAGCACCACCACCGCCAGCCTAGGGATTTGTAATTACTTGACACGAATTCTACTAACTGTACCTCAGTCCACTCTTCTTGTTTTATATTTTGTTTTTAAAATTAGTGTATACGTGTGTTTTCTTTCTTTTTCTTTTCTTTCTGTTTTTGACCTCATGGCTGACTATTTTTTCTAGGGACCAAGTCTTAATTTTTTGTTTTTGTTTTTCTTTCTTTTTTGTTTTTGTTTTGTTTTGTTTTGTTTTTTTGAGACAGTATTTCTCTATGTAACAGCTCTAGCTGTCCTGGAACTCCTCTGTAGACCATTTTTGGCCTCGAATTTACAGGGATCCGCCTGCCTCTTCCTCCCGAGTGCTGGGACTAAAGGCGTGTGCCACCACCGCCCGGCTTTGTTTTTGTTTTTAGAAAAAGGATTTCTCAGTGTAGCCCTGGATGACCTGGACTCGCCTCTGCTGGGATTACAGGCGTGCACTACCACTTCTGGCAGGACGAAGTCTTATGAATATAGCCTTTCTTAGCCTCCAGAGTGCTGGGACTACAGGCCTGCACTGTCCCTGGTTTGCCTGCCCAGATCTGTTTGATGGGCGTTACTCTGCCCACGTGTCCTCTCTCCTCTCCTTGGTTAGTTCTCATGCTTGGTTCATCCCAACCCGGCCCACCCTCCGTGTGCCAGCTCACTTCTTCGCGGTCCAAGTGCTGAGTGTTCAGCGTCTCCAGCTGCCTCCGAAGCTCCTCGTTGCGTTCCAGAAGCATCTTGCCAAGTTCGGCGGCCAGCAATAGGTCCTTCTCCTTCTGTTGTAGCTGCAGGGCCAGGTCCTCTGGTTCCTCTGGCCCTGGGCCCCCTCCCAGGAAGGAGTCTCGGCGCTCCAGCACAAAGGGGAAAAATCCTTCATCGCCACTAGGAGAAGTGCCCCCTGAGAGCAGCCCAGAAGGGAAGCTTGGCCCACCAGGGGAGTCCATGGGACCTGTGCATCTGGGAAGACAGGTTGTGGCTGAACATGCCGCCTATAGCACCCCGCAGCTCGCCCCCTAGCGGCAAACACCTAAGCCTCCTAATCTTGCAGCCTGGGCCTCCCTGGGCCAACAGGGGTTAATGATCCATGTTGGCCACTCTGCTCCGTTAATGACCTCAGGGTAGACTGGGGCTGGAAGCAGAATGAAACCAGCCGCTTTGCCTCCCACCTCCTATCTTCTGCCTTGGCCACACATTCTTTGCCTTTAGGAAACGTTGTCCCTGCACTCCGGTCCCACAAGCCACCCACTGACAGACCCTGCTCCCCTTCCCGGGCCCTCACCACCTCACCACTCAGCCTAGAATGCAGGTTCACGGAGACTCAGCCTTAGGGATGAAACCAGCTCCTTATCCTGAGCGAGCAGGGCTCTCACCAGCGGGAATAGCTGTGTCTTGACCCTTTAACCACAGGGACACAACACCTTCCCCTTTGAGAAACTCAGGTCTCTAGCCCTTTGCCGTCCCATATACCGACTCTACTTCCTCAGGACCCAGGCGTTTTTTAGACTTGTTTAGCCAGGTCAGCCTTCATGGCCACCGTGTCCCTCTCTCCTGGATTCCAAGAGTAGTCTCTGAGGTCTTCATTTCAGCTACGCCCTGGTACACCTGCCGCTACCCCTGCTTAGTAGCCCTCGTCCCCAGACCCCCAATTTCCCTGGGCCCTGGCGCTGACCCAGTGCAGGGCGAGGTAACAGGTTGTTCCAGCCAGCGCGCCACTGCTGTCACTTCGGGTTTCTGTTTACTTCCCGGGCCCGCCCCTGGGGATGGAAGCCCTGTGCTTTCCGAGGGCCGCTCAGGGAGAGGGGTTCAGGGGCTCAGGAGGAAAGGCCCGACACTCTGGATTCTCCATACCAACCCCCGGAGGGTCCCGCCCCTTACTCACCACCCCGGAGCCCACACACACCTGTTTCTGTGCTCTCCGCAGGTGCTAAGTACAGCTGGGCCGGAAAATCCCAGGTGTTAAAGATGTCCCAGTCCAGCTGTCCCAGGGCCAGATCCAGTGAGTCCCCCGACCCCTACTTTGGATATCCACCGCCTGGTCACTACTCTGTTTGCTGTTGGTGTCCTGGCTTCCCGGAGTTTCTTCTAGGGTCCCTGGAGGACGATCCTGATTTCCTGCATCCTACCTTGCCCACCGATCTTCCTCAACCATGCCCAAAGCCTGGATGTCCCGCCCTCGGCACCCCCTATGCTCTCACCTGTCGCCACCCGGCTCCCTACGAGGCTCCCCCGATCCCCGAAGTCCTCTTCCGGAGGTGGCGCCAGGTGCAGGCTTGCACAGGTGAGGGGGCGGTGCCGAGGGAGGGGCTGGGGCGTCCCCTGGTGGTGGAATGGCTAGGCACTGTCAAAGGAAAAGCCACCTCCACCTTAAAGGTCCATCTTGCTCCTAGTGGGAACATTAATTGAACACCTACTATGCACGGATCACAGGCTGAGCATAGAGGTCAGCTTCTTACTCTTCATGCTTGACCTTGGGATAGGAAATTATTAGTAAAGATGACACGGTAAGCCTTCCACTAAGAAAGCTTTTTTATAGGAACACGTTGTTTACCTTTGTGACATCCTAAGGAAGCAGCAGCTACTGACACTCCATTTTACAGAGGGGCAAGTTGAGGTTCAGGCTTTATTTGGGGGCACAAGTTGGCTACTGTCTTAGTTACTTTTCTATTGCTGTGACAAAGCATCATGACCGAGGCAATTTATAAAAGAAAGCATTTAATTTGGGAGGCTCATGAGTTAAAGTCTATGACCATCATGGCAAGGAACATAACAACAGGGAGAGATAGAGATAGATAGATAGATAGATAGATAGAGAGAGAGAGAGAGAGAGAGAGAGATCCCCAAAACTTACCCCTAATGGCACAGGTCTTCCAATAAAATTACACCCCCTACTGCCTTCCCAAACATCTCCACCAGCTGGGGACAAAGCATTCAAATGTATGAGCCTATGGGGGCCGTTCTCTTTCAAACCACCACAGTTACGAACAGTGAAAAGTGGGATCGTAGTTTCTTTGGGGGAGTGCATGTATCATAGGGTGGACTCAAACTCACAAAAGAGCAGAGATCCGCTGTCTTCAGATGCTCCTGGTTCTGCCCCTGGGTCCTAGGATGGCAGGCATGCACCTCCCCACACTCAGTTTATGCTGGGCTGGGGTTTGAACCCAGTGCCAGGTATGCCCTAGATAAGTACTCTACCAAGTGACTATATCCCCAGCTCTCGCATCTTATTCTTTAGTAACTCCATGCTGCATACAAGATACTGATGTGGGCTGGAGAGATGGCTCAGAGGTTAAGAGCACTGGCTGCTCTTCCATAGGTCCTGAGTTCAATTCCCAACAACCACATGATGACTCACAACCATCTACAATGAGATATGGTGCCCTCTTCTGGCATGTAGGTGTACATGCAGACACAACATTGTATACATAATAAATAAATCTTGAGAGAGAGAGAGAGAGAGAGAGAGAGAGAGAGAGAGAGAGAGAGAGAGAGAGAGACTGATGCCAGGGCACTAAGATGGCTTGCCTTGAAGCACACCCGAGTCTGTGTGGCTCCAAATGTGTGCTCTCAGCTCTCTCATTCTGCACAGTTCTGTCTCATGGTCCAGCAAGGCCAGCAGCTAGAGTATAGAGGGAAAGAATCCAAGGCAGGTGATGTAGGACCAGCTCACAGTAGGACCCTAGCCTTGGCCCTGCGGCTTGTCATAGTTGTCTTCAGACACCAGGGCCTCCTAAGACACAGGAATTCCAGAGCTCATAAAGAGGACAACCAGATCTCTGGGAAAGTGGTCTGATGGCAAATGTTTAACAACAGGGTTTCTGAGGAGAATAAAGACCATAACGTGCTACATGTACCTGTTTCTGTAGTTTGAACACTCCCTCTAGGGTGCCCTGAAGCTACTGCTAGGATAACAGCTGAGCATAGGAAGGAAGGAATATATGTGATCAGAGAGAGAGAGAGAGAGAGAGAGAGAGAGAGAGAGAGAGAGAGGCTGTGGAAGGGGAGGGGAGAGACATGTTGGAACTGAGGCCAGAGCCTCTACAATCTACCCAAGAGCTCTACCACGGAGACATGTCCTCATCACCAGCCTTTCCAGATGGCCATTGCTATCTGCCCTGTGTGTCTCTGGCTAGGGCTTAGGACTCCTGAGTCTTTGGATGTTGGAGGCTTTGGATCTTGAAAAATAAGAGCCGGGCGTGGTGGCGCACGCCTTTAATCCCAGCACTCGGGAGGCAGAGGCAGGTGGATCGCTGTGAGTTCGAGGCCAGCCTGGTCTACAAAGTGAGTCCAGGATGGCCAAGGCTACACAGAGAAACCCTGTCTCGAAAAACCAAAAAAAAAAAAAAAAAAAAAAAAAAAAGAAAGAAAAAGAAAAATAAGAGGTAGGCCAGGCGGTGGTGGTACATGCCTTTAATTCCAACACTTGGGAGGCAGAGGCAAGCAGATCTCTGACTTTAAGTCCAGCCTGGTCTACAGAGCAAGTTCCAGGAAAGCCAGGGCAACAAAGAGAAACCCTGTTTCGGAAAACCAAAAAATCCAAAACCAAAACCAAGGCTGGGTGGTGGTGGCGTGGGAGACAGAGGCAAACTGATCTCTATGAGTTTAAGGCCAGCCTGATCTTCAGAACGAGTTCCAGGACAGTCAAGGCTGTATAGAGAAACCCTATCTCAAACAAACAAAACAAAACAAACAAATGAGTTGAAAGCTGGGACTCATAACTTATAGGAATAGGGCCACAAGGACTACTTGAACAGGTAGTTCAAGAGCTGGGACCTAGGGGTGACACAAGGCTTCCTACCAGCACTGCAAACTGCCTGGCCTTCTTGCAAGGATGTCACTTGCCTCCCAAGCCAACTCAGAACCCATAAGAGTAAACTTCCAAAAGCTGAAGACCTTACTGAAGACTCTCCTAGGTACCACCTGACCCTTTTGGAGATCAAGCAAAGCATCCCCTCTGATGGTCGGTCACTCGGACCGCACCCAGCATGCCTCGCTCAGCCCACCGTGGCAGGGGCCCTCCAATTAGGCAGACTCTGAGGTCATCTGGACAGGCTGAGACTAGGGCCCTCTCGATGGGAGGCTCACAGCAATCCCAGGGTGTGGGAGGGGGGTAAACCTATAAACTGGAAACAAACCAATAAAACAACAGAGCAAAGGATCTTCTTCGTGGGTGCTGACATCACATGGCTCCAGTTCTGCTTCCAGTTTGGCTGTTGGCCAGAGGTGTGCGTCTGTGCCATTCAGCTGACTAACCCCTTCGGACCTCAGTTTCCTGATCTGTAAAAGGGGGCACCAGCAACTCCTGGCTTGCAGTAGTGTAAAGATTCAACGACAATAAAGAACTGACTACACTTGGTGACTCACCTGTGTGTTCCATTGTTTTCCACCCTCCACCCTTGGAACAAACCTATGAGGTCATCCAGTCACAGTGAGGAACCAAGATGTGAGAGGTAAAGTCAACTTTTCCATACATACGGACCATCACCCCAGATTGCCTAGCTCTGGGTCCCAAACACTCTTTGTTTGTTTTGATATTTTTTGGCTTCCTGTGTCATCCAGACTGGCCTGGAATCCTCAATTCTTGTGCCTTAGTCTCCAGAGCACCAGAGGCTTTAGACATTTTAATCTAGTCTCCAGGCTCTGTTCCTAGTTGTGGGTCACCCTACAATTGGAGATTTGCAGTTCTGTCCCCTTTTCCTTTTTTTTTTGTTTTTTTTGTTTTTTTTGTTTTGTTTTTGTTTTTGTTTTTGTTTTTCAAGACAGGGTTTCTCTGTGTAACAGCCCTGGCTGTCCTGGACTCACTTTGTAAACCAGATTGACCTCGAACTCCAAGATCTGCCTGCCTCTGCCTCCCAAGTGCTGGGATTAAAGGCGTATGTCACCATGCCCAGCTTTTTTTTTTTTGCATTATAATTTTTTTAGTAATTCATTCATATTACATCTCAATTGTTATCCCATCCCGAGTATCCTCCCATTCCTCCCTCCCTTCCACTTTCACCCTATTCCCTTTCCCTATGACTGTGACTGAAGGGGACCTCCTCCCCCACTATATGGTCCTAGGGTATCAAGTTTCTTCTTGGTAGTCTGCTATCCTTCCTCTGAGCGCCACCAGGCCTCCCCATCAAGGGGACATGGTCAAATATGGGGCACCAGAGTTTGTGTGAAAGTCAGTTCCCGTTCTCCACTTAACTGTGGAAGATGTCCTGTCCCTTGGCTAGATCTTGGTAGGGGTTTGATGCTAGATCTGGGTAGGGGTTTGATGCTCACTGCACCTATTGTCCTTGGTTGGTGACATAGATCAAGCAGAACCCCTGGCCCCAGATCTGCCCATCATAGTGTTCTTCTTGTTGGTTTCTAGAACTCTCTGGATCCTTCTATTTCCCCATCTCCTATATTTCTCTCACCTAGAGTCCCAATAGGATGTCCTCACTACTACCCCACTTTCCTGGTAAGTGAAGACTTTCATGGGACATGCCCCTTGGGCTAGTGTCCAGTTATAAGTGAGTATATTCCATGTGAGTCTCTGTGCTTCTGGGTTAACTCACTCATTATGATCATTTGTAGTTCAATCCATTTGTCCACAAATTTCAGAAATTCCTTGTTTTTAATAGCTGAGTAGTATTCCATAGTGTAAATGTACCACAGTTTCTTTATCCATTCTTCTACTGAGGGACACTTGGGCTGTTTCCATGTTCTGGTTATGAATAAGCATGCCCGGCTGTTTGTTTGTTTGTTTGTTTGTTTTTGAGACAGGTTTTCCCTGTTACACAGAGCCCTGGCTGTCCTGGACTCACTTTGTAGGCCAGGCTGGCCTTGAACTCACACCTGCCTCTGCCTCCCCAAGTGCTGGGATTAAAGGTGTACTCCATCAAGGCCAGCATTTCCCTTTTCCTACTCTTGTGGAGGAAGATGGGCAGTAGGGACAGTGTCCCCTGGGAGGCCCTGGAGAAGCTGGCCGTGAGGGGGTCATTCAACAGCCCTCTCCTGTTCTTCAGTGGGGCTCACAAGCAAGCCAGCTTCCGGGAGGCCCATGGGCAACGCCAACACCCACTCTCCCCTCCTCCTAGTGAACATGACCAGGAGCCCAGCAGATCTCCAGAGTCTTCCCTTCTCTTCCACTCAGGCAACTGGGAGTGGAGGGCTTGTTTCCAAACCACAGGGCCTCCCGGCCGCAATGACACGTATGAACAATGGGTGTATTGTGAGGAGGTTTTAACCTTTGTATGAACTGTTTCACACTGAATGCACTGTTAATTTATTTAAAAAAAAAATAAACTACTTAGGCCGGTGGTGGTGCATGCCTTTAATCCCAGCAATTGGCAGGCAGAGGCAGGTGGATCACTGTGAGTTTGAGGCCAGCCTGGTCTACAAAGTGAGTCCAGGACAGCCAAGGCTACACAGAGAAACCCTGTCTCAAAAAAACAAAAACAAAAACAAAACCAAAACAAATAAATAAATCAGGGTCTCACAAATAGTAGGCAAGAGCTCTTGACTACTGAGACAATATTGCCAGCACCCCTTTAAAAAAGTCTTTTGAGCCAGGTGTGGTGGCACACACCTTTAATCCCAGCAGTTGGGAAACAGAGGCAAATGGATCTCTGTGAGTCTAGGGCCAGCTTGGTCTATAAATCAAGTTCCAAGACAGTCTCTCTCTCTCTCTCTCTCTCTCTCTCTCTCTCTCTCCCCCCCCCACTCTCTCTCTCTCTCTCTCAGGTTTATTTATTATATGTATATGAGTGTTCTATGTATATGTACTCCTAAATGCCAGAAGAGGGCATCAGCTTCCAGTATAGATGGCTGTGAGCCACCATGTGGTTGCTGGGAATTGAACTCGGGACCTCTGGAAGAGCAGACAGTACTTTTAACCTCTGAGCCATCTCTCCAGCCCCAAGTTCCAACAGTTGGAACTTGAGTCCTGTGGTTTCCTGACTTGCGCCACAGAGCATCTTTTTTTTTTTTTTTTTTTTTTTTTTTTGGTGGGAGGGAGGGTTCAAGACATTCTCAGTGCAGCCCTGGCTGTCCTGGACTCGCTTTGTAGACCAGTCAGTCTGGCCTCAAACTCACAGGGCTCTGCCTGCCTCTGCCTCTGAAGTGCTGGGATTAAAGGCGTGCGCCACCATCGCCCAGCTTGAAACTTTGCTTTTTGCCTGCTTGCCCTTACTCTCACTGGCAGGTTCATCTACCCCGTTGCTGATGCGTTCCTCCACCAATATTAGAATCAACTTCTGGATTCAATGTAAACTAAAGATCAGCACCTCTGCAGGAATCCTCCAGGCCTTCAGCTCCCGATTGGGACTGCTGAGACAGCGAGCCTTCTGGACTGAACAACCAGGCCTCTCCAGTGTGAGCAGCCATTGTTGGACTACGCAGACCACATCCAGCTTACTTCTGCTTTGGATACCCAACACAGCCGCTGATCCAATTCATCTTCAGTTCTATTTTTTCCCCCGCCGAGACAGAGTTTCTCTGTGTAGCCTTGGCTGTCCTGGACTCTCTTTGTAGACCAGGCTGGCCTTGAACTCATAGCAATCCACCTGCCTCCGCCTCCAGAGTGCTGGGATCAAAGGCTTGCACCACCACCGTTCGGCTTCAGTTCTTTTTGACTTTGGATAATTTCATCTACGTTTCAAGTTGATAGTTCAAAGTGGGTAGGATCCACTGCTACAATTAACCTCTTATGCCTCGGTGGGCACAGGACCACCTATCCATCAAGAGAATAAAGATGCCAGCTCTGGAGCCCTTGGGATATCGCGTGCCTAGTGTCTGTCACCTGCTGTTAAAAGGGTGCTGTGCAGCAGCACTGCCAGCTCTGTGGGAAAGATGCCTGGAATCCCGGGGGGCCAGGCTTCAGAGCCTGTAATCCTGAGCCCTGCACCTAGGAGGTCCAGGTCCCCAATCCTGCCTGTTGCATTCAAAGCTGGGCCGCCTCTCTGAGGACAGTTGGAACTTGAGTCCTGTGGTTTCCTGACTTGCGCCACAGAGCTTCCTGAAGCAGGAGGAAGAGCACCCTGGCTGCGTTCCTAAACCTGCAAGCGAGAAGTCGCCCCAGGCATCTCCAGGAAAGCCTTAGCTCTTTCTGATCTCTCTGTTCCAGGTAATGACCACCAGAGCCTGAGAAAGCCAACATTGGGGATTTAGAGCGCCGCCCTTCGCCTGAGCCAGAGTCTTGCTGATAGCCAACCCCACTTCAGTAACAGTGGATCTCCATCTTCCTTTGGTGACCAGGACCCAGGAGAGTTCAGGCTGTCTCATTATATAGCTCTCTGAAGACAGGTGGCCTTACCTAAGCGCTCCCTGCTTCTTCATATATCACCAAGGCCTTTTGCTTTTTGACATGTTACACGTCTTTAACTATCTTACTTAAATATCCCCAAGCCAGGGAAAATATTTTGAAACAGGTACTCACTCTGTAGCCCAGGTTGGCCTTCACTCTTGATCCTTCTGCCTTAACCTCCCGAGCGCTAAGATCACAGGCTCACACTATCAAATTTATAGCGTTCCTTTGACTTTTTGGCTAACGCCAGAACAGAGGAAAGCCAAGGGAGACCAGCTGTGGTGGCTTTTGTTGTGGTCCCAGTGTTCTGAAGGCTAAGGCAAGGGGGTTGCTGGGAGTCTGAGACCAGCCTGGGCTATGTAGAGTGAGTTCCAAGCCAACCTGGGCTACATTACGAAACCTCGTCTCATCATTTAAAAAAAGCAAGAACTGGGGCTGTGGCTCTCAGTTCTTAGTGTTCTCGCCTAACATAGTCCAGGCTTTAACTTCAATCCCTAATACCATGGAAACGAGTTCCTGGAGGCACAGCCGCAATCCCAGCACTCGGAGAGGCGGAGGTAGGAGGCTCAGTAGTTCAAGGTCCTGCCTGGGCTAAATGAGATGCTAACTCAAAAGAAAACAAGAGAAGAAAGTCTCTGGAGGCACATTCAGATCCCTCTCATTTCCCCCTCAGGGGAAACATTCGTTTTCATTTCTGTTTCATGAGGACCTTTTCCAGTTCTGTTAGCCCATCAAAAAAATGTTCTTTGGGGGCTGGAGAGATGGCTCAGCGGTTAAGAGCACTGACTGCTCTTCCAAAGGTCATGAGTTCAATTCCCAGCAACCACATGGTGGCTCGCAGCCACCTATAATGTGATCTGGTGCGCATTGTATACATAATAAAAAAAAATGTTCTTTGTCCTTTGCAGATCCACTTTCCCACTTATAATGCTCTGAGAAAGCCGTGTGTGTGGTAGCGTATCCCGCAGCTCCTGGGAAGTTGACGTGGGAGCGTCAGAGCTCAAGAACAGCCTCAGCCCCAGGTGATGTGAGCTGCTGAACCTGAGAGCTGGGAACTGAAATCTCGGCCTCCGCCAGAGCGGCAAGTGCTCGTGACCACTGAGCCACACCCCTTTATCTTTTCTTTCATTTGTGGTTTTGTTTTTGGTAGGTACTTTGCTTGTTTGTTTTTTTGGTTTTTTTTTTTTTTTTTTTTTTTTTGTGGAGGGGCAGGGAGCGGTGGCACGTCTCACTGTTCGGGCTGGCCTCCAACTCACAGCGATCCACCTGCCTCTGCCTCCTGAGTGCTGAGATTAAAGGCATGCGCCACCACGCCTGGCCCATTCATGTTTCTTAAAATGTTTCTTTTTATCTTTTTTGCCCCTTTCTTTCTCTTTCTTTTTCTCATTTAGTAGAGCTGGGGACAGAACCCAGGCCTGGGCCACACTGGAAAGTGGTCTATCGCTGAACTACTACATTCCTGTCCCTAAAATGTCCCCAAGCTAGATCTAGAGAGACCCCTTTGGGTTTGTTTTGTGTCTTTCAGCAGCTGGGCAGAATTACACAGTGTTTAAGATTCTGTTTACTTACCCATTCTTCTACCACTGAACAGTTGGCTTTCTTTCTTTCTTTCTTTTTTGTTTTTCATTTTTTGGTTTTTTGAGACAGGGTTTCTCTGAGGAGCCTTGGCTGTCCTGGATTCGCTTTATAGACCAGACTGGCCTCGAACTCACAGTGATCCGCCTGCCTCTGCCTCCTGAGTGCTGGGATTAAAGGCATGCGCCACCACTGTTCAGCTCAGTTGGCTTTCTTTACACTTCCTTTTCTTTCTTTTTTGAAATAGGGTCTCACTAGCCTGGAAATCACTATGCAGGTGAGGGATCTGCCTCCTCTGCCTCCTGAGTGCTAGGTTCTTCATAATTTCACTAGTGTAAACATATCTAGGTCTAGAAATTATGGCTCAGTGGCGTGCTTAGGTAGAACATACTAGATGCTGGGTCCCACCTCCAGCACTGCATAAAATCAGACAGGGTGATAACTACATAGTGAATTTGAGTCCAGCCTGGTCTTCAAGAAACCTTTTGTCAAAAACAAAGACAATTGCACTTGAGAGGCAGGAACAGGCAGCAGGGGGAATCTCAGTAAATTCAGGGCCAGCCTGGGCTACAGAGGGAGTTCCAGGACAGCCAGGGTGGTTGCACAGAGAAACCCTGGTTAGAAAACAAACAAACAAACAAACAAACAAAACCAAAGACAATATTTAATGAACAGCTCTTTGGACACATGGGAGGGAGTTCCACTCAGTCTCATACATAAGGGTGGAGTTAATGGGCAGACAGTTCCAGGCTCTGCTACATAATAATTACAACCTACATGCTTAACAACCTTTCTTTTTTTCCCCCCTTTGAGGGCATGAACCAAGGCTCTTCACATGCCAGGTAAGTAGCCTTAGAGTTGCACCTCTAGATCAATAATAGTTCTTAAATCTCTCACAGTGTGGTATTAGCAGAACCCCGGTGGTTCAAAATGAGATTGCTAACAGACTGTGGGGTGTGCGTGTGTGCGTGTGTGTGTGTGTGTGTGTGTGTGTGTGTGTGTGTGTGTGTGTTGAATTCAGTGGAAGGTTTCTCCACACCCACACCTGGTGTCTGGACTGGCTGGCTAGATCAGTACAGGATGGAGAGATTAGACGCCACCTCGAAAGTGGCCCAGAATTTGCAGCATCCTTCATCCTCAGTCCTAGACTCTTCAGCACTACAGAAGGTCAAGTACAAAAGTAGCTCCCCAGCACAGGTTCTGCTCTCCCCATTATAAGGGTCTGTACTCTATCATAGGTCTGCACCGCCACCCCCACCCCCCGTTCTGTTTTCTCCTCATAATAAGGATCCCAACTCCTTAGCTGCTGAGCACAGGTTCCACTCTTGCCCCATAATAAGGATCCATCAGCTTTTATTGTTTGTCCCTTGTTCTTGAGGGACGTTCTCACAAAGTGAAGCCCAGGCTGGCCTTGAACTCACAGTGATCCACCTGCCTCTGCCTCCCGAGTGCTGGGATTAAAGGTGTGCGCCACCACGCCCCACTATGTTCATTGTATCTAGTGCTGGGGATGGAATCTAAAGCCTCCTCAATACCAAGCAAGCACTCTGTCAACCAGGCTACAACAGTTTTCACTTTTCCTTCTTTCTCTTTCTTCCCCGCCCCCTCTTTTTTTTTTTTTCCTTTGTTTATTTTAAGACTGAGTCTCAATCGTGTGGTCCTAAGTGGCCTGGAACTTGCTATGTAGATCAGGCTGACCTCAAGTTCACAGAGATCCGCCTCCTGAGGGCTAGGATTAAAGGTTTGTATTTTGAAACAGGGTCTCACTGTGTAGCCCTGGATAGCTTGGAACTCACTATGTAGACAAGGCTGCTCTTGAACTCACAGTGATCCGTGTCCCGAGGGCTGGGATCAAAAGCACTTGCTACTACGCCTGCTTTTGTTTTTGTTTTGGGACAGGACTTGATGTATCCCATATGCTGGCCTCAGACTTTTACGTTGTTGATGATGACCTTGACCTCCTACATTTCTTATTTTTACGTGTATGCTGCTGGGCGTTGCCCCTGGATGTACATCTGTGCACCAAGTGGGTGCCTTGCACAAGGAAGTGCCAGAGTGTTGGATTCTCCTTGAGCTGGAGTTTCAGACAGTTGTGAGCCACCAAGTGGTACTGGGAATTGAACCCTGGTCCTCCCAGAAGAGCAGCCAGTGCCTTTTACTGATTACAGGAGATATCTCTCTCTTTTTGCCTAAAACTTGCAAGCGTTGGGACTATAGATGTGCTAGACAATAGCTGCTTGCCTCTAACTTCTTTTTAAAAATGGTTAGTTGCAAGCCGGATGCAGTGGCACGCACCTTTAATCCCAGCACTCGGGGAGGCAGAGACAGGCGGATCTCTGTGAGTTCGAGGCCAGCCTGGGGTACAAAGTGAGTACAGGACAGCCAAAGCTATATAGAGAAACCTTGTCTCTAAAACTCAAAAACCCAAACACATACCCCCGCCCCCGGAAAAAGAAAAAAAAAAAGATTTAGTTTCAGGCTGGTGGCTCAGATCACAACCAAAAATAAAGTGTTTATTTGCTAATGGCTTTAAAACTTTGTGCCTTCCTCCCATCTGAGCAGGCTGAGACATTAATGTATTCCTCCACTCTGGAGACAAACTTAAACCTGGAAAGCCCCAGCCAGTTTCAAAGGATTCCTACCACAGCCTCTCTACCTAGGCACAAAAAAAAAAAAAAAAAAAAAAAAAAAAAAAAAAAAAAAAAATTCCATTCCTTGCCTGGCATGGTGGTACACGCCTTTAATCCCAGCACTCATGAGGCAGAAGCAGGTGGATCGCTGTGAGTTCGAGGCCAGCCTGGTCTACAAAGTGAGTCCAGGACAGCCAAGGCTACACAGAGAAACCTTGTCTCAAAAAAAACAAAACCAACCAACCAACCAACCAAGAAAGCCATTCCTTGATGAGTGTAGTGGTTCACATTGGCAATCTTTACACTACAGAGGCTGAGGCAGGAAAATCGCCATTAAGCTCAAGGTCTATCCCAGAGTAGGTTACAGAGTGAAATTTAGTCGGTTTTGTTTTCCAAGACAGGGTTTTTTTCCTGGGTAGCCCTGGCTGTCCTGGAACTTACTTTGTGGACCTGTTTGGCTTCAAAACTCACTTGGCATGGGCCGGCTGTAGTTACCCGCCAGCCAGCCTCTCCACACCACGAGTCTTGGGTGAATAGAAGACACCCGGAGGTCTCTGCCTGCCATCTGTCCTACCTGCAGCGGGAGCCGCTACAGTGTGCCAGTCTGTGGTGGACAGACGGAAGGGAAAGAGAGCTGGAAAGGTTCGTGCATCATGAAGAAAGGTGGAACCGGAGACTCGAGGGTGGAGAGGAGCAGCCTGTTGTGAGTGGCCAGCCCTGCCACCTGAGGCCATCCATGGTGAGGTCCCAGCCAGCGCTGACGCTGAGGGCCATGTCTGGCTCCGTGGCCAGGCAGCAGCACCGTCGATGTCCGTGGCTCCCATTACTACGTAAGACCATGGGGACGCCCCTGCTCTGGGCTGCCACCTGGGACCATGTTGACGTGCAAGGGCTGTGCAGAGCTGGCTCTCTGCCCCTCACTGGCTGTGGCATTCTAAAGAGCTGATCCCACTTCTGGCCAGCTACAGCACTCAGGAGAGCCGACCCTGCACCTTGCCTGGGCCGCACAGTTTAGACCTGGCTCTGGTGGTGTGGGTGCACGGAAGCCGGCCTGAGGGCTCGAGAGCGCCCCCTGGTGGTGTGAGTGCAGGAGAGCTGGCAGGTTGATTAGCTCAGCAACCGCGCAGGCCCAGATCCAGGGGTTTGGGTTGGGCCACCCCAACATTCACCCCATCTTCGAACTGCTGGAGTGTATGAAAGGGCCGGTCCTGCAGATCCAAAGCTGTAGGACCTCCATGACACAGGGCAACAACAGGATATCCTAGAAAAGTTCACACGAGGATCCAGTATTCATAGTGTAGGAAGTCAGAGGCCTCAAACCAGACCAAAGACTCATTGCAAAGAACGTTTGCAAGTATAGATGTGTGGGCAAAAGGATGCACTGTGGGGCACACTGACCCACTACAGCTTCCACGTTGAGATGCTTTTATGTTTTCTTTATTATTTATTTGTTTATTTTTATTTTTGAAGACAGGGTTTCTCTGTGTAGCCTTGGCTGTCCTGGACTCACTTTGTAGACCAGGCTGGCCTCAAACTCACAGTGATCCATCTGCCTCTGCCTCCCGAGTACTGGGATTAAAGGAGTGTGCCACCACTGCCGGCCTGTTTTGCTTATTTTTATTCTATTTTTGTTTTTGTTTTCTTCTGGGGGAAGGATGTAAAGGGTACAGGGAAGATATGAAGGGCCAGGGAGATGAGCGGGCTTGGGGCATACAACGTGAAACTCACAAAGAACCAATAAAAAATTAAACCGGGCGTGGTGGCGCACGCCTTTAATCTCAGCACTCAGGAGGCAGAGGCAGGCGGACCGCTGTAAGTTCAAGGCCAGCCTGGTCTACAAAGCAAGTCCAGGACAGCCAAGGCTACACAGAGAAACCCTGTTTTGAAACAAAAATAGTTAGAGGCTATGCTTTGTATTCCTATGCTGACCCTCTCGTCCCCACTGCCTGAGAATGTGTTTACTCCAAGGCCTGCACTGTAACACTGGGCTTAGACTAAGAGAGATGGTTAGGGCAAGCTGGTGTCCCCACAAGGGGAATACACACCGGGGCTGCCATGCAACCAGATATGACCGGGAAGAGGTAGCCCAGAGGCCTCAGGGGAAACCCATGTGCTGGCCCCCTTGACCTTCCAGGGCTGTGAGACTGTAAAAGTCACCCAGCCTGTGATATTTGTCCACGGCTCTGCAAGGATACAGGATACCACTGTTTTTGTTTTTATATTTGCAGCTTGTTCATCCAGCCCACTGTTTATTTTTGTCCAAAACGCAGATGGACCGGCGCCGTGGCGCACGCCTGTAATCCCGGCACTCGAGGAGGCAGAAGCAGGTTGATCTTTGTGAGTTTGAGGCCAGCCTGGTTTACAAGGGAGTTCAGGACAGCCGAGGCTACACAGAGAAACCCTTTTTCTCTAGAGAAAACAACAACAACAACAACAAACAAAATAAATAAATGAAAATAAAATAAAATGCAGATTGCTCTCCTCCCGCTGCTCTGGATAACAAGCAATCAGCACCACTTTCCTTTCCTTGTGACCAGCAGCCCGCAGCCTGATTTCCTTTTTTCTCTCAGCCATTCTCCACTCGTCTGGTCATCCATTTCTGTGTTCCTTTGGTTGGAGGGAAGGCTCTGCTGGTCCGGGGCTGTACCCCTCAAGAATTACCTCTCTTCCCCTTCCCTCCCCGCGCTGCTCCCAACAAGCCTGCATTTATATAACTCTGCCTTGATTAACTCATTCCGTTTCAATCAATCACTCTGCGTGTAGGTTTTGTGTTTAAATGCCTAATTGGGGGCGGGGGTTGGCATGAGGTGGGAAGAGGACCTGAGTTTGGGGCCTGGAGGTGCCAGCGCCCTATGCTTGAAGCCGAGCCTTGCACATCTAGGTGGGCTGGGACAATGGCCTGGGACAACTACACGGCACACAGCTGGCCCGGGCTGAGATCCCGCAGTGAAAGGAAGCTTCGGAGCCCAGACTGCTTGCTGCCTGGGGTCCCCCTGCAGGGCGGCAGGATGTGTGGGGGAAGGGAGCTCCGGCCACCCCTCCCCCAGCCCACGGTCCTGAGGAAGCAGAAGCGAGGCTGCTCCAGGAGTCCCTACAGAGTGCGGATCTGGGAACAGAAACTTTCAGACGGAGGCGGTGGAGGAGAGGACACGTCAGTCGGCTTGCCCCGCCGCTAGCCCTTGAGCTCCTAGGAGTGTCCCTGGGTCCCTTTGGGGGAACAAGGGCCACCCCTGGCCCTACTCTTCATGCTGAACATTGGAAGATTCGAGTACTTCCCCTGCCGCGCCCTTAGAGCTTATCCGGGTGAGCCCCGCCCCATCCAGGCTTCCACTAGCAGGTGGGGAGGTTGGCGGCGTGCCCAGGCCGGACAGCACCTGGAGGAGACAGGCGTGGACACGGTAGTGGACTTCTTTAGCACATCTCTGTCTCCTCCTCCGCCTTCTCCACGTCCCAGTACCCACCACTCCCCACCCGACCTCGACCCTCGGCAATCGCCGCTCAGCCCGTGACCTGCCTCCCAGGACCCCGGATTACCTTCAGGGTGGCCAGAGTCAGAGTCCCTTCAAGTGCTGCCGCGGCTTGTCCAAGCTGAACGCTTCATGAAGCTGCGGGCGCTCGGTCTCCGGTTTCTGGCGCTTCTGTTGGTTCTGCTGCGGCCGGGGCGCGCTCGGAATCCCAGAGCGCAGGACGTGAGCCTGGGTGTGGTGAGCTGGGGTCCGCCGGCTCCTGGGATCACAGAGAACTTGTGAAAGTAAAGGAGAGGGCAGAGTTCTGGGTCTGAAGGAGAGAGGGGTTGCCTTCAAATGTCTTGAAGAGTAACCGAGGGTGGGTTCTTGGGGTTCTGGAGTACTGGCTCTGTCTGGAGGTTTGGTGCCTGGGACTCGGAATTCTGGAAAGGAGATAAAACGGGGAGCTGGGGGCTCTACTGTTGGATCTGTAAAGACTGACAAACCCAGAGCTGGGGGTCTGGGGGACGGCGTCGGCCGTGGCTCTGTTGTATAAGGGCGATAGATAGGGTCTACCTTTCAGGGCTCGGAGCTCTCTGGCTTTGTATTTCCTGGAGGGCGGATTAGTGAGAAGAGAAAGCCCTATCCTTTCAGCGCTACATCAGCCCTCTCCTATGGCCTAGGACTGGCTGACTCGCTATGGCTACCTGCCGCCGCCAGATCCTACCCAAGCCCAGCTGCAGAGCCTTGCGAAGCTGCGGGATGCGATCAAAGTCATGCAGAGATTTGCCGGGCTGCCCGAGACTGGCCAGATGGGTAGGTAGCCCATCCACTACGCCGCGGGGGCAATCTTGCTTCTGTGATTGGCTGGGAGTCTTTAAACCGTAGGAAGTGCCTGTATCTCAAGAAGTATGAAGATGCTCTGGTGCCGCAGGGATAGGACAGGTCTGGTCCCCATTCTCTGGAGCCGACATTCTGAGGAAGAAAGAAACAGACCAAGAACATCAATATGCAAATGATTTCAGATGGTACCATTCTGATGCTAAGAGGTAGTCTGATTGGGGTGGGCCACCGTTTTTGTTTTGTTTTGTTTTTGGAGACAGTAGCACAGGCTGACCTCGAACTCAAGATCCTCCTGCCTCTGCCTGAGTGCTGGAGTTCCAGCACGGTCTGTACCACTGCATCCAGCTGAGTAGGCCAGTCTGAAAGATATCATCACATGTGCTTATAAACTGAGGTCATAAATAGGAGGACACAGCCACAAGGAAAAAAAAAAAAGGTCCCCGTAACTGTAAAAGAACTGTGGCAGGTAACAAGTTTATCAGCCTGGAGTGAAAGGCAGGCTGAGGGGCTTAGGCAAGATCTCGGGTCAGGTGACCTGGAAAGAGGCTGGTTCTAAAGAAACCAGAGGAGGAGGCCTCAAAGGAGGACAGCAACTTCCTCTGAGTGGCAGGGCTTGCTGTTTGTTTTGTTGAGGGAGCGGGGACTCTTCTCCGTGTTGCTTAGGCTGGTCCTCCTGCTTCAGCTCCACTGAGCAGATGGGAATTTTTTTGGTGCTCAGCTCCAAAGCTTAAGCTTCTTTTGTTGACTGGTAGGGATTGGAGGGTGGGTGGGGGGAACCTGGAGGAGACGTTTGCAGGTGGTGCTGGGGAGGAGGGAGGGACATGGCAGAAGTTGAGTTCAGGGAGTTTATTTTGGAGGTAGAGCTGAGGGCTCCCCCTGTGAAGTCAATTAAACAGAAAGGCAGGGGGAACTTCTAGATCCTTCAGTAGCTACAAGGGAAAAACCTTCCCCCTGCACTTTCCTTCCCAAACAGCCCAGAACGTAGAACCCAGTTACCCCTGGCTGTTGCTACCTGGGAGGTGTGGTTGGACCTCACTTGAAGGTGAAATGACTTCTGAAAATGGGGTGTTGCTGGAAAGGAGGTTTACAGATAGACCTAATCTGAGAAGGGATGGATAGCTACTGGGGACTAAAGACCTCGACGGGTTTTCAGACTTTGATCAGCAGCATCCCATGAAGACTGAAGCCCTGAAGGCTGGTGGTGGCACAGCCCTTTAATCCCAGCACTCAGGAGGCAGAGGCAGGCTAATCTTCAGAGTGAGTCCAGGACAGCCAGGGCTACACAGAGACACCCTGTCTCGAAAAACCTGGGTGGGGAGGAGCGGGAGGTGAGGACACTTTTAAGCTGCAAGGGCAGCCTTTTGGCATCCTGGTCTTGAAGGAGAGGGGAGATGCCTCCAATGGCAAAGTGCTTGCGTTGCTTGAGGGCTGGGGTTTAATCTCTAGAGTGCAGTGGGAAAGGGGGGCCTGGTGGAGTGCGCCTGTAACCCCAGCTCTGGGGTGACAGCAGTGCAGATCCCTGGGGCTCACTGGCCAGGCTCACCTAGATGGGGAGCTCTGGACCACGTGAGAGATCCTGTCTCAAAACCCAAGGATGGTAATACTGGAGGAATGACACCTGGGGTTGATGTCTGCTCTCCACACTCACAGGTACATATATGTACCCCTGTACACATACATGTACCATCCATTTCACCTTTGGAGTGCCCTTCTCCAGCGTCCACCCTCTGGGGTGACGGAAGTGGGACAAGAGACCCAGCTTAAGCCTCTAAGTGCCTCTTACAGTGACCAGTGCACTCATGAGTGTGTTTATCTGCCTTACCAATTTCTTTCCTTCTCAAAGTTTTTTTTTCCCCCTCCTTAATTTCATGTACTTGGATGTTTGGCCTGTTTTATGTCTAGGCATCACAGAGAACAGAAGAGGGTATCAGATCCCCTGAAACTGGAGTTTACAGACCACTGTGAGCCATGATATGCATGCGGAACTCGGGTCTTTTTTTCTCTCTCCCCCTCCCCCTTGGTTTTTCGAGACAAGGCTTCTCTGTGTGTAGCCCTGGCTGTCCTGGACTCACGTTGTAGACCAGGCTGTCCCGGAATTCACAGGGATCCACCTGCCTCTGCCTCCCGAGTGCTGGGATTAAAGGCATGCGCCACCACGCCCAGCAAACTCCGGTCTTTTATAGAAGAGCAACCAGTGGTCTTAACTGTTGAACCGACTTCTCGCCACCATTAGAATTTGGGTCCGCTTCTTAGTTGGTGCCACCGTGACAGACTGTCTTACTGCTCACCGTGCCTTGCCAATCTGTCTCCCACAGACCCAGCAACGATAGCCGCCATGCACAAGCCCCGCTGCTCCCTGCCTGATATCCTGGGGCCTGCCGGGCTGGTCCGGCGCCGACGTCGCTATGCTCTGAGTGGCAGCGTATGGAAGAAGCGAACCCTGACGTGGAGGTAGGCCTTGGTCTGCCCCTCTCCTTGGCCTGCTGACTAGGTCCTAAACTTGCTTGGCCGGCCATTTCCTCTACGGTCACTGCATTCTCTGCTCTCTCCTCAGTATCCAGTCCTTCTCTCAGAGCTCCCAGCTGAGCCAGCCGATCGTGCGGACCCTCATGAGCTATGCCCTGAATGTCTGGGCTGTTGAGTCAGATCTTAGATTCCAGGAGGTGAATTCTGAGCACCAGGACCCCGACATCCTCATCCACTTTGCCCGGTCCTACCACCAGGACAGTTACCCCTTTGATGGGCCTGGTGGCACCCTGGCTCATGCCTTCTTCCCCGGGGAGCACCCCATCTCTGGAGACACTCACTTTGATGATGAGGAGACTTGGACTTTTAGGTCAAAAGGTAAAACTTTCCATCTTCAGAGGGGGGGGGTCCCCTCTTCAGATCTGCCTTTGCTGAAGAGCCAGGTTTAAATTAATGGATTGACAAAAGCTGTGTCAGTCAGGGATCCCCAGAGGAGTCGGACAGAATGCAGTACAGTGGCGTACTGCTTGCCTAGCATGGATGGCTTCAATCCCATATCTGTATGTATGCCCCCGCGCGCGTGCACACACACACACACACACACACGCATGCACGCACGCACACAAGCATGCCCAGCATGGTAACACACAACTTTAATCCCAACACTCAGGAGACAGAGTCAGATGGCTCTCTGAGTTTGAGGTTAGCCTGGTCTACTAGTGAGCCCAGCCAGGGCTATATAGTGACAGCCTGTATCCCAAACAAACAAACAAAACCTGGGGGGAAAAGGTTTATTAATTTTATGTGTATGGATGTTTTGTCTGCAAGTATGTCCGTGTGCCATGTGTATTGTCTGGTTCCCTAGGAAGCCATAGAGAGTGTGGAACTGGCATCACATATGGGTGTGATCTACCATGTGGGTGCTGGGAGTTGAACCTGGGTCCTGTGAATGATCAGCCAGTACTCCTAACCACTAAACCAGCTCTCCAGTTCCCAGCCTCCTCCACCCACAAAATCTTTTAAAAAGAGATTTGTTTTATTGTAGCCCAGGCTGGCCTCGAGATCGCTAGTCTAAGCTGTCTTAAAGGCGATTTACTTTAAGGAAGTGGCTCGTGAGATTATGGGAGGTAGCATGGCCAAAATGTGTAAAGGCAGAAGGAAAGCATCTGCCAGATTCCGCTAGCCTTGTGACGGAAGTCCCTCCCTGCTAGAACCCTCAGGGTCTGCTCTTCAGGCCTTTTGGGAGGTGGTCGCCTGCACTGGGCCTGTTTGCTTTACTGAGAGTAGATGGTAGGCAAGTCCCTAGAATACCTACCTTCACAGCAACATCTGGGGCACAACCAAATCAACTCAAGATTACCACTATGGAGGCCTTTCAGGTGCCAGCCTCAGAGCTGATGTGGAAACCACCACCGCATCTCTGTCCATCAGTTCAGGCAGAAGAGCAGCTGGCACTTACTGTGCACACGGTTACACAATCACCAGATGTCACAGCAGAGGAAGTTCTCAGCTTGAGCTTCCCCGAAAAGGTGACTTTTTCTGTGTAAATATTTATAAGTGCCTGATGTGGTGGCACCTGAGGGTGACAACATATGCCTGCAAGCTCAGTGTTTAAAAAGCCGAGGCAGGATTGTGAGGTTGACACTAGCTGAAGGCATATAGCAAGCCATCAACTCAAGACAAACATACTATTTATTTATTTTGTTTTTGTTTGTTTGTTTGTTTTTTTGAGACAGGGTTTCCCTGTGCAGCCCTGGCTGTCCTGGACTCACTTTGTAGACCAGGCTGGCCCCCAACTCACAGAGATCCACCTGCCTCTGCCTCCCAAGTGATGGGATCACAGGCATGCTCCACCACACCTGGCTCTGATAGAAATTCTCCCTCCCTCCCTCTCTCTCTCTCTCTCTCTCTCTCTCTCTCTCTCTCTCTCTTAAAGATTTATTGATTATTATGTATACAGTGCTCTGCCTGCATGTATATCTGCAGTCCAGAAGAAGGCATCAGATCGCATTAGAGATGGTTGTGAGCCACCCTGCGGTTGCTGGGAATTGAACTCAGGACCTCTGGAGGGGCTGTCAGTGCCCTTAACCTCTGAGCCATCTCTCCAGCCTCTGATGATAGAAATTCTTTTTTTGTTTTGTTTTGTTTTGTTTTTCGAGACAGGGTTTCTCTGTGTAGTCTTGGCTGTCCTAGACTCGCTTTGTAGTCCAGGCTGGCCTCCAACTCACAGCGATCCGCCTGCCTCTGCCTCCCGAGTGCTGGGATTAAAGGCATGCGCCACCACGCCCGGCTCCGATGATAGAAATTCTTAAGCAAGTGATTTCTCAGTGGAAAGGGAAGCAGGATGGGGAACAGAGCTGAACAAGGATCTGGGGTCAGCCCTTTGCTGTTCTGTTTGTCATGCTAGGGCAGGAGGTGTGGGGAGGGGCTGTAGCTGGGTCGGGTGCCCAGGCTCTGAGGCACAGGCAGCCAGTCACACACTGTGACAACAAGGCAGTAAGTAGCCTGCAGCACTGTGAGGCTAGAGGCGAGGACCAGGGCCTTGTGCAAGCGTGGCAAAGGCTCCACCGCTGAGCCTCAGCTCCAGTGCAAGCAGGGTCAATTTCAAAGCTAAATCAACTTGGTCCCTCCAGCTACAGTAAGGGCAGATGACATTGCACTATTTCCTCAGCTGGGAAGTGAGGCAAGAAGAGTGAGTCCCTGCTGGCTGAGCGGTCTGTGCTCTTCCTGCTTGTGAGCACCTGATATGGGGCCTTCGACTCCATCCATTGGCAGCTGCTCTCAGCCCTGAGCCTGGGGAGAGGGCTGGGTGAGGTTGCCCGGAACAAAGCATAGAATTTGAAAGACAAGAACAGAGCAGTGGAGAGCCTCAAAACTAAGAGGTGGTTGGGGAGGAGGAATTAAGAGAGAGAGATGGGGAACTGGCCGTGGTGGTCCACGCCTGCAGTCTCAGCGTTTGAGGGAAAGGCAGAGTGGGTCGATACAAGTGACCAGCCAGTGAACAGTCACAGTAGAGAGTTCTAGGCCAGCAAGCAAGAGACACTGCCTTTCCTAGCACTTGGAAGGCAGAGGCAGGTGGGTTGCTGTGAGTTTGAGGCCAGTCTGGGTCTACAAAGTGAGTCCAGGACAATCAGAGCTACACGGAGAAACCCTGGCATGGAAACAAACAAACAAAAACAAAGAGAGAGAGAGAGAGAGAGCATCTTGGGGGGGAACCCTAAAACAATGAAGGTGGGGAGAAGACAGGCTGAAGGTGATGAGTAAGAATCAGAGGAAGGGGCTGGAGAGATGGCTCAGCCGGTAAAGGCTCACAAGCAAAACTATAAGAACCAGAGGAAGCAGTTAGATACAGCCACAGGCAAACAAATCCAATATGTCACAGGGCCAGGATTTGGTTACGTGGGCACAAGTGACCTTTTCGTGCCTGTATGCTCCCAGGGTGTGAGAAGATTCCCAAACTAGAGTTAGGCGTGAGAAGGCTAGAGGAAGTGAAAGCTGATCACGGAGAGCCAAGAAGCGAGGTCAGGAACTAGTGTGGCTGGGAAACTAGGAACCAGGTCCAAATTGCGTCTCGGGATGAGTGTTTTAATATCTGTTCTACCAGTAAGTTAATAGAAAGAAGGATGGATGCCTATGTGTGGAGAGAAAGAGTGTGGGAGCTGGGTGTGGTGGCGCACACAGGAAGCAGAGGCAGGCGGATCGCTGTGAGTTCAAGGCCAGCCTGGTCTACAAAGTGAGTCCAGGACAGCCAAGGCTACACAGAGAAACCCTGTCTCAAAAAAAAACAAAAAACAAAAAAAAACATAAAACAGAAAGAGTGTGGGGTACATACCTGTAATCCCAGCACTTGGCAGACAGAGCTGGGAATATCTCTGTGAGCTAAGGATCACCTTAAATTCCTGATCACTCTCCACGCTATTATCTCCCCCACAGGCATGCCCCGTCACGCCTACTTTGTCCTGTGCTGGGGATCAAACCCAGGGCTCTACACACACTAGGCAAGCACTCTACCAACTGAGCTACAGCCCCTGCCCTGCCTGTCTTGATGAAATAGGAAGTGCTCTTGCCAGCATATGTCACATGGAAGGCGGAGACTGAGTCTGGGTGCCATCTTTGAGGGGCTGTGGACCTAGAGTAGAGGTTGACAGGATCAAAGGAGCCACCTGCTAGGCCAGAGACAAGAAAGACAGGTGATGACAGGGACCCTGAACAATGGCTGTCGGGGCTGTTGGGGTTAATGTAGGAGATTAGGCAACGTTCCCTGTGGGCATAGTGTGAGGAAAGGTGCAGGAAAGGTGCCCCAAGAGAGGTGACATAAGGAAGGTGAGAGAATACAGAGGATGCCCCAGTTGAGACACCGGACTTCCTCTGTTTTCTCAGTAAAGCAATCCAGAGCCATAAGCTGCCTGCAGCCATCATAGAAGTTCTGGTTTAGGTCCAAAAATGGCGTTCGTCTAAGGACATGAGCTGCCAAGGGCTGGGGCACAGCCAGGGCACTCGGCTTCCAGCCCAGCTCTGCCTCCAATTTTGATGACTCTGTTTTCCCTCTGTAAAATGACAGAAGGTCGAGGTCTGAGAGAACATGAGGCCTAGCATTTGCTGTTCTTACAGTCTGCCTAGTACGCTGAGTGTAGCGGCAGGGACCAGCAGAGGCAGGAGCACTGCATCAAGGTCAGCCTGTTCTGAAAAGTGAATTAACATTTAGCCACGGCTACATAGTAAGACTCAGGCTGTTGTTGTTTGTTTTGTTTTTTGAGACAGGGTTTCTCTGTGTTAGCCTTGGCTGTCCTGGACTCACTTTGTAGACCAGACTGGCCCCTAGTTCACAGCAATCCGCCTGCCTCTGCCTCCCAAGTGCTGGGATTGAAGGCGTGCGCCACCACACCTGACATAGGCTTATTGTTAAAAAAGAAAAAAAGGCGGGAGTAGGGGGGAAGTTTCCCCTGTCATTTCACTTGTTGACTCAGTAGCTGAGGGCCAGTTGCTCTTCGGTTCACCAGCCATTTCCAATAATCTCATGTTCACTGTCATTAATACTGGTTAGAAACTGTGAGGTGGAGAACATGCAGGAATCTGGGCCTTGTTGAGGGATTGCCTTGACTGTGGTAAGTGTCTTAGTCTCTTCCGGGCAGGCCTTACCCGATGGATCGATGAAGCCAAGCCTGAAGAGGCTCTGCCCTGACCTGGGTGGGGTCCCCAGGGAAGAAGCACGGCAGTAGGAAGAGGTTGGGAATGAGGCAGGGCGCCAGAGCAGTGCTCTGTGGTCTGAGAGTGCCTGTTGTGGGGAGCTCTGTCTTCTCAGGAAGGTAGCGGAGGGCTGCAAATCAGAGGAGCAAGGCCCTGGGGAGAGGAGAAGTGAGGTCTGAGGAAAGACTTGGAAACACGGATCTAAGAATGGGATGGGATGAAAGAGACCCTGGAGTAAAGATGGTAGGCAAGGTGGGGGCTGGGGGCTCTCTCTCCCTCTCTCTCCCCCCATTCCCTTTCTCTTAGACACAGTCTTTCTATGTAGTCTTGGCTAGACTGGCTTTTGTTTTGTTTTGTTTTGTTTTTGAGACAGGGTTTCTCTGTGTAGCCTTAGCTGTCCTGGACTCACTTTGTAGACCAGGCTGGCCTTGAACTCACAGCGATCCGCCTGCCTCTGCCTCCTGAGTGCTGGGATTAAAGTGTGCCTGCCGCCTTGCCCAGTTTAATTCTACCTAGACTTTAATTCCCAGTGTAGACTAGGCTAGCCTCAAACTCAGAGATCTGCTTACCTCTGCCTCCTGAGTGCTGAGATTAAAGGTGTGGGTGCCTACAGCCAGCAGAGTGGCTTGTTGTTTGGTAGTTGTATGTGTGTGTGTGTGTGTGTGTGTGTGTGTGTGTGTGTGTGTTTCTTTTTTGAGACAGATATCTCTGTGTAGCTCTGGCTGTCCTGGAACTTGCTCTGTAGACCAGGCTATCCTTCAACTCAGAGATTTGCCTGCCTCTGCCTCCCAAGTGCTGAGAGTAAAGGAGGGTGCCACCATTGCCTGGCTAGAATGGGGGTTTCTAACCATAGGCTGAAATTGGAGGGGATGGTCCAAGTACCAGGCTCCCCAGTTCCTGCCCCCTAAATTTTCCCATCCTGGTGAAGGGCTACAAAAGTATAAGGGGACCCTTCTAATGTCCTTTTGTGTTTCTTTCACCCCAAATCCCAGTGTCACTACTGCCAAAAAGCTACTCAAAATATTTGGTGATCCCAGCACTTGAGAGGCAGAGGCAGATGGATCACTGTGAGTTCGAGGCCAGCTTGGTCTACAAAGTGAGTCCAGGACAGCCAGGGCTACACAGAGAAACCCTGTCTCGAAAAACAAAACAAGAGCCAGGCGCGGTGGTGCACACCTTCAATCCCAGCACTTGGGAGGCAGAGGCAGGCGGATCGCTGTGAGTTCGAGGCCAGCCTGGTCTACAAAGCGAGTCCAGGACAGCCAAGGCTACACAGAGAGACCCTGTCTAAAACAAACAAACAAACAAACAAACAGACAAACAAAAAATTGGTGAATGGTTGAAGGACCACGGGAATAATGATGCCACTCAGGAAGGGGTCAGGGCATGGGAGGTGGAGTTCCCACCCCAGGGTTTCCTGGGTCTTCTAGCCAGCAAGCCCCAATCCCTGTGTTCCTCTCTCGATGTGGGGTGGCGTCAGCTTCAGCCCCCTGTCCTCTTTCCTCAGACGGTGAAGGAATCGACCTCTTTGCAGTAGCAGTTCATGAGTTTGGCCACGCCCTGGGCCTCGGCCACTCTTCTGCCCCCAACTCCATTATGCGGCCTTTCTACCAGGGCCCAGTGGGTGACCCTGACAAGTACCGCTTGTCCCAGGATGACCGTGACGGGCTGCAGCAGCTCTATGGTATGGGAAGGGGGTGCCCTGAAACCAGTCCCCAGGCGGACCTTCTTTGTGGTCTATACAGCAGGTGCAGGGAAGCCATGTCTGTCTGTCTGACTCTCCCCACAGGGAAGGCGTCCCATACTCCAGGTGACAAGCCCACGAGGAAACCCCTGCCTCCGTCTCTCCAACCTCCAGTGTTGCCCCCTGACAGGTGAGTCCCCTGTCAGCTGTGTGACCAGATCCTGGCTCGGGGTCCTTCATTAAAAGGGGCCGGAAGTAGTGGAGAGACGCTTCAGAGTTTAAGAGCACTTGCTTCCCTGTCAGAGGACCCAAGTTGAATTTCCAGCACCCTCTTCAAGCAGCTCACAACCACATGTAACTCCAGCTTTGAAAGATCTGACTCTGGGGCTTGAGAGATGGCTCAGAGGTTAAGATCACTGACTGCTGCTCTTCCAAAGGTCCTGAGTTCAATTACCAGCACCTACATGGTGGCTCACAACTATGATGAGATCTGGTGCCCTCTTCTGGTGTGTAGGTGTACATGCAAGCAGAGCACTCATACATAAAAATAAATATTAAAAAAAAAAAAAAGAGGCCGGGCGTGGTGGCGCACGCCTTTAATCCTAGCACTCGAGAGGCAGAGGTGGGTGGATTGCTGTGAGTTCGAGGCCAGCCTGGTCTACAAAGTGAGTCCAGGACAGCCAAGGCTAACACAGAGAGAGACTCTGTCTCGAAAAACCAAAAAAAAAAAAAAAAAAAAAAAAAAGAGAAAGATCTGACCCCTTGTGACCTTAGATGCCCACAGGCTTGTTGGATACACAAACATAATGAAGAAAAAAAAAAAGTCAGGGCTAGGGAGATGCTCCCTTTAGTGAAGTGTCCGCTGTGCAAGCCTGTGGACTTAGGTGACAGCCAGAGGTATCAGTCTGTAATCCCATAATGTAGGGAGGCAGAGGCAGGCAGAACCCTAAAGCTCATTGGCAGGGCCAGCCTAGCTGAATCAGCAAGCGAGCTGGTGGAAGGCAGGTGTGGTGGCGCACACCTTTAATCCCAGCACTCAGGAGGCAGAGGCGGGCGGATCTCTGTGAGTTCTAGACTTGCCTGGTCTCCTTAACAAGTTCCAGGACAGCCAGCGCTGCACAGAGAGATCCTGTCTCAAAGAACAAGCCCAAGAAACACAAGGCGGAGAGCAGTCGAGGAAGACAGGCATTGTCGCCCTTTGGCTCAACACACATGTACACATGCACACATGCACACCAGCACTCGCACCAGCATACAAAAGACAGGCATGGGGAGCAATCTTCCGTGCCCCACTGTAGTCAAGAGCAAGGAACAGGGGAGCCCTACCCCCTGCCCACTTCTATTCTTCCTCAGGCCCTCCACACCTGTGCCTGATCGCTGTGAGGGCAATTTTGATGCTATTGCCAACATCCGAGGGGAAATCTTCTTCTTCAAAGGTAAGTCCCTTTGAACGGCCCGTGGAGCTGCATAAATGGCTTCTTACACACCTAGGCTGCAAAGTTCCCTGGGAGGTGGGATCACTGGGGGCAGAGGTGTTATCCTGGGCAAGCCATGCAATGGGTGCTCATCGTAAATCTGATTATATGATATATAGAATGATCTTTCCCCTACCCAGCCCCTCACTGGGTTGGATAGAGAGACATCAGGGAAGGGACAAGATCTCTTGCCATGTCACATTCCCATCCCTTTCTTTTTTTTTCTTTTTTTTAAGATTTACTTATTTATTATTATGTATACGGTGCTCTGCTTGCATGTACTCCTGCAAGCCAGAAGAGGGCGCCATATCACATTACAGATGGTTATGAGCCACTATGTGGTTGCTGGGAATAAAACTCAGGACCTTTGGAAGAGCAGGTGGTGCTCTTAACCACTGAGCCCCCCATCCCTTTCTTCTTCTACAGGCCCATGGTTCTGGCGCCTCCAACCCTCAGGACAGCTGGTGTCACCCCGTCCTGCTCGGCTGCACCGCTTTTGGGAGGGGTTGCCAACCTACGTGAAGGTCATCCAGGCTGCCTATGCTCGACCCCGAGATGGCCGCATCATCCTCTTCAGTGGTGGGTAGGGGTCATGGGTTCTACTAGATGGGGCAGGGCTAGGTAGCTCTCCCAACCCCGCCTCCCCGGTTACCAACACGCCTCCTTCCAAAGGCCAGCAGTTCTGGGTGTTCCGAGACCGACAGCTGGAGGGCACCGCGCGGCCACTGGTAGAGTTTGGGCTGCCCCAGGGAGAAGAAGTGGATGCTGTGTTTTCGTGGCCTCTCAATGGCAAGACGTACCTGATCCGAGGCCAGCAGTATTGGCGGTATGACGAGGTGGCCGCTAGCCTAGACCCTGGCTACCCTCGCGTCCTGAGTCTCTGGGAGGGTGCGCCTCCCGCCCCGGATGATGTCACCATCAGCAATACAGGTGTGGGGCGCTCTGGAAGTCCTAATCTGCAAGCTGTGGTCCCTGGATGAGGGAAAGGAGTGGCGGGGGGAGGGGAGAGGGGGTGTGGAGGGTGGCGGGGGGGGGGGAGGGTAGGGGAGTGGTGGCGGGGGAGGGGGGAGGGGGGACGACGACACCCAGAGTTGGAATGAAAAAAAGGAGCAGAGGCTTTGAGGCAGGCCTGGACCAAGGCTCTGAGGTGTCTCCTCCCCTTACAGGTGACACCTACTTTTTCAAAGGCACTCATTTCTGGCGCTTTGCGAAGGGCAGTGTCAAATCTGAGCCGGATTCCCCCCAGCCCATGGGACCCAAGTGGCTGGATTGTCCTGCCCTCAACTCTGACCCTCAGGTCCCCAATCCCCCCAAAACGACACCCCAAACCGGGAACTGTAATTGTCACTGTGAGCTCAATCAAGCCTCAGAGCGGCGGTTGTCCACTCTCCTGTTGCCTGTCCTGCCCCTGCTGGCTGGAGCCGGCTTTTCTTGCTGAAACCTGGTCTTTTCCTAGCGGATCAGCTCCCTACACAGAAGGGAGCAGGAGTCTCCCTCAGCTGGACGTAATGTAGGGTCGTGAGACTCGCTGTCTGTTCCCACAGCGGGACTCAAGGCTCACAGAGATTCCCAGCAGAAGCCTCGCAGACACCGCGGGGATCCCGGAGCCTGCTTGCAGTTAGGGCCCGGGAGCTGCGGCCACAGTCGGGATGGCCGCCAGGAGGCGGTGTGCACTCTTCCTCACCATCGGTAAGAAGGACACGCAGCTGTCAGCCACTGGAACTAGGAATCGTCCAGAACTGCGGCTTGGGCACACAGCGCTTGCCCCTCAAACGAAGGGGACACCGCACCCCGGGTTGTGTGCTGCCTTCGACTGAGCTGACTGGTTTTCTAGGAATGCCCACTCCTCTGATTCTCCACAACTGGTCATACTGGTGACAGTGGGACGGTGACTGTACCTTGACTAAATGGTTGGACATTGAACCCCAGTACCTCCAGAAGCCGCTGAATATGTCCCGGAGCCTTCTTACCGTGTTCCACTCCTTCTGCGTCTCTTTACAGTCATTGCCAGAGGGTAGGGACATAGAACACGCAGGCGTGCTGCAAATCCTGGCGGACATCAGCGTTGACGTGCATGGGATCTCATGGCAGAGCAGCCTCATGCCAGAACACAACTTGGCGGTTCACCATGAATTCAGGATTG
This sequence comes from Acomys minous, assembly GCF_964271855.1. Lineage (NCBI taxonomy): Eukaryota > Metazoa > Chordata > Mammalia > Rodentia > Muridae > Acomys > Acomys minous. The sequence goes on from NC_140498.1 coordinate 41,719,549, forward strand.
CCCGAGTTCAAATGGAAGGGATCCTGTGATGCCTCTTAGAACAGCTTGGCTCTCGTCTGTACAGTGCAGCTGGGAAAGCATGAACAGGACCCTCTCAGCGATGTTACCGCTGCTGCTGCTGCGTCCTCTTCTTCTTTCCTTTCCCTCTTCTAACACTTTAATTGTAATTCTGTGTCTGGGGGGGGGGCAGGGGTGTTATATGCCTGTGAGTACAGGAGTCTGAGGCTGTGGGTATGCCTGGGGGGTTGGGGGGGTGGTTATATGCTTCTGAATGCAGGAGCCTGAGGTGGCCAAAGGTGCTGGGTCCTCTTGGAGCTGCAGTGGTCCTGAGTCCTGGGTCATGGATATAGGGCTGAGATCCTCTATAAGAGCAGCTTTAGCCCGGCAGTGATGGCGCACGCCTTTAATCCCAGCACTAGGGAGGCAGAGGCAGGTGGATCGCTGTGAGTTCGAGGCCAGCCTGGTCTATCAAGCGAGTCCAGGACAGCCAAGGCTACACAGAGAAACCCTGTCTTGGGAAAAAAAAAAGTCTAATTGTTCTTCTTAGATTTTACTCTAAACAGCAGATAATGATATTAGTGCTGGTCCCCTTTTATCTCCTAGCATTCTTTAAAAAAAAAGAAAAAAAGAAAAACCGGACTGTCTATGAATTCTCAAAGTCTGAACCCGGTGCTATGCTTCCTCCAGAAAAGCTGCATACATACCCTACCCCAACAGCACCACTTGGTGGATTAAAAGCACTGGTTATTAATTCTGAGTCCCTAGTGTGTCAGTGTCACAGTAAGGAAAGAAATCGAAGCACGTCGCCTTGGCTTTATTTAACCATGAGTGAGGCCGGGTTTGAGTTCTCTACTTTAGGCTCCCTGTGTCTTCCATCCTCTGTCTGCCTGTTGTGTGAGTCCGAATCCGCCCCTGTCTGAAGACTGTCTCTGTATATCTCTCTATCTCTAGTTTATTATTTTTTTTAGATTTTATTTTAATCACAACATTTCTTCCCTTTCCAAATACTCCCATATAACCCTCCCTACTCTCCTTCAATTCTTGGCTTTTTGTTTGTTTGTTTTTGTTTTGTTTTGTTTTGTTTTGTTTTGTTTTTGGAGTCAGGGTTTCTCTGTGTGTATCCCTGGCTGTCCTGGACTCACTTTGTAGACCAGGCTGGCTTCGAACTCAGTGGTTCCACCTGCCTCTGCCTCCCAAGTGATGTGATTAAAGGCGTGTACCACCACCCCCAGCTTGGCATCTTTTTTAAAAAATCAACTGTTATTGCATACATATTTGAATGTGTGTGTGTGTTTACATATATATATATATATACATTTACATGTGTGTATTTGTATATGCATACATGGTCCTGAATATAATCTACTCAGTCTTTATAATATTACTTGGATGTATGTTTTCATCTCAGCAGCTGATTGGCTGCTGAGAACCAGTTGGCGTGCTCTTCCCTGGGGAGGACCCCCTCCTGTTCCCAGCTGCCTATAGTTTTTGTGTAGGGCTGAAGTCCCATGGGCTTTACGCCGTGTCACTTGGCATGCTCACTGGTGTCCTCTTTTCTCAGCTCACACTTGGGCAGCCATGTTGATGAGACTTTGTGGGTCTAGCTTCTGATATTATTACATCTTACAGCAAACTCTCTGACCCTTTGGATTTAAAAAAAAATTGATTAAGTCAATTTATTTATATAGTTGACTTAGAGCTGGGGATGGTGGCGCACACCTGTAATCCCAGCACTCAGGAGGCAGAGGCAGGTGGATCTCTGAGTTCGAGGCCAGCCTGGTCTACAAAGTGAGTCTGGGACAACCAAGACTACACAGAGAAACTCCGTCTCGAAAAACAAAAAAGCTGACTTTTAGGCATCTGCAATAGTGACTTCAACCTCCACTCCTGCTCAGTAATGGTAGAAGTAATTTGTTTCAAATCTCAGAAGGACCGTGTAAGTCAATGAGTTGCTTGTGGATTCTCTTTTGGGAATGATCCCACATCTTGGAACCTTCACCACAAGGTGTTCTCCTCAACACAATATTTGTATTAATTATTTGGGAATTCCAAACAATGTACCCCAATCACACTCACTTCCCGTTCCTCCCAAGTCCCCCTCCCACCCCCAAAGCCAAACCAAGTCCAATTTGTGTTGCCCATATAGTCACTGAGGCTTGGTCAAACTCCCAGTGGCCAACCTCTTAGATATTTGATTCCAGCCTGGTCTACAAAGTGAGTCCAGGACAGCCAAGGCTAACACAGAGAAACCCTGTCTCTAAATAAATAAATAAATAAATGTTAAAAAAAAAAAAGAGAGAGAGAAGAAGAAGAAAAAAGAAACGTGATTCCTTCCCCACCCCCACCGGAAGCCATCAACTGTGAAGAACTACACTTCAGCATTTCTGACAATTTTAAAGGACTCTTTTCACTTGATCTTCGGCAAAGGCTGAGAAGCGATTTAAAAGACTGTTTTCAGTGGCTTCCTTTGGGGGCCGAGGGTCGTCACCTAATCTTTCAATGCCTCTCATTCTCAATTATGAGACTGTAGTCATGGATATTACTGGAAAAGAAGCTTCCTTTCAGGGCTGGAGAGATGGCTCAGAGGTTAAGAGCACTCTTCTTCCATAGGTTCTGAGTTCAATTCCCAGCAACCACATGGCGGTTCACAGCCATTTGTAATGTGATCATGGACTTCCACATCCGTGACATCAACTTGATCCCTGGCAGTAGCACAGATCACAGACATCGGGTCGTGGACATCAGCAAAGCCTCCTGTGGCAGCAGTACGGAGTGCGTTAATACCTTGAGGACACTCAGTCCGGAAAATGACATCATCTCGGACATCCTGCTGCCTCTCAGAGTCCAGGTGATGGTGGGGCTGGGCAGTGTGTTTGGCGGCAGGACCTGCAAAGAGCTCCAGGCTTTTGCACACCCTACCTGTTCCCCAAGCACAGCCACCCGGTTTGCATTCTGTTTGCAGCTCCTAGGCAGCTCCCCTCTACCCAGCACAGGGAGAGCTGCTGGAGGTCCCAGCCTCCTGGCAGCCCCAGGACCAGCCGCATTCCGCAAGGATAAGCTCTTTTCCTGCTTCCCTACCTGTCGAGGCCTCTGCTTCAAGGTGTTTTTCCTTTCTTTTAGTTTTTTTTTTAAAAGGTTCATCTTTATGATACATGGATTTCATTCCAGTAGTTTTTTTTATTTTTTTTTTTAGATTTTATTTATTTATACAGTATTCTGCCATGCCAGAAGAGGGCACCAGATCTGATTATAGATGGTTGTGAACCACCATGTGGTTGGGTTGCTTGGAATTGAACTCAGGACCTTTGGAAGAACAGTCAGTGCTCTTAACCTCCGAGCCATCTCTCCAGCCCTTCTGGTTTTTTGAGACAGGGTTTCTCTGTTATCTAGACTGTCCTGGACTCACTTTGTAGACCAGACTGTCCTTGAACTCACAGTGATTGCCTGCCTCTGTCTCTGGAGTGCTGGGATTACAGGTGTGCACCACCACGTTTGACCTTTTTCAGTGACTTGGTAAGCATGCGCATCAGTTCTTTCACTTTCAGATTCTTTTCCTTTGCGCCTTTGGTCAGATGGACACACACAGCTTCTCCGGTGACTTCACTTTATAATTGGAAAGCACGATTCTAACTCGGTGAAACACCACCTTGGGTTCCACAGGCATCTTTCCGGTATATTTAAAAACCATAGCTATGGTGAGGCTTTCTGATCAACTTGGTGAACAGGATGGGTCAACTAAACAGAGTTCTGATGTGGGAACCACATCTTAAAAGGCCTCTGGCTCTTTTAATTCTTTTTAAATATTTATTTGTTTGTATTAATGTATGTGAGTGCTCTATCTGCATGTACACTTGCATACCAGATCTCATTATAGATGGTTGTGAGCCACCATGTAGTTGCTGGGAATTGAACTCAGGACCTCTGGGAGAGCAGCCACTGCCATCATCTCTCTAGCCCAAGCCCCTGAGTCTGAGTCTGAGGTCAACTTGGTCTACATAGTTGACTGTTCCACAACAGTCAGGACCACATAGAGAGATCCTCTCTTAAACAGACAGACAGACAGACAGACAGACAGACAGACAGACACACACACACACACACACACACACACACACAGTTTGTACTTCCTCATTATTTATGGTCAGTTCTTGGTGCAGGGCCCTGAGTAGAGTTCAGGTCCTGCTATAAAGGAAATCTCGCCGGGAGGTGGTGGCGCACACCTTTGATCCCACCACTCAGGAGGCAGAGGCAGGTGGATTGCTGTGAGTTTGAGGCCAGCCTGGTCTACAAAGTGAGTCCAGGACAGCCAAGGCTACACAGAGAAACCCTGTCTAGAAAAAAAAGAAAGAAAAGAAAAGTAGCCAATTACAAAAGCAGAACATGACAGGAGATCTAGATTCGTGCTTCTTCCTCTGTTGTTGTTGTTGTTGGAGGCGGGGTTTCTCTGTGTACCTCTGGCCATCCTTAAACTCACTCTGTCAACCAGGCTCAGGTCCAGCTGCCTCTGCCTCCTGGGATTAAAGGTGTCTGCGTGTCTTCCTTTTTCTTATCCTGTGTGGTTTTTTCCCCCCATAAGTCACCTTACTTATAGGCAAGGAGGCAGCCAAGACTTCCTGATGTGTGGCATCCAGGTATAGGGCCAAAGCCGAACCCAGCATTGGACTAGAGGATTATGGGTAGTTAGCTGGTCTCAACAGGCAGCCCATTTGCCTTGCTTGCAGGATTTGTTCAATTCCCGGCATGCTCAGTTTGGGAAAGTTACAAAGGCTCCACACCACGTTTCCCACGGTACCCACTTTTACCCTGCAGTCTATCTTAATGAGTTCCAAGAGACACAGGAAGACTGTGACTTCAGGAAGAGGACAGGGAAAAGTCCAGGATGGCATTGCTGGGCCTTCTACCCTCAGCTGCTTGTTACCCTCACCTCTTCAGCCTGCTACAGGACCTTCTGCAGTCATGAAGGAGAAAAATGGAACCATGTCACAGGGGGGGGAATGTGGTAACTGATGGCATTTTGCTGGTATTAAAAAAAAAAAAAAAAAGACAGAGGGGGGACCGGGTGGTGGTAGTGGCACATGCCTTTAATCCCAGAACTAGGGAGTCAGAGGCAGGCAGATCTCTGTGAACAGAGCAAGGCCAGGAAAACAAAACAAAACAGCCGTAAGAGGATAGCTCAGCCAGTGCTACAGTCCATGGCGTGGATCCTCAGCAGGTCAGTAGCTTAGGTGTTGGCCTTGAAGGTCTTAGGTTTGATGCCCAGCATTGCATAAACCATACACGGTGGCGCGTATCTGTAATCCCAACACGCAGAAGGTAAAGGCAGGAAGACTAGAAACTCAAGGTCACCCCAGCTACTCGATACCCTGTCCCTAAAAAGGAAAGAAAAAAATAACAGAAGGACCAGTTTTGAGCCTGCAGCTTTACTCTAAGCCTCTGAAAACACATTCCTGGGGTCAGGGAAAGAGGTCAAAGTTGGGGAGGCCAAATGTGGAGGAACCAGGAGGGAAGTATGTGTGAAGGGGACATCACAGGGAATCTTACACACGCACGGATGTGCATACGGGACAAAGTTGCTAGAACTCCCGGGCATGGGTTCGCATATGGCGCAGCAGATGCGAGTTGCGGCTGAAGCCACGTCCACACAGCACACAGGAGTAAGGCCTTGCGCCAGTGTGAACCAGCAGGTGGCGCAGCAAGTTGGCGCTGCGATTGAAGCTCTTGCCACACTCCGGGCACTCCTGGGGATCTTCCAATTCTTGCCTTGACCCGTTGTGTGTGGCCAGGTGGCGCTGCAGGTGCGCATTGCGCCGGAAACTGCGGCTGCAGGTTGGGCAGCTGTAGGGCCTTTCGCCGGTGTGGCTGCGGCGGTGGCGGGCCAAGTTGGAGCTGTTGCGGAAGCGGTGACCACAAGTGTCACAGGCGTGGGGCTTCTCCCCAGTGTGGATGCGTTGGTGGCGTGCCAGGTGGGCACTCTGGCTAAACCCCTCTCCGCATTCGCTGCATCGGCAGGGTTTCTCTCCCGTGTGGCTGCGCAGGTGGCGGGTCAGGTCTCGCATTTGGCGGAAACTTTTGCCACACTGGGCACAGTGGTAAGGCCGGAGGCCACCGTGGGTCAACAGATGACGAACAAGGCCTGCACGTCTCACAAATCGTTTGTTGCACTGAGGACAGGCATGGGGCTTCTCACCTGTGTGCACCTGCTGGTGGCTGATCAGCTGGGAACTTTGGGTGAAACAGCGGCCACAGATCTGGCAGGAGAACGGTCGTTCGCTGGTGTGGACTCGCCTGTGAGTCATGAGGTGCTCGCTTCGTCGGAAGGCCTTACCACAGTCGCTGCACACATAGGGTTTGCTCTCCTGGCGAGAAGAGTTAAGGCTGCCAGGGTCTTCTGATGACTGATGGTCCTTGTCCTTGGCATGGATGCGCAGGTGACGCTTTAAGCTAGAGCGTCGTTGGAAGGTCTGCCCGCAGTGGGTGCAGAGAACGATCGTCACTTCTGGCACTTTTATCTTCCCTTCTGAGTCTGGCTTGGGATTTTGTTCCTGGGCGTGTGCCCGCAGGTGCTTCATGAGGCTGGAGCGACGCTGGAAGCCCTGGTCACACTCGGCACACCGGAAGGTGGGCTCAGAGAAATGCGTTAGCAAGTGCTTCGTCAGGTGAGAGCTCTGGCGGAAGCGGTGGCTGCAGAGATGACAGGCGTGCGGCCGCTCATCGGTGTGCGTGCGCATGTGCAGTTTGAGGATGGAGCTGCGCCCGAAAGTCTTCCCGCACCACAGACACTGGAAGGAACGGGACCTTGGGTGAGATCGAGAGCCAGGATGAGCTTGTAGCTGGTGGGCCTTTAAGTGGGACAGCTGCTCGAAGCTCACTCCACACTCTGTACATATGAACCGCGTGTCTGCCTGGGCATCTGCAACTCCTCTGATCGCCGCAGCTTCACTGCTGTCAGCAGGGGTCCCTTCCCAGCCAGCACTGCTTGTCTCCTGCCCCAGTGTCTGCGGAAGAGGCTCTCCTGCAACTCCAGGGCTCTCCGTCTGGGACTCCGGTAAGCTGATGACAGGCCAAGCAGTCACTTTAGGCTTCTCAGCGTGCAGTTCCTCCTTGTCAGATGCTCTGCTCCCAAGTCCTGGAAAAGAAATGCAGAGAGCTGGGAATGGTGGCGCACACCTTTAATCCCAGCAATTTGGAAGGCAGAGGCGAGTAGACTTGTGAGGTTTTTTTTTTTTTTTAATTTATTTATTTATTATATATACAGTGTTCTGCCTACTTGTACACCTGCAGGCCAGAAGAGGGCATCAGATCACATTATAGATGGTTGTGAGCCACCATGTGGTTGCTGGGAATTGAACTCAGGACCTCTGGAAGAGCAGGCAGTGCTCTTAACCGCTGAGCCATCTCTCCAGCCCCTAGACTCATGAGTTTGCTGCTAGCCTGGTCTACACAGACAGTTCCAGAAGAGCCAGGGCTACATAGAGACCCTGCCTCACAACGCAATAGGCAAGAAGAAAAAAAATAAGAACAAGCAGTAGCATCATCAGAACGTGATGGGATCAGAAGCAGAAAGCAAGCCAGGATCCTGCAAAGCCAGTGATGAATAGAGGACAAACAAGGTCGTCTCTGATCGCCACTCCTGTTTCCTGCTGTTTCTCAGACAGCACCTCCACATTGCCTGCAATTATGAGTCCCACCGAGTCAGCCTCCCAAATGCTGATATTACATCATACACCAGCATGCTCTGGCTCCACCATATCCTTTGAAAGCATACAACTTAGGCCCATTAAATATACTCACAGTGTCCTAAGGCTACACAGAGAAACCCCTGTCTTGAAATACCAAAATAAATAAAAATAAATAAATTCACAGTGTCATGCAACAATCACAGCTATTTCACATCCATTAGCAGTCTCTTTCTTGACCATTTCTTTTCCTTTTTTTCCCCTCTTTTTATGTGTACAGGTACTTTGCATGCATGTATGTATGCACGCACACACAATGGGCATGAAGTGTCCACGGAGGCCAGGAGACATGGCTGGGTGTAGCAGTGCAGGCCTCTCTAGTTCAGTGAGCAGGTGGCAGTGGCAGGGGGATCTTGAGTTGAAGAGCAACTTGGGCTACATAATGAGACCATGTCTAAGAATAACAACTGCTTTATAAAAAAAAAGGGGGGGAGGCGGGGGTTGTCAAAGAGCTGTCAAAAAGGGCAAGGGGAGAGTTGCTAGATTCAGTTACTAAACAAATCAGCGAACAAAATAGAAGCCTCTGTCAGCATCCACCCATCAAAAGGTTAGAAAGCCAGGTGGTGCCTGGAACTGTGAGCAGGGAGCCTTGGGGGGGAGGGGCATGACCGTGGCGGGACTTACCAAGAGGGTTTTCAGGCCAAGCTTTCCTCTCCGAGGTATCTTCAAAGGTCAGGGACTCCTGCAAAGAGAGCCAAGACCCCTCTGAGTGAAGAACAGGCTCCACGGCCTGAGTGAGATGGAAACACTTTCTGGGATTAAATAGAAAAAAAATGCTAAAAGGCAGAGTGTAGAGAACATTCTGGGGCCTGAGAGGGACCTGTGATACGGATCAGCTCAGCTTACCAACACGGCTGCCAGCTCTTGGTCTCTGGAATGTTCCTCAAGCCATGAGGGGCCCTGGGAGGGGTCTGATAGCATTGGGAGAAGACTTTGACGTTAGAAGGCAGTATTATCCGCAACGTAGGGCTTTAAAGACATGACCACCCATCCTCCAAACCCATGGCCCATTCTGGCCTCTTCCCACCACAGACTCCTCCCCGATTTCCAGCCCCCACCCGGGGAACGCCGGGGTCACCAGTTCCTCACAGCTTTCTTGAGGGTCCTGGAGTGTCTCCTGGGGCTCTGGGCTCACTGGCCAGTTTGAACTTGGGGCGAGCGTCCACTCCTCAGGTTCAGCAGGCCTGACGGGCACTGGCTGAGACGGGGACACTTCATGCAACGGACGCAGGGCTGCAGAGTCCTCTGGTGGCATCTCCCTTTTGGGGCTGTGGCTGGGGACCTGGGAAGGGCTATTTTGGTCCTCTGGGATGATGTCAGCAGGGGCACTCTTGCCAGCACTGAAGCTAAAATCCTGTTGAAAACATCTGTCTCAGGAGGCTGACAGGCTGCCTTCCATCCATCGTCTACTGAGTCTACCAGGACAGGACAGGAAGACAGGTCGAGTCACACATTTAAGAAAGTAAGAACGAGGGGCTGGAGAAGAAAAATAGCTCAGAGGTTGTTCTTCCAAAGGTCTTGAGTTCAATTCCCAGCAACCACATGGTGGCTCATGACCATCTACAATGAGATCTGGTGTCCTCTTCACATACAGGCAAAATATTATATCTTTTCTTTAAAGGTAAGAACAAGTTGGTGGGTGTGATAAGGGACAGGAGAGCAGAAGGGACGCTTTCATATTCTACATTATAAGAACACATTTGTACTTCCTACTCAGGAATCCACACGTACATTATAGTAACAGCTTAGCACCCACAACACTGTTAATGGTCTGTTCCAAGTTAAGCCCTGTGCAGGACCTCTGGAGGACGAGACTGATGGCAGCAGAAATGGAGCAAGAAGAGAGTGTGGGGTGGAGACGGGCGTGGTGGCGCACGCCTTTAATCCCAGTACTCGGGAGGCAGAGGCAGGCGGATCGCTGTGAGTTCGAGGCCAGCCTGGTCTACAAAGCGAGTCCAGGACAGCCAAGGCTACATAGAGAAACCCTGTCTCAAAAAAACAAAAACAACAACAACAACAACAACAAAGAGTGTGAGGTGACAGAATTCAGGCAAGACAAACATTACAAACGTGACCAGAGGCAAGAGGCAAGCCGGCTTTGTGTGTTCAAAGCCAGAACGGTCTACACAGACAGAATACAGGGCAGTCAAGGCCACATGGAGAGACTGTATTTCAAAAAACGAAAAGAAATGTGACTACTGAATAGTGACACTAAGTCTGATTGACAGGCTTGACTGGAGGCCCCACCCCCTTCTTGCTGCCTGGAGATGAGACAGGAGGCACTTTTCCTGTTTTGCTTAGGCTGTTAGTCGGCTGCCCTCTAAGCAGCAGCTCTCTGTATAAAGCGCCACTGAAAAAGACTGGATTCGTAGCTCTGCCCACTGCCCTTGTGGTGATGGGCAGACGAACTCTAGGATTCTAGTCACAGACTGGGGCAAAGCGGAATTTGCTCACCCGTACCCAGACAGCTCTCGTAACCACCCGGCCCCACAATCTCACCAGTGGCCCCACGTGGCTGGTGTCTCTGGGCACGCCCTCCAGCAGCCGGACCACCTCCTCTCCGTCCCTGAGCGGCTGGCCCTTGAGGCGGCTCAGCACATGCGGGGGCAGGACGCTCAGGAACTGCTCCAGCACCAAGAGCTCCAGAATCTGCTTCTTGGTGTGCAGAGCTGGCCGTAGCCAGTGGTTGCAGAGTTCCCGGAGCCGACCCAGGGATGCCCGCGGCCCCATATCTTCCTGGTACTGGAAGCACCTGAAGAGCTGGTGGGCCACCTCGGGCCTAGGCCGGGCCTCTGCCAGCCTGGGGTCCTCCTCGCCCACAATCTCATCGTCCTCCAGTTTCACTGCTCCGAACGGCTCTTGTTCCTGGGCGCCTGGGACTGGTTCTGCCAGCATCTTTCAAAACTCCTGCGACTAGACCGGCTCTTAGATTTCTTTCTTCAGCTCCTCCCACACCTGTGGACCCAAGGAAAGGGCGTTAAGATCAGGTGCCCTGGCCGGGCGGTGGTGGCTCACGCCTTTAATCCCAACACTCGGGAGGCAGAGGCAAGCGGATCTCTGTGTGTTCGAGGCCAGCTTGGTCTACAAAGTGAGTCCAGGACAGCCAAGGCTACACAGAGAAACCCTGCCTCGAAAAACAAAAAGAAACAAACAAATAAAAAAATCAGGTGCCTGTTTTCCCAGCACGCAGGACGTGGAGGCAAGAGGATCAGGAGTTCAATGTCAGCCTTATCTACATAAGAAAAAAAAAAAGGCTCACAAAACCAAGATATACTGCAGGAAGGCTAACCCCTACCTGAGCTACAGGCATTTAAAAATATGAATGTGGGTCTCACATAGAGGTCTATATAGTCCAGGGCAGCCAGAAATAAACAGAAAGACCCTATCTAAAAAAAAAAAAAAAAAAAAAGGCAGGGGGTGGGTCTGGAGAGATGGCTCACTGACCGCTCTTCCAGAGGACTTGGGTTTAAGTCACAGCCGTCTATGATAATTCACCGTCAGATTTCTGACACCTCTTCTGGCCCCTGAGGGCACCATATGCATGCAGTGCACAGACACATATGTAGACAAAACACCTCCACACAATAAATAAATAAATCTAAAAAACAAAAAATTAAAAATCGAATGTGGTGCTGGGTGTGGTGGTCCATGGCTTTAGTCTTAGAATTCAGGAGGCAGAGGTAGGTGAGTCTCTGTAAGTTTGAGGCCAGCCTGGTCTACAGAGCAAGTCCAGAACAGCCAGGACTAAAAGAGAAACCCTGTCTCAAAAAACGAAAAATATAAAAGACAAAAATAAATAAATAAATAAATAAATAAAATTAATTGAATGTGGCTTTCTGAGGAGTCCTTTTCCTACTGTCAAGGGTGAAGACTCACAGTGGTAGGAAGGCCCAGACAGAGCCATCATGCGCCTGCAGAAAAACCAGGCAGTTCCAGCACAGAGGTGGCGGCACACATTCCAGTATTTGGGAGGCAGAGACAAGCAGATCTCTGAGTTTTAGCCAGCCTAGTCTACAGAGTGAGCTCTAGGGCAGCCAAGGCTACACAGAGAAACTCTGTATCAAAAAACCAACCAACCAAACAAGGTAGCTCTGGGGGGTTGGCATGTGATTTAGCTGGTCACATGGCGGCCTTGCCTGCACAAACTTCTGGGTTCAGTCCCAAGCAGCACTGCGTGCACTGGGCATGGTGGGGCAGGTCTACAGCCTGGAGGACCTAAGTCCACAGGCACACTCGGCTACACGTGACGTTTTAGACTAACCCAGCCTAGGACTTTGTCTGGGACAGCAGGGGGCGGGGATTGGTGAAAGTGGAAAGGAAGATAGTTGGAGAGCATTTGTCATGAGAGGACAAGGTTTGGGTCTCAGGACCCACTCAACAAGCAAGACGTGTTCCCATACACGTCTGAAACCCTGCCAGTGTGAGGGGAGGATGGATGGGGCCCGCTGGCTGCCAGTGTAGCTAAAATCAAGACCAGGTTCAGGAAGAGACCCAACTCAAAGAACTAAAGTAGATGGTGACAGTGGAGCATATAACACACACACACACACACACACAGAGAAGCAGGACCGTTCTGGATGACTATCCTGTTGTACATCCACAGAGAGGAGGCATTTCTTTCACCTACCCTTTCCTCTGATGCAGCCACTGGGGGCCTGGAGTGCTGCGGGAGAGATTAAGGACGCAAAAGCGGTTCATCTCTTGAGCCTGGAGACAGTGGTTACAGCACTTGCTGCTTTTGTAAAGGAGCCAGGTTGGTTCCCAGCATCCGTATGGCCCAGTTCCAGGCCATTGGTGCTCTCTTCTACCCTCTGGGCCCCACCGGGCAAGCATGCAGTGCACACACACGCACGAAGGCAAAACATGCCGGGCGTGGTGGCGCACGCCTTTAATCCCAGCACTTGGGAGGCAGAGGTGGGCGGATCGCTGTGAGTTCGAGGCCAGCCTGGTCTACAAAGTGAGTCCAGGACAGCCAAGGCTACACAGAGAAACCCTGTCTCGAAAAACAACAACAACAACAACAACAACAAACAACAAACAAACAAAAAAAAACAAAATAAAAATAAACAAATCTCTTAAGATTTTGTTTTTCAGGGCTGGAGAGATGCCTTAGACGTTAAGAGGACTGTCTGTTCTTCCAAAGGTCCTGAGTTCAATTCCCAGCAACCACATGGTGGCTCACAATCATCTATAATGGTGCTCTCTTCTGGCCTGCAGGCTCACATGCGGGCAGAATACTGTACAAATAGTAAATAAATAAATCTTTACATTTTTTTTTGTTTTGTTTTTCATTTCAGCCCTTTCAGGTCTGTAGCTTGGAGGAATAATTCAACAAGTTCTGTCTTCCCCATAGACCTTCCAGAAGGAATCTGGGTTCTTCACAGTCAGTAAGTAAATGAATGAATGCATGCCCCTAGGTGGACACTATTTTGCAGATTCATAACACATACACACCTTTTTTTTCCCTTTTGAAAAACAGTGTATTGGGTACACTACAACAGAGCTGTGGGCTGTGCAGTAACGAGAGCACCGCCACCTAGCTTTGGACTCACAGCCCCACCTCACCTCCGAAGTCGGATTATAGCTCTTTCTGTCAACCACCTCTCCAGCTAGCAACGGAAAGTGTTCACGACTGTCCACCAGGGGGCACTAGTTCTACAAGCACAAGCCCCCCTCCCCTGCGCCTCATTTTTCCTCTAAACCCAGAGGGCCTGCGCCTTCCTTTTTAAGGACTAGGGACTCTCTCAATTCAGTTCAGCTCAGTTAATCAGCACGACTCAGAAAGCTTTAAGCTTCCCTTTCCAGGTTGGGCATGGAACCCAGAGTCTCAGGAATGTTAGGCAAATATTCATCTACTAAGCCACAGTCAACCGGGTTAGGTGCCTTAGAACAAGCTGGCACTTTGGCTGCCACTCCCTAGCTGACCCCAAGCCTTCCCATTAACCGAGGGAGTCCCGAAAGGGGGATGGGACCAGAGCCTCAGGCATAACTTTCTATCCCATTGGCCAAGGCTCAGCGCGGCGCCACACAGGGAGCTCCGCGGCTATCAGGGGAAAGCGCCTCTGCCCTGAATTTAGGACAAAGTGGGTCCAGGGTGGAGAGTTCTCTAAATTTCCTTCGTAGGAGAGCTGTACCGTGTGGGGATGTCACAAAACAAAAGACATTCAGATTTTAAGCTGGCTTTGGGGAAAGAGAGGCATGTGGCGCTAAAATGATGACCCCCGCCCGGACTTAGCCCCCGACCCTTGGTCACAGTTCCCCCCCATTCCTTTCCCGCCCACGCACACCCGGGCTCTTTCGTGCACTTCAGACATTCACTGCCTCGGTGCTTTTTCTATTGCCATTTTTTTTTTTGTTTTGTTTTGTTTTTAGAGACAGGGTTTCTCTGTGTAGTTTCAGCAGTCCTGGGTCCACTTTGTAGACCAGGCTGGCCTCGAACTCAGTGATCCACCTGCCTCTGCCTCCAGAGTGTTGGGATTAAAGGCGTGTGTGCCACCATGCCCGGCTTGCAATTTTTTTCCGCCACTGGAGCCTCTGTTCCGAAACCCCGAAACACATCACCCCATTGGCTGCTGCACCCCAATCACTGTTCACTGTAATCTCTTCCCCTGAGCAAGAGGCATGTGTCTAGCTCAGTAAGTCTTTGCCTGATGTTTAAAGTGACTTACTTCCAAGACTGAACACGTGCAATGAATCAGCAAACATGAACTAAGCCCTGGGCCCAATCCCCGGCGTGCATATATCAGGGGTGCTGAAACATGCCCCAAACCCCAGAACTTGGAGTGTAGAGACAGTAAGATCGAGTTCAAGGTCATTTTGAGAGCCACATTGGGACTACACCTTGAGTGAGAGTGAGGTACAAAGCTGGCCCTGACAACGTAGTGCGATCCTTTCTAAAAAAAAAAAAAAAAAAAAAAAAAAAAAGAGGGGCTGACGTATCTTAGAAGTAAGGCATTTGCCTAGCCAGCACACCAAGCCCTAACCTAATTCTAGGGGTCATGAGTTCAATTCTCAGCTCCCACACAGCGGCTCACATCTGTTTATGGGATCCAGCGCCCTCTTCCGGCCTGCATGCAAACAAAATCTCCGCACACATGAAATAAGGAAACCTTAAAGACAACCAGAGGAATGACGTCACCGCTGCAGTGGATGCTTGTGAATACCGAACATTCCTCAGCCCGGCCAGCAGCGCTCTGGTGCCCTCTACATCCAGCTCAACCCACGTGCTACATCAACCTTTAACTCGAACGAGTTCAGAGAGGCCAAGAGTGACTCGCTCACAGCTACACTGCTCGCTAACGTGAAATGGGGCTCTGGGCCCATTATTTCCGGCCCCCCTCCGGGAGATTTTGCCAGGATTAGCTTGGAGTATCACAGCACGGATGAGAAACGGAGAATTCCAGATCCATATCCCAAAACCCCCAGCTAGTTACAGAAAACTGCTGGAATTTCTAAGTGCGGCCCCAAATCGGTTTCCAGGAGATGGAATTCAGGCGAGTTGGCCCTAGAAAGTCTGTCCCTCCCCCCCCTCAGGTCTCCAGGACAAAAGCCCTATTACTATGCATCTCTGTAGGGGGTCGGTTGGGTGTGGGGCGAGAAAGTCCTTCAGTGAGGTCTGCTAAATCTATCTGTAGATACTGCCATAGACCCTGCCTACATTGGGGAGTGCGGGAGGGGGGAGAAGGAGGGGGGAAGGGGGGGATCAGAAGCTAGTGGTACTCCGAAATAAATGCCCCCCTCTCCCAGCGAGTGGTTTAATTTGCTCGAGCTTGTTGGCCTGGTTTCTTTAGACCCTGGCTCCCCTCCTGGTGCTGGTCAGTCCACCTGGGAACACATGGCACCGTCACCTCCGGGACCCCTCCCTCGTGTCCCCAAGGCCACAAATGCTTCATGCTGTCTGGCTTTGGAGTCTCCAGTACAGTTGCCCACTTGTTTGTTCCCAAAAGTCTTGGGAACCCACCAGTAGGGCCCGAAACCCTCCTCCACTCTCCACACTGCTGTAAGCCGGTAACCCAGCGCTCCGACTCACCACCCCAGGTACCTACCTACTCCCGAGGCTGAGATGTTTGGGGAGGGTCCTCGGAGGAATCCCGGACAAGAGCCAGCGTAGGGCCAGCCTGGGGAAGGACTCCGGGGAAATGGAACAGGAAGTTCCCCGCCTGCCCCATCCCTTTCAGGTAAGGGGATAAAGGGGCTCCCAGGAATTAACCCTTTATCTCCCAGTTCGGGTGGGTGGGGGGAAGGGCGGGGCCAGAAAGAGCAAGACAAAGGTGATGAATCCAGATTCGAACTCTGCCAAGGCTGGGTGAGAGTCAAATTATGCTAAGGCAGAGGTTCCCTCTCTAAACTGGGACAGATGCGTGCCCTTTTGGGGACAAGAGCTGCTGTTTTAAGTGCTTGCTGTGTGCAGGCCTCTTTGCTTGATTTTCATTCACGTAACCACTATTAATCTACATTGTGTATCAAACAGCGGGCTCTAAGGGCAAAGAACTAAACTGAGGAACTGAGGAACGGGACCCTGCCTCTGGGGTGTAGGGGCAGGCCAAGGAACAGGAAAGACAGCAGTAGTAAGAAAATTAACCAGGCCAGGCAGAGTGTCAGAACACTAATCTCAGGACCCAGGAGGCAGAGGCAGCTGTAACTTTGCGAGTTCAAAACCAGCCTGGTCTATCATACTGAGTTCCAGGTCACACCGCGTGACTTAATGTGATCCTGTCTCCTTAGCAGTTCAGGCCTACCTCCGCTGAGTATGGAGTTCGGGATAAGACTGGCTACGTGAAATCCTGCCTCAGAAAACAAACACTGGGCCAGTGACCCCCACAAGTCTTCTGACCTCCTAACGTGTCTCCACCTCACCCCTAAGTAAATGCATGTAGTAAGAAGAAAAAAAAGAAAGAAAAGGTAAAACTCCCAACACACAGAGGGAGACGTAAGATGAATTAACGAAGAAAGAACTATTCAGTCCACATAGCTCTCTAAGGTCCCCCCAGGATCTGGTTAATGGCTTTTGTCCTACTGACACCGCCCTCTGCCTCACCCCGCTCCTCAGGGGAAGTGACCCCGTAGACCGCTTTGGAACCCACTTCTAAGTCAAGCCCTCTTGCTTGCTTTGATGGCCTTCTTACTACCTGCTCCCTAAGAGAGGAGCACTTCCGGGACTCAGGGGTGCTGTCTGGTGTGTCCGCCACGCCCCAGACTGCTCTCCATAACTCTGAGGGGCAAGGAAACTGTGGCGCTGGTCGCTCCACGGCGCTGATTACTCAGTCTGTTGTGACTAGGCCCAGCCTTGCTCTGGCTGCTCTCAAGCCCCCCTGCTTGCATCAGCACCAAAACTTATTTTTAACTGTCTGGGAGCCGCCGTCTCACTGGACCACCCAGGAGGTACTAGTCTTCTTACTGCGCATTTCGGCCTCGGCACAGCGCCCAGCACCTGGCACTCAGGACACAGAAAAAGGCTGAACGACAGCAGATCACAGCTACCGTACTCCAGATGTTTCCAGGTTTTCAATCTCAGAGCATCTCCCCTTCCGGCTGCAGACTCCTCCCACAATCCTGCAACTTTGACTCCTCTCTAGAAGCCCCACCCCAAGAGAGGTGGGCCGGCGGCTAGGGGTGGGGCGTTCTGGAATAGGCGTGGCTTTCTCGGGAGGCGCAGCTGGAGTAGCTGAGGGCTGGAGCGCTATCTCTTCCAGGGCCTCCTGCGGTTTTCTGCTCAGCTGAGCACAGTGGGTGGAATCCAGCCCATCTCTTCTTGCGGTGGCCTGGGGGGGGAGAGGGGGGAGGGGAGACGTAGCGCAGAGTGGAAGCCTGGGGCATTTTAAAGCTTACGTAAACAGCCTCCCTCAACTCCGGCTCCCTGCATGGTGGAAGCCCGCCTATGTGCACTCTCACACACTAGCCCTGTATTAGGGCCTACCCTGCTTCTTGAACGCTAGTGGATGTAGCCGCCCACCCTGGGGACACAGAAGCCATCTTGTGCCCAGCAGAGGGCCCTTGACTGATGGCCCAGGAGAACCAAGGTCATATGGGTGGGAGGGATCAGAGCACTGGTGGATCAGAAAAGCCTCTCCTCCCAGACTGTTGCTGGGGAAACACCCAGGAAGTGGATGGGGCAGGTTGGGCACACCCTCCGCTGTGCTCAGGTATAGAGATGCAGGGCATCTAACGACTCTCTTACAAATTAGTTACACAGCAGGGCGTGGTGGCGCACTCCTGTAATCCCAGCACTCGGGAGGCAGAGGCAGGAGGATGCCTGTGTTCGAGGCCAGCCTGGTCTACAAAGTGAGTCTAGGACAGGCAGGGCTACACAGAGAAACTCTGTCTCAGAAAAAACAAAACAAAACCCAAATTGGGTGTGTGTGTGTGTGTGTGTGTGTGTGTGTGTGTGTGTGTGTGTGTGTGTGTTCCTGCTGAGTACATGTGTATTCAGGTACACGTGTTTTCTCATGCTTGTGCAGGCTGAAAATTTGTAAGTTGACTTACTTGATTACAATCCCCCCAACCCCCTGCCCCAGACAAGGTAGCTTTGGCTGTCCCAAAACTCATCATGTAGACCAGGCTGTCCTCGAACTCACAGAAGGATATCCCCCTGCCTCTGCCTTTCTTCCAAGTGCTGGGGTTAAAGGCATACACCACTATTTTTGTTTGTTTGTTTGTTTTCAAGACAGGGTTTCTCTGTGTAGCCCTGGCTGTTTTAGACTCGCTTTGCAGACCAGGCTAGCCTTGAACTCACAGTAATCCTCCTGCCTCTGCCTCCCAAGTGCTGGGATTAAAAGCTTGGGCCACAGAGCCTGGCTTTTTTTTTTTTTAGATAGGGTCTTACTATGTAGTCTTAACTGGCCTTGAGCTTGCTCTGTAGATCAAACTGGCCTCAAATTCAGAGCTCTGCCTGCTTCTGGCTCCTGAGTGCTTCAGTGAAGGTCATGTACCATCATGCCCAGCCCTCCACCTTGTGTTTTGAAGGAGGTGTCTCTCACTGAACCTGGAATTGGATAATTGGCTAGATTCGCTGGCCGGTGAGCTCCAGGGAGCCAGGGATCCACCTACATCTGCCTCCCCAGCACAGCGAAGTCGAGTATACCGACACTTCAGGCTTTTAATGTCGGTGCTGAGAGTGTGGCCCCGGGACTTCATATTAGCATGGCAAGCACCCTGTTGTCCAAGGCATCTCCTAGGTCCCACTTGTTGATGACCTGGACGATTCTGAGAAGAAACAGTAGGTTAATTGGAGGGTGTCTGTGCTGGCTAGCTTCCTGTCATATGGACACAAGCTAGAGTCATCTGGGAGAGGAAGGTCAGTACAGGAAATACTACCACTGCATAGTTACATCTGTAGGGCATTTTCTTTCCTTTTCTTTTTCTTTTTTGTTTTGTTGTTGTTTTGTTTTGTTTTTGAGACAAGGTCTCTCTGTGTAGCCTTGGCTGTCCTGGACTCACTTTGTAAACCAGGCTGGCCTCGAACTCACAGCGATCCGCCAGCTTCTGCCTCCCAAGTGCTGGGATTAAAGGAGTGTGCCACCACACCCAGCTTAGTAGCGCATTTTCTTGATTAATGATTGGTGTGGCCAGCCAACTCACTAAGAATGCTGTCAACCCTGGGCGAGGGTCGTGGGTTGTATAAGAAAGTAAGTTGAGCAACCTAGGAGGAGCGAGCCAGTGAGCAGTGTTTGTTTCTTCATGACCTCTGCTTCCTTCCGGTCTCTGGCTTCCTGCCCTGACTTCCTGTCCTGACTTCCGTTTATAAAGAGCTGTAAGGTACAGGGTGACATAAACCCTTTCCTCCCCGAGTTGTTTGTGGTCACAGCTAATGTAAGCAAAGGCACACCGCGCTTCTCAGGGATTCTGTCTTGGCATTTTGTCACAATTAAACAGGGCTCCGAGTAGAGGAGGTTGCCAACAGATGAGGCGTCATTTGCATCACATCAAGGGTACAGCAGTCTGAGCGCTCACTGTTGATGTAGACCTTGGTCACCTGGCAGAAGTCTTCCCAGCTTTTAGTCCTGGGAACTTACTCCAACCCAGTATCTACCTCACTTTTTAGAAGGAAGCCACTTACACACCGGTGTCTAAGGAGTGGGGAGTGATTCCCTCTGTCTTGGAGAAGACAGTAACTGCATAACTTATTTTAACTTTATTTACTTACTTTTCAGCGCTGGAGACTGAGCTGGGCCATGGTCACTGAGTTCAGCGAGCTTCCCTGATTTTTGTTTTTGGGTTTTTTTTTTTTTTTTTTTTTTTTTTTTTTGTTGTTGTTGTTTTGCCAGAGTGCTCTCTATGTTGACCAGGTGTTCCTGCCTCGGTCTTCTGAGTGGGTGGGACTTGAGGCATGTACCCAGCACCCAGCTCCCTATGTCTCTTTAAAACCACACCTCTTTATTTTGTTGACTTAACACTTTTTTGCTTCCTGGTATAATTAGGTCGTCCGTGTAGTATATTCCTGGCTTACTCTAGAATCAAGCCGCTTTTCTTTTTCTTTCTTTCTTCTTTTCTTTCTTGTTCTTGTTCTTGTTCTTTTGTTGTTGTTGTTGTTGTTGTTGTTGTTGTTCTTCTTCTTCTTCTTCTTCTTTTAGGTTTTTTTTTTTTTTGAGACAGGGTTTCTCTGTGTAGCCTTAGCTGTCCTGGACTTGCTTTGTAGACCAGGCTGGCCTCGAACTCATAGCGATCCGCCTGCCTCTGTCTCCCTCGTGCTGGGATTAAAGGCGTGCGCCACCACCACTCGGCTTCTTCTCACTCCGCACCCCCCCAATACAAGGTTTCTCTGTGTAGCCCTGGCTGTCCTGGAATTCACTCTGCAGGCCAGGCTAGCCTCGAGCACAGAGATCCACCTGCCTCTGCTCTTGAGGGCTGGAATTAACGATGTCTACCACCACTGCCCAGCTCAAGCCATTTTCCTAAGGAAGTCTGATTTCAACTGTAACACGGCCCTGGTCCATAGCACAACCGATAGCACTTGTTAGAGGCATCATTCTGACCTTAAGACCCAGCACACTGAGCCGGGCATGGTGGCGCATGCCTGTAATCCCAGCACCTGAGAGGCAGAGGCAGGCAGATCTCTGTGAGTTCAAAATCAGCCTGGTCTACAGAGCGAGTCCAGAATAGCCAAGATAACACAAAGAAATCCTGTCTTGAAAAACTAAAAAAAAAAAAAAGACCTAGCACATAGGCCCTGACACCTTGAGGAGGAAAAGGTTTATTTGACTTACACTTCCATATTGCTGTTCATCACTGAAGGAAGGAGGAAGTCAGGACACAAACCTGGAGGCAGGAACTAATACAGAGACCATGGAGGGGTGCTGCTTACTGCCTTGCTCCTCATGGCTTGCTACACCTGTTTTCTTTTTCTTTTTCTTTCTTTCTTTTTTTTTTTTTTTAAGATTTATTTATTATTATATATACAGTATTCTGCCTGCATGTACACCTGCAGGCCAGAAGAGGGCACCAGATCTCATTATAGATGGTTGTGAGCCACCATGTGGTTGCTGGGAATTGAACTCAGGACCTCAGGATGAGCAGGCAGTGCTCTAAACCTCTGAGCCATCTCTCTAGCCCTCTTTTTCTTTTTTAAAAGATTTATTTATATTTATACATTATTCTGCCTGCGCGTGAGCCAGCACGATCAGTGATTTTATCAGTACCTAACACTAGTCTAATGCTCCAGAGAGATCAGTCCTTCTAATCAGTCTCCCTAGCCCTTAGGAGCTAAGGCCAACCTGAGTATAGAGTAAGTTTGAGGTCACCCCGGGGTACATAGCAAGGCCTAGCGTCCAACAAACAAACAAACACCAGTAAAAAAAATATTGTCCCCATGTTTTCATATTCCGAGGTAAGAATGAACACACACACACACACACACACTTTGAAAAATAGGTGTCCCGGGCTGGTGTAGTGGCACATGCCTTTGATTCCAGCGCTTGGGAGGCAGAGGCAGGTGGATCACTGGAGTTTGGGGCCAGCCTGGTCTACAAAGTGAGTCTGGGACAGCCAAGGCTACACAGAGAAACCCTGTCTCGAAAAATAGATGTCCTGACAGGTAGAGAAGGGAGTCACAGGCTGAGAGGGGGAATGCAGACCTCAGCAAGGGAAAGACTGAGGAGCCCTGCTGAAGGGGGCCTCACAGTGTGTGCCTGGGCACCTGCGCTCTGGTGCTGAGCTGATCAGAGTGCCCTCTGGCCTCCGTGCCCAGCTGCTTCAGAGTCTAACTTAATTATGACTACAGCTTGAAAGTCAAGTCAACATGGGGACACTCTAGGTATCACATAGCAGATGATGACAGCAACAAAAAGTATTTCAGAGCCGGGCATGGTGGCACATGCCTTTAATCCCAGCACTCGGGAGGCAGAGGCAGGTGGATCGCTGTGAGTTCGAGGCCAATCTGGTCTACAGAGTTAGTCCAGGACAGCCAAGGCTACACAGAGAAACCCTGTCTCAAAAAACAAACAAAACAAAACAAAACAAAACAAAACAAAGCAAAAAGTATTTCAGGACGATGACAGGATTATGGTTTCCTACAAACGTACTGACTTCTCAACCCTGAAGGGCAGCCCTCAAGCCTGAGTGGCTTTTAGGCTTAGTTCCAGTGACTTCTGCTGGCGTACATGTAAAATCTACTTTTTTTTTTTTGGTTTCTTATCTCTCTTTCTCTCTTCTTCACCCTAATCCCTTCCAACACCTCAACATCAGGTAGGAGAGAAGTACAGTTAGTTGGGAGACAGGGCATAGTTTTTCTTGGCTAATTCCTGCTGTTCTGGGTCCCCAGGTTCCTTGAGGCAAGTCCAATCCTCGTTTCAGGATATTTTCGACTTCTCATCACATTGCAGCAACAGCGACCAGGAGCAGCAGGCGGGCAGCACCAGCAGCCTCTTCTTTCTTGGAGCCCCCAGTCTCTCTCTGGGTTTGGCATTTATTCCCACAGGCCAAGACCACGCCCCCACATGAGGTAGTTCACGCTCCCTCTCATGAGGCAGTCATCACCTATGGAAAAACTGGAGCGGCTCCCGTATCCCACACCTGGGATTAAAACACAAACATGTTTATATATCCTGAACCAAAACTTCCATAACAGATGTCCCTTTGTGCCTGCACTGTAGGATATTGGGTAGGCAGTATTCTGGGCACTGGGGTGTAGAGGTTTGGAAATATCTGGTCCAGAATTTCATAGCTGACCCTGCGGTCAACAGTCAGAAATAGAGGATGTTGACGTTGCTGTCTGAAAGGTTCCTCCTGTCCTCTTGGTGCTTGACCAGGACAAGGGAAGGCCAAGTGATCGCAAAAACTCTGGTACAAATGTTAGGGTTCAGGAATAGCCATACACTGACCATTCGAGCACCAGATTCCGATTGATGGAAGTTTATTTAAACGATGAACAAGAACTGACCAGTAGCCGGGAAGTGGTGGCACATCCCTTTAATCCCAGCACTAGGGAGGCAGAGGTCGGTGGATGACTGTGAGTTCAAGGCTAGCCTGGTCTACAAAGAGAGTCTAGGACAGCCAAGGCTACACAGAGAAACACTGTCTCAAAAAACAAACAAACAACTGGCCAGTCAGGGCTGTACCTTGTAAATTCAGACTGTGACACTGGTAAAAACTGACCAGTCAGAGCCATGGTCCAAATTCGAGTATTAGACCGTAATATTGGTCTGCTTTGAAGGCAGGCTTTTTATAAGAAAAACCAGGTAATAATCAGGTACCCAGGTGGGAAGCAAGGGGAGGGCAGTACGACATTATTATTTTTGTTTGTTTGTTTGTTTGTTTGTTTTTAGTATGACATTATTTTGATTAGCTAAGCACAAGAAGAATCAATTTTGTTCTGAGCACAATAAAACCAGGTAGCTAGACAAAGCACTTTAAGCTGATTGCCTGGGATTTAGGGTAGGGGAGCTCTTGGGGGATTTCCAGCCCTCTGGGAGTAAAGAACACAGTAGGATGTTGTGGCCTTAACTCTAATAGAACATTATTTATCTTTAATCCAGGCAGAACATGCATTTATTTTATATATATATATCTTTTGGTTTGTTTTGGTTTTTCTGTGTAGCCTAGGGTTTCTCTGTGTAGCCTAGCTGTCTTGGACTCACTTTGTAGACCATGCTGGCCTCAAACTGACAGAGATCCTCTTGCCTCTGCCTCCCGAGTGCTGGGATTAAAGACGTGCGCCACCACGCCCAGCATTTTCTTCTTCTTCTTCTTCTTCTTCTTCTTCGTCTTCTTCTTCTTCTTTTTTTTTTTTTTTTTTTTTTTTTTTTTTTTTTTTTTGGTTTTTCGAGACAGGGTCTACACAGCAAGTCCAGGACAGCCAAGGCTACACAGAGAAACCTTGTTTCAAAAAAACCAAAACCAAAACCGAACCAAACAAAAGACACTTTGTGGGCGCTGGAGAGGTGGCTCAGAGGGTGAGAGTTCTTCCAAAGGTCCTGAGTTCAATTTGCAGCAACCGCATGGTGGCTCACGGTCACCTGTGAGATCTGGTGTCCTCCTTTGGCCTGCTGGCTCACATGCAGGCAGAGCACTGTATGAATAATACATCATAAAAAGATACTATATTTTTAAAAAAGCATTTGTGTGCCTTTGTGTATATGCGTGTCTTCCTCAACCACTCTCTATTTCATTTTTTCAGGCTGTGCCTCTCACTGATGGAGGAGCTAGGATGACTAGCCGGCAAGCCCTGGGATCCTCCTGTAGGCGGCTCTTTAGTGCGTGGATCACAGGCACGCAAAACTGAGGAAACTTTTACCCTAGGGTCCTGGGGATTGAACTCAGTACGTCGTGCTTGACAAGCAACACATCACTGACTGAGCGACCTCCTCTGGTTCCATTTTTAGTTTTTAAATTTTTCCTTGAGCTGCTGGGCTTGCATCCGGAGTTTCCATCCCTACACGTTGGGTAGTCTCCCATCACTGAACTGGACCACTCCATCCCCACTTCCCTTTCTAAAAGCAGTTCCCTATGTAAAGTGAGCAAGTGTGCGTGGGACAGAGGCAGGGTCGGAAGACTCGAGGGCGCGCCGAACCTGTACCGATTTTTTTTTTTTTTTGGATTCTGTTCCTGAAGGCTCTTTAATTAGTTCTTAATGTCCCAGGCATCGAAACAGCCGCAGCGCTCCCTACGTTCCCTAGGGGTGGGCTCTCTGGCTTGCACACAGTCTCGGTTTGTAGGACAGCCCTATCCTCGCAAGCCATCCTCCTCTCGAGGATTCGTAGGTCAACGCGAGAGAAAGATGGGCAAACCGGAAATTGCAACGGGCAGCCGGACTGGAAATGCGGAGACACCGGTGAGGGTCCGCAGCTAGGACAGTAGGACAGGACTGCCCAGGGAGAGAGAGTGGGCGGGGCCTGGAGGAGAGGAGGGGCGGGGCCTCCGGGGTGCAGCCAGTCAGAGAGGCTGCTGTGGAGCGTGGGCAGGGCGGAGTAGTGCAGTAGACTAGCTCTGGGAGCCCCCAAGTGGGTGTTCTGCAGAGCTCTTTTTTTTTTCTTTTCTTTTCTTTTTTTTTTTTCCTTTCTTTCCTTTTTTTTTTTTCTGAGACGGGGTTTCTCTGTATAGCCTTGGCTGTCCTGCACTCACTTTGTAGACCAGGCTGGCTTCGAACTCACAGTGATCCGCCTGCCTCTGCCTCCCAAGTGCTGGGATTAAAGGCGTGCGCCAGACTGAAGAGCTCTTTCCAGGCCCCAGAGTGAGTCCTCTGGGCCTAGGGCCTCTGGCTTCTGTGCTCTGGAAGCACAGGGAGCGCCTCACTGGGTCTGCTCCGCATCTCGTGGTCTTTGAAGATTTTAGTGATTTCTTTTCTTCTTTTTCTCTTCCATCTCCTTCTCTTTCACAACTATGTTGACCAGGCTGGCCTCGACCTCATAGAGATCCTCCTGGCTCTGCCTCCCTAGTGCTGGGATTAAAAGCCTACGCCAGTGCCGCTAAACTGTATGATTTTCTACTTTTAAAATTGTATCCCTCGGTTTCGATTTCTCACATTTTGAGTACAGAAACCCTGAGCCACCATGAGGGTGCTGGGAATGAAACCCTGCTTTTCTGAGAGAGCAGCAAATGCTTTCAACTGAGGAGCTTTTCCTGGAGCCCCAATGTATGGTTTTAGTATATTTTATTAATTCTTTGAGAACTGAAGACAATGTATTTGAATCACATTCACAGCTCCTCCTGGCCTTAACTCCTCCCAGATCCACCGTTTCCCCATCTCCATCTTCCCAAATTCGTGTTCTTTAAGGAAAAAATAGCCCATACAGTCCAACTACTTTTGTTGTTGTTTTTCAGGCTGCTCTTGAGCATGCTGTGCAGCTGAGGATGACTTTGCATTTCTGATCCTCCTGCCACCACTTTCCAGGTGCTAAAATTGCAAGCATACACATTACCCAGTTTATTTGGTGCGGGTGATCCAGTCAGGGGGTTTGTACGTTCACTATACCTGTTGGGTAACATCATCATCATCATCATCATCAGTAATATAGAATAATTATATATAAAATGTAATATAATTTGTTTGTTATTATTGAGACTGAGTCTCTACAGAGCCCTGGCTGTCCTGTAATCACTCTGTAGACCAGGCTGCCCTGGATCTTACAGAGATCCTCCTGCCTCTGCCTCCTGAGTGCTGGGATTAAAGGTGTGAGCTATCATGTCTGGCCTATTACTTTTCTTCTTTATTAAGATTTATTTATTTATTTAGTATTCTGCTTGCATGTATGGCTACATGCCAGAAGAGAGCACTGGATCTTGTTGTAGATTATTTTGAGCTATCATAGGGTTGCAGGACCTTTGGAAGAAAAGATAGTGCTCTTACCCTCTGAGCCATCTCTCCATCCCCCATTATTTTTCTTTATTTCTTTCAGATTCTGTTATTTTTCTCCTGTTGTTTTTTGTTTTTTGTTTTTCGAGACAAGATCTCTCTGTGTAGCCTTGACTGTCCTGGACTCACTTTGTAGACCAGGCTGCCCTTGAACTCACAGCGATCCGCCTGCCTCTGCCTCTCTAGTGCTGGGATTAAAGGTGTGCGCCACCACGCCCGGCCCTTTTTCTCTTGTTCTTATCACTTTCCTTCCCAAGGTCATGTCTCTGTATCGTCCTATTCTCCGATTTTGCTTTGCTAACTTAACTAGTAAGTTATTTTGTCTTTGATTCACTTATGATTCTTCTTTCTCATTCCATTATTCCTTAAGACCTTTGAAGGTCTCTTGTAGTTTATTTACTGAACACAGTGTCTTGTTCTCACTCAAGCTCAGAGCAGCTTCGGAGTATTGGAGTTGGCCTTTGTCTACTGGGTACCCCAGTAACCAGTGAGCTGGTGCAGGCAGCAGACATCTATGGAATACCCCCCACCCCCCACCCTCCCATGCCCCACCTCCCCCACCCTTTCCAGTTGGTTTATTTGAGACAGGGTTTCTCTGTGTAGTTCTGGCTCACTCTGTAGACCAGGCTAGCCTCAAACAGCCTCTGCCTCTCAAGTGCTGGGAATAAAGGTGTGCACCACCATCACTGACTGTCTATGGGATCTCAAATTTAACATTGTCATCAATTAAAAGTCAAACTTCTCATGGAAATAGAAATTTCTTTTGCTTATCTTTAAAAATATTCAAATTTGGGGCAGGAGAGTAGCTGTTCCAAAGGTCCTGAGTTCAATCCCCAGAAACCATATGGCGGCTCACAACCATCTGTAAAGTGATATGGCGCCCTCTTCTGGCCTGCAGGTGTATATGCAGATGAAGCACTTATATAAATAAATAAATAAATCTTTTAAAAAATTTCCTACTTTGCCAATATGAGAGATCACTCACAGCTGCCTCTAAATAAGTTTTGGTTCTTGAAGGTCCTTCAAATCTTTCCCTTTTCATATTATTATTTTTGTTTGTTTGTTTTTCAAGACCAGGTTTCTCTGTAATAGAGCCCTGTCCTGGACTCACTTTGTAGACCAGGCTGGCCTTGCATTCACTGAGATCTGCCAGCTTCTGCCTCCTGGGTGCCTTGTATCTTTTGTTTGTTTGTTTGTCCATGTCTCCCAGGCTAGGCTTGAACTTTCGATGTAGCTGAGGACAGCCTTGAACTCTTGATTCTCCTGCCTTCACTTCATTCAGCCTCCTAAGTGCTGAAATCACAGATGTTTATCATCACACGTATTTTTGTTTTTCTTTTTTTTGTTTTTTGTTTTTCGAGACAGGGTCTCTCTGTGTCAGCCTTGGCTGTCCTGGACTCGCTTTGTAGACCAGGCTGGCCTTGAACTCACAGAGATCTGCCTGACTCTGCCTCCTGAGTGCTGGGATTAAAGGCTTGCGCCACCACGCTTGGCTTAGCTGATCATTTTTAATGCTGTAGTTAACTTTTTATTTTATTCATCCTGCAAATGGTTGGAGTGTAAAGCCAGGGCCTTGTGCAGACTTGGCAGGTGCTCTACCACTAAGCTATTCTGCAGCATTTAAAAAAATTAATTAATTAATTCTATATACAGTGTTCTGTCTGCATGTAACACCTGCCCACCAGAAGAGGGCACCAGATCTCATTATAGATGGTTGTGCGCCATCTGCAATTTTGTTTGTTTGTTTTTGTTTTTGTCTTTTGAGACAGGGTTTCTCTTTCTCTGTGTAGCCTTGACTGTCCTGGACTCGCTTTGTAGACCAGGCTGGCCTCGAACTCACAGTGATCTGCCTGCCTCTGCCTCCCGAGTGCTGGGATTAAAGGCGCATGCCACCATGCCTGGCTCCCACCTTAGTCTTTTAAAAAATATAATTATTTTCAGATCTCTACAAGTTGGAGGACAGCATGGTCTACATAGTGAGTTCCAAGACAGCTAGAGTTACAAAGCGAGGTCCTGCCTCAACAAACAAACAAACAAACAAACAAAAAGTAATATTTTTTATTTAGCACTTTGAGAATTTTGCACAGTGTAGCTTAATCATCCTCATTCCCTAACTCTCCCTACTCCTCTCAGATCCGCCCTGGGCCAGTCTATGCCCCGCTATTGATGAACCTGAATGACTCTTGAAAAACCCAATTTCTCCTCCATCTTGCAGAGATGTAGGGCATCTTATTTCCTAAGTGCCCTCAAGGATGGAGAACTCTGTTGCAGTCTTGGAGGACCCAGAGGGTCTCTTAACCTAAGAGCTGTAAATGAACCCAGGGACTCCAAAGAGAGTGTACGGTCTGACGTGTGGTGTGCTGGAGAGAATGGCCCCGCCTCTTCCACTTAGCTCAGTGCAGCACCACTCCTTTAAGGATGACTGCAATGCCTTTGAGTCATCAAATACTCAAGTCTGTAAAAAAAAAAAAAAAAAAAAGCCGGGCGTGGTGGCGCATGCCTATAATCCCAGCACTCGGGAGGCAGAGGCAAGCGGATCGCTGTGAGTTCGAGGCCAGCCTGGTCTACAAAGCGGGTCCAGAACAGCCAAGGCTACACAGAGAAACCCTGTCTCGGAAAAAAAAAAAAAGAATGTATCTTTTTTATTTGCCTTTTTTGTTTTCGAGATAGGGTTTCTCTCTGTAGTCCTGGCTGTCCTGGAACTCACTCTGTAAACTAGGCTGGCCTCAAACTCAGAGATCCACCTGCCTCTGCCACCAGAGTACCGGCATGAAAGGCATGCACCACAACGCCCAGCGCATCTTCTGTTTTTCTGTTTCAGTCTTCATAGATACTGCTGGGTAGAATAATCCTTGAGAGGCAGCATTGTGCAGTTGACCCTACCTCCCAAGCCAAAAGCAGGTGCAGCCGCGGCTAGGGACCCCAGAACCGGAACCCTCGAAGCCGGGAACCCTGTAAAGCTGCAACCGAGTGGGGAATGGGATCTGGAAGGGACTTCCTGTTGTCCCTAATCCCAGCCTCCACCAGGCTTTTTCCTGCCCGTTCTGTTCTGGCTGCAGAGACTCGTTTCACCCCCCCGGGGAGGGCGGCTCCACCTCCCACCCCACCCCCCGGTGCTTCTTTTGCTTCCACCTCGGTGAGAAGGGGATGCTTGGGAAGGCACCTGGAAATCGGCTTGTGCAGCCGGCTTGCAGAAGGGGACAGGGTCAAAGGTGGAAGGCTTCAGGTTGGCAAGAGAGAATGAGGGGGCTGGACCCAGGATTGGGAAAGCGAGGACGTGCCCCACCCGGACCATGACCAGGATGAGCACAGGCAGGTGGGAAGCTGCAGCTCTGAGAACACGGCTGAGAGCGGGCATCTGAATTGTGGACTTCAGGCGAAGCTCTGTGTCCGGCGGGGACACACAGCAGGCATCACCGCTCTGCCGGCGCCTCTTTTGCAGGCTCTCTGCAGAACTTTAGCGCCTCCTGACAAGAAACCCCGATTCTCGTTGAGCCCTCACTTTCCTTGAGCTGGCTTTACTGAGATTTGGGGCTCTTGCTTCAGCGACCAAGGGGACAATACCATTCCTTTCCAAGAAATCAGAAAATGTCGTTCATGCACGGGGTTCCGTAGAGTTTGGCAGGCTTCATTTGCGCTGTGGTCAGGCATGGGGAATGCGGGTCACTTCGGAGGTGTTCCGGACACGTTGACCTCTTTCCTCTTTTCCAGGTCCTGGTCTAAAACCTAGAAGTGGCTTGCCTAGCAAGGGACAGGACCATTTACTGTTCTTCTTAGCTCTGAAATAGAAGATGTCTGCAGACAGAAAAAGCATCCCAGCTACGGAGAGCAAGGGGAAAACCCATGAGGTATCTTGAGATGCTCGGTAGGAGGGATGCCATGAACTGGAGCAGGGGGGTGGTGTTTCAAAACCGGATGTCTGGAAAAAAGAGTGGGAGACAGTGTGGGAATGGGGCTTCTAGACGAGAGCACTGGGCAAGGCTGTGGGAGAGGAGCGGGTGGGAAATAGCTTCCAACTGGTCCTTACTGTGTAACTTTTTGAAGTCTTCTGCACCCCACACCCTTCCTCCTGGACCACGCCTCCTCCACGGCTTACCTCTCTGGGTCCCGAGTTCTGCCTATAGCAGCTGCCTGCCTTGGTGTGGTGTGTGTGGGTGTGCGCATATGTGTGCGCACGCGCGCGCGCCTCACCCCCCCCCCCCGTTTGTGATTGCCACCTTTGGGGGTTCAGGCTCTCTCGGCTTGGAGCTAGAGGACTCTGACGTAGCCTCAAGCCTGGTGTGTGACCTGCCCTGGTCTGTGGGAACTGCTTGTGCTGTGTGTACACTTGTGTCTTTTCCCACTTGTCTCACTTGAAGGCAATAATGTGTGTGTGAGTCGTCTTTAAGCAGCTTGCCAGGCTGTAAACGGTGGTGACTGTGGTACAGGAACCGAGAACACCCATGACTACTAGGTCAGAGGAATTTGGATCCTCCCACCTAGTTTTGCTGGTGGTTATAAATATAAATAATAAAAATACACCAGCGCCAGTGCTGCCATTTTATGATGCAGAAGCTCAAAGAATTGTTACCAGTGTCCGGCGCCCCTCTCTCTGACACCTGAGGAGTCTCCTTGTGTGTCTGTGCTCTCTGCCGATATCAGCCTGTCAGCGGCACACTGGTGGAGTAACAGTAGTTACTTGCATTGCTCTTTGTTTATCTAGAACCTTCTTCTGGAGCAGGCAACTGTCTCTCATTCAACCACTAGCTCATCCTGTTTTATGCCGCCAGAAGTGCAGGGGATAGGGCAGCGGAGTCTAGACCCCTAAGGTCCCCCACACGGGGTAGGGGGTGGAGGTGGGGGGCGGAAGCAAAATATGCAAGCTCCCAGCAGAAGGCCGGCTGCTTATGTCGTGGTACAGGTAGGAACTTACCAGGATCCTCCAGTGCCGGTGAGGCTTTAGGGCTCCGTGATGTGGGCCCTTCTTTTATCTTCCAGCCCTGATGTGTTGGCTTCCCGTGGCTGTCCGGTAAGTTCCCACTGCCAAGAGGCTTAAGACCAGCTAGGTGTGTTTTCTCAAAGCCCTAGAAGGCCCTGCTCCCTTGGAAGACTTGCAGGAAGGGAGCCTTTCCATGGCTGGCCAGTCCCAGAGCCTCCATCTCTGTTCTCTGTGCCTTCTCCTCCTCCTCCTCTTCTCTTTTACTTGTTTTTATTTCTATGTATATGCGTGTGTGTTTGGGGGCGTTGGATGTGAGTGCAGATGCTTGTGGTCCACAGAGAGCATTTACATTTCCTGGGAGCTGGAGCTCCAGGTCCTTCCGAGCTTTTCAACATGGATGCTGGGAACCTAACCTAGGTCTCCGGCAACAGTAGTAAGTGCTCTTAACTGCTAAGCCATTTTCCAGCCTCCATGTCTTTATTTTGTTTGTTTTCTTTGGACCTTGCTGGGGGTCAGATCTAGGACCCCGAGCAAGCACTCTGTTACTGCTCTAATGCTCTCGAGTTATGTCTCAAGTCCTCTTTTGGCTTTTTATTTTGAAATAGATTTGCTGAGTTTTTCCTGTGGTCTTGAACTCTTTTAGTAGCTATGGTAGGTCCAGGTTGGCATCAGCAGACCTGGCTGTACCTTCAAGTCTTATTAATGTCTAAATCACTAGGTATAGGCCCTACCTTAAACCTCCAATGGCTGAGTTTCTTTTCTCTGTGTATGTGTTCGTTTTTAGATATTTTAATATATTTATTTATTATGTATACACTGTTGTACCTGCATGTACACCTGCACACCAGAAGAGGGCACCAGCTCTCATTATAGATGGCTGTGAGCCACTGTCAGCCACTGTGTGGTTGCTGGGAACAGGACCTTTGGAAGAGCAGCAGGTGCTCTTAACCTCTGAGCCGTCTCTCCAGCCCCCATGTTTGTTTTTGAGACAGGGTTTTGTTTTTGTTTTTGTTTTTTGAGACAGAGTCTCTCTGTGTAGCCTTGGCTGTCCTGGACTCACTTTGTAGACCAGGCTGGCCTCGAACTCACAGCGATCCGCCTGCCTCTGCCTCCCAAGTGCTGGGATTAAAGGCATGCGCCACCACGCCCGGCCCGAGACAGGGTTTTTGTACGTAGCCTTAGCTGTCCTAGAACTAGCTCTGTAGACCAGGCTGGGCCTTGAACTCACAGAAATCTGCTTGAGTGCTGAGAGTTTAAGGTGTATGCCACTATTGCCTGGCTCTAATGATTTAATTTCAAGATTGCTAACTTAATTATCTCTGTAAAAGACCCTTTCTCCAAATAAGGTCTTTTTTGTTTTGTTTTGTTTTTTGAGACACAGTTTCTCTGTGTAGCCTTGGCTGTCCTGGACTCCCTTTGTAGACCAGGCTGGCCTCAAACTCACAGCGATCCACCTGCCTCTGCCTCCCGAGTGCTGGGATTAAAGGCATCTGCTACCACGCCTGGCGTAAGGTCATATTCTTTATTTGTTCTGTTTTGGTTCTAGACAGGGTGTCATGTGGTCAGAATGTTTATGCAGCCGAGGGTGACCTTGAATTCCTGCTCCTCCTGCTCCCACTTTCCAAATGCTGGGATTACAGGTTGTGCCACTACACCTGACATCAGATGAAGTTACATCCGTGGCTGACAAGGATTTGGGGGTGGGGTGCTATTTAACCCAGGCAATTTAGTTTTCTCACATATTAAAAAAAGATAGTCTACAGTGCCGTGTGCTGTATGAGGCTTGAGTGGGAAGGAAACAGCTATTTTCAGGGTGCCTTGTCCTCTGGCACTGTGGTTCAGGGTTGACATTTTCCATCTCCTATGGCCTGTCCTTGCTGGCGTGAGGCCTGGATAGAGAGAGAGGCCAACGCTTTACGATGTGCATTCCACTGCTGGGCTTCCAGCCCAACGCTGACAGGGACTGTGATTCCCAGGTCCTGAGTGATGGGCAGCACTGTGGAGACGAGCTCTCTGGGAAGGAGGAAACCGTGGCCTCGGGAGCCTCTCAGGAGTCAACGCATGTTAAGGCGGAGATGGAAGAACCACACCCTGAGGGGGCATCCCAGGAGGACAGGGCTCCGGGAACACAGAGCTGGACTTCCCCAAGACCTGGCTGTAAGGACAAAGCCCTGCTCCTGCCTGGTGGAGGTAGGAGAAATGCACTCTCAGAAGAGTTGAGGGTTTTACCAAAGGGAGGGAGAGGCCCCAGATGTCCATCTCCCTCCTGGCAGCCTTAGAGTGGGTGATCTGCCTCTGGGGTTGGATGTGGGGTGAGGTTTGAGGTCGCGGGGGAGCATCATGGCCTGACAGGATGCTGGTTACTCTGACGAGCTCTGTCTTCCTGCAGCTCTCCCCTCATCCTGGATTCCTGTACTTTCCCGAGGGGGAAAGACCAGAGAACGACAGATGGCGGCCGCACTGCTCACTGCCTGGTCCCAGGTGAGTGAGTGTCTCTCCAGCCTGCCCCGGGGACAGAGGCAGGACCCCTCCTGGCCCTCACAGTACTCAATCTTTTCTGCAATTGCCCAGCATGTGACTCCAGAAGGCTGTTTCCCTTCTGGTGTGGAGTCAGAACCCACTGTCTGTGTCTCCCTAAAGTGTTGCTGGGGCCCAGAGAGCCCTTGTCCAGGCGTGGGGCATTAGCCCTGGTACAACTGGTGGAGAAGCAGAGGGCTCAGAGACTGCTCTGGCACTGAATCATCCTTTGAGAGATGGGCTACATGAGGGCCTGAGCTTGCCCATGTACCCTAAAATGTCACCTTGCTCCAGACCATCACATCCCACCGAAGTCCATCCTTGAGTGGCTCTTTTCTCCAACCTCTGAATCCAAGTGATGGGGCCATTGGAGGCAGCACTTTGAAGGCCTGGTCTTCTTTGCGTGCCTTGGAATTGTCTTTTTTTTTTTTTTTTTTAATAACGTTCATAGCAGACCCTGAATAGTGTTGTTTTCATGTTGTCTCAGATGCCGGTGACCTTTGAGGATGTGGCTCTGTATCTCTCCAGGGAGGAGTGGGGAAGGCTGGACCACACACAGCAAAATTTCTACAGGGATGTCCTACAGGACAAAAATGGGCTGGCTTTGGGTAAGGGCTCATCTGCAGAGGCTTTCTGTGGCCTCCAGAGGGTTGAAGGCTGCCCTGGCATTGCCTCTGTACCCACACCTTCCCTCCTTCTCCCCTCCCCTCTCCTTTATGAGGACGGAAGCTTCCACGCAGGTGGAAATGTCTGCATCTGTTCTAGGGCAGTGACCCAAGCCAGGTGCCTGTTGAGTTGTAGGAACAGGATAGGAGGAGGATTGATTTTAAGCTTTGTTTGCTCAGCCCAGCTTAGACTTGGGACAGCCAGAGTGTTGGGTGCGGTGGCTCTCCCCTGTAGTCCCAGCAGTAAGCCAAGAGTACTGATGTTTGCACATGGAGTCCAGGCCTCTCAGGGCTGGGTGGTGAGACCTTGTCTCAAAGGTTATTTTTAAAAAGGTGCAGCGCTGGTGGTCGCACACGCGTTTAATCCCAGCACTTGGGAGGCAGAGGCCAGCCTGGTTTACAGAGTGAGTTCTAGGACAGCCAGAGCTGCTACACAGAGAAACCCTGTCTCGAGAAACCAAAATAAATAAATAATAAATAAATAAGAAGCAGCAGGGCTGGAGAGATGGCTCAGATGTTAAGAGCATGGGCTGCTCTTCCAGAGGCCTGAGTTCAATTCCCAGCACCCACGTGGTAGCAGGTGTACATGCAGACACAACATTGTTAGCAGGTTAGTGGCTGCAGCAGTGCGCTGGGTTGGTTTGGAATGTGTCGTCAGCTACTGGTCAGATCCTTAAGCTAGAGGCATTGCAGCTGCTTCCGTGGACCTACAGGGCACGCTTTCTCCTGGCTGGGGGTGGGGACTTGCATCGAAGTCCAGGCTTTTGACTTCTCGGTTTCAAACTGATTTGGCAGAATTTGATGATGTCCTCAGCTCTTCATTGTCATCCATCCATTCTATTCCTTACTACTTTGTTTTTTTGTTTTTGTTTTTTGTTTTTTTGAGACAAGGTTTCTCTGTGTAGCCTTGGCTATCCTAGACTTGCTTTGTAGACCAGGCTGGCCTCGAACTCACAGCGATCCGCCTGCCTCTGCCTCCCGAGTGCTGGGATTAAAGGCGTGCGCCACCACGCCCGGCACTACTTTGAATTTGTTAGTTAAGGTGGAATCCCTGTGTGTGTGTGTGTGTGTGTGTGTGTGTGTGTGTGTGTGTGTGAGAGAGAGAGAGAGAGAGAGAGAGAGAGAGAGAGAGAGAGAGAGAGAGAGAGCACACCAGAGGTCAGCTTTGAATGTTGCGCCTTTAGTACTGTTCACTTTTGTTTGTCGGTGTCTGTCCTCCCGTCACCTCACTCTCCCTCACCCCAGATAGGATTCCTATGTAACCCCAGCTGTCCTGGAACTTAGTAGACCAAACTTGCCTAGAACTCACAGTGATGCGCCTGCCCCTGCTTCCCAAACGCTGGGATTAAAGGCGTGCGCCAACAGGACCGGGTTGTTTTGCTGTTTTGTTTTGTTTTTTGAGACAGGGTCTTTCATTGGTCTGGAGTTCATCCAGTTGTCTAGGCTTGCTAGCCGTGGAGCTGCAGTGTCCACATACCCATCCTTGGGACTGCAAGCACTTGCCACCGTGGCTATGGCTGCTAAGGATGGCACTCAGACCCTCGCCCCTGCTGAGCTGCCAGGCACACGACTGAACTATCTTTCCAGCCCCGTGGTCTCCAATTTCTGCTGACGACTACGATGGTGGTCCTGAGTCCCATCCTGGCCACATCAGTCACCCTAGTCACTCCCGTAGTTGCCTCAGACTTGCTTGCCAGCCATTGTTAGCATCTCCCAGGGCCTGGACCAACAATTCCAAGCACACCCTGGAGATTAGAGGGCATTTAGCACTGAAATGGGCCCGTGCCTCCCAGAGACCTAGCAGGGTTCTTTCTTCCCTCGAAGCATGAGAGTCACAGCCACCTGCTCCTATTGACTACACCAAAGTCCTCGGGGACATGGCCCATCGGTCCTTTGGTTGTCAGTGCCACAGCCTCTGAAGCTTGGCCTCTTGCCACCATGCCCGAATCCCCCACCCCCACCCCCCAACAGAAGTGCAGGACTAGGGTGTCTCCTGGTTCTTACTGCAGGGCCCACTGCTTGTCAGTGATCAGGAATGGGGTCCTGCTGAGCTGAGCAGGCTGTGCTCCTCCCTCTAGAGTTCTGTTGTTCGCTGAGGGCAACAGGAGGAAGGGCAGCCAAGCACCGGGAGAAGATAGGCTCATTTTACTTTACTCTGCCAAGGATGGGCCTCAGGGCTTCCCACACATTACTCCACCCACAAGCCACACTCCAGCCCTTCTAAAGAGTAAAAATATTTATCCGTTTGTTTAATTTTTGGTTTTTCAAGACAGGGTTTCTCTGCGTAGCCTTAGCTGTCCTGGACTCGCTTTGTAGACCAGGCTGGCCTCAAACTCACAGTTATCCACCTGCCTCTGCCTCCCGAGTGCTGGGATTAAAGGCGTGCGCCACCACACCGGCCTTTTTATCGATTTGTTAATTTTTTTTTTTTTTTGAGGCAGGGCCTCATGTAGCCTAGGCTAACCTTGAACTCATTATATAGCTGAGGATAACCTTGAGTTCCTGATCTTCCTTCCTCTACCTCCTAAGTGCAGGAATTCCACAAATTGCCACCAAGCCTGAATGTTTTTACATTCTGCTTACTAATGAGCTATTGAAATGGTCTCCCTGTGTAGCCTAGGCTCAGCCTCCTCCTGCAGCCTCCCAGGTGCTGGCCTCCATGCCTGGCTCTAAAGGGAATTTGTGAGTGCCTTTTGTTTTGCCTTAGGATTCTAGGGCAAAGGGGTCCCCCCTTTGCCTCACAGAGTCAGGTGAGGGTGGAGGTGGGGGATGGTGGGTGGAGTGGGCTTGGGGGTGATTCTACTGCTGGGCCGTCCCAGAAGTACAGGTTCTTTCTCCGGACAGGGTTCCCCTTCAGCGGACCTTTCTGGGTCTCTCAAGTTCAGGGCAAGGGTGAGGCGGCAAGCTCCAGCAGGCCAACAGGATCTGAGGAGAGGAGAGGCCTTGGTTCAGGTGAGGGCCTCAGCAAATGCTAAGGTTTGGGACCCACAACTGTGGGTGTGCATGCAGGGGGGTCTCCAGAACCTAGGGGGTTATTGCCTAGGGGGTTCCCCTGGTTTCCCCTTGCTTTCTCTTGCCTCCCAGAATCTAGCTCCTGGTTTCTTAGCCCTACTTTCCCTTCCCGCCTGCTCTCCGGAAATTTTGTCTCCAGCTGGCAGCCTGTCTTTTTACAGGAGCTGTGGAAATGGTACCAACCCTCGCTGTGGCAACCCTAGAAGATACGAAACCCTCAAGGACCAGGGCTAGGTGGACCCCGGGGCAAGACCTGCAATGTGGTCAGCAAGTGTCTAGCAGCCCGAGTGCAAAGCTAGCCAGAGACACGGGGCAAGCTAGACAACCAACCTGGCCCGACTCACATCCTCTCAAGACCCCAGAGGCCAGCGGCCCAGAAAAACCCAGTGAGGAGGAGAAGGATGCCCTGGAAAGTGGCGAGGAGGGTCTGGTACCCGACGGCGACTCAGGCAAGAGGACGTACAAGTGCGAACAGTGCGGCAAGGGCTTCAGTTGGCACTCGCACCTGGTGACACACCGGCGCACGCACACGGGTGAGAAACCTTACACCTGCACGGACTGCGGCAAGCGCTTCGGCCGCAGCTCGCACCTCATCCAGCATCAGATCATCCACACGGGCGAGAAGCCCTACACCTGCCCCTCGTGCTGGAAGAGCTTCAGCCACCATTCCACGCTGATCCAGCACCAGCGCATCCACACCGGGGAGAAGCCCTACGTGTGCGACCGCTGCGCCAAGCGCTTCACCCGCCGCTCGGACCTAGTCACGCACCAGGGCACGCACACCGGCGCCAAGCCGCACAAGTGCCCCATCTGCGGCAAGTGCTTCACGCAGAGCTCCGCCCTGGTCACGCACCAGCGCACCCACACCGGCGTCAAGCCCTACCCGTGCCCGGAGTGCGGCAAGTGCTTCAGCCAGCGCTCCAACCTCATTGCGCATAATCGCACACACACGGGCGAGAAGCCCTATCACTGCCTCGACTGTGGCAAGAGCTTCAGCCACAGCTCGCACCTCACCGCCCACCAGCGCACCCACCGCGGCGTGCGGCCCTACTCCTGCCCGCTCTGCGGCAAGAGCTTCAGCCGCCGCTCCAACCTTCACCGGCACGAGAAGATCCACACCACTGGGCCCAAGGCCCTGGCTATGCTCATGCTGGGGGCGGCGGCAGCGGGGTCACTCACCGCACCCACACCTGCTCCCACTTAAGATGCATGAGAGAGAATAGTGAGAACACCCAGGGAGGCTGGGACAGGTCCATCCGCTCATGCTAGGGCCCTCGAAAGACGACGGGTCCTACCCATGGGTGACCCCGGGTGAGGGCAGGCGGGGAGCTTCAAGCACCGGCACCAGGTGGGGCATGGTAACATGGAAGGAGGCAGGGCTAGCAGGGCAGGCGGGCACTCCAGCCGCAGAATACAGGCCTTGGAATTCAAGCTGTGGCCTGTGGCTCTGCCCCGGGTCATCTGGCAACTGTTGGTTCCCCCAGGCACCCTCCTTTCAGGTAACCGTGAGTTACAACTTTTGACCTGGAGAGCCTCTCTTCCCTAGCCTTGACTTGTGTCAGGGTCCCTTTTGTCAGAGGCCTATTCCAGAACAAGTGGACCTTTTTGTCTCTGTTTTTCGAGACAGGGTTTCTCTGTGTAACAGCCCTGGCTGTCCTGGACTCACTTTGTAAGCCAGGCTGGCCTCGAACTCACGGAGATATGCCTGCCTCCGTCTCCCGAGGGCTGGGATTAAAGGCGAGCGCCACCACAACCCGGCACAATTGAACCTTTTTTAAAAAAAATTTAATCTGTTTTTGTTGGTATCTACACACGTGTATGTGTGGGGCACACATATGTCACAGCACACCTGTTGAGGTCAGAGGACAATTTGTAGAATTGGTGGCTGTCTACCATGTGCATCCCAGGTGTGGCACTCGGTTTGTCACGCTTGGTTGCCAATAGGCATCTTCACCTGCTGAGCCACCTTGCCATCTCACCCTTTTGGTTTGTTTGTTTTGTTGTTGTTGTTGTTGTTTGAGACCTGGTTTCACGTAGGCTAGGGTGGCACGGAACTAGCTATGGAACCGGCGCTCCTTGCTTCCACCTTGTAGGTACTAGGACTGTAGGTGTGGACTGCCCAGCCCAGATTTGGGGCCATAAGTCTGTAAGTAAGCGAAGGCTTCTGAGTTCAGGTTTCCCAGCTGGAAGACAGCCTGTCACTTCTGAAACTGTGAAGCTGGGGGAGGGGGTCCCAAGGGCACGTGGCCCTCGCTGAGCCCTGGCCTCTCTCCTTTGGCTCCTACTTTGGGAACCGGGAGCCGGGCGACTTGGACACTCCCACTGCATGTTTCCTGTCTATCAGATGCCCGGCTGTTTTGTGGTTACCTACTTTCAGCCACTAGGGCCTGCCAGGAACAGAGTGCCTCACTTGCCATGGACCACTTTCTCTTCTCATGCATTGCACAGCAGCTGACAGCACCGTTGCTCCTCAGCCTCCATGTCTACGCCATTTATAATGTGCTGTTCCTTCCCCCTGTTTGTCTTTGAGCAAGAGTTCTGCTTTTTAACCTCTGTAGCATCCATTCCCATTTGCTCCCTTTGTTCTTTTGTTTGTTTTTTTGTTTTTCGAAACAGGGTTTCTCTGTGTAGCCTTGGCTGTCCTGGACTCGCTTTGTAGACCAGGCTGGGCTTGAACTCACAGTGATCCACCTGCCTCTGCCTCCCGAGTGCTGGGGTTAAAGGCATGCACCACCACGCCCGGCACTGTTTTTGCTTTTTTTGAGACAGGGTTTCTCTGTGTAGTCCTGGCTGTCCTGGACTCGATTTGTAGACCAGGCTGGCCTTGAACTCACAGCAATCCGCCTGCTTCTGCCTCCTGAGTGCTGGGATTAAAGGAGTGTGCCACCACTGCGGCCTGTCATTTGCTCCCTTTTTAAACCCCAGTCTCCAGCCTTTGGCCCCGCTGTGGCTCAGATGCTAAGAGAGCGTTCAGCTCTGACACCTGTCGACTGTGAGAACACCTGCATCAGAGAGGCCTCAGAGACCCCGGCGTGTTCAGTGGACCTGGAGAGCTGGACTTAGCTTGAGGCCTGGGGCACGGGAGCGGCTGGATGTAGGCAAGCTGCTGACTGGGTTTGCCCAGGCAGACCTTGGTGGGATCCGCATAGGGTTGCTGGAAGGACTAGCTAATCTAGATGGTTGTGTAGGGGCTGGAGAGATGGCTCACTGATAGAAAGCTGCTCTCCCAGAGGTGGCTCCAAACCGCCAATGCAGGGGATTTGATGCTGCCTTCCAGTCTCTGCAGGCTCCTGCACACGTGTGTGCACACACATCACACATCTCACACATAATTACAATTTAAAATTCTTTTTTAAAAGATATTTTATTTAGCCAGCTGGGTAGTGGTGACGCATGCCTTTAATCCTAGCATTTGTGAGGCAGAGGCAGGCAGAACTTTATGAGTTCGAGGCCAGCCTAGTCTACAGAGAGAGTTCTAGGACAGCCAGGGCTACACGAAGAGAAACCCTGTCTCTAAGGGAGAAACATTTAGACAGGATCTCAGGTAGCTCAAGTTGGCCTGGAACTCACTATGTAGTCAAAGATGACCTTGAACTACTGATCGGTCTGCCTCACAAATGCAGGAATTACACCTGTGTTCTACCAAACCTGGCTAAGATGGTTATTTCTCAAAGAAGTCAGAAAGACAGACTGCTACCTCCTGCTTGTCCAGGTGACGACTTCAGCCATCAGGAGTTTCTCTGCGTGGCTCCGTGTGAGGAGCTGAGGGGGCTGTCACCTGTGAAATGGGCTTCTCTCCAGGAACTCTTCACTGAAGGCAGGGGCTGCTTGCAAAAACATGTTAAAAATCCACGGGAAGGGGCTGGAGAGATGGGTCAGA
This sequence comes from Acomys minous, assembly GCF_964271855.1. NCBI lineage: Eukaryota > Metazoa > Chordata > Mammalia > Rodentia > Muridae > Acomys > Acomys minous. The sequence continues at coordinate 41,761,061 of NC_140498.1, forward strand.
GGTTAAGGGCACTGGCTGCTCATCCAGAGGTCCTGAGTTCAATTCCCAGCAACCACATGGTGGCTCATAACCATCTATCATGAGATCCGACGCCCTCTTCTGGCCCTGCAGGTGTACATGCAGGCAGAACACTGTATACATAATAAATAAATCTAAAAAAAAAAAATCCACGGGAATTTGGCATACAGACTCACTTGCATAACTCTGTGCCTTTGGGTGTGTAGTGAGCCACAGGGACAGATTTGCACAAGAGTACAAAGGATACAAGACAAAGTGGTAGCATCGTGGGCCTCGAACGTTGGGATGAAAGAGAACTGATGATTTGGTAGGTGATGGGGTGTCGAGAAAGGAGGGGAGGCCTGAGTAGGGTCTTCACGTCGAGTGGAGCTTGGCGGGGGTTGGTTCATGAGCCGTTGATGAACGCCTGGTTTACTACTGTGCTTTTGATAGCAGCGCGCTGGCGAGGACAGCGAACTAGTTTCCTTCTGAGCTTTCCGCTCAGGGTCCGGGTGAAAGCTGCTTTTGCTTGGCGGAGGTTGTGGCAGGCACACAGCTGTCATCTAGGACAGTTCACTGGAGCTCTCTCTCCGCAAGCAAGTCAGGAGTCCGACCCTGCATTTTCCACATCGGTGGCTCCGCCCTCCGCTGTCCTCAGCTAGGCAATTGCCAGGGAGATGGGCTCCAGAAAAACCGGTCAATCCCCGCCGCTGCCGCCGCCGCCGCTAGTCCCAGCAACGCTCCTTTTCCCTGGCCCCCACCAAGCCCAGCGGTTCCAGCTGCTGTTCGGAAATGGTCCTCTTTAGTTCTGTAGGCCTGGTCCGCAGAGGAACCAAGGACTGTGTTCGTTGACTCCCTCTGGCTGCCTCCAGTAGCTGGGGCTCTGAGGGCTGTAGCCCTGGCTGGCCTGACACGCGATGTAGAGACGAGGCTGGACTGGAACGTGTAGCAATCTGCCGCCTCTGCCTTTCACGTGCTGGGATTACAGTCGGCATGCTACTAGGCCGCGCTTTAAAATGTTTTTGATTCACATATTTTTAAATTTTGTCTTCTTATGGTTTGCGCATTTTAATGCGGGGTGTGTGTACTCATATAAGAGGTTGGCATCTTCATAGTAAAAGACAGCTGATTATAGGGTACATTTATTTGCCAGGCAGTGGTGGTGCACACCCTTAGTCCCAGCACTTGGGAAGCAGAGTCAGGTGGATCTCTGAGTTTGAGGCCAGCCTGGCCAACAAGAACAAGTTCCATAGAGAAACCCTGTCTCCAAAACAAAACAACAGCAATAAAAAATGTGTTCCATGTGTGGCCTTTTTCTCCTATTTATTTATTTGGCCGATGATGGCCAGAAGAGGGCGTCACAACTCCTGAGCTGGAGTTACAGACAGTTGTAACGCGGCTCACATTGCTCCGCTGATGTGTAGGTGCTGAGAATCGAACCCAGATCCCCAGGAAAAGCAGCCAGTGCTCTCAAGGGTTGAGCCGTCTGTGTAGCCCTGGAAGCACCCTCTGTGTTGCTGTACAGACATCTACACCAACACAAACTGCAACAGAACAAAACCTGTGCACTCGAGAGTCACCCTAAAGGAGGGGACAGCCGTGCTGGCCGACATACTGTTCAACAGCTGCTTCAAAATGAACTCATAGGTGATGCCAAGTGAAATGACCGTGTGCTCATTAAAATATGACTTATGGGGGAAAAATGACAAAGTGGCTGGGCATGTGGCCCACACCTTTAATCCCAACACCCAGGAGGCTGAGGAGCTGGATCTCTGTGAGTTCCAGGCCACCCAGGACTACAAAGGAGACCCCTGTCTAAAAAAGAAAAAAAAAGTGTTTTGAAACCTTAAAACAAGCAATCACAACAACAAGCCCAAAACACGCTCACCCAAACCAAGCACACGTTGGTTTGACCTTGGCCCTCTAGCTGTATGTAGTTTATGGATCAATGTTCTGTTTTGTTTTTCCAGTCATGGTTTTTCTTTGTAGCCCTGGTTGTCTTAGAACTAATTCTCTTCCTATAGATCAGGCTGGCCTCGAACTCAAAAAGATCCACCTGCCTCTGCCTGCGGGATGCTGGGATTAAAGGCATGGGCCACCACGCCCGGCTACTACTCTGTTTCTTCTTTTGTTTTGTTTTGTTTTTTTAAGGCTTTAAAAAAATCTCTAATAGGTCAGGCGACACAGACACAAGATCTCTAGAAGGCTTTTTCACTCTGAGTCGATACTCAGCCTTGAAGCTAGGCTGCTGCTCGTCCGGGGCTGCGCGAGAGCGAAGCCAACGCTGCCACCTTGTGGCCACGGCCTGCAGAGCTGGTACAACCAGCTCCGGCCAATGCGAGTTCTCAGAGTTGGAGCGGCTGCGGTGGCCCGTGGGTAGCCTCTTTATTTCAGTGCCGCCTGTGGCCCTTCTGCATCCTCCCCAACACGGCCGTTATTCAGCTACCGTGGAAGGTGTGGTCTCGTCCAGAGGCGGAGGCGGGGGAGGAGGGAGGCAGAGGTTGGGGGGGGGGCGATTGCTCACTGGCATTAAAGTGAATTCTATTCTTTGCCCCCCCCCCCTTTTAGGTCGATGGAAAACAAAACAAAAAGAAAAAAGAACTAACAATAGTTTTTGAACAGCTGATGTCTCTAAGAAGTCCTTAGAGATGGGGCTTGGCTATTAAAAACCGGGACAGAGGTGAAAGATGTGATCCAGCAGCTGGCGGGAGGCGGGGAGCGTTGTGGTGGGTATGGGCTTTTATGAATGAATACAGGAAGCTTTGAAGGATGGCGTGAGAGTGCGCACCGGAAGATTTCATGTGACCAAGTCCCTGATGTGGCCCGTGGCCCGCGTTGCAGAAAGAGAGAAATCTCGCTGGGAGCCTGTTAGCGTTCTAGGGATGTGGCGGGCAAGGATGTGGAGGGAGTGGGTGATTCAGAAGTCTTCTCAGTCGGCTGGACAGGGAAGAGCTAGGGTGACCATTAGGCTTCAGGCTATGTACAATGCAGAGGATTGAGCTAGAATCCCGGGACATTTAGGACAAGATAGGCAGGTGTCCCAGGTCTGCAGGACAAGCTAGTTAAAGGTGTTGAGCAGCCGCACAGAGCTGGACGGTCTTTGAACGCTTTTGATGGTTTTGAGGACACGAATCTCTGCACCCCCTAGGCTCTAACTGCCAGTGTTGTGCAGGGACCCTAAACCTAGAAGTTGCTAAGGCTTCCTAGCATCTCGGGTCTGCCCCAGTCTGGGATGTAAACGTGTCCCTGCTCCTCCTGGGCCATTTGTTGTTGGAGAAGCAGGCTCACCACCATGGGGTCACCCTTTCGTTCCCTCTAGGCTTTCCCACTCCCCGGAGTTCTAAGGTTCTGGATTTGGAAGATGGAGTCCTTTCTGGGCTCGGTGCTCTCCTGAAGATCCCTAACGTGGCTCGGGCATCAGACACAAGTTTCTGAGAATCAGTCCAGCCCCGGCCCTCTGGGCAGCTACAGAGGGAACTGGCACGTCATCCTCATCAAGGGGGCAACACAAAACCCGAATTCGGGTTCCTGGCAAGCCTCATGGCAGAGGCTGAGGAGGTGCTGGCTGTCCCCTGATCTGGTGGCAGTCTTATAGAGTATGTGTGTCAGGCAGCATACAAGAGGCCGAGGGCAGCACTAGGGCCCAGTTTATGAGGTTGCGTTATTTACTTGGATATCCGGTTTGTGGAATAAACAAATGTTCTCTTTTCTCAACCCAGGTAATGGGCCATTTGCTGGTGGCAGCAGGGATGGGGTGGTGGTGGTGGCAATCTGGAAGTCCTGCTTGGAAGCAGGAGGACCTACGTCAGAGGATGTGGAAACCTGGGTACCTGCATCTTCTTTCAAGCCGATATTGGGGCAGTCAGACTACAGGAAGCAACTGTAGACTCACTACCTGCAGAGAACCAGAGGGCCGAGGCTCCGCACGGATGACATAAGGGCACAGACCCAGGACCCTGAAAGCCTCTGAGGGAGGTGACTGGACTTCAAGTCAGATAAGTTCCATGACTCCAAGTATCACTGTGATCAGGCTTGGAGGACATGGATGAAGAAAATACTTACCTCTCCACGGCAACCACGAGAAGCCCAGCTCCCCCAGACCATGCCGGGTCTGTTCCCCTCCCGAGTTGTCTGGCCTTCTGATGGACAACAAGGGGCATTTTTAGTCCTTACTTACTTTATTTTATATTTATGTTTGCACAAGCACACCTACACTCACATATGTGTAACACATACATTCTTGCATGCACACACACACTAACATTAATTAAAAACCAAAACCTATAAGGCATAGGACAGAGCAAAAAGGAGCCACTTAAGTGTGTTTTGTACATGTGTAAAGTATCTGTGCAGTGGATTGTTTGTTTCCAGGAAGGAGATGTGGGCAAGGGGCGACAAAAACAGAAGATGTCACCACAAGTGTTTGACATCTGGAAGCTTGTGAATAAATTATCAATTCAAAGAAAAAAATTCAAAAGATGGGCTGGTGAGGTAGCTTAGCAGGTAAGGGCACTCGCTGTCAAGCCTAAGGGCGCGAGTTCTATCCCTAGCACCACATAAGGAACAGAGAGAACTGACCCTTCAAAAAGTTGTTCTCCGATCACCACGCATACACCCCCAAATAGACGTAAAATATAAAATAAACAAACCAAATCCCCCCAAAAAACTAGCTTTTAAGGCTCCAGCTGGGGCCGGGGAAGTGGCTCATTGGCTAAGAGTGCCTCCAGAGGGGCTGGAGACGTGGCTCAGAGGTTAAGAGCACTGGCTGTTCTTCCAAAGGTCCTCTTCTGGCATGCATGCACACACGCAGGCACATATGCAGGCACATACTGTATAAATAAATAATAAATAAGTAAATCTTTGGAAAAAAAAGTGCTTCCAGAGGACCATTCCCAGTTAGCTCCCTCTGCCTCCTCCTGCTGGACCTGTGACCTCACCTACTGCTCCAGCACCATGCTTGCCTGTCTGCTGCCACCGTCCAGTCCTCTAACTCTTTGGAAGTGTAAGCCCTCAAATTAAATGCTTATAAGTTGCCTTCCTCATGGAGGGTTCTCATAACAATAGACAAGTAACTAAGACACTTGGTAAAAAGCAAACCTGAGGCTAGCCTGCCTAGCAGCCAGGGCTGGGGAATTGCCTGATCAGTTACAAGTGCTTCCAGAGGACCTCAGTTTGGTTCCCAGCATCCATGCTGGGCAGCTTTCAATCACCCATTACACTAGCATCAGGGATCCGTTGCCCTCTCTTGCTACTCTAGCACCACATACAATGTAACAGAAGTACACAGACACCAACACAACTTTAAAAAACAAACAAACAAACAAACAAACAAACAAAGAAAAAAAACCCCAAATGAACAGAAATCCCAAACCAGACCAAGAAAAGTATGGTAGTTTTTAGCAGAGGATCCTGGAGGTAGTTTTCAACCATGCCCATGGATAATTTTATGTCAACTTAACAAGCTTGAGTTATTTTAAAGGAAGAATGAATCTAAATTGAGAAAATGCTCCCCACCCCATGAGTTTTGGATTGCTACATAAGGAAGGGCTCAGCTTACTGTGGATGGTACCACCTTCAGGCTGGTGGTCTCGCCTGCTATAAGGAAACAGGCTGAAGCCAGGTGTGGTAGCTCAGGCCTTTAATCCCAGCATTCAGGGAGGCAGAGGAAGTCAGATCATTTGAGTTTGAGGCCAGCCTGGTCTATAAAGTGAGTCCAGGACAGCCAAGGGTACACAGAAAAATCTTGTCTCAAAAACAAACAAACAAGCCGGCGTGGTGGCACACGCCTTTAATCCCAGCACTCGGGAGGCAGAGGCAGGCGGATCGCTGTGAGTTCGAGGCCAGCCTGGTCTACAAAGTGAGTCCAGGACAGCCAAGGCTACACAGAGAGACCCTGTCTCGAAAAACAAAAAACAAACAAACAAAAAAGAATCTACATGAAACAACATGTGAGATGGGAGGCCCTTAGAGCATGCTCAGTGGACGGAGGTGTGCTTTCCTTGCTTTTCTCCACCTTGTAACTTTGAGGTTTCCTGTTCAAGACTACAAGTATGAGCCAGGAAGCGATGGATACTGGGTAACCACACACTGCTGTATCCAATATCCAGTAACTGTAACTGTGGGTTTAGCTGACTTCCAGCTGTTTCTGAGTAAGATTACCGCAGGAAAGAATTCTTGTGAGGGATCTCCACAAGCATTTTTTTTTTTTTTTTTTTAGGTTTTTCGAGACAGGGTTTCTCTGTGCAGCCTTGGCTGTCCTGGACTTGCTCTGTAGACCAGGCTGGCCTCGAACTCACAGTGATCCGCCTGCATCTGCCTCCCGAGTGCTGGGATTAAAGGTGTGTGCCACCACCGCCCAGCTCCACAAGCATTTTTTTTATTTCTATCTTGAGTCCTAGAGTGAGATTGTCTTTATGTGTCTCTCCACCCTGGAGCCAGTTGTTAAATAGGAAAGCCCTCCTGATCTTATGACATGGCCACTTAATGATACAACTAGTGTCTGTACCCTGAATGGTTTGAGTGTGCGCAAGACACAACGAGCCTTAGAAAACGAATGCAGAGCAGGTGGAAGTGAGGGCGTGGCCATCAAGAGCATTGTACACACACAGAGGACTGCAGAGTAAGACCTTGTTTCAAAACAGACCAAACAAACAAACAGACTGCTGAGGGAAGATACCCAGTATTGACCTTTGGCCTACGCGTGCGCGCACACACACACACACACGCGCGCGCGTGCGCACACGCTTTAGGCTTACACAAAAAGGACCAGAGTTTGGTAACCAGCCAGCCTGGGCTACTGTAATTGCAAGCCCATATCTGATAATAAAACAGAGATTGGCGAATGACAAGGGCATCCCTCTTGGTACCTACCTAGATGGTAAGATGGTGACCTCCTTGTTACCAATCAACTATTTCAAGTGCTTTTGCTCTACCCAGATTGGGGATAGGTGACTCATAGAGCTGGCTTTTTTGTTTTTTGAGACAGGGTTTCTCTGTGCAGCATTGGCTGTCCTAGACTCACTTTGTAGACCAGGCTGGCCTCCAACTCACAGTGATCTGCCTGCCTCTGCCTCCCGAGTGCTAGGATTAAAAGCGTGCGCCACCACGCCCAGCTAATCTGGAATTCTTGATGGTTCTCCTACTTCATTCTCCTGAGTGCTAGGATCACAGGCATGTGCCACTGTGCCTGACTCAAATCTTTCTTAATGCTCTTTTGTACAGTGTTACACTTTTTGCCACAGGGTTATCAGTTTAGCCTTCACTACTCCAAGTAGGCAAGAGCACTCAAGAGTTTCACAGGGACTAACACAGAAACACCAGGAGAGGCAACACAGTATCTCCTAGCCTGCTGAGTGTCCAATGAGCCTGCTTCTATATCCTGGGGAGAGGTGTTTGGACAATCACAGCCTTGCCTTTTAGCAATCAGTCACAGGAGGAGGAAATGTACCCTCAGTAGCCCAGGTGGACATGGCTTCTGGGTCATCCAGAATCCAGAGGCAGGTGACAGCAAGAACAGACACATGTCTGAAAACAACCTTCACAGCTATCCACCTGCCTCTGCCTCCCGAGTGCCTGCCGGGATTAAAGGCTTGCGCCACCACGGCCGGCTTTTGTAAACTTTGTATGCTTTATAAATCCTCAAGGCAGGAAGGGGCCAGGCCCAGGCCACAGACTTCTCTAAGAGCCCTAAAGGTCATTCCTAGCTCAGAGGTGGGCAAGTGGGTAGGCCCCGCCCTACAAGAAAAAATCTCCCCAATCCCAGAGCTCTTCCAAGCTCACGTCACCCATCCTCCTGTGTTTTCCCCTCCCAATAAATCGCTTGTGTGAGGTTTGTCTTGTGGTGTGACTTTCAGCTATTCCTTGGCTCCTGGCTGCCAGGCTACTACGCCCTTCAGAGCTGCAATACTTACAAAGAATGTTTGCAAAATAAAGTTAATTTACCAATAGTGACTTTAACAGATTGCCATAATGCTCAACACACGTCCAGACATCAGGACCCCTGAGCCTCAGTTCAGTAGGAGGGCAGGAAATAACTGCCCAGGATGGAGGTTCCGCTCTGATTAGATTGCATTTTCCAGGAAGTCTGAGATCTCCCAAAGACCTGACTTAGGCGAAGTGCGACCCAGAGTGAAAAAATGAGACTTCTCCCAAATCTCTAGCTCCAGGGTTTCCCAGACTGGCCAGCCGTTGGAGTTCCCCTTGTTCATTAGCTGTCCATCAGGACTAACAGCGTTCTGGCTAGTAAAATTTCAAAACGGTTGCCTCGCGCATGCGCCAGTTGTTTTTCCCAGCGATCCCTGCGCGAACTTCCGGCCCCGGGAGCTGGTGGGGAAGCTCTGAGCACCTGGGCGGACAGGGCGGTGTGGCCTGGGGGCGGGACCGGCGTTTCGTGCAGGTGGGCTACTGCGGATTCGGCCCCCGAGGCGCAGTCCGGAAGGGACACGCTCCTCTGGGCAGCGGGGTCCCCGGGCAGCACCTCGCCAGGCTGCTGGGACCGTCCCCCTTTTCCCACGTCCTGCCGAGCGACCCTGGTGAGTCCGGCCCCTCCCTGAGGACACCTTCTCGGTGACTGGAGGATGAGGCAGAAGGCTTTTGGAAGAGAAACCTAAATAAAGTGCTTGTGGTAGCGGAGAAGAATTGGAAACCGCCCGAATGCGTCGCTCGGGTTGGTTGATTAAACTTGGAGGACCCCTATCCTGCGGAAGCTTAAGAGGTTCGCTAAGGAAGAAAAGTTGCTAGGTGAAAAACGCAGAATCCAAAGTGGTTTGCTCATTTGTGTAAAACACACATCAAGCACTTGTCGATTCCGAAGATAACAAATTTAAGTAGAAACACAGGGGGGGAAAAAAAAAGACACCATCATATATCAGATTATCAGCGAATCAAAAGACACATTGATATATTAACATTCCTCTCCAGTTTTTTAAACTATGATGTTCATGCTAATTAGACTGTTGAAAAAAAAAAGGAGAAAAATCCAAATCACACTTTTGAGACTGTTGTGAAATAGTGACAACATAAAAATACAAATACATGCCGTACATTTGTATGTAGTTGTAAACAAATGCCATTGAATAGTGTCCATGAGGCCTCTGATACCACCGCTTACCTGGAGTAAGATGTTTCTGGAATTTATAAGCTTTTTTTTTTTTAAAAAAAAAAAACAAAGATTTTTATTTTATGTGCCTTGAGTGTTTGCTTTCATGTATGTAAATGTGCCATATGCATGTGGTGTTCAAGAAGGCCAATTGCGGCCGTCGGATATCCTGGGACTGAAGTTACAAATGGTTGTGAGGCTCCATGTTGGTGTTGGAAATAGACTCTGGGACTTCTTAGCCACAGAGCCATCTTTTCAGCCCCATAAATATGAAGAGTTTCAAATTTTAGAAAAAGAACAGCATGGCCTGTCAGTAGAGGGACCTGAGACAACATTTGTAATTAAACACAATAATTGTATTTTTTTTTTTTTTGAGACAGTTTTGCTTTATAGCCCAGGCTGATCTCTTAACTTTGGGTGCTCCTGCCTTGGTCCCTATGGTTCTGGAACTACAAAAATGCACCACCATGCATCATCACTACAATCAGTGAAATTTTACAACTGAAACATGCCTACTAAGGCACACCTTAAGAACAGCTGACTAAAGCCGGGCGTGGTGGCGCACACCTTTAATCCCAGCACTCAGGAGGCAGAGGCAGGCGGATTGCTGTGAGTTCGAGGCCAGCCTGGTCTACAAAGTGAGTCCAGGACAGCCAAGGCTACACAGAGAGACCCTGTCTTGGAAAAAAAAAAAAAAGAACAGCTGACTAGCTGAGTGGTGGTGGCACATGCCTCCCAGCATTTAGGAGGCAGAGGCAAGAAGATCTCTGAGTTCGAGGCCAGCCTGGTCTACAGAGTGAGTTCCAGGACAGCCAAGGCTACCCAGAGAAACCTTGTCTTGAAAAACAAGAACAGCTCAAAGATTTAAAATGTTTTCTTTAGATTTAGCTACTTTATTATATGTGTATGAATGTTTTACATGCATTAGATACATGTGCACCGTCAGAGGGAGTCAGAAGAGGAGGTTGGTTCCCCTGGGATCACAGACAGTTGTGAGCCACCATGTGGGTGCTGCAAACCAAACCTGGGCCCTCTGTAAGAGAAACAAATGCTCTTAACCTCTGAGCAGCTCTCAGTGGTTTACACACACACACACACACACACACACACACACACACACACACACACACACACACACGAGTCTCCTGTATGCTAGGCTAGCTTGAGACTGTCCATGTAGCTGAAGATGACCTTGAATTTCTCACCCTTCCTTCAACACCGAGTGCTGGGAGTACAAGTATGTACCACCCTGCCCAGTTTAAGGTAGCGCTGGGTATCATTTCTGCTAGGCAAGCACCCTAAGAACTGAGCCCCCCTTTAATCCCAGCACTTGGGAGGCAGAGGCAGGTGGATCACTGTGAGTTCGAAGCCAGCCTGGTCTACAAAGCGAGTCCAGGACAGCCAAGGCTACACAGAGAGACCCTGTCTCGAAAAACAAAAACAAAACAACAAGAACTGATTCTCCCCTCCCCCCCCCCAAGCTGGCTCAGGGAATCTTTACAGGCTACATAAACAGACTTATTTCTTCTGTTCAGTGTGGAAAGTTGACACGTACGAAGATGAAAATATGCTCATTTTAGTGGGCGAGGTGGTGCTTCCAAGTGAGTGAGATTAGGTTTGGTGTCAAATGGGCCATGAAATGCCCAGATTCGGGATGTCCGAGGTCGTGCTGAAGGACCGCGAGTCTGCATTGCCAGCAGACAGTTACACAGAGCCCCGGTCCAGGGAAGCCTAAAGAGGCTTCAGAGGCACAGCGTAGGCGGGTGCCAGAGTCCGTAGACTTCCCTCAAGACTGGTGTGTT